>NC_059111.1:1777500-3027500 GCF_020740685.1 Jaculus jaculus
GTCCGGTGACTGACACTCGTCATCACAGATGTTCTTGGGCAGCAAACTGTCCAGTGTTGACTTAACCTCGATAAAAGTTTGCCTCACTCCAACCTTTGCTCTCCTGGTGGAGCATCTGGGTTTCCTGCTCCCTCTTGTTTGCGCTTGCAGCCTAGCTCACACATACAAGTGGGCTCGTGGGCTAGCCCCCTTGTCCTCCTGCCACACCCCTGGAGTTGCCTGTGCCACTGGTCAGCAGTCCCCCAGAGGACCTGGGCTCACCACCAGCCTGCTTGATGGTCTTGCCACAGGGATTAGTAACATCTCCATCAGAATTGTTTTGGATGAAAAAAACTAACAGAGCTACTTTATAAAGTGTCCAGTCCAATCAGAAATGATCTCATCATTATTCTAGAGGGAGGAGAAAGCTAGAAGTGGGTGATATCAGGGATTTTGCCTATCTACCTAATGGTCCGACATTACTTTTTATGTTTTGTGGATGTGAAATAATTCTTGATTTTATTTTTATTGAACTTTACTTATTTATTTGTTTAATATATTTATTTATTTCTCTCTCTTTCTCTCTCCCTCTGTGTGTGTGTGTCCATGTGCATGCCAAGGTACATGTATAGAAGCGAGAGGACAACCTCAGGAGTTTTTCCTCTCTATCCAATTTCTTTGAGACAGGGTCTCTCTTGTTGTTTTACTGCTGGTTAGGCCAGACTAACTGGTTGTAGAACTTCAGGGTTCTCTTGGTTTTGCTTACCATTGTCACATCAGGATTACTTTGTGTCTGGATTTACTTGAGTGCTGAGGATGGAACTTGGGTAGACAGGCTTGCAGAACAAGTGACTTTAACTGTGGAGCCATCTCCCCAGACTCATATTATTGAGTTTTTATTGAGAAAAGAACATAATTAAGTCTTTTTATATAATAAAGTATGCTTTTTGGCCTATGTATTCATTATAGAAATATTTAATCAAGATAATTAACATATCTATCACTTTCACTAACCTACCACCTTTTAGTAGCAAGAAGCAAGAATATTAAGTATGGATATGGGGAGATGACTTAGTAAAGCGTTGACTGAACAAGTGTAAGGACCTGAATTTGAATCTCCAGAAGCTATTAAATGCTGAGTGTGGCCTCCTGTGTCTAAGATCCCAGCATGCAGAAGGCAAGAGACTGAGGATCTCTGAGCAAGCTGGATAGCTAGTCTAGCTGAATTGGTGAGCTCTGTATTCAATGAGTGACCTCATTTCAATAAATAAGGTGGTGAGTTTTTGAAGAATGCATTCAGTGTTGACCCTGGGCCTCCATGTGTGCACCTGCACACACATGCACACTCGCACACATTCAAGTATGCAAACACATATGTACACACATCACACACGTAGACACATGTGAAAAAGAGCATTTGTTATTTCTTTAGTAAATTTAAAATATAAAACATAAAAATAAAAATTTATGAATACAACTGTAGTTGTCAGGCAGTGCACTAGATTGCTAGCACTTATTTTTCCAATCAAACACAACTTTGTGAACCCACTTCACATCTACTCAGAAATTGTCCATTGCTGAAAAGTTGTCTACTGCAAAACACAAATGAGTTCATGGTTAATAAAATCCATTACAAAGTATTAGAATTATCCATTGATAAACTAACAATATTTAGCTCAATAAGTACTAGCGTTTGTTTATTTATTTATTTTTTAGATTTGCTTTAAAGGTTTTTCTTTATTAGTTATGTACATATTCAGTACATAAACAGCACATGTTGGTATCATCTTTACCCTTATCCCTGTCCTCCCCTGAAGGGACTCTCCTTGTTGGGGATGCTATGGGGATACTATGGGGATTGTGAAGATCTCATGTGGCACAAGCTGGCCTTAAACTTCTGACCCTCTTGTCTTCACCTCTCAAGCGCTTGGATCGTTGGAAAGAATATTTGGATGATGTTGATAAAATCATGAAAGTCTCCTAACTTAAACTATGTTATTACTAGTATTGAGAGAAACTTTGTCCAATGCATTTCCTCTATGCCCCTTTCTTTTCATTTAAATGCGAATTATATCATTGATAATATTTGGCTGTTCCCCTACTTAACATTGTATTAGAGAAATTTCTCCTTGTTATATTTTCTTTGTTCTTTCTTTATACCTATGTACATATGTTTTATAGCAGATCATCACATGGAGCATATATCATAGCTTCCTTCTGTTTTGCACATTAAATTATTTCTTGTGATATTTTCATATACTGCTGCCATAAGTGTATTGAACATGGTTAATTTTCCTTATTTAGAAGTATTTCTTCAGATTAGATAAAAAGATATCTTTGGTAATTCCACATTTGAAAGATATTGATACATGTTATTTGGTTATTTTTCAATAGTTATATAAACTTGTGTTGCCTGTAGGATGTCTATTTGTCCCATTTTGTGACTTGTCACTGTTTTGCTGATTAATAGGTAAAAATGATAATCTGCTTTAATTTGTACTTTAATCATTTACTATTGAAATGTTGGAGCCAAGTGCAGTTTAAAAAATATTAAGTACAGCTAATTAAAAACATGTAAAATCTATATGATATGTATATGATTAGGGCAGCTTATAGAAACACAAAACTTGCTTATATTGACCAAGTTGGGTCTTATGGACAATTTCCAGGTTTGAATAGAATGTTCTGGAAGGAACCTAAGAATGGGCTGTGTGGCCCCTAGAGTGATACCTGGAATTCATGCTAGGTGACCCTTGTCCCCTGGCTTCTCTATTTGGAAAGCTTTATTCTTAGAAGAATGACTAGTTTATTTCCAACAGAACAATTTTCTTTTGAGAAAATGCATTGTGTATAAAAAGTGACCTAGGAATACAATATCCAAACCACTGTAATATTTGACTTATGGGATCATGGAATCATAGTTTATCACATTACTAGATGGAGATCAGATTCCTTTCTCTGTAGACTTCCAAGAATACAAGGAACTGTGGGGCAGAGACTTGATTTGTGCATCTTATCTGAGGTGGCTCAGAAGTAATTCCTCCTGAACACAGCTGTGGGTCTGTGCATGGAACACCCTGTTTTTCTAGTGTTTTCTATTGCATTTTGTCCTGATGTGTGTGAGGATCTTGTCCCTCTGTCTCTCTCCTCGTGGATGGACACCTTTCTCTGCTGAGTGAAAAGTTGGGCAGAGCACGCACCTGCCATGTATTCCCAACATCCATTCCTGAAACTGTAGGAAGGATGAGCGTGCTTTTAAAAACATACCCTTTTTGAGGAGATATGATGGAGTGTGGATATGTGAAGTGGAAAGTGGGGAAGGGGTGGGAATTATCATGGTTTATTGTCTGTAAGTATGGAAGCTGTAAATAAAATGGGAAAAAAGACCCTTTTTAGAAAAGAACCAGTACAAACAGCATGACACAGAATCCAAAGCAAGCCAGCACTGCTTACCCAGAAGAGAAGGCAAGGAGGGTTCCTTGAGGTCTGGAAGTAAAGCATTGTCTTCCTGTAATGGGGTGTGGCAGCAGGAAGGTGATGGGGGCAGGGGACCACGGTTCTCTTCACTCCTCTCTGCTTGCCCCATGTAGGAGTCCAGAAGGTTCTTTTTTAAAATTTTTGTTTATTTTTATTTATTTATTTGAAAGTGACAGAGAGAAAGAGGCATATATATATATATATATATATATATATATATATATATATATAGAGAGAGAGAGAGAGAGAGAGAGAGAGAGAGAGAGAGAAAGAATGGGCCCGCCAGGGCCACCAGCCACTGCAGATGAACTCCAGATTCGTGCACCCCCTTGTGCATCTGGCTAACGTGGGTCCTGGGGAATCCAGCCTTGTACCAGGGTCCTTAGGCTTCACAGGCAAGCGCTTAACTGCTAAGCCATCTCTCCAGCCCCAGAATGTTCTTAAATAAAGACAAGTGGAAAGGGAAGAGAGCTGGGAAAAACTAGAGTGAGGGGCAGGTATTGAGAAGAAAGAGGAGAGAAAAGAATAGGCCTGCAGACCTGACCCAAAGAACTGGCACAAGCATGGCTGCAAGTTGGGCTTGCTGCGCGCTCTCATTTCTGCTGCGCTGCAGACAGCTAATGCACAATCGTTAAAAAGGACCAAAGATGGCTGGAAAGGTGGCTTAGCAGTTAAGGCACTTGCCTGGGAAGCTTAAGAACCCACTTTTGACTCTCCAGATCCCATGTTAGTCAGACCCATGAAGTGAGGCAAGCACACAAGGTTGCACATGTGCACAAGGTGGTGGCAGGCATTGGACTTCAATTGCAGTGGTTGGAGGCCCTGGAGTGCCAATATTATCTCTCATTAGAAAAAGGGGGGTGCTGGGGAAATGACTTAGCAGTTATGGCATTGGCCTGCGAAGCCTAAGGACCTGGGTTCAATTTCCCAGGACCCATGTAAGCCAGATGCACTACGGTGCACATATTTCTGGAGCTCCTATGTAGAGGCTAGAGGTCCTGGCCTGCCCATTCTCTCTTTCTGTCTCTTTCTCTCTCATAAATAAAGAAATAAAATACTTAAAAAAAATGACCAAAGAAAGACTAGCGAGTCATTTGTGAGACAGTGTGTACTCAGTCTTTCCTGAGCCCCTTCACATCCAGCTCCACCAGTGAATTCGTGGGGAATGCTCCCTGGCTGTAAAATGGGTAGACAGTCTCATGTAGAGCTGCTGCAGGATGGACATACAGTGAGTTTGCTGCCTGCCCAAGAGCCAGAGGCAACTGTCACCTTGAAATGAGATCTGTGTCCTTTGAACTCAGAGTCTGTGATTGACGACCTGATCGTGGCTTAACACAGTCTCAGTGTGACCCATGGCGACCTCCCCTCTACTGTGTGCACCCCCACCCCCACATGCACCTCTTGGCGGTCCTGTGGCTTACCACACAGAGCCTGGCTGCAGTCTGCCCCTGGCCTGCTGTGCCCTGTCATTGAAGTGAAGGCTACAGGAGACTGAATCTGAATTTACCAGATGCCCTGGTGGTAAGGAGCATCGATTGGAAAGGGTAGGGATTTTCTGCACCACAGTTGGAGTTTTCCTTTCATAGGAAGGGGGTTTAACATAATGCAGGAAGGCTGTGCTCTCTCTGCCCAACACTGTGTTAACCCTTGCATTCATGGACTTAACCTAAGGCCATCAAGAGGCGGCTGTGATGGGTCACTGTGAAATTCAGTAAAGTGCTTTCTGCTTGAAGGGTGGTTAGGTCAGGACAGCCTGGCTGTGTGGTGGCCACTGCTGTCCTCCTGCGCTGGCTTCATGGGCAATGCGGGTGGCGTCTCCTCGGCTGTGACTTGGTCAGCATGCTACAGTGGGGTTGGAATTCAACACAGGCAGGGGGCAGCCTGGGTCTGGGGTCCCTGCTGCTGAGCAGGCAGGAGGGGGTGTATTCTTTGACCTTTCTGTGACCTCCCAACTTATTATCTCATTTTTGAGGAGATAAGGCATTTTTGAAAATGTGTGGGTGCTGGCCAGAGGGCACGCTTAGGTGTTGTTGGCCATGTTTAGTTTTGTTTTGACCCAGAGCCTCTAATTGGTCTGGAGTTCACCAATTAGCTTAGACTAGCTGGCCAGAGAGCTGCACGGATCCTCCTGTCTCCGCCTCCCCAGCACTGGGATTGCAGGCGTGTTCTACCACACCTGGCTTTTTTTTTTAGGATGGAATTTCTGAGGTTTGATCTCAGGTCTTATAAGGCAAGCCCTTGACCAACTCAGCTATCTCCCCCTCCCAAGGCACAAGTCTTAACTTCTTAACTGAGAGCAGGTCTTCACTCTGGATTCAAACACTGCGTCATTAACCTTCCAGTTCTCAGATGCAGCTCTGTTCAGAAGACACAACAGCTCAGCCCAGAGAAAGCCCACCCAACAACCACAGGGGCTTTTCGACTTAGCATTCAGGAAAGTTGTCCTTATCTGCACAGTGCCAAGTTTTAATTTTTTATTCCACAAATGCTTTTTTGACTCTCTGCTCCTTACCAGTCCTGTAGGTTACAGGCAATGGACAAAAAGATATAGTCCTAGCCTGTGAGGAATTTGAGGCCTTGGGCTGTTGCTACTAGCATGCCTACCAACTCTTATTTTTCAAATATATACATGCACATGTGCGTGTCTTTAAGATTTTTTTCAGCTACTTTGAATGGGCAGAAAAAACGATTTAAAAAATATTTATTTGTCTTTGTGTATGTGTGTCTCTGTGTGTCCATGTATGTGAATGTAGCCGTATATACTGTGGCGTGCACATTGAGGTCAGTGGACAACTTTCGTTGCTGACTCCTGCTTTTCACTTTGTTTGAGGCAATGTCTCTCATTGTTCACTGCTGCATATGCCCGACTAGCTGGTCTGTGGGCTTTGGGATTTTCTCCTTTGACTGTAGGTGCACTGGGATTACAGATGCTTACTACACCTCACTGGCTATTCATGGGTTCTGGGAACTTGAACTCAGGTCATCAGGCTTGCATGTCTATCAGAAGATTTACCCCCTGAGCCATCTCCCCAGCCACAGAAAAAGCCATTATTTTCGTGTGAGTGTATGCACTATAGAAAATTTAAAATTTTAATAATACAATTAAAAATATATAATACATATTATTAATAATACATACATATTATCAGTGAGGGATTTAAACAGAGCTGAAGAGTAGACAGAAGCTGGAATGGATGAAAGGTTGCCGGTTCTGCCACTAATTAGATGTATGAGCCCAGTGAATTCTCCTGTTCTCTGGGCCATGCTTCCCCATTTCTAGGTAAAGAGTTTGAACTATTTAATTTCTAAGAACCCTTTGGCTCTGAAGCAAGATGATTTTTTAAAAGGATCTGTTGTGTGAAGGTCAAGTCCATTAGAAATATCACTGTCAGAGCAATTTAGAAAACCTCCAAAGAATAAAGACTTGCAAGTGCTCTGTAACAATGACCCCAAATATTAGTGCTATTTCCCATGGACCCTGAAACGGTGGCCTGAGTCCATCTGAACAAATCCTATGACCATGAAGAAGGACTGTGGTTGCAGAGACTGACTGATACATTCATAACCCCACAGTGAACACCAACAACCCCACTGAAGAGGACCTTCAGTGGAAAGGAGGCAGGGAACAGCGGGTATATGAGGGGAATGGGACCAGCACACAGTAAAGTTCATAATTAAAATAAAACAAGGGGCTGGAGAGATGGCTTAGCGGTTAAGCGCTTGCCTGTGAAGCCTAAGGACCCCGGTTCGAGGCTCGGTTCCCCAGGTCTCACGTTAGCCAGATGCACAAGGGGGCGCACGCGTCTGGAGTTCGTTTGCGGTGGCTGGAAGCCCTGGCGCGCCCATTCTCTCTCTCTGCCTCTATCTGTCTTTCTCTCTGTGTCTGTCCCTCTCAAATAAATAATTAAAAAAAAAATAAAACAAGAAAGACTGTGGTAGATTAGATTGTGTGTGACTCAGATATGTAGTCTGATTACCACATTTGATTTATGGTTAAAAAAGGAAAAAGGCAGCAGTGTGCATTTATAAATACCAGTGGCTTCTCATTTATAAAACATGAACTCAGTCCCTACTGTGTACCAGTAATGAGCATGATACACACGGGAGGCTGAGATGAATCAGATTGGGATTCTATCCTTGTGGGAGCTACCTCAGTGAACTTGGAGAAAAAGGCTTGCATTTGAACATTGAGATAGTTGCAGCTGTTGGATGTGTACATACTAGGTAGAGACCTGGTCCACATAGAGTTTTACATGTTGCTTTAAAAAAAATCTTTGTGTTTATGCATGTGATGTGTGAAGTTGTTCATGTGTGAGTGTAGACATATTCAGGGCATGGCATCCACGTGGCGGTTAGAGAGCAACCTCAGGTTCACCTCCACCTCCTGTGAGACAGGCTGTCTTGTTCACCACTGTGTATGCCAGGCTGGCTGGCCCATGAGCTTCCAGAGCTTCTTGTGCCTCCGTCTGCCGTCTCGCTGGAGGTGTGCTGGTATTGTGGACCTGCACTACTGCATCCGACTCTTAATTGGGATCTGGAGACACAAGTTCAGTGCCTCATGCTTGAGAGGCAGGAGTTTGACAACCAGAAGATTCACCATCACAAACTGGAGAGTTCTGGCTGTCAAGTTGGTGGGATGTAGAATCATCTTGGAAACAAAATTCTGGTCATGCCTATGAGGGATGTTCTAGGTTAAATTAGTTGAGGTGAGTGGTCCCACAGTAACTGTGGGTGATAGCATCTCATGGGCTGAGTTCCTGGACTGTATAAAAAGAAGAAAGATCACGGAACCTTGAGCACTCATCTCTCTTCTTCCTTCTGCAGCCAGAAGGACAATACCGCACCACATTCCTGCTCCTGCCACATTCTCCCAGCCTGAAGAACTCGACCCTCTGGAACCATGTGCTCTTTAAACTCTTTCCTTTCCATAAGCTGCTTCTGGTTGGGTATTTTGTCCTAGAATGAGAAAGTAACTGATACTCCAGTCCTGGGATGTATATGAGGGTGATTTGCATAAAGATGCCGAAGTGCTGTAAACTTGTTTCCTCTCACTGTGCTCACCTGTCTCTACTTCCTGTGCCGATGGCAACCTTCTTGTTCAAATTCAGAAACTGGTATATAACAACAGTCTTTTTCTTGGCATCAAATGTCACCTTACACCCCTAGAATGTTGGTCTTCTGGTCCTGAGGGTGATCACAAGGAGTGAGACAATCACTGCACATAGGTCAGGAAGAGCAGGAAAGTAGGACGCCCACAGGTGGAGGGCGGCCAGTTGGTGAGAAGCTGCTGCACACCTGTCTGGAGGTGGAGGACTCACCCTGTTTGTGGGCATCACCATCCTGTGGGCTGGGTTCTCTCCAGCTTTCCTCCGACTGCAGCTGATTCGAGGTGTCACAAACTCTAAATAACTCCCAGCCACCAACAGTAACAGAGAACTGGATGTCTTGAGAAGGGTGATAAGTGGAGTCGCCCTGAAGCATGTTCTGCTGGCTTTGTGGGGCCATCAGTCTGTCTGGGAAGCCCTTTGAATAGTGCCTCCATCTAATCTGGGCTGTCTTTGATGCTGAGTATGTTGCTAGGGTTATTCTAGCAAACATTGCATCGATTTTCAATAGATCAATTTTTCTTTTTATTTGTAGCTGAGTTTGAAACAGCTTTATAGGTATGTCTTTGTGTCACTTGAGTATTGAAAGTGTCTCTGAAAAATGCTCTGAGTTACCACCAAGCTTCTAGGGAGTCCCTACCTCCTGACCTTGTAGGACCCTTCTTGTTACCATCCCAGAAAGCCACATAGTTTGGGTTCTGGCTCTGCAGAGATGGGGGCACAGATCCCAATGCCCCAAACGTTTTATTTTTATTTTTTATTTTTGTTTTGGTTTTTCAAGGTAGGGTCTCACTCCAGCCCAGGCTGACCTGGAATTCACTCTGTATTCTCAGGGTGGCCTCGAACTCACGGCGATCCTCCTACCTCTGCCTCCCAAGTGCTGGGATTAAAGGCGTGTGCCACCACACCCTGCTAAAAGTATTTTCCTTATTTAACAATGAGAGAGAAAGTGAGAGATCGAGAAGAGAAAGGGACAGATAACAGGGAATGGGCACACCAGGTGCTCTAGCACACACGAGCGCTCCCTTTTGTCTTGGGCTTGCGTGCATCCCGGCAGTTCGAATCCGGGTTCTTTGGCTTCAGAGTCAAAGGTTCTAACCGCTAAGCCAGCGCCTGGTTCACCCCAAACTTTTTAGAACTGCCCTGCAGTGAGGGATAATTGTAATCTTTCTAGACCTCAGCTTCTTTACCCAGGAAACGAGATGTTAATGAGATAATACCTTTAGAAATCTTGAATGAAAAAAAAATAAAGGACTCTCTCTCACACACACACACACACACACACACACACACACACACACACAAGTGGAAACATATCTTGTTTTCATAGACTGGTAGAATTAATGTCCTCAAAATGTCCATTCAACTTAAAGTGACTTACATATTTGAGATTGTACCCTCCAAAATCTCTATGCATTTTTTTTACATAAGTTGAAAAAAATTCTAAAATTCATATGGGACCACTAAAGCTCCAGATCAGCCCAAGCAATCTTGAGAAAGAAGAACCATAAGGAGGCATCAGACCTAGTTTAAAAATACGGGCTGCAGAGATGGCTTAGCGGTTAAGCTGCTTGCCTGTGAAGCCTAAGGACCCAGGTTTTATTCACCAGGTCCCATGTAAGCCAGATGCACAATGGGGGACCATGCATCTGGAGTTCGTTTGCAGTGGCTAGAGATCCTGGCATGCCCATTCTCTCTCTCCCTCTCAAATAAATAAATAAATAAAAATAAAATCTTTAAAAAAAATACACTACCAACGGGATGGAGAGATGGCTTAGCAGTTAAGGCATTCATCTGCAAAGTCAAAGGATCTCTGTTCGATTCTCCAGGACAAACGTAAGCCAGATGCACAAGGGGGTGCATGTGTCTGGGGTTCGTTTGCAGTGGCTAGAGGCCCTGGTGTGCCCATTCTCTCTTTGTCACTCTCTCCCTCTTTGTCTCTCACATAAATAAATAAATTATATATATATAAAATACACTACCAAGCCACAGGAACTAAAACAGTATGACACATAGATTGGCTCATAGAACAAGGTAACAGCAGAAAGCACAGAAAGGAAGAAAGAAGAAGAAAGAGAAGGAAAGGGAGGAAAGAATGGCAATGCCAAAGACTTTGGATTATTTTCAAAATATTTTTCTTTTTATTTTAAACCCAAATCCAGCCTTCATTTGAGTTTCCTACTTTCATTTATTTATTTATTCATTTATTTTGAGAGAGATAAAGGGAGAGGGAGAGGGACAGAGACACAGAGAATGGGCATACCAGGGTCTTTAGCCACTGTAAACGCACTCCAGATGCATGTGCACCTTGTGTATCTGGCTTACATGGATACTGAAGAATCAAACCATAGTCCTTAGGCTTCACAGGCAAATGCCTTAACCGCTACGCCATCTCTCCAGCCCTGTATTCTTTCTAAAAAATAATTTTATTTATTAATTTGTAAGAAGAGAGAGAGAGAGAGACAGAGAGAATATGAATGAGAATGAATATGGGCATACCAGGGCCTCTAGCCACTGCAAACAAACTCCAGATGCATGTGTCATTTTGTGCATCTGTCTTTTTGTGGGTACTAGGGAACTGAACCTGGGATGTAACACTTTACAACCAAGTGCTATAAGTGCTGAACTATCTCTTTCTAGCTCAAGAATTTGAATTCTTTCTGTTTTATTGTTTTAGAGTCTACTCTAGCCCAGGCTGACCTGGCACTCACTCTGTGTTCCCAGGCTGGCCTTGAACTCACAGTGACCCTCGTACCTTGGCCTTCCAAGTGCTGGGATTAAAAGTATGAGCCACCTTGCTTGGCTTTGAATTCTTATCATACACTATGCACAGAAATCAACTAAACATGCACAGAAGACTTACATTTGTGACTGAAAATAGGTTTTGGAAGGAAAGATAAGGGAAAAGCTTCCCATCGTTGGCCTTGACTATGACTTTGGGTTCTGACAGTGAAAGAGCAAGCAATAAAAGAAAACACAGATGAGCAGAACCATATCAGATCAGAAAGCTTCTAATCAGAAAGGAAGCAGTCAATGCAGTGAAAAGTAGCCCATGGCCTGGGAGACAGGTTTGCAAACGATGTGTGTAGTAACATGTTAAAACCTAAAACACTCAACCCAGCATCAGGAAAAGCAATCCCTGTGAACAATATCCTTCTAAGTGTAGAAAGCTATGAATTGGGCTTTCAGAAAGCTGACCTGACTTCCTGTAAGTCAATTGCTCCTGCCCTCCCAGCCCTCGCCCCCTTCCACCCGCTCATTGCCACCCTGACATGCCTCCCTCATGTCCTGAGCCCTTCATGCTTTCTACAGCTATTCCAAGCCCTGATCCCTTCTCACTAAAGGACTCAGTCTCCAAACATTTTTATTTTTATTTATTAACTTGACAGAGGGAGAACCAGGGCCTCCAGCTGTTGCAAATGGGCTCCAGACGCATGCGCCACCTTGTGTATCTGGCTTACGTGGGCCCCGGGAAATCGCTCCAGGGTTCTTTGGCTTTGCAGGCAAATGCCTTAACCACTAAGCAATCTCTCCAGTCCTCAGGCTCTACACTTTAGCAGGACAAGTTTCTGAGTCCTATATGACAGCCAACGTTATCTTTTGGTTCCAAGATCAGTGTTCTCACTTCTCTTCTTGTAGCTTCTCGTTTTCAGTGTCAGGGCTGGGGTGCCTCCATGTTTACCTGAACTCTCTGGATTTGTGGGTTATCTTTTCTCCTACCAGCCATCCCTCTTCCTCTTCCTCTTTCTTCATTGTTTATTCTTTTCTACCTTAAGGTACCCATAGCCCCATTGAAAAAGTGAGATTAAAAAAATGCTCTCCCCGACCTCAAGTCCTTTCTGCCTGTAAAGACTTACATTTTATATCACTTTTACTCTGAAACATGCTGTAGATGTTTATTTCAACTTATTTTATTCTGTGGGCTGAAAAAAATGGGAATACACAGTGCTTTGGCTTGGCCTACAGTTCCTTGAACTTCTAAAGTCATTCTCCAAGTCAAACTGTTGCTTCTTCATACCCTTTTGTGTATGTGTGATGTGCTTATATGTGTGTGTTGGTTCCCATGTGTGTCTATATGTGCACACATCTATGTGGTGGCCAGAAGACAGCCTTGGTGTCCATTCCTCAGGTGCTCTCTGCCTTTTTTGAGACAGGGTCTCTCATTGGTCTGGAGCTCACCAGTTAGGTTTGACTGGCTGGCTGGTTAGCCCCAGGGATTCCCGTATCTCTGCCTTCTCAGCTCTAGGAGTACAGGCATGTGCACCACACCTGCCATTTTATGTGGAAACCAGGAATTAAGTTCAAGTTCGTATTCATGTGTGGCAAGCACTTTACTGATTGAGCCTCCTTCTCCATAGTGTCTTATACTTGTCCTTGCCAAATGTTGATTTCTGGATCTCACACCTGGAATACTGCCTAAGCCAGTGTTTCTAACTTGAGCCCCTGTTATAGGTGCTGGTCTTTGTAACACAGTCCTCTGACCATGCCACACTGCTGCTAACAAAATGGGAAGACTCCCAACCACCCACTGTGCAAAGTTCAGACTCCTGACCTTTTACAGACAGAACATCCTATGGTCAGACTGTCCCTGCTCTCCTATCTCATTTCTTTTAAAGACCAAAGTCTATTCCAGCAACTGTTCTTCGTGGAAACCCACCGCAAACATCCCTGTGTTTGTGACACTATCGATCTTGTCTCCCTTAGGGTGAGTTTTCCTCTGAGCTCATTCGTGGACTGTGCACACACCCTTCTGGATGTATCTTCTTCAGGCCCTCTCACCCTTCCTATCTGGACAGTATTTCTGGCCACCTTACACTGTCTCTTGAACACACCTTCTCCCCCAAGTAGGAGAAGGTCTGTTCACTTGTGGGGGTGTTCACCACCTCATGGTGTATGCAGAACATTTCCTCTCTATCCTTTACCTTAATTTTTTTGAGTACAAATAACATTGTTCATTTGAAAAAGTTGGAATTACAGAAAATAAAGATAAAAATACTATTGTTAATATTTTGGTATAAACTTCAGTTTGCTTTCATGGCATATTTATGATTCATTTAGTAAATATTTCAATTTCTCTACGTGCTGATAGGAATAAAATGATAAATTACACACATCTAAATATGTATTCTGCCAGGTTGTGCTTATACTCTGTTGTATTTAATATATCAACACATGCAAATATAGGGTTTTTAAATAAATGTACATGTATACATGTGGAATCATACATTATACTTTACAGCTTTCTTTCTGTAATAATATTGAAATAATCCCTTAATATGAACATCACCTTTTTTATACCTACTGACAGTTACATGTAATGTATATGTAATGTACTGCTAACCATATGCAAGTCTCTAGATCTTAGATAGACATCTTAGTGTATTAACTACAGTAGACTAACAGTTCAAGCTGGTGGAGTGCATGCGCCGGTGTGTGGGTTCATCATTTTATCTGCACTGAACAGCACACACTTCTGGACTGGAAATCCAGTGGCTCTGTGAGATATGAATGTCTCCACTTCTGAAACTACCTCAGGTAGTTCAGGGTACTGAGTGTGCATACTGGATAAATAGACACCTTTCCATCTGCAGCTCTGAAAATGTGTCCAGAGTCTTGTGCATACTGGGCAAGAAACTTGCCACTGAGCATATTCCTACCCCCTTTCTTTGTATGTGTGTACATACATGCTTGCATGTGTGCATATGTGCATGCAGAGGCCAGAGATTAATGTTGAGGGTCTTTTATTTGTTTTTGGATCTTTGACTGAACTAAGAACTTCTATATCAGCTAGACTAGCTAGCCAGTGAGCCTAAGGAACCTCCTGTCTCCACCTCACCCATCCTGGGACTACAGGTGTGTGTGTCCCCACACCTGGCATTTTATGTGGGTACAGGGGGTCTGAACTCAGGTCCTCATGCTCACACAGCAAGCACTTTACTCAAGCATGAGTTATCTCCCTACCCCAAACCCTTGCTTTTTAATTTTTTTTTTTTGAGATTGATCTTCCTATTTAGCTCAGGCTATCCTCTATAACTTGCTTTGCATCCCTGGCTGTCCTCAAAGTTGTGATCCTCCTGCCTCCACTGCCCAAGTGCTGAAATTACAGGGATGTGCTGTCGCACCTTGAACAAACAGAAATATTGATGGTTAACTTTGTGCTGGCTTGACAGAACTGAAAACAAAGTTGAAACTATTTTTGACCTTTTTTTCCCTCCCTTTCCTAGGAAGATAGTATCAGTGCTAGGACTTCTGAGTTCACACCACATCTTCATACACAGAACTTTCTTTCATCTTCTGCATAGTGCTGTGAGGTGATATTATTTTCATCCTATTGATCGGAAGTTAAGAGAGATTTAGTGAGTTGCCAAAGGCTGCATGACTTCAATATTCCAACCCAGATTTCCTGAACCCTAGTGTTTTGACACCCTGGATATAAATACAAAATCTCCTTTTTTTCTGTGAAAAGAAAGCATGCTAAGGAGCCCAATACCATCCAGCTTCTCCCTTGCACAGAGGGACAGGAAAGGTGAAGGAGTTCCCAGCCTGGACCACAGTGGTCAGTGAAAACCTTTGCATAGGTCAAAATCTCTGCCCAAACTTTCACCTAAGTGTCCACTTCTAATTTTCCTTTACTGACAAGAAATTGGCTCAGAAGTTTGTTCCACGCAAAGGATTGCTGAGAAGCTCAGCCTCATCGATGTCTTCTTCCCTATCTGAGTAACTGAGGATGAATTTATGCGATGTTGAAAGAGGCTTAAGATGGCCAATTTGTGGCTATCAAATGACAGCATTTGGAGCAATAGTGGAAACCAATCTGAAGTCCTGATTGTGAGGGATTTTCTAGGTTAGTTGAGGTAGGAGGACCCGCCCTCACTCGGGAGGCACCGTCCCACGGGCTGGTTTCTGGACTTGACAAGGACTGGGATGGCAGAGCACTGAGCATTCATCACTCTGCTTTGTTCCTCACGTTGGGACCAAATGTGACCAGCCCCCCCACCCACCATGCTTTTTGCACTGCAATGAACTTCCCTCGGATAAACCCTTTCCTTCCTTAAGCTGCTTCTGGGAAGGTATTTTGTTCCAGCAATAAGAAAGTAACCGATTCAAGGTCTTTTACAACCATCCCATCTTTTGCTGTCTGACTTGGTGCATTATTGGGGTACTCACCTCTCTGTGGGTTCACCTTCTCACATGAACCTTCAAGATCACTGGGCTCTTGTCACCTTCCTGACGTGCTTTCCACAAGATATGGGACTGCATTTTTTCCCTACCGGCATGGATACAAGATCAATCAATCAATTGATCGATCAATCTCTCTCCTTTGTTTACCCTTAAAGACTCAGAGCAGTCTCTCTTTGATGACTTCAGAGTGCTATGGGAAGGAAGAACCAACGTCTTTCTGCAGTGTGAAATTTTACACCAGTGCTTGGGGCGAGCCTTATCAAGGATTAGGCATCCTGCCTAGGTCACTAGGCCATGAGAACAAGTTGAACACATAGACTCAATAACTAAGTAAGCAGCTGTTGAAAACCATTATCAGGTAGAGAGATGAGCAGTGGGAATATATGCCCAAAGGGTCATAGGGCAGCCTTACCCAGGTGGAGCGAGAGTCTGTCCTCCAAGTCTGTCTGTACTATACCTGTAGTTTATTTTTTGGTTGTTGTTGCATGTATATGTGTATGCATATTGACATGCGTATGGGTACACGTTCATGGGTGCATGTGTGTGTGTGTGTAGAGGTCAGAGTTGAGGTTGGGTGTGTTCCTCTATTGTTCACTTTATTTACTGAAGCAGGGTCTCTTACTAAGCCCAGAGTTCCCTGATGGGCTTGTCTAGCTATCTAACTGCCTCAGGGATCCACTGTTTCTGACACTTGAGTGTTGGGATACAGGTAGCTACCACACCCACCTTGCATTGATGTGGTGCTGGGGGTTGAACTCTGGTCCTCACACTTACATGGCAAGTACTTTTCAGAATGAGCCATCCATCACCCAGCTCTCATCCATGATGTTAAACAGAGGGGAATGGAGGTCTTGGTGGTCAGATCTTTAAAGAATATATCTCATTAGTATATGAGAAATGAAATTAATACTTCCTAGTTACCTAACTGGCTTAGTATGTCGGATTCAGTCCAACCTGTCCATCACTGTACTGAAGAGTCATTCATTAAGTAAGCAAACATCAAGCCTTGCCCTTTGTCAGGCTGTGAACTATATGGTGGAAGTCTGAAGATAGACCTGAACTTGTAGTATACTAGAATAACTTCTGATACAGAAAATGCTATGCAAGATGGTACAAAGGGAAGAGAGAGAGAAAGAGAGAGAGAGAAAGACAGAATTTCTTCAGGGTGATGTTTGAGCTAAGGCCTGAATGCTAAAGACTGGTAGCCATTGCAAACATCTGTAGGCAGTGTAGTGTATTCCGGGCACTGACCACATAGCTACCAAGGGCTTCGGGCCATGGAAAGTAATTTGGATTTTATTCTACTTTTGTGAGAAGCACCACACAAAAAAAGGACTAAAGTGTCAACTTTGGGTATTGGTTTTCCAAACATAGGATTCAACTGGAGAAGCAGAATTAGACTTAGCCAGCTGAATCCCTTTTGCAAAGAGAACAAAGTTGGGTCTCCATTGGAAATAGAATGATTTGGTTATTACAGTGCCCAGTGAATATTGTCTTATATTGGGACACACACACACACACACACACACACACATGCACACACACACTCACATGATTTTACTTGCAAATGCTGGAGACAGAGTCATTCTTGGTTTTTACAATGTTGGTAACTTACCAACTGTAAATAATGCTTTTTTAAAATGATAGATCCTGTGGTCATGACTTGACATGTTTTTGTTGGATATGTTGAAAGCTTTCCATATCATAATTACCTATTCATTTCAATCACTTGTGATTCAACCATCAACCCATCATAATCAATTTCAGGAAGTATTAACTACAGGTGGCATGTGTCCAAAGTCCTTGGGCATTTTGAAAAGAGAACTGAACAAAGGGGGAAATTGAGGCAGCACATTTGGGTGACAGTCATTTGGGAGAAATGTGTGAAGGAAGGTAGTCCCATATTGCAAAATGACCTTGGAAAGTCTGAGTCTTCATGAGTATCATAAATTGAACTCTGGAGTTTGGTATATCTCTCTTTCTTGTGAAGGATACACACTCAGGAAGTGTTTTCAATGCATTGATCTTTCACTGTGCGAGTACCTATTGGGAATTTGTTAATGAACTGTATCTATATAAATACCTCAAAACTAAAATAATTAATAACTTATAATTAATGTTTTCATGGGCTTGGGAGATGGTTCAGTGGATAAGGCTCTTGCCATTTGTAAAAGTTACCTTCTTGTTTCTGGGATAAAACACCAGATAAAAGCAGCTCATGGGAGGGAAAGAATTTATTTCAGCTTACAGTTTTGATGGGAAGTTTTTTCCTGGCAGGAAAGCATGATAGATCTGAGCGGGAGCCCTAGATCCCACTTTGTCACACAAGCAGGGGAAGGAAGTAGTCCAAGTAAGATAGCCAGTGAACACCCACCAAGGCTGGAAGTTCTCAATAAGCCTCAAAGTTCTTCCCCAGGGACAAACCTCTTAAAGCAAGGATCCTTTTCCAGCTCCAAATAAGCTCTAGACACTTGTGCTATTTTGTGCATCTGGCTTTACATGAGTACTGGGGAATCAAACCCAGATCATCAGGTCTTGTAAGCAAGTGTCTTTAACCACTGAGCCATATTTCCAGCCAGTGCTCCTTCTCCCCACCCAAAGTCTCCACTAGCTGGGGATTAAGTAAGAGACTTAATCACAAATACATGAGGCTCTGGGGGACATGTTACAAGCCTGAGTACTTCAATTTGGACCCACGGACCCCATCGAGAAGCCAGAACCTGCGGCAGGCTCTTCTATAACCCACCCATGCCTATGGTAAGATAGAAGGCAGACAGGAGCATTTCCTGGCAGTTCATGGCAAGCACAGCAGAGAACAATAACAGAGTAAGATTCTGAGAGAGAAACCCTGACTCAAGTGATTGGAAAGGAATGATTCTCACATTTGTCTTCTGATCTCCATATGTGTGCTGTGATATGTATGCATGTACTCATACATGTGAACATGCACACATATGCATATAGACATTAAAAATAAAATGTAAGAGAAATAATTTTGTTATAAAAAGTGCTTTTCATGTTTATTTGAGGATGGCAGGTGATTTGTGAAATAAATACTTTTTCAACTACAATTTTATGGTTATTTCAAGTACTTTTAAGGAGTGAATCTGATCAGATCTGTTCCCTCTTGGTAGTGGAACCATAGATAAATGGGATGGTCTTATAGACACCAGACTTAGCCAGAAATTGATTTATATCCTCTCTCTAGCACTTAGCTGGTGTTTTCTTGTGTAATTATTTCATCTCCCTAAAGCTTTTTTTGTCTTATGCGATTTGGAATGAGCCCTGATCATGCTGTAGGTGGGTGCCTGAGCATGCTACGTGCAGAGAGCGCGGCACATAGCACATGCTCATCGAAGAGAAGCAAGGCTTGCGTGATTTTTGTGACTAGAAAGAGGAGCACAGTGTTCCTAGTTACGGGTGTGTGAATAGATCGAAGTACACCAGGATTCTGGGAAGTGATGATAGCAAAGCCAAGGAAGGGGGCTGGGGAGATGGCTCCGTGGATAAAGTGCTTGCTGCTCAAACATGAGGCCCTGAGTTCAGATCCCAAGCGCCCACATAAAAGTCTAGTATGGAAGCATTTGCCTGTAATCCTAAAGCTGGAGAGGCAGAAAGGGGTTCCCCAAGGCTTGATGGCTAGCTAGTCTATCTGAATCAGGTGAGTTTCAAGTGTAGTTATAACCCTGTCACAAAAAAGATGAAAAGTGATTGAGGGAAAAAAAAGAAACCTAACGTCAACCCGTGGTCTCTACGCAGATGTACACACACATTACACATGCATCGGCACACACATATGTGTTCACACCTGTGCACACTTACACATATATACATGCAAAAAAAGCCAGTGAAGGTTTCTACCACTTGGGTAAATAATACCCACATGGACAAGGTTGGTCATGGGCCCAGGACACTGGCCTATTCACACTTTTCCACCCTCCAGAGTGTGAGGTGCCATGCATTCTCAATTGATCTCAACAGCAAAGAAACGTCCCTAAAGTGTGAAAAGTAGCCAGTCAAATAGTTTTGAATGGATATCTGACTGCCAAAATACATAATGTCAAGCCATTGGTTTGGCAGTCTTTTTTTTTTTATTGAATTGACTGATTTTTGTGGGTTGAATTGGCTGCAATTATTGTGGTAGCCACAGTCTGAGTATTTGTTTATAAAAGAAATGTATATTTAAACTTCCAGTGAAATAAAAAGTACAGAATCGTAGCAAAAAAAAAGCACAGAATTATAGTGATTAAATTCATTTCAAAGGCCATTAAATAACAGCAGTATTGATATTAGGGTTTACCTAATTTAGGAAATGCAACAATGAATAAAATGTCATTATTACTCCAACCATCAGATCATTGGGTTTATATAGGTTTTTGTGTACTATAAACCTATTTAGCAATTGTTACTGAGATAAACAATTGTAAATGTTAACTGATTGCTAAAGCTATTCCCTATGTTAAAGATTTTTTTTTTTTGTAGGAAAACAAACAAAATTGTTGAATAATTCCTGCTTCTGTTAATTCAGAGTTTCATGTTTATCATTTTTATTCAGTAGAGGGAAAATGTGAAATAATTTTAGAAAATATAGTAGGCTCAGGCAATGTACAAAAATAAATTACTGCTCAAGGGTCCAGGAGACAAGGTGATATGATGTGTTTAATTTGATCAGTTATGAAAACACCTCAAGGGTACTAGGTTATGAAAAACAATGGTTATTTTGAGAGAAAATGGAGCCAAATTGGGTGGATTTTTAAACACTTTCTGATGTGTTTAGTATTGGATGCCATCTCTGGGCTGGGGGTGGGGGGCAGAGGGCTCTGTTGTTCCATTGTTCCCTCTTTCCACTTTGGGCAAATGTTCTCTCCTCCCACTCTTCTCTGAACACCGGCATTTCTCTAGATTGCTTTCGTGGAAATGGTAACAGAAAATGGTAGCAATAATAGGTTTTAAGGTGCTTGGCGGTGAATCATGCCATTTTATAAATTCATCTCCTTACACTTTATTTCCTTGCTGTGAGATAATTTAGACGAATGTCGGTGAGGGAAAGAGAAAGTGATTGGTGGTTCCACCTTGCCCAATAAAGCAAATTCCTAATTTTCTGTCTTTTATCTTTTGCCATCCTTTTGTGCTCCTCTGGCCTTGTCAAAACATATCGTTCAGTTAGAGACTAAAAATATTTTCCCATCGATTGGGGTTATTGATTTTTTTTAATCTGTACTTTGGCTTGAAGAGCGCGGGTGAAGGGTGAAAGTTCACTGGCTTAGTCTGCCGTTTTATCTGGACAGCAGAAGAGTGTATTGGCAGCAGATTTGATTTACCTTGTTGGTCAGCTGCAGACACTTCAGCCACTGGGGTCCACCCTCTAGCATGCCTTGCTGCTGTCTTTCTATCTTTTTTCCTACCTAGGGACTTTTGAAAGACCCACCTTCCTATTGATTTTTATCTCTCTGTTCCTAAGGCAGGTCTCCTTTTTTTCCCCTTCTTCTTCTTTCTCCTACCTCTTTTTGTATTTCATATCAGGTTTCTAGGCGTTTCAAGGCTCTGGCGCACTGTTGTAAGGTTTTTTCCAGGGGAGATATGAACAAACATCTATTCACCCCAGACAGGGCACTGAAGACAGACTGAAAGATTGATTCCAGTCAGGGGGAGCTTAGTGGACCAGTGAGTTTAGTGGGGTTACTTACAGAAGAATGGACCACTCAAAGGCAACTGCCCAACAAAAAGGCCCTCCCCAGCTGAGGTGATGGCTCACGGGGAGAGAGGATAGCATCCCTGGACCTCTCTGTATGACTTGTGGCTGGTCAGAGTCTCCTCTCCCCGCAGTTGTTTCTTCTTATAGAAGGAAGGGGCTTGTGAATCTTTTAAATTTTAGCTACAAGTTTTGTCTATTTCCTGAATCTTATGAGCCTCCCTCCTGACCCTACAAGGGAATTTTTCAACTAGGAGGAACATAGCATGTATGGTACATAAAACATACATCTGCTGGGGTTTGGCTTCTCTGCCCATTGGGTTTATAGTCTGGGCTTATGTCCAACCATGCTGTCAGAGTAGAATCTTTTATGACTGATAATTTAAAAAAAATATATTTATCTATTTATTATTTATTTGAGAGAGAGAGAAAGAGAGAGGGAGAGAGTGAGGCAGAGAGAAAGAAAGACACACACACACACACACAGAGAGAGAGAGAATGGGCATGCCAGGGCCTCAAGCCACTGCAAATAAACTCCAGATGCATGTATCACCTTATGCATCTGGTTTACATGGGTCTTGGGAAATTGAAAGGAGGTCCTTTGGCTTTGCAGGCAAATTCCTTAACTGCTAAGCCATCTCTCCAGCCCTGACTGATAATTTTTTAAAAATATTTTATTTATTTATTTGAGAGACAGAAAAAGAGGGGCATGTATATATGTATGTATGTATGTATATCTGGAGAGAGAGAGAGAGAGAATGGGCACACCAGGGTTCCTCGTCACTGCAAGAAAACTTCAGATACTTGTGCCACACCATGCATCTGGCTTACATGAGGACTGGGAAATTGAGCCTGAGTGGTCCTTAGGCTTCACAGGAAGTGCTTTAACCACTAAGCCATCTCTGCAGCCTGTGACTGATAAATTTACTGAGCTCTCACTGTCTCCCTGGTCAAAACTTGTCAGAGACACACTCAGGGCAGGGCTTGAACCCTAGTATGAATCCCAAAGGGAACCTAAAGTTTCCTTCCAGCAGATGTTGGGGCCTGGGGGACAGCACTACAGCTATTGTCAGAGAGGACAACTAGGGCCACGGCCACAGACTCACTGTGGAGCCACTTACCAGCACGGGACCACGGGCAATGGGAGCCCCGCGGTAGTTTTCTCCTCTGTAAAACTGGGACAGAATGTGTACTTGTTTCATCAAGTGGTTGCCTACTCACATAGGTGAATACAAAAGGCCTAGAATAGCTCTACTATCTTGGTAAGTCTCAGTCCATTTCACTGTGATGATAGAAAAGGAAGCTGATAACCGGAGGAGGGGCATGCAAGAATCATACAGAGGAAGGGAACTGCTGCAGATGGATGCCTGATTCCTGTCACAATTCTGGCCACTTGGCCATGACCATCCCATTATCTCCTTCTTGAGTTGTATGTAGGATCTCTGGAATGGACCCTGAGCCTGATAACTTCTGGCCTCAACTGTACTGAGAAGAGTCATTGTGGATCCTTCAGCCTTTGTATAGCTGAGGCCCTTCACCCTGGCTGCAGGCTCAGCCCTCACAGAATCTAGGACAGTTGTCTGACCAGAAGCAAATGTACTTCTGTCCTCATGGGGCTCAGCATGAGGCTATATCATATGCATTGTTCCAGTTCTGGGCTCTGTGGCACATATACTAGCTGACCTGGCCTTCTGGTCCCTTCAGTTTCAATGGCTGGGTATGGATCTTGTTTCCAAGATCTGATCCTATGAATATTTTTGGCTCTTTCTTGGACTAGAGCCATTTTGGAGGCTTCTTCATACTTTTCCTAGACAATAGCTTCCCCATTCAAGAGAAAAAGGGATTTTATACATCTGGCTTACATGGGTCCTGGGGAATGGAACCTAGGTCCTTTGGCTTTATAGGCAAGTTCCTCAACCGCCAAGCCATTTCTCTAGCCTGAGATGGATTTTATGTTCCAAAGCTCATGAGCTCTTCAATACACTGATTCATTTAAAGGGACTCTGCTTGAGAAGTGTTGAGTCTCTGCTCTGAGCTGCATCAGAGATGACCTGGATGCAGCTGGCCTCTGTCCACACTTTGAGAAACTTTTCTATCATGCAGAAATCATGAGCTTTGGACATGGATAGATTTGGGTTTGAATTCTCTTGCCAAAGATATTTACACGAATCGGTATTATTAAACTTCTCAGCTATCCAATGGGCCAGTGAACTGACAATAGAATTTTAGCATAGTGCCTGACACCTACTATGTGCTTCATGCATGAGCGCATTCCTATGGCCTTTCCCGGTTGTGTGTGTTGTCATGGACAGAAAAGCTTACACTCTGTTGGAACGAACTGGTCTTGGCTCCCCTTTTTTAGTCCTGCACATTGTTGATTCCCTGCCTGAAAGGCACCATGTAGATCAGGCACGCATTATTCTCACAAGCCTTTGGTTATACTTTTTAGTTGTCTACTCAAGAGGACATGCTGGTGGCATTTCTACATTTGAGGCAGTCTTTGTGCCATTTTGCAGGCTGGAGTTTCTTTCACCTTTCCAGTAGGATTTTGGCTCTATTGATGTTGATTCTACCTTCAGGTGCAGCTAAGACATAACATATCTCATCTCCCCCTTGTTTCTCAAGGCTGACATTTTCTTCTCTGCTCTTTCTGCCTCTGAGTGTCACATCTAAGTCTCTTATGATCTGACAAGTTGGTTGACCACCTTAGTTAGCAGCTGTGTCAGCCGGCAATATCATCTGTTAACTTTTCATTTCTAAATATGTCTGGTTAGTCAAGGTTGTGTTTTACATGGAGCTGAAAACACTGAATTAAATTGATGTTGAAACATTTTCTCAGCTTGTTCTCTTCATGCTTATGCATAGTTGGTTGGGTGTGTAAGAAAATGCCACATCAGCTATTAGGTAATTTAGCCCAAATGGTGGTTTCTATAAACATGGTTGTTAGTTTTAAGCTAAAAATTTACTGAATGAGAAAAAAAAATGAGGAAAGTAGAAGGGCAGAAGGAGGATAAGAAAGGATACTAGGGGAAGAATATAATCAAAGTATATTATATGCATATATGAAAATGCCATAATGAAACTAATTGTTAATGTTATTTAATCTAAGATACATAAACTTAAAAACAAAAAGTATAAGAAGCACTGATCTTATAGTTGATGCCCATGTGAGTTAAGGAATAAAATAATAATAAAAAATAATAAAATAAGGCAGGAAACAAAGACTAATAGAAATAGGGCCAGTAGTACTAAAAAAAGGAACAAATTTTCCACTTTCAAAAACCTAACGGGAAATAAGGAAATATATTGGACATTTATTTACCAGAAATAAATGCCTTACTTCACATTACCAATATAAATTAAAATCTCAAAGGGTCTTCAGATTTTGGATACCTGAAATCTAGAGTTAGTCATGATATTCTTAAGAGCTTTCATCCCATCCCATTCCAAAGAAGGAGAAATCCTAAAGTTTTCTGTTGGTATGATTTTGGAAGACACTATTCAACCTATTACATTACATGTGGATCGTGGGCTTGATTTAGTTCTCAATTGTGTCAAAGTGTAGAATCTGGGCTATATTTACATGAGCAGGCATCTAGCTTCTCTCAACTTCAACTGCATGCTTTTGTTCCAATTCTATTCTGAGGGTCATGAACAAGTTCCATTCTATCCTGCGGGTCATGAATAAGGACATCTGTAGAGTGGCATGAACAGAAAAAGAGTGTGTTCTGAAAGGTCAACTATATCAAGCAGACCATGGTCAACAGAAAGACCCCTAAGGAGGAAGCCATTCATGTAAGGATCCATTGCCATCTCTTCTGTGGGCATTTGAATATGCCATGAGGTATAAAAGCTGGGAGTTGACTTTTTAAAAAATATTTTATTTATTTATTTGACAGAGAAAGGAGAGAGAGAGAGAATGGGTGTGCCAGGGCTTCCAGCAACTGAAAATGAACTCCAGACATGTGTGCCCCCTTTGTGTCTGGCTAACATGGGTCCTGGGGAATTGAAGCTGGGCCCTTTGGCTTTGCAGGCAAATGCCTTAACTGCTAAGCCATCCCTCCAGCCCCTGGGACTTGACTTTTGAGGCTGGATTCCATTAAAACAAATGGTTAACATACTACAAACCAATTATCCTGTTGTAGCAGGTAAAAACATAAATGCATGCAGCGTGGTGGTACTTGGAGCAGATCAAATTGTACTTCAGCGAAAATCTGCATGGCAACACATTTCATCAGAGAGCCAGGAGAGCTGACACAATTGGTCAGACTCATAACAAATTTAATTGGCTGGAGGTAGTTAGGAGGGAGGCTCAAAATGAATAAATTTATTCTCTAGGACTTAACCCTTTGTAAGCAGGACAGATGCAAGTGCTCTGAGTGATTCAGAGCCGTAGTTACAATGTCATATGTAGTACCATAAAGATGGAACCCTCCCGAGTATTTTGGTACGGCTGCTCTTACTAGTGCCAGGAAATCAACGCACATGCCTATATCCTTTCTACAGCCAATTCCAGGTGGCTGAATTGAGTGTATTTTTCATTCTGACTTGTTGACTTCTGGCCCACTAAGGCAGCCAATCCAATTAGACAGGCTTCCTCTTGCTTTGCCTTCTGACAGAGCATCTGATTGGCTCACAGTTCCTTTTAAAAGACAGGCCTTCCACAACTGTGGATTATCTTTCTTGAGATATCTATTTCCTGTTTTCTCTTTAAAATGCTTTTTAAAAGATCTATGTTTAGGCTTAGATTTAAATTGTTAAGTTTGGGTGTTTGTGTTTAGAATCTATGTTGATCATGTCAGCTGGGTTGTTGGGGTTGGTATTTTGACATTGTCCTTGGAACACCAATTATAGTAGGTTGCATATAGTCTCCCCAAGGATAGACATATCCTTAACCCTGGGACAGGTGAACATTATGTAACAAAAACCTAATTTTGCAATTATGATTAATCTAAGGATCTTAAAAAGGGGAGATTATCCAGGAGGGTCTTAAATGCAATCACATATATCCATAGAGGAATACTTCACGCACACACCCCCCCCCACACACACACGAAGAAAGCCCCTTAAAGAAAGTAGAAAAAGCAGCATTAGAAAAAGAAAATGCCAAGTCACTGGCTTTGAAGGCAGAGGAAGGGGCCCCCAGCCATAGGGTGCAGCCCACAGCTGGAAAAGACAGAAAATACACTGGCTTGGGCTCAGTGTTTCTGACATCAATGACTCTGAAGCAGTCAATTTTATTGCAGCAGATTTGTCACAGTAGGACTGGGGATGTGGCTTAGCTTGTAGTGTGCTTGTTTATTATGCACAAAGCCCTAGGTTCAATGTTAGCACTGTATAAACGGGGCATGATGCTGCACAACTATAATCCCAGTACTTGAGATATAAAGGCAGAAAGATTTGGAGTTCAAGGTCATCTTTGACTACATAGAGAGTTAGAGTCCAGCCTGGAACATATGACACCTGTCACTATCCGTCAAATAAGCAAGCAAGCAAACAAACCCCCAAAATTGTTAGATCATGGCTAGAGGGATGGCTTAACTGTTAAGGCATTTGTCTGCAAAGTCAAAGAACCCAGGTTCCATTCCCCAGGACCCACATTAGCCAGATGCCCAAGGGGACACACATGTCTGGAGTTCGTTTGCAGTGGCTGGAGGCCCTGGTGCGCCCATTCTCTCTCTCTCTCCCTCTTTCTCTGTCAAATAAATGAATAATAAAATATTTTTAAAAATTGTTAGATCAGTGCTGCAGAGATGGCTTAGCAGTTACAGTGCTTACCTGTGAAGCCTACGGACCCAGTTTTTATCACCAGGACCTACATAAGCCAGGTGATAAAGTGACAGAAGCATCTGGAGTCTGTCTGCAGTCGCTTCAGGCCCTGTCACATCCACTTTCTCTCTCTCTCTGTATCTGCCTGCCTCTTTCTCTCTCCCCCTTTCAAATAAATGAATAATATATTTAAAATAGTGTTAGATCAGCCACAGGAAATTAGAGACCAACCAAAGCCATATTTACCAGGACCGAATCCCTGGTTCTGAGAAACGTTTGGTGTGATGGACTGGTATCAGCTATGTTATTCCTCATTTGTTTATACTTGGATTGTCAAGGGGGGGGGGGTTCTGACATTCCACATTCTTCCAAGATGCTGTGTAAAGATATTTGGTGCAGTGTTCTAGATTCAAGTGAGAAGTAGTCTTAAATCTCCTATGTAGCAATCTATTTTATTTGATTATTAAAATTTTTACATCAAGGCTACTGAACCTTACATGTTCATATTGACCCTTCTTTTCACTTCACTCTAGAATACTTTACACATCTGTTACTTGTTCCTTTTAGACATTCTTTTTTTAATTTTTTTTGTTTATTTTAATTTATTTATTTGAGAGCGACAGAGAAAGAGGCAGACAGATAGAAAGAGATTGGGAGCATCAGGGCCTCCAGCCACTGCAAACGAAGGCCAGACACATGTGCCCCCTTGTGCATCTGGCTAACGTGGGACCTGGGGAATCGAGCCTGAAACAGGAGTCCTTAGGCAAGTACCTAACCGCTAAGCCATCTCTCCAGCCCATTCTAGACATTCTTGCAACCTGGGTAGCTAGTGGCATTTATAGTCTAAGCTCAAGGTCCAGAAGGAGTCAACATTTCTGGTTGACTCTGAAGATGGGATATTGAGAAGCCCACGGTTCATGTGGTTGGGCAAGAAGAGTTCTATCTTGCCCACAGGAGTTAGACCATTTTGGTCTATCCAGACAGGAGCAGAAATAATTGGAGGAAACTCATCTACATGACTCAGCTTTCTGATTCAAATGCTAGTCACATCTCAAACACCCTCCCAGACATATTGGGACATGCTTTAGAACAAATATCTCAAAATTGTATCCAATTTTTTATCATTAACTGTCCATCATATTAGCATTGATGTTGACAACCCCATTCTAAGCACAAGCCATGAATGAGTCACCACATCTGAGGTTTCTTTCTTTTCATAGACAAACTCCAACTCCTCTTATTTTTTTTCTTTTCTTTTCTTTTCTTTTCTTTTCTTTTTTTTCTCCTCTCCTCTTCTTTTTCCTTCCCTCCTTCCTTCCTTCCTTCCTTCCTTCCTTCCTTCCTTCCTTCCTTCCTTCCTTCCTTCCTTCCTTCCCTCCTTCCTTCCTTCCTTCCCTCCTCCCTCCCTCCCTCCCTCCCTCCCTCCCTCCCTCCCTCCCTCCCTCCCTCCCTCCCTCCTTCCTTCCTTCCTTCCTTCCTTCCTTCCTTCCTTCCTTCCTTCCTTCCTTCATTTTCTCCTCCTCCTTCTTTCTTTTTATTTGGAGGTAGGGTCTCACTCTAGCCCAAGCTGACCTGGAATTCACTATGTAGTATCAGGGTGGCCTTGAACTCCTGACAATCCTCTTACCTCTGCCTCCTGAGTGCTGGGATTAAATGTGTGTGCCATCATTCCCTGCTTCATTTTCCTTTAAGTTTCTCTCACAGTGTTCCTCACCTCCCTCCCTCCCCATTCATTCTACCTGCATGGAAACTCCACCCAGCATTTGTCTCTTGTTGCTACCAATTTAATGAGCACTTCTTTGAGTGCTGTTATACTAAGCCTCTTATTTACATACATTATGTTGATTCATATTATGACATCTATTTCCTAGAAAGTCATTTAAAATTGCATCATTGGCCCATATTCTTTAGCAGAAGGAGAACAAAGCCCAGGCTTCTCTGAGCTCTCTAAATGCAATATTAAAAGCCCTATTATACTGCTTTCCTGGACTTTGGAAAATTTCTTCCCATGCATGTTCCTACTTAGAGCCAGCCCCAGTTCCAATCTTTTCTATGATCACTGACAATAAATTCAGCAAGTGTGACATTTGCTTACCTCTTTTACTGCTTAAAAACCACGGGTGGCTCTCCATCACACAGAGAAACTCGGCCCTTTCTGAGTTTCCACAGAGGCCACCTCACTCTGCTGTGTCACTATCGGTCCCCTGTGGACCTATTCTTCTTACACACTCCCATTCTCTCCCTCGGGTGCAGTTCCCTGGGCCTCTCCCTGAGGACACGGTGCCAAAATCATCCTTCCATGCCCAGCACCCAGAACCTCTCCACACCCATCCCTCCACTCATAGAACTAACTCTTGCTTCAAGAATTTGGTGAGCATTTTGCTCAAATTAGTTAACAGCCTGTCTTCCCTGTTAAAGCATGCTGTTCCCCCAGTGCCCAGAGTCTTTGCATTTGACAACTCTCAGCCAAGTTGTCACCAAGTTGTTGGCTGAAGAGAGCAGTGAAAATCCAGCAAGGGCCTTTATGGCAGCAGGAGAGTCTGGCTCCTTGCTTGGGTGACTCTGAAGGGCCGTCTCATCCCACAGTCCACTGTCAATGCCTCGCCTTCGCTGTCTGGTCGTGCTCCCATGCCTCCTCCACAGGAGTTTGTCTCTGGAGCATTTTCAACAGACTTGCACATGAAACCTTCACTTCAGCGCTTGTGTCCCGGGAACCTGGCCTGTGTCAGGCAGAGCTGCGCTGGGCTATCAGCACTGTATCAGCTGAGTGGCATCCGAGGCTTGGTGTCATCTTGGTGCCAGCAGTTTGGATTTTCTCTGGTCATTTCCCACAAAATGCCGCTCTGGCAGGGGTAGGAAAGGGTGCTGGTGGTCATTCATTTTCAGTGGCCCCTCCTTTCTTTCCTGGAGCTGGGTGTCTCACTCTTGAGTGCCCCCTGGTGCTGCTGGGGAAACTGGCTTCTTTCCTTACTTCTTGGCAGGTTCTAGTCAAATATGTCACTTCTGCTACTTCCTCTAGCCGATTGCTGACTTCCGAAAGTCTGTTGCAATTTCTCATTTCTTCCCGGTTTTTTAATAACTAGGAAGTTTGTTGCTTTAATATGTTCTTTCTCTTGGTGGGGGCACGTGCGTTTATGTAGTGGATGAGATACAGTGTGTGTGATGTGCTTATGTGTGCAGGTCCCACATGCATGTGTGGGGACCAGAGGAGAACTTTGGGTGTTCTCTTCTGTTGCTCATCCACCTGGTTTTCCTTGAGGAATCTTTTCCCTGATTCTGGGGTTCTGTGCATGCCAGCGAGTCTCCAGCCTTTGTTCTTCTCGGGATTGGGGTTATAGACATGTGTGGTTATGCCCAGCTATTTATATGGGCTCTGGGGAATTGAACTCAGTGGTCTCAGGCCCCCTCCAACCCTCAAGCTTATACAGGAAGTGCTCTTAATTTCAGAACAATCTCTCTAGCCTGGTTTTTATGTTTTCTTTTCTTTTCTCTTTCCTTCTTTCTTTCTTTCTTTTTTTTTTTTTTTTTTTTTGAGGTAGGGTTGGGCTCTAGCCCAGGATGACCTGGAATTCACTGTGTAGTATTGGCCTTGAATTCACGGCAATCCTTCTACCTCTGCCTCCTGAGTGCTGAGATTAAAGGTGTGTGCCACCATACCTAGCTTGTATTTTCTTCATGTGGAGTTTCTGGGGAAACCAAGGTTACCCAAGCTAAAGACAGGTATATAATGTACCCTACTTCCACTCCAGGTATATGAGATGCAATGGCTTATGCCAGCTTAGAAGTATTTTGATTTTAAAAGCAAGACAACAGTTTCTTAAGCAAATATGGCTTTTTATTTATTCTTATTAAGTGAAAATATAAATGTTCTAAGGAGTGCTGTGTGAAATTTAGCATTTTAAGGGTGTGTGTGTTATGTGACATGTGTGTTTGTCCATATGTGTTTGGGTGCGTGCGTGCGTGTGTGTGTGTGTGTGTGTGTGTGTGTGTGTGTTGGGTGTCTTTTTCAGCTGCTCTCCATTTACTTATTTTTTTGAGACAGGCTTCCTTACTGAACCTGGAATTCTCCGACTCAGCTTGTAGAATGAGCCATCAAGCCCCAGGGATTCTTGATTCTCTGCCTCCTCAGTATCAGATTACAGGTGTGTGCCGCTGCACCTGTCCTTTTGTGTGGGTGCTGGGGATCTTCCACAGCATGAGATTTTACCCACTGATACATCTCTGTAGGCCTGAAACTCAGTATGTCCTAGTGCACTGGAATATTGTAAAGGACACCATCTCTCTGTCTAAATCAGGCATGTGGAATCAGGACACTGGGCAGAGATTGAGGTTTCTTTTCATGTTGTCTTAGGAGCCCAAGAAAATAAGTCCTTTGACAAGTCACGATATGTTTTGATAGTGTGTTAAGGACCATCTAGAGGTCCTGAGCATATGCAGGTTTGGAGTCCTATAGACAACATGTGGGCATGGCTGCCTAACTCTCTCTCATTTTATTTTGATGTTTGGCCTTATGGAGATACATCTATGCTCATGTCAGTTACAGCAAGATCTGGAGGCTGTAACTTAGATATTGTGCCTTTTTTAGTTTTATATTTTTATTTGTTCACTTTCTAGGAGAGACAGAGAAAGAGAAAAGAGAGAGAGACAGATAGAGAGAGAGAGAAAGGGAATGGGCATGTCATTAAAGGTCAGAGACCTAGCGAATTGCCAGTCAGGGTAGGCAGGGCTGCTCATGTTTACTTGTCAGTGCTGGGAGAGGTCACTGGCTCCCTCCACGGTGGCTGCTGTGTGCACAATGAGCATGCTTTCAGTGAGTGGCTCCAGCATCAAGCTGCCCCCACTTGCATGATGTCAGGATGCTTGCCAAGGCTTTTCCTATCCCATAGGGAAAGAAGGCAGGGTAGGGGGGGGATATAACAATAGGTTTATAAATAAAATTAATTCTGGGTTGGGACTTTTAAAAGTAAAAATGTCAGCTAATTAATATGTAGTTCAGTGTGATCCTGTTGGTTTAGAATGGCTGCCAATAAGAAAGTATGAGATGAAAACTTAGAAATATATCTAAAAGTGGATATCTACCTTGACTACTTTCTGCTTGATATTCAGTTTTCTTTCTTATCTTAGCTAATTATTATCTTATTTAATTTTCACTAGAGAAGATAAGCTTTTCATTTTTGTAAAAACTGGCATTTAACAATGTATTAACACCATAGAATAAAGCTTAGAAAACTCAGGTAATGATGATGGCAACATTATGTTCTCTATAGTAGGGCCTAGATGAATTTTCAAAGCAGCCCTTTCTAAGGGTACTGGAATAATCCACTATCATTAACACCATTTGTCATTAAAAGTCAGTCCAGCAACAGTAGATGCTGGATGAGCACATGGTCCAAGCTCAGTCCTAATGGTAGAACTTCTAACCGTGTGATATCCTGGTTGTCTTTCTTAGTCATGGTAACAGATCCAGGTGTTTCTGTGTGTCCACATGATCACCATTATCCTGCTGCTGGATCTAACATTCAGAGTGGATCTGGAATTCATGGTGATGTAAGTCTTGTTTAATTATTAAAATGCATTAACAATAGCATTTTGGAAGGCCACAGAAATAAAAGGTTAAAATAAGAATATTTATCTATGTATGTATATGTGTCTCTATATGTATTTGTGTGTGTTAATTTAAAATTTTTGAGATATTTGAAATTTGTGGGGTAGTGATGGGAAATGTATATTACAGTCAGGCCATGCTGGATGGGACTTTATTGTTGAAAATGCCTGTGGGGTTGCGACTTCTCATTTGGTGAGCAATGGCTATGTCAGTTACTTTACTCCTTGCTATGACTAACTACCTGACAGAAAGCAACTTAAGGAAGGAAATAAAGGGTTCATTGAGGCTCACATTTCCAAGGTGATGTGGTCCGTCATGGTCATGGAGGCAGGCAGCAAGAGCAGGGGTGTCTGGTCTCACTTCATCCACACAGCACAGAAGATGAAGAGCAAGCAAGGCTGGGCTACAAGTGACCCACTTCTTCCAGCAAGTCTCTGCCTCATTAAGGTTCTATAACCTTCCAAAAAGCCCCACAATTTGGAGACCAAGTGCTCAGACACATGAACCAGTGGGGACATTTCACACTCAAACCACAATTGTGGGACAGGAGGGACCTGTGGCAGAGGCGAAGGCAGAGCCGAGCCTCAGGGACCTGCCTCTGGGTCTTGGGTCCTTCTCTTTTCTTGCAGGCTCGTGATTGGTCAGCCTCTTTTCTGGTCTACTGGAAAGGCTTGTGGTAGAGATAAGTTCTCTGGAACTGCCTGAGAGATGAAGGGGCTTGGGGGACTGAAAGGACAGTCAGCACAGGGAGGAAAACTTGGCCATTTTGTGCAGAGACCAAGGGTACATTATAATGGAGACCCAGAAAGCCAAGGGAACAGAAAGTAGTAAGAAAAGAAAGAACTGGGCTAGGAAGGTGTCTCAGTGGGTAAAGTGCTTGTCTTGCAAGCTTGAGGACCTGAGTTTGATCCCTAGTTCTATGAAAAAGGCAGTTCAGGTTGTTTGCACCTGTAATCCCAGAGCTGGAAAGGTGGAGAAGAGGAACCCTCCACCAGCTCGTCAGTCTAGCATAGTTGGTGAGGTCGGGGCCAGTGAAGGACCCTGTTTCAAAAGGAGGTGGATGGTGTACCTGAGGATGGCACTCAAGGTTGTCCTTTGACCTCCAGACATATGTACACACGCATGCATGCATGCCTGCATATACGCATATGACCAAGAAACGGCTACTTCTAGTATATGAGGCAAAGGATTCTCTTTGAAATAGCTGTCCTCACTCTGAAGTTCGGATTCTAAATATTCTCCATCTCAAATAGTGACTTCGGTCTGTAGGAAAGTCAATGTTTTGAGGACAGCTTACCTTAGACACAGAGATACCCATTCCAGCTTTCAGCCTTGGCTGGCTTGCTTGGTGGTAGAATATAGAGTGAGAAGTGTGGGTCAGGGAATACAGGTCATGTTATCCTCTTTCTCTGGTATCCTGATAAACACCCCTAGGCATTGAGGGAAGATTAAAATCCATGAAGACAAAGAGAATGCTTCAAGCATCACTGGTTTCTTTCACAGATGTGCTGGGGCTGGCCAAGAGGCATGCGGAGGCCAGTTTTCAGCCCGGACGGCTGCCGAGGTCATCAGCTTCTTAACGGCACCTCTTAATTCCTTGGAGGCCAATGTGTCCTTTGAACCCAGTGGTGGTTACACTTCCAGAGCTGATCTGGGAGAGGAAGAGCCATGTGTTTTGCTGGCCCTTGAGCACACAATTACCTGGTTATTAAGATTTGAGGCTAAGGACGCAGAGTCCTCTTATCTTATCTGACCTACAAACTTATAAGTGCTCCTAGATGCCTTATACATATACATACATGAATACTCACATGTGATGTGTATGGGTGTGTACTGTGTACACACCACACACACACACACATTTATGACAGAAAAAGGGAGAGCTATGCACAGATAAGAGTTTGTAGGCTGGCCGGGCGTGGTGGCGCACGCCTTTAATCCCAGCACTCGGGAGGCAGAGGTAGGAGGACCGCCGTGAGTTTGAGGCCACCCTGAGACTCCATAGTGAATTCCAGGTCAGCCTGGGCTAGAGTGAGATCCTACCTCGAAAAACCAAAACAAAACAAAACAAAAAAAAGAGTTTGTAGGATGGCAGTAAGGCTTTCGTGACAAAGTCTCATGTCCCTGTACAAAGGTTGTTTCAGAGAGGCAATGGTAAGGGACTGGTGTGGCTGGATCCAAGGCCTGGCTGAGGTGTACAGGAAGCTCACGATCTGGTTTTGCGGGGCTTTCAGCTGCACTTGGCCACTGTGTGTGCAGCACTGTGACTGAGAGGAGACTCTGGTCTACTTGACCCATCCCCGAGCCCATCATAAAGAGTAATGTTGGAAGGGGGAACCCAGCTCTGGGAAGCCCATGGCTGTGGGAGTCCTGAGTGGAGGCATCTGGAATACTCCATTGGGATGGGACATGATGTACTCTTTAAAAACACTATATTTTGCTGGGTGTGGTGGTGCACACTTTTAGTCCCAGCACTTAGGAGACAGGTAGGAGGATCACTGTGAGTTTGAGGCCACCCTGAGATTACATAGTGAGTTCCTGGTCAGCTCTGGTGACAGTGAGACCCTACCTCAAAAAACAAAGAAGGAAAAACAAAACAAAACAAAACCACTATATATTGAAAATTGCATCAAACCATATTTGAGTGTTGTTTGTGATAGGAAAATGCCTCAAACACTGACATTAATATAAATTATATTTCTCAAAGTCACTTGTCTTTTGAGAGTAGTTTAGTTTACATAAAGAGGTATGAAGTAGAATTTAACTTTTCTTCCTTTCAATGTGATTCCAGCTGCAATTTCATTCCTACCTATATACACTGGGCACACTCCCAGCTAATGAGAGGCAAGAGGTCTTACCTGGGTTCTGACAGCTGTGTTCCTTGCGCTGTGTCTGTGCCCAGAAGTGCTGATTCCCCCACTCTCCTCCCCCATGTGTGACAGTTGGGGGATGAAATGTGGCAAATAAGCGCCACAGCAGTCAACATGTCTCCATCTGCCTCGGGCTGCATGAGGGTCCCCTTTGCGGGAAGGCTCTGCTAAGTGTCATGCCCCTTCTTCCCTCCCATGAATTCCCTTGTCCAGTCTGGGTCTGGGGATCCGCTGTCCAACTCAGACAGTTAAGGATCTGTTAGGAAACAAATCAGGGAGCTGACTCTTGGATTGGAATGACAAAAGTGTTAATGGCTGTATTAGACAGTCAGAGGCAGGAGCCACTGAAGCTAAGGTAGTTACGTCAGAGCTGTGACTGACCTTGAGTATGACCCGTGCTAAGAAGGAGCCTCGTGAAGTAAGCAGCTAGTACAGGGTGGGCGTAATGGCTAGAGGCCACGGCTGGAGTCTTCTGAAGCAGCCTGGGCGAAAGCCCTTCTGGGTTAAGAATGGAAATGGCTCAGTCAGCCCAGGACCCTGGACAGTTCCGACTGGTCTCCAGGCTGCTTCCTCTGCAGCGAGACCTTCCTCTGGATGGTCATCAGACTTCATGGTGGACTTCTTGTCTACCCACGGCTTGAGTTACTCCCACCAAGAGCCTCATTCTAGGATGAAGAGGTACATTTTGAGATCTCTTAAGGAACCTTCCAATTTGTTTGACATATTAAATTATTCAGCAAAATTGTTAATTCCTACTCTGTACGGGGCCCTCTCCTGGCAGTAAAAGACATAACAACGAACAAGTCAGGATCCTTTCATGGACTAGTAACTTGGAGAAGCAAACACCTAAACAGGAAAATAAAAAATCTTTAAAGTGAGTGCTGTGACAATGGCATACATCATTGTGGGATTATATGCAACTCACCAACTTTAAAAGCCATGGATGTCTTTCTGGAGGGAATGACATCTGAGTGGTGTGTCTTAAAGCATGTGAGGCTGGGGTGGGGAGATGGCTGAATGGAGAAAGCATTTGCCTTGCAAGTGTAAAGTTCCTGCGTTTGGCTCCCCAGAACCCATGCAAAACTGGATGGCTGTAGTGCTGACATCTGTCGTCTGGCGAGATGGAGGTAGAGACAGGAGAAGCTGCTGGAAGAAGCTCACAGGCCAGCTAGCCTTGTAAGTGCAATTGAAAACGCTGACAGACTCTCTCAAATCATGTGGAAGGTGAGGACTGGCACCTGAAAGTTGTCCTCCAACCTTCACACGCACGCTATGGCAAATTTTCATGTGCGCGTGTGTGCATGTGCAAACACACACACACCCCAAAATAAAAATAAAAAGGATGAGAGGTGTTTAGCCAGAGAAAATAAGGGAGAGCTGCAGGGAGGGAGGCAAGGGCATTGCAAGCAGCAAAGCTCATCCCTCTCTTTCTGATCATTCTCGGCCTGACACCAAGGCAGCCCTGCCTCATTAGAAATGTGGAGACTCTGCAATCTGAGTTACTTGGAAGGCTGAGTTTGCATGGATGGTCCTGATTTGCCTCAGCATTGGAATTTACCAGAAGCCACCTGTGCTGACCTGGAGCAGTTCCTGCCAAATCTCTGTGTATGTCCCCTGTCACTGGCAGGTCCTTGGTGCTATGTTGACCTACTGTTGGTGTGGCATGGAACAAACAGGATTTTAGTGAGACTTTGTGGGGGTAGGTCAGGGCTTGAGGATGAGGAAGAGTGACTTTTAAAAGGAACATATATTGCAGTGATTAATATTCACTGTCAACTTTACAGGATCTAGAATCACCTAGGAGACAAAGCTTTGGGCATTTGTATGAGAGGAGGTTACTAGATTGGGTTAATTGAGATGAGAAGACCCACCCTAAATATGTGTGGCATCATTCCATGGGTTAGGGTCCTGGACTGAGTTAAAAGGAGAAAGCAAGGCGAATACCTGCATTCATCACTCCCAGATTCCTGACTGTGCATACCATGTGACCAATCGCTTCATGCCCCCGCTGTCTTGACTTCTCTGCCATGGTGGATGGTGTCCTCAGACTATGAGCAAACATAAACTTTTCCTTCATCAAGTGATTTTGCCATGTATTTCCCTACAATGATGAGAAAAGCCCCTAAGGCATATATGAATAAAACAGAAATACAGAGGAAGAAACCTGTAAAGGTAGTGACTGGGCTGCAGTGGAAGAAGAGTTTATTCAATGCTTCAGGGATGGAGAAAATTCTGTGAGCCACATAGATAGGCTGTAGTGTTGAAGGTTGATAATGAAAGTCACATGCTGGGCTGCAGAATGAACCATGTGATTTGTGGCAACATTATCTTGCTTCTTGTTCTCTATCTTTCCTCTCGCAGGCACATTGGCTACTTGGTAACTCACTCATATGTGTATTTCATTCTGTTTGCATGCAGCAGCAGTAGTTCACTCTCCTCAGAGAAGACTTCGAAGGGAAACATCTTGAACATTGCACTTCCACTCACTTTCCTGTCTTTCTAGAAAACAGCTACTCTTACCAAATAGGTGTGTTTTCCTTTCTTTAAACAAGCAGGACTTATCTTCATATAATAACATGTTTTCATTATAAAGAGTAGTGTAGGAAACCTTAGAGTTAGGGAAGGTCAAATCTGAGACCTGGGTGGAAAGAGATAAAAGCTTTTCATTTAAAATCTCATTTTATCCCAACTTGCTGCCACTAGTTGGTTAGTAATTCAGACAGACAATGCCATGTAATGACTAAATAAGTGCATGAATATTGCCTGGCTTCTGAATTTTTCCTATGGCTGTTCTTGGATACCACTTCCTGAGCATCAGGATGCTGAGCTCTGTGATCTTGGGTATCACTTCCTGAGCATCGGGATGCCGAGCTCTGTGATCTTGGGTACTACTTTCTGAGCATCGGGATGCTGAGCTCTGTGATCTTGGGTATCACTTCCTGAGCATCAGGATGCTGAGCTCTGTGATCTTGGGTATCACTTCCTAAGCATCAGGATGCCAAACTCTGTGATTTTGGGTATCACTTCCTGATCATAAGGACGCTGAGCTCTGTGATCTTGGGTGCCACTTCCTGAGCATCAGGATGTCGAGCTCTGTGATCTTAGTATCACTTCCTGAGCAGCAGGATGTTGAGTTCTGTGATCTTGGGTATCACTTCCTGATCATAAGGATGCTGAGCTCTGTGATCTTGGGTATCACTTCCTGAGTATCAGGATGCTGAGCTCTGTGTTCTTGGGTATCACTTCCTGAGAAGCTGGATGCTACACTGAGCCAATGAAGTCATTATGAGATGACGTATGCTAAGTGCTTAGCTCGTTCCTTCAGCTTTCAATACATGCTCAGTTAACAGTGTCATCAGAAAAGGGTCAGTAAGCACAGCTATAAAAAGGTACCTAGAGAAACCTCTGATACGGTTGTTGTGGATATGGACCAAGAGTTTGGAGCTGTGAACTAAACCTGGCCTTCATGACCATGCCTCCTTTAAGGTACATCCTTTCCCACAGACTAATCTGATGCAAGATGTCAACATTATTCTTAGCGTTGTAGGAAACTTTGTTTCATCGTGGTGCAAACAAACAAACATGCCAGGAGCAGAAAGCCGGGTTTCACATGTCCACAACAGCAGGGAGGAAGGGGAGAACAAGAGCTTTATAGTCCAACATGGGCAAGCAGGGCTGGACTATCAAATCCCAAGGCTGCCTTTGGTGACACATCTTCTCAAGCAATGACCCACTTCTCAAAAGCCCCGCCAGCTGAGGATCAAGTATGAGGCATAATCACAAACACGTGAGCCTATTTGTGGACAATTTTATATCCACACAACCACTCATAACCTATTCCAGTACCTTGTATATACTGGGCTTACCACATGGAGGTTTGGCTTAGATAAGAACACTTAACAACCTAGCCATAGGGATACGACCCCAGAGCAAAACCGTGAAGAAGTGGTACTGAGGGAACTCATCACATTCAAATACAAGTAGAAAGGGGTTGGTCCTGTATAATATGGAATATATTCTTGCACCTTCCTTTCTATCCATCTTGCTTCTTATTTTAGGAATCACTTGGATACTCTTATTTCGTATCATGTGCAATGTTATGTAAGATTCATTAGTTACTCCTTTCTCCTTTAATACATTGACATTTTAGCTTGTAGAAAAGATTCTGCTAAATTCAGGCAAAAGGAATGGTGTTATAATTATGGAAATTTCAGGTATCAGTAATAAGAGAGAGAAAGAGAGAGAGAAAGAAGGAAGGGAGGAGGAAAGGAAGAAAAGAAGGAAGAAAAAGCAGATGGAGAGGGTGACCAGGCATGGGGACCTTTCTGTAACCTTAGAATTTCTATCTGTAGGTGACAACTTCCTCTGACAGATACCAAGACAGCTTTTCATTTATGATTACAATATTCCTTTCTTTTGGCAATCTCATTGCTTCCAATTAAAATTCCTTGACCTTTACTGCCTAGTTGAGAATGAATGGAACTCTCAGAGTGTACCTTTTCTTTAGTATCTGTTATTACTTTTTCTTTCTCAGGGAACCAAGCAATGACTCTATCTTCTGCTTCCTTTTCAGGCCCTTCCTTAGCCAGCCATATTTAGCATTTGGCTGTCTTATCTTTCCTGGCATCCTGATACATGCCAGGAAATGTGGAGGAGCTCTTGATTATGTCTATGATAGCAGCAGGCAAGGTACCACAAGCTTAGTTGGTTCATTTTATCGTTTGAATGATTTTCTGGTCTGCCCTGGGCTGTCTTATGCTAGAGGGAGTTTGTGATCCCTGTTCACTGATCTGACAGTTCTTGCCCTTCCTTTCTTCATAGCTCTCCTCTCTGTCACTTGGAGCTCAAACTCCAAAGTGAACTACTGTGCTTGGTGTTTTAGTCTTGACAATTTCATAGCAATATATTTTATTGTGATAAGTAGGATATTCTATCTTTAAAGGATTTCTCTAGCCAGCCCTGATTGTCTCGTGGTGTCTGATGCTCTAGAGTGCCTCCTTCCTCTCTTCAGCTGGCTTCATCACAGTCTCCTGTGGACATTTCAGAAACCTTTAACTTTCACCTGACTGTTGACAACATTTTTACCTTCTCATCTCTCTTCTCTTGATGGGAACCATACTCTTGTCATTGTGAGTTATTCAGAATTTTCTGGGAATCTGCCCTTCCATGCCTCTGGAAAGGTTGTCTACCTGTCTAGACTCTGTCTTCTTCCTTTCTTCGGCAGACACAAGTTCCTCCTGACCTGGTCTTCATGTTTGACTGGCCCACTCCTGCACTGCTTTTCATCTGTCTTGAAAGGCTCAGGTGATTGTTTCATCAGTTTATCTAACCCTCTCCTTATGTTGCACTGTTTCTTTCATCTTTGGTTCTTGGTAAAAGATAGCTCTCCTAGCACTTTTCACAGGATGTTTGAATTATTTACATGCCTTTTTGCAGAGCAAGGACTTACCCTTTTCATCTCATCAGGTCGGTTTTAGAAGCTAGAGATCTGGATTTATCATCTATATGTCTATATCATCTATCTATCTATCTATCTATCTATCTATCTATCTATCTATCTATCTATCTATCTATCATCTATCTATCTATCTATCTATCTATCTATCTATCTATCTATCTATATCTATCTATCAATCATCTATCTATCTATCTACCTTCTATCTAAATTTATCTGAGAGGAAAATGTGGCACTATTACTTCTTGAGATATTAATGCTTAGTAGTACAATCTTTCTCCCCATGATGTGATGGCTTGAATCAACTGTCCCTCATCAACTCAAGTATTCTGAATGTTTGGTACCCAGTTCTTGGCAATTTGGGAGACAGAGCCTTGCTGGAGGATGTGTGCCATTGGGGGAAGACTTAAGGGTGTTACAGCCCAGCTTCCCCTTTGCCACAGTTCAGCTCCCTCTCTTGTTTCTGTTTTCCACCTGCTGTTGCAGAGGTGATGTCCAGCCTGGACTGATGCCATGTTTTCCCCAGCCATCATGAAGCCTCCCCTCAAGACAGTAAGCCAAAATAAAAACTTCCCTCCCATGAGATATTTATGGCAGTGAACTTTGTCCCAGTAATGTAAAGTTAATTAAAACACATTGGTTGTCCTGTCCAATTTAAAATTTGTTGGGAACATGGTCTTTGTATTGTTGCACATTTTTGTGGGGAGTATAAGTTTGCCCCATTGTTAGGAGTGCACATGATTGGCTTTGGAGCATCATAGCCCTTTAGTCCTATGAACCTATCATTTTATGAACATATAATCACTAAGAAACGTTGGATGACATCATCACCAGAGTCCCTACTAAGATTGGCATTCTTGGGCTGGAGAGATAGCTTAGCAGTTAGGGCATTTGCCTGCAAAGCCAAAAGACTGAGGTTTAATTCCCCAAGACCCATGTAGCCAGACACACAAGGTGGCACATGCATCTGGAGTTCATTTGCAGTGGCTAGAGGCCCTGGTGTGCCCATTATCTCTCACTCTCTCTCTTTCAACTAACTAAATAAATAAATATTTTTTAAAATATTGGCATTCTGTGCTGTAAAAGGACATAGGGAACCTCTTGCAGGAGTATTTCCTGTGTGGACACCTCTTGTGGATGACTGCTGTCTTTGTAAAAGCTCCCGTCCCTTTTATTTAGCATACAGGAATGCATAATCAAACTGATCTTAGTTCTGTTATTTCTGGAGAGATAAGACTTTTTATTACTACAAAGAAATTGAGAACAGTCATTTAATGAAGAAAACATGCAGCACACCTCATCATTTCACTGTAGGCTTGGTACAAAGTTCCTCAGAATGTGAATACTGATTTCACGTGTTCAATGGATCATGAGCAGCTGTGTTAGGATCTGAGCTAGATATGTGGTAAACAAGATATGGTCCATGAACTCAACAAGCACACACTGTGTGGGAGAAAGATTCTCAAAATGAAATATAGCCCTATGAGAATCAGAATAAGGTATTGATAAAACAGTGACATGGATGCCTGGGTATTTTACATGCATTATCTTTTCCAGTCACTCAATCACAATGCCTACTTAGCAGATGAGATAGAGGAGCAAGTAAAGAGTAGAAGTGTTGGAAACTTTCCTAAGTTCACAACCATTATTGGGAATGGACATGATGGGGCAGAGTTTGGGTACTGAGGTCCTAGATATGAAATCACTGTAAAGACCAAGATAAGTGACAAAGTGGGTTTGAACTCAGCTGATCCATTGATATAAACCTTGTTTATCTTCCTTTTACGAAGGGTTTTTGCTTCACTCTAAACATATATTTTAAATTCTCTCTTCAGGGGAGCAGAGAGGTGGCTGAAAGGATAAAAGCTTTTGTCATGCTAGTGTGAGTCCCTGAGTAGAATCCCCATAACACGTATAAAGCAGAGTGTGATAGAAATGCGTGTCAACATGGGGCACCTGTGATGAGGAAGGAGGGAGGAGAGGGGGGTGGAGAGAGCCCCGAGAAACCCTCCAGGGAGACAGCATATGATACATCTGTGAGTAACTAGTCTCTACCTAAAACAAGGGGAGCTAGCACATGAGGCACAGCTGTGGACAAGTAGTCTCCACCTAAAACAAGGGGAGCTAGCACATGATGCACAGCTGTGGACAAGTAGTCTCCACCTAAAACAAGGGCAGCTAGCACATGATGCACAGCTGTGGACAAGTAGTCTCCACCTAAAACAGGGGGAGCTAGCACATGATGCACAGCTGTGGACAATTAGTCTCCACCTACAACAAGAGAGCTAGCACATGATGCTCAGCTGTGGACAAGTAGTCTCCACCTAAAACAAGGGGAACTAGCACATGAGGCACAGCTGTGGACAAGTAGTCTCCACCTAAAACAAGGGGAGCTGGCATATGATGCACAGCTGTGGACAAGTAGTCTCCACCTAAAACAAGGGGAGCTAGTACATGATGCACAGCTGTGGACAAGTAGTCTCCACCTAAAACAAGGGGAGCTGGCATATGATGCACAGCTGCAGACAAGTAGTCTCCACCTAAAACAAGGGGAGCTAGCACATGATGCACAGCTGCGGACAAGTAGTCTCCACCTAAAACAAGGGGAGCTAGCACATGATGCACAGCTGTGGACAAGTAGTCTCCACCTAAAACAAGGGGAGCTGGCATATGATGCACAGCTGTGGACAAGTAGTCTCCACCTAAAACAAGGGGAGCTGGCATATGATGCACAGCTGTGGACAAGTAGTCTCCACCTAAAACAAGGGGAGCTGGCATATGATGCTCAGCTGTGGACAAGTAGTCTCCACCTAAAACAAGGGGAGCTGGCATATGATGCACAGCTGTGGACAAGTAGTCTCCACCTAAAACAAGGGGAGCTAGCATATGATGCACAGCTGTGGACAAGTAGTCTCCACCTAAAACAAGGGGAGCTGGCATATGATGCTCAGCTGTGGACAAGTAGTCTCCACCTAAAACAAGGGGAGCTAGCATATGATGCACAGCTGTGGACAAGTAGTCTCCACCTAAAACAGGGGCAGCTAGCACATGATGCACAGCAGTGGACAAGTGGGCTCCACCTAAAACAAGGGGAGCTAGCACATGAGGCACAGCTGTGGACAAGTAGTCTCCACCTAAAACAAGTGAGCTAGCACATGATGCACAGCTGTGGAAAGCTGTGGACAAGTAGTCTCTACCTAAAACAGGGGGAGACCAGAGCCAATACTGAAGGTCGTCTTCTGACCTGTACATAGGTGCCATGGCCAGCGTAAATGTTTGTGCTCACACTTCACACACACAAGATTAAAAATTAAGCCCTCTGCATTGGTCATTACATTGATAGATATTATCTATCGGAACAAGAATGAGTGTTTCGAGTTGGGCATGTTGGTGCATGCCTTTAATCCCAGCAGTAGGGAGGCAGAAGTACAAGGATCACCATGAGTTCTAGGCCACCCAGTACTACATAGTGAATTCAAGGTCAGCCTGGGCCAGGCTGAGACTGTATCTCGAAAAACCAAAAGAAAAAAAAAATGAATGTTTGATCTAAAAATCATGTATTTGTAGACATATCCTAACCAGTTGGATGGTTGGACAGAAAAAGCTATGGCCAGTGTGAACGAGTAAAAAATTAGATATCATGGTTTGGTTTATTGGAACATGAAAAATGGAGCACACATTGATAGAAGTTGGTGAGAGCTGAGAGGAAACTGTTGAGAAGGAGTAGAGTGATGTGTGTTAGAACACAGGCTATGGGAGAACACCACAGAAAAGGAGAGTGACTGTGTGTTAGATCACAGGCTAAGGGAGGACACCACAAAGACAAGGAGAGTGACTGTGCGTTCGATCACAGATTATGGGAGGACACCACAGAGACAAGGAGAGTGACTGTGTGTTAGATCACAGGCTATGGGAGGACACCACAAAGACAAGGAGTGTGACTGTGTGTTAGATCACAGGCTATGGGAGGACACCACAAAGACAAGGAGTGTGACTGTGTGTTAGATCACAGATTATGAGAGGACACCACAGGGACAAGGAGAGTGACTGTGTGTTAGGTCACAGATTAAGAGAGGACACCACAGAGACAAGGAGAGTGACTGTGTGTTAGGTCACAGATTATGGAAGGACACCACAGAAACAATGAGAGTGACTGTGTGTTAGGTCACAGATTATGGGAGGACACCACAGGGACAAGGAGAGTGACTGTGTGTTAGGTTACAGATTATGAGAGGACACCACAGAGACAAGGAGAGTGACTGTGTGTTAGATCACAGATTAAGAGAGGACACCACAGAGACAAGGAGAGTGACTGTGTGTTAGGTCACAGATTATGGAAGGACACCACAGAAACAATGAGAGTGACTGTGTGTTAGGTCACAGATTATGGGAGGACACCACAGGGACAAGGAGAGTGACTGTGTGTTAGGTTACAGATTATGAGAGGACACCACAGAGACAAGGAGAGTGACTGTGTGTTAGATCACAGGCTATGGGAGGACACTACAGGGACAAGGAGAGTGACTGTGTGTTAGGTTACAGATTATGAGAGGACACCACAGAGACAATGAGAGTGACTGTGTGTTAGATCACAGATTATGAGAGGACACCACAGAGACAAGGAGAGTGACTGTGTGCTAGATCACAGAATATTAGAGGACACCATAGAGACAAGCAGAGTGACTGTGTTCTAGACCACAGATTATGGGAGGACACCACAGAGACAAGGACAGTGACTGTGTGTTAGATCACAGGCTATGAGAGGACACCACAGAGACAAGGAGAGTGACTGTGTGTTAGATCACAGATTATGGGAGGACACCACAGAGACAAGGAGAGTGACTGTGTGTTGGATCACAGATTATGAGAGGACACCACAGAAACAAGGAGAGTGACTGTGTGTTGGATCACAGATTATGAGAGGACACCACAGAGACAAGGAGAGTGACTGTGTGTTCGATCACAGATTATGAGAGGACATCATAGAGACAAGGAGAGTGACTGTGTGTTAGGTCACAGATTATGGGAGGACATCATAGAGACAAGGAGAGTGACTGTGTGTTAGATCACAGATTATGGGAGGACACCACAGAGACAAGGACAGTGACTGTGTGTTAGGTCACAGATTATGGGAGGACATCATAGAGACAAGGAGAGTGACTGTGTGTTAGATCACAGATTATGGGAGGACACCACAGAGACAAGGAGAGTGACTGTGTGTTGGATCACAGATTATGAGAGGACATCATAGAGACAAGGACAGTGACTGTGTGTTAGGTCACAGATTATGGGAGGACATCATAGAGACAAGGAGAGTGACTGTGTGTTAGATCACAGATTATGGGAGGACACCACAGAGACAAGGAGAGTGACTGTGTGTTCGATCACAGATTATGAGAGGACATCATAGAGACAAGGAGAGTGACTGTGTGTTAGGTCACAGATTATGGGAGGACATCATAGAGACAAGGAGAGTGACTGTGTGTTAGATCACAGATTATGGGAGGACACCACAGAGACAAGGAGAGTGACTGTGTGTTGGATCACAGATTATGAGAGGACACCACAGAGACAAGGAGAGTGACTGTGTGTTAGGTCACAGATTATGGGAGGACATCATAGAGACAAGCAGAGTGACTGTGTGTTAGGTCACAGGCTATGAGAGGACATCATAGAGACAAGGAGAGTGACTGTGTGTTAGATCACAGATTATGGGAGGACATCATAGAGACAAGGAGAGTTTCTGTGTGTTAGGTCACAGATTATGGGAGGACATCATAGAGACAAGGAGAGTGACTGTGTGTTAGGTCACAGATTATGGGAGGACATCATAGAGACAAGGAGAGTGACTGTGTGTTAGGTCACAGATTATGGGAGGACATCATAGAGACAAGCAGAGTGACTGTGTGTTAGGTCACAGGCTATGAGAGGACACCACAGAGACAAGGAGAGTGACTGTGTGTTAGTGTACAGGCTATGAGTTGACACCACAGAGACAAGGAGACTGACTGTTAGGACACTGGTTGTGGGAGGATACCACACAGTTAAGTAGAGTGACTGTGTATTAGAACACAGGCTAAGGGAGGACACCACAGAGTTAAGGAGAGTGACTGTGTATTAGAACACAGGCTAAGGGAGGACACCACAGGGACAAGGAGAGTGACTCTGTGTTAGATCACAGATTATGGGAGGACATCATAGAGACAAGGAGAGTGACTGTGTGTTAGTATACAGGCTGAGTAACCAAATCCTGATGGAAACTAGAGTCATTTCAGATCCTAAATGAAGTTCAACAGCCTGAAGTAGATTCTGATCTTTTGACCCTGTTATGTGGCCAAGCATGCAATATCATGATTCATACCATTGTCTTCCTACATAAGTATGCAAACTTAAATTGCTCCTTTAAAGCAAGTTGCCTTACTCTGAGGTTGAGGTTGAAAGCATAGTCCAGATATGGGATATTTTCTCATTGAAACAAAAGCTACTCAGATTTGATTATCAGTTTCTTTGGTTTTGATTGTTTTCAAAAGCCAGTACTTCTGGTAGGGAGAAGACCTCTACATTTTACAAAAACCACACAAAACCAAATCTGACATGTGTGGTTTTGAATCATCCAGAGTCTGAGTTCCCAGCAAAATTAAGGAGGTAATAGAATAAAGAAATGGTCAGAGGATGCAATGACTGGAAATAACATAAAATGGGAAATGCATTGTGAGAAATTAAAAGAACTGGTATGGTTTGGGGTAGCCACAATTGAATGCTGCAGAGGCTGCTTTTGTTTCTTGGGTGGAACACACCTTTGTGACTGGATGCATGGCTTCATTCACAGAAGTGTGGCCCTGGCGTAGGGGCTGCACACATTCTCTTTACAACCTCTGGGGTAAGTGCAAAACAAACCTAACCGGGAAGACAGGCTCTGCAGACCAGATTGAGCCTTACTAACATTCCCTACTGATCTTTCCTAAACAATAGGATGTTTCAGGGTCTGCTAAGGAGTAGCTTTTGAGTGGCATGACACTTGTTAGTAAGAGTGAGGGTACAGGTAGGTGGATGTGTCTCCGTGAAAAAGAATCGAGGGGCTTGGGAGATATCTCAGAGGTGAAGTGTTTGTTGTAGGTACCATCAAATTGCTAGGATAGACACCCAACCAGTTGCAGCTTGTGGGAAGAAAGGGTTTGTTTTGGCTTATAGTCTTGAGAGAAAGCTTCACGAGGGCAACATCAGGTGGACAGTGGCAGCAGGAGAGTGAGCCAACTAACACTGGCAAGCTAGGGGCTAATATACCTCATGGTCCTCCCCCAGCAACACACTTCTTCCAGCAAGGCTCCACCTCCAAAATTGCCATCAGCTGGGATGCAAGCATTCCAAACACATGAGTTTATGAGGGACACCTAATTCAAATCACCACAGTTTGATGTGCAAGCATGAGGAACTGAGTTTAATCCTAAGAACCCATATAAAACAAGCCAGGAATGAAAGTGGACACGTGGAATCCCAGCACTGGGAGGAAGAGGTGGGAGGGCACTTGGGCTCATTAGCAAGCCAGTGCAGCCTAGTTGGTGAGCTCCAGGCCAGGGAAAGACCCTGACTCAAAAAAAAAAGTAGCCAGTTTTCCTGAGGAATGATGCCTGGGGTGTTCCTCTGTCCTCCACATCTATGCATGCACACGTAACACCCAGACACACATGAACATGCACACACATACATAAGAGGAAAAGAATTAAAAACATTTCAACACATTTAATCTACCCATGTCTTGCATGTGTGTAACACTCAGCATTCACCTCGCTGTAGGGAGCACTAGTTTTGAAGAATGTAGATTAATAAGCCTCCTTGCTTAAAAAATGAGCTTCAATATTTGTACGAATCATAGAGTCAAAAGAAAAAAAAATCGATGGGCTATCGACTACTGGGAATGATCACATTCGTTTCTGCCCTTTGTGGTTGGTGAAATCCATGCTGCAATTACAGAGCTGGGCTGGCAGCAGAGAGCCTCAGTCGGGCTTTCAGCTCCACATTAATCCAGAATTCTCATTTTAATGCAGATATGGATTGTCACCAGTCAATAGCTGACTCCTTGCACTGGCAGCCTGAGCTTACAGTGTTTGGGAGTTTCAAAGTCTTGCTATGTGAACCAGCATAGCTTAGTCCGGGTGGGTGGGGGGTATGTATGGTTGTGCTGATGCTCTTGTAAAGAATTGTCTTTGGAATCTAAAGCAGCAATCACAGCAAAGTCAAGGTGGGCGGGCTCAGGACATGGGGTGGTGGAGCTGGGCAGTACTGCAGAGGTCGCCTGGCCTAGTTCCTTCCTCAGAGGTGAGGAAATTGAGGTCCTCAGAGGTTAACTCACTTGCATGTGGTTACATGACTAGTCAGCAGAAGGGCCTGCACAGGAAAGACAGATATGGCCTTTTGGACTCTCCAGTACTCCATGAGATTACAAAACATCAGAATTTACCTTATTTATGAGATTACATATTTACTCACAGGCAGTAGGTAAACTATCTCTGAATAGGTATGTTTTCATACTTCCCACATAGATTTATTTATTTTTACCTTTTAATTCGCTTTCTCTCTCATCTATCCATCATCTTTCTATCTACCAACCTATCATCTATCTATCTAACTTTAATGTGGGCCCTAAGGATTGAACTCAGGCCCTCTTAGGCTCTCATGTTTGCTTGGCAAGTGCTCTTATGCACTGAGTCATCTCCCCAGCTCCTATTTTTATTTTTCATATGTGTACAAATATGTGGATACACGAGTGTGAATGTGCATATGGAGGCCAGAGATCTTAACTTTAGGTGTTATCCTCAAGAAGTTGTTCATCCTCTTTGAAACAGGGTCTCTCCTTGACCTAGAGCTCACCATTTAGGCAAGACTGGCTGACCAGTGAAACTTCTCCCCACTCCCTGTGATGCTTCTGTCGCCCCCTACCTCAGTACTGGAGTGACAGGTACTTGCCACCACACCCAGAGTTTTCAATGGATACTGGGGGATCAAACTCAGGTCCTCGTGCTATGAGTTAGGCACCATACTGAACTTTATCCACAGCCAGAACCCAGGAACCAGTGTTTAATAAGGCCTACTGGTTCATGAAGGTTTGAGAGTTCTGTAATTGTTCAAGCTCTTTTGGGTTGGGTGGAGTCTGTTCATGGAGTGACAATTGTGAGTCCTCAAAATTACCCTTGCATGACCCTGAGTTGTCCACAAAAGAGCAGCTGTAAGCTCTTTTAGGTAAAGGTGCTCAGGGCTGACACTCACATTCCCACAGGGGTACATGCTTGAACAATATGGCAGCACTTAAACCATTATTTCTTTTGCTCTTTCCCAACCCATGCAGTACCATTCAAGTTAAATCCCCTTATAATGGGATTCCAGTTCATGGGAAATAATTTATTTTAGGTGTCGTGATGCACTGCTCAGTGTTATGGCCTGTGTATATTTGTCCATTTGATCATGTTTAGTGCCAATACTAAGCTATGTGGAAATCCGTGGTTTGACTGCTTGCTCATACTGCACCTAACCACAGTGCTGTGGCTCTGCATGTCTTCTTCCAGGTTTTTTTTTTTTTTTTTATTTGAGAGAGAGAGAGGAAGAAAGATGGAGAGAGACAGACATATAGATGGAGGTGGGGGGTGGGCACACCAGGGCCTCTAGCCCCTGCAAATGAACTCCAGACACTTGTACCACTTTGTGCATCTGGCCCCATGTGGATACTGGAGAATGAAACCTGGGTCCTTTGGCTTTGCAGGCAAGCACTTTAACTGCTGAGCCATTTCTGCAGCCCCCTCAAATTGGGTTTTGAAACAGAGTGATGAGGCATGAGTCATTAGTTCATCACAGCACCCTTATTACCAGTGGGCTTTGTGACTATTTATGGCCCAAGCAGCTCTTTCTCAATGCCACCACTCACTCACAAGAGACAGGAGCTAAGCTTGGCCGTGGTTCTCTGACCCTGAGTCCCAGGCTCCCTCCCCACAATCTGAAGGATCTGAGTCACTTGGGATTTACCTCCAGGCCTTGCTGTTTTGTTTTTCATGGTCTTACCACAGAAAACTCAATGCAGGCTAAGGTTGAACCAGGTTTCCATACAGCAAATGTATTGTGAGTCTGCTCCTGCCATAGTTGGTCTTCCACTCTACCAACATGGCTTGGTGACTTCCCTGTGACCTAGATTGCTTGGAAAAGGCAGATGCATGATACAAGGAGCTGAATGTACCAATCTCCATGAAGGAATTCTCAGAACTATCATTTAGAAGGTAGGTCTGAGCAGCAATGCACTTTTATGGGATTTAAGAGGAAGTTGGTGACTCTCTGGGCTTCCATGGACAGAAGAGAGTTAGTCCTACAGAGAAAGCTCTGGAAGTGCTGGTCAGGAACCAAGGTAGCTCTCCGAGAGCATGTCTGATCCCTATAGCTGCTGCCATGTTTCTTCCCAGCCATAGTCTCCATCTTTGCCTCTCTCTCTCTGGTGGTGCTTTCACCTTTACACGGCCAGTGGCTTTGTAATGTCCCCACCCTCCTTGTCTTTCCTCCCATGCTTGCCTCCTTAATCCTCAGTTATGTGATCTGGACTGAACATGCTCAGTTGTCGCAGGTTGCATCCCCGAGGAGGTGGCTGAGTAGTGTCCCTTGTGGCTAGTGTTGTCTGCATAGTAATAATTCTCGAAATCAGCAGACAGATCCGCCAGAAATCTCTCCAGTCAGTTCTAATTCCATGCTTCACAGAACGTACTCATGTGTGGTGCAGCTCAGCTTCGAAGGGAACTGCCTCAGAGTCTGGGGAGGTGGCTCGGTTGGTAAAGAGCTTGCTGTGCAAGTGTGAGGACCTGAGTTTAGATCCCCAGCACCTCATAAACGCAATGTGGGCACAGTGGATTGCCTATTATCCTAGTGCCAGAGAGGCAAAGCTAGGGGATCCCAGGGGCAAGGCGGCTAGCTAGCCTAACTAACATGGCAAGCTCTGGGTTCAAGTAAGAGACCCTGTCACCATAAATAAGGTAGGGAATGAAGACACCTGATGTGAACCAGCAACCTTTGGCCTCCACAGATCTGTACCCTCATGGTTATGTACAACACACATGCACAAGCACACACACATGCACACACATATACACATACACATGCACATACACACACATGCACACACACATGAGGAAACCACCTCTGATTGCACTGCTGCTGACCCACTTGACTCATTGACTCACCTTTAGACGCTAGCATACATCCCCCCCAAAAGATTAAAAATTGAAGTTGGCCTACATGATGCTGACTTTTATTCATGCATTACTCTATGAGTGGACAGTTTATTTTAGGGAAATAATTCTTCCCTCCATGAAGAAATGAGACATTTTCGTTTCCACTGAATCAAAGGCTATACCGTATAATGACAGAGCTACAGTTAATTTTTTTTGGCTTTCGTTCCCATAAACAAGATCAATACCAGTGCCATTATTTGTCTCCCTTTTCACTTACCACCCTTGTACAATTCTGGTTATGAAGAAACATGCTTAAGATGGAGGCCAAGTCTGTTGTTTAATTCCTCCAATCCCAAATATCCATGGTTAGGAATCCAAGAATGGTGTGGCAGGGTGTGGGGAGGGTGTCAAGGATTTCTACAAGTCCTGCTGACATCACTGTATTGAGATGAAGGATCAATACTTTGCAAATGTCCCGGGAGGACATTGTCAGGGACCCACTAGTAGATGGTCCATGGATCATGCATCTCAGAGTCTCAAAAGGTTTGTCATGATTGTGAAGAACTAATTAAACATTTCAGAGTAGCCTAGAGGGAGAAGTTTCTGTTGTTCCCAGCTTCAAGAAAAAAAATGTAGGTCTGAAGTGATGGGTTGATAGTCACCCTAACCATCACACGTTGTAGACATGTATCAAAATGTTCCACTATATCCCATATATATGTGTGACTTCATTGTAACAAATAAAAACTAAATGTATTAAAATAGTAAAGGAGAAAAGAAATAAACTTTTAATCCATTCAAACTGTTTAAATTTAGAATGAAGGTTAAAAAGCAGTGAGAATTATAATGCTATTAGCTATGAATGATGTAAAATTATAGCTAACACAATTCTGAGATGGCGGTGGAAAACAACGTGTGGATGTTTGCTTAGGGAGACGGCTCAGCACTTAGCCGCTCTTGCTACACAAGTATGAGGGCCTGAGGACATCAGGTTCACTTCTTAAGCACCCCTTAAACATGCCATGCGCATTTGTAGCTCCAGTGCTGCAGTCCTGTGGCCGTAGGGTGGGGGAAAGGAGACTGTGGCTTGCTGACAGAAAACAAAACAAAACAAAACAAAACAAAACAAAACAAAACAAAACAAAACAAAACAAACAGTGGAAATTGCTGTGCTGGACTGAGATTAACTCCATTTCAAGGGCACAGGCAAATGAGCGAAAGCAAGGGCACTGATGTTCTCTGCACATGGGCACACAGAGTGCATGCATCTGCACACATGTATAGATTACGCAATACCACCCACAACACATACTCTACAAACACAATTACTACCTCCCCCCCCCCCAAAAGTGTAGATTTGAAAATTTTTTCATCTTAAAGCAGCCCATTAGCCATGTTGGGAAAAGTTGAAATGTGGTAAATGACGATAGCTCTGCACCGTGGCAGCTACAGGACCTCAGGTGACGAGGAGCCATCTCCCCAGGCTCATTTCGTGCTTCACCTGTAGATAAAGTCAAGCACAGCATGCATTTCTGTCTCTGTTCCCCTACCTATTCGTGGATATATTGACTTTCCACTTTAGGCCAGTGATAAGCAGATATTTTTGGATGGTGAGAATTTAGATGATATAGCCTTTAATATGTTTGTTTATTTATCTGTCATCTCTCTATATATTTTATTTTGCAAAACTAGAGATTCAATCCAGATCTTCAAGCACATGAGGCAAAGGTTTTTAGATGACATAGAATTTGAAAGGTTTTCTGCTATGCTTGAGTAACAAAACACCAAAATGACCAGGCACATATTTCTGTCAAAATGTATTCTCGGCCGGGTGTGGTGGCTCATGCCTTTAATCCCAGCACTCGGGAGGCAGAGGTAGGAGGATCGCTGAGAGTTGGAGGCCACCCTGAGACTCCAGAGTGAATTCCAGGTCAGCCTGGGATACAGTGAGACCCTACCTCAGACAACCAAAACAAGACAAAACAAAAACACACACACACACACACACACACACACAAATGTATTCTCTCTTTCCCTCTCTATTTCTTTTGTCCTGTGTGTTGTGTAGTATGTGGTGTGTGCATGCTTGTGTGTATTTTGTGTGTATGCATGTGTGCGTGTGTGTGCTCATGGACCTACATAGGTGCAGAGGCTGGAAGAGGATGTTGAGTGTCCTCTTCCATGACTCTTCTGTCTCATTGTCTTGAGACAGGATCTCTCACTGAACCCTTGCTTTTGGTTACACTGTCCGACCAGAGAGCCCCAGTGAACCTCCTATTTTTCACTCTTCTCATTGCTAGAGTGACAGGCATGAATGGCCATGCCCAGCACTTTGTTTGTTTTAATGAGATTGCTGGAGATTGGAGTCAGGTCCTCATGTTTGTACAGCAAGTGTTCTTGCCCACTGAGTCACCTCTTTGGCTCCACAAGATACAGTTTTTTAAAAAATATTTTACTTTTATTTATTTACTTACTTGACAGAGAAAGAGGGAGAAAGAGAGAGATAGAATAGGTGAGCCAGGGCTTCCAGCCACTGCAAACAAACTCGAGATGCGTGTATCCTCTTGTGCATCTGGCTAAAGTGGGTCCTGGGGAATCTAACCTGGGTCCTTTGCCTTTGCAGGCAAACTCCTTAACTGCTAAGCCATCCCTCCAGCACAAGATACATTTTTAAAGGAATTTTTAATGTTCACAGCAAACTTAGAAGAAGGCAGGCATAGAGACTTCCTACATACCCCCTCCCTTCATTTAGGTACCCTCTAGGTACTTCCTACTAAACTCTAATGGATATTCATAATAGTTGACACATCAAAAAAGTCCACAGCTCACATTGGACTTAGCTAGTAGTACATCCTGTGGTTTAGGACATATATGGAAAAGCACATGTCTGTCACTCTATTGTAACAGAGAATATTCACTGTAATAAAGACCCTTGATGCACCTGCCCCCCTTTTGCAGCCCCTGACAGACTCTGATCTTTTTATAGTGTCATAGCTTTGTCTTTTCCTGAAGGTTATATAGTTGGGATCAGACAATAACAGCATTCACACATAGGAAAGTCCATTTAAATTTCCCCTAAACTTTTCATTTTTAGTACTAGATAGCATTTCATTGTCTGGACATACTCAAGTCTGTATCACTCAACTTCCAAAGGGCATCCTGGCTCCTTATCCACTCTGGCAATCATGAACTAAGTCTGAAGTACACTTCAGTGCACAGGTTTCTGTGAGAACATGTTTTAAACTCCTTTGAGTAAATGCCAAAGAGTGGATTGTGGATCATATGAGATTTGTGTGTCTGGTTGTTTAGAAGGGCCAAACTGTGTTCCAAAGTGTTTGTTTCATTTCCCTTTCCCCAACAGCAAGCCAGGGTCCTGGTCACTCTATCCTTGGAGGTCTCCATGGCACATTGGTAGGACCTTATGAATTCTTATCAGCTTTTTTTTTCTGAGGTAGGGAACCTGGAATATAGTATAAAGAACAATATCTAGGGGACTGGTTCTAGGCAAAACAAAAATAAGTGTTCTTGAAGGATCCTCCTAGGTCACCCCTATGAGTTCATGATCTAGAGGCTGTAAGAGTGGAGCGAGCTGATAATGGTTTAGTGCAGTGGTCTGGTAAGGAGTTAATGTAGCAAGTGGGTTACCATTTAGTGTAGTGAGCTGATTAGCTAAGCGTTACTATAGTTAGCTAGTTAAGGTTAGTGTATCAAGCCGATTAAGGGTTACTATATTAGGTGGTTATGGCTTAGTGTAGTGAGCTGGTTAAGAGTTAGTGTAGCTGGTTAAATGATATCCAGGTCAAAAGTGACCAACTGGGTTAACCTGGCTGTTTGCTCTGATCACGTGCAGTGCTACTATCCCAGAACAATTGCTCCGCACTATTGATTTTGATGCATAAACTTGACCTAAAAAGCACAGGAGTTTTCCTGTCTTTGTTTCCTTAACCTGCATCAACTGTTCTTTCTTTTTTGCCTAAATTTTTTTTTTATTAACAACTTCCATGTTTATAAAAAATATCCCATGGTAATACCCTCCCCCCCCCACCATTTTCCCCTTTGAAACTCCATTCTCCATCATATTCCCTCCCCACCTCAATCAGTCTTTCTTTTATTTTGCGCATCAAATTTTCTTGGCCTGCTCATCTCGTGCTCTCATCTTCTCCATGCATAAGAGGTTTTGATACTCCATAGTTTACAGCAGAACCCACCCTGTGTAACGATCCCCACGTGGAATGTGAGGACCCTCATAAACCCGCTTCTTAGGCTGCATACACAGGACCTCAAACTGTAGATTTTCATTACTCATGTTGTGATCTTTTCATTATTAGTTTTTAAATAAATAAAACAGGAGGAGGAAGGGAAAATTGTTATCATCCCCTCAGGCATTTATTACTTCCAGGATTAGAAGTTGAAGTGTTGGTAGAAACTCCATGGGAATTTGAAATACCTTCATGGATTATGCAGACTGCCTTCCAATGAGGAAGACAACCTTTGCCACTGATTTAATAAGTTCTTCAACTCAATTATGTAAACACCTGGCATTTTTGATTCTTCCAGAGTATTATTAAATTGTAAAAATGCCCTTTAGCATACTAAGGATAAAATTTACCCTGTATGCCTATCTAGAAGCATAATATGAGGGTAAAAAACATGGGGAAAATCTCTGATTTCCACCCTCTGTTGTCAATTACACAAAACTGCAAAATCATGAATCAGACTAACTCAAGTCTACAGGGCTCTTGTACATTGTGGATACTGCATTTGGTGTTTGTAAAATTCCTATGTTTCAGGGATGGGAACTCTCTCAACAGGAGTGAATCAAATGCTTCACTGTGGGGCCTGCTACTAGAGTCTGACTAGAGAATGGCATGTGAGCTCTTGAGCTAAGTCATACTGATGTCCTTAAGGTGCCAAATATATCGTGATCAATTCATCTATAGTTTCCCACAAAAGTAGTAACTTTCAAGTAGAAAAACATGCATTTAGATAATTAGAATTATTTCTTGAACAAGAGTTGAACTAAGTGCAAAATCTTTTGTGTAAATTCACTTGTTTTTGCACAAGAGCAGTGCTGTCCCATGAACTTTCCCTTCACTTACAAGTAAGAATTTTAAATGTTTGTGATATAATGTTTTGATGTATATGTACATAGCTATCATTTGTGGTGTGAAAACTTGAAATCTACTTTCTTTTTTGAATTTGTTTATTTTTACTTTATTAATATTATTAACAATTTATTTTGTGTGGATAAGTCATGTGTTGAAACCCTCTTTTTCCCTAAGCCCTGCCACATTCTGCTGGGGACCCCTCTCAGTGTGGTTGCAGATATTCCCTATGGGGTTGTGGGTTATGCATTGTGGGAGCAGCTAGTCAGTTATTTTGGGGGAGGGAATGCTTCTGGGCATGATGTCTCAACCTATGACGCTTACACTATTTATGCCCCCTCTTCCACAAAATTCCCTGAGCTGTGGTAGGGTTTTTTTTTTTTTTTTTGAGGTAGGGTCTTGCTTTAGCTCAGGCTGGCCTGGAATTCACTATGTAGTCTCAGGGTGGCCTTGAACTCATGGCAATCCTCCTACCTCTGCCTCCCGAGTGCTGGGATTAAAGGCTTGCACCACCACACCCAGCTGAGTTATTTTTTGAACTTTATTTTCAGTGAAAATGTGTGTGTGAGAGAGAATTGGTGCACCAGGGCCTCAGCCACTATAATCTAACTCTAGATGCTTGCACCACCTAGTGGGCATGTGAAACCTTTCACTTGCCTCACCTTTGTGCATTTGGCTTACATGGGATTTAGAGAGTCAAACATGGGTCTTTAGGCTTCACAGGCAAGCACCTTAACTGCTAAGCCATCTCTTCAGCTCAGTGGGTGAGTTTTAAGTGTACTTCAGTGACAAGCTCTTAGGAGCCTCTGCATCTCTGCTTTGGTAAGTGATGAGTGTCCTCAGGGTCTGTCTCCTTCACCCTGGCCTGATTATCAAGTTCACCATGGAAGTAGCACTCTTGCTTGTGTCCTCAATTCCTCTGTGGTTTTAGCTGTGGCTTGGCTGAAGTGCGAGGGGTAGTTTATATCTTTGGGTCTCACTCCTTCTGAAAAAGACAAACCAATTCTCCAACAGAGAGTGAAGACAACATAGGTTAAATGGGATAAACATTATTAATTTAGGGAGAACTTGGTGTGTGTAACTCCTCTTTTAGCCAAAGACTAGTGAGAGCTTGACATTAGAGAGCATAATCTTTGTCTCCATAAGATTCTTATCTGATTCCCAATTCCAGATATGGGTTGTGCAGATCTCTTAACAATCAGAAAGCTATTGCTTATCCACCAAGGCTGTGTGCCACTATTGTACTGGCCTGTACATCCTGTCAAGGTGATTGCTTCTGAGTAGCTTAGATCTTTTGTTGTTCATACCATTTTTGGCCACTTTGCCCAAGTAGTTGATGTAGTGCTTTCCAGCACTAGATGGGTTAACTGTCTGGGAACTGGATTCTGGATTCCAACAAAGTCTCTCCATGCTCTGTGTAGGCAGAGTAAGGTGTTTTCAGCAATAGGGCCTTACTGTTTGCCTCAGGCAGGTGATCAATTGCTTTGACAGAAACCTGTCTTATTTTGGGGACCTTGTAGGTCCCTATAATCAATAGCTCATTGTGGGGAGTAACAAAATTCTGGTACTGGGAGTTACAGGCCAGAGACAATAATATTTTTTAAGCTTCCATTTCATACCACCCTCTCCAGAGCCCTTCTTTTCAGGTGCTCCCCCCTTACTCCTGTTGAGGGTTATGTCTTTAATCTATCTATAAGGATAAAGGTTTCTATAGTGCCAGTTCATTTTGGATTTAGTTTTGTGTTTGTTTTTCCTTACTGCCTTCCCTTCCCCCCAAATTCTTCCATTCCTATTGTCTGGGCTTTGAGTTGCCGATCAGTTATGTCAACAACTCGAGCTGGTCCAGCTTAGGAACCACAGATAAATGAGACCATGCAGCATTTGTCTTTCTGTGATTGTGTGAGTTCACTGAGTATGATCTGTTCCAAGTCTGTCCATTTTTCTACAAATTCCATCGTATCATTTTTTTTCTTACTGTTGAGTAGAATTCCACTGTGTAAATGTACCAAATCTTGTTATCTGTTCATCCAATGATGGGCACCTGAGTTGATTCCAGTTCTTAGCTATAATGAATTGAGCAGCTATAAACATGTTGAGCAAACATATCAGTAGTAAAGCATGGAGCATTTAGAGTAAGTCCCCAGTAAGGAAATGACTGGGTCTGCTGGTAGCTCTATGTTTATCCTTTTCAGGAATTTCCACATTGATTTCCATAGTGGTTGTACAGGTTTACATGCCCACCAACAGTGGATGAGGGTTCCTCTTTCCCCACATTCTTGCCAACATTTGTTATTGTTAGATTTTTAAATGTTTGCTATCCTTACTGGGGTAAGGTGGAATCTTAAAATTCTTTTAATTTGCATTTCCCTAATGGTTAGGGATGTTGAAAATTTTGTTAGGCGTGTGTTAGCCATTTGTAATTATTCCTTTGAGAACTTCCTACTTAGTTCTCTGCCCCATTTTTGGAGTGGGTTGTTTGATTTTTTTATTGTTTAGTTTTTTTGAGTTCTTTGTAGATTCTAGATATTAGGCTTCTGTCAGTGGTACAGTTGGTAAAGATTTTCTCCCATTCAGTGTGCAATCTACTGGCTCTGCTTATGGTATGTTTGTCTGTACAAAAGCTTTTTAGCTTCATGAGATCCCATTGGTTGAGTGATTGTTTAATTTCTTGGGCTATTGGGATTTTTGTTCAGAAAATGTTTCCCCACTCCTACACTGGAGACTGTTCATCCTATTTTGTCTTCCAGTAGGAGAAGAGTTTCAGGTCTCATATTGAGGTCTTTAATCCATTTGGACTTGGTTTTTGTGTATGGTGAGATGAGTATCATTTTTCTACATATGGTCATCCAATTTGTCCAGCTCTGTTCATTGAAGATGCTCTCTTTTCTACAATCTACTTTATTGGCAACATTGTCAAAGATCAAGTAACTGTACTTGCTTGACCTAGGGTTTGTGTATTCAATTCTGTTTCATTGGTCTATGTTTCTGTTTTTATGTCAGTACCATGCTGTTTTTGTCACTATGGCTTTGTAATATAGCTTTAGATCAGCAATAGTGATATCTCCAGAGGTGTTTCTTTTGCTGAGGATATGTCTGCATATACAAGGCCTGCTGTCATACCATATGAATTCTGAGATCGCTTTTTTATATCTCAGTGAAGAATGATGTTGGAATTTTTATATCTGTATATTGCTTTTGGTGGAATTGCCATTTTAACAATATTAACTCTACCTATCCAGGAGCCTGGGAATTCTTTTCATCTTCTCAAGTCCTCCTTGATTTCTTTCTTGAGGTTTTTAATGTTTTCATTATATAGGTCTTTCATACCCTTGGTTAGTGTTATCCCAAGGTATTTAATTTTTTTGTTGCAATTGAAAATCAAACAGCCTCATTGATTTCTTTCCCTGTATATTTGTCCTTTGCATATAGAAAGGCTACTGATTATTGTGCATTGATTTTGTATCCCACCACCTTTAGAAGTTTTGAGATGGAGACTTTTGGGTCACTTATATATAGGATCATGTCATATGCAAATATGGCTAACTTGACTTCTTCCTCTCCAATTTGAATCCCTTTCATTTCTTTCTCCTGTCATATTGTTTGGGCTAGTACTTCTAGTACTATGTTGAAAAGCAGAGGTGAGAGGGGCATCCCTGTGTTGTTCCAGATTTCAGTGGGAATCTTTGAGTCTTTCCCCATGAAGTATTGGACTTTAGGAGCTTCATACATAGCCTACATTGTGTTGAGATATCTACCTTCTGTGCCCATTCTTTCTGGCGTTTTGATCATGAAGTGGTGTTGTCTTTTGTCAAAAGCCTTCTCTGCACCAATTGAGATGATCGTGTGGTTCTTATGGCTAACTTTCTTTATGTGGTGTATTGCGTTGACTAATTTCCATATGTTGAACCATCCCTGCTTCCCTGGGAAGAAGCCTACTTAATCAAGGTGTATAATTCTTTTGATGTGCTGTTGAACTCAGTTTGCACAGATTTTGTTCAGGATCTTTGCACCTAAGTTCATCAGGAGTATAGTCCTGTAGTTTTCTTTTCTTGTTGCATCTCTGTCTGGTCTTGGTATTAGGGTGATGCTACCTTTATAAAAGGAGTTGGGGAGGATTCCCTGGTATCCAATTATGTAAAATAGTTTGAGAAAACTTAGTTTCAACTTTTCAATGAAGGTTTGATAGAATTTGGCTGAGAAACCATTGGGTTCTGGACTATTCCTTGTGAGGAGGTTTGTGATTACCTTTTCAATCTCCATGGGTGTGATAGGATTGTTTAAGAGATTGATCTGCTCTGAGTTTAGTTTTGGTAGGTGGTATGTGTCTAGGAATTCATCCATTTCTTCCACATTATCCAATTTTGTTGAGTAGAGTTTTTAGAAGTATGTCCTGATGATTCTTGTATTTTCATTGATGTCTCTTGGGACCTCCCCTTTTTCATTTCTGATTTTGTTAATTTGAGACTTTTCTTTTTTATTTTATTTATTTTTTGAGGTAGGGTCTCACTATGGCCCAGGGTGACCTGGAATTCACTATGTAGTCTCAGGCTGGCCTCGAACTCATGCCAATCCTCCTAACTCTGCCTTTTGAGTGCTGGAATTAAAGGCAAGTGCCACCATGTTCTTTCTTTTTAAATTTTTTTTTTTGCTTGATCTAATTGGCCAGGGGTTTATCAATGTTGTTTATTTTTTTTAAAAGAACCAGCTCTTCATTTTGATTTTTAAAATTGTTTTCTTAGTTTTCAGTTCATTAATTTCTTCTGATCTTGATTACTTCTTTCCATCTGGAGCTCTTAGGATTGGATTCTTCTTGTTTTTCCAATGCCTTTAGGTGGATGGTTAGGTTATTAATTTGGGATCTCTCTGTCTTTGTTATGAAAGCATTTGGCACTATGAATTTTCCCCTTAGGATTACCTTCATTGTGTCCCATAAGTTTTGGTAGGTTGTTTTTCATAATCATTCAATTCTAGCAAATTTTCAATTTCTTTCCTGATTTCTTCTGCAACCCATTCTCTGTTTAAAAGTATGTTGTTCCACTTTTTGGAGCTGGTGGAATTTCTGATGTGTCTCTTGTTAATTTCTAGGTTTAAAAAACATTGTGGTCTGATATGATGCAGGAAGTTAATTTTCCTGAATTTATGGAGGCATGCTTTATAGCCTAATATACAGTCTATTTTAGAAAGGGTTCTGTGGGCTGCTGAGAAGAATGTGTATTCTGTAGAGTTGGGGTAGAAAGTTCTGTAGATGTCAGTTAGGTCTAGTTGATCTATGGTGTTATTGAGCTCTATTATTTCCCTGTTGATTTTGTGCTTGGATGATCTGTCTATTGATGATAGTGGAGTACTGAAGTCTCCAACTATGATGGTGTTGGTGTTTATTTGTTTTGTTGTCAAGTATGTTTTGTTTTATAAACTGTGGTACATCTGTGTTTGACACACATCAATTTATGATTGTGATGTGCTCATGTTGGATTGTTCCCTTGATGAGTAAGAAGTGGCCTTCTTTGTCATTTTTGGGTTGAAGTCTATTTTATCAGATATTAATATAGCAACATTTGGTTGCTTTTTATTTCCATTTTCTTGGAACATCATTTTCCATCCTTTCATTCTAAGGAAACGTCCGTCTTTAGCAGTGAGGTGGGTTTCTTGAAGACAGCAGATATAATGGTCCATTTTTTTTGACTCTGTTAACTTGTGTCTTTTGATGGGTGAGTTAAGACCACTAATATTTAAGGTTATAACTGCGAGGTTTAATTTAGTCCCTGCCATGGTGGTGTGCTTTATGGGGTTTGGTGCTTTCTTGTATTTTCTATTTTTTTTTTTTGAGTCTGGTCTAGTTTTGGTTATTGTGATCTTCTTCTTGTTGGCCCTTGAGATTGGTTGTTTGACTCTTCTGTGTGGAGTATTCCCTGAAGTAGTCTCTGTAGATTTGGCTGGCTTCATGTTCATATAATCATAAAGTTGACTTTTTCATAGAAAGTTTTACCCCATCTATTATGAGGTATGCTTTTGCTGGGTATAGTAGCTTGGGTTGGAAGCCATGGAATTTTAGACTTTTAAGTGTTCAATTCCAGGCCCTTCTGGCTTTCAGGGTTTCCAATGAGAAATCTGACATAATTCTGATGAGACTGCCTTTGTTTTAATGAGTTGTTTTTGTTTCTCTCTTGCTGCTTTTAGCAGTCTCTCTCTTTGTTTTCATTAAGAGTTTTAGCTATAATGTTCCCTGGAGAGTTTTTTCTTTGTATCTGGATGGGCCTCTTTTTTGAGAAAATGGGAAAATTTTCTTTAATAATTTTGTTTAATATGTTCTCTATGTCTCTGGCCTGCATTTCCTAACTCTGATATGTGCATGATCCAGTTGTTTGGTTGTTTTAGGGTATCACACAGTTCCCTCATATTCTGTTAACATGATTTATTTTGAACTATGCAAAATTTTTGGCCTTCTGATTAATTTCTTCTGTCTTATCTTCTAGCTCAGAGGTTCTTTCTTTCACATAAGTAACTGCGTTAGTGAGAGGTTCTAGAGAGATTTTAAAAAGATCTATTTGATTTTTCTTTTCTGTTGTGTTATTTTGCATCATGTTCATCTCTCTTTTGATGTATAATTTCAGTTTGAGGTCTGATTTTCTTGATGCTTTCTGGAATTCATTCTTGCATTTCATCAAGTCTTCATTAAGCTTAATCAATTGGTTATTGAGATCTTTCATTTGTTGACTCACCTTCAATTCTTGTATATCTCTTTTGAGGCTTCTAAGGTTTTCTTCAGTTAAGTCAAGCCTACTGTCAAAAGCTGAGTACTCAGACTCTTCTGCTCAATTTCATTTATGCATTTGTTGATTTTTTGATGGCTTGCTTCCAATCCAGCAATTCTTTCAATCAGTATCACATTGGTCATTGTATTTTCATTTTGGGATCCAATTTATGTTATTTTCTTTATGATTTCCCTTGTGGGACTAGGCACCCTTGGTGGAGAACTCTCAGTTTTCTGACTTTTTAAAAAAATTAATTAATTTTTATATTAATTAGTTTTGTACTCAGTGAATACAGTCAAGTTGGTACCATTGTTAGGCTCATCCATGTCCTACCTCCTGCCCCTGGCCCCAATCACCACATAGTCTCACTCATCTGCAGTGCCTAACCTGAGTCTACCCAAGATGCCAACATACCCAGCAACCATCTCGAAGACTTGACAATAGAGTGGGTCAGGAGGAAGGGGAGGGAAAAGAAGGGGGTGGGAGACACAAATCTAGACCCAAACAGCAATGGTACCATAAAATTCTACATCCTAAAAGGCAGACTAAATGGTTGAACCTTCACCAGGCCCTTAGAGGGAACATTTTCTGACTTTTTGTTTGTTTGTTTGTTTGCATTGTGTTCTACCCATCTTGAGGCAACATTTTATTCTATTCAGGAGGAAGCAAGTATTTGTCCTGTAGGATCTTCAGTGGGTGTTCTGTTTTAAATGTGAACTGGATTGGTGTACTTATGTATGATGAGGTTAGAACCACAGATGCAAAGATAGTGGAGATTGCAAGTACATCAAAGGTACCTGGGGAACTGGGAGCTCTGGCCTACTCTCTCCACTTGCATGTCCTCTTCAGCACACAGGGATCAGGGGTTGAGGAGTCAGGAGCCCGGAAGCTGGAGAGCCAGTGGCCTTCATACAGTGGCCTGTGCAGCCTCTGACTCAAGGCATGGGGATTTGTGTGCCCAGCGGCCTGTCAGTCAGGAAACTTGACAAAAGGCCTGCTTCTTCAGCCCATATGCAAGGACCAGGCAGCCTCAAGGTAGCGGCAGGGGTACTACAATCAGGGACCTGGGATGTGTGGAACAAACCAGGAGCTCAGATCTGGGAGTTGGGGACCTAGGGCCCATTCAATCAGAAAAGCAGAGCAAGAGGCCTGCTTCTGCAAGCCCACAGGGTCCAGGCAGTCCCAAACCAGCAGCAGGGAAACTAGGATCAGGGAACTGGGAGGTGGGTGAAATATACTTAAAATTTATTTATATTTTTATTTAAGTGACATGGAGAGAGAGTGAGAGAGAATGTGTGTGCCAGGGCCTCCTGACACTGCAAATGAACTCCAGACACATATGCATCTGGCTTATGTGGGTACTTGGGAATTGAACCTGGGTCCTTAGGCTTCACAGGCAAACACCTTAACTGCTATGCTATATCTCCAGCCCTTGAAGTCTACTTTAAGGCAATTTTCAAGTATAAAATATTATTAAGTTGTCACAATGCTGTGCCATAGATTTCTTGAGGTTGTTAGTCATTAGTGAAAATTTTTATCTGCTGACTGACATCTCCTCAGTTTCCTCATTCTGGCCTCAAGTGATGGCCATTTTATAGACTGTTTTAATGAGTTTGAAAACTTAGAAAATAAATTGTGTGTGTGTGTGTGTGTGTGTGTGTGTGTGTGTGTGTGTGTGTGTGTGCATGTATGTGAGTATAGGTGCTTGTATGCCATGGCATGCAGATGGAGGTCAGGGGACAGCCTTAAAGGTTGATCCTCACCTTCCACCTTGCTTGGAACAGTAGATCCCTGAAGTGGAACAGGAGCTAGATTGTAGGAGGGATACCTGGTGTCTCAATTCCCATTTATGTTAGTTCTTCCCCTTCCAACCTCCTTCCCTTTCTTTCTTTCTTTCTTCCTTCCTTCCTTCCTTTCTTTCTTCTTCTTTTTCCTCTCTTTAATCTTCATTCCTTCCTTCCAGATTCATCATAACTTGCCAACATTCCTCCTAGGGAAAGGTACTATAATTAGACACAGCATTCTAGATGTTGCCTGTTGCAGAAACCAGAGGCACTATGAATGGCTCTGACACACTTCATACAGGTTTTGACACAATGATAGGGCACGTTGCACTTACAGCTATGGTGGCTCTTAGGAAAAGTGTTTCACAGACAGGAAAAGTGCTGTGTGAGGGTTTATGGTAAGAGTCTGGGCATGTTCAGGAACTCTATGGTTTATCATATGTATGAATGAACAATTCCTTTCAGCATGTGAAGAATGAATCACATGGGCTGGAGAGATGGCTTAGCAGTCAAGTGCTTACCTGTGAAGCCTAAGGACCCTGGTTCGAGGCTCGGTTCCCCAGGACTCACATTAGCCAGATGCACAAGGGGGCACATGCATCTGGAGTTCATTTGCAGTGGCTGGAGGCCCTGGCATGCCCATTCTTTCTCTCTCTCTCCCTCTTTCTCTCTCTGTCACTCTTAGATAAATAAAAATGAACAACAAAAATATTTAAAAAAAGAATGAAACACATATGTCTAATGTGGGTATTTGCTGAATATTTCCAGTACATTTTTATATAAGCTGTTTATAAAAGTTCTGATAACAAGATGTGCTAGACATGCTAGGACAAAGGCCAAAACACATCTATAAAGATGCCTTTTCTAGTTAATTTTGATTCATACTTTGAGGAAAGCTATTCGCTCAGATATAGTTTTTGAACTATATATCACAATCTATCTTTTTTACTTTTATTATAGGATACATAAAGCTCTAGCATAAATCATACTAAAATCAAGAGAATAAAACTACATACTTAGCCTATGGTCTGGAAATTTCTTTATTTAACATAACTAGAGCTCTACTAAAAGATGTGCAAGAATTTTCTTAGAAACATTATTCATAATAACCATAATCTTGAACTGACCTACATGTACATTTATAAAATAAGAGAATTGTCAAGTGAAGTATATGCTTACATTGGAAGACCACTCAGCAATAAAAAGAACATATCACTGCTACATGAAACACGGATGTACCACAAACATACACCCAGTCAAGTAAGCCTTATGCAGAGCTCCTGGCATGTGACTACTCCATATGGACTGCTAAGACTTCTAGAACAGTTGAACCTAATTTATGGCTCAAAAACATTACAACAGTGATTGCCTCAGGGTACATTATGGACTTAATAATGTGACTGTATTTGTAGATGGAGGTTTTAGGAAGCAATGAAAGTTAAATTAAACCATAAAGGTGAGGTCCTGACAGAAGAGAAAAAAATGTCCCACCTTCTTTTCTCTCCCAAATGAACCAGTGAAGAGGTGGTCACCCATCATCTAGGAAGAGAGCTCTCATCAAAAGAGCCATGCTGTACAGTGACCTTGAACTTCCACCTCTAGACCTGTGACACCCAGCATTTGGCATTTTGGTAGTAGGTGAGGACATGCATGCCATCAGGCAGGGAGGGCTCTGGTTAGAGACAGAGCACTGCAGTGCATGCGTGACACACCATGCTTGCCCCCTTTATTACCTCCTAGGGTAAACACATAGATGATCATGAATCCACCCATGGTAACCATGCTTACCTGTGCTTTAATTTCATAAAAACACAAGCCTACAGAAAACCACCAAGCTAATACTATAATTCACGGAGTTCTTAGAAGTGAATGAGGTTATAATATATTTAGAACAGTACCAAATACTGGATGTTGAAATATCAGATCTCTCTTCCTACCCTTTCTCCTTCATAGTCTCAGCAACTGAAGAAGATAGTTAATGCATCAGGTGGGTTGGACATGGCGGTTGTATGTGAACACAGAACAACCTCCCACACATCTGCATCTTTGGGGTGTAGCTGTTTGGGTGAGATGTCTACTCTCCATGCAGATTGATATTTAGATTTTGGTTAGACACCCACTAACTGAAACATGTGTGTGCAAAGGTATTCCAAACTGAGCAGATACAGAGGGAAATTATCCTTTGGAAGGTGTTGAGCCCCCCTTTTAACCTAAGAAAACATAAATGCAACAATAGATCAATCTGACTGTAAATATTATCTAAGTCCTTTAAAAGCCAAAGCAATGTCAGATGCAATTTATTTTCCTCCCGTGCAAGCTGAGACATTAAGTGGCAATTCTGTGTCCATTAGCTAAATCTGGCAAATATGCGACTGGTTAAAGGTATTGTCGATAACCATTGCACAATTAAGTATTTTTACGGATGCCTTATTAAATTACCCTTTTCAAGTAGGCATAATAAACTACGAGGCACTGGGAAGACTTGCACGGAGAAGTCAGGTCAGTAGGATTTATCTATATAGGATTTAGTGCTGTGGGTAATGAAGTAAATGTCAAATATTTTCACCCAACAAATGTTTCCTTAAATTTTTTTGAGGGGAGGGGCAAGGAAGAGGAAAGTAAAAATTCCTATGAATATAACTGTCACGGTTTGTAAAATTATTGAAAAAAACTTATAAAGTTTGATTGTCTTTTAATGACAAATCTATTTTATTTTTAAATATTTTCACTGAGGATTTCATATGTATGTGTATGTGTGTTGTGGCATGTGCATGTAATGGTGTGTGTGCCATGGCTTGTGTAGAGGTCAGAGGACAACCTTGGGGTGTTATTCCTATCCTCCTACCTTGGTTGAGACAATGTGTCTCTTGCTTTTGCCACTGTGAGTTCCAGACTAGCTGGTCTCTTCTGGGCTCAGGGACACAGATTCAGTGGTCTGGGGCAAAGTTGAGGTGGAAATCAGGAAATAAACCCTGGTACCATTTTCCTGAAAGTGCCTTTTAAATAATACACATACCTGGATCTTATCACTTTAAATCACAACTTTCTACAGGGGCAGAGGTTCATGGCTGAGGTATTCCAATTCAAGTGTAATATAAGAGGCCGTTCCACACAACTGCTTGTTTCCCCAATGATACTCTCTTCAAAGTCACATTCAAGAGTTAGCCAGCCTTGTGGTGGAAGAGGAACTCTTACTCACTGCTGGTAGAAATGCAAACTGGTACAACCACTATGGAAATCAGTATGGAGACTCCTGAAAAAGATGAGAGTAGATCTACCATTTGATCTGGCTATACCACTCTTGGGCATATATACTAAGGACTCCATTCTTTACTACAGCAATACTTGCTCAACCATGTTGTGGTGGTTTGATTCAGGTGTCCCCCATAAACTTAGGTGTTCTGAATGCTAGGTTCCCAGCTGATGGAGATGTGGGAATTAATGCCTCCTGGAGGGAGTGTATTGTTGGGGGCCGGCTTATGGGTATTAAAGCCAGTTTTCCCTTGCCAGTGTTTGGCACACCCTCCTGTTGCTGTAGTCCACCTTATGTTGGCCAGGGAGTGATGTCCACCCTTTGCTCATGCCATCGTTTTCCTCTGCCATCATGGAGCTTACCCTCAAGCCTGTAAGCCAAAATAAATCTCTTTTTCCCAGAAGCTGCTCTTGGTTGGGTGATTTCTACCAGCAATGCGAAACGGACTGCAACACATGTTTCTCACAGCTCTATTCATAATATCTGGAACTGGAATCAGCCCAGATGCCCGTTAACTGATGAATGGATAATGAAGATGTGGCATGTATACACATTGGGATGGTACACAGCAGTAAGGAACAATGTTATAATACAATGTGCAGGACAATGGTTGGGGTTGGAAAAAATCATTCTAAGTGAGGTCATACAGACACAGCAAGACAAACGCCATGTGGACTCTCTCATATGTAGCTCCTAAGTGGGATTAAGTGGAAATGAGTGAAAATGGTAGTTAAAACCAGGAATATAGTCATAAAACTAGAGCGAGATCAGGAAAGAGAAAAAATGGAGTAGAAAGAGAAAAAAGGTTCTTGATGGGTTGGGAGAGAGCTGGAATGTTGGGGATAGGAGAGGATTGGTGGGTGGGGAGGGTGGGCAGGAAATTAAAAATGGAGGATAGCCTGGATCCATTAATAAGACAAGATAGCTGACTGCCCACCATGAGACTTTCTACCTCTACCACTTCTTCTAGGGCCCAGGAGAAACTGCAGAGGAAGGAATGTCATAAATACTGTTCTTACTGCTAGCCTAATAAATAACCCTAGAGTGATGGTGACAGACATTTAGAATAATCAAAACCTATGCAAAAACAAACCCAGAGACTACAGAGAAGTCAACACTAAAACAGACTGCCAACAGGCCTGCCATGGCTCAGGGAACTTTTCAGAAGGGGGAAGAAAGATAGTAAAAGCCATAGAGTGGGTAGGAATACCTTAAGGCATGGCTCCCACTACCTCATAAGGACTGACAAAGGCCTTCATTTCCCCACAGTGACCACCAGAGCTCCACTGAGAAGGGTACCCAGGGTAAAAGGGAGTTGGGGTGAAGGGAGAATAGTGTAAACCTGCATATATATATATGGCCATCCTTACAGAAACATGGATGTTACCCTTACCTCCCTTCAAACTCAAACTGCTAATAGCTGTGGGGTGAGGAGGCCAGCCAGGAAAATTCCATGATGACTCCAACTAAAAATCAAAATGGCAGAGCTTGCTTAGGAGAGAGGAGCCTGGAGCCTTTCTCTGGGAGATACTTGTTAAATGTCAATGTAGTGGTTTCAATAAGATATCCTTTATGAACTCATGTGCTTTGAACACTTGGTCCTCATCCAGTAGTAATTTGGGAGGTGGAGCCTTTCTGGAGGTGTGCTGTAGGGGGCAGGCTTTGGGATGTCACAATCAGCACCCTCTTTCCAGGGCTCAGCTCACTCTCTTGCTGCTGTTTTCCACCTGCTGCGGCAGAAGAGCTCAGATAACTTACCATCTTCTGTTGGCTTGTAGGCAATGGGCAGTAAAGGACTTATGGAAAGTGCCTGTTCTTTCTTTTCCAAGGAGTGGACTATTCCTGTCAATCTCAATGTTTAGAATTGGTGTGATTTCATAGTTTATTATTTGGCAAGCCTTTATTAGACTATCTCTAAGCAACATGCAGGAAGCGTGTATAAGGAGAGAACCTCAGGCTTCCTTAACCAAGTGAGAAAAACCATGTGTTTTTCTTAGGAACACAACCCCATTTAGATTTGGGTTCAGTGTTGGGACACCTCTGTCGTTCTTTACTTCCTCTTCTAGGTGAGGCTGGCTACAGAAAGCAAGTTCAGGCTCCTCTCTTATTACCTCTTGCTTTGTGCAGTCTTCGTCTATCACAGGGGAATCCTGCTGAGATTGTCTATTGAATTGTTCATGCTGTTGACTTTGCCCAGAGTCCTAGAAGCAGAACAGATATTTCTGTCCAGGTATTTTCTGGGAAGGATTCTTGTTCACGTGGACACTGTCCAATCCCACACAATGTGGAGTGAGTAAAAACTTGGTTCCTGCATATGAGCTTGTGGCTGTAGGAGGAGTGAGCAGATTGAGGGATGGCCATCTTGTCCAAGGGCAGATGATGCCAGGATTTATTTGAACCACTTCTGCTCTCCCTTGTCAATGTGATTTTCTCTCATGATCAGAAAGTTCTTGACATTAAATCTGAGAACCCACAGAGCCTCCCTTCATTGATTTTGTAGCTTTCGTTTCTTATTTCAGACATCGCATTCCTGTGTAGGACACAATACACATCCATCATCTGTATATTTTTATATTTAAAACATAACTTGGTGTATTTATTTGGTTTATGTTACACACAGCATTTAAAGTGGAATTCATTGTATTGACTTACTATAATGCCCCCCTAATATTCTCATTATTGATTTAAGTATTTCAAAAGTATTATTCATGGTGACATCTACTGGGAAGCAAATTTCAGTTATATCAATAGATATTATTATAATATAAAAAGCATTAATATTTGATGGTGACATAAGCATGACACAAAGGCAATACAGTCATTAACAAACATGTGTGCATCGTTAATAAGGCATTCCAAGATGGCAGCTGTGAGTTTTCATCTCTTATTCTGCTCACTTTCCATTTACCAAATGCATTTATCTACTGTTCACAGAAATTGTTCTTCCTTTGTAAGGCAGCATAGATCTTGAAAATGATTGCAAGGATAATATTTGTATCAAATCCATGTGCTTTCTAAAGAGATTTATCAAAATATAACAATGCCTCCATCCTTTTTCTTTCTTTCTCGTTTTTCTTTCCTTTCTTCCTTTCCTTTTTTTTTTTTTTTTTGATGTGTGTGTTGCTTGGCAACCAACATTGATCTGTTTCCAAAAAAAAAAAAAAAAAAATCACATGACTTAGGAATTGCTAGTGGCGATAGATATTACTCTGTCATTTTTCTTTCTCATACCAAGGTATTACTCACTGCAACAGCTACTAATTGTTTTTCCTTTTTGGGGTTTAATTTCCATGTATACCATACAAGTACTCTGAGAAAGATTTTACTAAAGGCGGTGGCATAAGAGAGATGGCCTGAGAGAGCTGAATGAGAATGACTTCTTTTTGAGATAAAAGAGAAGTATCACAATTCATTTCTTTATTCATGATTCACTAGGTCAGTCTTGCCTTTCCCAAATACCAGTTGCAGCAAAACTAAAGTCAGGCAGCCTTCCTGTCCTCTCACTTTGATTTTGAAAGTACAGCCTCATTACTGTTCCCAACTTCTCTACCCTGGACCTGGCCATCAAGCTTCTATGTCCACGCTGCTCACTCAGTTCAGATCTTGCTCAGCAGCCCCTCCCTTGAGTGAGGCATTTTGTTCTCAGGTAAAGTCTGCTCTGCACAGTCTCCCAGCCCTCCCCCTTAACTGCTGCTGATTACAAAGCGTCTAGTATTTTGATGCTACCCTTCCATTGCTGTCAGCTATTATTTTCTTTGTTGTTACTTTTCCTTTCTTTGTCATAATTAAAATGCAGGCTACATACATTTGCTGAAGCCCAGAAGTTGTTTTTTGTAATGCATTCTTTTTGTAAGTAGGCCTTGAAGAAATTGCATATGTTGGCAGATAAAAGACAAGTGACACATAGATAAGCAAAAGAAATGATTAGAAAAAAGTCTGTATCAGCAGGAAATATAAAATATTTTCCTTTCCAAATCCTTTGTCTTTTATCTATAGTCCTGGGTTCATTTTGCAAAGCTCTGGAACTCATTTCCTGTCTGAAGTAGATCTAGTGTCCCCTTCCCTCTGGGATATGCTCTCCTGGTTAAGAGTTTCTGCTCTGTGACTTCTCCCACCTCACCCCATGTCTAGGCTGAGGCATCACAGCTGATACCTGACACCTGTCTCTGGCATTACTGCTCCAAGTGTCTATTTTCTAGATAAAAGGTCAGCCTCATCTCCATCCCTTTGGAAGCAACGGGCATCCCCTTTCTAACCTCTGCCTCCGAGGGATGAGACTGTTTAGGCTGCAATCCCTTCATTACCGATGGGCCATATTTTATATTTACCATGGGAGGTCAAATTTAGGGAAGCAATTTCTCTTAAAGTGAGGAGTTCCAATAACCTGCTGTCTTCTATTGGTTTGTGGGAGAGTGGGCAGTAATGGGTTTATAGGAAGTGCCTGCTACTCTTTCTTTTCCAAGGAGTGGATTATTCTTGTCAATCTAAATTTTTAGAATTTGTGGGATCCCATTGTTTATTATTCAGCAAGCTTTTATTAGATTGTCTCTAAGCACCAGGCAGCAAGTAGAGTGTCCTTCTGTGCAGGCAGCAGGCTGGATCAATATCTCCAAGCATTTAAAATCTTGGATAAAATAATGCTGCATTTTCATCTCGGCTCCAGAAGAGGAGTCCAGCATGTACTTCTGCCTTGAGAAGAAGGCGAAGAAAGAAATGCACAAGTGACATCAGCATGGGCAACACTTACCTAACAGTGATAGAATACGTGGGTAAGAGAGTGCCTTCTGTAGGTGCAAGTATGATTAAGATATTTAACTCCAGTGTGATGGCTTAGTTTAAGGTTATAAGAAAATAGTATTGAATTACACTAGTGCATGTATTATGCTAACTTTAAATGAAACATCAAAGGGGAATTACATTCATTTTTTAAAACAGAGTGACTGAAACTTTATTACTACAAATGTGTACAGAGTGAGACTGAGCAGAGATTGACTCATCTGTTTGCAGCAGATGAATCAAATTAAGACAATGGCTTGGGACCTCAGAGAAGCCCCATGACCCCAGAACCTGTGGTAATGCAAGCCCTAGAAGGCCAGAGCGCCCTAAGGAAGTGTGGTAGGTGAGATGAACCACAAGCTCCATGTGGAGATCAAGTGAGGATCATATGGAGATCAAGTGGATATCGAGGAGACATCATGAACTCTATGAAGCCAGGAAACCAGTCAGGTTTTGCTCAGTTGTCAGACTTGAAAATTCCTTTCTCTGGCTTCCCTGTTTACTTAGTTGGAAAAGAGGCTGGGTAGACTATTCTACAGGTATGAAGACAGGCATGTCATATAAAGCCATGCATGTCACATAGAAAATTAAGCCAGGCCACCAGGTCATTGTGCCTTAAAAACCTTTTTCATGTATGTGTACGTGTGTATGTGTATTTGTGTTCGTGTACACATGTGTGTGCACAGGTGGGACTGTACATGTGCATGGATGTTAAAGTACAACATTGTGCATCTTTCTTAATTGCTCTCCACCTTTTTTTTTTTGGAGGGGGGGTGTTGAGGTAGGGTTTCACTCTAGCCCAGGCTGACCTGGAATTCACTATGTACTCTCAGGGTGGCTTCGAACTCTCAGCCATCCTCCTACCTCTGCCTCCCAAGTGCTGGGATTAAAGGCATGTGCCACCACAGCCGGCACCACCTTACTTTTGAGATGGGGTTTTTAATTTTTTTTAATTTTTGAGAGAGAGAGAGAATTGGCACACCAGGGCCTCAACCATTATAATCAAACTCCAGATGCTTCTACCACATAGTGGGCATATGTGACCTTGCACGTATCTTACCTTGGTGCATCTGGATTACATGGGATCTAGAGAGGTGAACATGGGTTCTTAGGCTTTGCAGGCAAGTGCCTTAACTGCTAAGCCATTTTTCCAGCCTGAGACAGGGTTTTTCACTGAACCTAGAGCTCACTAGTTTGGCTACACTAGCTCCCAGGAGGCCCTGGTGAGCCGCTGTCTTAGCACCCCTTCCCTGTCTTGTGGTTGTAGGTGCATACCACCACGCCTGGTTCTTAGGTGGGTTCTGGGGGTATGATCTCAGGTCCTACTTTTTGCATGGCAGGTGTTTTACCCATAGAGTCATTTCCCAGCTTCCTTAAAGACATTTTCATGAAAATAATGCTATTAAGTGATGAAGGTCATGTTGATGGTACTTATCAGTATTGTTTTGATTATCATTGTTGCATTCTAATCACTAGTTAGGTATTCTCATGCTATTTTCTCAAAAACCTCTTTGAACCCAAATATTATTATTACTATCTAGTTACATTAAAATCACAAAACCAAGGGCTAGAAAAGAAATGAGTGCTTATTAAATATCTCATGTCAGGCATTGTGGTCAGAACTTTCCTAAAGGTTATTCTTTAAAAATTATGTTATTTACTTATTTGTTTGCAAGAAAAGAGAGAGAGAGAGAGAGAGAGAGAGGAGAGAGAGAGAGAGAGAGAGAGAGACATTGGAGATAGACAGAGAGAGAATGGATGCACCAGGGCCTCTAGCCATTGCAAACAAACTCTGGATGCATGTGCCCTTTGTGCATTTGGCTTATGTAGGTCCTGGGGAATTGAACCTGGGTCCTTTGGCTTCATAGGCAAGTGCCTTAACTACTAATCGATCTCTCCAGTCCAAGGTTATTTTATTTTTATTAAAAATCTTTATTTATTTACGAAAGTGGGAAAGAGAGGAAGAGATAGAGAGAGAGGGAGAATGGTTGTGCCAAGGCTTCCAAGCACTACAAATGAACTCCATACACATGTGTCATTTTGTGCATCTGGCTTTATATGCATACTGGGGAATCAAAATTGGGTCCCTAGGCTTTGTAGACAAGTGCCTCTACCACTGGGCAATCTCTCCAGCCCCAAATCTTTATATAATTGACAGTAACCACATAGGTGAGTTAATATCCAACTCCTGACTACCATGATGCCATTTTACCGTGGGCCTCATTTGGCCCAGAAAGTTGCAAAACCCCACATACATAGTACATTGTAAAATGAGTCAAACTTGAGAACTCTGAAGAGGCAGGTTTCTGTTGGTATTTGCACCTCTCAATTCCTTCCTGAGTAGTTGGAGAAGTCATCACTGCCATTTTTGTGGGTGTCTCTGTGCTTTACTTTCTCACATGCAAGATGGGGTGATGACATGGCTGTCATATGCATGGACCTCATTGCATAAAAATGACTTCAGGGATCTGAGGCTGATGTCTCAGTGGCTAAAGGTACTTGCTTGCAAGCCTGACGACCTGCATTCTATCCTCCTCAGAACCCACATGAAGGTGAATGCAAAGTGGTACAAGTGTCTATATTCCTAACAGAGCCAGAAGAATCTGAAAGCTGGTGAGCAGCAGTGGAAAGAGAGACCCTGTCTCAAAAGAAGGTGGAGGGAGGAGAGAAATATCCTAAAATTCATTCTCTGACCTCTAGAAGTCCACCGTAGCATTGCACGCCCATGCACACTTACTACACACAAATAAATCATCAGAAATCTAAAAAGAATAAACTGTAAGCAGGATGCCTGCAGAAACAAGAGCCATCAGACTTAGGTGGGTCCTGATCACATACCCCATACTAGGTAGTATGTTTTCCCTCCAGGGACAGAGACAGCCATGGAGAATACTGTGAATCTCAGGAAGGTGTTGTGCTCTGTCTCTGCAATGTTTCTTTTTCCTACAAGAGAGATCATAGAAAACATAGAGTTAGACTGAAGGCCATACCCCATGTTGCTTTGCTTTGAGAGAGTATGGAAGAACCCTCTTTGACTCATTTCCAGCAAGAACATCTTCCCTGAGAACAGTGAAAGACATAGATGTGGAGGGAAATAGATAGTCACCCATTCCTTGATTAGTTAGAAGCAGATAGACAGAAGGAATTGGAAGTTAGACTCCTAGAGGGCTTTGGTTGATAATGAGATTGTATTAACACAGAGGCAGCTGTTAGAACCAGTCTAAAGTTAGCTCAATGAAGTAATGCTCCACTGTCTATAGCTTAGACTTTCAAGTCCTGAGGCATGTCCATTACTATGGTGAAAAATTTAAGTCTCAATTTCTTCAGGAAGAGTTCCCATCTTTCAGGGTTTGGGGAATATATATATGTTTAACACAGTTTCCAGGCTGTTCTAAAAATCTCCCTACAAGATAGCTATAATTTATATATATAACAGAGTTTCCAGGCTGTTCTAAAAATCTCCCTACAAGATAGCTATACCATATATATATATATGTGTATATGTGTTTAACACAGTTTTCAGGCTGTCCTAAAATCTTCCTACAAGATAGCTATAATTATTATATATATATAGTATATGTATATATGTATATATACTATATATATAATTATATAATTATATATACATATATATATATATATATATATATATATATCTCATACTAAAAAGATTTAGGGAAGGTTAGACTAAATTTAATGAACAAAAGTTGAGTGTTTCAGAAAACTTTGCAGTGCTTGGGAGTTTGATTCTTTTTAAGATATTGAATATTCTGCAAATTCTTGGCATGAGAGATTTATTCTATTTTGTGGTATTATTTCTAGAAAAAAACAATAAAATGATTCAGCACCACTCACTCTGTTACTGATGATAGTTAATTTCAGAGGAAAGTCTGGAGAAATTATATAATCAGGCAGCATTTCCTGAAATGTATGTTCAGAACAAAGTATCTTCTAAAATCCTCATGAGACTTACCATGAGCTTGATTCTGTTAAAGGGTGTGAGAAATTGCTGAGTAACTTAATCTGCTTAATTTGTTCAACTGATTTACAAATTCATTTGACCATAGGAGACATTTTTCACGTTTCCTGTTAGCATCCCTGAAACACTCTAGGACAACTTGATTGAAGGCAGTCCTTTTCTTATTGAGAGAATCTGCTAGAAGCATTAAGGCTGGAACCCAGGAGTGAATACTAAGTTTTATAAATCTGGCATAGAAGATTCTAACCTTAAATTGTTCCAAAAATCTTTCATTGTAACCTGAAGGAATACCTTAGCACTTTTCTGTGTAAAGCAAAAATGAGTGGAGTTTCTCAGGACATTTAGTGTATACTTCCATATTGCTGACATATTTGTGTTGATAATTCTTCAAGAGGCAAACTTGATAGAACCATAGAACTACTTGCAAAATTTTGGTGAGCCATTTCTCTGAATGTTAATTATGATTCTGTAAGGAAATTCACTCTTTCTTTCTTCCTTCCTTCCTCCCCGCACCCCCTCTCTCTTTTTTTCTTCTTTAGAACTAGGGTCTTGCTGTAGCCTGGGTGATCTGGAATTCACTATGTAGTCTCAGGCTGGACTCCAGCCTTCTGAGGGCTGAGATTAAAGGCGTATGCCACCAATCCTGTCAGGGAGAGTGAGAGAGAAAGAGACAGAGAGAGAGAGAAAAAATGGATGCACTAGGGAGGACCTTTATCTACTGTAAATGAACTCCAGATGCACTTTGCTCATTTGGCTTTACTTGGGTACTGGGGAGTCAGACTTGGGTCTTTAGGCTGTGCAAGCAAGCACCTTAACGGCTGAGCCATCTCTGAGGCCGGCTACTTGTTTATTTTTTGAAGTACCTGGGATTGAACCTAGGACCTTATACCTGCAAGAAAAAAAAAAAAAATTAAAGGCAGTGAAGAAAGAGAAAAAGGGAAACAGCTCTACCCAGTAGTCTCTGCTGTTTTCCTGGAACTAAGATGAGCTGAGGAAAGACCTTGTCAGATTAATTAAGAAATGCATAGGGGCTAGGGAACTGGCTCAGTAAGTTAAGTGTATTTCATACAAGCATGAGGACCTTGGAGCACCAGCACATATGTAAAAGCTATACATGGTGATATGTGCCTATAATCCCAACCCTTGGAAGGTAGAGACATAAAGATTTCTGGGGCTTGTTGGCTTGCCAGTTTATCCTTGGTGAGTTCCAGGTTCAGCAAGAAACACTGTCTCAAAAACATAATGTGAAGAGTGATTGAGGAAGACACCCTATGTTGACCTTTGGCCTCTACACACATGCACACACATGTAATCACATGTGCTCACTCACATATAAATATACTCATACATACATATACATATCACATACATTTACACATGAAAAAAGCAATGCATTTCTATTCTTTTCAAAAATTATTGGGACTTTAATATATGAGCATACTGCAATTTGGTCATGTTTCTTTCAGGGGTCCAGAATTTAAAGGTATAGCAAACTCACTGTTATTTTATCAATGCCCACTTCACTTCATATACCAACTGTATTATATATTGCATTTATAAACTGTTTTCACCATGAAAATATGTTTAAAATGTAGTTTATTTCTAAGATAGACTCCTCTAATCTATTTTAGCTATATCCTCCCTGAATTGTCCAGACCCCTCAATTCTACCCCTGATCAGAGGAAGTGACAATTTTGCCTGTTGATCCAGATAACAAACATTTCATACCCTGTATTATTCTGGGATTCAAAGATGAAAAATTACCTCACACTGCTCCTTGGGCTGGTTATATAAGACATACAAAAATAATTACCAGACAAGACAGGTTTTGGTAAACGAAATGGAAATAGAATGCTGCAAGCATTTCTGGTTGGAATATGAAAGACTTTATAGGAGGAGACATTGAAGTTTGACCTCACAGATGGTGGGAGTCTAACAGGCAGAGACAAAGGGGTAGTGTGTAAGACGGAATTCCTTTTGAAAAACAATCTAGGTGCTGGAGAGATGGCCCAATTTGTAAAGTGCTCGCCACACAATTGTGATACCTGAGTTAGATTCCCAGAGCCCACGTCAATGCCAGGCAGGCATGGTGGCACTCAGGAAGTAGAAGCAGGGGACCCCTGGGCAAGCAAGATAGCTAGACTGGATGAATTGCCGAGCTCTGGGCTCAAGTGAGAGATCCTATCTTAAAAATAAGGTGGAGAGAGATCAAAGAACTCACAGATGTCCACTTCTGTCCTACTCCGCCCCTATGTATTCATATGCATACAAACATGCACACATGCATGCTCCCCTCACCTCACAGATCTAGTAGGCATGTGGCAGTAGTCTATGGTCTTTCATGCTAGGCTCTACAGAGGTGAGGATTTCTCCGAGACTGACCCAGCAGCTCTTCCCTCCATAGAGCATAAGGAACCAGCCACACTTCACTTAACAAGTCTTTGTGGTCCCAGAGAGAAATTGATACCTGCTGATTGCTGTGTGCTGAACTAATCTTACAAGAGTGCATTAAATTCCTCATACAGGAGGCTGAAGGCATTACAAAAATGCATGGGCACCTTGGACATTAATATTTGATTCAGTATCTTTTAGTTGCATGTGGCATATTTTGATGGAAGAGGCGTGTGTAGATATAAATACAAATTGAACAGCCACTAGGTGAGATCAGGCTGTCAGGCAGACTCCTGGCTCACAGGAGCCCCTGGGCTTCACCTTATAGCTGACAGGAAGACTCCTGGCTCACAGGAGCCTCTCAACCTCACCCTGTATACAGACTTTGAGACCAGTTCTGGTAAAAAAGAATCAATAGGAAATTTTCTTTTTCTGCATATGCATGTATAGTTAGCATGCATGTGTGTATGTTGGTGTGGAGGTCAGAGGTCAGCACTACACACACACACAAGCAAAAAATACTGATGACTGTGTACATGTTCATGTGTGAAGGTATGTGTGTGTGTGTGTGTGTGTGTGTGTGTGCAAGTGTACATGTGGGGGTCAGAGGACAACAGTATGTGTCTTCCTTAGGAATGCTGTTTATTTATTTATTTATTTGTGAGCTCACCAATCAGGCTAGGCTGGCCAGCCACTGAACTCTAGGACTCATTTGGTCTCCATATTTTCAGCCCTGGGAATACAGGTATGTGTCATCATGCTTGACAATTTTTTAAACCTGGGTACTAGGGAACCAATGCAGGTCCTCATGCGTGAGAGGCAAGCGCTTTACTGACTGAGCCATCTCCCTAATCCCTAATGTAACTCTTCATCAACCACAGTGAGTATATTTCATGTATATAGACCTACCTCTGGTGATAGTAATGATTAAATTTCCAAACAGATTATAATCAGTAAATGCTATATATGTGGAAAATGTGAAAGACAAGCCTTTCTCTTGATTTTCTGCCTTCAAAATGTGTACATTACAGATTAAAATATGCTAGGAAGAATAACTATGAACAAAAATATGGTGGAAATTTTTACCTAGGCATTTCCATGGTGGGCAAGATCACATGTACTCTGGGTTATTATGGAAATAGTGACAGAGGTTTAAAGGATTGAAGATCTATTAACAAAGAGAACAAGGAAGTCATAAATATCTGATCATTTTTTAATTGAGATGGTTAACCCAAAAGATTATGAAAGAAAACCCACAGAAAACATTTAGTTCACAAGTGACAAAAACAGCTAAAATAGACATTGGTACAGCAGGGGAATGAAGATGGCAAACATGGGTAGTGCCAGTTCTAGTAACTCCATTTAATTGTGGACCAATGACCTAGATGCCACTGCACAGAAGATGTAAATATGAGTGATCCAATTTCTCTGGGTCACTTGACCATAAGCAGACAGGGGACAAGAAGAAATTGACATCTAAAATTTATTTTCTTCCCAGATTATGAAACAAAAGAAGTACTAGCTGGGTCAGTAAAACCAATCATGGTATTATAGAGTCAACTCCGAAGCTAGGAAAGATGAACTACAACTTCACCAGCATGCTGGAGTTAAATGAGAAAAAGAACTTGCATGAAACTGTTAGCAGTGAACCTGAATGCACTGGCGATGCTCTGGTTACTAGAGTGGGTGTGTCAGGGTTCAGGGCAGTTGCTGCATAGGACTCGTGTGAATAGTGACAGGACTGGGTCCTAGATCCCTTTTCTGCCTCACCCTCTGACCACAATATTACTCAGACACTTGAGGCCAGTTCATTCAATCCAGCCAAATGTCTTGGATACCATGGCTATGTTATCTCTTTGTGTCTGATCTTTTGATATTTTGGCTCATTATTTCTCAGGAGTCTTGCTGCTTGAGTCTCCTCTTGCTGTCGGCACTCTTCTGGGGAGAAGCTGACAGGCTTGTTCCCCATAAGAAGGGCACCTTCTCCCTCTGACAGACTAAGGTCTAATTCCACTAGAGTTCCACCAGATGACCCAATGAGTTTATGGACTCTTTTTATGGAGTGTGGGTGTATTAGTCAGGGTTCTCCAGAGGAACAGAACTGCTAGAACAAATTATTTTTCAAAGGAAACCTATTGGATTAGCTTATGGTAGTCCAATACAGTTGCAGGCCCGAGAATCAAGGAACCTGGTAGCTGTTCAGTCCACGTGGTCAGATGCCTCAGCAGTCCTGATCCAGCACTGAAGGCTTGGAGGCTTCCTGAGTAGCTGCTGGGTTTCAGTCCATGTGGGTCTTCAGTTGATGTTGGTCTTCAGTCTGCGCTGGTCTTCAAGCAATGCTGGAAGGCAGCAAGCAGCTCCGGCAGTGGGAATAAGGAAGGGCTCCTTTCACCCAGAGCTTCCTTATATAAAGTTCCCCACTGAGAAGGGCTACCTGCTCTGGGGGAAGGGCTCACTCTGGAGGAAGGACTTCCTCCTTCAGTTAATCCTTCCTGGAATCAATCTCAACCTTGGAGACCCACCCCAAAGGGATTTCTGTGGATTACTAAACAGATCAAGTTTACAACACCTTTACTATCACAGTGGGTGAGGGATTTCTTACAGGAGTGCAGAGACACTTGAACAGCCGTAGCATCATAGGTCTCCTCCAGAATGGATGACAAAACCTCCCTGTAGCTACATGATGGGACGCTGCTCCTCTAGATCTTCTGCCTTCTGTCCAGTGTCTCTCCTGAGACCACAAGGTGAGACCTCATGCATCATACAGGGGGTGGCTGCGACATCAGGTGAGATTCTCATGACCCTTCACCTCACTTGTGTGTGGGGAATATTAACAAGTCCAATCTCAAGTGTGGCTCATGAGCAGTCATAGTAGCTTCTGGTTAAAATTGGCAACAGTTGTCTTTTTTTTCTCAGAGGTCAGCTGCTCATACCTGAGCCTACTTTCCTTACCCTGAACGTTCCTCTCCATCTTATGCATCCTGCTCCTAATATTACAGCCTCCCCTCATGGTATTATGGCCCTAACCATAAGTATTGTTTGGAAACATCAGATGTCACATGTCCCTCTAAATGAGTCGGTACTTGTTCATAGCACATCACTTCCTGGAACTATTTTTCTTTGTTCCTTAAACATTCCCTGCTTTAAAAGCCCACGCCTAGTTTACCATATTTCTTTTATGACCTATGTCCGTTCCCTCCTCTACGTCTCCTCTATTCATGAGTGACATGAGGACGTCGCTGTTCCCTCCACCTTCTCCATCTGGGAAAAAAAAATCTCATGCACCTTTCAAATCTTAGCTTGGACACCGTGTTTCTTTTGAAGACTGAATTTCTCAATTTGTTCCTCTTGTTACTAAGTTACCCTTAGCTGCTTTTTCGCTAAATGGTGCTCCAAAAATAATCTTTCAATCACAAAGCTTCCTATTTAAAACCAGAAACAAAACCCCAATCTTTATTGCTGCCAAAACCTCATTACACTTATCTTCCCATTTGCATATGATGGCAAGAACTGACAGTTTCCTAGGCATTCTGTCGTCCTACTTTCTCTATCTTCTTTATCATGTCCCTCTATTTTAATGCATTTTTAATTAGCATTGACTGTGCCTAATTAGCATTGATTTATAACATTGAAGCTGGCCTCATATAGAAGTGTTTGCAATGTCTGTGTGAAAACTCTATTTTTTTTCAACCTGTGTTATGAGAAGGTCATTAGTTCTGACCTTAACAAATAAAATTATTTTCTTAAAAGCATATTTTTTTATTGTAGCAATATACATGCTTTGTGGATGTATACAATATGGGGTTAGGTGCAAATAAACACAAAGTCACATTAGGGAAGAAAATAATATAATATGGTCTTTTCCTGTTTTTAAATAAACCAGTTTTTAATATTTATTTATTTGACAGAGAAAGAGAGAGAGAGAGAGAGAGAGAGAGAGAGAGAGAGAGGGAGAATGGGTGCACCAGGACTTCCAGCCACTGCACATGAACTCCAGAATGTGTGCACCCCCTTGTGCATCTGGCTGACGTTGGTCCTGGGGAATTGAACCTGGGTCTTTGGGCTTCACAGGCAAGTGCCTTAACCACTAAGCCATCTCTCCAACCCTGATATGGTCTTTTTCAAGGCCAGCCATGAACTCTGACATAAGAATCCCTCTTCGACAGAACTGAATGCTAATTCACCAAGTACCTCATATTGGGTTTCAGTCTGTACATGTTTTCAGAGAGAACAGAGAGTGCACTTGATACGGTAGCTCTGTCTGAGATCACAGGGCTCTGTCCAGTAGTGGTCCTTGCCTGGCTTGTTTTCTGTTGCTTGGGTATTAATGGTACTGGTGTCAACGATACTTCTGTTTTCCCATCATCATGCAGATTGATGGCACAATGGCTCTGGCCAATACGGCTTTTAGATGTCGCCTGTCTAGACACAGATGGGATTATTAGAAACATGTCTCTTTTCTTTATTTCATGGATACTTTACCCTTTTGCACTTAAACCTCAGTCTGTAAGGGGACAGGCATATCTTTTCAGATTTGATATTTTACAGGGATGATGGGTTTTGCATTATGCTTTTATAGTAAGCTGCATCTAGTTTATTCCTCTCCTTCCTGTATTTTCATGCATTAGTGAAATCAGTTTATCTAAGTGACTTTCAAGGACACCTGTAATATTTTGCATAATATGAATAATGAATGAATAATAGGCATAGTATTTTTGATTTTTTTATTCTTTTTAAAAAATATTTTGTTTATTTTATTTATTTATTTGAGAGTGAGAGAGAGAGAGAGAGAGAGGGAGAGAATGGGCATGCCAGGGCTTCTAGCCACTGCAAATGAACTCCAGATGCATGCGCCACCTTGTGCATCTGGCTAACGTGGGCCCTGGAGAATCGAGCCTTGAACCGGGGTCCTTAGGCTTCACAGGCAAGCGCTTAACAGCTAAGCCATCTCTCCAGCCCTTTTTGATTTTTTTAAAGTCACATTTCTTCTTCTACACACCCCTCCACTGCTACTGTTGGGCAGGAGTATGTGGTGTACATGCTACCATGAAAGGAAGAACAAGGCACGCACAGGGAGGGATGGGAATGACTACAACAGGAAGAATTGGGGAAAAGCCCATGGATGCAGTCAAGTGAAGAGGATATGTGTGGTTGAGGGGCCTCTGGTAACGCCCACAGTGGGCAGTGGGAGGGTGCTATGTATACCAGAATGCCAAATTGAAGAAGAGAGGGATGTTTTGAAATGTTGGTCTTTAAGCCCAATAAGATGACTGGCTTAAGTAGAGAAACATTTAAAACACTATAATAACACTACTGAGTCCACTGGATCCAACTGGATTTAACCACTCAACTCTCCTCTCCTGAATTCTGCAGGCTTTGCAGGTAGAATAGATCACATATGAAAGCAATTATGTTTGTCCTGGCATATACAATGATTCTTTGAGCACAGGTGGGATCTTGTGATGCATAGATGAGGAGGCTACTGCATCAATGGTTATGAATGTAGGCTGGGACATGGGACAGGAAGGTCATGACCCAAGGTCATATTAGTTAACTGACTCTGAAAATGGGAAATTGCTTCATACACATTAAGGGTGGAGAAATGCCTGATGGTGGCAAGGTCCCTGAGTGACTTGTCTTTGTGGGGGGAGGGAGTGACATTTTTAGGAAGCATGGGAGCTTCCCTGACTCTTTTCTCTGTCTTCCCCAACCTTCTTTCCCTATTGCTGATTATTACAGCCTATTATGGAAGTCTAAGCCTTGTTTAGTCTTGTCAGGAATTGGTTAGGGAATAAATAAGCTTCCATCTATTTGAGCCAAGGAAAGACAGAGAAAAACTTTTCAGAACCTTTCTTGGAAAGTTTTGTGGTTAAGAGAGAGAAGTGGCAGGTTAGTCCAGTGATGTGAATGGCTAAGAGGAGAGGTGGTAAGACTGGCTTTCAAGTGGGTTGCTGTTGTTGACACACAGGCTGTTGGTATCTTGCTCCATAGCAAGAATGGAATTAATAAAGAAGACAAGGCAGTTTGATCATTGTTTGATACCAAGTGTATACTCAAGTGGCCTTTTCTAACAATCTATTTACAATAATGCTTCCATACAAACTAGAACTTTGTTACCATGGGGGTTCTGGATTTGTGGTTCCATTCTGGATTCTTCTAGTACTACGTGGGTTAATAATGATTTCTTTAGGTTTCCCTTTCCTCAATTGTGCAATGAAGGCATTAGATTTGAATCCCGTTTGTTCTTAAAGGTTAGCATAAACTTTAAAAAAATATGTGGAAGGTTAGGGAGATGGCTCAGTGTAGAGTTCTTTCTGCACAAGCATAAAGGCTCAAGAGGACCTGAGTTTGATCCCTAGCACCCACATGAAAAAGCTGGCTGTAACTACATGAACCTATAAGCTCAGTCCTATGGGGGAAAGAGAAGGAGAATCATTGGGTCTCATTGGCCAGAAAGCCTGACAAAAACAAACAAACAAACAAACAAACAAACAAACAAACAAACAAACAAACGATAAAAACTACAGCTGTGAGTTCGGTGAGAGACACCATCTGAATGAAATAAAGTGAATAAGTGATTGACGAGGATATGTGATGTTCTCCTCTGGCCTTGGCGCACATGTACATGCACACACATACTTGCATGCACTATACATACATACAGCACACATACACATACCACACCACACACACACACACACAATTTGTGTGTACACGTTCACATGTGTGTGGGCCTGTACAAACCAGAAGTTGTCCTCCCCAGTTCCTCTGAAACAATGTGTCTTACTGAATGAACCTAGAGCTCACTGATTTGGCTGTTTGAGTTAGTCAGCAAGCTCCAGAGACCCCTCTGACTGTGCTTCCCCAGTTCTGGGATGACAGGTGTGTGCAACCATACCTGGATTTTCTTACATGGGTGTTGGGAATCTGAACTCAGGACCTCATACCTGCACAGCAAGCACTTTACCCACAGAACCATCTCCCCAGCCCTAGTGCCAGAGATAATTGTAATTCAAAGCAGCTTCGAGACCACAGTGAGATCACCAACCTGCATACTTGGTATTATCTCCTCAGACTGGCCAGCAGCCTGGCTTGCTTGTGTCATCTGTCAAAGGCTCTTGCCTATACTGTTTCTTTCTTTCTTCTCCGCAGTTGTGAAGAAGCCCTGAAGTCCTAATCCAGAAGTCATATTGGGATGGATGCCGGAAAGCAAGGCTCACAGAGCAGCAGCAGGCAGGATCTACAAAGGCCAGTGCCTCTCATGCCCTTCCTTCTGGGCCAGAGTTTATCAGATGTTTCCAGACAAGTTGACCTCTGCTTCTGTTTACAGAGATCTTACGAATATGATGGCATGTGTGGTCTCCATTGTTGCTTCTTGTAAACGCTTTCTAAGAGTGACACTATCAAACTAATCTTTATTGTCACTTGATATCTTTATTTTCAGTGTGTTACAGGATGCTGATATCAAAGAAGCAGAAAGTCAAGTAAAACTAGTGCTTCCTGGGTCCAGCAATCCCTGGAGACTCAAAAGGAAATCCTTGGCTTCATTAGTAATGATGCATGGACTGGCAAAATGAGGAAAGACTGACTTAAAGGAAAGCCGTGAAGTGCTAACGAAAGGGAGCTCATGACAGCTGCCTGAGCCGCCTGCGACTGAGCTGGAGCTCTTCAACGTCCTCTGTGGAGTGGAATTAACTCCGACCACTAGTCCCTCCATAACTGTCTTTCGTTCTTTTCAAGACTGACCAATTTTCCATCATATTTACCTTTTTGAAAGATAAAAATTTCACTTCTTTCAACATTCCCTCATATGTTTCATTTTTAAAACATTAATAACTTTGTATTTTATTATTGTTTCATTTTTCAGAGATAGGATCTTTCTCTAGCCCAGGCTGACCTGAAATTCACTCTGCAGTCTCAGGGTGGCCTTGAATTCACAGCGATCCTCTTGCCTCTGCCTCCCAAGTGCTGGGATTAAAGGTGTGTGCCACCACGCTTGGCTAATAATGTTATTTATCTTTAGATTTGTTCCAGAAACCCCACATCTTTAAGCAGTGGTCTTGGAAATAGTACTAAATCATCACCCTGGTGAGTTGTTTTGCTTCTCATAGCTAGCACTTTGCTTACTTAATCCCTATGCCTCTTTTTTTTTTTTTTTTTTTTTTTGGTTTCTCAAGGTAGAGGTTTACTCTAGTCCAGGCTTTCCTGGAATTCTCAGTCTCAGGGTGGCCTTGAACTCATGGTGATCCCCCTACCTCTGCCTCCTGAGTGCTGGGATTAAAGGTGTGTGCCACCACTCCCATTGGCTGATTGTGTCTTGCCTCATTCTGTCCTTAGGGTGGTTGACTGAGCCAATAAATGTAAATAGACTCATAGAGGCAGTTGGTAGAGAGATATTATCATGGAAGGGTAAGTCAGCTAAAAAGAAGTAAGGTAGGAAGAATATGAGCTTTCTAAGTAAGCAAGCTCCTTTAGCCCCTGAGGCAGCTCTCCATCTCAAGAATATGTGATTTTTGTTAGGAAGCTCATGCTTGCTACACAAACATGTGGAACTGAATTTGGATCCCCAGGTATCATGGTGCATGCCTGTAATTCCAGTGCTGGGGAGGCAGAGTGAATCTCTTGGGTTCACTGGCCAGCCACTATAGGTGAATTGGTATACTATAGGTTCAGTGAGAGACCTTGTCTCAAAGAATAAGTGAATGAGGAAGACACATTACATCAGCCTATGGCCTCCCCCCCCACATGTATACACCTGAACATAGACATGCCCACACATATATGCACATGCATGTATTCATACATGCACAGCATATATAGAGGTACACATATACAGGTTAGCTCTATTGACACACTACCCAAACTCTAGTGAGTGGTTAGGGTCACCAGCTACAGAACAGGACCCTTGCTGGGACTGAACAATGGTGCCTGTGCTGCTGGCTCTCAGGAGCAGGTGCTGGGTGGCAGGCACTGTGGAGCTGGGGTGATGGCTCAGTGGATAAAAGTACTTGTTGCATAAGCATGAAGGCCCGAGCTTGGTCCTTACTGCCCAAATCCAAAGCCAGGCATGACCACACATGCCTGTAACTCAAGTGCTATGGGGTGTGGAGGGGAGGCAGCCAGAGACTGGAGGACCACTGGGTCTTCCTGGTCAGCCAGTCTAACCAAAAAGCAGCAAGCTCCAGGTCAGTCAGAGGCTGTCTCAGGGAAATAAGGTGGAAGAGTCATAGAGGAGGATACACACACAAGCTCAGAGCACATACATTTGCACATACATATGCACACCACACATACCAAAAAATAGTAAAATATAGGCACACTTTGACTTTGATGTAGCTTTCACTACCAGATTCTAGTCAGATTGTCTATCTTTCTTGGGCCTCAGATGTCTTTTCTGTAAAATGGGGTCATTTACAGTTACCTTGCAGGGTGTTTTAAGAGTAAAAGACAATATAATACATATGATATACTTAGCAAAATGAGGGCCTGTAACAAGTGCAAAATGATGGCCCCACTACAAATGCTCAGCCAATGGTAGGGCAGATCTAGGTGGAGGGGCAAGGCCAAGAGGAATTCAAGCGAGTTAACTCTCCTTGGTCTTTCTAACCTAGTGTCTGTCTGCACGCTGTGCCTGGGCTATGTCTATGAGCACCCCAGCTCCCAAGGCATGAAGGCTCAACTTACCCAGATGGGACAGGCAGTGGGAAGGCAATGTCTCCTTTCCAAATCTGAGTGCATTTGTGGAGATGAAGTGTTGGTGAGGGCTGGAGGGCAGGCCCAGGGAGGACTGAAGAGGGGGAGGCAAAACGTGAAGTCACGTATCATAATGCAAACCGCATTTCCTGGCTCAACCACTTAGTTCTTTCCCATGGGAAATTTTTACTGGTATTTTGCCTTACTGTGAGTCTTTGCACTTCCTGTTATGAACTGGTTAAGAAGATAATTATAACACGGTTATGGGAAATGGTAATGAAATATACCTCACTACATAACAAGAGAGAGTGAGACCTCTGCTATTTGGGAGAAACAGTAAAAGCAAAGAATTATGATTTTTTTAGTAACATGCATCACTTAAATTATAAAACTATTCTGCCCCATTTTATAAATTACTGAAAAATACAGAAATGTGAGAGTCATGGGACTGTTAACTATTCCCACCACTCAGTAATAATTAGTCACATCTTGCTAACTTCTTTCCTTTTCTCCATCTTCCTCTGTGATTTTCTGTGTACTCACATATGGATGCACATAGCAGCATATGAGATTGAAGCATTCTATATAATATTTAACATGCACAAATTGTGCATGAAGTGCACACATGTAAGTATGGCCATATACAGACATGTGTAAGTATATATAACCATATAAATACACAGCTAAGCACACACATGTATGACATACAAACATGGATAGTTTTTATGCTTTTAGTAGTGTTGTATAGCAAACATTTCCTCATATGGTTATATTTTCTTTTTGTTTTTTTTTTTTTGTTTTTTGAGGTAGGGTCTTGATCTAGCCCAGGCTGCCCTGAAATTCACTCTGTAGTCTCAAGCTAGCCTAGAATTCACAGTGACACTCCTACCTCTGCCTCTTGAGTGCTGGGATTAAAGGTGTGCGCCACCATGCCTGGCCCAGCTACATATTCTTTAAAAGTACGTATTCCATTTTCTATTTATAATTTATGTTGTTACACTGACATTTATGTTGTTACCAATGTTTGATGCACCATATGAAGCTGTGATTGTTTCTGGCAGGTGAATTTATACCTAAGTTTGTTGAGATTCGTGCATATTGCAAGCTAGCTTCTAGGAAGACAGCAGCATGCTATGCTCTTACTTTAAGAACTTGCAGCATAGGAGAGTCTTTGCCTTAATGTTGTCAAATTAACAATAATTTTTAAAATCCTTGTTACTTTGTTATATAAAGAGTTTCTCATTGTTTCTTGATATGGGTATTTGTGCATGTGCTTTTTAAAAGATTTTATTTTTATTTATTCATTTATTAGAGAGAGGAGAGAATGAGAATGAGCATGCCAGGGCCCCTAGCCACTGCAAACGAACTCCAGATACATGTGCCCCCATGTGTGTCTGTCTTATGTGGGACCTGGAGAATTTAACCTGGGTCCATAGGCTTCACAGGCATGCGCCTTAACTGCTAAGCTATTTCTCCAGCCCACTTGTTTATTTATTTATTTATTTATTTTTAGTGAATTTGAATTTGAAGATAGTTTTGGCTAATTGTATTTGTTTAACGTATTCATTACTGTTAATGTCTTTTGACTATATAAATAGGATATTTTTCCCTTAGGAGTTAGCGATGTGTGTGTGGTAGATACATGTGTATTAATGTGTGTGGCACATATATATTAATGTATGTCTGGGATACATATATATTAAGGTATTTGATAATGAATGTTGCAGATAGTTCCTCTTCATTGTGATTTAAATGTATATTTTGTTCCTAATATTACTTTTAAAAAATTAATATCAACCTTATCAATCATTGACATTTCAATGCTAAGAAATTCCTGAGATCAATTATTTTTATAGAAAAATCCACATTTATGGTTCATTTTGTTTTTAAAACGAACTCCATAATTCATTCTTGAATTCATTTTGGCATAATGTGAGATGTTGTTTTATTTATGTACTTTTTGTATGAATCTAGCATTTTTCCCCCTCCTTTTGGTAAGAAACAAGGATTTCCCTAAGCAGAGCAGGAGCGAGCACAATTGTCCCTGGCTGCAGAGGCCGTGTGAGAAGGGTGGCCCACTGGACGTCGGAGTCCCACGCTCAGGACACTATTGCGGAGTGGAGCTGGCCCGTTCCTGTCCTAAGAAGAGTCACTTAGACGCTTATGCTGTCAGGGCTCTTACTCAAGTCAGAGAGGCAACAATCTTGCGCTGATTGAATTTTAACTTAATTTAATTTCCTTGGCAATCACAGATGGTGTCTCCCGTAGCTAGAGGCTAAAAAGGGGCACTCCACAAAGGGAGTGCAAACGTATTGAGTTATAATCGGAGCCGAGCCTCCGCGGCTGTCAGCAGGGCGCTGCGCGAGCGAGCTCGGCCGGCGCGGAAAGCTGGGCGCTTCGCTCGGGGCTAGGGCCAGCGTCGAGTAGGGAGGTCCAAAAACCACACAACCAGGAAAACACAGCACAGGAAATTAACCCAGTGTTCCTAAATGAGCCAAATCAATGCCATTTAAATTACGTTTCCTTAAGAAACAACAGAAATAGTTTCAGCTAAGGGTAGAATTTTATCTCAGCCCAAAGCAGGCATACACACCTTGGCCTTGTTGCTTCTTTTTTTTTTTTAATCATAGTAAAATATTTCTTACAACAAGCGATCACTTTTGATGTTTGGTATTTCATGCTGCCTGAGGTTACAAGGCTGTGTTTCTGCGAAGAGATGGGGGTCCCCTGCAGAAGCCACTCTCTGGAGTTCGAGGGCGCAGGCTTCTGAATCGTCGCAGGACCTTGACCTTCACATGCACTGTCCCTTCACACAGGTAATAGCCGTTTCCCGTCATCAGTGAAGGCTCCCCATGAAAACGGAGCCAAGAGGTGTCTGCTCCGACTCCGTGTAATCTACCGACGTACGGACGGACAGAGCAAGCTGCTGCATCCCCGAGCTGGAAGTGCCCGGGCGTCCACCCCCTCCGGGAGGGTCATCTTTGTCCCTGGCTACAGCAGCGAGGCCTGGGCAGCTTCCTGGCGCCACACTGGTCCGATGACGCGCTCGCTTTCTGCCAGTCTCTGCTGCCGAAGATTTGGACGGTTCGCACCACAATCCATGGGATATGAACTCGCTATTGTTCAATTTCTCTCCAATTTTGGCAAATAAATGGTATACTTTCACAAAAATTTGTGGAAAAGGCAACCTCGAATAAGCAAGCGCACCTAAAGGTGGCCTCTCTCTGTTTAATAGAAAACCAAAGCTTTGAAATGCTCAAATTGCACTGTTTTCTATAGCCTTGTAGCAGGTCATGTGCCAGAGACTGATGAAGGAGATAGAGGCTCACAATGGGATCAAAGGGACAGCCAGCCCAGTTCATTTCCAGAGGAGCAGCTTACTAGGACACAAAGGAGAGAAAAGGGCTTGGTTTGAAACCAATTCTTTCATCAAGTACAATGTAGGAGCAGCAGCAGTTACTGGCTGCCATCAGGGCTTGAGCGCACAGAAATGATTTGATGAGCAGAGGGACGTGCAAGGAACTCCAAGCCCAGACCATTATACCCTTAAACATTATTTGGATGATTCAGGTGAGAACAGCCCTGTTTCCCTGCTGAGTTATTTAAGTCATGGATCATGTCCATCTGCTCCTTGTCAGAGAACTCAAGGCCCAAAAGTTTTCTGGGTGCCTGCTTCTGCATCCCTCCCTTTCATGTGACTTAGTCCAGCTAACCCAGGAGTTTCCGTGAGAGGTCACCATCACCGACCGGCTGTCACCAGCTCTCTCCCCTGTTCTATTTGTGAATCGGACACACCTGAACCTGCTCAGATGATGTCTGCTATTACTCTGAGAGTCTGTAAGTGGGTCTTCAGTTCTGAGACAGTGCTATCACCAATGTTAAAATGTGTGATCAGTTTGCTATGGGGTAGATGGGTGGTACAGAGCACATTTTATTCCCTGGAGAGAGCTGGTTGTCTCAACACATAGGCAGGACATTGTGAGTCTCCCCTTGGGGCGATCCTGGTAGAAGCACCCATTTGCTTTCAAATTAGTTCCAGCTTCCCCTAGGCTGTGCTACCTGCTGGCTCTGGTCCAAATGGTCCTCATTCAGGTGACAGGTGACAGTGGAGGACCTTGCACTCAAGACAGGAGATGGAGCACTGGGCTCTGGCCCTGGGCAGGGCAGCTGCCTGACAAGATATTCTTAGTTGAAGACAAACATCAGGATCTATATGTTCTCACTCTGGGTTTTTGGTACCTGTCTAGATAGACTTGGATTCAGGACAGACATGAAAATATTCATTTTTGTTAAATTTAAAAATAGCAAATGGGGTTGGGGAGATGGCACCAAGGGTAAAGTGCTTGCCTTGCAAGTGCAAGGACAGGAGTTTCCTTCCCAGGACTTGTGCTTGGTGAGCCTGGAATCCTAGAACTAGGGAGATGGAGACCGGAGGGTCCTGGGTGCTCCCCTAAGGCCTGTCTAGCTTACTTGGTATGCTCCAGGACAGTGAGAGGCTGTTTCCAAAGACAAGATGAGTGATATTCCTGAGGAATGACACCTGGGCTATTGTCTGGCCTACACACACACACACACACACACACACACACACACACACAAAATTGGCTAATTGATAATAATGGATATGGTAGCGGATACCAAGATCAGCAAAGCCATTGGAATGGACCTCTCTCTCCCAGCTTTATTCCAGGAAGCTATGGTGTAACATACAGTAGGGAGGCTCTTACAGGAAGCTATGGTGTAACAGTCAGTGGGGGATGGAGAGAACACTGACAAAACCCCTCTGGGGTTCCTCTGCAAATCACTGGTCTTCTTGATTTGCAGGGCCCAGACGTGAATACTGCCCCTTGGGATAGCAGGAGTCTACTGGTACTCCATGTGTGGGTGTGGGGGTGGTGGGGAGGGCAGGGGTCATACCACCTTCCTTTGGTCTGTAGGAGTTCAGCTTGTGTGTCAACTTAAGTCCATTCTCCTTGGCTTTTCTTTCCAACAGAAACAGAAAAACCATTAGCAGACTTTGAACATGTGCCTCTTACACTCGTGTTCCTTTGCCTCCTGCAATACACAGTGAAATTTCACTCCTCAATCATGAGATCCTGGCTGCATTCTGCTTGTTTGCCAACAAATCCTGATTTGTCTCCAGAGCTGTGGGAAGTGCAAATACAATCAGGTTTAAAAATTATTCAAGAACCATTTTAGTGCTCTCAGGAGATTGCTCTGCTAACCCACATGGATTTCTGCTCTCTGTTATAATCTAACGACTTTAGGGCATCTTTTGATTAAAAAGAAAATGGTAAGTTGTTTAGGTAGAGATAATTTGTGAACTGATAACATGATTGGATAACTACTCATATTTGCTTGATGTTTTGGAAGATATAAAAAGTTTTTAGAGATTTTAAATTTTATATTTGATAAAAATATATTTTATATATGCCATCTGAAAACTTACTTTGGCTTTCTTTGCATGTGTTGGTGTTCACATATGTGGCTGAAGTGAGCTCCAGATGTCTGCCTGTCTCTGACTGCCCAGGGCTGGGGTTATGGGTACGCACATTGCATCTGACATTTTCAGGGGTATAGAAGCAGGTTCTCCTTAGTGCAAGACAGGCATTTCAATGACTGAGCTACTTCCCCAGCCCCTCTTTATCTTCTCCTATAATGAACATGAAAATTGTCACAGGGGCTGGAGGGATGGCTCAGCAGTTAAGGCACTTGCCTGCAAAGCCTAAGAACCAGTGTTTGATTCCGATAGATCCACGTAAGTCAGATGCACAATGTGGAACATGCATCTGGAGTTCATTTGCAGTGGCAGCATGCCCTGGTGTGCCCATTCTCTCTCTCCTCTCAAATAAATAAATATTATTTAAAAATAAGTCATCACATTCTGGACTGATTCTAAAGTTTCATGGAGACTTAAGAATGAGCAGTTCTTTCAGGGATCTCAAGCTCACTGGCTACTGCTGTCAGAAGCACTTGGTGGAAAAAGTTTTGGAAATCCTGATTTCATCCTTTGCCCAAAGCCCATTTCCTGCGATGTAAGAGATGATCACGGAGCTAGGTTGGCCTTCCCCACTCGTCGCAACAAGAAGCTGGCGCCATTGATCAGCAATGGGCACATCTCTCTGAAGGCTTTGGCCTCCCCTTGCTCTGCTAATCCTGTTTGCAAGTGTTTCCCCACAGACAGCCTGCTTCCTAATCATGAGGAAGCTCACAGCAGTGAGTTCAAAATGGCAAACTGCCACCAGACATTTATTAGCTTTGGATTAATGGATCAAGACACAAACTTTCTAGTTAAAAGAACAAGACAAGCCCTTAGGATTCAAGACTCTTTAAAAAAACAATCCCCATTCACTTTTTTTTTTTAACCACTTCATGCAGTAAGATTGTTTTTCTCTTCTTTTCTTTTTTTCTCCCTCATGTGGTTTTGATTTGTAAGTAAAATGGGGGGGGGAGTTTATTTTCCTACCTTCTTAGTGCAGATAAAGTTGATCCAAGAGAATTTTTAGGAAATGATTATCAGAATTTTTGTTTGTTTGTTTTTGAGTCAGGATTTCACTATAGCTCAGGCTGGCCTGGAACTCATTCTGTAGCTCAGGCTGGTCTTGAACTCATGACAATCTAGAGCTACCTCAGATTCCTGAGTAGTGGGATTATAGGCATGAGGCAGCACACATGGCTTGGATTTTTCAAAATTGATTTCTGTTTTTTTTGCATGTATATGGATGTATGCATGTTTGCATGTGTGTGGGCACACATGGGTATGTGGGTACACATGTATATACATGCATGTAGAGGCCAGTGGACAACCTCAGGTGTTATCCTTGGGAATTGTACTCCTCATTTTGAGACAAGGTCTCTCATTGTATAGTAGAGTGCTAGGGGTCCAGGAAAGTCCTTGGACCCTAAAACCTAGGTTTATTTCTAATTTTAATCACAGAATTGAATAAAAAAGAAGACTGAGAAGAAGGGCGTGCAGAGCCAAGGAAAGTCATCCACTCACATAGCTAGAGATCCCACGTGGAGGGCCTGGAAAAAACATGCAGAAAGGAAAGAGAAAAGAAAGCTCAAGGGGCGCCTGACATGAGGGGAGCTGGAGAGGACAAAGGGCCCATGTGGAGAGTAAGGCCTGGGGGCCTCCTGGCTGGGTCTGGGCCCAGCTGAGGGAAAAACTCACCCACAGCTGGAAGTTCCCAAGTGGGCAGAGAGCCTGCCCTCCCCTTGCAAATGTATTTATAACCTTAGTGTGGTGGGCTGTCTTCCCGCTCAGGCGAACCAGACAGACAGCTGGTTGGTTAGGGCTAGGGGCTGTCTCAGGAAGAGGCTAGCCCTGACACCAAGTTTCAGGCTGAACTTGATTAACCACAATGTTTAAATCCTATGATAGACCTCCTTCCCAGGAGGGGTCCTGATTGTTTATGGATCAACAGATCTAGGGAACTAGGCAAGAGATGGGCCAGTTTACCTGTGATTTCTAGCAAGTGCAGAATTTGCTGCCATTTTTTACCTTCAGGTGAAGGTGAGACAGTCATTTCGAAGAAAAAATCACTCATGGGCTTTGTGATAACTGCTTGCGGGTGGGCTGAAGGGGAAAAGACTGTGCTCTTAACTGCTGCAGGGGAGTGTACAGGATTGTGGGCTGGAGGGCTGGAGGGGAAGAGACTCTTTGTTCTTACCTCTGTAGGGGAGTGCACGGAAGCCCTTTGGAGAGAGACCTGGGAGGTGCAGGAGGAAAGGTCTCTGGAACAGTCATAGAAATGCAGTGTTAGTCTGGCCATGTCTCATTCATAGAGAAAGAAAGGGAGGGAGCTTGTGTGGAGCACATGCTGTGAGCTGGACCTTCCTTCCTTCCTTCCTCACCTCTTGTCTCTGGTGTGGGAAACCCCACGCTGCTTTTTCACCCTGTGAGCCAGAAGACCATGAGTCGTGACAGAGTGGCAGCCTGTCTTCCTGTGCGGGGACAGGGAGGGAGGGCGTGAGGTCAACCTGCTGCGCTCTGGGTTTTCACAAGGAGTAATTAGTAGGAAGAAGTGGTAATGTACTTTGAATAGATATTTATTTATTTGCAAGGAGAAAGAGAGAGAGCAAGAGATCAAGAGAGTGAGAATGGGTGCAGCAGGGCCTCCAGCTGCTACAAGTGAACTCCAGATATATGCGTCCCCTTGCGTATCTGGCTTTACTTGGGTACTGGGGAATCAATCGGGCGTCCTTAGGCTTTGCAGGCAAGTGCTTTAACTGCTGAGCCATTTCTCTAGCTCCAAGTGGTGATATTTTGACATTCCTATTGTCATCTTTTTGTTAAGAAAGAGTCTCACATATCTTAGGATGATCTCAAACTGGCTATACAGCAGCGGATGACCTTGAACTTGTGATCTTCTTGCCTCAACCTCCTAAGTGCTGGGTTTACAGGCCTATACCACCACAACCTGTTTATGTGGTTCTGGGGTTCTGGGGATTGAATTCAGAGCTTTGTGTATGCTAGGCAAGCATTCTACCAATTGACCTAGGTCCTCAGCAACCCTCCCCTACACCATTAGGATATTGAGTGACATGGCATTGAGGATTGTTTAAAGTAGAGTGATCAAATAGTAGGCCAGTGTCCTTATATGGTGCCAACTTCATGAAGAAAGATGCTAAGAATGATAAGAGCAGAACTAAAAGCACAAAGGAGAATGTATGATCACCACCCCGAAGCTTCCAGGGTGGAGGGAGAGATGTGGGTACTACCAGCTGTAGAGACCACTGACATTTGACCCAGAAATGATGGGCTGTACAGTAAGCTGTCTTCCTCCCTCCTGCTGTCATCCTAAGTATAAATTGGCCATGTGAAGAGCCACCATGCTTAAAGTCAGTGAGGGATTAAAATAGGGCCAAACTGGGCACGGTGACACATACCTTTAATCCCAGCACTTGGGAGGCAGAGGTAGGAGGATCACTGTGAGTTCGAGTCCACCCTGAGACTACATAGTGAATTCCAGGTCAGTCTAGAATGAAATCCTACCTTGAAAAACCAAAATAAAACAAACAAACATACAAACAAACAAAGAGCCAAGAATGTAACCTCGGTTTACCCATTTGGGTTAGGTAGACATGACGCAGCAAAGGACAATCATGGCGAGGGGTTGGGGGGAGTCTTAGGTAGGAGGCATTTCCTGTGCATTTGAGTTTGGGTCTTGAAAGAAAGGCTAAGGTTTCCATTTGTGGGTGGCGTCTGAGAAATGCTTGTCTCTGTTAATTACACAATATGATTTCATTTTTTTTCAGACAAGAAGACTATCTTGTGTCTTTTAGTTTCCTTCCTGGAAGTTCAGACTGAAGCTTGATGTTTCACTGTACTGATCATAGTAATAAAACTTTTGGTATAAGTATTCATTTCTTTGTTCTGTTCAAGGAATTTCTATTTAATAAGTATTTAATGTTGCTTATATTATACTTTTTATAGGAAATGATTAAGCTTCATTCATTCATTCATTCTTTCTTTCATTCAAAATGTCTGTCCTACTGCCTCAATGTCCCGATCCTGTGATAGATCAGGGATGAGCATGGGGTCATTTGGTTTCTCATAACAGGAATAATCATAGACATAGCCTGACTGTTTTTTGTTGCATCTGCAGTGTGACAAACCCAAAACTAGGTATTGATATTTCACTAATTATGTAAATAAATGGTTGCTGAGTATGGTGAGGCGGGCTTTGAGCCATGTAGTAGTGCTTGATATGCCCCATTGTCACATGTCCCTGAGCCTGAAAGGACATGTAGATGTCTGTCTTGTATGGAAGTTGGGTACAAAGTCAGAGAGCACTGAAGGGCTTGGTTGGCTTAGAGAAGGGGAAGTCAGTGCAGTTGTGAGTAGGTTGTGTTGAAGTGATAGGCCAGAGATGGCACCCAAGTAGAAAGTTGGAGTCGGACAGTCAAATAATTTGTACATAGGCTAAATGACTTATCTTGGAGGAGTTGTTAGGAATGTTCCATAGAATCTGGGAGCATCACTATTCCAACAGCAATGCAGAGGTTGGAGCTGGAAGCAGAGAGTCTCAGGAGAGGATAACATGGACCTAGTGAGAGCTGTGAGATGGAGCTGTGACAATGGGAGTGGAAAAGGGAGGGACATTAGAAATTAATGATTGGGATAAAAATGTTAGAATCTCGTAGTTCTGATCAGATGTAGATAGGAAAAGTTTGAGGGCAAATCCAAATCACTTTGAAGGTGATTATCCTAGAGGAGATACTCAATAACTGCCCTGGAAGAAGTAAAAGAGAGTGACGCTTTTCCCTGGGAAGACAGAGATTTTTGTATCAGCCAACCTTAAAGTGTGTTCCAAATATCTGTAGAAAGATTTATATGGGGACTATGCATACAAGTGATACCCAAAGCAGATTGCTGTGAACACATCCTTTGCGTATTGACTGGTCTGTATTCATTTTTCTCTTATCTTCAACAGTAATCAAGTTTCATGGGGAAGGAGACCAGGTCTCAAATTTCTCTTCTCTTACCTAGCAGCAGCCAGATCTGTGGCCCCTTACTGATGGTCGTCAACAGTAACGGAGCGCTCGCGTCATCTGTGTGTGCACTGTGAGGTGGTTTTATTGCATGAACACCGTGGTGTGTGCCTAATCTAAGATGGCTATGATATCACTAGATGATAAGGTCTACTGGGGACCACCATATATGCAACCCTCTGGCCAAAATGCTAAGTGATGCATGTCTGTGTTATGACTTACACCTCCTTGTAGGCCTTGTATTGCCAATTAAATGCCAATCTTACAAGGTTATCTCTGAAGTCGTACTCAGAGGTTTTACATCATAATGAAAAGGATTGTTTATTCAAAGCAATGAGAAATGGGTCTAGCTACCTCTAACAAAGTTATGGGTTATGTACTTAGAATCCATACATATATCAACGCACAAGGTTGGTTTTTCACATTAATTTATTCGATGTGCTCAGCAAGTATGAATAACTTTCTACATGTCATAGGGTCTAGGCATGAAGGTGCAGTGGTGAACAAAGTTAGCAAACATGTTTGTGTTTTGTAGCATAGGTGGCAAGGAGACAGGTGACAGATAGTAAATATGACAAGTACAATGTTGCAAGGGCATTAGAAGATGGTCAGTATGTCCTCACTGAAAAAGAAAGAGTAAAGCCTGAGGAAGAAGGGCAACTTTGTCTGTGACCACATGGGCAAGGAGCCTGCCAGAAGGGAGGAGCAGCTCATGCGCAGGCTGTGAGCTGGGAAGATGCCTGGTGGTGTGAGATCCATGCGGTCAGTATGGCTGTGGCAGAATGAATGGAGGGGGAGGCCACAGCGATGTCAGGATCATGAAAGTCATTTTGAGGTCAAATTTTGCTCTGAGTGAAATGGGGAGCTATTATAGGATTTTGAGGAGAATACTGGGTCTGATCTCTTTAGAGCTGTGGTGTTGAGAATAGATCATTAGGGACAAGGATGGAAGCAGTTAGGGAGTTATTACAGTAACTCAAGATAGATGAGAGTGGCCCCAACATGATCAGATTGTAGAACCACGGGGGAGGCAGTGGAGTTTACTGACAAGCTAACCTGGGCGGGGGTGCGGCGGGCAGAATGATGCTTGGGTAAGAATGCTGATCACATTGACTACGTGGAGGAGGACTTCTAGCAGTGTGGTTTTAGACATTCTGATTTACTTTGTGTGTGTGTGTGTGTGTGTGTGTGTGTGTAAACTTGTTCAGATGTGTGTGCACACGCATTGGGAGGCTGGTGGTTGATGTTGGATGTCTTCCTCAGTCACTCTCCATCTTATTTATTAAGGCTTGGTCCCTCACTTGAATCCAGAACTCACAGGCTTCATCACTCTAGCTAGCCGGCTTGCCCTGGGGATCTTCTGTCTCTGCTTCTCTAGCACTGAGATTACAGGTGAGCCGCCACACCTTCCTAGCACTTAGGTGGGTGATGGAGATCCAAATTCTAGACCACACACTTGTGGGACAAGTGCTTCACACAATGATCTGTCTCTCTTAGTGCCATGAGTTATTTTTGAAGTATCTTTTATGTGAAATAAGCCACTGGACACTGAGTCTAGAATTTAGAATAAATCTAAGCATCATAGGTTGTATTGTAAATACATAAAACTTGATAGTATTACAAAGAAAAGGAATACATATAGAGAATATTAAAGAAGAAAGTAAGAACATTAAAAGTCTGGGGGAAACTGAGTAGGAACCACCAGTAAGCAGGAGGAAAACCTAGAATATGATTTGCTATAAACTAAATGAACCCAGTGTGTTCATTTAGTGAGCAGTGAGCTGGATTCATTAACATCAGTGCTATTAGGGACTTGATAAAATGTGCAGGGAAATAAATACAGAGCTGTAACAGGCTAGGAAAACCCTGGATGCAGCCACATCTTAACACTTGACTGTTCCTTGAGTCTCTTATAGAAATCTACCCAGCAGTGCAATGAACACATACTTATTAACTACCCTTTGTATACCCCACATTCTGGGAAGCCCTGTGGAGGAGATTCAGTTGTCAGAAAATACCACACAACCAGAGCCTACAGGTTGAGGGAGCCATTACTCAACTGAAATGGAAGGCTGGTATATGGGAATGACTGATGTCATTCTAGAGAAATGAAGACTCCATCCTCAGCTCTCCCAGGTGTGTCCATGTACCTGAAATATAAGGAAGCCAAAAGATGTCTTTTCCATCTTTTTTTGAAATCATTTATGTGACCCTCCAGGCAACTATACTTGAATGGACACATTTAATGAAATGTTTGGGCCAAATTGGTTTATTTGTGGTTAAGACCAGATTTCATGGCTGGGGGTAGAAAATGATTGGGAATAAAATGAAGGAAGAGGAGAAGGAGAAGAAGGGAGAGAAGGAGGAGGAAAATGGAGAGAGAGGAAGAGAGGAGGAGGAGACTCCACAGTGAAATCACAATGATGAGCCAAACATCATTTGATTGTTTTAGAACAGCCTGTAGTTGATCAAAAATTGTAGGTTTCAACATCAGAAGGGCAAATGATCTCCCTAGCACTAAACTGTGTTAATTTATATGGGAGTCCAGTGAGCCGGTGATTCCATTGTCAGAAAGGGTGCATTTATGGAAGGTATAGTTCAGTGGCCTTGGAGTCTACTTGGACCAGCAAGGGATTTATGCAAGGAGGTGATAGTACTTTTCCTCTAACATCTTTTCCATTGTCATAGTTTACTGAGAGATTCTGTTTTGTTGCTCGAATATAAAATGCTGGACCAACTGGCTATGATGGAGGTGAGCAATGTGGAGGTTTGCTGTTTTGCATGCCATGATAGCTTCCTGAGCTTCCTTATTACCCTGGGCCTCAGTTACCTCACCTAAAATTGTTTTTCTGCCAGGACAGTGGTCGATATTTAATGTGCTGGATTCTATCTATCTATCTATCTATCTATCTATCTATCTATCTATCTATCTATCTATCTATAATATTTAATTATAATAACCAAACAGAACAGATACAAATTCCACCCTGCCCCCATTTTGGCTACTTCAATTGTCAACTTGATGGTCTTCCCTGAAGCTTATTCAGCTTTAAGGTGCTCTGTTGAAAACAGAATTGCTTCAACCAGGAATGTGTTTGATGTGTGTTGATGGTAGGGTAGTGAGCAGAGCTTTCTTCCAGAAAGGAGTCTGGGGTTCACGGACATTTTTCCATTTCAGTGTTGAATCCTTCCAGCCCAGCTTTGGATGTCTGGAGGACAGCTTCAGCAAATTCCAGTTTAACAACATTTGTTGTTGGGCCCACATCATTTATCTTTGTTTCAGTGTGCATTTGAATAATGGCCAAGAACCATTTCTTTTCAATATATGGCTTTTACATAATCAATAAATGAGCTGAATTTTAGAAATTGGAGCTGAAGTGTTTACATTTTGACTTTCAAATTGAGAACCTATTTTCCTTAATTAGTGAATAGGTTTGGTGTTGTATAGGCCACAGAAACTGGGAAACCAAAGGTCTGTGGCTTTAAAAATATCCTTAATCATCTTTGTTTGAGTTTCAGTGCTCATTTTCATATATATATATATATATATATATATATATATATATATATATATATATACCTGTTGATAGAAAGGTAGAAACTAGAGTTTATACAATTAGCAACAACAGTAGTAATTCTATAAAGATAACAACTCACATCATTTGAGTCCTTATAGTGACTAGCATGGGTCTCAGTGTTCTACACAAATTTTTATTTGTCCAAAGACCTGCTGAGGTTCTGCTGCTGCCTCTGAGATTTACAGATGAGAAAACTAGGACTCTGAAACATGATGTGATCAGTTCACACACTGGTCCATCCACAAGTCTCTGGCTTGAATGTAAGGTCTATTTCCTGTTCCCACTACCATCCCTGAGTTCAGGGAAAAGCCACAGTCTGTGTTTCTTATCAGATGACCTTATTCTTACTGCCATCTTCAATCCTTTTTTCCTCTATTAAATAACTATTAAAGTAATATCTGTTCATTGTGACCTTGCTGAAATTTCACTGTCTTCTAAAGTTTTACTGTTTGTCCACTTGAGTACAGTTTCTTTCTTATTGATTTCTAATGGTGCTTTACCCTCACTTGACCTCTGGTAACAGTTGCTTTGTCCATGACAGAGAGCCGGGGAAAGAGGAAGATGTGTAGAAGGAGGTGAAGGAGAAAAAGTAGTGTCAGGGTGAAGGAAACAGATGGCCAAGGATACTCAATACATACCAAAGCAGCAATCTAGAGGTTCCCTCATCACTGACTGAAGTAGACTAAAAACACCCACACCAAGGCTCAGGGAATTTTGTGAAAGAGGGGGAGGAGGAGGGAAAAGATACAACACATGATATATCCATACAAAATATGTTTTTATTAATTAAAAAAGAAGACAGGACAGAATAGGGTGGAAGGAAACCCATGACATGTCATACATCTTACATCCATTATCTCATTTAATCTCCAGGAACACTCTTGGTATGACATGATGTTATCATAGTTTGCAGATGATAAAAACTGAGTTATTACACGCCTATGGTCTATCCTAACTAGTAGATGGTCTTCTCAATCATAGGGTAACTAAGCCTAGTGTCTCTCACAGTGCTTTCATCCAGTTGGTGCTCAGTAGTTTTAAGTTAAGCATAACAAAGCTAATTAATCAAGTAACTTACGGGCATTGTGCCTGCTGTGCCCTGGGGCAGGGGGTGAGTCTTTCTGACCTTCATGTGCTTTCCTGGTCTGTCTGAGTCAATGCCAGGTGCACACACAGGAAGACTACATGCCTCACACCATCACTTTATGCACACGAGGTTGTGTAATAATGGTCCTTCCCACGGACTATGGGTGGATGTGATGTACTCCAGGCCCAGGCCTGACCTCTCAAACTCCATGAGCTCTCTGTTTCTCAGAGTGAATCAGAGAATCCTGTGGTCCTGAGGACTACAGAATCTGGATTCCAGACTAATCATAGGAAGCTGAAACTTACTTCCCAACTGCCTGGGCTAAGAATGAGAAAGGAAGACTCTCCTTACCTGAGTAAATTGAGATTTGATGGTTATTACAACAACTGCCTTTACTGCTCCTGACTAACAATCTTCTTGTCATGTAAGGAGGCATGTCTTCCCCACATAGTCCTATTGCTTTGAATGAGGCCTCTTAGCCCCCACGTGTGGCCAGAGGGGCAGGTGCAAGTGGTCTTTAGGTGGCAGTCACCTTCATGTGGCCCTATAAGAGGCTCAGATCCTGACTGAGGAAGGGAGGCAGTCCAGTGGAGAACTGTCCCAATGTCTACCTAGGGGTATAAAGACCTCTCAGCTAAGCCAACAACAACTGCAGCAGCAACAGCAACAACAGAGAAACAAAGAGCCTTATCTCAGGCTGGTCTCTGTGCTGCCCTTGTCTTCCTGTATGAGATCTTTTTCTTCCCCAACTGTTTATGGTGCTGGAAAATCCTCTATGGCTTCCCTGGATGGCTCCAATATCTAAAGATGTCCCTCACCTCTGGATTTATTACTGGGCTTTTCTGAGTGGGGTCAAAGGGCATCCCAAGTCCCATATTCTGAGCCTCCTCCTTCCCTTATGTGGTCCATAACTCTCCGTTGCCATTTATTGACATTTGAGACACTTGATCTATGACTGCCTTTCTCTCCCTCCCCTCCCTGTATCTATGCCTGGGTTTCTAGGGACAGCAGGAATATATTATTTCAAGAGTGAGGACAGGACCAACTTATTTCGGCTCTGTGAGTGAATTACTGGTAGGATTTTGCATAGGCTGACATTATATTTAAGACAAGATTCAACATGGCATCAAACACATTTTTAAGTTTCTAGATCCAGTAACTTGAGACTGGAATCAGAAATGACAGTCCATACTCTGTCTCGTGTCCTCTTCTGACTGATGCTGGGTGTTGGATACCGCCTCTACTTTGTGAGAGAGGAAGACTCAGAGACGGATCATGCCCTGAGGAGGCTTGAAGGGGTGGGACAGACATTCTCGATCTTTCCTCTTTACCATTGCAACTTCCCTATCTCTATACAAAAGTCTGCTAAAAATTAGCATTTATGTAGGCATAAGTGGAGACATACTCTGAGAAGAAAACCAGATCTGAGCCCTGTCAGTTTCTTTGACAGTCGGTTTGACCTCACTGCCAGGACTAGGCGCAAGTCCATCGTGCCCACAGATGCTGGCCTCATTCATCAGAGGTCACAGCCCGGGGTCAGTTACACACTGGACCAGAAGGGGCTGCATGGATTCCTGGGCTTTGAAGATTTGGTTTCTTTATTCTGTTTCAAAATCAACCTTTAATTCTACAAAATGACTTCAAATATTGACTTTAAAAACCAGCTTCTGGGCATTAGGGGATTCTGACGGTATTGGTAACAATAGCTTCGCTCTGCGGTTGCCACACTCTGATCTTTGGAGGGTGCCTGTCCATGATGGATTTTCTATTGTTGCAGCATAAATAAGAAAAAAGGGAACAATAGTGAGTTTTCTTAATAAAGCTATTTGTGTTTCTTTTCAACTCCTGGCCTTTATTCTGAGGTTATATTTTTCTATTTTCTTTTGGTGGTAATATATTAGTAAAGATATATACTTTTGTTTTAATTCTAATTGGTAAGATGAAAAGTTAGAAACTCTAAACATATAAGGAAGACTATAGAATGCATAAATATCTATATATATGTATACACATACATATACATAGAATGTATATATGTATATACAAGTTTATGTATGTGTATATATAGATGTGTATATATATACATATATGTATGTATGTATGTGTATGTATGTGTATATACATATATATACACACACACATATATATATGTATATATATATATATATATATATATACATATACATACATATATATAGCCATACACATGCATACAAACATATGTGATACTGGCTCATGCAAAAAAAAAAACCTTATGACTCCAGCATAAAATTTTTTTCTTTCATAATAGCCTCTGTAATTTGGTGGAGGAAATGTACTTTTGATATGTTATCAGTCTCAGGCAACTTGTTATTTTTCTGAGCAAAATAAAAAAAAATTTCACATTCATATCAATCAATTCATGTGTGTGGCAAGGATTTGTTTTTCTTTGGCTATAGGGACTTAAGACCTCTCTGTGTTTCTCTTTTTCTTTTTGTCTCTGAATATTTTAGGGGACCAGATCTGATCTTATAAGGAATGGCCATAGAAAGTGACTTAGGGCAGTTTAGGTTTTGCTCACTGCCAATTAAAATAGACGTTGGATCAATTTTATATCTAATGCAATATTTTAGAAAAATAAAAAATTACAAGGCAGGAAATCAGGACTAATAATACCATATTCACTGATACTCTATTAATAAGATCTGATATGCCAAGAGTAAATTATATTTATATCTGATTTATACATATTGTTTTAACAAAGGATATCGGACTAATTGTTAGGGTTTGGAAGGGCTTACATCAGGAAAACTCTGTAGGTTCTCTGTTGATTCTTGCATATTGAATGATAAAGTTGAGTTGTAAATTCCACAACCACTCATTGTGGTCAACACACACTGTCACCAGATGCACATTTTTGGAGCTCTGTGACATACAGGCACAATCTGGAACACTTTGGTCTTTCTTTATTGGGGCTGCATAATCTAATTATCTCTCATTAGTCTGTAGCTGATTATTTCATTTATCTTTGTAAATGTGACAACAAAAGGCTTAACTTTAATTAAGCAGATCTGCAATTAGCCCTTGTTTTATAGGCGTTTTAAACATCCCGGGACTCATAGCAAGCAACGTGATTATAATCAGGATCCGAGGGAAGAATGGTGGCGGAGGACAGTTTGATTTAGAGCCCATTTAAGTGAAAGCTACATAGGCAGAGTGGTTTTCCAACGACAGGGGTCCAGAATGGACTGATCAGAGATGGGAAGGAATTGAGTGGGCCAGGCTAAGACCTCTTCACCTCCATTACCATACAGGCAATGACTTCATTCCTTTAAAAGTTGTATTCACTTGTGACAGTGGGGATGGTTTTTTTTTTTTATCAATCACTGATTATAACTCAGTTTTTACATCTATTACCATGACTGTATTCATCTTCAATAATTCTTACAATAGTCTGTTGAGGGAGGTATTATTATCTTATCCCCATTTAACAGATTAGTCAGTTGAGGAATGAAGAGGTTAAGCTACTTGCCCATGTTTACATAGCTGACTACAACCTTTTCTTGATTTTTGCCATGTTACATATCAGTTTCTTCTCCTCCTTTAAGTTGAATATAAACAGTGTCTCTTCCTCCCTTTCACTCCTTGCTGTTTCACTTTCCTTCCCATCATTCACTCATTTTCTTCTGATATGTCTGGCACTGTAGTGGTCTGCAGATATTGAAGCAAGTAAGGCATGGTCAGGAAAGGCGGAATCTGCAGTATGGTAGAGACCCTACCATTGCAATTCCCAACACAATTAGCTGGCCAGAGCAAGTAAGAAAGGTCACAATCTGGTATTATTGACGTATCTGTCTTCTAAATCAACATTTCTTTTTTAAAAATTAACTATGGACTTTTCTATATGAACATATCTCATATTGGTCATATTCCCATTAGTTATGCTCTTACATCCCCTTTCCTCCATCTACATTCCACTGAGGGCCCTCCTCAGTGGGGTTATTGGATTCACTGTAGGGATGAATGCACCAGTCAGTTTCTGGGGGAGGCAGCAGCAATGCCTTAGGATCTTCCTCCCCACTCTATGGCTCTTACAATATTTTTGCTCCTCTTATACAATATTCCCTGAGTCTTGGCAGGAGTATTTTAAGTCTCCTTTATTGCTAAGCTCTCTGCATCCTCTGAGTTTCTCCTTTGATGGGTTTTGAGCCTCCTTAGTGTCTTCCACCATCTCCCTGAAGGAAGTTGTCAGGATAGCAGTGAGAATGGCACTCATGGTTAAATCTCCACTTCCCTTGTAGAGTCTCCGGGGCCCTGTGATAGAGATGGCACAACTCATGCTAGGCAGTCAGCTTTCTTTTCTTGTCATATTGATGGATCTTGGTTCTCCCAAGTATTTATTGCCATCCGTAAAAAGCAGATTCTCTATCCAAGAGTGAGAGCAGAAGCAAAAGGGATAAGCATAGTCATTTAAAAGGCTTTTTGATGGGCATACTCTCTCTTCTTAGCCAAAGAAGAGTGGGAGCTTCTCTCTAGAGTCTATGTCCTTCTTGTACCTAGGATTAGGATTCTGACTTTGTTTTCAGTAGTACCAGGTATGAATCACCTCCCATTGAGTGGACCTCATACCCAATCAGAGAGCAGTTGATTACCCACATAAGCTATGTGCCACTATTACACAAGTGTGTGCATCTTTACTGGCTGGTTGATTTTGTAGCTTGCAGGATCCCCTGCTTGTTCATTCTGATGGCAACCATTATCCCCCAGCAGCTCACATAGCATTTTCCAGTGTTATGAGGGCTAGCCAGCAGGCAGCTGAGTGCCTTCTAAATTCCAGAATGATCTCTCAATGTCCTGTGACCACAGCCAGGGATGTCTTCAGCATTAGGGGCTTACCATTTAGCTCTCGTGAGTTACCAAGTACTTTGGCAATGGCTTGCATTGTTTTAAGGGCCTCATTGGTCTCCATGATCCATAGCTCACTGTGAGGGGTGGGTAACCCAGTTCAGGGACTGGGATTTACCAGCCGGGGCCCATGGTTTTATGAGCAAATCAAACTGTTCCAAGTTAGGAACTGCATATGAGAGAGGACATGTGGCGTTTGTTTTTCTGAGCCTGTGTGACCTTGTTTGGTATATAAATCAATATTTATCACATTGAACTCTCTTTGCCCCTTTTGTGATTGCATGCCAGGGTCTCTGCTCCTTTTCCTAATAAGGGGTTGCTTCTAACTGCCCAGAACTCTTCTGATCACTCATATTCATTACACTACAACTGTTTGTGGTATTCATGAGTGTGTATGCATGTTTGTATATGCATGTGTGCATGAGTGTGTGTGTACATGCATGCCCATACATGTGGACACAGAGGCCGGAGCTTGATATTGGGCATCTTCCTCAATCATTTTTCATTATTTTTCCTTTTCATTGACAATTTCATACATGTAAATAATATGCAATTTGATCACATTATCCCTAATTATCCACTTCCCACTTCTGCCTCTTTTTCTCCCCTCCCTTCTGATTCACAGTAGGTCCCCTTTCCACTTTCATGTGCTTTTTGTGACTCGCTGAGTTTAATCAGAGTTGCCTTTAAGAGCAGGCATGGAGGGTTATTTATGGCAGCATGGGCAGTATACCAGTGTGGACACCACCAAAGCCATTGACCTCTTTTCCCCAAGAAACTGCCAACAGTCCCTTGTAGACAGGAGAGACCTCATGAGTTCCTCTTGCTTGGAGTGTTGAGTGGCAGGGTCTTGGGAAGGTGAGCTCAGTTGCTATGAATTTTGAATGCAACAACCATACCATGCCCAGAAGACATGTGTTCCACAACCTTCCTCGTCCTCTGTCTCTTACAATTCCCCCCTTTGGCGATATTCCTTGGGCTTGGGGAGTAGGGTGGGGGTGATATATATGTCCAGTTGAGGAATGAATACTCAACCTTCAATTGTTCTTAAAAAATGTGGCAATTCTCACTCATCTATTGCCTGAGATGCTGACATACCTAATAGGCATCTTAAGGCCCAGATAATAGGGACAGTAGGGCTGGAGGGGAGGGTAAGAGTGTGGGGGGCACAAAAATGGACCCAAATGGAAATGGTACCATAAAATTCTATATTCTGTATCCTGGAAGACACAGTAAAAGGTTGAACCCCCATCAGGACCTTAGAGGGAACACCTGAATCAAAGGGCCCCCGGAGAGGGTAAGATGAAACTCCTAACCTTAATTTTCTCCTGTTTCTCTCTACTGCTACTTCTTCTTCCTCTTCTTCTTCTCCTTCTCCTTCTCCTTCTTCATCTTCATCTTCATCTTTATCTTCACCTTCATCTTCTTTCTTTCTCTTTTATATTACCTATATTTTTCTTCCTTCTTTTCCCCTAGGTGCTTGGCCTGTAAATCCCTGTACCAGGAAGTGGTTAACATCCACAATGAGCTGTTGATCAGAGAGATCTACAAGGTTTCTCAAAAGAAAACAAACTGCCATCAGAGCGCTTGATTACCCATCAAAGATTGATGGTAAGACCCACCTGCCAAAGACACCATATGCTGTTGGTACAGAACATGGAGAGAACTGGCTGGAATGTGGAAGAGAGCCAGTCTCCAGACAGTTAGCTAATCTAGTGCCAGAAGGTCCTACATGAGCTACTGGGGAAAATGGCCAACATCTGTCTAAGCTACTTAAGGTGTAAGCTACTCAACAGCAAACAACCTGAAGTGATGCTCACACAAGTACAATAGTGAAACACAGCCATGGTGGGTAACCAGTTGCTCTTGGATTGGCTAACAGATCCATTCAGTGGACCGGAACCCATAGCTAGAACTTGGAAACAAGTCAGAACCATATCCAAATGATGAGCTCGCTCTCCAATATCAAGCTCCCAACAATCTTGGGCTACAAGAGGCTCCACACCTATTAAATTCTCTCTAAACTAACAATGGTTATCCCATTTAACCAGTGCTGACTTCACTCTCTGTTGGACAATCTGCTTCTTTTTTTCAGATGGATGCAGAACCTGAGGAGAGAATCAGCCCATTGCACTTCACCGGGGCCCCAGCTGAAACCATAGAGTAATTGGGGAAATGAGAAAGAGTGCTGCTTTCTTGGTGAACCTGGTACCAGCACAAGGGTGAAGGAGATAGACACAGAGGACACTCAATTCCTACCAAATCAGAGATGTAGAGACACAGAGGTTCCCAAGAGCCCATCACTAAAGTAGACCTAAAACAACCCAACATGGCTCATAGAACTTTGCAGAAGAGGGGTTGGAAAGATTATTAGAGCCACAAGTTGGGACATTATGCATAGAGACATTGCCTCTTCCCCATAATTGATGGCTACTCCCACAATGCATGACCCACAATCCCCATGGTGATAACCAGCATCTCCAGTGAGGAGGGTGCCTCCTGAGGGATGAGGGTAAGGATGGTACCGACATGTGCTGTTTACACACTGAGTATGTCCATAACTAATAATAACAATAAGACAATAACAACAACAACAACAAAAGATAAGGGGAAAAGGAGGAAAGAAAGTATTAGGCATTTTGCAGGCTGGAGAGATGGCTCAGTGGTTAAGGCATTTGCCTGCAATGCCAAAGGACCTTGGTTTGACTCCCTGGGATCCACGTAAGCCAGATGTATAAGGTGGCACATGTGTCTGGAGTTTGTTTGCAGCAGCTGGAGGCCCTGGTGTTCCCATTCTCTCTCTCCCCCACCCCCGTCTCACTGTCTGCCTCTTTCTCTCTCAAATAAATAAATAAATTAATAAAAAATTAAAAATGTGACCAGTTATGAGTCTCTGTATTAACCACAACACTTTAGAAAGGTGCCTCTTGGATGTCCACCTATTTTTGTTTGTTTGTTTTGTTTTTAGACAGGGTCTCTCACTGAACCTGGAACTTAGCGATTCAGCTAGACTACTTAGCAAGCCCTAGGAATCTTTCTGGGAGAGGTGAAAGAACTGAGGCACATCCATTAACTTACCTGGATTCAGGTAATAGGTGAGCCTGGTAAATGGATGATTGGAAGGTCTCAGTGGATCAGAATCATAGGAAAAACCATAGAGGTCAATCACTGTGGCTTTCAATGTGCATGATGATTAGAAATATGGAAGTCATATGCAGCAGAGTAGATGAACTATAAAAACTATGAGACAGTCATAGCTCTTTGTTGACAAAGATGGATGGGTTCAATGGGGATAGGAATCAAATCAGAGAGTCTTAAGGAGACTGGATGATGAAGAATGTTGTGTAGAGCATGTGGGATGGCCTCCAGGTCAAGGAATTTATATCCCTTTCTAGGCAAGGTCAGTCTGATCCTTCCTGCCTCCAACCCCTAACTAGATTGAACCACCCATGTCTCCCACGCTGCTTACAAGAATGCTAACAAGTGAGAGTAGGAGACTAGCTTGTTCACTCACCTCCACATTCCCTGAACCTGGAACAATCCGTGGAGTAGAATAGGTATTCATCATACAGTTGCTGTCTGAATTAATGACTGATAATCTGAGTCTAGGATTTTCCCCTCTTGAATGATTTGGGGATTTGAAGAAATAAGGGCCAGGATGGTCCTGTAGGGCATCTGGGAAAGCCCAAGAGATCAGAGCTGGGGTCAATGAAAACGATCATAAAGAAGATTCAGATCAGGGACTAAAGTTCTATACTCAGAAAAAGAACTCTTGTGGCTGGGGAGATGGCTCAGCAGGTAAGAGTGCTTGCTATGCAAGCATAAAGGTCTGAGCTTGATCCCCAGCACCTAGGTGAAAAGCCTGGCACATCCACTCATGCCTATAACCCAGCACCAAGTGGGGTGAAGACTGGAAGATGGCTGGTGCTCTGTGACAAGCCAGTCCAACCAACCGAAACCTGAGGAGCCCCAGGCTCCGTGAGATAGTCTGTCATAGGGAAACTGGGTGAACGGATGACAGAGGAGGACACTCAGCAAGCCTCTGGCCTTCACATGCATGCATACCAGGTGCATGCACCTATGCATACCACATGAGTATACACACACACACCAAAAATAAAATAAATAAAAAAGAAAATTACTTGCAGGGCATGGTGGCGCACGCCTTTAATCCCAGCACTCGGGAGGCAGAGGTAGGAGGATTGCCATGAGTTCGAGGCCACCCTGAGACTCCATAGTAAATTCCAGGTCAGCCTGGGCTAGAGTGAGACCCTACCTCGAAAAACCAAAAAAAAAAAAAAAAATTACTTGAAGCTGTGTTTATTGAATTCCTGTGGTTTTGTATGTGAGAAGGGTGAAACAAAAAGCATTCTTCTCTTTAGACAACAGGCTTCAGAGAGAAAGAGAAAGACTCAAAATGTCTGAGTAAAAAAATAGACCCACATATTTGCTCCTCTCTTCCCTCCTGCCCACTGAGGAACACTGAGGAAGGAGGCAGTGGAGGGGATGGGACAGTGGCTCCTTCTGAGTTTTCAGGGCAATAGCTTTCGTATCACTCCAATTACAGTTTGGAACAGGGCCAGGGGTAACTTTCCAGCATACTACCCAAGGTACCTGTGCTCCTCGTGTCTGTCTGTAGAGATACAGTGACCAAACTAAAAAGAGTTTCAATGTAGGGAGACATTTGGTAGATATCCTCAAACCCTGGGGACCCCTTATCAATGCAGTAACTTTATTAGTTTAGAAGCACAAATTTGGTGACATCAGAAAGAAAAGGTGTCAATGAGAGGAGATTCAAAACATTGGTCGGAAGGAATGTAATTGAACATAGAAGACCTTAGAGTACCAGAATGTCACAGTTACAAGAGATGTTGTGTCTGTGGATAGATACTTGCAAAATTTTCAGAAAGACTGTCTGTCATATGGAGCTGCGACAGAACGAGGTCAGAAAATGAAGCGACATTCATTCTGTTTACAGAACAACTGCTTCGATAGAAGGGAGCAGTGAGATGACATGCACCTAGGCATGTCATTTTGAGGGAAACGAGACTTTTATATCAAGAAGTAGAAGTTTTGGGCTGGGCAGATAACTCATTTGGTAAAGTTCTTGTCTTGCAAGTATGAGAACCCGAGTTTGATCCCAAGAACTCATGTAAAAACTGCTAGGCATGGTGACATGCATTTGTAATCCAAGTTCTGGGATGGAAGAGATAGAGATCCCTGAGGCTCACTGGCCAGTCAGTGTAGTGTAATTGGTGAGTGCCGGGTTCAGTGAGAAACCCTGTCTCAAAACAGGTGGCTGGTGCCTGCAGAATGGCACACACACACACACACACACACACACACACACACACTGACATTATTTCCCTTTATGCAGGGAACGTGAGTGGCATAGGGAAAACACTGACTTCCTCATCAGCTCCAATAGACCTGGAATTCTATGCAACACACCTGAGCGGGCTTGTGGGAAAGGGCTAAAGAGAAGGTGCTTTCATTCTGAGGTGCAACTGTGACAGGAAAGGAAGTCGTGATTGCCAACAATTTCCAAGCTAGAGCAATAGTTTTCTTTCAAATGAGGTTCTGGGGAGATGGTGCAGTGGGTGAATTGCTTGCCACACAGGAGTGAGGACTTGAGTCCCATTCCGGCACTGATGGAGAAGCTGAGCGCAGTGGTGTGTGCCTGAAACCACAGCACTGGACAGGCAGGGGGAGGGTACCTGGGCGGGTCAGTCAGCTAGTCTACTGGTGAGCATTAGGTTCAGTGAGAGAGCCCGTCTTAAAGACCAGATAGAGAGTGACTGATGAAGACATCTGATGTTGACCTCCGGCCTCCACGTTCACACAGGTGCATACATACCTGAACACACATGTACAAACACTTATATCCAAACACCACACACATGTACATGAGAAAGAAAGAAAAATTTAAAAAATTGTAAAACAGCATCTAAGTGTGAAATGGGTAAGTACATGCATATCACTGTCACATGTTGAGGACAAAGCCTTTCAGGCCATAAGACCAGGCCAGCGGGGATTTTCTGTTGCCTACCTGACTGAGAAGGGCAAGCACTGTGACGGCATGTGGACAGGGTGATTCATCACTTGGAATGATGCACATGTACCCTGTGCCAAAGGTAGATGGGTCTAGGAACATGGTTCTTTTTTCATGCTTTGTGTGTGTGTGTGTAAGTGCAAGTGTTTGTGTATGTGAATGTGTTTGTGCGGGTGCACATGTGTGAGAGGGTGTGTATGTATGTGTGTGTACGTGCATGGATGTGAAGCTCAGAGGACAACCTGAGGTATCAGTCTTCAGGAACACAGTCCACACTTTTGGAGACAGGGTCTCTCACTGGCTAGGCACTCACCAGCTAGGCTACAATGGCAGGTTACCAGGCACCAGCGATCTGCCTGTCTCTACCTCCCTAGTGCTGGGATTAAAAGTGTATGCTGCCACACTTGGCTTTTTGTAGTGGGTTTTGGGCATCAAACTCACACAAACACTTTATTGACAGTTCTCTCCCAGCCCTTGCTCCTTACTTTTATTGGCATAGTAATTGTGTAGACCGAGGGTAGAGGTCTTCATGCAACCTCCTCAAGGCTGAGTGAAGCCCAGCAGAAACTCTGGGTGAGACTCACATGGTGATGTCATTGCAGATGGCTTCAAGGAGGGACAACACCGGCCCTCTGCTCTTGTTTTCTCAGAATTCAAGCTCTGTCTTCCTCGCCCAGCAGCTACATGGCTTCCTGTGTGCTGGGGCCTGGCCTCCTGGGACCTGGAGCTGACATTCTAAAGATGCCTCCTGGCTTTTCCCACTTGATTTTGTTGATTTGGCTACTTCTCTTCAGATTAGCTTTTCAGCTTAATTGGTTTTGGCATTGAGGATTTTTACAAGACAAGTTCTTCTCCCCCTACCTTGCTGAGGAAATCCTTTCCATCTGATATTTTGTGACCTTACTCTCGGGTGGAGGAATAATAGAGTATTTTACACAAGAATGAATTGTGACGTCGTAGGTGAGCGTGTGGGAGCTCATAAATCAACGTGCTCCCTGGGGACCACACAGGGCCTCCTGGCCCAGCCCTGCTCTCTAGACCTCTTTACGCTAATAAAACAGAGATTTCTCTCTGAAGGCCTCCACCTTTGCAAATGACACTCCTAATAAGCTCAGAGTGGGTTTCAAGTAAAAGGCTGTTTACCTGCTGGTAATTGGTCATTCACCCGGTGCAAACAGGCTAATGGGCAATCTTTTGCATTTGAAGAATTAAGAAGTAAGAGTGTGTCCACATGGACAGCATTTGTCTGTGGAAGGCCCTGGAGTGAGAGAGGATAGGGCTGTGTTTTCCAAGGGTATTCCTGCTTAAAATACAGATGTGTGAGAATGTCTCCAAATTTTTATATGAATTTCTAAATTTCTGTGGAAGGGTGTCCATACTTATCTGTTTACCTTGGTAAATTGGAAATTGGATGGTTTTATCAAAATATCAAAGGATAGATTGTCCTGATCTTTTATGCCATTATTATTATTAACAGCATATTCTGTATGGATACATCATGTGTTGGTACCCTCTTTCCCCTTGTCTCTATATTCTTTTTTTTGGTTTTTCAAGATAGGGTCTCACTCTAGCCCAGGCTGACCTGAAATTCACTAAGGAGTCTTAGGGTGGCCTCGAACTTATGGCAAATCCTCCTACCTCTGCCTCCCAAGTGCTGGGATTAAAGGAGTGCGCCACCATGCCCGGCTTTGCCTCTATCTTCTAATAATTATGACAGGGACTATGGAGGCTATGGAGAGGCTGGCTGTCATTTAAGTTTCCTGTTTTTAATACATTTTAATACAGATTTAGGATGAATATATATATATATTTTTTTACAGGGCTTCAGGTGGAGGGGCAAGGAAGGAAAAAGAATGCCAGTTTTTATTTTTATTTTTTTTTAAGGTTTCGATAAACTTTATTAGATTAAGACAAGGAAAGAAGAGGAAGTACAGGAAGCTCCTTCCAACAGGAAGGCAAGAGGGGTGAAGCCTTGAATGTCAGTTTTTCTGAACCAAGTGACCACAAAGAGAATTTTAAAATGATGACAATGCAAGTTCAACACCATGGAGAATTATGGAAACATGAATATCACTGATATTATAAAGAAATGAGGAAAGTGTAGCTGATATTTACATAGCAAGAACAGGACAGAATTCTCCATGTTCTCTGAGATGCGTGTGAATTAAGTGTGCACATGGATGAATGCTGAGGGGTCAATGTGCTGACATGGAAATACATGGGGGCTGGAGAGATGGCTCAGTGGTGAAAGCACTTGCTGTACAGGCAGGAGGACCCGAGTTTGGATCCCCAGAGTCCAGGCAAAGCTGGATGCTGTAGTATGCACCTGTGATCCCAGCCTTTGCCTCAGAGATGGGAGGCAGAGGTCGGGAAACCCCTGACAACTTACTGGTCAGTGAGCACGGTGTTTACAGTGGTGAATAAGAGGCCCTGCCTCGGGCTGGAGAGATGGCTTAGCGGTTAAGCACTTGCCTGTGAAGCCTAAGGACCCCGGTTCGAGGTTTGGTTCCCCAGGTCCCACGTTAGCCAGATGCACAAGGGGGCGCATGCGTCTGGAGTTCGTTTGCAGAGGCTGGAAGCCTTGGCGCACCCATTCTCTCTCTTTCCCTCCACCTGTCTTTCTCTCTGTGTCTGTCGCTCTCAAATAAATAAATAAAAAAAAAAATTAAAAAAAAAAGAGGCCCTGCCTCAAACAAGGTGGAAGGTAAGACCAACTTCTGAAGTTGTCCCCTGACTTCCACACATGTGCTGTGACATGTGTGCACCCCACTCATACAATGCACGCACACACACACACACACACACACACAGAGAGAGAGAGAGAGAGAGAGAGAGAGAGAGAGAGAGAGAGAAAACACTTGGGAGAAGGTAGGTTTGTAAATCTACAGAAAGTGCAAGGGATAATTTGTGTCAGACCTATTTGGGCCTTTGGCCAATGGGATTCAATGTAAGAACAGCTATTCTAATCAGAAAATCTTGGAGCATGCTCTCCTGCCTGGGCCTTACACCAGTGTGTGTTGTGGACGAAATAGAACCGACACATGGTCTGTCTGATCCAGTGAGTTTTGTAGTGTGGAGATGGAGCAAGACATTCCACATACAGGAAGATTCCCAGTGGACCACTGGGAAGTGCTCATATGAAAACTCACTGAGATAAAGCACGTAGCAGAAGCCTGGGTGAAAAGGAGAGCGGGGCAGGTGGGGAAGTGTAATTACGGGCAGATTGTAAATGGCCTGACCTGTCTCCTCATGTACCTTAACTGCCCTACCCTCCTGCCCTGCTTTAAGAAAGCTCTGTACCAAATCTCAAAATACAAATGACTGGGTACCCTTGCCACCCCACCTAGTGTTGCAGCTTAAATGTGAATTGTCCCCTTGGGCACCTGTGTTTGAACACTGGGTCCCCAGCTTGTCTTCCCAGTTATGTTTTAGAGACCTAGTGGTATGTTTGCTGAAGCCTCCACTAATTCTTTGCACGGAATTGTGTCCCCTGAGTACTTTCCCTTTCTTTTTGCATTCCTTCCTGATGGATATTAAGATGTTATAGCCTGGGACGAACATCCTCCAGAGCAAACTGTCCAAGAGAAAGATGGTGCAAACCACAAATATAATTTTAAATCTTCTATGAGCCATATTATGAAAGTAAAAATAAAAAAATTACAGTATGCTTTAACCCAACATATCTAAAATATTATTTCAAAAATAATCAATAAGAAGCCATTAATGACACATTTCCACATGTGCATTTCATACTCACAGAATGTCTGGATTCAGATTGGCTACACTTCAAGTGTTCAGTACTCACAGAGGATGGAGGGTTGAATCTGGAATGTGGGTTTCTTGCTTGTCTTGTTTAGAACTACCTTTTAATGCCTGGAGTAGGCATTTTAATGCTTAGAGTAGTTCTAAGAGCCACTCAGCAAGACCTTTACTGACTAAATGAATGCCAGTCACCTAATTGTGTCCACCCATAGTCATACTTCCAGAGGAAGTTTATGAGAACTCTATTTCCTAATTCATGTGTGTGTGTGCACATGTGTGCACATACATGATTGTGGAGGCCAGAGGGCAACCTCAGAAGTTGTTCCTTGGGTGCTGTCAATCTTTACTTATTTATTATTTTGAGACAAGATTTTTAATTGGCCTACAGCTCGGCAGTTCAGCTAGGTTGCCTGGACAGTGAGCCCCAGGGGCCCTCCTGTCTCCACCCCCAGGGCTGTGATTACAAGTGTGCTACCAGGAATTTTTATGTGAATCTTGGGGTCAAACTCCAGTCTTAGTGCTCACAAGGCAAGGGCTTCACTGAATCTCTGAAGCCTCCATTTCTGCTTTTACTGTAAACTTTTGTAAGTCTAATGGGCATATGGTGGTATTTTATCTCTATTTAATTTCTCTATTAGTGAGATAGAGCAACTTTTCATATAACACATGTTACCCAGTTTTCTATAGAGTTGCTTACCCTTGAGGAGGAGTGTTTTTATTCCTGTCTGTCCTGTTTGTATCTACTTTGGATATTAAATCTGCATAGGTTAAAGATGTGACAAGTTGCTTCTGCCAGCCGTCTGTTAAAAGCAGTGATGGTGTAAATAAAAACCATCTGAAGTTCGGTCTGTCCACCTAGCTAAACTGTCCATGCGTGTTCTTTGCTGGATATTCTCCTGAATTTTTTCTGTTATCTTTATCATTTCCTATTTATCACTTGGGTCTGATGTGGAGCTTGTTTCTGTGTGGACTCTAAGACAATAAGCCAACTCTGTATTTTTCCAGCTTGATCAGGCATGTGCAGAGTGGTATTGCCATAGACATACAACTCTATATTTTTCTATAATTGGCCAAATATTTTGATCCTATTTACTCATCATATCACTTCTTCCCTACTGCTTTTGGATGAAATTTCCAAGATTTTTCAAGTTTCTGTATAGAGTAGCTTTACTTCTGAGCTTCCCACTCCATGTTACTGTGGTTTTGGTACTCAAATCCAACATTTTGTGGATGCTAGAAGATCACTTTACCATTAGACCCATCTATATTCTTAGTCTGATTTTTTTAAGACAAACTTTTGTCCTCTTCTAATAATACCAGTATGACATGATGCTGATGTTGTATAGTTGCCAGAGTATCTCAAAAGATGGCATCTTTCCTCTTGTTTTGTTTTTTCAAACATTTGATAGTCAAGGGTTTTATTTCCATATGAATTTCAGATAGAGTTTTAAATTTTTGTCTCCTTCCCTTTTTTGATTTTTTTTTGGGGGGAAGTCTCCAAGGTAGGGCCTCACTGTAGCTGAGGCTGACCTGGCACTCACTCTGCAGTCCTAGGTTGGCCTCAAACTCACAGCAGTCCTCCTACCTTATCCTCCCGAGGACTGGTATTAAAGGGGTACACCACCACACCTGGTCCCTTTTTGAATATTGACTGGGATTATTTTAAAATTATGAATAAATATAGATCTAATTGCTACATTTATAATATGTCATCATCTCTGGCTGTGATAGGGCATTTCTCCTGTTTTGTTTGTTTGTTTTTGTTTTGTTTTTGAGGTAAGTTCTTGCTCTAGCCCAGGCTGAACTGGAATTCACTGTGAAGTCTCATGGTGGCCTTGAACTTGTGGTGATCCTCTCACCTCTGCCTCCCAAGAGCTGGGATTAAAGGCTTGTATCACCATGCTTAGCCATTTCTCCTTTCAGTCACACTTTCTTTTATCATAAAGATTGTGATTTTTTTTGTATGCATTTGCATGTCACTGGGGATTAAATCTAGGGAATGACATACCAGTCAAGCTCTTTGCCCCTGGACTACATACCAGCTTGGTGTTTTTGAGTCAGGTTTTTGTTATATAGCTCAAGCTGGTCTTGAATGCTTGATCCTCCTGTTGGGAAGAAGGGTGCATGTGTGGCCAGGCCTGGTTTGTGAATTCTTGAGTAGGTTATTTCCTACATTCAGTACTGTGGTGACTGCTTCCATAGCTCATTTAAGTTTGTGTTTTCTAAGTGGTTATTAGTGATACACTGGAGCCTTTGTTTTTTATATTAACCATATATCCAGCAACTTAGGCTAACTTTCTTTTTTTATTATTTTATTTTATTTATTTATTTGAGAGAGATAGAAAGAGGCAGGTAAAGAATGAGTACATCAGGGCCTCTAACCACTATAAAAGAATTATAGATGTGTGAGCCATCTTGTGCATCTGGCTTTATGTGGATTCTCATAGTTTGCTCATTCTTCTGAATTTTTGAATGTAAACAGTCAATTCTACAAATAAAAACATTATTAACTTCTTCACAAGGCCCTTTACCATTTCTTTCCTTGGCAACAAAATTATCCAAATGGAGCTGTGCTTAGAAGAACAGACATTGATAGCTGTAGTCTGAGTGCAAATGTGGGCATTTCACACTTCTATTTCAGAATGTACTGCTATTACTGCTGTTGGAGTTTGAACAGTCTATTAAATTAAGGATGGTCTCATCTCTCTTTGGTTTGGGTTTTAATTTTAAATAATAAGTGGTTGTTGAGCAATATATGACCATTTTGTGCTCCAATAAGATGTGCATATGAGTTTTTTTCTCTCTTGGGTCATTAACACAGTAAATAGATCAGAAATAATTTATGTTTCACTCTGGTATATTACAAGTAATACAAAGTTTTATTTAACTAATGTTAATTTAAATTTGCTATCTATTTCTGTTAAGTAAAAGTAATTTCTAATATATCTATTAGATAATCTTATTATACAATTATTAGATTACTATTAGATAATACAAACACCTCTCTCTCTTTTTTTTTTTTGAGGTAGGGTCTCGCTCTAGCCCAGGTTGACCTGGAATTCTCTATGCAGTCTCAGACTGGCTTCAAACTCACAGCAACCCTCCTACCTCTGCCTCCTGCATTCTGGGATTAAAGCTGTGTGCCACCATGGCTGGCAACAGCAATTTCTTATTATTTCAAAATGACATTGTTAGCTTCATACAATGAGTTAAATGAAGTTTTATCCTATTTTCTCTAAAATTTTGTGCAAGGTAATGATGATTTAGTTTAGAGTGTTTTAAGTATTTTTATTTATTTATTTGCAAGCTGAGAGAGACACACACAGTGACAGAGAGTATGGGCACACCAGGGCCTTTCGCCTCTGCAAACAAACTCCAGATGCATGTGCCACCGTGTGTATCTGGTTTTATGTGGGTCCTGAGAAATTGAACTTGGGTTGATAGATTTTGCCAGCAAGCTCCTTAAACTACTGAGCCATCTCTCCTACCCCTTTATACTGTTTAAAATGTCAGTTGTCAAACTGTTTTCATGAAAGAGAGATAGAGAGGAGATCCCAGTGGCTGATTTTAATGCTCTGTCTTGGCAATCCCATATGTTTTTCTCAAAATATTTATGAGATACAGAGAGAGAGAGAGAAAGAGAGAAAGAGAGAGAGAGAGAGAGAGAGAGAGAGAGAGAGAGAGAGAGAGAGACTGAGAATAGGGGCACACCACATTATCTTGCTCCTACAAGTGAACTCCAGATGCTTGTGCCACTTTGTGCTTCTGACTTTATGTGGTACTGGGGAATTAAACCTGGGCTGTCAGGCTTTACAAGCAAGAACTTTTAACCATAAGGCCATATCCCCACCCTCCGTTCCATGTGCTTTATATTATTCTGTTATAATATTGGTATTTTATAATTTCACAATAATTATATCCATTCCATCTAGGATTTTGAAACATTTGCTAATTCTTTTCTTATTGATATTATTTTAAAAATATTTATTTATATGAGAGAGAGAGGGAGAGAGACAGAGAGAGGAAGAGAGAAAGAGGCAGATAGAGAGAGAATGGGTATTCCAGAGCCTCCAGCCACTGCAAATGAACTCCAGACACATGGGCCATCTTGTGCATCTGGCTTAATGAGTACTGTGGAATCAAACCTGGGCCTCTAGGCTTCCCAGGCAAGTGCCTTAACAATTTGAGCCATCACTCCAGCCCACATTCTTTCTTTTTTTGTTATTTAATTCAGACTTGTTCTCTGCCCCTTTTCTCTCTTTAGCATTTTGTTTGTCTTATTAACCATTTACAATAAACCTTTTGGGGGACTTATTAATCACTTTATTAATTTGTGATTTTTTTATTTAATTGACTTGAGCCTGATTATTATTTGCATTTTCCTGAATTTATTTTGTTGCCACTATCTTTGAATTTTAAGTTTAATAACCTTACTTGATTTTTATTTCTTCTAGTTTTTTACATAAATATAACTCAGACTCCAAAACTGTCTTTTATTATTGCTCCAACTACAAGCAATGCATTTGAATATTTAAGGCTTTTATTTATCTTATCATTTCCTCTTTGTGGACTATTTAACAATAAGCATTTAGATTTCTTTAAAAATATTTTTATTTATTTCTTTATCAGAGAAAGAGGGAGATAGAGAAAGAGATAGAGAGAATGGGTACACCAGGGCCTCCAGCCACTGCAAACAAATTCCAGATGCTTGCACCCCCTTGTACGTCTGGCTAATGTGGGTCTTGGGGAATCGATCCTAGGTCCTTTGGCTTTGCAAGCAAAAGACTTAACCGCTAAGCAATCCCTCCAGCCCAAGATTTCCTTTTTTTGTTGTTGTTTTTTTTGAGGTAGGGTTTTGCTCTAGCCCAGGCTGACCTGGAATTCACTCTGTAGTTTCAGGGTAGCCTCAAACTCACAACAATCATCCTACCTCTGCCTCTCAAGTGCTGAGATTAAAGGTGTGAGCCACCATGCACAGCTTGAGCATTTAGATGTCTAGGAATAGAAATTTCAAGTTATGAACTTGTTATAAATGCTTTACTACAGTGGGGATGGAGGCTGTTTTACATACAGTTCCCACCTTCAGAATTTACTGAAGTTTCCTCTTCGACTTACTGAATGATCAATTCGTGTGAATTTTTATGTATGCCTTTTTTTTTTCTGTGATAGAACCTCACTATATTGATCAAGTTGGCCTTGAACCTAAGATCCTGCTGCCTCAATCTCCTGAGTCCCTGGATTATTTATATATAAACTTAAGGAAAGTTTATCCTATGCCTGTTGAATATGAAGTTCATATGCCAAAATTGAACTTATTTGTTAGTTTGTTCATTTTAGTTTCTTGGTTCTAGAGAAGGGCTAGTTGTATATTCTCTGTAATTTTATCAGTTGTTGATTTGTCTGTTTTGATGCTGTATTACAGAGACCTTCTCCAGTCTGAATATTTGTACACCCACTCCATTTATCCCTTGAAATCTCAACTCCCAGGGTGGTGGTATTAAGAGATAAACAGGCCATAAGAGCAAAATCATTGATGTTGTCATGAAAGACAATGGAGAGAGGCTCCTTGATCATCTCACAGGGTGAGGACACAGCAGGAAGATGGGTCTATGAACCAAGAGGACACTTCTCATTGGACATTGAATCTATAGTTTGCTGGATAGAACTTGAACTTGATGTGAGAAGCACCTTTGTGTGGTCTTTTGTTATAGCTCATCTAATTGAGTAAGACAAGTGTGTATTTACTCATGGTTGTTAAGTAGTCCTGTTATATTGTGCCTTTGCCATCATATAGTGATGATGGCATTACAGTGATTTTTTTCATTAACCATTGAGGTTTTCATTTTCTTTTTTTTTAGAAAAAAGCTTTTTTGTTTATTTTTATTTATTTATTTGAGAGTGACAGACAAAGAGAGAAAGAGGGAGAGAGAGCAAGCGAGCGAGAGAGAGAGAGAGAGAGAGAGAGAGAGAGAGAGAGAGAGAGAGAGAATGGGTGCACCAGGGCCTCCAGCCACTGCAAATGAACTCCAGGTGCATGTGCCACCTTGTGATTCTGGCTTACATAGGTCCTGGGGAATCGAGCCTCGAACCAGGGTCCTTAGGCTTCACAGGCAAGCACTTAACCACTGGGCCATCTCTCCAGCTCCTTGGTTTGCATTTTCTTAGTACAAACATTTTTACCATTTTGTGCATGTGTGGTTATATATAGGTGTGCATGCATGTATGTATGTGCATGCTCATGAGTGTGCTGGTGCAGGTGTGTGTGTATGGACAGCTTTCACATGCCATTCCTCTCAGGTGCATTGCTTTTTTTGTTGAGACAAGTGTGTTTTATTTTATTGCTTTGTTTTGTACAGAAAGCCTTTTTTTTTTTTTTTTTTTTTTACCTACTTCTAAATCTCTGAGCTCTTATTTTAGTTCCCTAATCTACCCAAAGTGAAATCAGGGCATATGAGTGAATAGGTGTAACAATAATGGAATGAGAACATGGCAGAGTCAGAAAAGCTAGGTTCTAGTTTTACAATTAGAAATCACCTTTTCACTCTGTCTCTCTTCAGAGAGGCATCCCTACAATAACTATTCTTAGAGGACTGCACAGGCATAAGGATATGTGGTCCCTCTATGTTGTTCTTTCCTGCCAACATCCACAACGATAACATGAATGGGCTCTGACAATGGAAACCTGTTGAATTGTTTAATCCTAGGCTCCCACTGTTAGTTTAACTCTGGAATCCTGTAACAGAGGAAAACATTAACTGATGGGCAGAAGGTGAATTTTATGCTTTATGTATTGTTCCTGTGGTGACTTTTTTAACTGCCATCTCCACACTAATTCCAGTGCTCTTCTCTCAGTGTCCCAGTTCTTTAAGTCAATTATCACTGACAATGGATTAAGGTGTTAACCTTGGCTCCTGTATCAGAACATTTTAATTGGGTAGAATACCGCACATCAGAAGACTCAAGATCCAACCCAAAGAAGTGTTTTGCTCACGGTGGATTTCCAGGCTTCTGACAGATGCTTGGATCATATTTTATGGTCCATGAGTCTTTCTTATTGTTAGCCAACAACCTCATTTACTTAGCCACCTCCTCATAAGACCAGCTTGGTTTTGCTCTAAGTAAAGGAAAGAGGGCTTAGCAGCTTCCATCACTACATTCCTTGAGTCACTCAGGATATAAAAGCTCAATTTTACAAGAGACGTTGTTTCCTCCTCACTATATAATGATTTCTTTATCCAAAAAGTCCCTTTGTGTCTTCATGAAAATAAAACAGAGCTAATAGATTTTTTTTTTAAAGTAATCACACAATTGACCGTGTGATAAATCCACATAATTGACAAGACTGATCAGCTTTTGGCTGCCTTCACAGACTAGATTCACAAAGCAATTTGCAGTTCATTCACTTGAATTCAGCTTTATTTCCTGTTGTGAACTTCACACGAGACAAACCTGACCTCTTTGTGTTTTCTGAGGAAGAGTCCCACAAGGGTTTGTGGGAAATCAGACAGTCTGAGTGCCGACCAGGGGCCACACACGGGAACTGTAGCTCTCCTGGCTGGATATCATCTCTCCAATCTGTGGCAAGTGGAAGAAGACAGGGATCCCACATTCCTTCACCTGCCCTGCCAGGCACGCTGGGAAGATCTGGGCGGATGGATTCTGGGATGTGATACTTGTCTCTTCTTCTTAGCCAGACATGCCCCCATGCAAAGCAGCGTCTTTAAACACTAACTACTTCCATCTACTGGCAAGTGGTCATTGCTAATATTGCTTGGTAGTGGGAGGACTTATTTCTCTTGTAGGCTGGTAGATTTGGTGCAAGGAAATTTACTCCAAAATAGGGACAATTTCAAGGTTGAAGTTATGTAGTAGCTGTTGGGACCACTCTTCATCAATCTGGTCACACAGGCACACCTTTACAGAGCTAACGCAGTTCCTGTACTATATTTACAGGATGCATCCACAATATTCAGAGACTGATGGGGATGGGCTTTGAGGTAGGTGCTTAATGCTCACTGTGTCTGCTGCAGTGTATGCTCCCTTGGGGGAAAAAGAAAAACTCCCAGACAGAATTCAGCAATCGAGATGTTTATAAAGCAGTACCTTTGGGATGCAGGCATAAAAAAGAAAGGTAGGAAAGTCGGGATGGGGAGGAAGGAAGATGCAGACTGTAGTCATCCAGGTAGGGATGGCTAGACTTGTGTCCTCCCTTACCATTTTGATCAGTCACCTTGCAGAATGGTCCTATTTTGAGCCAGGCAGCTCTCCGTGGCCAGAAGCAGAAGGGGAATCTAGCTCTTAGCCATACCGTCATTCTTCTATTAGAATTTTAAAGCTTCTAATCTTTTCTGGAATTCAGTGTGTTTTCAAACAAAATTGGTATGGCAAAATCTATCATGTTAAGTTGTAAGAATGTAGTTAATTCTTATTTGTGAAGGTATTTATTTATTTTGTTTTTTTGAGGTAGGGTTTCACTCTAGTCTAGGCTGGCCTGAAATTCCCTCTGTATTCTCAGGGTGGCCTTGAACTCACGGCGATCCTCCTACCTCTGCATCCTGAGTGCTCGGATTAAAGGTGTGCGCCACCATGCTCGGCTATGAAGGTATTTAAAGTAATTTCCACTTAGCATAGAGTTGGTCTCAGGGTCGATATGTAAGAAATAGTGATGGCAGTTGAGAATTAAATAGTAGAACTTGTTTCTTGGTCTCTTTATTGCCTATAGTATTTTTGTTGTTATATTAAATGCATTTATATGTATCATCCACTTCAAACCCTTGTTTGGGAAATAAGATGTAATTAATGTAATATATATTCTTAATAGAAGTATAGTATAACCTGATAACACACTGTCTCTAACTTAGGTTTCTATTCTTAATAATTCTTGTCAATCTGTGAACTTCATTCAAACAAGTTTCAGCTAGAGCAAGTCAGGGTTTTCTACTTCAGGGAAGGGGTGATGTCATTAAATAAAAGTCAAATTCTTTTAAAAATATTATTTAATATTTTATTCATTTATTAGAAAGAGAGTAAGAGAGGGAGAGAAAGAGAATTGGTGTGACAAGGCCTTTAGCCACTGAAAATGAACTCCAGAAGTATGCTCTGCCTGTGCATCTAGCTTTATGTGGGACCTGGGGAATTGAACCTAGGTCCTTTGGCTTTGCAGGCAAGTGGCTTAAGTGCTAAGCCATCTCTTCAGCCCAAATTCTTGTTTTTGAGTTTCAACATGAGGTTTTGACATTAAGCAGAATTGAAGGAGAGAAAATGATCATTTTTTCTCACCTCGAAGAAACAGATGTTCTCTGGGAGGGGGAGAAACAGCAGATCCCAGAGGTGGGGGACCAATGGGAAGGGCTTGTACCCTGTCATTCTCCCATGAAAGGAGTCTAGGTTTGGGGTTCCAAGGGTGATTTTGCACAGTAACCCATCTCTTGGGCAGGTTAGATGTAAACTGTGGTCAGCATGGGGTGGTGATGGCAGTACTGGGGAGATGGACTACCTCAGGCATCACCATGCTCCTCACTGTGGCTGGGGGACATGGCAGTGTTTTCCTGTGTGGCTCAGAACTAGTGATTCTTGGTTGGCTGGACACATGGACACCTGTGTGACGGTGTCTGGACCCTAAGAAGAATTAAAGGTGTCTTGCTGAGTGCCTCCATAAGCAGGTGACAGCTGATGGTCAGGAAAGTGCCTTTTGCCTCCTGCACTTTCAGTCCAATGGAGAACACTATGTTCTAGCTCCTTCAGCTAGTTCTGACTATTCTCAATCCGCATGGTGAATTCATTTCCTTACTCATTGGTGTGGCAAAATACCCGACAAAAGGAACTGAAGGAGGAAGGGTTTCTTTTGGCCTACAGCTTTGTGGTACACTCCATCATGGGGCACATGGAGCAGCTGTTCACGTCACACCTGCAGTCAGGAAGCAGAAGGAGAGGAGTGACAGTGCTCGCCTGGCTTTCTCCCCATTACAGTCCAGGACTCCAGCTCGCAAAACGCATCTTCCCATCTCCATGAATCCAATATAGAAAATTCCTCAGGTGCATGTCCAGAGATTTGTCCATGGTGATTCTAAATCCTGTCAAGTTGACAATCTAGATTAACCATCACATATGGCACTCCCAATAGCTATCTTATTGGGTGGTTTAGAACCCAAAATAGACTCCAGTCAGGAATGACATTCCATGCAGTATGGCCTAAAAGTAGGCATATGATCTAGGAGATCCCAAATGAGTGATAGAAACCATATGTGTTGTAGTGGTGGAGAGAGGGATCTCCCTTCATGGATCTAATGAGACAGGCTGCTGCCAACAGCCATCTTACAAGCACGAGACAGCTGCTCACAGAACAGGAATGTAGAACTGGATCTCACCCTTTATCTACTGAACTTGTTTCTGAGGGCAATACATTTTTTCCTTCTTTTTGCCAGTTTGAGCCGGAATTTGACTTACTAGTGTCTATACTGCTTGCATTCTACTGGATGTAGCTCTAAGAACTACTTCATTATACACTTCAAGAAGATACCTATTCTACAAAAAAAGTTCAGTTTTGTCCTTCAGATAGCCCCTATTAGTTTTAAACTATAAACAATATTCCTTTACTAACAGAAAGTACAAGAGAGGGTACTTGTGGAAAAATGTTATTCTACAACCAAGATTCAAGGAAGTAAATGGAATAGTTTCAGTTTCCAAGTCCATGCTTATAAAGTCCCTTGGTATTATCGCTCTAAGCAGTGTTGACAATAATCCCTAAAGGCAATTCCAAATGTCATATTCCCAAATGTTGGAACATCAAAGATGAAAAAAACCCAAAAGTCCCCAAAATAATAATCCCCCAAAATTAAAATCTAAGAGTGAATTCTTAAATCCTGAAATGCAAAATCTTAAGCACTATGATTTCTGTTGAAAGGTATGGCTGCATATGAGGGGAAGGGCACCAAAGTCTGGGGAAGGGATTAGCTCATTTTTAACTGTGCCCAGCACAGTTGCTTCCTGTTAAGTGGGACGCATGCCTGTGAACTGGGTCAATGTTGCTTCTGTTGCATCTCTTCATTTGCAGTGATTTAGTGACTCCCTGGCCCTCGTGGGCTTTTCTGCCCGTGTGGTCATGGGTGGGTCAGATCAAATATGAGAGACTGAGAAAAAGAACAGTTAGCAATAGGATACTCTAATACTTCTGATCCTTTCAAAATTTTTTTATTTTGGAGAATTTTGTATTTTACAGGAGTAGCACTCACTGCATGGAGCTTATTTATACTCTGTATCCAGCTTCTACTAGAGTTAATGTTGCCCATAACCATGACACACTTGTTGAAATAAAAGAAATTAAGATATTAATTAAATTACCAACATCATTCTTGCAATGCTTTTTTTCTGCTCAATCGTCCAAGACACTGTAGTACCTTGTTTAATTATTTCTCTTCATTCCATCTGTGACCATTTTTCTTTCATCTCATCTTTAATCATCTTGATACCTTTTTTGGCACGTGTGCGTGCGTGTGTGTGTGTGTGTGTGTGTGTGTGTGCATGTGTGCAATACCTGTGCTCACAGAGGCCAGAGGTTGATGTCACATTTTCTCCTCGGTCACTCTCCACTCCATTTTTCTGAGATAGGCACTGTCCCTTAAACAGGCAGCTCACTGATTGAGCTAGTCTATCTAGCCAACTTGCCCAGGGATTCTCTGTCTCTGTCTCCTACGCACTGGGATTACAGCTCGTTCCCCACAGCCACCTGGCAGTTACTTGGGTTCTGGGGATACAAATTCTGGTCTTTAGCCTGTATGACAGTCGCTTTATCCATTGAGCTGTTGCCTCAGCCTCCACAGCCCTTAGGCACATATTTTCTCTGAGTCTCAGGTTTTCACTGGTCCCAATCCCTGTCTGCTATCTTCTCATTGCATCCAGGTTCTCTCTCCCCTTGCTCTGCCCTCCTTTATGTCCCAGAGGAATTCATAAATAAGCTTCCCTCCAGTGATCTCAAGTTGGCTGCCCCAACTCCTTTCTTTCTTTCTTTTTTTTTTTTTTAAATTTATTTATTTGCTTGCAAGGAGAGGGGGCATGAGAGGAAGAGAGAGGGAGGGAGAAAGAGAGAGAGAGAGAGAGAAAGAGAGGGAGAGGGAGAGAGAGAGAGAGAGAGAGAGAGAGAGAGAGAGAGAGAGAGAGAGAGAGAGAGAGGGAATGGGGAGCACTAAGGCTTCCTGCCACTGCAAACAAACTCCAGATATGTGCTACTTTATGCCTATGGCTTTATGTGGGTACTGGGGAATCAAGCCTAGGCTGTCAGGCTTTATATACAAGTGCCTTTGGCTGTTGAGTCATCTCTCCAGCCACCAACTCCTTTCTGTTGGGAATCCTCCTGGGTCATATGTTGATCATGGCTTCTTCCATTATCCTTTTTAATGTGTTCTTCATTATAATTTCAGTTTTATTGACTGAAGTTACTTTAAATTAGGTTTTTATATCTCACAACTGATAAGAAAAAGCCAAATCATACTTTCTTTTAATTTGATTTTATATTTTATTTTATACTTCATTATATGTGAATGTTTTAACTGAGCGATAAGGATTACATTTATCTATAGTACACACATGATGTTTGGATATTTGTACATGTTGTAGACTGACCAAACCAGGCTAATTAGCATATTTCCTGCCCCACACCTGTATCTTTCCTTTTCTTCATACGAATATTTAGAATCTGCAGCTCCTCTGATGATTCAACTATGTTTAACCCAGCTCTTCCCTCAAGCTTTTCAATAGGAACCCTTTAATATGTGCCTATACCATAGGAAATACTAGAGCATAATATGAATATTAAATAGGAAAATAAATTATGTATAAAATGTCAGCTAAGTTAAATTTTCACTTTAGTCAACATGGATGATTTGGAAATCCTCATAATATTATATTCCAACCATTCCCCTTGTCAAGAGACAGGGAACTGTGAATTATCTGTTTGGCTACATCTAACTGCCCAAATTCATTGGAAAAGGGCCAGCCCTGGACTTGACATTGGCTCTGTGCAGTCCTGTCTCCAACATAATAACTCCCTAGCCTCAGAATGATTTACAGGTAGATTAGGTTTCTTTTTATCCATGACTTGGTGTTTCAACCTTGACCTAGCAAAGGTGCCCTTTCCAGGAGGAATTGGTAATGCAATCAGCTCCATCACTCAATCGCATATCCTTCAAAAGGCCAAGGTCAAAAATAAATAGGAGAGTTTCTATGGGATAAATTCCAGTGTAATACTTCAATTCACAGCAACATGGAATTAGACCATTTAAAAAATCACCATAAAACATAGATGCAGAAGAGAACTTGGGACTTATCTTACTCCAAATTTGAATGACAATATTATAAATAACAAGAAATTCTATCTGAAGAGTTGGAAGATGGTATGTGGGAAAAATCCCTGTCTTTCTGTGGTGGTTGTTGTGTGTGTCAAAGTCAGGGGCTGTCACTAGCCCAGATCAACATGGAAGTGGTATGTAATTTTGGTTTAGGAAAACTTTGAAAAGTTTTCCAAAGAATATTATAAGATTTTTTTTCAAATAAGAGTGATTTTTCTCTGTAGGGGGTATTTGGTAATGTGTGGGGACATTTTCAGTTGTCATAATTGGGTGTGTGTAGGAGGGCGTGTTATGGTATCTAAGGACAGCTCTGTTACTAGTCCTCTTAAAGTGCACAGTGCAACTCCACCACAAAGAGCACCTACCCCAAAAGACAACAGATATGAGGTCAGGGGGTCCTACTCTGAGTGGTGTGTGGTTGTGGTTCTAGTTGGTGTCCCTTAAAACATGAACCAGGCCCAAAAACTTATACGCTTATTAAATATTTGCATTGTGTTTGATGTACATGAAGATAATAGACTTGTTAGATTGAATTAGAAATGTAACTGGCAAAATGAGTGTGATCACTTTATGGCATCCTGTTTTATTTATTATTTTTTAAATTTTTGACAATTTCATACATGTATCAAATGCATTTCCCTCCCACTAAAGCCGTTCCTATTCTCATTAGATCTTCATCCTGCTTCCATGCCTTCTTTATTTTAATTTACTTTATTTCCTGCTTGCTGGTTTAAATTATGAGCATCTGCCTAATCATGGATGGGAGGTTATTGATACAGGGTCTCATGTAGCTTAGGCTGGCCTTGAACTCACTATGTAGCTGAGGATGACTTTGACATGATTCTCCTGGCTTCATCTTCTGAGGGCTGGGTGACCAGCACGCACCACCACAGCCAGCGTAAGGGGAGCTGAGATCAAACCCAGGGCTTATGCATGTTAGTCAAGCCCTCTACCAAGTGAGCTCCATTTCCCGCCGTCCTGTTGGCTTTCAGGTACAGAAATACATCCTTAGAAAGATAAAAGCCTGGCGTTATCTCATTCAGTTTATTACATGCTTGTTTTGTTCATAACCACGACTGACTAAAAAAACTCCACCAGGTTCTCAGTTCATGGACACTTGTAAGTTTGGTCTTCATTTCCCCTATATAATTAGTGACTACTAATAGTTTCAAGGGAATCACACACAAGCAGGTGGATATGTGTTCACACAGGCTCACACAAACACCATCACCCATAATAACAGGACAGTTCCTGCTGTGCCTAAATTGTTTGTAAAGTGTGGGGACCCTTATAGAAGAAGTGGGCATCCTCAGCCTGCCGCCATAGAGAGGTCTGACTCAAGGGAGATGCTACTCAGATATTTATGGCCAGAGCCAACAGAATGCTTAACTATGCAGATCAACTTCTCACTCTTTTTATGGGGAAGCAAAATAAACAAGCTAACAGCTCATGGTTTCACAGAGCATTAGTTAATCGGTCCGATAGCCTTCCAATGCTCCATGTAGTTCACCGTGAGCAGATAAAATGAGTCTTTAGCTACCAGGACTCATTCCAATGACTCTTTTGTTGATGGATGACTTTCTGATTTTTTGAAACAATGCCAGCCTAGGGCCTAGTGGTGGCTGGACAGTGCCTGCCAGAGATCTCTTGTTGTGCTTGGGGAGCAGGCAGGGAGGGGGAAGTATGCAGGAGGGGAGGGGAGGGCAGAAGAAGGCTCTGCAGGACGAGGTCTGGCTCAGTCATTTTTAAAATCAATATTTGCTCTCCAAGCCTTAGATAATTTAGAGAACATAATTCAGAATTCTCCCTTTCAGCATGTCTCCTCCATCAAAGGGGTGTTTTCAACCAGAGTCAGCACAATGCTTGTGTGACCTAGGAATACACAGATAATGTTAAAAAGAAGAAAGAAAAAGAAAGAAAGGCATCTGCTCAGTCTCTTTCTCTAAGCATCTTTTGTGTGTGTGTGTGTGTGTGTGTGTGTGTGTATGCTACACTATATCTCTACTTAAAACAGAGAACCTAAATTAACGTGACACCTGGTATGATTTCATATTTAAGGCTTTTGGGGAGCACTTTCCATTACAAGCCCTTAGCCTCAGGGATGTCAGCTTCACATAATTTATTCCCTGCAGGTCAGATATAGGATACAAAAATTTTACCCAAGGGCTGTTAAATCCCACTTTCCACCTCACTTCGGACTGTGCCATCAACAGTCATGTTTTGTTGTAGTGATCAATTTTTGCGTTCCTTGGAAAAGAAACAACAGGCTTCATTTGCTTAAAAACCAGCACAACACTTATTATTTACTCCTCTATGATCTATTCACTAGGTTACTCTAAAAAAGAAGCTCCAGTGGAAAGCATCTTGGTCATTTAAGTACAAAGAGCTTGGGATTTTTACAGTGATTTTCCAATACTAATTACATTTCATACTATCTATCATATGCATGCCTTGCAAAACCCTATTGATTTTAATGGATACTAGTGCATTGGGAACAGGTTATTTTATGACATGTGTTGTTATAGGACCTCTATGAAATACCTTGATCTTAAAATGCGGGCACAGATATACTCTCAATTATCCACAAGTGGATTATCCACTGGGTCTATTACCCACAACATATTTTAAATTAAAGCTGCTGTCATTAGGTAACTCAGTAGCCCTAGGCCAATTTCTGTCATCATTATTTCCTCTGCAGCTGAAAATGTGGACTCCTTTTGACAGCTTTTGCTAATATGATGAGTGTAGAGATACTCTGTTACAATTATCAAAAATGAAAAAAAAAAGCTGTGAACACTGTGCCTTGGTTTTGATGATCCTTGTCACAAAGTCCTCCCAATAACAAGAAAAATCAAGAAAGCAATGACAAATACAGGCTCACAAGCACTTTGAACATATATCAAGTATATGAAGAAATGGGCCTCACTGGGCACCGTGTGAAAGTGGTTGGCTGTAGTGTGTGGGCTGAGGCACGCCCGTCTTTGTGAAGTCTTCCTACACTTTGACTCTCAGAATTGCTCATTTCTTTTCTTTTTCTTTGGTGTGTGTGTCAGGTGATGGGGGTTGTGCATGTCACGATACACGTGTGTGCATGGAGGCCAGGCGACGGCATCAAGTATCCGTTCTCATCTTATTTGGGGCGGGATCTCTTGTTCTTCACCACTGTGTTCTTTGGGCTAGTTGGCCTGCAATGCTCTGGGAGATTCTCTTTTCTCCACCTCCCATCTCTCCAGTGTTCTGGGATGGCACAGGCTTGTCATTGTGTCTGTGGCTTTGGGTGGCACTAGGGGCTTCAACCTGAGCTCCTCAAGCTTGCATGGTGAGCGCTTTGCCCACTGAGAAATTTCTTGCTCTGGAGTTGTTCATTTCTTCTAGGGACATCCTGAGTGCTGACATAAAAACCAAACTTTGGGGCTGGAGGGATGGGTTAGATGGATGGCTTAGTGGTTAAGGTATTTGCCTGCAAAGCCAAAGGACCCAAGTTTGATTCCCCAGGACCCACATTAGTTAGATGCACAAAGGGGCGCACACATCTGGAGTTTGTCTGCAGTGGCTGGAAACCCTGGTGTGCCCATTCTCTCTCTCTCTCTTTCTCCCTCTTTCTCTGTCAAATAAATAAATAAAAATTAAAAAAAGAAAGACCTGGACCTGAATTATATCTCACAACTTATTTGCTGAATAATCCAGAAAAAAGAGTATTTAATTTTGCTGAAACTTATTTTCCTCATATGCAAATATAGCTACACCAGTATCTGTGTCAATAATATATATTTAAAGTCCACAGTCCAGTGGTTGTTAACTACTTGCCTTCAGCATATACATGTCTCTTTTCCTTTCTTTTATCCATTTCCTTAGCTTCTGAGTGTTGCTAAAGCCATATTTAATTGATGATTGAGACCCTGGTCTTTATTAAATTACCTTAGAAGTAGGGCTTTGATAACATTTTGGCTTTTAAGTATGCATTTTTGGCTTTATATATGAAAAATGATATTCTTTGAATTTCCATACAAGTCTGATACAGTTAGTTTGTTATTTGCTTCATAGAAACAATAAAATGTAAATATAATCAGCCAAGCAGAAAATTTTTCTTAAGTAAGCAAATTTATCTCTGAGAATATTATAAATATTTGTGTATGGCTACATTATGTGTATATTATTTATGCATGAAGACCAAATATCAACTAAGATTAACAGCAGGAAGGACATTATACCAAATTCATAAGTTGTTTTATTGATTTGAGAGGATGATGTCTCAGGCTACATGTTAAAACAAAAGTTTTTGTCATTAAAATGTATATATTTGCAGGGCATGGTGGTGCACGCCTTTAATCCCAGCACTTGGGAGGCAGGGGTAGAAGGATCGCCATGAGTGCGAGGCCACCCTGAGACTACGTAATTAATTCCAGGTCATCTTGGACCAGAGTGAGACCCTGCCTTGAAAAAAAAATAGGGTACATATATAAAGTTTACAATATTCTTTTATTTTTCACTTAGGAGTAGAGTACAGCAAATTCCCTTAATGCATAATTTCCGTGGAAGCAGAAGTGCTTAGTGTAATAAATAACGGAAGCCTGGGAAGTCAGACACGTCTGTTATTGTACTTCGTGGCAGTGAATTTCTGCTTTCTCCGTTCATGCGTCCAAGTGAAGTAGGCTCCACATTCATTCTTCAGCCATGTAGTTTGTGTCTTCTCTGTCCATGGTCCTGAGCAGACCCTGGGATAGCCATCCAGGGCTAGTATATGAGTCCATGTGTTCACACCTCGAAGTGCAGGCTTAGGGACTGGTCAGGGACTGGCAATGTCATTCTTTTCAATGCATTTGTTGAAATTTTGAAAAGCTTACTAATTTGATTTAAAATATAACTATAAAAGTAATATACAGGGTACAACATTACATAAATATGTATCAGGAAAGTTTGTTCTTTTTAAAGCAAATGTACTTTTATTTAAGGCTCTTTAAGGCTAAAAGTGAATGGTTACAGAACTTTGGATATGGACTATTTCAGATATATTTGCATCTTCTTCCAGCATCTGTTGGTGCAAATGAAAGCAAGAAAAAAATGCTAGAATATTTGCCATTTACCTCAAAAGCTTGAACAATCCGTTAAAAAATCAGGTTCCTCTTTATTTCAGTAATAATAGACTCTGCTTATCTGAAACCTGTATTACTTTCATCCCAGCTTTGCAGAACTAAGGGAAAGGACACATAGCTGGGTCTTTCTTGGCTTCTGAATGCAAGAGCTTAAACGCATAAGTGCACAGCAACAGCATGAGAATCCTGTCTCAATGTAAATATGTCTGAGAACAGCAGGGTGAGTGGGTGGTGGGGTCAGTGTAGTGGACGAGGGTTAATTTTTGTCAGTCCGGTGAAACATAAATGCATCAACCCTTGCTGGAAAATGGCTCCAACTGTGGCTGAATGGTCTAGTTTCCTGCGGATACAAGCAGCCTTTTATTTCATGTTTTAAAAGGCTTGTTCAGGTCTGACTATTTGGACGAGAATCAATACAACAGAGGAATGGGACAAACATCAGCGATCATACCACAGAGGTTCATGTGCCCATGATTTCTTTGGTGACCTAGGGGACAAAACTGCCTTGGACCTGGCAATGTCAGGAACTAGTTGGCCCACTTCACTCTCTTCACAATGTCACTGATCAGATGATCCAGGGTAGGAACAAGAGCTGCCAGCCTTTGATGTGCCAAACTTTTCTTAAGCCATGATGGACGTGAATCAGCCGAGGAGACGAAGCCACCCTTCAGCAAACATGGGTTAACTAGAGTGTCTGTGCAGGAAAGACATGCTGCTACTGGTGCTTCCTGAAAGCTATGTAGTGTGCCTACAAAGGCTGTTGAGAGCAGTCAGAAACAGGGTGGACCTTCAGTTGTATAATGTGTGTCAAGGAGCTGTAAATGAATGAGGTTGATTTTCCATTGTGTTTTCTGAAGACAGCTTCTAGTTCCTGTATTTTTAGTTTTACTGATGACAGGTTTTAGGGGTGTCAACATTACATCATGATACGCACAAAATAGGAATAGGAATCTTCAGACACAGAGTCCCGAAGGATTACTGAGCTTTCACTCAGTAAGGTGTAGGTGTGCATCATCTCAGTCAAAAGATAGAATAATCCTGGTCAAGTTTTCTCTGCAAGCCAGCCATGATAATTTTGCTAATATATTTAGGCCTTTCAAAAAGCCAAAAGTTTACTTGCAAACTAAGTGGCATGACCATTTTGTACTGTGATATTTGCCAAATGGTTGCTTCGTTTCCCCATGTTACCTGCAATGGGATCCTACTTACCTTTGTTGTGCAATAAACATTCTCTCTTGACCACTCCCACCTGAGCTGCTGAGCGATGAGCTGGCTCACTCAGCATGAATAGACTGGTGTGTTTTTAGTCTTGTTAGTTTTGGTCCCACGAGGATGTGTGGACTTGCTGGCCCAAAGCAGTGCCATATACAGGTATCTTCTTGTTCCCGTATGGGCTTATATCAGAATGAGTTTGAATGATTCAGGGGTCTTTCCCACAAAGGGCACCATCTCTCAGCTGAAACACTACAGAAAGGTGGCCTAGAAAATAGTGGCATTCTTCTAAGATCAAAATGGGAAATCCTGGCCATTTGACCAAAAATTTTACGTGACTATGAATCCCTGTAGGTAATGGAAGAAGGGAAAGTAGGCAGAATGTTCCTGCCAATTCCATGCTGTAGATCTTTTGGGGAAAGACACTCACCATAGTAAATTAATTTTTAAAATTATTTTTAATGTGTATTTTTATTTATTTACTTGAGAGAGAAAGAGGGAGAGAGAGAGAGAATGGGTGCGCCAGGGCCTCCAGCCACTGCAAACAAACTCCAGATGCATGCACCCCCTTGTGCATCTGTCTTACGGGGGTCCTGGAGAATTGAACTGGGATCCTTTGGCTTTATAGGCAAACACCTTAACTGTCAAGCTATCTCTCCAGTCCTGAATATTTATTTTATTGTTATTATTATTTTTTGAATTTTCAAGGTAGGGTCTCACTCTATCCCAGGCTGACCTGGAATTCACTATGCAGTCTCGGGGTGGCCTTGAACTCACAGCGATCCTCCTACCTCTTTCTCCAGAGTGCTGGGATTAAAGGCATACACCACCATGCCTGGCTTCTGGAAATTTATTTTTAAAGAGAAAGGGGAAAACCAGCCCATGAGGTATTTGTTTGAGAATCATAAAACAGGAAGTAAGACACAGAAAGCACAGCTTGTGTCTACATAAGGAGTGATTAATTTTGTGAGGCACTCCATAAAAAGCTGGGAAGTAAATAATTACTAATTGAAAAGAAGGAAGTTGGTTATATTTTGCTGACTTGTCTAAAGCATCTTTTGGGTAAGAACACACAGGATGCATGGCACAAGACTGGCATTAAACAGTCTAAATGGCATTCAGAATGTAGCACCTACAGTCATTGGAAAGCATTTCAATCTCTCCTCCTACCAGAATGCATTCTCAAGGTTGTGTAAGAGAGTAACTTGATTGCTCTAAAGAACTAGATGTTTTCTCTCTTGGACATGACTTAGCACCTTTGACATCTCCACCATTTCTCCTGAGGCGAATCAGCAGTTCTCATGTTCCAGTAGGAAAGGCTCCTAAGCTTCTTGTTAGGGCTGTGGGAAAACCAAATGCTGTAGATGTCTGTCTCACCCTCCCTACAGCCCAGGCCGCTTCATAGGCCTCATATCTCTCAGACCACCTGCTAATCACAACAATTGCTAATTTCAGCCATCCTCAGTCTCTTCAGTGACAGCGCCACCCCTCTGTGGTGGACATGTGGTCAGTGCTCCACCCATGCTGGCAGGCAGCCTGTGGCAGAGGTCTCCATTGTTCTCCAGCCTCTGCTGACCACGACAATTCCTTTTCCCTAATCTCTGGGGAGAGGCTTTCTTGCCGATGGGGGCAGGGCCGCTTGCTCTGTGTGCAAGATAATCCTCCTTGGAATTGTGTATATATGCAAACTCACCCACAGCAAAACCTGACCTTTCTGGATGCTAGAGGATAGGTATATATGGACAACACACACACAGAGAGAAAGAGAGAGAGATACATTTCAGTGTCAGTAATAACAATCCCTAGCCAAACCAATTTCATACCTAGAGAATTCTTTTAAAAGCTTCATAGCCCAGATATTTTTCAAGTTGCACAATCATTTAAAAAATTTCAATAATTTGTTTTTCTTTTGACTTGTTTTAAAGTTGTGATTCCTTCCATTCTAGACGTGACAGTGTTTAAAATCTCCTTCACCAAACCCTCTTGAGCAGAGTGCTCCTGTCCAGACCCTAGCCAAATATTTGGGAAGGAACAGGAGATGAGGCTGATGTCTGCTCTATCCCATGAATGATTAGAATTGAGGAATTGATCGTCTTGGCTCAGTGGGCTGAGCTCTGCTGGAGTGTCTCCCTTGGCTGAAAAGCAGACGAAATTGACTGAATTTCCATGTGTGGACCTAGGCAGTGGTTCTCATTACTCCTCCTGATATTACCTTGCTGGGCAAGGGAGAGCAGGAATTCAAGGTTCCAGCCAGCTATTGAAATCAGGTCACAGTGTTATTCCCTTACCTTTAGAGCTTGCCATAAGCTTTAAAAAAGGGACAGAAACACTCTTGACTTTTGGGCAAATTTATTATTATTTTTAATGATTCTGTAGGGAAGCAGAAAGTTATCCAGTGAAATATTTTTTTAAAAATTTGCCTCAATAAGCATGGAGACTTTTTTTAAGCCCTGCTTTTAAAATCGCGTCTTTCTTTTCCCCCAAACGTTGAGGTCAATTAGGAACAGAAATCTCTGTGGTCACATGAGATGCTGCGAGCTGCGATGCTCTGCGCTGCCAAGCACGCCGCGAGCGCCCCCTAGGCGTGGCCTCAGAACACGACAGGAGGACGCGGCGGATCCCTGCGCGTCCACGTCCACACAAAGCCTGGCCAGGCGCCTGCCAGGGGCCTTTCTCTGCCCGGCTAGTGTCACCTTTTGTTTTGGAGATTTTCACTTACAGGCAGCTTGGGAGCCTATCTTTGTGCACTTAAGGGGAAAAAATGTGGTGGACAGTGATGCTGAAATGGGAATTAAACATACTGGCTCCCAATGTCCTTCTCCTTGCCGGGGTCCCTATCAGGGCTTTAGCACGAGGTCTGTACTGTGTCCCGTGTCTCCTGGAGACCTGGGGTGAGGGGGAAGTCCAACTCGTGCTATCTTGGTAAGGACAAGGATGAATGTTTCTGTAGACTTCAGTCAAAGACCCAAGGATGCCACCTGGGAGTGAGGAGAGGGGCATTGGTCCAGGACACAAGAGGCTTCAGTGTTCATCCGGTATCCCTTGGTCTTTGCTTTACCACTGTGTGACTTTGGATAAATCACTCTACCTCTCTGAGCTTCGGAATTCTTCTCTTTCTCACCCTCTTCTCTCCTTTTTTTCTCTCTCTTCCTCTCTCTCATTTCATAAGGCATTCTCAATAGTTATATCCAGTTATAAAGCATACATTGAGCCTTAATACTGAAAACTCTTTAAAAAAATTTTTTTTGTTCATTTTTTATTTATTTTTTTGAGAGCGACAGACACAGAGAGAAAGACAGATAGAGGGAGAGGGAGAGAATGGGCGCGCCAGGGCTTCCAGCCACTGCAAACGAACTCCAGACGCGTGCGCCCCCTTGTGCATCTGGCTAACGTGGGACCTGGGGAACGGAGCCTCGAACCAGGGTCCTTAGGCTTCACAGGCGAGCGCTTAACCGCTAAGCCATCTCTCCAGCCCTGAAAACTTTTTTTTAAAAATCATGTTTACATGATATTTTGAAGGACAATTGAAAGGTCCAAAATCATAAAAGCATCAAAGATCGTTAAGAGTGCATTTATTTGGGGGATCATGAGGGACTCCGGACTACAACCAGCAAAATGCTGACTCACTTTACCCTCTGGTACCTTTATAGCTAGCCTGAATTCATTGGATACTAGTTATTCTCCCAAGATGAACCAGTCATCCGAGCAGAGATGTCTCCCACTCTGACCACCATGTTCTGCCCCCCTTTGTGATGTTTGCGTGTGTGGTGGGGGGCTGCATGTTTGTTTGGTTGCATGTGTGTGAGTGTGCATGTGGGGGCCAGAGGCTGAACCTCTTGCTCCACAGCAGGGTCTCCCACTTGAATTCAGTTCTCGCTGGTTTGGTTAATCTAGTGATTCAGCTTTCTTTGGGTATTCTCTGTCTCCACCTCCAAGCTGTGGGGTTACAGAGCAATCACCATGCCTGCCAGGCTTTGGTGAGTGGGGCGCGGGGTGTGGGGAGGGGGGGAGAGGGAGTTGCTGGCGATCTGAACTCAGGTCCTCATGCGGCTCAGCAGGCACTTTACCCACTGAGCCATCTCCCCAGGCCCTTTCTGGCCCTTTTGATCAACAGTCACATGGACCTGAATGGTGGTGCCTCCAGCCCAGGCAAGCATGGACAGTGGCCCTCCCTGAACAGGTCACTTTCTGTGGCTTCTTTGGACCGGAAGCTCTCAGCATCCTTTCACTGAGACTAGCTCACCCACCCGTGCTTGTTCGATGGCTGCCTGGGAAAGGCTCCCTTGCTTGCGTGCATTCAAGGGCTGGGTCTACATTTCTCCGGGTAAACAGGTGCTCACCCACACATAAGACTTGGGATGGGCCCAAGGATACAGCCACACATGATGGGACTTAAGTGCCTGTTAACAACAGAGGCCAGAGCCTTAACAAAAAATTTGTTTCTCTGTTCTGCTGATAACCCCCTGTGGTGGTTTGATTCAGGTGTCCCCCATAAACTTAGGTGTTGTGAATGCTAGCTCCCCAGCTGATGGATATTTCGGAATTAATGCCTCCTGGAGGGAGTGTATTGTTGGGGGCGGGCTTATGGGCTTTATAGCCAGTTTCCCCATGCCAGTGTTTGGCACACCCTCCTGTTGCTGTGGTCCACCTTATGTTGGCCAGGGGGTGATGTCCACCCTCTGTTCATGTCATCGTTTTCCCTGCCATCGTGGAGCTTCCCCTCAATCCTGTAAGCCAAAATAAACCTCTTTTTCCCAGAAGCTGCTCTTAGTTGGGTGAGTTCTACCAGCAATGCGAACCGGACTGCAACACCCCCTTTCCATTTAAAACTTTATCATACTGTGATGAAATGCTTGACTGGCAGACAAGAGGACCCGAGTTTAATCTCCAATATCCATGTAAATGCAACCCAGTGGCTCATGTCTATAATACCAGTGTGGGGACAGGTGGAGACAAGTGTATGCTTGGAACTCAGTGGCCAGCAAGTCTAGCCTAACTACTGAGCTCCAGGCTAATGAGAGATCCTGACACAAAATAAAATAAAATAAAATAAGAGCAAAGAAAAGGTATACAACATTTCTGTGAAGGGCACCTAAGATTGTTCTCTGCTTGCTACTTGCACACACACACACACACACACACACTCACGCACACACACCCACACAAGTGCATCAACATACACACACACAGTGTACACAGAGGCATATTCTCTGCTCTCTTTAGCTTCTTTTCCAAACTGACCTGTTTCCTTGAAAACCCTCTTTGAACTTGTCCAGCTGGCAAGAGCTCAGACTCAAAGCTTTGCTGCCAACCAGAGACACAGCAACAACCTTGTTCCAGAGTCAGCAGACATGGCCAGCTGGTTCACACAAGTATGGCTTTGGAACCACCGAGTTTCTGTTAGCTAATGCTGCAGCTGAACCCCTTAAATATCCTCCAAGTGCCCTCCCTCTCTTGACCTCTCCAACTTCCAATAATTTAACAGTAAAGACTGGCCCAGGAGAGGGAGAGATGTAGAATTTGGGTTGCGCCTGGGGCAGAGGCCTCAGGTGGTTGTTGGCATCTAAACACCATGACTTTTGAGGTGAGAACTTTGGGTGTCTTCACCTGACCCAGAGCCTGATTCCTTTAACTGCCCTTCCTGGTTTTGAACAAGATCCCTTGGTGATGATGATCGCAGGCTGAGGTTAGAAGCTCCACTCTTACCTTCTGGTGCCTCATCGGCCCACCCTCTTCCCTAACCCTATAGGAAGACTGAAGATGGAGCATTACCGATAACAGAAACATAATTTATGTCTCTTCGCCATAGAGAGAAGGGCTTAGAGCCAGATCTGAGATTTCATATAGAAAAACAGAACAATTTGCCATTGCTTTTATCTTTAAGCAACAAGCAATTTGGATTGAAATTTAAAGTTCACTTGCGACCATTGTGTCTTATGAATGTGGGACTCACCCTCTGTGGCAAAGGTTCTGGTTCTCTGGCTCTTTGAGGAGTAGATCTGAGATGTATATGGTCCAAATCTGGAATAGTAACATGTGATTCTGTATTTTTAGTTGTGGACTTTAATATACAAACACATTGTAATTTGATAATATTCCCATCCCATTATCCTCTTTTGTCTCCCCCCCCCCATTGCTACCTTCCTCTTTCTAGGTAGGCCTTCCTCTGTTTTGTTGTCTCATTTCTTTTGTCCTCCATGTAAAAATGACAATGGGCTCAGAACAGTGCAGATCCTGTGGGGATATCAGTAACTACGGGCCACGAATGCACCAGCCAGTTCATTTCCAGGGGACAGTGCCTCAAATTATATCTTCTCATCCTGTGGTGTTTCTGTATTTTTATGCTTTATTTTTATTTATTTATTTAAATTTATGAGAGAGAGAGAGAGAGAGAGAGAGAGAGAGAGAGAGAGAGAGAGAGAGAGAATGGGCATGCCAGGGCCTCCAGCCACTGAAAATGAACTCCAGATACATGTGCCACCTTGTGCATCTGGCTTACATGGGTCCTGGGGATTTGAACCTGTGTCCTTTGGCTTTGCAGGCAAGTACCTTAACCACTAAGCAATCCCTCCAGCATTTTTATGCTTTATTTTAAAGCCTTAAGAAAATTATTGCACATTTCTTAAGTAAATGCTGTTGTCCAGCTGTCCCATGACATCTAGGATTTAATTATTAAACTTTATGTAAAAGCAGTGATTTCTTTTCCATTTCTAAAAGTCACATATTTAGGAAAAAATATTCACAATCATCCTATGACAGAAACAAAGTAATTCTTTGCAGAACCATGTGTCAGTCAAGTGGATGATCTTGTTTATTCACACCTGTACTCTGGCAGAGTTAAACTCAAAATAGTACAGATAAAATCATCTTGGGAAGCACATGTGGCTTAGAATATCACGCTCTTAGGATAATTTTGGAATTGAAAACATCTAGAATTAAAGTAATAATTTGGAACAATTAGAAAGTTGTTGAAATATGTTTATTCACAGCATAATAGCATCTTATATTAGAGATCCTTTAAGAAGAATGCCCATAACAAGTTGGAGCAGGAACATGGTACCCATTTCTCAAAAGTAGAAACTGAGGCTTGGGCTGGTCAATTGGATTTGGACAATGAGGTAAGACTGTCAGAAGACAGGACATGCTGTCTTCCTTCGGTACACCATCACAATGAAAATCAGTTTAGATGGCAGCTAGGGTCATGCTGGGGTTGGCAAATGGAACAGCAAAATGAGATCAATGAAAGAAAGGTTCATGTCCACCTTTGAGTGCCTTTCTGGACAAGGCTCAGGAAGGCAGCAACATAAGGATGCTGGACCTGAACTTGTTGGAAACATGGGCTGAGCAGGGCTCGAACACGTGGAGAAACACGGCATGCAGCAGGTTTGGTCACTTCCAGTGAGTACTCATGGGCTTCAACATTTTTCCCTTCGGCATGAGCTGTTTTGTTGCACGTTATGCAGAAGGGATTTCAGGCAAGGGAGAACAGCTAATGTGCAACCCCTGTTCCACACAGAGTACACAGGGAGATATGTGATGTGGCCAGTGTGCAGGTGGGCTGGGGTATTGCTAGAAGTGCACAGGGAGGTGACCACCTGCTTCCCTTGTGCTCCTGCATTAGCTCTGATGGCAAGGTGCAGCTTCGCTGGTCACCAGCCTCGTGCTTGCTCTGGAGGCTCTGGAAGAAAGTCTGGGATTCGTTGCTGATAATAGGATCACAACTTCTCAAAAGAAACAGAAACTCACAATGACACAGTAGAATTCTGGAAGCTCTGTGGCGAGATCAGGGGGAGCACAGGTATTTTGTGTCACACAGGCCTGGTTTCACAATCCTTCAGAGGCATACAGCAGCTCTGTGATCTTGGATTTTATGGCTCTCACCCACTTTCCACATCTGCAGCCTACGAGCATAGTGACCACCCCACAGAGCAGTGGGTGGGGCAAAACAAAAACAAAAAAACATGAGTGGCCACTGAAGGGCAGGACTATCCAGGTTGTCCTAAGAGTTTAAACTCACAGTGGATCAGTAATGAGGCTGGGAGAGAAGGGCTGTCTTAACATGTTAACCCCTGTGTTATCATCAAGAAGGAAGAAGTAAGGATGAGCTAGCAAAAGGTAATTAGGAACAAAGAAGGGAGATCGTGATTCTTCAATCCCACACTCTTTTCAGTACATGCACATGCAGGGAGTAGGAGTAAACCCTGTTTTACTCCAGCCAGTGCTTTCGGCTTGCCTAATCCTACTAGTAAAGGTGAGGATGGAAAGATTCTGTGTTCCTTCTCAACTCAAGCATGAGTTGGAAATTCTAGGAGGGCATTTCACCTGCATCAAAACTCCAGTCAGGTAAGATTTGTAAAGACATTCCCCAAAGGCCATCTAGTTGATCTTTTCAGATTCACAATGCTCCCTGAGAGATGAAAAGGAAGGTGGCACTCCACTTTATTTATTTATTTGTTTTTAGGTAGGGTTTCGCTGTAGCCCAGGCTGACCTGGAATTCACTGTGTAGTCTCAGGGTGGCCTCAAACTCAAGTCAATCCCCCTACCTCTGCCTCCCAAGTGCTGGGATTAAAGGTGTGCGCCACCAGGACCAGCTCCCATTTTTTAATTTTTATTTCTTGTATGGAAAAGGCCCTGACAAGATGCCTCATTCACAGCCAATGCTGATATTCTTTGCTGACATTCCCTAGAGAAACGGTGGGGCTGGAATTTATTCCTCAGTTCTCTGGTCCCTAATGCACATTCACTCTCAGCTTTTTTTTTTTTTTTTAATTGTTCTTTCAAAATTTTTACTGGGACCTTTAATTTATGAACATATTGAAAAGTGGATGTCGTCCCATCAGGTTATCCGTATGTCCCCTCTCCAGATCCCCATTCCACCAAAGCCCCTCTTTGGAGAGGTATGCCTGGTCACCGTGGGGTCATGGTTGCATCAGTCCCTGTGGGGAGGACAGTGCCTCACACTGTACTTTCCCACTCTGTGACTCTTACATAAGGGCATGGTATAAACTTCCTTTAGTTTTCAGCTCCCAGCAGCCTCTGATTTTCTGCTTTGATGAGGTTTGAGTCTCCTCAGTATCTACCACCATCAACTAGAGAAGGCTCTCTGGCTAACCATGAGATCAGCACTCATATTTAATCCACCACTTCCTCTGTAATGTTGCCTGGGGCCTGATGGATCTCACGTTAGGCACTCAGCTTTATTTATCTTCTTGACATTCTTGGGTCTTCCAGTATCGGCCACCATTTTGGTCTTGTTTGGTCAAATCTTCCATGTTCCAGGTGATTTGCCACTTATGTGGAGGTCTTAACTTTGTGTAAGGACAATACATTTTGCAATGGCAGATCATTCAGGCATAAGTCCTTCCTGGTAGTCTGAGGAATCAAACCCTTACTAGATCCTTTCCTTACATTGGCCTATGTTGCCTGTGGAATACAGGGTTCCTGACCTAGGATAAAGTACAGCTGTACTTACTGTATCCGTTAGTGCTCAGTTTGAAATGGTATCAGATTTGCATGAGAGTTTTCAGGTGGCTCAGAAGCTGACAACAACCCCTGCCCCAACTCCCCAGGGAGCGGCTTTAATCTGAGCCCTGTGCTGTGAGCACTCACACAGCCTGACGTAAGTGGGAGGCTGGACAAGTGAGCTGCATGGCTCTGATTTAGCTGCCAGCCACATTCCCCCAGCAGAAAAAAAGTATGAATTAGTATAAGCCCTAGGAACCTATACATATTTTGTTGTGGTGAATTCTAAGTACTTCCCTGTACTTGGAGGTCAGTTGCTAAAAGAAAAGGTTACCTACAAGAGACTTGTTCTTGGAAACCGATTTAAAGTTCTGTCAGGCTTTCTTTGTGCCCAGGTCAGATTTCTACAGGCAGACAATTTTCTATGCAAGGCAGCTCTCACCTTCCTCCTCACACTAGGTGTTCTGCGACTTGCTAGCTATATAACTGTTGCTTCACAGATTGTCTCAGGGAGAAGCTTCCATTTCAGGCTTTTGTTTATCTTTTGGTTACTGATTTTTGAGATGGGTCTGGATGTACAGCTTAGGCTGGTCTGAAACTCACTCTGCAGCCCAGGATGGCCTCACACACACAAATCGCTTGCATCCCCCCAGGTCACTGGAGTCACAGGTTTTTTACCACCACTCCCTGTAGGAGCTCTCCTCTGAATAGCATCTGACTGTGAACAGGTGAGTAGAGAGAGGACAGATGTCCAGTATCTTCCAGAAAATTCTACAGGATGCCAATGCAAGATGTCTTTGCTCCAAAGCCACAGCTTTATCCATTAACTTTATTATTATTATTATTTAATGGAGAGTTTTAATATATGAACATTCTATAATTTGATCATATTCCCATCCTATTGTCCTCTTTTCCCCTTTCCCTTTTCCCACCCTATTCCACTAAGGAACCCCCCCCCCACACACACACTCTCTATCTAGGTAGACCTTCCTCTGTTTTGTCATCACATTTCTTTTGCTCTCCTCAATTATCCATGTCAGAAGGTTGATGGGCTCAGAATCATGTAGTCATGAAAGCCCCAGTAGGCTCATGGTGGGAGGAAAATGTCCTAAAATACTCATCACCCTGTCTACCCACCTCTTTTCTATGTTCCCTGAACCTTGGAGATATGTTAGAAATATCCTTCAGTGTTGAGCTCTCAGCAGCCTCTTATTTTCTGCATTGGTAAGTTTTGAGTCTCCTCAGTATCTACTTCCATCTCTCTGGAGAAGGCTGTCTTGCTAGCAATGAGAGCAGCCAGGCAAGATGTACTCAACAGTGGCACATAAGTCATGCAAGTAATCAACTGTTCTCTGATTGGATATGAAGCCTGCTCAGTGGGAAAGAATTCATGCCTGACACTGAGAACTGAGTCAAAAGCCTATGGCTTGAAAGGTCATAGACACTGGAGAGGAGCTTCCACTGTTCCTTAACTAAATGAAGGCATTTTGTCCATTAGCATTTGAAAGAGAGACACATCCTTCATTTACTGCTCTGCCTGTGACATAAGGCTCATTTATGTACTCATTAGTCCATACATTAACTATTTAAATAGTCAGACAGTATGCACTAGACTCTGATGATACACAGATGTCTGAGGGTTCCTTCCAGCACTCCAGGAAGTAGGTATGATGCTGAGTGCCTCCTGGGACTCTCTGGTCTTCTCTGTCTAGGGAAGAACTATATCAAGAAATCTCTTTCTCTAGTCTTACCTTTTATCCTTCTCCTTACCTCATGTGGCCTCCAAGACTAAGCTCATTTATTTTATATTTTTTCTTGTGTTGTATGTGCACAAGACCATGTTGACACATGCACATGGAGTCCAGAGGACATCTTCAAGTGTCATTCCCAAGGAGTTGTTTACTCCTTTGGAGATAGGATCTCATATTGGCCTGGAGCTCACCAGTTAAGCTAGACTGGCTGACCAGTGAGCTGTGGAGATGACAGTCCATGCCCTCACCCTTGGCTTTTTATGTGGGTACTTGGGCTGGACCTCAGATCCTCCTGCTTGCTAATAAGCACCTGACCTACTCAGCTCTCCCCCCAATCCCCAGATTAAGGTCTCCCTTTCATTCAGCTTTTCATGATCACCTTTTCTCTGAGCACCTATAACACTTTTACTGACATAGATTTTATTTCTATATTTATTATATAGTCATTTATGCATTTTCCAATAATCCTGATCTATAATCAGGTGTTTATGTCATAGGTGTTCAACAAATGTTTGTTGGGTGTTGAACAACTGTTTCTATCTTTTATTTCTTTGAAAGCTTTCAGGTGAAGTGACATTGAATGACTGCCAGAGAAAGACACATGAAGTTGTTTCAAAAATAGTGAGAGAAGCTGGGCTTGGTGGCGCACGCCTTTAATCCCAGCACTTGGGAGGCAGAGGTAGGAGGATTTCTGTGAGTTCAAAGCTAGCCTGAGACTAGATAGTAAATTATAGGTCAGCCTGGTCCAGAGTGAGACCCTACCTCAAAAAAAAACTAAAAAACAAGAACAAAAAAATTAGTGACAAAAAAATCTTAGAAATCTGCTGTCAGTCCTGTGTGTGACAGTAATAGTACTGTGTTGTCTCCTGGTGCTGACAAGGGGAATGGCCTCTCCTTCAATATGTAAAATACTTGTCTTTCTCACCTGGAGAAAAAAATGTCTAGGTCCATAGAGAGATTAAATTCCAATTAGCCAAGCAGAAAGATATAGGCTTCTGGTAAACAGCCAAGAAAAAAAGCACCTCTTTGTTACATTTCCTGTTGGAAATTTTGCCCAAATATCCATTTCTATGGTTAGAGATATGCATTAGGGGCCAGCTCTGGCCACTGAGGTCTGCGGTGTGTCAGCTCCGCCTGTTGAACTTCAGCTCGGCTTCTGCTGGATCACTGAACAGGAGCACAGTGCACAGGGCATGGGGCCACATCATGTCAAACCCAGGCCCATTCCTTCAGATTTTTATTTTAATATTTTTTAAAATGTTTTTTGTTTGTTTATTTGAGAGGAACAGACAGAGATAGAAAGAGGAAGAGAGAGACAGCAAGAGAGAGAGAATGGGCGTGCCAGGGTCTCCAGCCACCGCAAACAAACTCCAGATGCGTGCTCCCCCTTGTGCATCTGGCTAACGTAGGTCCTGGGGAAACAGCCTTGAACTGGGGTCCTTAGGCTTCACAGGCAAGTGCTTACCTGTGAAGCCACCTCTCCAGCCCTATTTTAACATTTTAAATACATGTATTTTAAAATTTTTATTTATTCATTTGGGATGTGAGTGTGTGTGTATGTGTGTGTGCGTGTACACGCACACAGGTGCACATGCCCAGGTCTCTGGCCACTGTAAATGAATGCCCGTCTGGCTTTACATGGGTGCTTGGGGAATTGAACCCAGGCCAGCAGACTTTGCAAGCAAGTGCTTTTACCGCTGAGCCATCTTCTGAACACCATTCAGTTTTTTTAAATGAAAATCTCTCATATCTTACCTTTTTTTTAAAAAAATCTGACATACATAAAGAAAACTTTCAAGTTTTGGAAATAAAGTGAAAATCACCTCAGCCTTGCTGGACACTAACAGAATGCGCCTCTCAGAGACAAGACGCACCAGGAAGTAACTCGGGTCTTTCCCCTATGCAGCACTGCTTTACTTTATGTCTCCATTTGTTCTTTATCTTTAACAAGGAATCATAAGTTTATTTCTAAGTCCTGTACATTTTTATTAATTTTAAAATTATTATATTTATTTATTTGCAAGGAGAGAGAATGGGCATGCCAGGGCTTCCAACCACAGCAAACAAACTCTACATGCATGCACCATTTTGTGCATTTGGCTTTATGTGGGTCCTGGAGAATCAAACCCAGATAGTTAGGCTCTGTAGGCAAGTGCCTTAGCTGCTAAGACTCCTCTCTAGCCCCTGTTGATTAATTTTAAAAGCTTTTATGTGGTTGAATGAAGTTAGATTTTAGTCTTATGTTTACTTTCTTGTGTGTTTTTGTGTTTATTTTATTTATTTTTTAAATATTTATTTGTTTACTTATTTGAGAGTGACAAAGAGAGAGAGAGAGTGAAAGAATGGGCGCATCAGGGCCTCCAGCCACGGCGAACGAACTCTAGATGCATGCATTACTTTTGCATCTGGTTTATGTGGGTCCTGGGGAGTCAAGCCTCGAACCGAGGTCCTTAGGCTTCACAGACAAGGGCTTAACCACTAAGCCATCTCTCCAGCCCTGTTTTTGTGTTTATGCGTGTGTGTTGTACTTGCATATGTGTATACATGTTCTCCTGAGAGTGCACTAGTGTGTGTAGTTGTGATTATATGTATGTGCATATGGAAGCCAGAAGTTGAAGTCAAGTGTCTTTCCCAATCGTTCTTCACCTTATGAATCAAGACAAGATCTCTCACTTGAACCAGAGCTCAGTAATTTGGCTGTTCTAGTTAGCCAGCTTGCCCTGGAGATCCTGTCTCTGCTTCCTGGGCACTGGAATTCCAGGAGTGAACCATCTGGTTTATCATGTTCTATGAGAGTGATTCACTACATTGATAGTTGATATTAGAGAGAAGTGGGCATGAGTATCTGAATTTCCTTTCTCAAGAAGACTTGAAAGTCTCTGATTACAAGTTTCTCATTTGCAAATGGGAAGAATAGCAACCACCCTTTTCTTTATAGGTTGTGAGTATTTTTACATTAGACACCACACAGCCTGTCACCAAAGGCCCATAAATACCACTTCTGACAAGGATGGTGATAGTGAGGGTACAGTGTTATTTTCTTAGGGATATTATAATAGATATCCATAGCTTAATGGGTTCTTCATAGTGCAGGAAGCTGAAAGTCTGAAATCAAAATGTAATAGAGTTAGCTCCTTTTAGGGACTTAGAGCAAAGTGCTATCCTGCACCTTTCCCAGATTCTAGAAGTTGATGCTCCCCCTTGATGTTATTTTTGTGTGGGTTTCTAAGAATGTGTAATGTGTGCGTATGTGTGTGTTTATTTGTGGGTGGGTACCTGTACACATGTGTGTATGTGGAGACCACAGGTTTGACACTGAGCATCTGTCTCTGTAGCTCACCATTTTTATGTACCGAAGCAGGTTCTCACACTTGGATCCAGGGCTCAATTTATTCAACTTGTCTAGCTACCCAGCTTGCCCCTGGCATTCGCAGTCCTTGCCTTCCAAGCGCCTGAATTACAGTGTGTCGCCAAGCCTACCTTGTATTTATGTGGGTGCTAGAGTTCTGACCTTAGGTCTTCACACTTGCATGTGGCACTTTATCCACTGGGCCATCTGCCTCAGTCCCAATCCTGGGTATTATTCTAGACATTCTTGCAATCTTGTAGATTTCCCCTCTAGTCTCTACTTCCCTCCTCACATGGTTGTCTCTTCTCTGTGTTTCTGTGTCTGAGTCTTACAGGGTTACCAGTCACTGGCTTTAGGGTCTCCCTTACTCCAGTTAACCTCAACTTCATTATATTTTCAAATACTCTTTCTAAAAAGGGTGTAACTCAGGTTCTATACATAGAAATTTTTTTAAAAAAAAGCTTATGTGTCTGTTTGCATGTGTGGATGTGTATGATATGTGTGTTCATAGGTGTGAACATGCCATGGCACATGAGTGCAGATCTGAGGACAATCTCTCCTCCCACCTTGCTTGAGACAAGGTTTCCCTCATTGGTTTTGCCTCAGCATGTCAAGCAGCCTAGCTGGCCCATGAGCTTCCCCGTTTTCTTGGCTTCACCTCTCATTGTTATAGACATGTTGGGATCACTGGACACACACATTGTTTTGCATCTGGCTTTATGTGGGTGCTGGGAAATCAAACTGGGGTCAGCAAGCTTTCAAGCAAGCAGTTTTAACTGGTAAGCCATCTCCCCAGCTCCTGGAGACAGAAATTTGAAGGGACATTGTTGAATCTACTACACAGCGATATAAACAGAGGACACAATCATAAGACAACATCCTAAATATATGGCTAGTGAAACACTCCAGTTAGCTTTGTGACAGATACAGTTTTATTTGGAACAACTATGGGGAATTTCAATTTATCTATCTATCATCCATCTGTCTATCACCACCATCTTAATGTGCATGTGTGCACATCTGTGTGTATATATTCATGTATGTAGATGCACATATGTGTGCAGGTATGCATGCCTATGTGTGCATATGCATGGGAAGATCTGAGGACAACCTCTGGTGTTGTTCATCAACAATTCTATCTACCTTTTTTGAGACAGGGCTCCTCACTGGGCCTGGAGTTCTTCAATTAGACTGTACTGGCTGGCCAGTAAGCTCTAGGGATCCACTTGCCTCCACCTCTCTGGTGCTGGAATTACAAGAGCATGCCACCATACAAGGCATTTTTACATGGGATCCGAGGGTCTAACTTGGTTCCTCATTCTTTTTGTGGGGAGGACAACTTTCTTTTATTAGTTATGGACATACTCAGTGTGTAAACAACACATGTTGGTACTATCGTTACCCTTGTCCATCCCGCCTCTGAAGGGACCCTCCTCACTGGGAATGCCAGCTATCCCTATGGGGATCATGGGTCGTGCATTGTGGGGGTAGCCATCAGTTATGGCAATGTCTCTCTGCATAATGTTTCAACCTGTGGCTCTAGCAATCTTTCCGCCCCCTCTTCCTTGAATGAGACAAGAACATTACCGACTGAGTCATCTCCCCAGTCCGCTCCATTACTTATACCTTACTGACAATATCCACTTCTCAATTATTTAGGTTTTGGGTAGGTTTTAGGGCTGGGTAAAGATCATTTATGACCAAAAATGAATGTTTTCCTGTCTCACTCGGGTTCTGATCTCTTCTTTCCCTCATTTCAGGAGGTATGTGCCATACCTCCCCTCAGCATCTTCAGAGAAGTTGAGGGTTTGGGCTGGTAAGTCACTCACTGAAGGGAAATGTCCACTCAGCTTACGTTTGTCATCAATTCAAGAAAAAGTTGAGGCCGGGCGTGGTGGCGCACGCCTTTATTCCCAGCCCTTGGGAGGCAGAGGTAGGAGGATTGCTGAGAGTTCAAGGTCACCCTGAGACTACATAGTTAATTCCAGGTCAGCCTGGACCAGTGTGAAACCCTACCTTGAAAAAAAAAAAAAAAAAAGGAAAGAAAAAGAAAAAGTTGAGTACTGTTGAATTCAGGATGCAAAGACTCATTATGAATATAATATGGCTCTACTTCTCTACTTTAGTAAGCAGAAGCCCATCAGGGTTAGGAATGCCAGGCAGGAAGGGAGTGACTTAAAAGTTAATAGCTACATGAATTGCGATGGCAAGCAGGCTTGCTTCTGGATTTCTGATCATGGTGATGGTGCCTGGGTCAGTCTGGGTGTGTGTGAGAAAGAAAGGATTCTCCAAGTGGCAGTGCTCTCAAGAGCTCTCTGGCAGTTACTTATGCCATGTGGTCTCCAAAGCAGGAACTCTCATTTCACCAGGAAATAACCACTATTATTTCCAACAGACATCTAAGAGTTAAAACTTGTTGTGTATGCAGTCATGGAGATGTTTAGATGCATTGCAATGCAAAATGGAAAATAATGTTTCTCAGATTTACATATCTCCTTCCCCTCTTTAAAAATATGTTCATTGGTCAAGTCCTACTAATATCATCAAAGTTTTACTATGCTTCCATTGTAAGATGCTACTTTCAAGTATTTTTGACACATGATTTGTTTTCAAGCCAGAGGGAATTTTATCTTAAAACTAAAGGTGAGGGAGAAGGCAGTTTATTTAAAATAAAATACATTAGTGTTTTCATATAGGATTCTGTGCCTCTAAAACTTGAAATAAATGTTTTTATTTTCATAGGTACACATATGAAACATAGGTAAAAATCAACCCTTTTTTAAAACAGACTTTTGTTGTTTTCCACATTATCATATACTTACTATAATTGGGGACATAAGAAAGGGAGTGCTTACTCAGAAGAGGAAACAAATTTAGCAAAAATGCTATCACACAGATTATCATTAGTCATAGGTTCTTGTTATTCTAATGACTTTTCTCAGGTTTTTATTTCATCTTAACACTGAAATTTTGTCCTAAGCTGAAGAGTTCCAGCATAGATTTAATGATCTGAGAAAATTCAACTTAAATTTGATGTACCCAATATGAAAGAATATTTTCTTAAGATAGTCTTCACACATTTAAGTTCAAAAATTTCCTCCTAAGCTGTACAGAGAATATGAAATAGGCCCATAGAATACAACTGTAGAATTCAACCTTGAAGTATCTTCATCCTCCAGACCTTAGAGGGCCCTTAAGTTCAAAAGTGAGACAAGGTGGGGGCTTACAAACACAGTAGTAATAACTTGCCTATGTTTCCAACACCTTTGCCCTAAGTAATCCCACTGAGCTAAATTTATACAGCCTTCAAATATAGGAGAGATGAGCTCATTAAATTTTAATCATCAACATGCTGCATCTAATTATGAGGTGTCTCATCTTAATTCATGATTGCTGTATAATAAATTCAATTATGTTGGTTTTCTGTCCTACTTATATAAACTGGTTTTCAGCAGAAGCAAGGGGGATGAACAACCCTTAACTTTCAAGTACCAATCTCATTAGAATATGTGTGTCTATTTGAACATGTGTATAAAATATGGTACCCTAAGGAGATGAAAGACAATGTCTTTATAATTAGACACCCTTGGGCCTCAAGGAAGTCCCAGTGAAAGAATATCTCACATGCCATTCATTTCCCATCTCTTCATCTCTTTGTTCTATCACCCTGTTGTTAATAACACCCTGCAGCCAAAAAAAAAAAAAAAAAAAAAAAAAATGCTTGGAAGCTAAGAGCTGTCCAGATAAGAGAAAAGGTCACGATCCCTCTCCTGTGTGTCCATCAGTCCAACAAACCTGCCAATCTGAAACCAAGAGGGCACCTGTCATTCAGAGTGGGCAGGTGGCAGCGACCTACCAACTGGAGGCTGGGAATATTCACAAGGTTGTGCTGGACTCTGACCCTCACCAAAAATCAATGACCAACAAAGTATTACAATATGAAATGGCTGAGTCTTAGGAGGCAGGGACAGACAGAGAGACACATGTGTGGAGTCATCAATGTTACAATGAGGACTGTGTGATGTTTCTCACCATCTTTGGATTTCTGAGATGAGTGATCACAAATGAGAATGTGAATAAAATAAACCCAAGACATGCCCCATTTTACTAATGTAGAGTGGAGCAGAATTCTTTTTTTAGTATAAGTTTATTGACAATTTTCATACATGTACATAATGTGTTTTGATCATAATCCCTTTCCATTATTTTCTTTGTTCCTCTCTCATCCCTTTTCTCATATATACTTTTCTTCTTTTCCAACTTGTTTTTCTTCTAGTATGATGTCTTTTTGTTTTTCCTTCATAAATTATCCATAACAACATGTTAATGGACCCAGAATTGGGCAGGTGAATGTTGAACCATGATAAAATGGAGAAAGTGAAGTTGCTGGTCTGATTTTAGGCCCAAGTTTTGAATCCAATGAGTCATGTTAATTAGATTGATATATACACAGCAACTATGACATAGGGCAGATAATGTATATAGGAAAAGGTGGCAAAAGGACCCAAATGGAATGGATTTTCAAAGAGTTTAGTTAACAGCCCTTTTCCCCCAGATTTTTTTCAAACATCCCTTCCTTGGAACTCTACCAGGGTGGTGTGTGGATATTTAGAAGAGTTTCCTTAAGGGCTGGGAGTGAATTGCTACCCAGCAGCAGGGATCCATCTACAAGAAGACTAATAAGCATGTAAAATGCAAAGGAAAGCTGAACAAAACATCTCATATCTTTATATAGAGCGTCTTGTAAATATATGTTACTCTTTTGCCAAATATCCTCTAAACAAAACTTCTTCTGAGGGAACTTGAACACAACTATAAAACATACTACACATATGTGCAAAAACCCCTGTAAAATAGAGTAAATATATTGAGAGCTTTGCTTTGAACTTGTCTTCAAAATTAATAACTACTTTCTCTTTCTAATAATCTACTTGACTTCTTTTTTATTTTGTGGCTATGTATATCAGGTGCCTATCATTTGTCTATCACCTGTTTATCTCTTTATAATCTATCTGTCCATATATGATCTATTATTTATCATCTTTCTATCCATAAATCAACCATTCATCTTTCTATTAACTACCTATTGATCATCCATAAGTCATACATCTATCTATCCATAAATCTACCTATAAATCAATTTATCATCTATCAATCACCTATTTATAAATATCTATCATCTATCACCTATGTATAATCTGTAAATCATCTATCACTAACTCATCTATCTATCTATCTATCTATCTATCTATCTATCTATCTATCTATCTATCTATCATCTATCTATCATCTGTCAATATCCATTCATCTACCTGATCTTTCTGTTTATCATCTTCTTCTGTCGGCCTGTGCTGCTGGTAGCCTACCTAAGTATTCTGGCATAGTAGACTCTTCTCTGAAGCCTCTGCATAAGCAAAAGCCCAGGAACGTAGTTAAAAGTCTAAGGACACTCAATGCAATTACAACATAAAGTTCTGTCAGGTAGACTAGCTAAGCTTGAAAAATCCAGGGCCAAAATGAGGTGTTTTGCTTGCCTTTTGTTTTGGAGCCACTGACCATCCATGGATTGCCACCTTGAAATTCTCTTTGGCACTTTGATACTGTCTCTTATAGCTCAAGATGCCTGTACTTTGTTCGGTGACTACTGTTCCCCAACACAGGTGCATACATGATAGATGGATGAGCAACAAAATACCTCCAAAATATCCTTATCAGAAACATGGATGAGGCAAATGAAATAAGTCAGAGAGAAGCTACCTCCTGGAAATGTCTGTTCATATTTTCTCAAATCCTCCTTCCAAAAAGAGTCCAGAGGAAGATAAGACAATCTTAAAGAATGTGATTTGCAGGAAAAATGAAGACTGAGAGGCTGGAGAGATGGCTTAGTGGCTAAGATATTTACCTGCAAAGCCAAAGGATCCTAGTTCGATTCTCCAGGACCCATGTAAGCCAGATGCACAAGGGGGCACACAGGTCTGGAGTTCATTTGCAGTGGCTGCATGTCCTGGTGTTCCCATTCTCTCTTTCTCTCCCCCTCTTTCTCTTTCTCAAATAAATAAATAACTACAATATTTTTAAAAAATGAAGACTGAGGCATGTGAGGTGGGAAAGGAGAGAGAAGACCATTCAGCTGAAACCCAAATCCCATACCAACACCAAAGGCTACTGCAGAGTCATGGGAAAGGACAAACATGACTGCAGCTTTCCTAAGCCAGACGTTTTTTTTTTTTATGTCGGGTCTTGCTCTAGCCCAGGCTGACCTGGAATTCACTACCTAGGCTCAGGGTGGCCTTAAACTCATTGCAATCCTCCTACCTCTGTCTCCCGAGTACAGGGATTAAAAATGTTTGCCAACATGCCCAGCAGCAAAGGCATTTTTTAAAAGAGAAATTTTGATAATATGGTGGTAAAAACAAAAGTGCAACCCAGGAACATGGGTTCATTCTTCAGGTTTTGGAATTACTAAACTGAAAGTGAGTTCCATCAGAAAATGCAGCTGGCTTTAGCTTTCTAGTGCACTGCTGGTTTCTCAGACCCTGCAGAGCTAAGTTCCCAGCCCATACTTCAGATTCCAACGTGTTTCTTAGATGTGCACACAAGCTTTGAGGTGGTATGGATACAGCAGTCTACAACGTTTGAGGCACCCCTGGGGCACCCCTGAAGGAGTGGAGGAAAAGGTGCTGGAAAGCAGCGCTCCCTTTCGATTAACAGCTGCTTAAGCAGATATCTGGGGATGCTTTTACAGAAAAACCTGGGTCAGTCTATGCCAGGTCAACTCTGTGCCTGGAAGAATAAGTATACAGCATTCCCATTCAGCACATAATACAACGCTCTTCACACAGAAATAAATCAATAAGTGCTGTTGACTGGTGACTGACTTCACTTAATGCCTACCCTTTACGTGCCTCAAGCACGTTGGAAGCAGCACGTCACTGATATTTGGAGCAATCCCCTGTACAGCATGAGACAGTGCCTTCTTCCTCATCACTATGCAGATGAGGCTATCCTATTGCTATGCAAATGAGGCAATGTGTTAGAAGAGTAGGTTGTCACTTGGTCTCTATCTCTCACCAGCACTGGCCAAGTTATGTCACCTGTATGGGCCACGGTTTCTTTCCTGTCAAAGTGTATTTAAAGCAAGGCACATGGAAAGTAAAGCTTTCTCCCACTTGTAAAATAAACCTTTGAGAGATGATTTAATATTAATTAAAAATAAAATCCCTCTGTAATGCTAACACCATCAAGTTCAAAATGCTTAACATTACATATACATGACTGCTTTGACCCTCACACAGTATATGAAGTGTTGCTATTCTCCATTTCCTATGAAAAAACAGGCAAAGAGAAGTTAAATAACAACTGTGAGTGCTGGGGCCACTAATCAGTGATTATAAATTCTTAATGATTCTCACCTTCTTCCAGCCAATTCTTCCCCCACACATGCATGCACACAAATGCATACACATATGCCCATATACACACACGCATATATACACATATACATACTGTAAAACCCAGCCTATGGAAGATCCTTGGAACACTGCAGACACAGGTTCCTCAAATTCTAAAAATAAAATCCAGTGCAAGCTATTAATTTACAGAAGCAGTGAATCCAACCAACCTTAATATCATTTATCTTGAGATATAACTCATCACAAAATTTTCCTTTTTTTCCCAGAGTGTTTCAATTTATGTAAGTGACAAGGTCTCAAGTTATGTAAGTGCCTGGAATTATATAAGTGGCAAGGTTGATTTTCACGTGTGATAAGTGGAATCAGTAGAGTTACTTTATAGTCACACCTCACATTTTCCTAAATTACCAATCCAGGAAAAGATGAGGACATCAAATTATTGTCTGAGGGAACCTCATCTGAGTCAATATTTTATTTTGCTGGTGTCTCTGATATGTATTGATTCATGGATTGATGGACTGATTTGAATCCCATTCTAAAAGTTGTCAAGAGATATTTAATTAAAGTTTTGGAGGAGTCAAAGAGATGTATCTGAATTAATATGAATAATTATCAATTTTAGAATGAAGTTTTTACAATTTTTTTGGATTCATGTGTCAATTTATGTTATGGTTCTATTCCAAATATAAGTAAGGAATGTCAAGTATATTTGTTTTCTATCACTAACCCCCAAAGACCACATCAGTTGTCTTTTCATTCATATTTACATGGTGGCTGGTCTTCTTGCCTCACCTGTTCAGATCAGTATCAGCGAGAGCTCAACCCTGTGGGTGGAACTGACCTCTGCTGACCTTTTCCCCCTCACATAAACCTTGGGAAATGAAAATTGGAAGAGAACAGGACACACCTTCAGCATTCGTTGGTTATCTGCCAAACTAAAGCCTCTTGTTTGCTCATACCAAGGAGCAGGGTTACCACCAATGACAATTTCTTAGGGAACAAAGACATTTGGACAGGAGCTCAGCCTCATGGGTGCCCACAAGCAACAGCCTCAGGCAACAAAGAGGCTGGATGGACCATGAAGCAGAACATGCAAGACAGGGTCTCCCTGGCAGACACAGGCATGCATCCGTCCTGTGAGGGTAGTGTCCTCATTTCACATGGGGACGGGAGATGGTGGCACTTAGAGGAGACTAGGAGTATAACAGGGACACTTGTGGGACGGTGGTCACTCATCTGCATTCTAGGTTTTCCTGTGTCCTTCTGAGCATCCTCCATCTTCCCGTCCTGGAGGGAAGGCTTACCTGGCACACATGAGTCCTGAGAAATGCTGCCTCAGCAAGGCGACAAGTTATTACCTTGTTAATTAGGGTCAGTGCTCACTAATAATTTAGCCAATAACATGGTATTTTTAACAAGGCATTTACTACATTTATTTCCTTTGGCAAGAGTGATAATAAATACAGCGAGTTTATTAATTTATGAAGCTTTTATCTAATACAAATGCATTTGCTATGGCTTTAAATTTTCCTCAAGGCTTCATGTCTATATTCTAGTGCTGTGGTGTTTTCATAGCTCTGACATACACACTTCTTTTTCGTCCAAGTACCTTCATCCACAGCAGCGCCCATCTTACAAAATGCATAAGCATCAAAGGATACAATGTATAGGAAATCAATCTAAATATGCACAGCAATTTAGGCATGTATAGAAGTAAATTATCCTATTTAAGGGGCTGAGACAATTGAATATGGAGGAAAATTACATTTTCACCGTATGTTGCAGTTAGCTTTTCATGCTGGCACATACCTAAGTGTGCCTTCAGTATCACTCCTCCTCTAGCGGGCTTTCATATCCCAAATTGCCATCAGCTGGGGATCAAGCATTCAAAACACCTGAGTTTATGGGGAACACAAACTATCACATATTACTTCACTTCAACATGTATACATTTCATTACATTTATAACCTTAAATGTACTAGTGGAAAAAACATTTTTGCCTGGGTAAGTATAAACCAAATGTCATGATAAAAGGAAAGGTTGATAGCTATGGATATAGTGAATTCAAAAAAATCTAAAAAAAAATCTAGGAAAGAAAATCCCAGAACACTGTTGAAAGAACAACAGGGGAATATCTTCAATGTATACCCCAAAGGATTTTGTTTGCATGGATATGTCCTATTCTTCCCACAGATCTGGGATTTTGCATCTCAGATACTAAAGCAGGTCTTTGCACTATGCTGTCCTTCCTTCCTGGCAATGCATGCAGACTGACAGATGGGCCAAGTGATAAAGGAGTGTCAAATCTGTCATCATTAGGCATCTCTTCATGTCTCAGTGCCCTAACTCTTGTCTCATTCCTTCCATTTGCTTCCCCTCAAAACTCTGGTAAGAAAAAAAAACCCATCACCTGTCAAAAGAACACCATAAATGCTCTCACTTTCAACATTATTACTTACTCGAGAGTTATGGAACAACAGAGCTTTTATTTAAAGGTTTCCAAGCCTCTTATGTCCATCATCTGTCTACTTTGGGTCATTCCTCATCTCCAGACTCAAAGCTTGGCCTTTGAAGACAAACAGAGCTGGAACTAAGCCCTGGCTTTAAATGAAAAGCTAGATTTCTATTCTCACTTTCAACATCTCTAAAATGGGCCCAGCATACCAAGCTGGTCAATGTGTGATGGCAAGTCAGTGAAAGGGGTTCTGATGTCTAGCATAGCAATGGTATCGGCCCTCTCTGTCTTTGTGTTCCTCTTGTACTCTCTCTCCAAACATGTATCTATTGCTCAAATATTATCATTAAAGTACTGAAAAATACCATCAAAGATAGGACCCTATAGTCCTTTAACCATATTATTTTCATTTCCTAGTTTTTGGTTTTATTTACCCCCGAAGGATCTCTTAGGAAGAAGGAACACACTTTGAATGAACTTTTGTATTAAAGCAATTCAATATTCTTTGAAAGAGGCTGAAAGAATATTCGCTGTCTTCATTTTTAAATCTTGGGCTCCAGAATTTGGGTAGGGACTGTTAAGAAAACAGCAAGAGAAGCGAGAAGAAGAGGGATAAAGATGGACTTATGGGGATAAAAGAGAGGAACAAGGAGATTGAGCCTGAAGGGTCAGGGCTTGTCTTGTAGAATAGAACCAGTGGTGGTTCCTCTCCAAGTTAATTTTCTCATCCTCTGCACTATGATAAATTTTCTTTTCAGATTATGATTATGGATTAATTTATGGCTTTCCTTAATTGTCTGAGCAATGCAGGGTTAATGTCCTGGTAAGGACAAGTTCTCTTTTACTTTATGAGAGCAATCACTTAACGAAAATTAGGCCATTACTTTTTATCTCCCTCTCCTTGGCAGTGCCTGAGACCATGGGGCGCTTTTGCAAGCTTCCCTCCCCTTGTCCTGTGGTAGGGAATACATCTTTACTTGGCCTTGACACTTTGAAGATGTCCTGATAGCTTGATAGCTGATAAATAAGATGAAACTGTCGTCCAGTGGCGGTTGGGTGCAGAAAGTACTTCTTCCCAGGGCCCTGAAGGCTTTTTAAAAAATGTTTATTTGGGGAGGGGGAGAGAGAGAGATAGAGAGAGAGTGAGAGGATGAATGGGTATACTTGGGCCTCTAGCCACTGCAAACAAAGTCTAGATGCATGTGCCACTTTGTGCATCTGGCTTTATGTGGCTACTGGGGAATCAAACCCAGGTCATAAAGCAAACACCTTAACTACTGAGCAATCTCTCTGGCCTGCATAAAGGCTTTTAAAACATTTTGAGTCAACACTGATTTTAGAGGACACTACCACAGAGAGGGAATTCAGTGTTGAAAGAGGTCTAAGGGGTGTGACATATGCTTCTGATCCTCAAAACATTGAAACAGGGCTAGACAGAACATCACATAGTGCTGCCAGAAAGTCTAGTTTGGGCCAGCCGTGGGTGGGCTTTGTATTGGCTCCTGGCTCTCCCAAGTCCCAGTCATATGAGTCAGAGCAAATATCTCTCTGTATCTATTGCCCATCTATATTATCTATATCTCTATCTCTGAGAGAGAGCAAGAGCATGGGTGTGTCAGGACATCTTGTCACTGTCAATGAACTTGAACTCCAGACACAGGTGTCACTGTGCATCTGGCTTTATGTGGGTACTGGGTAATTTAACCTATACTGGAAAGCTTTATAAGCAAGTGCCTCTAACTCCTGAGTCATCACCTTAGTCTCAACCTACTTATTCTTAACTTCTGCTCCTTCATATGTGAACATGGGGATTAATACACCTGCTGCTTTGTAGAAGTCTGCCACCAAGGATGGGAGACTTAGTCGTTTTTCAGCAGATGTCTTAGGTTGGGGCTTCTGGAAGCAGTCTCTAAGACAAGGATTTGTGTAGGAGTCACTTATAAAGGGGACATTTATCACCCAGTGGTGAGAACAGCAAAGGGACCCCTCAGTGGTGGCTTCAGCCAAATGCTACAGAGAATCCAGATGTACACACTCTCTTGTAGCATTCCTTCCAACTTATGGCAAAGGAGCAATGTCTGCATTCCAGTACCAGTTAGAAGCTAAGGGCTGAACCATGCACAAACCTTAGACACCATCAGCTGTGTGCACACAGGAAGTAACTTAAGCCCAAAGAGGGAAGGCACAGGCCAGCAGAAATAAAAGCCCATGGTGGGTGGGCTGAGGAGATGACTCGGTGGACATAGCACTTGCCGTGAAAACATGAGTTTGGATTCCCAGCACCCGTGTAAAAAGCTGGGCATTTAGCAGGCACCTCCAATCCTAGTGCACCTATGGCAAGACAGGAGGTGGAGCAGGCAGAATCTCCTGGATGCTCATGGGCCAACTAACCTGGAGAACATAGTGATCAATGATGAGAGACACTCTGCTGCTAACAAGGTGGAAGTTAAGGATTGACATGCAGGGTTGTCCTCTAGCCACACATACATGCTGTAGGAGAGAGAGAGAGAAGTATATGGAAAGGAGAGAAGAGAAACGGCAACAACAAAAACAAATTCCACGAGACACAGGCATAGTACCCTTCAAGTACCCTTCAAAAGAGACATAGATGGATGGCCACACGCAGTGTTATGCATGATACTGCTGGGGAAGGGTTAAGTGCTGCGACAGCAAGTGGGATGGAACACTAGGAAAGGATCCAGATGTCTCCCAAAATGATGTGGGGTCAGAGATGGGTAGGGCTCTGCTGGGAGAGAGGAGACCAGAAATTTTATAGGAATGGGCTCTGCATACACACAGTTCAGAACCAAGGCAGTACACATATTTGGTGCTGCAAGAAATCTAATCTTGATTCAAATGGAGTGGAAGGTGGACAAAGTAGAGGTGTTGGGGAATGATGCTCAAGGCAGTGAGCAGGCTTTGATAGTACAGATTGTGTAGGGCTGATGGGGACTGGAGGAGTGACATAAGTTATGTTCAGCGTTCAGCAAATGCTCCACACACAGCGCCTAATGTCAGAAGCATCTATTTGCTAGAGAAGTAATTACCAGCAGTGTTCGTGCCGCCAATTCCACCTCAATTATTACTCTTTTGGAACTCTCGGGAGTTACCAAACAAAGGTCTGGCTAATGTTTGTCTCTCTGAACACTTTAAATTCCACAAGGGTAAGGACTGGATTCTATCCAATTATTTATATGTCAGCATTATATATTTGTAAGCAGACGGACAACTGCTTTGAGCCTTGATGTGTGCATGTGGTGATAGGAAGGGAGTTAAAGAAGAAATACCATCCCTATTTTCAGGGAACACATTTGTATTTACTCAAGGCTTTTAATGATAGCATTTGGAGTGTATGTTAAGCCATTCTTAGGTGGTAGGGATACAATTATGAATGAAAGAAAGGGACACAGGTCCTCACTTTGTGGCAGCTACTATCCAAAGTCACGTTTATCAAGGGGCATAAATAGAGTCATGCAGTATTGGTCATGTTTGTTTCCGAGGTAGGGTCTCGTTCTAGCTCAGGCTGACCTGGAATTCACTATGTAGTGTCCAGGTGGCCTCAAACTCATGTGATCCTCCTACCTCTGCCTCCCAAGTGCTGGAATTAAAGGCATGTTCCACAATGCCCAGCTTAGTATTTGTCATTTTATGGTTGCCTTATTTCATGTATCACAATGTCCCCCAAATCATCCCTGTATCACAGAGCAGGACTTCCTTCCTCTTTAAGGCTGATTATATCTTAATATGCACACACTGCATATTTGAAATCCATTGACTGGTCAGCAGTACCGAGTTGTTTCCTCCTTCTGCCTCTTGTGAGTGACGCCGGTAGGCACACGGTCCTGCAAGTGTCTTTTGGAAGTGGAATTGCTGGTCATATAGAAGTTCCATGCTGCTTATTTTTTTTTCTTTGAAAAAATGCGATGGTACATCAAGGGAAAATTGCAGCCTACTCTCCTCCACCACCCATGAAGGAATACTGATGGCTCAGTTTCGTGCAGGTCATGACAGTCATCGTGAGCTATGCATGCGATGGCCATCCCCTGTCTCTACCTGGATAACACAATCACAATACTTTGTATGGTTTAGTAAAATTATGACCAAGAATAATGTAATAACACATGTACCTTTTGTTGTAATTTATTTTCCTTTTGTTTCTCCTTTCTATTATAGAAACATATTGAGTTTTTTTTTTTTTTCCAGGGTAGGGTCTTGTCCTAGGCTAGACCGACCTGGAATTTACTCTATAGTCTCAAGCTGGCCTCGAACTCACAGCAATCCTCCTACCTTTGTTTCTTGAAGGCTTGAACTAAGGCATGTGCCATCATACCAACTCATATTGACCTTTTGGAAACATGTATTGCAGGTTATATTACCTACAAATTTTGTTTTTAGAAAGGTAAAGGAGAGCTATAAAATATTAGTTTGAAAAGGAAATGTTTCTTCTGGTTGGCTGAAAGGCTCTCAACTTTTGAGGTGAAACACAGTATAATGAGAACAAATTTAAACTTGGATACTTGTTATTCATGTCCTTGTTTTGTAGGTCAGGCAGGCTGGGTGTACACAAGGAACCCTGTAGACTTCTAAAAAATTGGCCATGCATGTACCTGGATCAGGGTTCAGTAACTTTTTTTTTTTCATTTGCCCAGTTTCAGTGGCTCTTTTGAGTGACTGAAAATAATAGATTGCCTTTGGTTTTATGATTCCAATCAGCATGACTGCTTTGTCTCTTTTGTTTGAGGGCAAATTAGCATCTCATTTTGAAGTTTCCCTTTTGAAAAATCACAGTGCAGTTATTGCTCATATCTGGAGTTATAACAACACATCTCCATCAGCCCAAACTGGTCTGGGTTAGCATCTGATGACTTCCTCAGTCTGCCTAGAACAGTCACTTCAGTTTCCATATATTGAAATACGTACTGTTTTATTATAACTTACTTTCCTTTTATTTCTTTTTTATATTACAGTTAGGGCATTATATTGATTTTTAAAAAAATATGTGTGTGGGCTAGGTTATATTATCCATTAATTTTATTTCAGGCCAGTAGGAGAAGGTACCAGAAAATATTTGTCATAAAAAGGGGAATTGGGCCTGGTAGTTTTGAGAACCACAGGTCTCATAAATAAATGATTATACTAACAACAAATCAATTTCATCTGTGATAAGTGCCACACAGGAAAACAAGAGTGACTGGAGTACACTTAGCAATCTACTTGGGACTCATGACATGCCACTGAAATTTTGAATTCTGTTAATTCTCTGGTCAACTGTGAGTCACATGTCCATTGAATCCCCTCATCATTTCCAAGGGTAGTGGGTGGGAGAAAGAGTGGGATTTCCATTTGGAGAAACAATAAGGGGATCAGTTGCAGCACTTGAGGTGACATGGCCTAGGTAAGTGTGGTAAGGACAGTGAGACAGGTCTTGGGCTTATGCTCTTGGTAGAAAAAAAAAAGATTTCCTACCTTTTTTTTTTTTTTTTTTTTTGGGTTTTTAAGGTAGGGTCTCACTCTGGTCCAGCCTGACCTGGAATTAACTCTGTCATCTCAGGGTGGCCTTGAACTCATGGCAATCCTCCTACCTCTGCCTCCCGAGTGCTGGGATTAAAGGTATGCGTCACCATGCCCGGTTTAAGATTTTCTACCTTCAAAGGACACCATTAATTTATTCATATGATAGATGCTTTGTCAGGCACCATTCATGGGCTAGATACTGCTGGAGAGGCATCAAATTCAAACAGACAAGAATCAACATCTGTCTGGATCTGAACTGGCTGTTAAGACAGCCAGCTAGGTTTGTAAACAAATAACTAAGTGGCAAGAATATCAGATGATGGTAAGATAAGGCAGCTTGTAGGCGACGTGGAGGCTGGGAAGGCTTGGGGGAAGGTTCTCATTAGAACAGGTGGACAGGTCATAGAACAGACATGTAGCATGTTTCCCACATGGCTAGAGCAAGCTGGACCATGGGTCTCTCCACCTAATTCCCCTCCAGTCTCCCACTCCTGCTGTTGGCACTCCCTGGTTCACCCCTGGCACCTCATTTCCAGAGTACCGTAACGGCTTTATCCTTTCCCCCTTCCTCCACCCAACCTTTTCCCTTCCATATAGCTCACCTCTGTTATATTGTTCTTTCTGGAACCAGATTCCAAGTGCTTGCCACTTTCAAAACCTTTTATAAGGTTAATTTTTACATAAAAATCTAGACTGCTAAGAGTAATATTCAGTCTCCTGGGATCTGGGATGGGTCTTCCCCTATCCCAAGTTGTCCAATGTTCTCTCTTACTGGTAACCTTAGTAGAGTCCATTCACCACTGAAGCCAAACTCTTACTCGCAAGTCCAACCATGTTTTGCCTTTTTCTTTCCCACTCCCTCTTATAGTGCCTTTCTCCCAAACTGCCCCTCCAGATCACTAGCCATCAAGATGCATGTCATGTTGTATTCTTAAACCTGACCAGAGGACATTTGCATGTAACAACACCCTGCATGAAGTTTACATTTCTTGAGAACACACACAGGAGTCTTACTATTAGATGACTTCTCCATTCCTTCTCTCTCATATCTCTCCTTTTCCATTTTATCTCATGGCCCCTTCCTTAGTAGATAGTAGCCCTGAATCACAATAGGCCATAAACTTGAGTAGCAGGGGCGCAAACTCTGTTGAACCAAGAGCCACACCATTAGCACAGTGTTATTTGTGTGGTGGGGGGATCCCATAGTCATGGATGAATAATACCTTGAGTTAGAGAACACAGTGTGGGATGGAGGCTTGAGGGCGAACTCAAGGAGAGGGTAAAGTGCTGGGTGCTAAGACTGGGCAGAGCTTAAATGAGCAGCTGACAAAAAGATGGAATATCATAAATGAAGGCTCAGAAGTAAGGAAGTATGAAGAAGAGACCATCTTGCTCCTTTGATGTGTATTTTTGTAGAAACATCAACATGGCTGGTATGTAGGATTAGAGTAAACCAACTAAGAGAGTCCTTTTGCTGTTAACCTGAGGGGCAGGTGATAGCCCCTGGGGACTTCAGCCATCAGATCTTAGTGTGACTTGAGCATTTCTCTCTCTCTCTCTCTCTCTCTCTCTCTCTCTCTCTCTGAGACAGAGAGAGTAGGTTGGTTCCTTTCAGAGCATTATGTGAAGCTGGCCTGTTCCAGGTATAGGATAATAGAATAACAAGTCATTACTATTGAATAGGCTTATCTAATGAATCTGGGAAAGTCACGCTCTGTTGTACGGTATCCCTGAGCAGGGTGAACACTGAGACTCTTGTGTCCTTGGGGAATTCAGACTTCTTGCAGGGCATTGTTAGGGACACGTGTCCTCTGCTCAGGTCTCAGTTGTCCATTTTCATCACTCTGCCTCTCTATCTCAGCTGAGAACAAAGTTTTCCTTTTCAGTCCAACAACAACAGAATAAACACTTTAAAGAAAACCCTTTCTAAATCGACAATTTTCAAGCATGCACATAATGCATTTTGAACATAATTACCCTCTTGTTGCCACCTCATCCCAGAAATGACATTTTAGATGGTGGACAAAGAAAGTAGCTGCAATCACATATGTACATCTGTAATATACATGCTCAGTGTCCATGACTGAATTTTACTAAAGACAATTGAATACATTTTAACAGAATTAGACTTGTTCTCAATCAGCGATGTGCAGTGTTTTCTACCAGTAGTGAAGAGTATAACTATGCAGAGAATTGAGTAAGTATGAATATTTATCACATGCATAGACACATATGGATGTCGACTCACATATGTATATATATGCCAGCCTGGATAAATTCCAGGTAGAGAGTGCAGCATTATTTCCTCGGCTGATTTCCAGTGAGGTGTGTGGACAAATCACTTACCGAAGGGCAGTGCCAGAGCGGTGGGAATGTGGGTGGATAATTCAAGTAACGAAAAGAGGCTGACAGGCTGAATGTCAATGGATTTAGAAGTTTTGTCTTTGTTTTAAATTTCAAAACCTACTTTCACATGTCTTTAAAAAGGACATGAACGTAGGAGGGGACATGCAGGGAAGAATAAGTTGGGTCAGCAGGTATGGAAGAGGATAAGAGTAAAAATGGAGGTGAATGTGATCACAGTACATTGAAGGCGTGTATTAAACTGTCAAAAATAAAAACGATTGAAACTTTTTACCATAAGTTTTTTAAAGAGTAAACAAAGCAGGGGCTGGAGAGATGGCTTAGCGGTTAAGCGCTTGCCTGTGAAGCCTAAGGACCCCGGTTCGAGGCTCAACTCCCCAGGACCCACGTTAGCCAGATGCACAAGGGGGCGCATGCGTCTGGAGTTTGTTTGCAGTGGTTGGAGGCCCTGGTGCGCCCATTCTCTCTCTCTCTTTGTCTGTTTGCCTCTTTCTCTCTCTGTCTGTTACTCTCAAATAAATAAATAAACAATTAAAAAAGGAGTAAACAAAGCAAGGGGGGAAAGGCTAAGGATTGTTATCTCAAAGTTAAAAAATATTCAGACGTAAAAACATAAGGCTAGTGGGGATTTAGAAGGGTGTGGCACGCTGTATGCACGTATGTGTACATGTATGCACTAGAACCTAGGATGGCTCATATTTGCTGGAAGCATGGAAAAATGCATTCTGCGAAAATGTGGGTAATCTATTTTTGGCAATTTTTTTTTCAGATGAAATTGAAATGCTTACAATCACCTAAATTGAATAATGTTTTTATTGCATGACCAAATGCACCACGTCAAACCACTTGGTTATGACATTAATTTTCCATTTGCTATCTTTACATGTACCTTACACCTTTTCATGTGCAATTACATAAGGCTTCCACATCTTACTGATGTCAGATTTACATCGAAACCAGTTTACATGAAGTAGTGTTAGAACTAATATTGTTCTGATTAATTTCACAGGGTGTGTGTGGTATGTATATCTATAACATACAAGCATATTGTATGTGTGTGTGTGTCTGTGTGTGTATGCCTGAGGGGTATGCATATGTGTATGCAGTTGTGCATGGTTCATGTACATGGATGCTGAGGACAAAGGTGGATGTCACTCTTATGCCTCACTTCATTGAGACAAGGTCTCTCCTTAACTGGAAGCTTGCTGTTTTTCCACTCGACTGGGTGACCTGTGATTCCCCAGCGATCCTTTATCAGCTCAAGGATTACAGGTGTCAGCAGCCGAGCCTGACGTTTCGCGTGGGTGTAGAGATCAGCCTCAGTCCTTGTGCTTGCTTGTACAGAAGGGTTCTTTTCCACTGCACCATCTCTTAAGCTCTCAAGGAGGCTTTTAACCATAAAGCCTCACACCATGATAACCAACCATAATGTTCTCCCTCCCCCATAGAGGACGTCTGTGGGTATGGCACAGAGTTTAATTAAACATCCTTCAGAATTAGTATAAGAACTTGCCACATGATTTATGGTTCAAGCAGTCAGCACCCATTGCGGGACCATGTAATTTTATGGTGTTTGTCAGCCAGACATCAGGGCTTCATTGAAGGGTTCTGTTGTGAGAAAGTAGATGTAAGACGGAAAGCCTTTTTGAGACTTCATAGTTCCATACTACACTTATTATTACTATTATAATGATGACACCCATTGTCTCCATCCTCATTATGACTTTGGGCCCCTTTTCATTCCCTAGTAGTCTTTCTACTACATTCAGATCAAGTCACTTTTGTTTAGTTTAGTTTTCACATAGAAGACAAAATATATCATACTTGTCTCTGTATGTTATATTGTAAAGACCGTATAAATGGGAGTGAAAATGTTTACCATCACCTAGCAGAATATAGCTTCAAGGAAGTGGATTTCTCCCATCATGCCTTGGGCCTATTGAGCTCATTCCAGACGTAATGGGGGAAACAACCTCACAAACACCCTTGTCTAGTAGTCTGGAGGCTTGTCTTATGAATGGGGGTTAGCGCTGGTACACACTTAGCCTCCACTGACACTCCTCTAACTTTCTTATCTACTAAAGCACTATCAGATCAAACTATCAAAATAATTCAAGTGAACATGACCATGCCATGAGATTCTAGGGGACATTTAAACCACAGTTAAGTGCACAAATGACACCAGGTCTGCAAGGCGGGTCCTGTCATTACCATAATTGTGGAATAATCAGTTTTACTCATGAGATAATCAAAAGCAATACCTAAAGGGAGGATTTGAGTCTTGAATGCTGATCTTTTTCTTCCTAGGGTTGAACTGACTTTTGGCAGGAGATTCTTCCCACACTATCTTTAGTGTGCATGAAAAACAAAAAGCACAATGAAACCATCACTGATCCATAGTGAAAAATTATTAAAATCAGAAAATCTTGGGCTGGAGAGATGGCTTAGTGGTTAAGATACTTGCTTGCAAAGCCAAAGGACCTTGGTTCAATTCACCAGGACCCACATAAGCCAGATGCACAAGATGGCCCTTGCATCTGGAATTCGTTTGCAGTGGCTGGAGGCCCTGGCACACTCTTCCTCTTCCTTTCTTTCTCTGCTTCTTTTTTTTCTCTCTCTCTCAAATAAAAAAAAAAAAAATCAAATAAAAAAACAAAACAAAACCAAAACCAAAATCTTGTTGGGGTCAGAGAAGTATCATCAGGCTGGATTCTAGGTCACCTTGTCTGTAAGGCACAGAATGGAGGTGCCTGGCTTGGATATTGGGCAGCAGCTTTGTCTTGTAAAAGTACTTGTGACCTGTGGAATTGTAGCTCTCTCATCTCTAAGATGCTGTTCATAAGGCATCCTTCATGAGCTTGTTGTGATTAACAGTAGAGGGAGTCCACGGCAAGTGCTTGTCTGTGTATCAGCATCAGAACATAGTTATTTTAGGACTACCTATATAGGATGTCAGTGTCGCACATGAGTGGAAGAAATCTTGGCTTTGTTTTCAAGACCAGGGTAGCTTGTTTGCTGACAAGTGCTGCCATTACTTGTGTTTTGAAACCTTTATTGTAGATCACTTTTACAGCAAAGCATCGCAAGAGCCAGTAGAAAGAATGCTAAATGGAGAATACAGTCTTAGCAACTAAATGAATGGGTGGGTAGAACCCTACATGCTTTCCCAGAGCATGTGATCTCTTCAGCCAATATGCCTCGGGCATGCACTGAGTGCTGGGGTAATGGAGTGAGCTTCCTCAGAGCAGTAGACTCTGAACATCGGCAAGACAAGGTGTGATGGTTTGAGTTTAAAATGTCCTCAGTTGCCTAACATGTTTGCACACTTGATCCCAAGTTGGTGGCACTATTTGGGAGGTTTGTGAGACTAAAGGCTTGCTGGAGGTGAGCTTGCGGTGTTATAGCCCAGCCCAGTCTGCTACACTCAGCTTGTTCTTGCTGCCTCCTCTAGGCTGAAGTGCAAATGTGACACCCAGCTGCCTGCTCCTGCGTGCTTGTAAGCCAGGAGTAAACTCTCCTTACGTTAGCTGCTTCTAGCCAGGTGTTTTGTTTCAGCACAAGGTGTATCTTTTCTCCAGAGAGACTGAGGGATAGCTGTGTAAGCAAATTAAGATGATCTGAGGGGATGAAAGTAGTCAGTGAGATGTGTGTTGAGAGCTCAGACTCCACCCTGGCCCTGGAGAAAGCTTTGTGAAGGAGTAGGCAATGTGAACGGCCTGAAAAATGAGTAAAATCGAGGAACAGAGCGTGTGCATGAGGTAGAAGGTGCAGAGGGCATTTTGTTCTTTGAGATCCAAGGAACTTTGTTTGTATGGGTTAGTGTGTGGTATGAGTGCATGTACATATGTGTGTTCATAGGCATTTGTGTGTGTGTGTGTGTGTGTGTGTGTGTGTGTGTGTGTGTGTGTGTGTGTGTGTGTAGGACAGAGGACAACCTCAGGTGTCATCCTTAGGAACACCATCTACCTTTTTTGAGACAATGTCCCTCATTTACCTGAAAGTGATAAATTATGCTAGATGGGCTACCCACTAAGCCTCCTGAGATCCTCTTACCTCTGCCTCTCCAGTGCTGGGACTATAGGTAATCCAGACAGCTTCTCTTTGCTGGCAGAAAGCGCTCAACCATAGCATTTGTGGGAGGAAAGGGTTTATTTTGGCATACAGACTCAAGGGAAATCTCTACGATGGCAGAGCAAAACGTGGCCTGAGCAGAGGGTGGACGTCACCTCCTGGTCAACATCAGGTGGACAACAGCAGCAGGAGATTGTGCCAAACACTGGCAAGGGGAATCTGCTTACAACACCCATAAGCCCACCCCTATCACACTTACAAGATTCCAATTCCCAAATTGCCATCAGTTGGGGATTAAACATTCAGAACACATAATCTTATGAGGGACACCTGAATCAAATCAGCACAACAGGCATGTGTGTTCAGCATTTTTTGAAACATAGATTTGGGGGATCACACTTCCCGTCCTCATGACAATAAGCATTTTTACTCACTGAGCTGTCTCCAAGCCCTGAGGAACTTTTCTAGTGAGGCTGAAGTAGATAATAGAATGAGGCGTCCGTGGGGCCAAACCTTATAACTCCTTTCGTCCTTCATTGAGTAGGCAGCATGTGTGATGGTTTTGTGGCAATGGCACATGGTGTTGTAGGCAGGAAGCTCATTCATGAAGCTTTTGGGAATGGTGAGATGGTAGGTAACAGAGACTCCAACCAAGACACAGGCTAGTAGTACTTGCTGTAGGGAGTGAAGAAGAGACAGCACCCTAAAGTAAGCCAGGTAGTTTTAGTGTGAACCATGGGAAGAGAGTCCCTTTTACCTTGGTGGACTCTGAGGGTTCTCAAAATCTGACAGTTTACAACTAGTTCCAAGATAATGCTAAGATGTAAATTGAAGCTTTTGCTGTCATTATTTCTCAATTGTTCAGAAATGTACTAATGTCACTGCTCTGGAATATGTGTTTATATATTTTTATATTCACTCTAGAATTTTCTTAAGTAGTAGAAATGGGGTAAAATATGAACATTATTTAGAGTTTTACTCAATGTTTTCAATAGTTTTCCTGTATCCCTGATGACAGATCATACCTGCTATAATCTTATAAAACTAATTCTTATCCACTAGATATTATTTGGAATCTTTCCTCCCACTTATGTGAAAACCTAGTAAGAAGTCTATTTTATTACCTTGTGTTTTAAAATATTTGAAATACATGTGAAATATTTGTATATACATATTTTATGTATCACTTATTTTGAAATTTTAACTATAAAATAAAATATTTATATTTGTCTTATATGTACTATGGTGAAGAAAAATAGGAGCTCAGAAAAGCTTTCTCAGCTCTCAGACAAAATATATATATTTAAGGATGATAAGTACATGGACCCAACTGTAGATTTTTTTCTGACTCAGAAAGGAGGAATGAAAATGCAAAAAACTTTAAATAGGAAAGAAAACTGTGATGAAAGCTCTTTCCCATGGGCTTGGTAGTAATAGTTTTGTTGTACAACATACAATAGAACATTTTTGAATAATATTACAATGTCATTCATGGTACCATTTTGTGACAATTATTCCCGAATTTGAAGCACAAAGAATTGGCTCTCTTAATACAGATATGAATAGGCCTTTTAAAAACATGTGCTATTGTTACAACCTTTCAAATGAAACATCTCTCTTTTTTTTTTAACAGAGGGGGTACAGCTCAGGGACAAAGCAATGGACTGAAATGGGACCATCTTAATGTAAATTATGTTTTCTAATTGGAAGGAGAAGTGTTCATAACAGCTGAGTGTCTAAGCAAGCTATGTGTGCATAAATGAAGAATGGATTAACATCTCACCTGAAGTTTGCCTGATAAATGTATGAATCTACATGTCATTAGGAGCAAGGACTTGTCACAATGATCTTTCATATATAACCTCATCAACAAACTCACTGGAGTGGAAATATTTGAAAGTATTAAATAACATCTTTTTAAATCTCATGCCTTATCTTGGAGCAGCCACGGTGACATGTCCCTGGATGGCACAAAGCAGTGGTGGCTGGAGCTGCAGGGATCTTAGCACAAATAAGATGCACTCACAATATGCATTAACCAACAGATTTTAGTGTGTCCAATCTGAAAATATCAGTAAGGTTTCATGTCACACATGACATTATTACTTGTTTTGGATGTCAGAAAAGGTACAAATATCAAAAAAGTCTGTTAAAATAGCTCTATCTTCAACTATACAAATATTTCTAAGAGTCCAGGTTTTCTTCATATATAAATAATCACACCAAAAAACCCACATTTTAACAGGCTGAATTCAGAGGAGATATGAGAGTGTAACTGTCTTACATGAAGACAAACATTAGAGAGACTTGCACAATGGTAAAATACTATCACCCATATTGCTAGTTTTTTCATCTTAGAATATTGATATTTTATAGACATGTCATTTACATTTATGTATAGTTAATCATCATATTAGTTTACATACATTCATAACTCTTTTTATATGTCCTTTGTTGTATCCTCTTGTGTAGGAAATATTGATGGACATGAGCTTCATAAACTAAAGCTCATCATGTTGTTACTAATTTTTTGAAACAGAGTCCATGTAGATCAGGTTGGCCTCAAGCTCACTGTGTAGCCAAGGATGACCTTGAACTTCTTATCCTTCTTCCTCTACCTCCTCAGTGCTGGAATTACAGGCATGGGCCACCACACCCCATTTACATAGATGCTGGGGCTTGAACCCAGGGATTTATGCATGCTACCAACTGAACTACACCTCCAACCCCATGTTAAAAATAATTTTGGGAGGTATTTTATGAGGCAAGGTCTTGCTCTTGCCCAGGCTAACTTGGAACTTACTCTGTAGCCCTAGGCTGGCTTTGAACTCATGGCTATCCTCCTACCTCTCAGCCCTCCAAGAGCTAGGACCAAGGGTATGCACCACCATTCCCAGCTCCCATGTTCATAATTTTTTTTTTAATTTTTTTTTTTATTTATTTGAGAGTGACAGACACAGAGAGAAAGACAGATAGAGGGAGAGAGAGAGAGAATGGGCGCGCCAGGGCTTCCAGCCTCTGCAAACGAACTCCAGACGCGTGCGCCCCCTTGTGCATCTGGCTAACGTGGGACCTGGGGAACCGAGCCTCGAACCGGGGTCCTTAGGCTTCACAGGCAAGCGCTTAACTGCTACGCCATCTCTCCAACCCCCATGTTCATAATTTTTAAGAGAGCAGAAAGTTTGAGAACCACTGACCTGGATGGATTGTGAGGTTCTACTGCAGCATGAGACCATCTGGGGAGAGATGGAGTTAGGAAGCAAATTGCACCTCCAGCTTCTGGGTTCATTGTCAGATCTTGGTGTGTGGTTGTGGGACACATGAAAGTCAGGATAAATCAATATAGCCAAGCTAATCAATCCAAGACGATGATGCCTCTGAGATGAATAGATTATTTTACCAAGGGCCCATCCCAGATCACAGAGGCATCTCGGTTGGTATAGCTGCTGACATGATTGATCTGTAAAAGACAAAGGGTGGGTTGGGCTGGAGTTGATGGTCGGGCTGGAGTGGAAGCAATTGCTTCTGTTACATGAGGACATAATCAATGTAGAGAACACCAGAACACAAGACCTGTGGCAGAGCTGACTGGATCCTGAGAGTCAACAGGGAAGTTTGGGAGCAAGTTGTGTGGGGAAGTGGACCAGGGTAACCTGGCCGTGTCAGGCTTGTACCAACATATCTGAACTTGATGTTGTCCAAATGGAAGCTTTTGCAGAGGTTGAGATGGCCCAGGTTCAGGTTCTACTAGGGCAGGCAGAATGAGAGTAAGGAGGCAGATGGAGGAAGTGGTGGTGGTACTGGGGGAGGGAGTTGACAGAGTTGGAAGTGCTATAGGAGTTTTCTTTCTCACATTTCCCCTCTCACTTCACTCTTAGCCTGAATCAAAAGTCCTACAATCCTTAGTCTTCACCAAGAACTGGAGTTGGGTTTTGCTGGAGCAGGGTTGGGAAACAAGTGAACACAATGTCTCAGCACAAATTAGTACCTCTGCATCCCAGCAGCCTAACTTGCTCTCACATAACATTTATTGTTCATTTTCTTCCCAAGAGATCCTGAATTTATTTATTAACTTTAAAAAATATTTTATTTATTTATTTATTTGAGAGAGAGAGAGAGAGAATGAGAATGGGCATGCCAGGGCCTCCAGCCACTGCAAACAAACTCCAGATGCATGTACCAGTTTGTGCATCTGGCTTTACATGGGTCCTAGGGAATGAAACGTTGGTCCTTGGCTTTGCTGGCAAGCACCTTAACTGCTAGGCCATCTTTCCAGCCCTGGATTTATTTGGAAACAGATTTTTTTAAAAAAATATGCATGGTGCCACTATTAAAATCATATCACTAAGCTTTGGCTTTGAAAATACAATGAACTTTCCTTCACATCTGGCAAGGTCAGAGTCTTTGAAATGTATTTTATCAAAATCAAAGGTTAGATTTTAACAGATTAAGCACAGGTTAACTGAGATTCTTTATTAATATTGTATTTGTGGTGACAGTGCATTATATATAATTCTATAGGAATTCTATTCTAATTTAGTAATAATTCATGTTCACGTATCCATCCTGACAGCATCATTAATTATGGCACAATGAGTATGGAAAACATATAAGCTGCTAATGGAAAGTATTACTAGAGGTTATAGCAAGTTTTGCAAGCTACTGAAAATAAATTGTAGCCTCAAAATTTCATCTTTAATAAACACAGGGAGTACCCCCAGCTTGACACATCTTTATTTACAGAATGTACTGGTGCATATATTTATTTATTTGTGTGTTTATGGGAAATGCAAAGTATGTATTTTGTCAAGAATTTCTCTTAGCAGGAGTGTGGTTATATGGTTACCTCCTGCTGACTGCTTCCTGCTTGCAAAGTAAAGTTCTTTTCTCCCTCTTTCTGCCCAATATTCTGCAAAGATACCAATTACCCCACTGCTTATCAGTTGCAAAGTATGCTTGGTGTGAGAGGAGCATCGATTCTTTGTGAGCAGACAGCAAAGGCTGCTGGACTCACACTAAGGGGTGCTGAAGCTTCCAGCTAATAGCTTGTATCAAAAGGTGGTCTGCAGACTGACGGCAGCGGGTATCAGAAGTCTATGCCTCAAAGAGAAAGCTAGGCTGGATTTTCAAACTTTAATGCTTGAAAATTAAACAGTGGCATAAGAATTAGGTAATGTTAATGAAGAAAACAAGTGGGGCATTTTCCTTGAATCCACATACTCTTTAACACATACTGCAAATGTATTAATAATATTGACTTTTCCTTGCTGATACTGGCGTGCATGCATGTGTGTGTGCATGTGCGTGTGTGTGTGTTTGCTCTGCTTCTCAGTGTTAGCAGATAATCAGGTGAAGTTAGACCCCAGCCAGGCTCAGTCCCTTTGTCTTCTGTGGCGAGTTTTGAAGGCAAGTTTGTGAATGTCCTGTTGTCTTACCATTTCCAGTTGGGCTTCTTCACTTTCATTGCCACAGAGGGTCTTAAAGAGACCAGGAGAATGGCCGAATGCCAGCATCTGTCAACCTGGTATGGATGATGAATTGTCAGGAGGAACTCATGCCTCTGTCCCTTCTGATATCCACAGAAAATTATCCAGAGCTCAGTGGTCGGGGGGATTAGCTCAGCGACTAAAGGTGTTTGCTTGCAAGCCTGCCAACAAGAGCAAGTCCTCAGCACCTGCATAAAGCCAGTCACAAACTGGCACACACGCCTATACTATCAATGTGCTTGTGGCAATGGGAGGTGGAAACAGAAGAATTAGGAAGCTTGTGAGCCAGCTAGACTGGTTCATGCAAAACTGCAGTGGTGAAACAATGAGAGACTCTGTCTCATAGAAGAAAGTACAGGCTGTTTATGTGGCCCATACCTTTAATTCCAGCACTTGGGGAACTGAAATAGGAGGATAACCATGAGGTCGAGGCCAGCCTGGGCTACAGAGTGAATATAGGTCAGCCTGGGCTAGAGTGAGACTCTGCCTCAACTTTTCCCTTCCCTCCCCGCCCCACCAGAAGAAAGAAAGTGGAAGGAGAGGACTGACCTCTGACCTCCATATTTATACACAGACAGGAATTTAAAAGAAAATAATCCAACTTGATACTTGAATTTTCTGATTACTATTACAGAATATCTACTAAACACTTAAAAGGAGTTGAATATATCTTTTAAAATCAAGACCTTTTTTTTGAGGTAGGGTCTCGCTCTGGTCCAGATTGACTGGATGTCACTATGTTGTCTCAGGGTGGCCTCTAACTCTCAACAATTCTCTACCTCTTCCTCTTGAGTGCTGGGATTAAAGATGTGTACCACCCCACCTGACCCAGGAAGACTTTTTTTGTTTGTTTGTTTGTTTTTTTGTTTTTTTGTTTTTAGAGGTAGGGACTCACTCTAGCCCAGGCTGACCTGGAATTCACTACGGAGTCTCAGGGTGGCCTTGAACACATGGCAATCCTCCTACCTCTGCCTCGCGAGAGACTGGGATTAAACGTGTGCACCACAACGCCAGGCCAGGAAGACTTCTTTATGGCAGAATGATAGCTCTAGATCTACTAGTAAACTGATTTAGGTAGATGGGAAAGGTCAATCAAGATCTTCTATTTGGTATGTATGGTAGATGGTTTTCATGTATGTGAGTGAGGGTTAGCATTGGTATTTTGATGTGAGTGCATGTTCACTATGTGCTCACCGACGATATGCGTGTGGAGGCCAGAGGACTGCCTTGGGTGTTGTTCCTCAGGAATGTCATCCAGTTTTTTGAGATAGGCTCCCTCATTGGCCTGGAGCTCGCCCAGTAGGCTAGATTGGCTGGCTAACAAGCCAAGGGACCCTCTTGTCTCCTGTGCTAGAATTATCAGCCCACCCCACATACCTGGCATTTTTACAAAGGTACCAGGGATGGAACTCAAGCCTCATGCTTGCAAGGCAAGCATGTTAATGACGGAGCTATCTCCCAGGCCCATTGATTTGTTTTGTAAGAAAACCTTTGAGAATAGATTTTAAGAGTCGTAGAGACAGCACAGAGCACTCGCTTTCCCTGCACCTCTCTCCTCTGTGGCCCACCGCTTATAGCACCATAATATATTGGCTGCAACTAAGAGTCAATCTTGGTACCTCATTATATATTGATTTTTAATTTTGTCTGGGTATTTTTTATTTGTAAGACATTGCTCCAATATTAGGAATTGTTCCAGTATTTACTTATCATCATAATTTTCCAAATCAATTCTATTTTTACACCCTGGAGTACTGCCTTCCAGGTTGATGGTGGTTTCCTCGTGAGGGTGCTGGGTCACATGGTGCTCCAAATACATCTGAGTCTTGTTGTTTTTCTCAGGCTCTGGGTTTGGTGCCACCTGTAGGTGATGAGGGCCAAGGGTGTGAGTGAGCGTTTCGACCCAGAATACGGAGGTTATTCATGAGAAAGTGGACTTGAAAAATACTCGTTCAGTTAATTGCACACATTTTTGGAGGAGACAATGGAGGCCCATGGAGGCAAGGGGACTCACTCAAGACTTCCCAGAGCTGGCTGCAGGACCTGGGTTGCAGCCCAGACCTGAAACTCCTCTGTGTTTATCGCCTCTGGTCAGATCTTCACAGTGACAGTTTTGCTCTATTTATTATTTATACCTGGACTGTTTTAGAACAGAACTGGAGCTAGCTGCCCGTGATTTAGTTTGCTTTGAACACAATATGGATCATTGCATTGTGCATGATTTAAGTGGATTAAAAAATGAAGAATGCTCCCACTCATAATTATTTCATAAATACCTTTACCACATAATGGTCACACTCTTGATGCCTTGCACATAGTAGGCACTCAATAAATATAGGCAATATAAATGAATCCTGCTAACTTGGATTTATGAACAAATGAGCTCACAGAATGAGCTGGTGAGTGCAGCATGTCTGGGCGAGGAGGAAGAAATATGATCATGGATTCCTGACCCTGGAAAAGGTCCGGGGGATACCGAGGGATGACTTAGGATTATTTTGACTTGGGGTTGTCTTTATACAGCTGGTTGGGCCACACGAGGTAGTACACAGTGTTTGTGCATGTAGGTTGAAAGCATTTTCAGTTTCAAATGTGACTTTGGGAAGATTGTTTGCTTAGGCTATTTATTTTTGAGAATAAGAATGCCTGGCCCTTGCAGTTGTTGGCACTGTTAAATGAGGTATTGTGACCACAAAGGGCTTTGCAAGCCTAGGACATGCCCACAGAAGGTTATTTAGAAGAAACACAGAATTTAAGGAAGATTTTCTTCAAGGTACCCAGAGCCTCCTTCCATGCTTTCCTACAGAGCTAGGCTCAGCGAGCATGGTAAAGAGATGAATATTGGGAATTGACAATAGAAACAACTGGGTATCAGGAAAATGGTTTTATAACTCAACCATAAGAAAGAGAAAGTTGAATTAAAATATAGCTGAAGTTGGGCTGTGGAGATGGCTTAGAGGTTAAAAGCATTGCTTGCAAAGCCTGAGGGCCTGGGTTTGGTTCCCACGTTAAGCCGGGTGCACAAAGTGAATCTACATCTGGAGTTTGGTTGCAGAAGGCCATGACACACCCATGCTCTCTCTCTCTCTTCCTGTCTCTCTAAAATAAATAAAACTTTTTTTTTTTAACAGGTTTGGGGGTGGTGGTGGCAGGGACTAAGGCCAGCAGGGCCTGCCCTCGCTTAGATTTCCTTACTCTGTTCTGAGGTGTCCTGAGCCCATGTGGAGGCTCTTTTTAATTAAACTGTGGTGTGCATATAATAATGAAGCATGAGAAGATGGCTCAGTTGGTAAGGTGTTTGACTCACAAACATGAGGACATGAGTTTGATCTCCAGAACCCATGGTCAAAAGCCAAAAACAGTGGCAAGTCTTGTCATCAGAATGCTGAGGAAGGTGGAGCCTACTGACCTGAGGCTCACAGGTCAGCCAGTCTAGCCTACTTGTTTAATCCCAGGCCAGTATTCCCAAGGTTGTCCTTTGGCCTCCACAAACACATGTATATATTCCACCCACATATACACATGGGCACTCACCACGGACACTTGTACACACACACATGTGCTAACCAAGGAAACTTTTACAATAAAAATCCTCAAGGTGACTTGGTGTTTCTGAGCCTAAACTTCTAGAGGAAGTCACAACCAGGGTGAAATGGAAAGGGAATAGCATTTGCACAGCCAAGATGCACGTATCACAGATCGTCTTTGCTTGGAGTCCTGTACTCTCACAGGCCGGAGCTGGGCTCACTCAGTGCCATGTCACTCCAGGCAAGGAGCGGTAGTGACATTGGTTGACCTTCCTGTCCCCCTTTACACTCCTGGGATCTCTGCTTCCTCTCAGCCCAGATCTATGACATCTGTTTCTCCTCTTTTCTTTAGTCTTCCCCTCCTACTGAGGTGTGGCCTGGCTGATTCATCATTCTCGTAGGGCCTCTTCCATTTTCTACACCCTTAAAACTGAACTCATGTCCGTGCAGAGAAGAGTTCATGGGCTATGATCCAGGGTGGCAGACTGTTTAGAGAATTGACCTGTGGAGAAAGCTGAGTTTAGTTTTAGACAAGATGGTAGATGTCGGATTCCCTTACAGATGGATTCCTTAGATGTAGGCTTGTGGTCAGGAAAGAGCTCTGGTCAGGGACAGAAAGATAGGAATTATATAGCTGATGAGAGGTTAGACTGAGTGTACGACCTCTGAAGGTAGAAAGTAGCACTACTTGGCAAGTCATAAAATCTTCGGCAGGATAAGTACTATTTCTTTTCCTCCACTTGTTCTCATAGTTTGATACAGTACAGCTAGTTTTTAAACAGTTGATTATTTTTTCTTGGTTTTTCGAGGTAGGGTCTCACTCTAGCCCAGGCTAACCTGGAATTCACTATGGAGTCTCAGGGTGGCCTCAAATTCACTGTGATCCTCCTACCTCTGCCTCCCCCAGCTGGGATTAAAGATGTGTGCCACCATGCCCGGCTAACAAATGATTCTTGTTCAAAGACATAAAAGGGCTAAAGATTATGAGCTTTTGAGCATTTTGGCATTTCCTTATAAAATGGCAGAAAGAGAAAGATCTCCCTTGGTGGATCACTTGCACATTTGTTCCCTGATCCACTCAACCAACAGGTGTGTTTCCTATCTGTCAGCTACTCTTCTAGGAGATCAGTGTCAAACAGCAAAACAAGACAGATGGAGTCCTTGACTTCACAGGAATGGGAGGAGTCAGAGGATCAAGAGACTACAGAATAACTGGCTCAATGTCACAAGGTGACAAGTGCCCTGGAGGGGGATGGGGAAGTAAAAGAACAGGGTGGATGACAGTGGAGTCCTAAACTACCCACGTGGCAGCGTGAGGCAACATCTGGGGCCTGAGGACAGGAGGGCTGGGGTTCCACAGCGTGTTTGCTCTTGGCCGGCCAGCACAGGGCGTCCTTGCTAAGGCTTGTGCTTCTGAGTTCTGAAACATGGGGTCTGAGAAGGGGCTTTGTGTCCTGTGACCCCTATCAGAAACGCCCCGATGCTTGCTGCTGCTTTCTCCCCCGCCGGAGAGAGGTGGCTCGTCACCTTGACGCAAACCTGAGGCCTCGCCTAGTAGAACACCGCTCAGGAATGCTTTGCTTTGTGGCGGCTTCGCTCTACAGACTGGGTACTTTTCTAAGGAGCTTGTCTTTTCAGTTTCTGAATTTAACTTAATAAAGCCCTGCTAGTGAAATGTCCCAAGATGATATTGAACTTGGACTTCCAAACCGGCTTGTTGGCAGGCTAGAGAGATGGCTTAGCAGTTAAAGCACTTGCCTTCAAAGCCAAAGCACCCAGGTTCTATTCCCCAGGACCCACGTAAGCCGGATGCACAAGGTGGCACATGCATCTGGAGTTTCTTTGCCATGGCAAGAGGATCTGGCATGCTTATTCTCTCTCTCTCTCAAATAAATAAATAAATAAATTTAAAAGCCTTTTAAGGGCTGGAGAGATGGCTTAGCGGTTAAGCGTTTGCCTGTGAAGCCTAAGGACCCCAGTTCGAGGCTCTATTCCCCAGGACCCAAGTTAGCCAGATGCACAAGGGGGCGCACGCGTCTGGAGTTCGTTTGCAGTGGCTGGAGGCCCTGGTGTGCCCACTCTCCCCTCTCTCTCTCTCTCTGCCTCTTTCTCTCTCTGTCTGTCACTCTCAAATAAATAAATAAACAAAAAAATTAAAACAAAAACCTTTTAAAATAAATCTATCTTGTTGGGCATTTCAGTTGACTTCTACTTAGAACTTTCCTCACATGGAATTTTACCACACAATAAGTACATATTTAGGTTACATGTAAGAGTATCTATGTATACCACACATATAATAAACAGTTAATGTATGAAATTCAGTATAAAAACAGTGCAAATCTAGAAGGTCATAATCAAAGGGGAGAAAGCTGGAAAGACAATGTCCCTCCAACCCTTTGGTGCTTTTGAGTAGGACTGACATTTGATTCTAAGCTTCCGGGTGGACACAGTGATAGGAAAAAAAATGTCATGTCCATAATTTTGTTTGTCAGAAAGGAAAAGTTACACCACATTCTTTTAATTTTTTTATTGTTTTATTTTATTTATTTGAGAGAGAGAGAGAGAGACAGAGAATGAGAGAGAAAGAGGCAGATAGAGAATGGGCAAGTCCGGGCCTCCAGCCACTGCAAACGAACTCCAGATGTGTCCGCCCCCTTGTGTATCTGGCTTGCATGGGTCTTGGGGAGTTGAACCTGGGATTTTTTGGCTTTGCAGGCAAATGCCTTAACAGCTAAGCCATCTCTCCAGCTCCAGTGTTTCTGTTTTTAAACAAGCATAAATACTCCATGCCTTGTCCTTAGCAAGTCACTGCATAATCAATTCAACGTTGTGGCACTGTTTTCCTTCGTGTCACTTAAAGACCTAGGAAGGATATCAACAAGGTGAATGCTTTTCACCTTAGTTCCGGTAGAAACGGGTTAATTCTGCTCATGATGGCCAGTTATGTAAGGGCAATCAGGAGACAGGATGAGGCACTGTGTTAGTTAAGGTTCTTCATATATGTAGAACTGAGAACATGTATAATAAAATCATATCATACATAATATATACATTGACACATATCACATATGATAGTGGGTGGGGCACTGTTTGGGTTCTTCAGGGAAGTAAAACCAATTATGCAGTATATAAAACATTATAAGGTTTTGGCCCATGTGACTCTGTGGGCTAGGGAGTCTTCTAGTCTCTTGTCTAGTATTCAGGGACCTCAGAAAGCCAATGTGCAGTTTGTGGACTAGAGCAGTTTGGTGGTGACAGTGGATCCCAGTCTGATCTACAGGCCAGGAAACCAGGAGTGTTGAGGGCAGATGGTCCATACTCAGCCCAGGTAGCTAGACTGAGAGTAAGACCAAACCCGAGCTTCCCCAGCCTTTCTGTTCTGTTCAAACCTTGATGGAATGGGTCCTACCCACCCAGGGACAGTAATCTGTTTAATTTACTATGCCAGTTTGTCCAGAAACACCTTCTTCACAGACATAGTCAAGTTAAATTAACCATCCCAGACAAACGCATTTCAACTTACTTTATAAGTCAGGCCCAGTATAACCTAACAAAAATAATCTTTGAAATGTACTGGGATATGAAACTTGATTTTCATACCTTTACATGATTTTTCATCTGTATTTTTGGGTTCTATCTTGACCTTGCCTGCTCTGAAATTCAGACATGCTCATGAGTATAGGGTGAATGGTTGCAAGGAGGAATTCAGGCATTCAATCAGAGGGAGGTGATGGGTCTGGAGAAGGGGGTTCTGGGTGAAGCAGCAGAAAGGAAATGAGGAGGGTGGGACTGCATGGTGTCTCTCTGGATATTGATCCGCTGTCTGGCCTCTGGTCTTTGAGCCTGGAGAGTGAACTGCACACGCAGATATGGAAGCTCTGTTCACAGGCAGCCTGGCGATGCGGCTCGTCAGGGCGCTGCTTCGGGGTAGAGCAGGACTCAGAGCAGGGGAGGCAGTCATTCTCCACGCACAGAACACACTGGTGTCTGAAGGCCTGCCGCCTCCCCAAACACGGGAAACAGTATGTTATAACATTTTAGTTATTTGTTTGAGACAGAGAGAGACAGAGGCAGATGGGGGTAGGGGAGAGTACGGACACACCAAATCCCCGTGCCACTGTAAACAAACTCTAGACACAGGTGACACTTTGTGCATTTGGTTTTATGTGGGTACTGGGGAATAGAGCCTGGGTCATTAGGCTTTGTAAGCAAGTGTCATGAACTGGTGGTCCATCTCCTTAGCACAGGAAATAGTGTCAGCAATGGGACCCATTCTAGAAAATTCTCACTAGGAGCCCTGGTGTCCACTTGTGGTGGTGGCTCAGAGCAGAAAGAGTTGTCAAATCTTCTCATTAATTCCTTTTGTTTGTTTATAACAACTTTAATCACAAGTATTAGAGAATTCTTTTATAGGGAAATGGATAAAGTATGGTACAATGAGTTTATCATTGGGATAAAAAGAAATGAACTATCAAGCCATAAAAAATATGAAAGAGGGGCTGGAGAGATGGATTAGCGGTTAAGGGCTTGCCTGTGAAGCCTAAGGACCTTGGTTCAATGCTCAATTCCCCAGGACCCATGTAAGCCAGATGCACAAGGGGGCACACGCATCTAGAGTTCGTTTGCAGTGGCTGGAGGCCCTGACACACCCATTCTTTATCTATCTGCCTTTCTCTGTCTGTCTGTAGCTCTCAAGTAAATAAACAAATAAAAATAAACAAAAAAATTAAAAAAATATGAAGGAAAACAAATGATTATTTTTAGTTGAAAGAAGCCGGTTGACGAGGCCTGAGTGCTATGTGACACTCAGGTGAAGGTGAACCAAACTGAGAGAGACAGTAAAATCTTAGCAGTTTCCCAGGGTGAGAGGGAGGGAGGGAGGAGCAGCTGGGCACTGAGGGCGTTGAGGGCAGTAAAGTGACTCTTTGATCACCTGAAGGCTCAACGCAGAGAAGAAGAAAGTAGTTTCAATAAGAATGCCAGCGGCAACCTGGAAGGAGCGGGACTGATGTCCCATCATTTATGTTCCAGGTCTCTGGGGAAGGGGGAGACTGTTTAGGAGGATCAAGGTAGGGACTGGGTGCAGATATCAACCAACCTGGAGCCTCAGTCAGGAAGTCTGGCATTTTGACATAAGACTAGAGGTGATAATCTATTGGTACCTGCTTGTTCTTCTCCTTTCTCTCATTCTTTTTCTCAGGTGCTGCCCACCTTTTTTGAGATGAGCGTCTTTCACTGGCCTGGAACTTGCCCAGTAGGTTCGACAGGCTGGCCAGAGAACCCCAGCGAATCTCTTGTCTCCACCTCCCCAGCTGGGATTATAGGAGAGAGCACCTGACATTTTACATGGGTGCTGGGGAGAGAACCTGGCGCTTTCCCGGCAGAGTCACCTCCTGAGCCCTGTTCTTATGCTAAGGGCAAAAGGCTCTGGAGTGTAGAGTGAGGCCACTTCCTGGGGCTGGGGAAAAGGAAGGAGAATGGGGCCCAACGGGCGGCACATGGCACACATCATCCACACTGCACACTTGTTAAAGCCAAAGCACGTGCCCAAGTGAGTCCTGATGTAACAGCCCTAACCTGGGTGATGGGCACCAGTTGTGATGAAAAGTCTCCCTGCTGGAGAGGGCAGCAGGAACCGAGGTGCACGCAAAATGAGTTTATAAGGGTGGATCTTTGACTCAACAGTTAGTGTGCTGATAAGACTCTGCCTTTCTATCTGTTTATCATCTTTCACATATCTATTCATTTCTCTCCTATCTATATTTATCTGTCATCTATGGATATATCATCCCCCTAATCAATTGATCATATGCATATTTATCTATCCATCCATATATTATCTACCACCTACTGGCCATCTATCAATCTATCAGCTATCATTTCTCTATCATCTACCTAATCAATCATCTATCTATCTATCTATCAGCATCTATCATCTATTATCTTATCTATGTATCTATCTAATCTACTTATTCTGCTATTCTGTATGTCAACCCAAGGAGACCAGCATCTTCTTAATAACTAAGTTACTTTGATGTGGTCTTACTAATCACCTTTGTTTTGTCTTAATCAAGCCATCCAAATGCCAATGTTTATAACCCAGGGACTCACCTCTGGTTGCACAGTCTGGAAGGCCATTTTAGATCCCCTTAGCTCTCCCTGCTGCTACTTCCCTTTGCCACCTTCCCACTCCACACATGGCCAGCCTTGTGAAAGGCACACATACATTCCTGTTTAATTTGCTTAAGAAAAAATTCTTGACCACCAACATTTTCTCCGTGCCAGACTGAGTAGCACTTGCCTGAGGTCCTTTGACTCTCAGAGGTGAGTCACCCAGTCCTCAGCCACAGACAGGCGAGGGCTTCTGTCATGTTCTAAATTCTGTCTCCCACCTGGCCCCTTCCTGTCAGACCCAAACAGCCTCCGTAAGTCAGTCTACACAGTTGGCTTCAGCACCTGTAATCAGAATGTGAGGATAGTCTGGAAGTCACCCTCATTGATCACCATAAGAGGTATCATATATGGATATACTTTTTTTAAACAAATTCACAGGGCAGATGGACTGACTTCAGCATTCAAGCCAAAGCAATATTTTTGTGATTCTTGGCCTCAGTTCCATGAAGGGGGAAAGGACTTTTCCAGCAGACAAATGTGTTATCATGAAGGCAAGAAAAAACTAAAAGTAAAGCAATACTCCAGCCCTGCCACTCGAGCGGATGTTGCTTGGGCATCAAAGCTGCCAGTGCTACTTAAGTATTCTCCTCCTCCCCCAGACACAGACCTCCTCCTCTGAGGCAGCCGCCTTCGACAGGGCTTGATTCCGTTCTTTGTCTGCTGGGGGATGGGAGGTCATCTGGCACTTCCCCTGAGGCCCAGGGAAGACTCCTCCGTTGGGAAGGAGGTGGGGCCCTCTCTGACACACCTCACAAGTGGTGCATGCTTGGAGTTGGAGCATCACCCTACTTTAGAGGGTGGGGAGAGGGTTGGCTTGAGCTGACAGAGTGATCTATGTTACAGCACCATAAAGTAGCCTCGCCTCTTGTGACAGCTCACCACCAAGCGCCATGGAGCAAAGTGCAAACTGCCTGGTCTGCCCCACAAGGCTGTGCTGATTCTTGAAACAGAAAAGGAGATTTCAACCAAGTACATTTAACCACTGAGCAATCTCTCCAGCCGACAAGGGGCTTTCAGAGCTGTAAAAGACTTCCTTTTGCCTTCTCAGATAAAGGCTGTCTCTTCTGTAAAAATTCCCCTTAAATCCATACAGAATTCCTTTAACCTAGCATCATTCTAAGTTTACTGATAAAGTAAATTTAGGCAAAACTAGTAAGTAATGTGGTCGGGGAAAGAATATGGTAAACCAATTCTGTTATAGCATCTCTTCCCAAAAATGTGCTTTTATAAAATTAAAAAAAAATACAAACAAAAAGGGCTGGAGGGATGGTTTAGCTGTTAAGGTATTTGCTTGCAAAGCCAAAGGACCCAGGTTGGATTCCCTAGGACCCATGTTAGCCAGATGCACAAGGGGGCGCACATATCTGAAGTTTGTTTGCAATGGCTGGAGGCCCTGGAGTGCCCATTCTTTCTCTCTCTCTCTCTGTCAAATAAATAAATGAATAAAAGTGACTCCTTTTAAAAAACAAAAACAAAATTGAAATAGGCATTTTCAATGAAAATCCAAATTACCATGTGACCACCCCCAGTCTCTATTAACTCAGCATAGGATTAGAAATTAGAACTATAGGGCAGGAGAGATAGCCCAGCAGTTAAGGTGCTTGCCTGCACAGCCTAATGACATGGGCTCAATTTCCCAGTATCCATGTAAATCCAGATGCACAAAGTGACACCTGCATCTGGAGTTCATTTGCAGAGGTTAGAGACCCTGGTGTGCTCATTCTCTCTCTCTTTCTCTCCCCTTGCAAGTCAACAAATTAAGATATCTAAAAGAAGAAAATAGAAGTACAACTGCAATTCATACAGTCTTACTCAGGCTACACCTCAGTCAGGACCCATGCAGAGGACCCTTTTTCATCCCCTTGTCCTAACTATTTCTAGCCACCATCAGGCAGTGTTTTACTTGTGTCAGAAGCACAATCCTTGGTTTCTACTCAAGTTCACTATTTTCCATCCTTACCCTGGAGAGTGAACACCTTCTCAGGGTTTTGATTGACACATGCTCATTGTGAGGCTGCCAAAAACTTATCACTGTGTTGGTTCCTTGATACTCCCAAATAAACCCTGCTGACACAAAGCTTTCTCCCTCAGTCCAATCTGGGAAAATCTCACCAGATGACCCAACTGTTGTGTCTTCTTAGGGAGCAGAGGCCTGGAAGAGACATCTCACAGAAATGGTACCTGGAACTCTCCCTTAAACGAGCAAGCTAGCCAGTGGTGGCCTGGTGTGGTGTTTTGAATGTCAATGTCCCTCATAGCCTCAAATAGGCGTGAATGAGCCTCTCACCTAGTCCCAGTGGGTGGGGCATTCGTGAGGTGGAGTCCTGCTGGAAGAGGTGTGTCACTGGGGACAGACCTTGATCCAGCCTGCTGTGTGTTCAGAGCTAGCTCGTTCTTTCTCGCCTTCTCTCTCTGCTGCGGGTGTGTGATGTTGTCAAGCAAGGTGCTTTCCTCTGCTATGATGAAGCTTCCCCTTAAAATTGTAAACCTTAAATAAACTTCTTCCTCCTGCAAGCTGCTACACCCGGGTGCAGTCATTGAGGGTGTAAACATGTGCTTCGTTTAGGACTTTCTCTCCCCATTTTATTCTACTCTCTTTCTGGAACACAGGTAAGACAGCATGGACCCAAAAGTTATATGAACAGAAGAAATAAGTACTAGAAGAACAGTTTTTATTCAGAAACTACATTTTACTTCTGTGTCTAATATGATTACTCATGTTCCATGTTTAGCACATAAAATAGATCCAGTTTCTGGAAAGCAAACTGCAACCACAGGGTCAGCTGGAGCCAGTCAAGAGATCTGTTCCAGGTCTACTGTGGTCCTCCTAAGACCAGTGGTACTGGTCAGGTCCTCGAAGCCCATTGAAACCCAATGATCAGTTTTTTCTTTCGTAAAGTAGCACAACAGGATCTATCCCTACTTCTCTGAAACTCCTATGGCTCAGTGTTGTTGTGTAAGGTTCCCTGGGGAAATATGAACAAACATGTATTCACCCAAGATGAGAGACCAATGAAACAAAGGCAATGATTCTGCCCTAGCCTAACTCAGTGAAGTAATGAGTTGCCTGGGGTCACTGACAGAAGCATGAGTGACTCAAAGACAGCTAAATCACCAAAACACACATTCCTGCCTGGGTCATCACTCAGGAAAGCTGTATCTCTGGACCTCTCTGCACAATTTTCAGTCAGTTCTACAGTCTCTTTTCCCCACCAATTGTTAGTGCTTCTAATAACTGTACAAATTTTGTGGAATGGGTCTTGTAAGCTTTGTAAGTTTCTTGTAAGCTTTGTTCACTTACTGAGATTTGTAAATGTCTCTTTTAAACTTATTTTTACTTATTTATTTGAGAGAGCAGAGAGAGAGAGAGAGAGAAATAGAGAGAGAAAAAGAGACTAGGCATGACAGGGCCTCTTGTCACTGCAAACCAACTCCAGATGTATGAGCCACTTTGTGATGTGGCTTTATGTGGATACTGGAATTTGAACTCAAGCTGGCAGGCTTTAGAAATGAACATCTTTAACTGCTGAGCTATTTCTGAACATCAGTAAGTTTCATTACCTTTCAAATTCTTTTTCTTAAAAAATATTTTATTTCTATTTATTTATTAGAGAGAAAGAGAGATACAGAAATAGGCAGGTACAGAAAGAGGGAGAGAATGGATAAGCTAGGGCCTCCAGCCACTGCAAACGAACTCCAGATGCATGTGCCCCCTTGTGCATCTGGCTAATGTGGGTCTTGGTGAATTGAACCTGGGTCCTTAGGCTTTGCAGACAAACGCCTTAACCACTAAGCCATATCTCCAGCCCTACCTTTCAGATTCTTGTAAGCCCTCCTTGTCCCTCCAGGAGGGAGTGCTTCAATTTAGAAGAAATAGCTGCAAAGCATTCAGAGAAGCTGAAAGATGTTTGAGAATGTCAGGCATGTGTAAAGGAACATGGGAGAAAAGGAATTGTGAATGCTGGGCTTTCAAGGAGAGCAGTGTCTGATCCTGGAAGAAATTACCTGTGTAGTAGAAAGCCATTTGGATTTACTTGGGCCTTGAGGTCTATGGGAGAAGAAGCTTTCCATGTGCCATACCTTAGCCATGAGAATTTCCATTCCTGATTTAAGATTGGGCAAGTTTGAATATGTGAGTGCTGGAAGTGACTAGAGGCCTGCTATGTGAGGGATTAAGCTTCGGGATAGTCTGTGATTTTCTTTCCCTTCAGGGGTGGCCAGCCTTTCAGTTTCTCTTGGACATATTGAATGAAGAATTGTTCTGGGCTGTACATTAAGTGCCCATATTTAGGGCATTTGATTTAGATTTCAATTTCTTCTAACCACATATCCTTTTTAGGGTTTCATTTAAGCTCTCTTTGTTTCTTTGCAATATTTTCTGGGCTATCTACCTATCTATATATCTATCTACCTATCTCTCTATCATCTATCTGTCAGTCTATCTGTCTATTCATCCATCCATCCATCTATTCTTTTGAATGAAAATAAACTAATAAATTGAAATGCTTCTTTTTATAGATATATCCTGGGATGATCCCTCCAGATAATCAGAGGTGCCCCTGGGGTGAAGCCATCGCAGGCAGTGTCACAGACAAGCAGAGCATACCAGGTCACGTTTGAAAAGGAGACAAAGGGAGATGCATGGAGAACACGCAAATATGTGCAGGTTGGCCCTGTGCAGTTCAGTTCAAACTCTGGCTTCCATAGGCTGGGGAATAAATTTGGGGGAATAAATCAAGGGTCCTGACAACTTGTCCTTTTGGCAAGAATTCTTTAATTGCTTCTGGGTCTCATGTCTTTCATGTAATGTGCCATGGAGTCTTTGCCACTCTTCCAGTAGCAAAGATGTGTCCATCCCAGGACTGTGCTTAACATGCTTTAGTTTAAACCCAGGACTAATAACCATTGAAAAAGTCCTAACATCTGGACAGAGCAGTCTCTGCTCTTAGCACCACAGCAGGCAACTTAGATTACCTATCAAGTTCTTCAGAGAGGTTTAGAAATTGTGTGTGTGTGTGTGTGTTTGTGGGTATATGTGTGGACGCATGTACATGTGTGTATGTGTGCTTGTGTATGCATGGGTCCACATGTGAGTCCATGTGCAGGTGTGCATTGTGGGTCCATATGCGTGCATATGTATGTGCATGTGGGTAGTGCCCGAGGCTGACACTGATGTCTTCCTTCTTCCGGCTCCACCTTACTTACTGAGATAGGACCTCTCACAGGACCCGGAGCTCACTGCTTCCAAGACTCTCCAGCCAGCAAACCCCAGGGAGCCTCTGTCTCCACTTCCCCAGCACTAGGATTATAGGCACTGGGATTTGATGTGGGTGCTGGGGATCTGAACTCAGGTCCTTGTGCTTATGGTGTAAGAATTTTGCCCACTAAGCCATCTCCTCAGCCCCTAGCTCAAGAATACTTGTGAGGGTCATTTCCTTAATTGTTAAGATGTATTGGCTCTTGTGAATTTTAAATGAAATCGTCTATGTAAAGTATCTCGGGTAGTGCTTGGTTCAGAATGGCCATTTGATAAATGGGCTTGGTGATTAGGGGAGGAATCAGGCTCCAGGAGACAGGAAGTGTACAATCTGCGCTTAGCTCAGCCTCTAATGAGTTCTGTGAGTTTGGGCGAGTCACTTAGCTGCTCTGGGCTTCAATTCACCCATCTATCAAGTTGTCAGCTGCTATTTGATGGCTTACCTATCACCGTGCAGAGAAGGCAATAGCCTTGCAAATATTAGGAGCTTAACACGTATTTGTCAAAGGATCAAATAGGCATAGCAAGTACTCTGAAAAGTTAAAATGACCACACACATGTGCAAGGGAGCACATCCATGTGCTCATATTCCCCAAAACATACAAGCCTCAAGGCAAATAGGAAAACAACTATATTTTATGGAGATTTTTTTCTTTTAATTTGAAAATTGGTGGGTTATCCTTATTATGGTAGCATAGTAAAAAAAAAAAAAATAGGTGCATTGGGTGAAACAACACAAAAACTTGAGGCAGTTTGAAGACAGCCCCTTGTATATGCCACCGAGGACACCGAGATGAATGCTAAGAGGAATTAAAAACACTTTCCTTCTTCCCCTTCCTCTGCTCTGAGACAATCATCAGTTACTGTTATCCACCGGCTCCATCTCATCTAAGTTCATTTCCAAGATGAAGTTTCCTCGTTGGATGGTGGCTGTCCAATCCTCCTTCTGTCCATCACAGACTGCCTCAGAGCTGTCCCCAGATTGACAGTTTGAGAGCGAATCAATAATAATTATCTCGCTGCAGCCATGGCGAGCTGTGTAATTCTGCCACGGGACAGCATTGTGCAAACAGAGTTGCATCCTGGCTCTGCAGGTTTAAATATGCAGGCCAGGCTGTCCATTTTGGTGTGCTGATCATGTGATTACTGGGAGGTAGTACTTCTTCCCTGTCTGCATGAAAACCTTTCAAATGATACACTCACCTTTGGGGATGCTGGCAGCTGGCGAGCATTCCACCATGTAAAATGCTGTCTGTGGGACCCCAGACCATAAATCAGTGACTTAAAGACACAAGGCTGGGAGAGGAGACGCGTGGCTCCCATTTTGTCTGTGAACTTTGACAGGAACGAGCAGATGGAGAGTGTATATATATGCATGAAGAAATGAATGATTGAACTCTGTTCAAGTTTATATTTTTTTTAACTTTACCTTCTGAGGTTATCTGTATCTTAGTTGATAATTCTGAGTTAGTTCATTCTAACAGAGGTGTTGATTTGAGAGAGACACATTCTGAAATTTCCATTTGGCTTCACTGAGGTGCATGAAGCCTTTCTCCTGAAAGTTGTTGTGCCAAAGTACTGTGGCTGGCTGGTGTGTTAGTCACATGAAAAGCAGCCATCATTTCATTGGTCATATTTATGTCAACTGGATATTGAGGGTAATAGGGTTTTCCTTGTGTTATTTTCTGGGAATCTTCTTTGGCACTTGGGAGGGAATAGCCGTTTAACTTTTTAACAGAACTCTCCCAAGACTGCAGCATATAACTCTGCTTCCTTCCTTCCTTTTCTTCATTCCTTTGTTTCTTGCCATCAGCCAACCAGTCAAGCATATCACCAGTCTTTGTTAGCTGTGGCCTATTTACAGGGAGCATGTATAAACTACGGCAGAGTCTTGTTCTTGGGGAACCTGCAGAACAGTGAGAGAGATGAGGCATTGGGGTACCAATTAGAGCACTTGACCCAGGTGGGGAGTATTAATTGTCAAAAAATTACAGAGAAAGCGTCAAAGGCTTTCAGAGCCTGGGCAGAAGTTTCCAGCTAGGCGATCATAGTTGTAGCAAAGCATCCTGTGATCAAAGTATATACCTGCTATTTTGCAATGAATTAATTAACTGTAAAGAAACCAGGAAGCCAATTAAAACACCTAAGGCAGATAAATCAGTGGTGAGTTCAAAAGACATGAAAGTAAAAACAAGTTGGGCATACTGAGAATCATTTTTAAAGCTCTTGAGAAAAAGTCTATGGAACTAGAAACACAATAAAATCTGGATTGTGAAAGGCGATAACAAAAATGATGCAATCCCATATAATAAAGCATCCTCTCAGATTTACAGGCAGAACAGAATTCCAGATACCATTCTATTCTATTCCATTTTTTGGTGTGCGAATGTGTAATCTAGAGGTCAACACTGACTTTCTTCCTCAATTGCCCTCCATCTTTTTATTTGACAGGGTCTCTCATTGAATCTGAAGTTTACCAATTCAGCTAGACTAGCTAGTCAGGGAGCCCCAGGGATCCTCCTTTCTCTGCCTCCCCAGGGCTGGGATGACAGGTGCACACCATCATTCCTGTGTCTTACATGGGTGCTAGGGGATCTGAACTCAGGTCTTCATGTTTGTGGAGCAAGAACTTACCCAGTGAGTCAGCAGTAGGGTTAACTGTAACCCCAGCCCCAGATCATCATTCTTTTCTAGTTTGAAAACCTGAGATGTAATCTTCAAGTTTATGTTATCAGAGGTCTCTGGTTGTTTCTAGGTTCCTGGAATCTTACTAAAAGCATTGAAGACACAAGTAGCTATGCAGAAATGCATTTTATTAAGAGCAAAGCAATGCCAAGGGCTTGAACACACTGCTGAAGGGACAGTGAGCCACTCAAGTGGAGAGAACTCAAGGACCCCAGGAAGTGATTTGGGGCTTCTCCTCATAGGGATTTTAGGGGAGGGTGGACCAGTTGCTAGGGTATAGTTTGGTGATCCTCTGGTTGACTGAAAGGTTTGAGTTATACGTTGTTTATTCTATTGCACTTGTTATTTCCCATGATGGATCTGCTTTTAATCACATATGTGTCCAGCAATGCACGGACATAAAACAGTAAATAGGAGTTTCTCCTTTAGTTAGTTAGAGGGCACATTTGACTTTACTGTGCAGGCACCCCAAACCAGTCCTGGCTGGATGTTCCCCTGCTCTTCTAACCCTGGATCTATGTGAGAGTATACTGGAATGGGTACTGACCATGCGATGGTCATGAAGGAGAGGAGAAAAGTCGTTCATCATGTACATCGTGGAGCCAGTGTGCGATACAAGTGTGTGTGTATGTGTGTGGGGGGGTCCCAGGTTCTCAGCTGTATGTGTGGGGGAGGGGTCCCAGGTTCTCAAGGTGTGGCATTGTGCAGAACTGTGTGTTTGCTGCTCAAGCCAATCAGTGTCCTGCATGACTAAAGTGTCCCCTATGCTGGCCTGCCTCATATATGGCTAACAAAATGCTATGCTGCTAAATTGATTGACTATATATGTGCTTCCTCAGATTTCTGGAGAAAAGCATCTATGCAGTTGTATTTTCCTCTGAAACTAGCCAGCTAGAAAGCACCAAGCACACAAGAAGAGATGGCTAAACCTGTGAGTAAATGATATATAAAACAAGCCCCATTCTGAATGTCCTGTTAAGCAAAGATAAAGCCATTTTGTTTACCTATACACAGAAATTAATTTCTATATTCATTCTTAAATTCTCAATTCTTAAATTGTAGATCAGAATCTGTCCTATCTTTTCTCTTCCTAACATCCTTTTGGAAGGAGGGCAGATAGTATCTCCTTTCTTTCTTTCTTTCTTTCTTTCTTTCTTTCTTTCTTTCTTTCTTTCTTTCTTTCTTTTTGAGATAGAATTCTCTTGCCATCATAATGGTGTTTTGTGCTGTCATGTAAATTGATTCTTTTTTCTTGTGCAGATTTCATTTTAAAGTTCTTTTTTAAAACAGTTTTACATTCAGCCACCAAAGTTTCTGTGAAACAGGGCATGGGAATTTTGAATTCTAGATTTTCTGAGAAAAAAAAAAACCAAAATTCCTTATTCGGAATAGTGAAATGACAGCATGTTAGGAATATATTTGAGAGAAACTTTAATGTTTATTTCAAATAAGAATACTTTAATTTTATTTTTTCTATTTTTGACATTTTAATACATGTGTATAATGCGTTTTGATTTTATTCCAACTGTGCACTCTTATTTCCTACTCCTCCCCTGAAGGTTCTTCTTCTCCCCATTAATCACCATCTTTCATATCATGTTTTCTGACCCTTTTTAAAAAAAAGGAAATCTAAGGTAGATGCATATATGCTTTCAAACTTATTTGGGAACTACCTTTTTATCCAATATGCTATTTCCTATAATTCACTGAAATTGGTTTTATGAGTTAATCCATCTAGTATTTTCTAAACTACCAACAATTCACTCCCATAATTTAAGGTAGGGTGCATGTATTTTAGGGTAGGTGTATGTACAATAAACATCAAACTCACAGTGGAATTAGAGATGCGAGGGAGCTAATGAATGCATGAGTGGAATCTGAACTCTCAATCCTGTTTCTTTGCTAGAATATGATTGGCAGCGAGACCTCTTGGCTTAGTACACACACAGCAGATGGGGAGGAGAAGGTGGCATTTTACACAGTTTATCTTCCATTATTGTATTTAATTTTTAAAGGACAAGGGAAACCTCTGGGAATTTCATCTCAGCCTGAAATTCTCCTACCATTTCCACATGTTATTTCTAGTTAGTAGCAATAAAATTTAATGTCTTAAGATAAAATGATATTTAAAATTTGCAAAGACAAGCAATGCTTGTTCCTAGAGGAGATGTGACATGTTTAAGTCTCTAGACCATCATCATTATTGTAACTGAGATGCAGTTTTTCCACTAGACTAATGCTGGTGAAACCATCCCAGAGAGGGAGCTGGAGGCTGGATGCGTGGAAGCACCTTCTTCTGCCACCAAGGGAACTCCCTGACCTGTCAGCTTGCAGTGAATCCCTTCCTCCCTAAACCATGCCTGCTTTGGATGCTCACCCCAGCAACGTGGTGCTGTCTGCAACAGTAGTCCTTCCCATTTTGTTATGTCAAAGTTTTAGGAACTTGGTTAGAATTACTGGACTTGGAGATTTGTCACTGGCTAGAGTTGTTGGACTTGAAGCTACAGAGTTTGATGTTTGCCCTGGTTGTTTTAAATCTTGTATTGGTCGAATATTTCTTTGCTATGCCATCTTTTGCAGTATGTATGTTTGTTCTGTGCCATTATGGGTTTTTTGATGTTATTTTTTTGATATTATGGCTCAGTTAGAAGATCTTGAACTATGGGGATGTATGAACATAATTGGAATTGGTAAACCTATGGGGACTTTTAAAGTTGGATGAATGCAGTAAGTACATTTTATATCATGTATGGTTATCATTTTATGGGGGCCAGGTGTGGAATGTGGTGGTTTGATTCAGGTGTTCCCCATAAACTCAGGTGTTCTGAATGCTAGGTTCTCAGCTGATAAGAGATTTGGGAATTAACGCCTTCTGGAGGGAGTGCATTGTTGGGGGCCAGCTTATGGGTGTTCTAGCCAGCTCCCCCTTGCTAGTGTTTGGCACACTCTCCTGTTGCTATTGTCCACATTATGTGGGCCAGGGGGTGATGTCCACCCTCTGCTCATGCCATTTTTCCCCCTGCCATCATGTAGATTCTTTCTGGAGTCTGTAAACCAAAATAAACCTTTTTTTCCCCACAAGCTGATCTTTGTTGAGTGATTTCTACCAGCAATGTGAACCTGACTGCAACAGTTGGCATCCTGAGAATCTGGTGGTAAGTTTCATGAAAAGGAAATTTGTGTTTTATTGGACACTTACCTTACTCTCATTTTCTCCTACAAATATTCTCCAGAAAGGAATCAAAATACAAATAAGTTTGTCAAAATTAAAGAAAAGGCTGTAAATCCCAATACAAGATTACAGTGTTGAGGTGGAGGAACCAAATACATGCCAAGAATCACACCTGGATGTCTAAAGAAGGTGACAGGTTCAAGCCTGGCTATTCCTGCCATTCCAGACAAATGGCTGCTGTTAGACGTGCCTGGGACTGGCGGAGCCCCGTGGGCCGTCAAACCTCCCGAGAGCCGCTCAGCAGAGCCCCTAGCACTGTCCACACATGAGCCCTCGTGTCTCGGGCATATTCCAACAGCATTTTATCTTAGTACAAACCCCTGAAAAGTTAAAAAGAAAAATTAGGTAAATTTGGGAATGGTACAAGTAACTCATTCTTAGAAAAGGAATTGACTATCAATCAACATTTGCTTAGTAAAAATTGGAGTTTATTAGTATAGCACATCAAATTAAGAAGCAAAGTTGATCAGAGTTATTTGATCGAGAGGATATTGAACAAAGATGCAAAATAGGCTATAAATCAAATCAAAGCTAAACTTCCCCCCACATGGAAGCAAGAGGCTAGTAGTTTGGAGGCAGTTGGTTTTTTATAACTGCTCACATTTAATAGTCAGAATTAGGAAAATACTCAGAAAATCTGTCATAATAACTTGAAGCAAAATTTTAGAGATTTTCTAAGAAAATAAAGATGTATGCAATGAAAGAAGGCAGTTACCCCGGTATTCATTGGAGTCAGGTGTTTAATCTGAGTAATTCAGACAAGAATCTTGCCACTGTGATCTTGGTCGTGCTGTGACCCTCTCTCTTTTCAGCACCTCCCATGCACACAGAGGGCCTTTGTGGATGGAGCAGGATGAAGCATTTGTTTTTATAAAATAAAATGCTGCCCTTTCACTCAAAATGTCTTCCCCTGGAGAGCCTCTACAGATCAAACGTATTCTTTTTCACAATTGAACAGATCCTTCCCAAAGCTGTGACCACAGTTTTTTTATTTATTTTGGCCTGTGATGAAAGGTAAGTGCCTTCGGAACGCCTCCTGCGATGGCTTTCAGCAGGGAGAGCCCTCCGGGTGGAAAAGCAGAAAGCATTTTGAAGGTGCAAACACATCTGGTGAAGAGCACTTTCTCTGAGGTCCCTCCCTCGGAAAATAACTGTAATGCCCTATAGGATTTTAAAGTATTTAGTCATCGTTACCTGGTCACACTGTGGGGACAGAGACTTTCTTGTGGTCGGATATTTAGATTCTCCCAATTCAGGTCAAAAGTTATTCTTATGAAAGCAATAGCATATTCTTACTAACATCCAGCTAGCTGTCTCTAATAACCTGTTTTTTGTTACTACAATGGGTAACCAAAAGAATATTATTTTGCTCATGGTTAGGAGTTCAAGGTCAAGGGACTGTGTGTGGGGCTGACCATCTTACTGACAGACTCCCAGGGAGGTACGTGACTTCACATGGCATGGCATGGAATGTATCTCTGTGTGTGTCACTATCCCTTTTCTTTTATTATTTTGGGGGTGTGCATGCACACGCATACACAGGCACTTGTGTGTACACGCACCCTGGCATATGGGTGAAGGGCAGAGGACAAGCTTAGCTGTCAGTCCTCACCTCCTCACCTCCACCTTGCCTGTCGTAGGGTACCTTAGGTTAGTTGGGTCAGGGGCTGTGTCCATCTCCCATCTTGCCAGAATGTTCTAGATTACAGATGAGCGCAATTGTGTCCAGCCTTATGTGGCTTCTTAGGGTCTTAATTCAGGTCCTTACATTTGTGCAACCAACCATTTACCCAGTAATCTGTGTCCATGGTGTGCCTTCTTGTTATAAAGCTACCAGGATTCCATCATGGGGCTTGATAACCTTAACCAAGCCTAATCACCTCCCAGCGGTTCCACCTCGACACATCATAGGTACATTCTTCCTCTTCCCTCCTCACAATGAAGGTTAAATTTCCACCTGTGAACCTTTCAGGATCACAGTCAACCCCTATCCAAGGGTCGGGACTGTTATATGCAGTCAGTATTTCTGTCCAAATCCAGCCTGCATACAATGGCTCATCTCCCACCTAAGGCCCTATTAACTCTGCTTGAACAACTGTGGAGGCTTCAGAAGTTTCTTTCTGCACCAAACTTCTCCCTTAAAGTGTAATCTTCCCACACTAGCCAGGTTTTCAAACTTAGACCACTGTTCATGATACCTGAGATGGTTAATCTCTAATTGTCAACTTGACAAGACTTAGAATCACCACACAAACAAATATCCAGCCATAACTCTAAGAGATTCTCTAAAAGAGAAAGTTGAGTTGGGAGAATCTACCCTAACCTTGGGATGGGCTCCAGGAGAAAGCTAGCTGAGCCCTTAGCACTTAACACTCTGTGTCCTCACTAAGAACTCAGTGTGATCCGCTTCTGCCACAATGGACAGGAGCTGGAACTGTCAGCTGCAATAAAACCTTCCTCCCTTAAGCCAACTTTTAAAAAGGTATTTATTATTTATGAGAGAGAGAGACAGAGAGAGAGAGAGAGAGAGAGAGAGAGAGAGAGTGGCTATGGACATGCAAGAGTCTCTTGTCACTGCAAATGAACTCCAGATGAATGTGCCACTTCGTGCATCTTGTTTTATGTAGGTACTGAGGAATCAAACCCAGGCTATTAGGCTTTGCAAGCAAGAGCCTTTAACTGCTGAACCATCTCTCTAGCCCTCTTAAACTGATTGTTATCAGATATTTTGTCCCAACAACAAAAAGGTACCTAGTATGGTCCCCAAGTGACTTCATGACTTATTATTTGAATGACATTCAAAGTACTTAACCTCCTCCATGGCCTGGCCTCAGCCCCTCAGCCCTCATCTGTATGTCTCAGAGTACTCTGTGCAGCATACTCTGGTCTTACTGTCATTGAAACATGCCAATCAACCTGCCCACAGTCATTGTTGCTCCCTCAACCTGGAGCCCCATGCCACCAAGGGCCACATGGATCATGAGGTCATGTCGTCATCTCTCTGCTGGATGGTGCCTCTCCATAGAAACTTTCCTTACTCCCCCACCACTTGGTGGTAAGTGGTCCTTATCCCATGTTTTGTCAAAGCCTCTACTACTGCTGGCCATGTAAATATTTCTTTGTTATTCCTTATTTTCCTAATCTACAATAAAATTCAATCACGAGAAGGATATTATCAATTATTTTCATTCCTGTATTCATTTCTCACAGTGTGGAGTCTGAAATGAGAGCCTGTGTTAAGTTGTCATGCCAAAGAACCAGAAACTAGGTAGCCAGGCGGCCCGTACAACTAACGCCTATTGTCTCATAGTCCTGAAGGTAGAAATCTATGACTAAGGTGGGCTCCAGCGCTAATTTCTCCAGAGAGCTGAGAAGGGTCTGTCCCCTGACATATCCCTACTTCTGGCGGTATAGTGGCAGCCTTTGGTGTCGCTTGGCTTTGAGAAGCACAATCTCCATCTCTGCCTTCACCTCCACATCCCTGTGGGTCTCTGTATCCAAACTTCCCAATTTTATAAGGCAATTAGTCTTGTAGGATTAGCACTCACCCTGCTCCCGTGTGACTTTGTAATTACATCTGCAAAAACTCTCTTCTCTAAACTAGATAAATTCTGAGATTTTTGGGGCTAGGATTCCGACCTATGACTACAGGGGGTGTATTAGCTTCTGTTCTACAGAGAAACAGAACTCGAAGGACATGGATATGTAAGAGGAGGTTTAATATGGTGATTGGCTGGTGTGACCATGAAGGTGGAGATCGAACCAGAGAAGCTGGAGAACAGCAGAACCGGCATTGTAATTCAGCTTGTATGAAGGTCAAAGGACAGAGAGAGCTGTGATTTAACTCTCCCTTCAAGGCCAATGCCAGTGTTTGTGTAGGAGAATATAGCTGTCTCAGAGTCCTACCTCTAACACTTTCTTCTTTTTGAGTCCCTAATAAATTGAATGATTCCCCATCCCCATTATTGAGGGGGGGATGCCTTTATTCAGAATCCTGAATCAAATGCTGATGCCTTCTAGAAACATTGACAGACATTGTTTTACCAATGATCTAAACATCTCTTAACGCAATCAAGATGGCACATAAGCTTTCTGTTGGTCAGCATCTGACTATTCAGTGGTCTTTTTCTCCAATACCATTCTTGTTCTTCTCAATCTCTAACCATGCCCTGCTTAAGGATGTGACTGACAGGGGCTCTGATGCTCAGCCGAGGCTGAGGTGGGGAATGACCTTAGGTTTAATTTCCTCACACCTGCTGAGGGGGAAGAGCATCGGCTTCTCCTCGGACAGCAGCTGCTCACCAGCTCTGGGGATGTCACTGCTCTGGTCCTACCTCATTTAGATACAGATATCAGGCTGTGGAATGCTGTCCAGTGACCTTGGACAGAAGCACTGGTTAGGGTCTGCTGCCCACTGACTTGTAGGCTGGTACCAAGTGTGGCTGTAGCACTGTAAGAGCTTATAATAGACAGTGCATTTGCCCATCTGGGTCCACATCATGTAGAGCTTACGGCGTAACTGCATGCTGCATGTTAAGTACACGGTGGCTATTTTTCAGTTAACAAAGGGCCTTCCCAGCGCTTAACGTTCACATGCTGAGAAGTACTTTCAATTTCCTAGGAAGATGCCTCCACTTGTCAGACAGACAGGAACTCCACGAGAGCTTGATTATAAAGATGGGAAGGATCTAACTCATATTTTTACCTTTAACACTTGGTAGAAGATCTTTAAGATGCATGGTTCAGAGATTTCAAGATGAGAATTGCTGATCTTTTCAAAGGCTCTTCTTTTGACGTATATCTTTATGTTTATAGTGAGTTTCTTCAGTTCTTAACCAATTATGGTAATATCTTTAATTGGGTGTTTAGAGGACTTACATCTCATGTACTTTTTTTTCTTTGCTGTTATTTTGAGGTAGGGTCTCACTGTAGCGCAAGCGGATCCAGAATTCACTGTGTAGTCTCAGGCTGGCCTCAAAGTCATATTAATTCTTTTCCCTTGGCCTCCAAAGTGCTGGGCTTAAAGGCATGAACCACCACACCCTGTTAATGTAATTTTTAAATAAAGTTGGATTTAAAATACCATTTTGCTTATTATTTCTCTCATTTATTTTGTTCTTTTTAAAATCTGCTTTCTTGGGCTGGAGGGATTGCTTAGTGGTTAAGGCTCTTGCCTGCAAAGCCAGAGGACCCAGGTTTGTTTCCCCAGGACCCACGTAAACCAGACTCACAAGGCGATATGGTTCATTTGTAGCAGCTAAAAGCTCTGGCATGTCTATTCCCTCCCTTCCTCCCTTCCTCTCTCTCTGCCTCTTTATTTCCCTCAAATAAATAAAAATGTTTTTTTTTTAAATCTGCTTTCTTTTGCATTTATTTTATATTTTTCCCAATTTGTCTCACTATTAACTTTACCACTTAAAATAGTAATTGTAGAGCTAAAGAGATAGCTCAGTGGTTAAGGTGCTTGCTAGCAAAGTCAAAGGACCCACTCAGGTTCAATTCCCCAGTACACACATAAAGACAAATGTACAAGGTGGTGCATGCACCTGAAGTTTGTTTGCAGTGGCTGGAGGTCCTGGAAACCCATTCTCTCTCTCATGAATAAATAAAAATATTAAAATATAAATTGTATAATTAACATCTTTAACTTATCAAATTCAGTTTTTAAATAGAATTATGCCAGTTCTTATATAGGGTAAGAACCTTACAATGGGATTCTTCCAACTTTTTCCAAAAGGTTTACACTATTGCCATACATTTTACTTTTACATATTTTGAAAAACATTTTATTTATTTCTAAGGAGAGAGAGAGAGAGAGAATGAATGGGTGTTCCAGGGCATCCTGCCAATTTAAATGAACTCCAATGCATGTGCCGCTCTATGCATCTGGCTGTACCTGAGTAAGTGGGAATCAAATGCAGGTCATCGGGCTTTGCAAGTAAGCACCTTTAACAGCTGAGCCATCTCCCTAGCCCTACTTTTACATATTTCATAAACTCTGTAATACAGTGGGTTTTTTTTTTTGCATCTGGAAGTCCATTTTTCTGCATGCGTGTGTGTAGAATATGTGTGGTTGGATGTGTGTGTGTCTCTGTGTGTGGTAGATGCACATGTGTGCAGATGCATGTGCCTCAGGTGCATGCCTGTGGAGGCCAGAGGAGAGCACTGGGAGTCCTCCGCTAATACCCTTGGGCTTGTTTCACTGAGATGGAGTCTCTCACTGAGCTTGGAGCTGCATGGTTTTGGCTGACGAACCAGCCTCAGAAATTCTCCAGTTGTTGCTCCCCATAAGACCGGACATGTCTGTTCCTGTCTAGCTGTTCATGTGGATGTTGCGGACTCAGGCTGAGGATGAAACCTGCTCACAAGGGCTATCATGCCTGTAGGACAAGTGCTCCTAATTACTGAGCCATCTCTCCAGCCCAGAAAGTCACTTATTTTAGGTGTGATTGAGTAAAGGAGAAAACCTCTTATATATTTCTTCACTTTTACCATTTAGAGCCCTTTCTTCCTTTATATAGATTTGAGGCTTTGCCTGATATCATTTATTCCTCAACCTTTCTTTCAAACATGTCTGCCTACGCATTGTTTCATAGTCCACTTGTTTATGCAGTGTTCACGATGCCTTTATTTTGAAAGGCTATTGCTTTGGTGAGGCTTTGTGGGCTCATAGGGGTTTTCTTTCTTATTTTTTCCTTCAATACTTTAAGGCTGTCTTTTCATTGGGCTTTTGCTCATATAATTTTTTTAATTTTATGTATTTATTTGCAAGGAAAGAGAGAGAGAGAAGAGAAGAGGAGAGGCAGAGAGAGAATGGGCACGCCAGGGCCTCCAGCCACTGCAAGCAAACTCCAGATGCCTGTGCTCCTTGAGTATCTGGCTTGCGTGAGTCCTGGGGAATTGAACCTGGGTCCTTTGGCTTTGCAGGCAAATGCCTTAGTGCCTAAGCCATCTCTCCAGCCCACTCATATAATTTTCAATGAGACGTCTTCTGTAATACTTACGATTAAAATAATGTACTTTAAAAAATTAGCCATGTTAATTATACTAGAAGCGGGTGTCATCCTGGTACTCTAGCGCATGCACCTCACGCACTGGATGCTGCTCAGCACACGTCAGCTTCACTGCCCCACCCCCGCTCCTCCCAGTGAGCCTCTTCCTTTTCCAAGCAGCCCTCCCATCTCCGGCTGTCTTATTTTCCAGATTGTACATAGGAAAGGGAATACAAGTTATGTTTCCTTCTAAGTCTAACTTGATCTTACCTAACTGGAAATTCAGTTGAGTAAGAATATGGTTTATTTATTTTTACTCTGTATATAGTTGTTTTAGCTTCTCAAGACCTCTTGAAGTTTTTAATTAATATCTTTCTATTTGAAAAATTCTCAGTGGAAGATCTCTTTAAACATATCTTTGGCATGTTCTTTTCTCCTTTTGTATCTCCAGGTGTAGGTTACAGTGTTTAAATTATTCTTAGTACTTGATTTTTATTTTTTCCTTTGATTTTCTTCTGTATGTTTTCAGTGTGCCTAATTTCTATTGCCCTGTTTTGAAGTTTTTTTCACGGCTATATCTAGTCTTTCATAAGCCTATAAGTATATTTTTTTTTTTCATTTCTGAGATTGTGCTTTATACACCACTTACATATTTTATAGTTGCTCCTGCTTATAGAAATGTATTGTGTATATTGTCTACCTTTTTCCACTAAATATTTTTTAAAAGTTATTGCATGAGTTTAAACTTCTTTTCTGACCCAACATCTGAGTGATCTCTTGGTAGAGTCTATTGGTCTCTGTAGCTTTTGATAATGGACTCTTTTTTCTTTTTCATCTGCCTCATGATTTGATTACTATTTTTCATGTGTATGAAAATACAGGCATCAGAAAGCATATTCAGCCTAGAAATGTAGGCAGCACAGCAGTCATACAGCTGAGTCATGTTGAGAACCTGTTTTCTGCTTTCTAGTGAAGCCCTTGCAATGATTTCAACACACCAAGCGCCCTTCTCTGAGCTCTCCCTCCATCTGTCTCTCCTCACACCCCACATTTCAAAATCAAATCTCCCCCAGAATTAAGCTCTGTGTCCCTTTCCCTCTGGGACAGCTTAGTAATGCCCTAGCTTTCATCTCCAAACTAATTGCCCAAAGAATCCACTTCATGTTTCTCAACCAGACACCATGTTTTCTCCTAGTTTTTAAATCACTTTAGATCCATGTAACTTTTCATGTATATGTGTATGTGGCGTCCATGTGTATGCCTATTCACGTGTGTGTGTGTGTGTGTGTGTGTATGTGCCTGTGAAGGCCAGAGGATGATGTCATGTATCTCCCTGGATCACTTTCTACCTTATTTACTGGGGCAGCGTGTCTCACAAGCCAGAGCTCGCCCGTTCAGCCAGTTTAGCCAGCCAGCCAGTCCTGGGGCATCCCGCCTCTGCCTCCTGAGCACGAGGATGACAGGCATGCTGCCAGCCCCACCCATCTCTGATGTGGTGCTGTGGATCGAAACTCAGGTCCTCATGCATGCAAGTACTGTACTGATGGAGCTATCTCCCTGGCCTCATCCTTTCAAACTTAACCACCGTGGAACCCAACATTTAAGCTCATAGTTTTCCTACTTTCCTCCCACTTCAATTTCCTTATCAATATCTTTGCCAACTTTCATTTTCCTCCTTCTCTTGGTCCTTTGGTATCACATCTTGGGACTCATTTTATTTAATTTCTTTTTTTTAATTTTTATTTATTTATTTGAGAACGAGAGAGAGAGAGAGAGAGAGAGAGAGAGAGAGAGAGAGAGAATGGGTGTGCCTGGGCTTCCAGCCACTGCAAACGAACTCCAGACATGTGTGCCCCCTTGTGCATCTGGCTAATGTGGGGAATCGAGCCTCGAACCGGGGTCCTTAGGCTTCACAGGCAAGCATTTAACCGCTACGCCATCTCTCCAGCCCGGGACTCATTTTGTAATTGTGTATTTAAATGCTACTGAAATGAAATACGAAATTGTAAAGCAGTTGTGTTCTCATTGCTGGGACAAAGCATCTGACTGAAGCAGCTTATGGGAGGAGATGTATTTTTGGCTTACAGCTTTGTGGGGAAGCTTCATCCCAGCAGAGAAGAGTACCCAGCTGGCCCCTCACACATCTGCCGCCAGATAAGCTAGCTGGGAACCCACAGTAGTCTGGACTTGTTAAGCCCAACGTCCATCAACATATCTCCTACAACAAGGCTCTGAGACTTCCCAAAGGCTCCACCAGCTAGGGGCTAAGTAGGAGGCTTAACTACAAACACCTGAGGCTATGGGAACATTACATTCAAACCACCAAGGATTGTCTTCTGCTCTGTCTTCTTTGCCTGTCTCCATGTTGGGGTTCAGGTCCTTTCTGCCTGGCTATGGGTGGCTACCTCAGCATCTTCATCCCTGGCCTTCATCCTGTCTCCTGTCCAACTCTTGCTCCCTTCCCCACTTTCTTGTCCCCTTTAGCTGCAGAAACAGCTTTGCCTCATCTCTTCTCAGTCCATGGTTACTCAACATCATTTCATGGATAACATCCAAATATCTCAACTTTTGGAATGCAGAGCATCCTATCAACTCAACATCACTGTCAACCAAGTACTTATTAGTGTCCCCTTTAGGTCTAGGTTTCTGGCTCCCCACCCCATGTCCTGCACTGCGCACAACTTGTACAGGGACACGTCATGCCAAGGAACTCATTACTGACTCAGCAACTATAAACAAACAGCACCAGGTCTCTAATTAGCTACGTGTATGCACACAAGCATAATATGTGTATAACAAATTTTTATTGAAGTGGCACACTGGTGATAATATGATTATCTGTCATGGAAATACCATACAGGAGAGTAGTCGAGCAAAATGCCAGAGGAAAGAGTTTCTTTTCTGTTTAACTGAGGGACAATAACATCAATGATTAGATTTAGCTTTATAAGCTACGGGGTTTTTTTGTTTTGTTTTGTTTTTGTGTTTTGGTTTTCAAGGTAGGGTCTGGCTCTGGTTCAGGCTGGCCTGGAATTCACTATGTAGTCTCAGGGTGGCCTCAAACTCATGGCAATCCTCCTACCTTTGCCTTTTGAATGCTGGGATTAAAGGTGTGTGACACCATACCTGGCTGCTTACATTTTTGATAATTAATTTAGGAAGCCTTTCCTTGAACATACCAATGTGCTAATTCAATGAAAAATAAGTGATGGGAATGATTCCCAGCTGGAAGACAACTTTTAATTTTTGTTGTCGTTTAAATGGAAATTGTGCACCAGGATGCAGAGTGGCACAGGGTATTTGGTTGCTTGAGATATTTTGTTTTCTGGATGACTTAGAGTGAGGGCACAGGGCCTGGTGGTCACTCTTTCCGTGTTTGATAACCTGATTCTTTCTATATTATTCCAGATATCTATGAATTATTTTAAAATTATTTGTATTTATTTATTTATAAGCAGAAATCAAAGAGAGGAAAAGGGAGAGAGAGATAGGAAAGAAAGGAGGAATGGAGGAAGGGAGGGCAGGGGAGAATATGAGCATACAAGGACCACCAGCCACTGCAAATGAACTCCAGATGCATGCACCACCTTGTGCATCTGGCTCTATGTGGTTACTGGGAAATCAAACCTGAGTTCTCTGGCTTTGCTGGCAAATGTCTTAAGTGATCTCTGCAGCCTGATGAAGTATTTTATACAGTGAGGGGTGGAGAGAAAAAGGAGTAAAGAAAGTAGATGGAGCTGTTTAGGTAGAAAGAATTCCATTTAAGAATAATTCCCCTGAAAGTGTTAATTTGGTAAAATCCCTAGTAAATGACCTACTCTCAACCTTATATAAAGCAGTCAAAAATGTTTTTTTAGGGGGTGGATATATGGCTCAGTGATTAAAGCATTTGCCTGCAAAATCTAAGGACCCAAATTCGATTCCCCATTATCCACATAAAGCCAGATGCACAAAGTATCTGGAGTTCTATTTGCAGTGGCTAGAGGACCTGGTGGGCCTGAGGGAGAATGAGCACGCCAGGGCTTCCAGTCATTGCAAATGAACTCCAGATCCATGCACCCCTTTGTGCATCTGGCTTACCTGGTTCCTAGGGAATTGAACCAGGGTCTTTTGGATTTATAGGCAAACACCTTAACCTCTAAGCCATTTCTACAGCCCTAAAATATTTTTAAGTGGCTTTTTAATAGAGCATGATCAATTCTCAGCTGTGATAACCCTCATTTACTACCCACAATGGCACCTGTATGCAAAGTAATTCATAAAGACCTGATTGGCTTTTTACTTCTACTACTCCAGCCTTAGAGAAGTCCCTGGAGGGCGAGTAGGAAACATAGCAGGATGGGTGCTTGGTGTCAGGAGTTCTGAATCCTGGGGCACTCCACCCTCACAGAGCTCCTGAGGCTCAGAGCCTAAGAGCATGTGTGTCCCTGTCTGTCCATATCACAGAAATCATAATCATTGAGGGCACCAGGCAAAACCCCACTGATTCAGTTTCAGTCTTCTTTCTGCCCTCCCTCCTTTGTTCCCTTCTCTCTTTCCTTCCTTCACTTCTTCCTTCTTCTCTCCCTTCCTTCCATTCTTCTTCTCTTCCTTCCTCATTTCTTCCTTATTTCCTTCCTTCCATCTTCCCTCCATCCTTTCTTTCTCTCCTCTCCCCTCCCTCCCTTTCTCTCTCTTTTCTTTCTCTCCTCCCTTCCTTCCTCCCTCCCTCCCTCCCTCCTCCCTCCCTCCTCCCTCCCTCCCTCCCTCCCTCCCTCCCTCCTTCCCTTCCTTCCTTCCTTCCTTCCTTCCTTCCTTCCTTCCTTCCTTCCTTCCTTCCTTCCTTCCTTCCTCTCTTTTCTTTCTCTCCTCTTTCTTTCTTTCTTTCTTTCTTTCTTTCTTTCTTTCTTTCTTTCTTTCTTTCTTTCTTTCTTTCTTTCTTCTTTTTTTCTTTCTTGCTTTTTCTCTTTCACTTTCAAGAAAAACCATATTAGGATAACATGTTTGGCTCTAAATCACAAATCTTACCAGAAATTAAAAACATTATTTTCCTCACATCATCAGACTTTCCTCTTGTAGAGCTTCTCTGGAGAGTGTAAGGGCAGTCAGCTGACAGGAAGGGGATTGAAGGGGCGGGGCAATGCAGGTGGTACAGAGCGGAGTGACAGCCAAATATTGGAACAAGAAAGCATATTGAAGGAAGGAAGAAGAAACAAGAGTGATAAATGAGTGCCTTCAGTGTTCAGCATGACACTGCTCAAGTCTAAGGCTTTATCTAACCCTTCTATGACTTGGGAATGCTCTCTGAAATTCATCTGCTGTATGCTTACATGGACATTTGTGTCTTTGAAAATCAAAACAAAGGCTGGGGAGATGGCTCAGTGGATAAACTCCTTTCTGCTCAAGTCTCAGTACCTGAATTTGATGCCTAGACCATACATTAAACACAGGAAGTCCCTGGTGGACTTCTATAAATCCAGCACACAGACACATAGGAGGCAGAGATGGGAGGATTCTCAGAAAGCAGGTGGGTAGAACACCAAAGAACCATAAAGGCAGAGCGAGAACTCAGAGTAGAAACCCTCCCTCTAGTGAAGTGGAAAGGTGAGGATGGACCAAAAGTTGTATTCTGACACACTTGCACTCACACACTTGTATGCCTGAACACACATGCACTCTCTCTCTTTCTCACACACTACAACCAAGTCAAAAGAGTATACCAGTATTGGTTGTTTGCTCTGTTTTAAAGCTGTAGTGAGTATTTGAAAATATTGACTATTCAAAACCCCTTGGTCTTTCTGGACAATTCTAAGTACTATATCTATCACCTCCCTTTCCTTTTTATTTATTTAAGAGAGAAAGAGAGAGAGAGAGAGAGAGAGAGAGAGAGAGAGAGAGAGAGAGAGAGAGAATGGGTGCACTAGGGCCTCTAGCCACTGCAAATGAACTCCAGATGCATGTGCCACCTTATGCATCTGGCTTACATGGGTCCTGGGGAATCAAACTGAGGTCCTTTCGCTTTGCAGATAAGTGCCTTAACAGCTAAGCCAACTCTCTAGCCCTCCCTTTCTTTTCTTACTTGCAACATTATAAATTAAGAAGCAGCCAGAGCTAAACAAGTGTGCCCTATGGTATTTGAATTTAGGGTGCATGAACACTCTTCAAGAAAATAGGTAACATTTTAGAGTCATATGTATCTTAGAAAATCATTAAAATATTGTTAAAACCTATGTCAGTCTTATGATGTAAACTGAGTATTAATACTATATCTCATTTTCCTACCTATAGTTTAATTCCATCTCACTAAATTTGCTAAGAAAATGATTTTTGAAGCTCTATAAAAGACAAGGCCCAGCTCTAGTATCTTACGTCTCCTTTTTTGCATCTATTAGTGAAGAAAGACTCTAGAAAAGGGCTGTGTTATTCTTGTAAAGCTGGTTTTCAGTTAATATATTCCATAGTCAACCTCTTGGCCTGTACATTACTGCGTTTTTCATTACTTCATTACCGTGCATTTTGTTATTGATTTTGATTCAATCCATTCGAAAGTCAATATTCACAACAGTAAAAACAGAGGGTAGAAGAGTCTGTTATATATAGTAAATTCATCCTTTTATATAATACCCTAGAATGTGTATTAAAAGTGTCATGGCCAGGTGCTTCCAAAGCAAGAAATCACACCCAGCCAGTTAATAATCAGGGCATTCCAAGTATGTGGGGTGGGAAGATGTTCAGTGTTTTGAAGGTGTCTTCTCTCAGTACCTGGGTGGTAATTCCAGTTTAGTGTCTGCGTAGTGATGTGTTGGAAATGCTTGCTGTTACTAGCCTTGCAGAGCCTCAGGCATCAGCCACAGGGAAAGCAACACCCTCGCTGTTAGTTTCAGGACGAGGAAGGCTGGGAGGTGCTGGATTAGAGAAAGCAGTGTTTTCCAGCCAGCTGAGGCCGGTCAGCCGTGACTAAGACAGAGTAGCCTCTCCAGCAGTGAAAACCACCAGTGGGCTGGAAAGGGGCATCCAGAGCTTTCAAAACATGGTCACCTACCAGCACGTGGCCAGCACCATCATCTGTTGTTGCAGAGCAGAGCAAAGATCAAGGGCTCTTAGAGCTCCTCCTCCACCCCCACGTTTCTGGTCCCACCTTTGGTCATTCTATAAGAAATGATTTGTAAGTGCTGCTTTCTCAAATAAACAAACACACCCTTTAAAAATAAAGTCATGTCTTTGATAATTGGGTTATCATGAAATTTTTGTACTAATTTTGAGTTTTACAAAATAACAACAGGGAAGATGGAGGGCAAAAAAAGACATCCAAATAGAAGAGAGACTAGCCAGAAAGAAGCAGGGGTCACTAAAGGAGGGCCAGGGTGAGAGGCAAGGGAATGTAGTAGGGAGATTATGATGAAAATACATTATGTACATGTATGAATGTTGTCAATAAATGACTAAAAATATAAGGGACTGGGCGATAGCTCAGTTGGTAAAGTGATGACCTAGCAAGCATGAGGACCTGTCTGTGATCCCAAGAATGCCTGTGAAGAAAGAAAACTGGTGAACACGTTTACACATGCCTGTAATTCCAGAGCTGGGGGGTGAGTGGAGACAGGCAGATTCCTGGACCTCCCTGGCCAGCCTGTCTAGCCTTCTTGAGTATCTTCAGGCCAATGAGAGATCCTGTCTCAAAAAAGGTGGAACAACTTTCCTGAGGATGGCACCTATGGTTGTCTCTCTCTCTCTCTCTCTCTCTCTCTCTCTCTCTCTCTCTCTCACACACACACACACACACACAAAGAATTGTTTAAAACATCATTGATCTTGAGTTTTGAGTGTTTTGAGAACCTTTTTGAATGTGATCCTTTCCTTTCAGTTCATCTCCAACTCTGCCGATGAATGGTTACCACATTCACACTGCATCATATTGAAACAAACACTGTGACTCTTTTACAGATGATTAAGGTTGAAGAAGAGACTTGTCTGAGGATGTGCAGAAAGGTCATGGCAGAAATGGATCTTTAACTTTTATTTTCAAGATCTCACTCTGCTTTTCTTTTCATTTTGAAAATTCCACGGCCTCCACTTGTCACAAAAGAATAATCTGGGGAGGCTGGAGAGATGTCTCGGTGGTTAAAGGAGCTTCCTTTCAAAGCCTTTTGGCCTGGGTTCAAGCCCCTAGTACTTGAGAGCTTGTCAGGGGGTTCTAGCAGGGGAACACAGCTACTCAGATACCCTTGACCAAAGACCAGCCCTCCTCTATTCAGGGGAGGTTGTCCTCTTCCACCTAGCATGTAGCTTTGGGAGGGTGCACATAGATCGGTTAGGTTAGAAGGTGACACCCACTAACCAACACTCACATAAAGCCAGATGCACAAAAAGCAAAAAACCAAATTCTGTAGCTCCAACTCCAACAACTCTACTCAGTGACAAGTCTCCAAGTCTGATGATTCTAACCAGCAACCAGTCTCTAGAGTTCCAATTCTGCCCCTCCAGCTAGGCTACCCATAGTCCTGGAAAAATTCATCTGGGGCCAGCAGCTGTCCTTAGCAGCCATCTCATGCTCTCGGAATCTCTACTTGGTCTCCACTGCAATCCACGATCCATCATGGCTCCATTGGGTCTCCATGCAGGCATCCAGCAAACTTGCTTCACACTGCCCATGGCCATTTCCAAAGCACAAGACCGTGTTGCAAATTCAGTGACCTTCTCTTTCTTATACTCCACAATACCAAGTAGAGTGCCAATTTGTTTATCCAGGGGAGAAAAAAGCAGACTTTGAAGAACAGGACACTCCTTGAGCACTCAAGCCCCTTCAAAAGAGTCGACATTCTTCCTGTTGTCCCAGTGGAGGTCAGCTGGCCAATCTCAATGGTTGTAATCTCTCAATTGAAGCTGAGTGGGAGCAATTTAGGCCCAAAGATTTCATTTTTTCTGTGCCATATCCATCCGCTCACAGCAGTTCATTTCTATGCAGTGCAACCCTGCACAAATTCTCAGGACAAGGCCATAACAGCAAGCGTCTCACACAAACTGCTTCTAGCTCAGTCCAGACAAAGCTCCTTTTTACTCAGTCCATAGTTTACACAGTCCATAGTTCTTACTGGATTCAGGTCTTGCAATTGACCAGAATATTCCATCAAGCTGTACTTATAGCACTGCAAGGTGTTACTTAGGCCAAAGTTTCACATTCCTCTTGAAAATCAGTTCCAAGAGGCCAAAGCCACATAGTAAGGTGTCTAGCAGCAAATGATACCACTCCTAAGTATCAACATTACTGTTGCAGTCAGGTTCACATTGCTGGCAGAAACCACCTGACTAAGAGAAGCTTGCAGGGAAAAAAAGGTTTATTTTGGCTTACAGACTCGAGGAAAAGCTCCACAATGGCAGGGGACATGATTTCTGGAGCAGAGAATGGACATCACCCCCTGGCCAACATAAGGTGGGCAATAGCAACAGGATATTGTGCCAGACAATGGAATAGGGACACTGGCTATCATACCCACAAGCCCACCCCCCACAATACACTACCTCCAGGAGGTGTTAATTCCCAAATCTCCATCAGCTGGGAACCTAGCATTCAGAACACCTAAGGGGGACACCTGAATCAAACCACCGCAGGGTGTGTGGGGGGGTATGGGGGTATGGTAAGGGCCCTCACAGAACAAAGAGAACAGCTCTGTGTCTGTATGTGTGGAAGCAGCCTTGAAGCCTAGTCTGAGGTGGTAAAGGAAACTAGAAAATAGAAACAAGGAACCTGTGCAGAGCAGGCTAGTGAGGATTCTCCACCCTACCTTCCCCCGCCTGCTCTTGGAACCTTGCCCTGCCTAGAGGCAGAAGTAAACAACCATGTACTGCCAGGTATCGTCAACATTACTCTATGCTGGTTTTTACCATAAAAAGTGTAAAATCCCTTGCATCAGGGCTCAGGGTTTACAGGTGACTTTGAGTATGAGTTGGCTAAGAAAGCTGTTTTCTTATGATCTTGGTCCCTTGGTCTTTACTCTCCCACTGCAAGTGAGGTGGTTCATTTCAAAGGTACAGGGCCCAGATGACAGGCAGGGAAGAGAGAGAGAGAGAGAGAGGGAGAGAGAGAGGGAGAGAGAGAGAGAAGGACTCACAGAGTACATGAGAGGCAGGTGACTCATAAATGGATAAGATGAGAGATGACAGACCCCAAAGAGTTCTCAAGGCTCCTTGTGATACAGAGAGGATGGTGTCTTAGGTGTTGAACAAGGACAGAACAGGAAGGTTTGTTTTCAGGTCTTTGTCAGTGAGTGGCTTGTTTTAGATCCTGGTGTATGTGAGGCTACCCACCCTGCATAAATGGGTATGCATGAATGTCTACCAGGGGAAGGAAGAAGTGACAGCAGTGTCTCCAATGACGACCAAGACTGCTTCTTTCCCACAGTGTAGCTGGATATGGAAAGGCATTACCCAAAAGGCAGAAATGGGCCAAGGAGATAGCTCACTTGTTCAAGGCACTTGCTTTCAAAGCCTGACAGCCTGAGTTCAAATCCATAGTACTCATGTAAAGCCAGATGCATAAAGTGGTACATGTATATCGAATTCATTTGCAGTGGCAAGAGGCTCTGCTGTGCCCATATTGTCTCACTCTGCTCACAAATAAATAAAAATATTGAAAAAAATCAAAGGCATAAACTGGGCAGAAGAAAGTACTTCAGGGTTTTAGGTTTCAGCAAAGAAGTGAGGTTTTATGCTTCAGGTACTGGTGATGTGAAGTAGAGCAGACGAAGGACAAGTTGAGGACCCAGGCCACCTCTGTTGGCAGCAGCTGGGTAATAGAATAGTGACACTTAATGCCTTGGATTTGTAGAATCCTGTTGACCCTTTATTAATAAATAAATGATTCCAGGCTGGGGAAATGGCTCAGCGGGTAATGGCACTTGGCTGCAAAAGCTACCAGCATGCCCTCCATTCCCTAGCACCAAGCAGCAGATGATGAGCAGTGATGCATGCATTTGGTATTTGGTTGCAATGTCAAGAGATCCTGGAGAAAACATACACACAAAGTAAACAAATAATTTATTTTTACAAAGAGGCAAAAATGATTTCCCACTGGAGAGTCGGTTTTGTAGATGTTGAATCTGAAGGGGAATCTGAGCTCAACTGAGAAGAGGGGAGAAAAGACAGAGCAGGCAATTGGTAGAGGATATTTTTTTTTGAAAAAAATAAAAGAAAATTTGTGGCAAATTTAAAAAGCATGAAAATGAGGAATTGCCCCAAATTATTAAGCATTGAACTGGGGCTATATGCTTTAATGCATATATATATTTCATTAAGATAATGCCCTGGGAGCTGGGGATGTAGCTCAGTTGGCAGAGTGCTTGGCTAGCATGCATGACACCCTGGGTCCATTCCCCAGCTCTGTGTAAAACCCAACATGGTGGTCTCACATACCTGAAACCCCAGCACTCAGGAGGTAGAGGCAGGAGGATCAGAAGTTCGAGGTCATTCTGGGTAACATATCAAGTTAAAAGCCAACCTGAACTTAGAATAACAGGAATGCTTGTCACTTTCTTCCAAGTCCCTCTAGCACCCCGTCATACACAGTGTCTTCCTACACTTGGAGGACAGTGCTTGCTCACAGCAAATGTAAAAAACAATGCCACTGCTTTTTAGTGCCTAGGAATATTATATAAACCTGGGTGATGTAGTCCTGCTTAAAACCGACAGTTATAGATGGTTTCATCTTTAGCCCACATCTTCTATGACCTCAATTACCACATTAAAATATTGTTAGCAAATTAAAATTCAAATGACATTTATTGCACAAGATCAAGTTCATTCTACAAGGAATTTACATATTGTAATTGACTCCATGCCAGTTGCTTACAATGTCTACATTGTTTGTGGGAGAAGAGCCAGCACTAATGCACACAATGGGGCTGTAATTTATTATGAAACTTTGAGCATCTCTGCTGTGGGGTAGTTAGAGACGTGGTGTCATCCCCTAAGACAACAAACATAATAGCACCAGCATGGACCAGGGGATACAGGTAGGAAGCAAGGTGACTTTCTAGGCGATGAATCTGAACTTCTCTTAAGTCATGCTTTATCTCCCCCCAGGTTTCTTAGTTTTGCCCTTTGGTTCAATGCTTCAGATAACATAGAGCTTAATTTCATTTTAGCTGTGACCTTAGGCCACTCACTTAACCCTTCTGTGCCTCAATTTTCTCACATTTAAAATGGGAGTAAATATACTGCATCTCTCCTAGGTTTGTTCTAAAAGCTGAATGAGATACAAGAAGAGTGTCACACATCGTAAGTACCACAATATCTTTGGCAGTTCTAATTTTCTGTTACTCTGGGTGTTATATTTCTATATCCCTTCCCATCTTTTTTGTTCTATCATAATGATATTAGGTCACTTTAGTCTTTCAATCATGGTGGCCATTCAGTAGCAAGCAAGCATACACTCAGTACATATAATTTCCAAAATGTTCGAATGGAGGCAGACGAGGAGAGCTTTGACCTCATTTTCAGAATCCAGGCAATTCCCGTACTGGTCATCTCCTCTCGGCAACACAGTGGTTGCTCTGTTTCTCTGCCCAGAACCGCTGGTAAACCCAACACAATTTCGGTTCTTCCCTGTGTGAGGATGGCAGGGGTGAGTTCCTCTGGAAATCTTCAGAGTTAACCATACTCTACAGCCCACAAAACTTATCTTTTCCTTCTTGCTGTAGTTCTGGTTATAACAAGTTTCATTACGCAGAAGTGGTGACTCTGTCTGGGTTGGAATCTGGCCCAGCATTATGGGCCCATCGATCCTTGACAGAAACGTGAGTCCACAGCATCAACCTGGGCCTCAGGAAGCACCTGCTGGCAGGACAGCCCAGCAATCTTTCTTTCCATTTTACTTTCTATTTTTCCACAGTTGCTTTAGAGGATTCTTCTACATAGTGAAGTTCAAGAAACTCTCCTCAGAAGGATTCTTGTTCCCTAGCTACAGTTCATTAATGCCGGCTGCTCCAGACACTGAAGAAGGAGGCAGGCTGCCCTCATAGCCAACTGAGAGTCACCACAGGGACTATACAGGGTCTGGTTAGACACGGTGGGATGTGCTTTCAAGGTATTCGTTTATCAAATTCTAGCAACAGGGGCCGGGGAGATGGCTCAGCTAATAAAGTGCTTGCCTTACAAGCACGAGGATCTCAGTTGGGATACCCAACACCCACCTAAGAAAACCAGGCTTGGTGGCTTGTGCTTAGAATCTCAGCTCTGGGGTGGTGGAGAGGTGGGGATTGATGGACCCCCGTGGCTTTCTGCCAAGCCAGTCTTGTTGAATTGGTGAACCCCAGGTTCAGTGAGAAACCCTGTCTCAAAAAATTAAGGAGAGTGACTGAGGAAGACATCCACCACCCACCTCTGGCTTCTGTATATGCATGTGCTCACTTGCACATGCACACACACACACACACACACACACACACACTCACAAACATGCATTGTGTATTCTATGCATGCATAAATGAAAATCAGTTGCTTAAAAAAGATGATCAAGGGCTCAGTAGATGGTTCAGTGGTTAAGGCACTTGCCTACAAAGCCTAAGGACCCAAGTTCAATTCCCAGAACTCATGTAAAGCCAGATGTACAAGATGGTGCATGCATTTGGAGTTTATTTGCAGTGGCTGGAGGATCTGATGTGCCCATTCTCTATCTGTCTTTCTCTCTTTCTTTCAAGTAAATAAACAAAATACGTTTTAAAAAAGATGATCAACTGAGGGTTTCCAGAAAAGAAAAATGAAACACATACCTTTACCCTGGAGTTATGAGCAGAAAAGCCACAAGACTAGAAATCATACCCCATCCAACTACATCCCCTAACTCATGGTTCTTTCCAATCCATTCAGTGGCCCAAATCTTGAACATGACACTGGGTGTACCGTTTGTGTGTGTGTGTGTGTGTGTGTGTGTGTGTGTGTGTGTGTGTGTGTATAGAATATGTATGTGGTACGTGTGATGTGTGGTATGTGGACATACATGTATAGGTACACATGACACATGTAGAGAGCAGAGAAGTATCATCTTAGCTCTCATTCATGCATTTCTTCCCTTAATATGGGGTCATTTTTCTCAACCTGAAGAGGCTGTCTTTCACTGAGCCCCAGTGATTCTTTGGTTTCTGTCCCCCTTTCTGTGAACTAGGATTACAGATGTGTGCAGTTATGCCCAGCTCTTTACATGGGTTCTGGGAACTTGGACTTGGGGATCTCAAACAGGAGAAGCCCCCATGCCAAGTGGCAAGCACCTTAGCCACTAAGTGTCTGTCCAATTCTCACACCTTCCTTTTTTGGGCTTAGCATAAATAGTTCCATTTAAAATACTCAGCAGTTGCCATTCCTTATACCAAATCTGCACTATATTAGGCGAATCAAAATTTCAACATGGTTTTTAGAGCAGGGAAGAAATTTTAAAATAGACATCAAAATAGAAGAGAGACTCATCAGAAAGAAGAGGTTCAGGGGAATGGGAATAGAGAAGCAACAGAAGATAACATGAGGGGACTATGATAAAATAAAAACTATTGCTTAGTGCTTCAATAAAAAAAGTAAAATAAATATCTTAGCCCAGCATGGTGGTTCATGCCTTTAATCCCAGCACTCAGGATGTAGAGCTCTGTGGATTGTAGCAGACAGTTTCAGGTCACTGAGATGAACTTTTAGACCAGGCACAGTTATGGAGGAAGAGATTTATTGAAGCTTACAGATCCAGGGGAAGTTCCATAATGGCAGAAGAAGTTGGCTCCCTCTTAAAGGACCAGGAAAAAAGAACGAGAAAGCTAAAAGCCAAAAGCCACACAGCAAAGAACACTTTAGAAACTCCACCTAGGCCCACTTTATATATCTTTAGATTGAAATCTCAAACCCACCACCACACCTTAAGATCTGCTCAATGACACCACCTCCAACCAGGTGGCTACAGATGCAAACTACAAACTACTAAAACACTGAATATATTGGGACCATCTATTCAAACTACCATATGGATCAATGTGAGTTTGAGGCTGGTCTTAGACTATATAGTGAACTCTTGGTCAGTTTGGGCTAGAGAGAAAGACCATACCTCAGAAGACAAACAAAAAAAAATGTGTCTTTCTGTTTATCAAAATGCCAAAATATCTGTGTACATCCATATATGGGGATTATTGATCAATTCTGGAACTCAATTATTTTTCCATTTCATTTCTGAAAATATTGTTAAAATCATTCTCTGTGCCTGGTACTGTAGGTATTATAAAGTGTTCATGCTGGTATCTCTGACATTGGAGAGACATCTTCAGTTACTGAAAAGAGAAAAAGAGGTGAAAAGTAGCCTAGATAGCTCAGATAGATAGATAGTTGTTAAATATTTAAAGTTTGGCATACTAAGATAATGAGAAACTTCTCCACAGATAAATATAGTGGTTAATTAACAGTATTGACAATTTTTTTGTTCTTTGAGTTTTTCCCTTTTTTTTTTTTTTTCTTTTTTGAAGTAATATCTCACTCTAGCCAAGGCTGACTTGGAATTTACTATGTAGTCCAGAGTGGCCTTGAACTCAAGGCTATTCTCTTACCTGTCAAATTCTAGGTTTGTAGACATAAGCCACTAAGCTCAACTGACTAATTTTTATTTATTTATTTACATATGTATTTAGTGTCTATGTCCGTCCCTGTATAATATATCTATTGTCCCCTTCCCTTAAGCCCTCCCTGTCTATCATGGCCCCGTTTGAGTTTCCTGGACTCCACTGGTGTTTTGTACTCCAACTCACAAAGAAATCTAAGACTTCAAAGCTAGGACCTGCACGTGACAGGGAACATACAGTATTAGAATTTCTGAGCCTGGATTATAACCTTTTCTAGATCCCATCCATTTTCTTGCAAATTTTATAATTTCAGTTTTCTTTTAGCTGAAGAAAACTCTATTGTGTGTATGTATCATAAGTTCATTATTCATTCATCAGTTGATAGGCATCTCAGCTGATTCCATTTCCCTGACTAATTTTTAAATTAGATAGCTTAAAAGTCACGGTCTGAGATGAGAGGAAGTGGGCACCAGGTTTTAAAATTGTTTCCTACAAATGTTTAAAAGGTGTTCATTTTCTCCACAAGCATTTATTGAAGGCTGGTTATATGCCCAACACTTTACCAGGTGCTATGCTATGTATATCAGAAAGAGCCCCTGCTTGCAAGGGGAAGCAAAAGTCCTTTGTCCTTTGGCTTCCCCTGCTGTTATCAAGATCAATCACTTGTTTAAAAACAAGTTCTCTTCTGCTTCAGGCTATCAACGATCACACTCACATAAAAATGACTTGTTTTCACACCAGCATCTTTGAATTTCATTCTATATCCAGGGGTCTCAGCTCAGCCAACCTCTCTATGTTTTCACACATTACATCTGCAGTAGAAGAATAAAGTCCCATCAAACGCAACAAATGTTTGACTTTTAATTCATTTTACAAATGATTGTGGTCTCTGGGGTGCCAAGATGAAAAAGAAAGTCCCTAAAATCAATGAAGTCACAATCAGACATGCAAACATATTATTACAACCAAAATGTACAGCATTGTAGTTTGTGCAAACTACTAATAGCCAGCAAAACCAAAGTAATACATCTGCTTGTCAATGTTTCATGGAGATGGCGCCTAGCATAAAGAGCCTTGGAGAATTAGTAGACTCTCTGTGGGGAGACATAAAGTAAGAAAATTTTAAGTGCAGAAAGTAACATTTAAAAAGGAATGGATGCATGGATCACATGATATAATGAGGAAACTGTGATTGCAGCATGAGTGTATTTAAAGGGAAGGACAAGAAATTCAGATGACAGAAACAAGTGTCCTTCCCATGTTCAGGATCTTGAAGTTCGTGTCATAAGCAGTGAGGACCCATGAGTTACACGACCTTTAAGCAAGAGAAACAAAAGTTCCAACAGGACTCTAGGAATCCTCCCAGCCTTCAGCACCAGATTAGGACTGCTGAGGCCTCTGGCCTTGTGGTCTGAGCAGCTACTGGTTTATCTGCCAATCTGCAGAATGATATTGTTTGACTGCTCAGCCACTTGTGTGTGAGCCAGTGTAATAAATCCCTTTTGTAATATATATTTATCAGATATGCTCATCTAGAGAGCCCTGACTACTATAGTGGCCATCCAAGACCCCAAAAGCTGCTCATCTCTAGTGGTCCTGGGTGTTAACCCTACATCCAATCACTCATAGATGAGGTCATTTGCCCTCATGGGCTTGTATTTGAGAAGTGACATATAGACTGTAGACAAAGAAAATAATGAGTAAAAAATTAATTTTGGATAAAAAAATTCAAAGCACTCTAACAGGCAATTTCAGGTCCCTAGTGAGATTTCTAAGTGGCAGTTTGAGGACTGGAGGAGACTTTGACGCATGGTTCAGAGCCTCCCAGTCTTCTTGTCTGGAGGAGAGGCAAGCTGAGATACTCCACCACGAATCTGCTGAAATGAGAGCCTCACAGGGCCTCAGAGCAGCAAGGACTTCCCCTTACTACCCATCTGTCCCCTGTGCTGCTCTGTTTAAAACAACATGGAATCCTTTCTAGGCACCAGGCCAGAACTTCCTTGAAGGTTCCAAGAAAGCACAACTCCTGGGGTGGGGTAACACATTAAATTAGGCAAAGATCCAATAAGCTTAAATTTTCTGATTTTGATTGCTTGCTGTGAGGCACGCTATGACATGATTTAAAATGATGATTTAATGTAGCAAGAGGAGAGGGGCTCTAAAAACCAAATAGTTCTAATAAAATTAGTCTATTATGGGCAAATTGATTGCTGGTGCCTGGATTTACATGATGTTTGTGATATCAGAATATTTGACGAAAATTGCTGTCAATATTTATGCCTCTATAAATTACTCACACAGCACTATTATGATGGCTTCTAATTAAAGTGGAACCAATGTAATTGACCTTTAAATGCAGAGGACTTTGTAACCCAAAGCTCACACTCAACTAGGCTGGCAGACTGGCCTCCTATGGGAAGAAAGAGGAGTTCTGGGTGTGTAATGGCTTGCTATGGAAAAATAATTGTGTTCATTGCAAGGGCTGGTTGTATGAAAGATGAATTTTACATTTTATTTAACTTGAACTTGATCTCAGTTAAACTGCTGCCACAAAGATTCTTGGTAAGCAGACCCAAGGTTTTATATTCTGGACAGTGGAATGCTTTTATGGTGCTGTTTGTTTTTTGGATTGTTGACCAAGATATACCTTGCTCCTTTGCTTTTGAAGGTCAAATGAGATAAGTGATCAAATCAAAGAATCTCTTTATGTTGCTGGTTTTTAAAAATTGTTTTCTTTTAAATCTTTCATCTTGGGATAATTTTATATTTATTGAAAAGTTTTAGACCATGCATTCACTGAGGGCAGGTGGTTTATTTATTATTTTAATTTCACTTAGCCCCTAGTAGAAGACATGGCATAAAGCATCCCCCAGGGACACACCTCCCCTAGCAAGCAAGGTTTCACCAGTTGAGAATCAGTTAGGAAGGAGGTATTCCATCCAAACAAACACAAAAAGTGTTACTCTGTTCTTTTTGCTTTCTTCCTAAAATCTAATACTAGGGTTGGGGGATTAACCACTGTACCATCTCCCCTGTCTTGGGGGTGTTAGGGTCCATCCCTGCTTGTGGCACTCAGCTCACCCTATCTATTTTCCCTGCTAATGTGACCATGTGACACTGTGACACCTGGCTATCTTTCCTGCCAGGCTTCTCACGCCATACTTCAACTTCATCTCAAAACTGTGAGCCAGAAATATATCCTGTCCTTCCTTTACCTGCTCCTGGTATTTTGTTCCAGCAGTGAGACAGTGACTGTCATGTTCCTGGAATCTGTATAATAGGAGGGTTCTATTTTTATTTAAAAAAAATTTATTTATTTGACAGGGGGTGGGGGAGGGAGAGAGAGAGAGAGAGAATAGTCAGGTCACGGCCTCCTGCCAGTGAAAACAAACTCCAGACTTCTTGTGCCACCTTGTGCATCTGGCTTTACATGGGTACCATGGAATCAAACCTGGGTCCTTCTGCTTTGCAGGCAAGCAGCATTCATAGCTGAATAATCTCTCCAGCCCCATCCATTGTTATTTATCTATTTATTTATTTTTGTTTCTCGAGGTAGGGTCTCACTCTAGCCCAGGCTGACCTGGAATTCACTATGTAGTCTCAGGGTGGCCTTGAACTCACAGTGATCCTCCTACCTCTGCCTCCCGAGTGCTGGGATTAAAGGTGTGTGCCACCACACCTGGCTAAGCCAACCATTGTTATTTTTGATGAAGTTTTACCTTGGATTTCTTTTTTCTCCAGTTTCTAACAAGCAAAGTATATATTGACTAGATTAAAGTATAGAAAATTCAAATATCCTTTGAATACATACTATTTTGAACACTAGTAAGATTAATTTGGTGAATTTTAAAAACTATTTTATTTATTTATTTGAAAGAGAGAGAGAGAGAAACAGAGAGAATAAACACTCCAGGGCCTCCAACCACAGCAAATGAACTCCAGATGCATGTGCCATCTTGTGAATATGGCTTACATGGGCATTGGAGAATCAAACCTGGGTCCTTAGGCTTTGCAGGTAAGCATCTTAACCTCTAAGCTGTCTCTTCAACCCCTGATTTAGTGAACTTAGGTACTATAGGGGAAGAAATATGGTCAGTGCATCAGGATTCTAGTGCTGGTTTTGACCACTGGATAAGACACTCGCTTCTGCAGCTATACAATAAGATGGACTCTATTCATGAAGTCCTCCAACTTCCACATGCTACTGCTCCTATATGATTCCACAGGGTCTTTTCCCCTCCTGTGCATTCATTGCTACTCCAAACTGCTTGAAAAGAGATGCAGGTATTCCACACTGTTGTTTTGGTCACTGTGTGTGAGAGAGAGAGAGATGTACTGTGTGCATGCCTGTGTATATGCCTTTGTGGTGATCCACATACTGGCCTGTGACAGGGGCCACTCACAGGTAGACATCAGAGTAGAAGGTCAGATGAAGTGCTCCCTACATGTTATGCCTGGTCTTATTTGGAGACTCACTATTATCTGGACATTTAATACTATAACGTCTTTCTATTGTTTAGGATTCTTCTCAGTTCTTTTATTAAGCCCTTTGGAAATGCTTCTCTCCCTCTCTCTCTCTTTCTCTCTCTCTCTCTCTCTCATTAATTCCAGAGCTTGTGGGACTCTGAAAATTCCTGGTCTCTGCTCCCCCGTGGGTCTGGGGTTGCAGGTACACCTGACCATGCCCAGCTGGTTTACCTGGGATCTGGAGATTTGAACCCTGGCTGCCTCAGGCTCTCATGCTTGCACAAGAAGTGCACCTAACTGCTGAGCCATCTCTCCTGCCACACACTATGTGCTCTGGTGGATGTATTTAACTAAAGAATCCACCCATATTTAAAATTCATTAATCCTAGGGATTCACTGTTATGTACACTCACACCATTCCATTCTAAATCCTTCTTATCTTTTACTGAAAACGTTTTTATCTAAATTTCAGAGGGCTGTTCAGTTTTGTTATAAAACCTCATTACTTTTTTATTACAGACTTAGTGGAGCCTTCTCTGTTGAATTGAATCATAGGACTTATTATTAGCTGGACATTTAATACTATATCGTTTTTATATTGTTCAGTATTCTTCTTAGTTCTTTTATTGGCCCTTTGGAAATGTTTCTCAAGAGAAGCAGTTGAAAGATAATATTTCTTTCAACTAATTCTCCCCTGGCTCGGGAAAGCTGTTTTTAAAAGATAATCATTTAAACAAAATATACTACTTTTTCCCTAGTTCTTATCAATTCAAACTCCTTATAGTAGTGAGTAGCGAAAATAAATAATTAAGAGATCCAGAAAATAATGTGTGTTTTTAAAAAAAATTGAAAAATTCCTTCATTAGCACCTTCCAAGTATTTCTAAACTGATGTATCTATGTATTATCTATGTATTATGGCTACTCTCACTATCCTTTAGGGCAGGAAATATTCATGTTTTAATTTTGTGTGTGTGCATAGGATGCATGGTGTGGTGTGTTCACTTGAATGTGCTGCTGTGGGGGCCCTTGTGGAATCACCTGCAAGGACCAGAGGAGAACGCCAGGTGTCCCTTCCATCACTTGTCTGCATTTCCTTGCAATGGAGCTTCTTACTGACTCTGGAGCTTGCCATTCCCAAACTCCAGCCATTCTCTGGTCTCCACTTCCACAAGACTTGGATTACAGCTTTGTGTGCCCATACCCAGCTGTTTACATAGGTTCTGGAGATTAGAACTCCAGCAGTCTCAGCGCCCCTCGGACTTTCATGCTTGCACAGAAAGCCCACTCAACTGCTGAGCCATCTCTGCTGCCCAATAAGGTCATGTTTGTTGTTGTTGTCACCAAACACTGAACCTGGGGCCTCACACAGGCTGGGTCAGTACTTTGCCAACTGAGTTGCATCCTCAGCCTTGGGATATGCTCAGTTATTAGACACACATGTTTAATGAATGAAATGAAAGACTCATGGCATTGATAACATTACCTCACAAAACTACTACAAGCAGGGCTGGAGAGCTGGCTTAGCAATTAAGATGCTTGCCTGAGAAGCCTAAGGACCCAGGTTCAATTCTCCAGTACCCATGTCCAGATGCACAAGGTGATACATGCTTCTGGAGTTCATTTGCAGTGGCTGGAGGCCCTGGCACACCCATTCTTGCTCTTTCTTTCTCTCCCTCTACCTCTCTTTAAATAAATGTAAGCAAAATATTTTTTGAAAAATGTCTGAAAGCAGATGTGACATGGTTAAATATTATTTTAGGTTAACTTGCTGTTAAAAGAGCACCACTTTCCAATGGTTGTTATCGCTCCATCACAATTAAGATGGTCTCATTCTGTATGGGTGGATTGTAAATGACTCCTAAATTAGTAACTGAAGACAGCAACTACTTTGTTTTGCTCATTATTTCCTGGGTGAGGAGTTTGGAAGGGCCCCACTGGATGGTTCTTCTTGGACCGAGTGGTATCAGCTTGAGGATTAGGTCAAAAAGGACTTCCTGGGGCTGGAGAGATGGCTTGGTAGATAAGGCACTTGCCTGAAAACCTAAAGGACCTGGGTTCAATTCCCCAGTACCCACATAAAGCCAGATGCATAAAGGGGAGCATGCATCTGGAGTTCATTTATAGTGGCTAGATGCCCTGCCATGCTCATTCTCTCTATCTACCTTACTCTTTCTCAAATAAATAAAATATTAAATGTAATAATATTTTTTAGAAGAAAGGGCTTCCTCACTTACAAATGCTCCTACACGTTTGTTTCTTAGGGAAGTTTGCTCCTCTCTCACTCATTCTCTCTCTCTCTTTCTCTTTCACTCTCCCTCTGTCCTTTTTCTACTAGGCCCAAGTGGCTACATGTGTATGTGCATGTATGCGGAGGCTGAAGGGCAACCTGTGTGTCTTCCTTCAGAAATGCTGTCCAGGTAATTTACACTGTAAAAACCATGCTAGCAGAGAATCATAATGCTCCCATCTAAGGTTCAGAAGCTCCCACTGATAAAATTGATGTGAAAATATCCCATATCCAAAGGAACTAGGAAGGAGTCCTTTGTGTTTTAGACTTAGTGTTCTATTGTATCATCAAGCTGTGATCTTGGTTTTTGTGTTGGAAGAACTTCAGCCATCTGCCTCATCTGGTCACTCTGACCATCTGTTCTTATCTGTTCTTACTTCGGGCACTAGGTTCATACTGAACTTCATAGGGCAAGAGTCTTCTGGTCATTGTGTGTGTGTGTTACATCAGCTCGTCACAGACATCCTGACCTCGGAAATGCACTCCTTCATGAACTCTCAGTAACAAACCTATCTCCTTCTTTGGGCTTACCTCTCTATATAATTATTATTTTTGAAGTTTTTAGTCATTTACTATCTGTAATTTTTATTGTTGTATAGCTAGGTACAAGTACTTTGAACCAAGTATCCAGATAAGAGTACAGAATCTATTTGTTGGATAAAATAAATAACTACACATATAAATGAAAGCATTTGCTATGATTTATTTGGTTCTCTTGTGACAAGATCAAAGTAAATCTGCTATGTTAAAGCAACACAAATACTGCTAAAGTAAAACTTATTAGCAAGGAAGAAAACTTTCTATTAAGAACTAAGCTAGGGGCTTTACCCCTCCTGCCTTCTCATGGGTATGAGCTTTTTATACTCTCTCTTCTTTCCTTCCTTAATCTAATAAAATCTCTTGTTCAAAAAAAGGACTAAAATAAAGTACATGTTGGCATCATGCAGCCTGGAGCAGCTCCTGAGAATACTCACACACAAGGACTGGACCACTTAACAGCATTCCTAAATGATAAAAATTAATGTTGAATATGATCTTTTTATTCTACTGTTGTGAGTATAAATTACTGAAAGTATTTTATTGTTCCAAGAATATTAAAAAGGAATATTTTTTACATAATAATTTATTTTCTAAGACTTCCTCATAAGAAAAAGTCTGAGGCTGAGAAAAATAGTATTCATAAAGATTTTCATTGCAATATTGGGCATAAATTATACATGCCTAATGATTTTAGAATAATTTAGTATGAGGAAATGTTACTTCATAAAAGTTATGCTTACTAAGAGTGAACTCATATTGGAAATGACTTTTGACGTGATTTCCTGGTGTAAAATGGCAGAGAACAGAATTGAATCTCCAATTTCAACCATGACTAAAAATAAGTGTAAAAAAAATTGAAATGAAATACACCAGGAAGAAATGCAATAGCTATTTTTGGATGGACTACTAGACATTATAAGTTCTTTTTTTTTCTTGTATTTGTATGTTTCTTTAAAACAAAAACTGAGGTGGGTGCTGGAGACAGCTTAGCAGTTGAGGTGCTTGCCAGCAAAGCCTAAGGACCCAGGATCAATTCCCCAGAACCCATGTTAACCAAATGCACATGGTTGTGCATGCATCTGGAGCTCGTTTGCAGTGGCTAGAGGCCCTGATGCACCCATTCTCACCTCCCCCTCTCTCTCATAAATAAACAAAAAACCCTGAGGTGGCAATCGCACCCAGTGGTGTTTGATATAGTATTCACTGGCACTGTTGTCTGCTTTGCCCTTAGTGCCCCCATATGTCTTTATAGAATTGACCATTCACATCCAGACTCAGTCAGAAAAAATAATGAGCTTCCATGCCAGGGACAAGGAAAGGTTAAGAAAAGGAAGTGAAAGGCATGTTACAACAGAAAAGACATGAGTGATGATATCTCAGACGTTTAAGAAGCATGGTGATGACTGGGAAGATAGCTCAATCAGTAAAATGCTTGCCTTGTAAGCATGACAAGCCAAATTCAATCCCCTGAACCCATGTAAAAATGGTGGGCAGGGTGGTATGCACTTGTAATCCCAGTGGTGAAGAGACAGAGACAGGAGGATTCCAGAAGCTCCCTGACCAGTCTAGTCTGTTTGGCCAACTCTAGGACAATGAGAGTCCTGGCTCAGAAAAGGTGGATGGTTCCTGAGGATCAACACCAGAGGTTGCCCTCTGGCCTCCACATGCATATGCTTACCTGTGCACGCGCACCTGCACACACATGAACATGCTCACATAAAAACATTAACATTTTTAAAATTAAAAAATCATTGGTAACACTCAATCTTTTAATATCAATAGCATACAACACATTCTCTTATTCGTTATCTGACTTAATCTTCAAAATCTGAGGGAAATAACTTGATTCTCATTTTACTGGTTTATGATACAAGGCAGATAGAGAGCAGAAGAGTGGGACATCATAGAAAAACTGTGGTCAACTCATGCATGAAAAGATAACTTACTTTTATAGATTTGTATATTGTGTTTTGATGTGATGTTTGATTTGTGAATTGATGTTTAGAACTCTAAGAATTTCTAAAAATGACTGTTGTCAAAAATTTTCCTAGCTGGGCATGGTGGCACACACCTTTAAGCCCAGCACTCAGGAAGCAGAGGTAGGAGGATTGTCATGAGTTCAAGGCCACCCTGAGATAACAGAATTAATTCCTGGTCAGCCTGGACCAGAGTGAGACCCTACCTCAAAAAAACCAAAAAAAAAAATTTTTTTTCTTGTGTTTTGCTTAATTTGTAGTCTAATTCATCATAATTCTGCAAATTAATGTTTTTTATTTTAAGTTAATTTTTATTAGTTATGTACACAGTGTATATAGTCATGTTGACATCATCGTTAGCCTCCACCCTGCAAAAATTCCGTGATTCAAATCACACTAACACACATATGTCTATATGTAAATTAACATAAAAATGAATCTATTTTTAGGACCAGTATTTCTGGCAAGTGTAAGAAACTGGATCTGAAATTGAGATACAATTCAAAATCTATACTATGGTCTGTGGAGTATGGATTTTCAAAATGACTATTTTCCAAAATGTATATTAGTATTTGAGGAAATAATCATTTATTCTTGGAGTTCTTGGAAGAGACTTACTTTGAGAATTATTTCCTCTTTAAACCTAACAAAGGTGTCATTTTAAGTAAAACAGCAACTCAGAATAATAGGGACTGTTTTATGTAGCTTTTGTGGGCAGAGCAGGGCTAGAAGTCAGAATGAACATTTGCTCTTTGCTTGGAGAAAAGAGCATTTGCAAACAGAAGGAGTGCAGAGTGGATTCCTGGGCTTTTGTGCCAATGCTGTGGGTGGAGTCTGTCTTCAGATGACAAATAAGACACTGGGGTCACCCTGAAATTTGGAGGTTAGGAATTTGAGCTGAAATCCCACTAGGACTGCCTATGTTACATTTCTGAAATTTTGCTGGTATTCTATTTGAGGTCACATGAATGGCAGGTAATTGTAGCAGCCCTCTCATCAATTGCAGTGAATAGTGCCTGACAGGTAAGGAGGATTTAAATTACACTAGAATTTTCTGTGTACAATTTCAATGAGGATGATATGCCCTTAAGGAAATTTAAAAGAAAAATTCATTTTCATGTTCTGGTCTCATAAATAAATTTACCAGAGGAAAATTGTGCATTGCAAACATTTCTGCCTCTCTCCATTAAATAAGCTGTTTTGCTTTTTGTAGAAAGCAGATACTCTACTTCAAAATGACCTACATGTCTTACCAAAACTGATGGAGGAAATGCCTTTTATAAATCTGCATTTAAAGGAAATGCACGAGAGTGCCACTAGTTCAACAGTACATGCACACATACATATATGTGCATGTACATATATACATGCATATAAACACGTCATCCATTCACTATTGTTATTTTGAGTGTTTTTTGACTTTTGAAATTTTAAAGGCTTCTAAGCTAGTTTTTCTGGAGTATATTCATTTTTAAGTAGAAAACATTTGTGTTAATATTATATCTATCTATATACACATATATACATATATGCATGTACATATATGTGCATTTGATACCACTGTCCTGATTTTGTGTGTAGCAGAGGCAAACCCAATCTGTAAGCTTGAATGCACTGGACATCGTTTCCAGCAAGTCAATAAAATAACGGGTGGATTTGAGCCAAGTTGGAAGAGAGGACACACATACCCTCTATTGAAATAGCTGAAAAGACAAATTAATATTGAAGTATGGAATACTGAATTGGACTGACTTTCAGTGTACAGAGATAGAGTCAGGTAGATTTACAAAATGAGGCAGGCGCCCTTCAGACACCTAGCAATGACCTGCAGTACAAGTGGGAGAAGAAAACTGGGGAGTTATATTCAGGGCAGTGGCCTGAGGGCAGCCCCCAAGATCAGAACAGGACACCTCACATTTTAGGACATGTACAGGTACAATCACATGTGGAAGTGGATTGTTTGCATTTTCTGCTAAGTCGCCTTTAATGGCATGATTGCACTTTACGTAGGGCGGATTTTACAAGATATCTTCCAATATATGTAGGGTAAGGGGGTGGTTTCAATTTAGCTTGATAGTTTATCAGTGTAGAAGAAACAAATTCGCAAGGAGATCCTTCAAATATTGAGTCAAATCTTGAACAGTCGCTGTCATCTACTGACAAAAATGCTCAAATTCCTTTAACAACTAACCTCCTTCACGATCAGGCATGATTATTTTTATGACATCTATATAGGTCAAATGCCAAGGAAAATGGCACCTTTATTTTTAATAATTTTTTGTTAAAGTTTAGCATTTTCTTTGATTAGAAGTGCCCTAAATCATTCAAGCAACATTCCCAGTACCTGTGACTTTCTCACCAATATAAATTGTGGACATTTCCTTACTATACTATAAATGTTGTCTCCTGGAATATGCATTTATAGCTCATAATTTAATGTTTTTGTTTGTCATTGGATCCAATTATATATTACTAGAATTTAACACATATTTTCAGATATTTTGGGAAATGTATCTCACTATAGCTTTTCTTTATAATTCTGTTCTGTTCAAGATATTTAGAGAAGCTATGCAGAAATTAGAAGACATTAGAAACCCATTGTAGAAGAAAGGTTAGTGGTCTGCATTCTTGAAAAAGGGAACTGATGACTATGGCCATCTGCTGGGTATTCAGTTTTAATCTTGTATAAGTGTCTAAAATTCTGCAACTCCTGAATGCATCCATATCAGCCTGCAATACCTATTCCAGATATTTCCACATCCATTCAGTTATGCCTGATACCACTATTGAGAAGCAACTGGCCTTTGGATTCTCTCAATATGGTCTTTATTTTAATTGTTTTGTGTTTCTGTTAATTCTCATCCCACCTGCCCTTTATTTCTAAATCAACTAAATCTGCAACTCTATCGTTAGAGTGTCAATTTCACAGGGAAGAACTATCATCATATTTAGTTATGGCTTGATCATTGAACCCAATTTAATCTCACTGTTGGGTAATGCGTCTCTATGATACTTTGTTTCCTTGTAGAAGTAGTGATTTTCTTTTAGAAAACATAGACTTACTTAAATGCTTTGGGTTATAATCCTTGTAGTTTCCTAGTGCCACTATAATGAACCACTATGTCATGGCTTAAAATAGCACATCTTTATTCTCTTGTAGGTCTAGAAATTCTAAGTGAAAAAGGTTTAAATTAGACCACATCTAAGGTGTGTTGCAAGCTTGCTTTTCTCTGGAGGATGTAGAAGGTAACTGGTTGTCTCTTCTTCCTGCTTCTAGAGCAGCCATCTTTCATTCCTGCACTCATAGAACCTTCTCCCAGATTCAGGCCTCCAAGTGCAGCATCTTCACTGCCATATGCCTTGCAGTGTCAAATTCCCTTCCTTCTCTCTCTTATCAGGCCAACTGTGATTACACTGTGGGCTACTGATCATCTCAGACCTATGTCAAGATCCTTACCTATATCTGCAGTTTCTCAATGGGCCAAGTCCTAAAGATTACAGTGTGGGCATCCTGTAGGGACATGATTCAGCTCATCATAAATGCACAGAGATGGTCTGGGGTCACTTTGACAGACTCTCCAGATAAGACTTGTGCTTCTCCCAGTTTGTTGGTGATACCAAAATAGGAGTAATTTAGATGAAAAATAAAGTTTCTTTTGACCCCTAGGGCAGGATTCAGGAAAGCAGTGAGTGGGCCATTTTCTTTCCCTTTCCCTCAATTATCCAGAGTCAAGGTTGTGACAAGTATGCAGCCTATTTCTTTTCTTTCTTTCTTTCTTTCTTTCTTTCTTTCTTTCTTTCTTTTTTTTTAAATTTGCTTATTTACTTGCAAGAGGAGAGAGAGAATGGGCTCACCAGGGCCTCCAGCCATTGTCAATGAACTCCAGATGCATGCACCACTTTGTGCATTTGGGTAAATGTGTCTACTGGGAAAGGAAATCCAACCCAAGTCATTAGTCTTTGCAGACAAGTGACTTAACTGCTAAGCTAGCTCACAAGCCCCAGAAAACTGAAAAAACTAGGAAATTATTCCTTTTGATGAGTGTTTTTTTTTTCTAATCTCCCCATTGAAGATGTTACCCCTTTAAATTCCACAAGTAGGTGAATTTTTAAACACGTATTTTTATTTTACTATGACCACAGACAAGTCATTCTGCTTCTATTAAAATTATGCTCCTAGGCAATGGGCACTCACACAGTTCTCCAGGCCAAGTGCTAGTTCCAACTCTCATTCTCAGAGACAGAAACCAGATATTGAGACAGTGTCCAATTTATCATTTTTCCCTGCCTCTAAAACACTGACTTCCACACTATGGCTGATAAATGTTAAATATGATTAAAATTATAGAAGACTGGGGTTCAAAGGAAGATTAAAGTTGAATAGTTGTGTCATGGGTGGTATGGTATGCAAAGCCTGAAGTGTTTGTTTCCTGACCTGTTAGGGAAAGCATTTTCTGCTTCCTTGTCTCAGGAGAGGATTTTTCATTACTCCATGAGGCCAGAGGCCAGAATAAGGCCAATAGCAATTTCTTCTTTAGAAGCTCACTTGTCCTAGGAAGGGTGTCCTATATTTTAGATACAAAGGACCTCTTGGTCTCAGAGGTGCCTGTGAAGCCTGTTAGACCCAGGGCTTACCTACAGTCCCAACAGAGCAGACATGGCAAGAACCAGCACATGAATGCCTCTCACTGAAACCCCTTTCCTTCTCTTTGGGTCAGCCTGACTTCCAAGTGGCTGAGATGATGTCACAGTTACATGTTGACTTAGAGATTGAACTGTTTGGAAGAAAAGACAGAGGCATCTGAGATACTAAGACCCTGGTTGCTAATTAGCCAGGTGGTTGTGGAGTGGCCTCAGATTGACCACTCTCCCCATCAGGTGAGAGAATGGTAAGTGCAGAGATCTGTAACTTCCCTTCTAATCCAATGTTCTATGACTCCAGAATCAAAATAAAAAAAAATATTCTTTTTCCCAAGGCTATTCCCTTTATCCTTCATGAAGACCATATGAAGAAATTCATGCTGAATTCTGAAAACAGAGCTTAGCACACAACACATACAACTCCATTAATGTTAGTGTTTTTTTTTATTGTTGTTGTTAGTATCAGTGAACAACACAGCCACTAATCACTTCCTTATGGAGAGTCATTCCTCATTCTCACTGGTGAGAATTTGTTTGGACATCTCTAGCTCTGGAAAGATATTCCGATCTGCATAAAACAGCACCTTGCTGTTGTCTGTGCTTTCACAGGGATTGATTCATCACCCCACTAATGCTGACTGCCTCATCAGCAGGTGAACCACAAGCCACAAAGAGTGGACCAAAAATCTGTATGTACAAAAGAAAGATGGGTGATGAAAAAAAATCTCGACTCTGAAACCACAGGCTGGGCCAGGCTTCCCCGGAGATGCTTATGCCCTGGGCTGGAGGAAGGCAACACTGCTGTGATGGATGGGTTAAGAGGGAGGAGGGATTCTTAGCCTATTACTCTAGCTAGAATCCCGATGCCCCACATGGATTCTGTACCTGTTAGAAAGAAACAATGCATGACAGGGAATTCAAGTGAAGAAATTTTCATATCAGTAGTATGTAAGGGTGAGGTGAGCAGATGAAAGACATGATAGGATGCTGACATAGCACAGGACTAGAAAAGGAGGAAACACTTTCATCACTAAAAGAACAAGGGGAAACGAGTATAACTGAACTGCAAGGAAAACAGGGTTCAAGGTGTAAGGGTTGCCAGGCAAGGGGACATCACAGGGGTGTGTATGGACACTTCGAGATAACCAGGAAATCCACAGGCAAGTGATATCCATCTCCTATTCCTTCTGTCTTCTTATCTCTCATGGTGCCTCCCACCGTTTGAATCTCATTGGAAACCAGACAGCAAGGAGGCCTGGGCTGTGTCTCCTATATCAGCAGGAATGTACAGGGAATGTAGGAGTGTGGCTGGGAATAAGCAGCTACCCTGGCATCCCTGGCTTTGCTCAGCTGCCTTTCTTTTAGTTTATTTGATGTGTTCTCCTAATGTTGTTATAGTGTGAGTGAGGACAAGTGTGTGTCACTCTTGCTTAGTGTGTGTGGTATAATGGAAAATTATCCAGTTTCTATCTGGATACTCAAGATTTGTCTGTGAAAGAAAGCACCATGTTAAAAAGGCAAGGCAGACTTTATTCAGGGTTGTTGCAATAAGCACATGGATGCCTGTCATTGGACTTTGCCATACAGAGGTGAGAAGGGGGCTCCACTCTGAATATAAAGAAAAGGGAGGAAATAGGAAGACGGCTCAATCAATAAAACACTTGCTAAGCAAGCTTGAGGACCCATGTTCAGGTACCAAGTCCATATAAAAGCTGAGTGGTGGTGCATGTCTGGAATCCAGTGCTGGGGAAGTAGAGGTAAGAAGATCACAAGGGCTTGCTGGCTAGCTAGAGTGGCCAAATCAGCAAGCCATGGGTCCCATGAGAGGCCCTGTTTCAAAGAATAAGGTGGAGTGTTACTAAGACACCAGATGTTGATTTCTGGCTTCTACATGCATGCACATGCATTTGTGTGGACAAATGTATGCACACCTGCACTCACACATACACAAATCTACTACTACTACTACTACTACTACACACACACACACACACACACACACACACACACACACACACACACACAAAGAAAAGAAAGGAAGAACATAGAGAATGTATAGCCACTGCAGAGGAGGGCAGAGTTGATGGTGGAACATTACTGAGAAGAAACACTATGTGGAATGGGTCCTGCCTACACCACCTTGACGTGCCTTTGCTGCAGGCAGGTCACTGTAACCAGATAGCATCTGTGGCTTGAGGTAAGGAGTTCAGTCAGATGTCAAGGATGAAGATGCTGACAAAGTGATTCCTATGATTCTGGACAGAATGGACTTTTTAGTTCACATTTAAGGACAGGGCCTCTCATAGCTGCCTGGCTAGTGTTAGGTACAGGACAACATCATGTCTGTGTTTTGCCCCCAGAAACATGAACAACCTTAGACAACTCATTTAAATTCTCAAAGTCTTCTGTTTGCAATTTGTAGAACTAAGTCAATAATACATAGCTAAAGTTTCTTATTGAAGTTTAAGAATTGAATGAAATAATGGTTAAAAACAAACTGAAGTGAGGTTGAAGTGAAGGCTTGTTTCTGGTAGAGGTTTTGAGATTCTTGGGATCTTCGAGCTCTGGCTAACAACCCCCAGAGTGTGGCCGAGAGAGCAGGCCCTCATCAACGCCATTCTCTTCTTCCATAGCACTTGAATGATAATTTTGTATAAGATGGCCCAGAAACACCTATTTCCCAGTTACTTTCTCATTGCTAGGAACACATACTGTCACAGAAGTAGGTTTGGGAGGGAGAGAATTTATTTTGGTTTAATGTTTCACGGGTAGAGTCCATTGTGGTGGGGAAAGCATGGCGGGATAAGAGGCTGGTGTTGCGCCCACCATGTGAGTGGGACGCACAGGCAGCAGCATGTGCAGCTGGGCTGGAATACCTCAAGACCCCCCTAGGAGACACATACGGTGGGCAGCTTCCTGATCCCACCATGCTTTCTCGGACACAATGGACTCCAAACTACATTCACGTTTGGCTATTAGGTGTGGGAAAAGTATAAACTTTATCCTGTAATGCTCTCAGTGGTGGAGCCTCTCCGCTCAGTGGCTTAGCCTGCTCCATAGTAGGGACAAGATGATTGCCTACAGTTTGGCTCAGCTAACAACCTGGCTCTATCAGTTTGCTCCTGGGAATGGGCTGAGATGGAGAGGGATCTGGGAATTGCCTTTGAGATGGGACTCTCAAAAGTGAGAGTGACATCTTTACAGAAGCCATTGGCAAATAACTCCACTTAGAAATGACACAATTTCAGATTTCAGAGCTTACTGACTGGAGCAGAAAAGCACAAGTCTACATGCTTTTAACAATGCAATATGCTCTTAGGGATTTTCAGGAAACACTGGGAGAGCCATAAAGTTTTGGGAGAGCAGTTACTTTCCATAGACACACAAATTCTATTAGTTAGGAAATTTGTATATTGATATATATAAATGACACCTAGTTTGAACTTTGTGTCAGAACGTCTTGTTCTCTGAGAAACCATCCACTTGAGTTATCCTAAATAACACAGACATTTATTATCTCACCTAATTAGAAATGCCACAGTAGAACAGGCTCTGGACCATTTATTCTTGGGAACTTCTCTCTGTGATTCTCTGAATACCACTTTTCTCCATGCAGATGCTCCATTCTCAGATTAATACTTTGAATGATCGCGCATGGCTATTAGCAGCAGTTGCTACACTGTTTTCATTTGTTTAGCTCCAGTAAGAGAGAAGGAAAAAGACATGGAGGGAAAAAGGGCAGTAAAAAAAGAACATGGTAGGAGGGGGACAGAAATCAACAAAAACAAATTGTATTTGAAAATGACAAAAAGTTTGAAAAGAGACAACAGCTTTTCCTACCATAGAATAAATCCTGTTTTGTTTTTTGAGGTAGCATTTCACTCTACCCCAGGCTGACTTGGAATTCACTGTGTGGTTTCAGAGTGGCCTCAAACTCAGGACAATCCTCCTACCTCTGCCTCCTGAGAACTGGGATGAAAGGCATGTGCCACCACGCCTGGCTAGAGTAAATTCTTTTTGCTGGTATTTCCAGATCAGTCCAAGTTATGTTCCAAGCCCTGCTGCCATGCACAAGGCAAATTTCCTAGCCACTGGTGGAAAAGACCCCTGGGTTTTTATGGTTGTTGAGACCAAGGGACTGCAAGCTATAACATGTGAGTCAAATCCAGCCAACCATCTTTGCATGACACCCAGTAGCTAAGAATGGATTTTAAAGTATCTACATTGCAAATGGTTAGATAATGGTAATAACTTCACTCTTATTTTCTTACAAAACCTAAATTCCTATGCTAGGTATGATGGTGGATGCCTGTAATATCAGCATTTGGGAGGCAGAACTTGGAGGAGTGCTACAAGTTCAAAGCCAGTAGGGTCTACATAGTGCTTGCAGGACAGCTTTGACTACAGAATGAGAATCTGTTCAAAAAAAAAATAACAAACAAACAAATCTTAAATTCTTTACTCTATGGCCCTATAATAAACAGTTTGCCAACTGCTTTTAAAACTGTTCAGAGTCTGTTTTAGGAGTCAAGGGTGAGGGCCACTCCTGGGCCATTCTAAGGAGAGCCACTAGAATGCAAGTGAAGATTGCTGGGATGTGTGATGATACACATGCCTGTTATAACAATGCCAGATACTCTCACGCTGCCATGAAGGGCCATAATTCCCAGCGTTAGTGCATGCTCCTAGAATTATTAATCAATATTTATTGTGTCTACTCTGTGCTGCACTCTGATATCAGCACCGAGTCAGTGATCAGAGCGTGCCTGCCACTGGTAACTCACCCTCCTGACAGACATTGTTTGCTGTCCTGGTTCCTTGCTTCTTCTGTCTTGATGTCGAGTAGGAGGATATGAAGGAAAGTGAGTCTCAACTAGCAAATATGTAAAGTGAACACTCTGAGCAAAATGATGTAATAAGAAAAAGATCTTCCTCTCTCTCTTTCTTTTTCTCTCTCTCGGTGGAGACTAGGGTCACCACCAATGCTACTCACTTAAGCTGTCCAGCAGCCTTCACCACTAATATAAAACCTGGTTCTGTGTTTTAAATGTAGTTAGAGAAATGTGCAATTTAGATTTTAAAAATCAATGTAAATTAGTCTTAACCTGAATTCACTTCAAGAGAAAGGGAAGAGTTCAGGAGATAGGCTAATGAGTGGGAATCAATTTTTACTGGGCTTATTTTTTTTTAATGCCACATAAGTTCAGACTCTGAAACTGGCTCTACAATAAGGTTATGAAAAGGTAAAATGCTAGAGGACCATGGGGAGTGGGGGTGGAGTGGCTGTTGTCTAGCTTATGAGTCTTCTAGATTACAGTTTGCTTGAGGATTCATGAGCAAAGATGATACTTGGAATGGCAGTATGGTGGTGAAAACTGATCCTTGTCTAGCAGTCCAGGGGGGCAAAAATACCCAACCATCTGCTTTTGCCATGGCTTTTCTGCCAGAGCAGACAGCTGGGTGTCACATCTCCATAGTAGCAGGGAGGTAATACAGTGAGTGAGCTGCTAGCAAGATGCATTATAAAAGCTCAAGGTCTGACTTAGCGGCACACCTCCTCCACATGCATATGTGCATGCACATATAAAATGTAGTGTACATGGTTCTGTAATTTGACTTTTCATTTAAGAGTAGATGCAAAGATCTTTCTATATCTGTGTATATCAATCAATTTACCCTTTATTTTAAATGAGTCCATTTATTGTATAGATTTTCTGATTTTTTTAACTAATCCTATTGATGAATGTGTAAATAACTTGGTTAGCTAAGTTTTCCCCATCCCAGAAGATAGATTAAATGAACAGTTTTTATACATATCTATGAACATATTTATTAAGAATTTTTTAATGCCCATTGATTCTTGCTGTCTGAACCATAGCACTTAACGGAGCTAAAAACGTTTCCTGATTAACAGAAGTGTTTGAAAAGACAAAACACAGGGTTAGAGTAAAAGAGCAGGCTTTGTCTTGCTACACGCATGTTCCTAATTCAGGAGTATAGTTTCTGTTACTTGCACTGTGATCTCACATGTTGAACAATTTATTACTTCCTCTAAAATAATTGTCTGATTTATTCACAATTTTGCTTTTCTATATCTGTGTTCCCTAGTTGTCCTAAACTTATGAATAGAAGTAAAATCTTTCTTGCTTTCTCCATTTTCACCCTATGATTATGCCAGCATTCTTTTTAATTTATTTCTTGAAACTATACTCATTTACAGATTTCTCTTTCTGTAGTCAGGATTCTTTAATCCCTCCTCTTCCCGGCCATATTCACAGCCATTTGCAGAATACCTCCATACAGAAAGCACTCAATGATTTTTCAGCAGATAGAATAAATAAAAATATAATTGAATGAATATCTTATGCTAAGTTATACTATTGGTACAGCTAGCAAAACAAACACTGCAAATATTCATTTGCTCATAATTCCATGAAATATGCACAGAGCAACTTTGAGCACTGAGGAGACTTTGGTAAAGAGAAGTGTCTGAGCTCCGTGGCTGGCTTAGAACACCCATGGGGTGGGGGGGCGGTATGAAGCTGAAGCTGGCTGGCTTGTGCAGGAACTCAGCCTCTTGCCCTTGGCCTCATTAACTCTTTGTTCTGTCCAGCAGAGCCATGGGTGAGCTGCTCATGATATCGCCTGCAAAGATGCCCTCATCATGGCTCCTGGCTTTTGGCCATAATGAGGATTGTTCCTGTCCATGAATTTAGCTCAGGTCCTCCCAGCACGTTGCCCTTGAAGGACATATCTTATCAGCAGTCACTGCCCCAGCAAGGTGAGGGGGGCTTTATCCCCTCATCATGACTCTCTATGTTTTGTTGGGACCAATTTACCATAGCAACCTGCCTTTACCCAGCACATCTGTGCTCTAAGCTCTGGGGGTGAAGGTCAAACTTTCTTCAAAAGTCTTTCTTCCAAAACCTTAAATCATTTATTTGTTTGCCTTCCCCAGCACTTTGCTGAGCTCAGTGAGCATTACCTTTTCCTTGCCTGCCTTTGCAACTGCAGGATGGACCCTTTCTTCCACTCAGACTTTCTCCAGAGCAAGCAGCCTCCAAGGAAAAACCTCTGTTTTCTTGCTTCTGATGTCCTGGCTGTTGGGCTGCTGCTCTGACTGGATCATGCGGACATAGGTTCTACCCAGGGGAAGGTGACAGGTGCAGTTAGGAGGGGTGGACATTAATGGTAGCTGGGAGAAGGCAGGGCTGCACCAGTAAGAGCTGCTTAAGGCAGTTTGCTCTGCTTTTTCTCCAAGATGAGAGATTTTCCACCAAAAAATAATGCTGGCTTTTCTTTACTCAAGACCTGTTATGTGCCCACTTTTACATATTTATATAATTGCACTGAATTTTGTGCATGGGTTCATGTGTGTGCATGTTTGTATGCATGTGTGTGGGACAGTATGAATGGTGTCTGCGTGTGTGAGTGTTGAGCCCAGAGGTAGATGCCAGGTCTCAATCACTCCCTGTGTTTTTCTTTCTTATTTTGGGGGGTTTTTGAGGTACGGTCTTCACTCTTGTCCAGGCTGACCTGGAATTCACTATACGGTCTCACTCTTGTCCAGGCTGACCTGGAATTCACTATGTTGTCTCCGTCTTGCCTCAAACTCACTGTGGTCCTCCTACCTCTGCTTCCCCGAGTGCTGGGATTAAAGGTGTGAGCCACCACACCTGGCACCCTGTGTTATTTTTTGAGAAAGGGTCTTTCACTGACTCTAGAGCTCACCAGTTCAGTTGGGACAGTTAGCTATTAAGGCCCAAGTATCCTTCTGCATCTCCACCTCCCAAGCACAGACATGTGCCACCACACTTTGGATTTCTTGCAGGCCCTGGGGATCTGAACCCAGGCCAGCTCTATTAGCACTTCACTAAGTGAGCTATCTCCTCACCCCCACTGCTTTCAATTTTTACAGTAATCCTATAAGGTGGGGTCTTCAGTGGAAGCTGACTTGCCTGAGGCTGTGAAACTATGAGTGGTCTAGGGGTTACTTACAGGGGCATTGGTGGCAAAACCCCCAAAACCCAAACAAACAAACAAACAAACAAACAATAAAAAAATACACCAGCCACATCACCAAATTGTCTACTTCAGTGTAAATGACAACTTCTGAAATTTGTATACCTGGAGCTCCCTGCCCAATTTTTAGGCAGTTCCGTGGAAGAGAGTCTCATCTTCCTAGCAATTTATTACTTTTATAGCTTTGGGGTGGGGCCTTGTGAATCTTGTAACTTTCTGAGCTATCTGAGCCTTGTAGGTCTCTTCATGCTCCTGAGAAGCTTCCTCTAGGAGGAAGTATTTCAATTCAGAGGACATAGCTACAACAGTGTTCTTGGTATCTTTACCAAAATTGATTGATTGTATATAATGCAGGCTTACTTTTAGACTCTTGATTCTGTTCTGTTAGTCTGCATGTCTGTTTGCATGCCAATACTGTGCTGTTTTGAATACCATGGTTTTGCACTACACTCTGAGGCCAACCAGCATAATGTCTCCTGATTCATTTTTGTTGATCAAGATGGTTTGTGTTGTTTGGGGTCTTTTGTGGTTTAATACAAACTTTAGGATTGCCTTCTTAAGCTCTGTGAAAATCTGATTGTTATTTGATAGGGGTTACATTGAGGCTATATGTAACTTTGGGAAGTATGGAAATTTTATCAATATTGATTCTTCCAATGCATGACACATGTCTTCTTTTACTGTGTGTCCTCTTCAATTTAGAAGATAAGTGATACTAATTATTCTTAACTTATCCAAAATATTGAATAGGAGGAAATTCTTCCAAATTACAAGACCAACATTATTGTATAAAAAAACCAGACAACAGAACTGTAGACCTATATTTTTGATGAATGCAGATGCAAAAATTCTCAGTAAAATAAATTCTCAATCAACCAGATGGAGCAGCATATTAAAAATATCACTCATCATGATCCAGTGGGATTTGTAAAAGGATGCAAGGATGGTTCAACACATGTAAATCAATAAACACAATGCACACTATTAACAGAATGAAGGAAAAGACTCACAATAATCTCAATAGATCAATATCCGTTCATGCCAAGTACTCTGAAGCAGTTAAGGATAGAAAAAACATATAGTAAAAGTCAGGGATAATGAACCAAGAGCTAACATGAACTGAATGGGAAAGCTAATTCACCACAAACATGGGTCCCGTGTGCGTGACTCAGCCCACAACTGTACAAAGAGCTCAGCTAACATGATAGGATGCTTTATAGATGCTTTAAGGTGAGCTTCTGGGTGTGTAGACAGCCTGGAGAGCTAGAGTAGGAGTCTTATAAGAAAATACATAGGGAGATGCAGTCTTACTTTTTTCTTGGAATACCAAACTCTTTGCAGATCAGTTTTGTTTGTGCTTATTTCTCAAAAGAGAAATTACATGCACAGACAGTATGACATCCTAATGCCATCAATGAAATCACTGATTTATGCTGTTTTAAGCACATATCTGGCAGCTAAATTTCTATGATACTTATGTTACTAAATCCACACTAGTGTCAAGGGAGAGAGAAGCTGCCATCTCTACCAGGTGACCACTTTATGTGAAATTATATTGTAAAAGATGGCTTAGCCCTATGGTAACTGTGAATCAACATAGTAACAAGGGCATGCTTTGGCAGTGTTTTTTAGGACAATGAAATATAGCATGCTTGGTTTAAGATGTACCAGGGTGATTTTAAGTATCATGGTTAATGGAAACTACTATGGTCTGATCCCTCTCTGACTCTATGGTAAGGCTCCCACACTTGCATCAAGAATGAAAGTTAATGAAATTTGTGTTAGGACTCAATAATCTTTTAATTTACTGAATTAAGGACTCCCCAATTAGAGGCAAGAGTCAGATCTAGGAACAGAAATGTGCAAGTATTTACTTTCTATTTAAAGACTTTTTGGATTAGAAGATATTGGAACGGATAACACCACAGAATTACTTTTGCTGTGATGGCAAGGTTAAGACTTCTGCTGTTGCTAGGATATACTGCCCTATCACAGCTGATCTCCACGGTGAAAATTGGTGCCTTAATTTCCCAGTGGTCCGTGCCACTTCTGACTTAGGCCTCATTCTGGTTAATCACACTGTCATTCTCACTGCAGACTGCCTTTTGACATCTTCATCTTCATCAGCCAGGATTCAGGGCAGGAAGGCAATTCCACACTTCTGCCATCAAGACCTCCTCACAGGTCTGTGGACCTGGTGCTGACAGGGGAGGAGAGGACGTGACAGCTAGAAGCAAAGGCCACAGGATACAGCAGTCTCTTTGTGTGTGTTGAGGGTTGGGGTGAGGGACATGGCCCGGTATAGAACAACCTGCAAGTGAAATTATGGAGACAATCTTCATGTGCAATACCAAAATCTATAATTGTTAGAGCCAGTGCTGTTTAGTAAGTCATCCTCATTAAAACAATGTCTATCACAGTTGTGAATCCAAGAAAGATGAGGAAATCAGTTGTATTGTCTTTTCAAATCTAGCTCTTTTCAACATCTTATTTATGTCTTAACCAGCGACAAATGCTTTTTTTTAGGTAGGTTCCTTCACCCGAGGTATGCATTTCCCTAAAGAACACAGTTTTAGCAAGAACACTGCTAACTCAGTTCATAACCCCTTCTCCCACCAAGTTCATTCTCTGCTGACCCACAGAAGCTGCCCCATCACTCCAGCCTGTCTACAGAAAGAATGCATTGGGTCAGTTTAACCAGCCACCCTTCAGTCCTGATGGTCTCCAGTGGTAATTCTCTACCCACAATCCACTCTGCTCTATGAGTTCCCACTTTCCCATGCTGTGTTTAGGGGTGAGCCAAGCCTCTCTTTCCTGCTGCAAAGTCCCATTGTAGCATCCCCTTACTCTGTCCTATGGTGTTGCCAACAAGCTCTTCCACCATAGGCTTTAATAATGATAATTTAGGATATTTTTCTTTACTACCAGTGAATACATTGATAAAAACTTTGAATCACTAGTTTATTTCCTAAGGCTTTAAGGACACTTTTGATGTATTTTCCACATTGCCATGTATTTTCATTATATTGAAAATGTCCAACATAGGCATTTCTCACTAGAGTGCCATCTCCATAGAAAGCCCTGGTTGAGAGTCAGTAGCATTTGTTCAGTGTCCCTCTGCATGACTCGTGTATAACATATATGTCTCTAATACTTGCTGGCATCTATAGGGCAGGCATGACTTACAGATGAAGGGACTAAGGTTCAGTGATGTTAAATCATTTCACAGGAACACAGAGCCAGTGAAGGGCAGAGACAACCCGAACACTTGTCTCTCTCACTCGGCCACCCATGGTCACATTATAACAATAGATTATTCTGACTTCTTACCACACTGGAAGGTGTTATCATATTATTCTAGAGGCAATATATTCTACATAGTAATTATAGTAAAAAAAATTGACTCAGTATATTTATAGTTTTTTCACAATAGTCTTTTTTCCTTGTTGTAGTTGTTTGAATATATGTGCCCCATAGACTCAGGGATTTATTTTTATTTATCTTTATTTATTCATTTGAGAGAGAGAGACAAGTAAGAGAGAGAAATGAACCCCAGACACATGCATCACCATGTGCATCTGTCTTATGAGGATTCTGGGGAGTTAAACCTGAGTCCTTAGGTTTCATAGGCAAGTGTCCTAACCTCTAAGCCATCTCTCCAGACCAAAGGTGTTTTATTAAAGCTTATAACTTGGGTCTCCAGGCACTTGGCTGGAGTAGGTGTTATGGGGGGTTGATCCTATGGTTCAGCCCTAAAGTGTGTTTGGTAGAGAATCTGATTTATAGCCCAAAGGTAGGCATAGAAGTTTGAGTTCTGGCCTGGTCCCTACTGCTTATTGCTTTTGGTTTCTATGTGCTGTTTGGATGTTTCTCTGTGCTTGGATGTATGGGAGCTGCTTCTTCCATCATTGAGGGAACATCCCCTGTGTTGGTAAGCATGGAATAAACCCCTTCCTCTCTTAAACTGTGCTTGGTTTAGATGTTCATCCCAGCAATGTGAAGCTGTCTACAACACTTGTCATTATGTCACAGATTGACTAAAATCACCTAAGGAGTCATGCCCTTGGTGTAAGACCCAGAGAAGAGTGAGAGGAGGAAGGAGTGAGTATCAATTTGGTCATCAACATCCTTCAAGAGGCACAGTGCCCTCCTGCATGTGGCTGGCCAGAGCCATTTTTGTTTTAGGGTTCTTATGTCATGGACGCCTCACTGCATGATGGGGATGCAGCCCACTGTGGAGTCAACCAGGGTTTCTATGGCTGGTCCATAGGGTGGTCTCACTGGAAGCTTAAGAAAGATGGCAGTGTCTGTCACTTTTATTTGAAATCCACAGTATTTTCATGACAAACTTAGGTGAGTTCTAACAGGTCCTTATCAAATCTCTCAAACAAGGAAGTGCATATTTTTCATACTTTCCCTCTAGGATGTTGGAATATTTACACTGTTGCTTGAAATATTATTTAATTCCTTCTTAATATTGATATTCTCTTTTTCCATGATTGTGTACTAGTTGGGTTTTCTCTTTGAGCAGCATATATTCATTGTACAAAATAATAGAATCCACTATGGCATTTTTGTACATGAACATTATGTACTTTGCTCATATTCATCCCAATATTCCCAATGTTACCCATTTGCCTCCTGCTGGCTTCCTCCCTCATTCCCTCCCTCATTCTTTTACTTCCACTTCATATTTTTATGCTTTAATCTAGATTATACATAGGAAAGAAATAATGCAACATCTGTCTATGATCTCTGGTTCCATCCTTTTCCTGCAAATGACATCATTTCATTATTCTTTATGACTCTGTGACTTTGTGACTCCATCACATCCTCTCTATCTGTCCATCTGTCACAGATATCTAGACAATTCCATAATAGGCTATTGTGAATAATGTAGCAACAGGCAGGAGTTCAGGGAAATTACCTAAATCGAAAGAAAAAGGAATATGGCTCATCTCACTAACTCAATATGACACTAGGCAAATCACTTAACCTTTTTAATTTCCACTGCATGACTAGGTGAGGCTATGTGCTTGCTGGCTTTTTATACCAGTCAAAACTAATGTGATTCAAACACCAGAGGCAGATGTAGATGAGGTTTAGAAACTCTCCATGTGGGTATGTCAGGTCTAACCAACTCATAGTATGATTTCATGTCCATAGAACACCCCTAGGCAACCTCTGGATGGGGAGATAGCTCAATGGACAAATTACCTGCCTTGTAAGCATGAGGATCTGAGTTTAGTCTTTAGAGCCCACATAGAAATCTGGGTGTGGTAGTATGTGCTCATAATCCTGGTTCTGGGGAAGAAGAGACAGTGTCCCTGGAGTTCAATGACCAGCTGACCTAGCCTAACTAGGAAGTCCCAGTCCACTGAGAGACCTTGTGTCAAAAAGAGGGAGACAGTGTTTCTGAGGGTGACACCTGGAGTTGCCCTCTGACCTCCATGTACACCCCCCCCACATGCATGAGAAAGAAAACCAATGGTTCCCCTGAATAGATCATGCCTGAATCCTTTGTTTTTGTTTGTTTTTTTTTTTTTTGAGATAGGCTCTCACTAGCCCAGGTGGACCTGGAATTCACTATGGAGTCTCAGGGTGGCCTTGAACTCATGGTCATCCTCTTGCTTCTGCCTCCAAAGTGCTGGGATTAAAGGCGTGCACCACCACATCTGGTTTATGCCTGTATCCTTTATTAATCTTCAATTTCTGACATTTCTGTTGGGCCCTAGAAGCATATGGGTGGGGGCTGAACCTTTTCCTCTGAAGAGCCCAGAGGAGCATTTACCTGTGCAATCCAAAGATGATTGCTAACTCATCTAGAATAACCCCTAAACATCACACAAATTGCACTAACGAGGTTTTTATATAGAGAAGGAACATAAGAGTCTATCAGCAAACAGCACAGGAGGCAGAAACGGCTGAGAGGAGTAGGAGAATTTCACAAAGGATGTGCTTTTGTGCCCATGGTCAGTTCACTTCCCCATGTGTGCTGACTCTATCTTTGTGTTGGTAGTGTGAACATATGCTTCCCACAGATCTAGTCAGTGTCTCTCTCTCTCTCTCTCTCTCTCTCTCTCTCTCTCTCTCTCTCTCTCTCTCTCTCTCACACACACACACACACACACACACACACACACACAGAGAGAGAGAGAGAGAGAGAGAGAGAGAGACACGCTTTGTGAGCTACAGTCAATTCCTTTGGCACTTGTAAATTTCAAGGGCTGTGTCTAGCCAGCTGTATTTTTTCTGTGGCCACTGTCAGTCAGGTAAACACAGTCTTACCACTCTCCACCCCACCCCATATGTCTTGACCTGAGAATGGTCACAGACTCTGAAGAGATAGAAAAATCAACCTTTTTTTTTTTGTTGTTTTTCTGCACAAGTGTGTGTGGGTGTGTGTGCATGTGTACAAAGAGCATGTGTGGTATGGGGTATTATGTGTAGTGCATGTGTGTGCATATATGCAGATGTATTCCCCCACATATGCACATGAGTGCAGAGGCCAGAGGAGAACTTTGGGTGCCCTGTGGTACTCATCCCCATCCTTCCCTGAAATACAGTCCCCTCCTGGAGCTGCCACTTTCCGTCAGCAAGCGCCAGCAATCCTGTCGTCTCCACCCTCCATGGACTCCTGTTATGCGTGGCTGCACCCAGCTGTTTGCATGGGTTCTAGGGAGTTGAACTCAGGGAGTCTCAGGCCCTCATAGTTAAGCACCAAGGACTCTTAACTGTTGACTACCTCCCCAGCCGCAGCCTCAGCTCACCAGAGGTCACTTGCTTGGTGCACAGCAAAACATCGACCAAAGCTGCCCTGTGGCCAAGCTGTGCCAAGTGCTCATCTAAATAGAAAAGCAGTTTATTTATTCTTCCCTTAGAATGGATTTATTACCATTATCTTTCATGGCATCATATGTAACATAGAGATTTTTTTCGCAACTGTCCTTTTAAAAATATTTGAATATTTTGCCAATAAAATGACCTCTAATATGTGCACAATTTTCAGAATATATACTTTAATATACAAAGAAACAGCATAGCATTTTTCTCTTTTTTTAATGAGAGAGAGAGTGGGGAGGAGAGAGAGAGAGAATTGGTGTGCCAGGGCCCCCAGTCACTGCAATCCAACTCCAGACTCGTGTGCCACCTTGTGCACATGTGTGACCTTGTGTGCTTGCATCATCATGTGCATCTGGCTTATGTGGGATCTAGAGAGTTGAACATGGCCCCTTAGGCTTCACAGGCAAGTGCCTTAACTGCTAAGCCATCTCTCCAGCTCCAAAATAGCCTTTTTAACAACTGAATTATTATTACAGAATCATTTTATTTCTAACTACAGAAGAGAAACCTGTGGCTCAGAGAGGCTAAGTGATTTATCCAAGGTCACACAGCCAGTCAAGGGCAGATCGGAAACACAAAGCCAAGCCAGTTAAGCCAGTTAACTTCAGAGCCAGGGCTCATTCCATTATTCCTCTCTGCCTTCTCCTAATTAAAGAACAAATGTTTGCCTCTGAAATAGTGCAATTACCTTTTCCATGTGCTGAGTCCAACGTCAGAGGGTCCATGGCATGTCCCCCCCCCCCCATACCACATTTATGAGGAGCAGCCAGCCTTGGAGGAAGCAGAGCTTACCAGAAGCAGCTCTAACACCTGAGCTTCCCTCAGGTCCCTGCACAGCCGGGCACATGCCAGGAGAGCCTCATCAAGCCAGAAGCTGCAGCTGGTGGACAGTGTGAGCTCTGTCATCTGGTGTTTTGCACACACGTAGTAGGGAGGCAACGTTCTGCAGGGAAAAGGGGCATCACAGGCAGCCGTTCCACCTGATCTGTTCAGAAAGCCCCGTGGATGGCTCTGCGGGAGTATCTGGATGACACTTGAGGTCCCTGGCCAGGGACATTGGCCTATGCTCCTGTCTGCTCCACTTGGCCTGCCTGCCTGTCTGCCCTCCCCTCCTTGCCCCCCTCAGCTCCCATGGAGCTGACAATAAAAAACACTGCCCTGGGCTGTCCTGTTTCATTATTAGCTGTATGGCGTCATAAATGAACATAGCCATGCTCAGTAAATGAAACCAAATTCCAGACAGGGCCAAAGCCACCAAGATCTTTTGGCCCTAGGGCAAGGGCAGAATAATATCAGAGAAACAAAGGGAGCCCTGAGCCCGCATAGGTGAGGTTTCAGTGCCTTGGGTCTGTGGTAGGGGAACAGAGCGGCAGCCAACAGGCCAGAGAGAGGGTAGAGAATTACCTGTGGCATCACTAAGGAGCTTAGAGGCCAGAGCACACACTCCAGGGAATGTACTAGATCTCAGAAAGTCACAGGGATGAAACCCTCTTGTTACTTCAAAACATGGGCCAGGGAGGGGTGAGGCCCTTTGCTTTGATCGTAGTAATGACTTTGGGAAGGGAGGCAGACACCCAGATTCCCCCTTCTGCTGTGCATCCCCTTGGATTCCTAGCAGTATTGAATTGCAGACCTCTCTGGCACAGGCAATGTGCAAATATAGGACAATAACTGGAAATTTGTGAGGGTAAATACTGAGGAATTGCTGAGTAGTAAAATGAAGAGCTAATTTACAGGAAGGGCTGTGCTCCACCAGTGCATTATGCACAAAGAGGAAACTTCAAAGAAGCAAACACCAGAGGCTCTGGATGGAGAATTCCAAGCAACGAATGGTCGAATGGGACAGTCCAAAGTCAGGGGCGCTTTGTCACCTCACTCTTTGGGGAAGACAAAAAGAGCATTTAAAAGAACTGGCCCTGTGTGTGTGAAAACAGACTGGGAGAGAAAGCTGCGGAGTAACTGTGCCTCACTGCCCACAGAGCCCTGGCCAGGCTACTTAGTGTAGGCACATTCATGCCGGTGGCACTTACCTTCACATTGCTGGGACAAAGCACCCAGGCCAAAGCATCTGATGGGAGGCGTGGGTTTATTCTGGCTTACAGTCTCGATCGGAAGTTTCATGATGGCAGGGGAAGCAGGGCTGCGCCAAGGCTGGGCGACACTTCTGCCATGGCAGGTGAAAAGTAGCCGCAGGAGAGTGAGCCGGACTCCGGTGAGGGGGTGCTGGCTATGACAGCCCAAGGCAGTCTCCAGCCACACACCTCCTCCAGCAAGGCTCCATGTTCCCGGTTGCTATCAATTACCAAGCATTCAAAGCACATGATTTTAAAGTCCTAAGAATGACCCAGGGCAGAGTCATAGGCCAACTATCCTGCCATATAGGAATGTTAAAATATGAATTCCCTGAAAGACTTCTACCAAATGATAGGGCATTACCAAAGTACAGAGGAGTAAGTAAGCTCTGGTCAAAGAGTGTAGGGAAGACCTCAGTGGGAAAACATTTGAGAAGCTAAATTTTCACAATGAGGTAGAACACGGTTCAGAAAGAGAGAGAGAGGGTGATGGGGGGTGGTTGAGGAATATTTTGGCCCTAGAAGGCAGAGGCAATCTGTGTGTGCATATGTGTGTGTGTGTTCATGTATGCTATGCAGGCACGTATTATGTGGTACTGCCCATGCACAAATGCACACATGGGTGTGGATGCCAGAGGACAACCTCAGGTGCTACTTCTCAGGTGTATGTCCACTTGGTTTTGAAGCAGCTTCTCTCATTGGCTTAGAGATCACTGATTAGGCCAGACCTGGCTGTCCAGGGAGTCCCAGGGTTTCTCCTGTCTCTGTCTCTCCAGCACTGAGATAACAGGCATGAGTCACCACACCCCGCGTTTGTACATGGGCCTGGGGATTGAACTCCTGTCTTCATGCTTGCAAAACAAGCAATTCATAGGCTGAGTATCTGCTAGCCCAAAGCAAGGTCACAGAGATGATTCTGGAGCATTGCAGTAGACACACATGAATTTGGGGGAGACCAAGGCACAGTGTAGGCAAGCATTCCTGAGGGCCTGGATTTGGACCAAAGCAGTAGAGGTAGGACACAGGGATAAAGGAGGGACACTGAAGAGGCTTACCTAGTGGAACTGGTTTTCAGTCCACTATGGAGAGGGAAGAAAAGAGAAAGAGAGGTATAAGAGGCACTGAAATTCTGAGTTTAAGTGACTAAGCCCCTGGAGGAAGGCAGAGAAGAGAGAAAAGTGAGCTAGCTTTTAGATTTACTGATTCTAGGGTACCCAGAGCATTTGAAGAGGCCACTGGCTTGAATATGAATCAGGATGTGGGTCCTCAGCACTTAAGGCCAAGTTCATGAATATCAACAACAAGGGAAGGAGTTAAATAGGGGCTGGAAGATGGAAAGGGGGAGAGAGGAAAAGGGAACATGCCAGGAAATGTATCTATTTCAGGGCAGGAAAATTAGGCTATGAAGGAGGCAGAGACAGGACATGACGGGGATGAGGGCAGGGAGGATGTTTCTTGATGACTGAGCCATCCACAGCATTGGAATTCCCAGTAGAGACATAGCTCAGTCAAACTGGGAGGCAGCATAGCTCAGTGGTAGAGTGCTGGTATAGCATGCACAGAGTCCTGAGTTTCATCCCCACCACTGGCATGACCTGGGGGTGTTGATGCACACTTGTAATCCCAGAACTTGGGGGATACAGGCAGGAGCATCAGAAGTTCAAGGTCATCCCTTGCTACATAGTGAGTTTGAGGCCAGCCTGAAATGCACTTGGTCCTGTCTCAAAGTAACAGTAAAAACCGGGTCTATCAAGGTAGAGCTGAGATGCAGAGAAGCTAAGAAGCCTTCACTTTTGAAGACTGTGGTGGTTTGAATGTAAAATATCCTTCACAGGTCCATGTGTTTTCAATACTTGGTCCCCAGCTGCTGGCAATGTAGCAAGTTGTGAGACCTCTGAGAGCCTCACTGGAGGAGGTGTGTCACTAGTAGTAAGTCTTGAGATTTGTTAATCCAGCCCCACAGAGTATAGCTACCTCACTTGGACTACTTCCCTTACCTTCCTGGTTCTGTGACCAAGAAGATACTTAAGCAAGGAAAAGGGTTTATTCTGGCTTTCAGTTCCTGGAGTATGGTCCATTATGGTCAAGTCACAGTGGCAGGAGTAGGCTTCCAGCTGGTCGCATTGCACCAACAGTCAGAAGCCGAGACAAAGGAGGCAGAAAATGAGTCTAGGTTATAAACCTTAAGGACTACCCCAAATAACTCGCTTCCTCAGCAAGACTCCACTCCCTAAATGTTCCTCAACCTTCCAGAACAGCGCCAGCAACTGGAGACCGTGTGTTCAAACAGATGAGACATGTGAACACTGGAGAGACAAAGGATCACAAAGAAATATTAGGGCTGAAAAGATGGATTAGCAGTTAAGGTGCTTTCCTGTGAAGACTAAGGACCCATGTTTGACTCTCCAGGTCCCATGTAATCCAGATGCACAAAGTGGCGCAAGTGTGTATGGCCGCACATGCACATAAGATGGGGCACATGTCTGGAGTTTGATTGCAGTGGCTGGAGGCCCTGGCATGGCTTTTCTCTCTCCCTCTTTCTCTTTCATAAAAAAGAAAAAAAAAATATTACCATGGAGATAAGGGGCTGACAAAGACCTGATTCCCACCCTCAGGGGGCTCCCCATTCTTACAAGAAGTTACATAAACGAGACCTCTTGAAATGCTGACAAAGTGGCCTTTGACGAAGGGGTAAGCACAAGCAAACCCTCATGGCATTTGAAGGAAATATGAAATAATAAGCAATCTAAAAGAGTTAATGTAAACAAAAACAGGAAAAAGCCCTATATTTAAAAATATTATCAAATCTCAGTGGAGAAGGCTACGAAAAAGATGTCTCCGTCAGTAAAGTGCTTGCCACGCAAGCATGAGAACCTGCACTCCCAGGGCTGGGGACGTGGGGACAGGAGTGTCCCTACTGCTCCCTGGCTGGCCAGCCTACCTAAACTGGGGAGCTCTAGGTCTGCTGAGAGACTGACGCGAGAGTGACTGAAAAGACTTTCCAAGGTCGACCTCCGGCCCCGTGCATGCACGTGCATGTGTGCACCCCACACGTGCCCATAGACGCAGCACACCACACATTTCAGTGCAGAGGGGAGGTATGAGGTTAGACAAGGTATTCCTAAGTCAGTGAAACTGTGCCTGTGCTCTGAGAGTTGGGGTACATGGGCAGAATGGGGGAGAGGAGGCTGCAACACTGTGCTGGGGTGATTAGTTTGAAGACTGTGGGCTTCTCACCTGATCTGGAGAATGCCAGGCAGTATTCACAGAAGAGATCCCCTAAGCTCAAAGGAATATGCTCTGCCAAATAGCAAAGAGACTGAAAGGCATGGAAAGATGACAGCCAGGATTTCACAGGACTCACTGGACAATGTGAACTTGAGCTCAAGAGTCAGCCAGAACTACCCAGACCCCTGTCTCCTTCCTGCTACCCCCACAGCTGTGGTTAATTTGTTCCAATCCCCCGAGCCTCAGTTTTCTCATCTGTAACGTGGAGAACATAAACACTGACTTTGTTGGGAAAACTTAATGAACTACTGCAGATGAAAATCTCTTAGGAGGGGGCTGGAGAGATGGCTTAGCAGTTAAGCGCTTGCCTGTGAAGCCTAAGGACCCCTAAGGCTTGTATCCCCAGGACCCACGTAAGCCAGATGCACAAGGTGGCACATTCATCTGGAGTTTGTTTGCAGTGGCTGGGGGCCCTGGCATGCCCATTCTCTCTCTGTCTATCTGCTTCTTTCTCTTTCTGTCATTGTCAAATAAATAAATAAAAATAAACAAAAAATTAAAAAAGAAAAATCTCGTAGCAGATCAATAAAGGGTGGCCAACCAAAATTCTGAGGAAGTGGCTCAGCCAGCCACAGCTGCACACAGCCTCTCTAGAAAGCCTCTGGCTGTTTTGTTCCTAGGTTTTTACAGTCGCTTCCAAGGTATAGTGTCCTCTGCAGAAGAATGCCACCCCCTTAGGAGATTTTTTTGTTTCCATTTTCCACAGCAGGCATCAGGACCCTGACACGGGCTTCCTTTGGCCTTTTACCCAGCAGCAGCCACACAAACAGGAGTGACTCCAAGACTTCATGGAGCCCCAGAACAATCCTGAGAGAGGAAAATACAATTAAATGCTTTGTGTTTAAGGCCAAAATGATGGGAGGGCCTAGAAAGATGGCTCAGTGGGTAAAGGCCCTTGCTTGCAGGCCTGACGGCCCAGGATTTGAGTCCCCAGTACCAATGTGCATGTGTCTGGAGTTTGTTTGCAGTGACAGGAGGCCCTGGGGTGCCCATTCTCCTTCTCTCTCTCTCTTCAAATATATATTCAAATAAAATAATGGGAGGAAACTCATCTTAAGTGACTATCCGAGTTGGCCTCAGATGTACTGAACAGGGTGTTGTGCCTGTAAGAGAGACAGTGCCCGATCCTTGAGGTTCGTATCTTTTTCAGACACGTGGCTCATAAATGGATTCTCTTACCTGAGCTTTTCCTCGAATGCGGTGATTATGTGTTCAGTGCGTTGCATCAAAGACTTGTGAAATCAAGCAACATTAACTCATTAAGTCAATAATTCATGGACTCTTTTATCTAAAGTGGCAACATCACACCATCAATTCACAAAACAGCCACTTCTCTGAAGTGTGTGTGATGATAATAATGGATTTTCTAACAATACCCTCTCAAAGCAAGGTCATGGCGCCTAGATGCTGCGGACATGCTGATCTGACCTAGGTCAGCAAAACAAGCTTTATTATCGAACCTAATTATGAACTATCAGGATAATGGTCTAGACTGAAGCGTTTCCTTGGGGATTATTTAGAATCAAGCAAGCCACTTTAGTTTTTACTGTACGTGGCTGCACCTGTGATGGTGAGGGATACTTTTTCCAAATAGATTGAACCATGATTCACACAAATATTTTTGTGATCTTGGGCACAGTTGTTACAGTAACAATGCTGTTCTGTACTTGTAAATAGTTTTCATGTTAGAACCCATTATATAGAGCCGTGTAGGATTAGCTCTAACAAAGACCACAGTGCAGGATGCCATTCTGAGTGCTGGTCACCATTTCTGTTTCACTGTTGTGACTGCTTGCATGTCTTGACCTAGGGGCTGGTTGTTAGGTATTTCTTTCTCATATTTCTTATTGTGTAAAAATATATTTTATTTGTTTATTTGGCAGACATAGAAAGAAGCAGACAGAAAGAGAGAAGGAGAAAGAATATGGATGTGCCAGGACCTCCTGCCACTGCAAAAGAACTCCATATGCAGGCACCACTTGGTGCATCAGGCTTTATGTGGGTCCTGGGGAACTGAGCCTGAGCTGTCAGGCTTTGCAGGCAAGTGCCTTGAACTGCTGAGCCATCTTCCTAGCCTTCTTTCTCATATTTCTGAGAAGTCCCTCCTGCTGTTCAAACAGGTGGTTAGTGTGTCTCTCCTATTCAGGTTCATAAACTAACTTTCAAGTTGCCCAACACTGAGCACCAAGTTGGCTCACCTGTGTATCAGGGCTCTCTAAGGGAACAGAAGAGGGCTTATTAGGCTAGGTTCTAGGATGTAGGCTGAGCAGTCAAACGATAGCTGTCTGCTGGACTGGGTGTTTCCATTGTCTCAGTCTGGCATGGAAAGCCTGGAAGATCTTCAGGCTTAAGATAGGGTTTTACTCTAGCCAAGGCTGACCTGGAACTTGCTCTAGCTCAAGGTAGCTTAAACTCATGGCAATCCTTCTACCTCAGCCTCCCCAGTGCTGAAATTATGAGCATGAGCCATCATACCCAGTAGCAAATTTTATTTTTAAAGAAACAATAAACAACATTCAATCCCAAGGAGGTAACATTAGAAATAACACTCCTACTTCTATGCATATATAGAAAATAGAGAGGCACTTAGACAGGACAAGATGATGGACCATTTCAGTGAGAGTGATGCTGTAAAGTTTGTTTGCTGTGTATACTCAGAATACACAAATTGAATGTGGACTCAACTTTGGTAAGATATTGCTTGTTGAGAATATTATTATTATTATTATTATTATTATTATTATTATTTTGGTTTTTCAAGGTAAGGTCTCACTCTAGCCCAAGCTGACCTGGAATTCACTCTGTATTCTCAAGGTGGCTTTGAATTCACTGCAATCCTCCTAACTCTACCTCCCAAATGCTGGGATTAAAGGTGTGCACCACCATGCCCAGCGAGAATATTATTTTTATCACATTCCGATTTTCCTTATGATTATTGAAGTCTAGAGCAATAATTTTTGGTGAAGGTAAGAAACGTTAATGGAACTTTCACAGGAACTCAGACAATGACCCCAGATGCATCCTTTGCCCTTCATCAGGACATAATGAAATGATTTTGTATAATTAGTACATTTTCCATAGATGTTACCAGCCACACAGGCAGTTAAATTATTGCATTAAATGTATTGGAAATGAAAATGTCAAATTTAGGTAAAATCATTTCATTTATATGCAATTCTAATTTTAAAAAGAATAAAATTGGCTAATGCGTGAAACTAGGTCAATAGAACTATCCTTCTCTTTCTATTTATAATCTAAAATAAGTTTGCATATTACTCTTTTCCCTGTATTTGAGTTTCCAATAAAAAGATAGCTATTAAGATGGTCACTTTAAAAAATGTGTATGTGTCTGTATATGTGTGCCCATGTGCATATAGGTATATTTGCACGTGGGAGGTGCACGTTTATACATGTATGTGCATGTGGAGGTTAGAGGACAAGCTTGGGTGTCAGATTCCTCAGGTGCTGTGTGTGTTTGAGACAATGCCTCTCAATGGCAACTCTCACAGGGAAATTTACCAATTAGGCTAGGCTAGCTGGCCAGCAAGCCCCAGGGGTCCCTGTGTCTGTTGCTCCAGTACTGGGATGACAGGTGGGCACCACCACACAGAGTATTTTGCACAGGCTCTAGGGACTGACTGAACTCACATCCTCATGTTTGTGAGGCAATCACTATGATGGCTAGCTATCTCCCCAGCCCACCTTTCTTACTTGTTTGGAGTTTGTGATTTAGCTCCAAGGAACCTCCTAAGATCTACTTAATATTAAAAAGCTTACGGTCAAGAGGGAATTCTTAAGGTATGAATTTTCCCCCAGATAGATAGGTGTTTCTATATCAAGTACTAATCAACCCCCCTGGAAGTGATCAGCAAGTCCTAACAGCTCCCTGGTCACAACTGGCTGATGGCTGCCTTGATATGCCCAGGGAGGGTGTGCACTTTGATGAGTGTCTCTGCCTGGGAAGGCGGCTTCCAGCTACCCTGAGACAACTTGTCTGCAACATGGCCCTTTGCTGTGGCCGCCCCCACAGGGGGCTCTGGGACCTGGAAGATTAATTACTCCGACATGTAGCTCACCGGAGCCCCAGCCCCTGAAGCCATGGTAACAAGGTAGAGAGAGATTGATTCACAGCAGCTCTGGAAAGGGAGGTTGGGTCTTTGGAAAGGCCAACAGCACAATGACATAATGGGGTGACGTGAGAGGAGTTAGAGAATTCCAGGGGCCCAAAGGCTGTGGGCCTCATCCTGGTTCCTTCTGAGCCTTCCCCAGTTCTTACCACTGTGCTTCTGGTTGGAACTCCGGGCTCTTTCTCTGGACTCCTGTGTGGTGAGTGGGTGACCTCACCAGTCAAAGGAAGTGGGGGGCATAGAGAAAATGGTCCTAAGCCTTCTAATTGGTGCTTAAAGGGCCAAGGAAGAACAAAGGGATGGTGTGGACTGACTGGCCACTAACTTTCATGATCTCAGTTGTGCCTGCAATCCAGTGGTTTGGTAGTACAGTTTTTTGCAGAAAAGAAAACTGAAGTTTCAAGAAATGAGATGCTCTGCTCAGATGTGCAGCCTGGATGTAGCAAGACCAAGGTGAGACTGTAGAAATACTAACACTGAACTGCTGTTCTTTCCACTCTAAGAGACCAAAGAGGCTGGTGAGAGAGAGGAGAGCAGGACAGGAAATTAAGAGTATAAGCAATGACGCTGTGGAGGAACGAGGCAGGAAGTCAATTTGGGGATGGGGAGGATTGGCTCACTACCTGGATTACATGTGGTAACACCATCACAACACAGATTTGAAATTTTGATTTTTACTTATTTATTTGCAAGCAGGGAGAAACAGAGAGAAGAGAGAGATAAAAAGAATGGGCGCACCAAGGCTTCTAGCTGCTGAAAACAAACTCCAGAAGAGTCACTCTGTGTTTGGCCTTATGTGGGTACTGGGGAGTCGAACCGAGGTTATTAGTCTGTACAGATAAGTGCTTAAAGGGCTGACCCATCTCTTTAGCCCCCAAGCACAAATTTTAAACCAAACCCAGAGCTCACAGCAATGCAGATGTGTGGGGTCCATTCAGAGCTATCTGCTTGAGAAGGAGGATCATGGATGACTTGTGTTTCAGAGAAGGAAGACAGCTAAATCAGGGAGAGCTATGAGTGCTACGGAACCTATGGTTCATTCTAAAACAAACTTTTCTCCAGCTATGTAAACATGCTTCCAAAATATGGTGATATCAGAATCTTGGGTCCTGTCCCCTCACACAGTGCTCCGCTTAGCCACAGAAGTGGCCTTCGGGGAACTGGAATCCCACAGGAAAGTCACTGAGGTTTTATAGTAGGTACAAGTCTGCAAATTATACTTAAAAACACCCAACGTCAGCCTCCGGACTCTGCTAATTGACTCCAACTTTAATGGCGTTGGGCTCATTATGCCCCTTTTAGCAGGGTCCAACATCAGCATTTGGGAGCCTTTGAGATGTCTGCATGGCCAATCGGTTGCAGTTTGATCACAGCAAGCACGAAGATCAATGGTCCAGGCTCTTGCTGCATGGGGCCGGAGGGGCAGACTGCAGGAACACTGGTCCTCTTACCATTGTGGCCGTCCAGTTGATGCTGATGGCTATGTCCTCATCAATTGGTCTGTGGTCCACATCAATTAAAGCCTCTAAAAGGCACAGAGAGAAGTTGCTTTATCAACTCCACTTAAAAATATAGGAGCAGCCAAGGGAAAAAGACCTCTAGTGTGACTTTCAACAGAATATGAAGTATGTTAACCCATCACCTGTCGATCTGCCAAATGAAAGGAGAGTTGTAACGAGCAGCTCTGCCTTTCAGAAAAGGACAGCTTTGGGCTTCTCTGCTCCTGAGCCCTCGTTCTTTGCCCCTTAGGCCACATGACAGGACCTCTGGAGGGTAAGCAAGCGGGTACACCTAATTATACCTCATTTGATCATGAATTAGTTAGTTAAGCAATATTTGATTTAAATAAATATTGATTAAGTACTTATACTAGGTCAGGCACTGTGCTAGGATATATCAGCGAACAAAATATAGTCTTTGCCCCTCCTCGTCTGTTACACTGCATATGACACAGGCATTTAAAGAGCTGTGCTCTTCCTACATGAAACAAAGCGTATAGTAGGAAGACACCTGCGATTCTTGTTGTTTAAGTATGATGTACCCTTGTTGCCCATTTGGCAGGTATTTACCCATTGCCTAGACTGAGATCCTGCCAGTGCACATCACCAGTGCACCGCTCAAGCCGTTCAAGAGCATCTTGACTTTCTTTTATTTATTTATTTATTTATTTATTTATTTATTTATTTATTTATTTATTTATTTATTTGAGAGTGACAGACACAGAGAGAAAGACAGATAGAGAGAGAGAGAGAGAGAAGGGGCGAGCCAGGGCTTCCAGCCACTGCAAATGAACTCCAGATGCGTGCGCCCCCTTGTGCATCTGGCTAACGTGGGACCTGGAGAACCGTGCCTCGAACCGGGGTCCTTAGGCTTCACAGGCAAGCGCTTAACCGCTAAGCCATCTCTCCAGCCCCATCTTGACTTTCTTTCCTACCTCTCTGTTTACCACTTACTCAGTGTAACCAGCTTGCCCCTGTTCCTAAAAGAAACCAAGGCAGGGTTCTAACTGTACAACTTGCTCTAAGTCGCAAATGCAATCCCAGGTCAGAACATAGTACACCCCAAACAATAGCAACTCCCACCAATGCAAAATAGTATCCCCACCCCAACCTGGGAGCAGCTTTGGCCTCCATACCTGACATGAGGTGAGTGTGGGCTCCCAATCTTGTTCCCTTCTTCCAGAGTACCAAGAATTGTTACCTTGTGCCCTGCTGAATGTCAGGAGGAGGCTAGGGTAGAGGAGCTGGTACACAGTATGTGGTTTCTCACTTTCTGTACCAATGAGATGTTAATGATGAATCTCTTTTCATCTTTTCACAAGTTCATACTGAAATAAATTACTGAATGAGCAAATACATGGGAAAGATGAACTGTTCTCTTGTGTAGAAGAATGTTGAATATTTAAAAAAAACAACATTCCACCTTCAAGGAAGGGGAACAAAACTTCTCGTTCCTAAGTGTGGAGTGTGCAAGTGAGCTTGTTCCAAAGTGCAGTGTATGAAAGGGTCTAGGGGTGAATAAAGATAGACTTTACAAACCTTGCCCAGTGACCAAGGTCAACATCCACAATAAGGATCCACATCATGAGCATATATCTTGGATATGATATGAAGAAAAGGATAGTTTATGTCTTTCTCCCCAGAATTTGTAGTCCCAATTTAATCATGATACAAAATATCAGACACATATCAATAAGAAAACGTGAGGCAAGTTCTCTTAAGAGACAGTCTATAAAATCGGTCAGCAGTGTATTTGAAAATTTCAATATTCTCAAAGGCAATGGCAGTCTCAGGGACTCAGGTCCAAGAGGAGCTTTTGGAGGTATGTAAATAAAATATACTGTACAATCCTAGGTAAGATCTTGGACTAGGAAAAGAACATAGGTTAAAAACCAACAGAATCTTAATAAAGTAAGGAGTTTGGATAACAATAGCACGAATATAAGTGTATTAAATGTAACACATACATCAAGTTACTATTAGATGCTAAGAACAGAGGAAACAGGGCACAGGCTATATGGAGACTGTGCTATACTTAGACTTCTGTTACTGTGCCCCTTTGTGCTCCCAATCAAAAATGTTCCATCCTGGAGGGATTCACCTTTAGACTCAGGAAGTACACAAACCCGAAGTCTTGAGACGCTCCTGAAACTGACAAGACTGACCGGAGCCCCTCCTGAGGCTAGCTCCCATTCTCACTGGTCGGGGCGACTTCCGAGTCTGCGGTGAGGCTTTTATCTTGACCATACTCTTAGATCGTTTGCCTTAGTGTGAGCGTCTTTCTTCTTTCCAATCATTAACTATATTATCATCTTTTTTTTTTTTTTTTTGAGATCGGGTTTCACTGTAGCCCAGGCTGCCCTGGAACTTACTCTGTAGTTCCAGGCAGGCCTCAAACTCACAGTGATCCTCCTACCTCTGTCTCCCATGCTGGGATTAAAGGCATGCACTATGCCTGGGTACAATAAACTATTTAAAAATATTTTATTTATTTGAGAGAGAGAAGGAGGGTGTGGGCAACCCTGAGCCTCTCATTGCTCCTAATGAACTCCAGATGCATGCACCATTTTGTTGCAGGCTTTACATGGGTACTGGGGAATCAAACCCAGGATTTCAGGCTTTGCATGCACATGCTTTAACCACTGAGCTCACATAATCATCTTTATTTATTTGACAATGAAAGAGGGAGAGAGAGAGCATGGGTATGCCAGGGCCTCCAGCCACTGCAAATGAACTCCAGATGCATGTGTTCCCCTTGTGCATCTGGCTAACGTGGGTCCTGGAGAATCAAACTTGGGTTCTTTGGCTTTGCAGGCAAATGCTTTAATCGCTAAGCCATCCCTCCAGCCCACAGTCATCTTTTTTAAGGAAAGAAACAAGGCTCTTCCTACTTTCATGCTTCTAGTACTTAGCACACGAGGTGCTAATAACAGCTTCCCACCATGTATGCATCAAGCTGATGCCCACCATTAGGCAGTAGTCAATGCATCTACTTTCCCTTATGCAGATGTTAGTATGCCAGAGTCAGATGCATGGTAAATATGGAAAGATACCTTCTTTTACTTTCAAAAGCGATTTCTTTCATTGACCCGAAAGATAAAATGAGTGAGTGAATGAAGTTGTATTTCTCCATCCTAAAAATCCCTGTTGTTATTTATTTTTTTATTTATTTTGCCCCCAACTGAGCTTAGGTTTCTGACTTTGACACTTTTATCTACCTTTTCATCCACATTCCCTTCTGTCTCCTGTAGCAGCATGTCAGTCTAGGGAATCAAAGCACTTCTGAATAATCCATATGCCCAGCTTCTAAGTCCTTCCTCCTCACACTGTTTGGCTTCCCTCACAAGGTCTGTCAGGTGAGGCTTCACACAGGACACTCCAGAGCACTCTGCAAAGGATCATGTCAGTTCTTGGCTGGCCACAAGACTAGCCTCCAGTTCACCTGCACTGGTAATCCTTAATCCAAACTTCTGTCAGAACCAAACGAGTTGACTGGACTGTCTGACTATTGGGAGAAAATGCTGGTTTGAACATAAGTACAGACTTCCATCAAAAGCATTTGCTCACAGGAGAAAAGATAGGTAACAGGATGCTTTTCTTTCTAGAACAGCTGATAGAAACAAAAACCTATATTAAAGGTGGTAGCTGGAAAAATAGTATGATACCTCCTATTATTTAACTAGAGAAACAGAAACAGGGTGGTAAGGATATTGTTTGAAAAAAAAAATTCTTATCCACAAAACACCACAGATGGATAAAGAAATCATGAACAAAAATGACCAATGCAGTGTCATGACACTGGATTTCAAGTTGTACTATAGAACCATAGTAACAAGAACAGCATGGTACTTACATAAAATTTGAAATCAGTGAATAGAAAAGAGAGCCAAAAATTAAATCCCCATAGCTACAGCTGTTTAAATTTTGATAAAAATTAAACAAAATATATTTTAGAAAAGATAGCCTATTCAACAAATGGTGCTGGGAAAAACTGAATATCCATATGTAGAAGACTGAATCAAGATTCTTTTCTCTTTACCCGTTAAAAAAAAATCAATTCAAAATGGATCAAAGGTCTTAATATAAGGCTTGAAATGCTGAAACTGTTACAGAAGAACATAGAGAAAACACTTCAAGGAGTAGGCATGAGCGAAGACTTTCTGAAAAGGCCTCTAATAGCCCAGGAAATAACACAAGAATTGACAAATGGGACAGCACTGAGTTAAAAGGGCTTTGTACAGGAAAGGAAACAATTGGATCAAAACACAAGATGGCTTAGTGGTTAAGGCACTAGCCTACAAAGTCTAATGACCTGGGTTCTACTCCCCAGTACCCAAGTCAAGCCAGATGCACAGACTGGTGCATGCATCTACAGTTTGTGTGCAGTGGCTAGAGGCCCTGGCAACCCATATTTTCTCTCTCCTCTCTTTCTCTCTCTGTTTGCAAGTAAATAAGAATATGAAAAAACTCAAAAGTAAAAAGTAAACTTAAAAATATTAATTTAAGAAAACACAGGATGGTAGAAAATCTTTGCCAGCTGTTCACTTGACAGGAAAATACTTAGAATATATAAAACCTTAAAAGACCAAATACTAAAAATTTATGCAGTGCAATAGATAGACTGATGAACTGACAGTTATCAAAAGATGAAGTAAAGATGACCAGTAAACATGGAAAAATACCTGATTTACTTAGCCACCAGGAAAATGCAAATTAAGACTACAGTGAGACAGCTTCCTCCCTGTCAGAAAGGCTAGCATTAAGAAAACAACACTGTAGGGCTGGAGAGATGGCTTAGCGGTTAAGCTCTTGCCTGTGAAGCCTAAGGACCCCGGTTCGAGGCTCGGTTCCCCAGGTCCCACGTTAGCCAGATGCACAAGGGGGCACACGCATCTGGAGTTCGTTTGCAGAGGCTGGAAGCCCTGGCGCGCCCATTCTCTCTCTCTCCCTGTATCTGTCTTTCTCTCTGAGTCTGTCGCTCTCAAATAAAAATAATAATAATAATAAAAAAGAAAACAACACTGTAAAAGTCCTCCCCTGCCCCGCCACCTCCCCCACAGCCTCTTCCCTGGCTGGTGGTGTTGGTGGGGAGGGGGCAGCAGTTGTAGATGCCCGCCCCTGCTCAGAGAAGGTGAAGGAGGACAAAAGTAGATGCCTGCCTCATAGTATAGTCTTCCTTTGGGGAAAATTAATGCTGAAAAAATGAAGCAACTAGTGGGTGAATATGATCAAATTTCTCTGCCAAACTGTCAGTCTGATAAAGAAAAACCTTTTTTGTCACCCTAATGAAGCACTCAAACAAGTCCTGTGACTCTTTTCAAGATGAACTTGAAAATCACATTAAAGCACAGAAAGCCAGAGGCCTAGAGCCAGAGACTTCTTTGGGAAGGATGAGAGAGGACTATTTAAGAAATGGTAGGTACAGAGAAGAGGCTGATTCCAGACCCAAGTATAGAATGTTTGACCCAGGATTTTCATCTGGAACCATCTAGACCTATCCAAGATCATGCAGTATTTCACAAACTGTAGAGTACCGGTTCCCAGCTCACGACAGCAAGCTGTCACTAGACTCTCTGGGTTACTGTCAGTTTAGCGGGGACTATTTCTCAGAATAACCAGTGCCCCTGAACTTTAGTCAGCAAGAATACAGTTGTGGCTCATACAGCCTAGAGTTTGGAGTTCACAAACACCTCTGCTCAGGTTTCAGCGCCAGCGACTCTCATGCCAGTCATAAACATACGCATCCAAAAAGGAAAAGCCACCTAGAGGAAGACAGAGAAAGAACTGAGAAAGAGGGGCCCCAGCATGAGAGAAAAAGAAGTTCTGAGGAAGTGGATTTAAACAAACAAAAGAGCATCCAAAGAAAGAAACCAAAGGGAGAAACAGAAACTAACCAGTCAGTACAGAAAAGCTTAAGACTCGAAAAGAGAGAAAAGGCTGAGATGAAGCCTCTAAGGGAGAGGACCGCAAGCCAGAAAAGAGAAGAAGGAACAGGGCGAAGAAAGCAAGGAGGAAGAAATGCTTTGGGACAAGTCTATCCTTGGATTTTGAAACTCTTCAACTGGTTCTCCTGAGATTAAATTCAAAAATACTTGAGGAGCTTGGTTTCATGATACTCATGCCACTTATCCTATGTCAAGAGGTACTTGAATTTCTGACAGTGAGCACAAAGTATTTAGTTTGCTTGTTTTCCAATATGAAAATTACACTTTCTAAAAGCATCATTACATCTTTCGTACATATAATTTCCCTTTATGAGAGTGGCTCTGTTTTTTGTTAAATTGATGTGATGGGATTATTTTCCCTTGGGAGACCATTTATTTTAAATTGGAGGATTAACACTTTGCACAATCTATGTTTTGGTTGGGTTTGTTTTAGTTTTGTGTCAGGTATTTTTATATTCACTGGTTTTCTATGAAGCAATTTAGACTTCCTTGGTTAGATCTAACTTGTAGTGTTGGAGAATGAAATACATTAATAATAAGCTTATCTTACATACAGTTCCAAAAGTTTCAGCACCTTCACACAAATTCAGTTTCTAGTCTGGGAATGTTTATAATAAAGTTCTAATTTCTGAAGAAAAAAAAAAAGAAATGAAAAGAAAACAGTGCTGTAAAAATAAAGCAAAAAAAATGCTGGTGAGGATATGGGAAGCAGGAACCTTTATATGCCACAGATGGAAATGTAAATTAGCCAAACCACTATGGAAATAAGTAAACAGGTTCCCCAAGAGATGAAAAATAGAGCAGCTACCATATGACCCAACTGCAGTAAACTAGGTATATACCCAAAGGAACCTAAGGCAACATACCACAAAGATACCTGTACATCCATGTTTATTGCAGTTCACAACATCCAAATTCTGGAATCAGGCTAAGTGTCTATCAACAGATGAAAAGATAAAGAAAATGTGATATTCAAACACACACAAACATGCAGAAGTTTATTCTATCATTAAGAATGGTGTTGTGTTTTTGCTGGAAAATTAACACAACTGCACCATTATATTCATTTGATATAAAATGAGCCAGACTCAGAAAGACAAATATTACAAGTTTTCACTCATTGGGTGATCCTAGATTTTTTATAGACACATAAAAACATATATATATATATATATATATATATATATATATATATATATATATATATATATATAATGAATACATGAAAACATAGGGGAGATGGGGAAGGAGGGAGTAGCAAGAGGAATGAATGGGAAGGGTGGGTAAAGGGGAGCTTATGGGGTGGTGAATATGGTGAAGATCATATATATTGAAAGAAGTTGTCTTTGTGAAACCCAACACTATGTAAAATGAGTATACAGCAAATAAATAAAAACATTGTTTGAAAGCCATGTAATAGATTTTATGAATCTATGTCTGTTGAGTTTCATGTTTAGTATAAATAGCAAATCATAATGTTGTTTTCTTTAAGTGTGCATAAATCAGTAATCTTCAAATTATGCTCACAGGCAGATATGGCACAGAACATTTAAGCAGAACACAGGAATTTGGACTCAGTGGTATTCAAAATAAACCTATTCCAACAAGAGAAGAACTGATTCTAAGATTATGTATAATTAAGTGTGAGGCTACAGTCAGGTATATGTACATATGTTACTCAGGATTCTCCAGATATAGACTGACTCTCTCTCTCTCTCTTTCTTTCTCTCTCTCTGTCTCTCTGTATATTTGAAGAGATTTAGTATGGGAATTATCTCATGTGGTCATGGAAGCTGTGGAGAAGTCTCATGTCTTGTGATGGGCCACGTGAAAATTGGAGAATCAGCAAAGAAAGTGTCATTCAGTCTGAATCCATAGAGGAACTAGGGGAGTTGGTCGAGTGGCTTCCATTGAGAGGTTAAGGTCTGTGATCTGAGGGGGAGAAAAAGAGAGAGGAGGGCGTGGGTTCAGATGTGCTGAATGCAGAAAACTAAGAACTATGTCCAAGGAAGAAGATGACTATCCTAGCTCAAGAAGAGAAAGTCAGTTCACTTCCACTGCCTTTTGGCCCTTTGTGAGGCACACTGGATGATGTCTGTTCAAGTTAGTGAATGCAGCAATACTGAACCCAGGCAACTGATGACAATGTGAATCTCCTCTGGAAACACTCCCCAGACATGCCTGGGGACAATAGTTAACCAGCTCTTAGAGTATTCTGGATCTCAGTCAAGTGGACACAAAGTTAACCATCACAATATACTACAACCAAAATTTGAGACAAAGTCAAGCAAAAAATTCTTTGAAGCTTAAGTTGCATACAAACTCTAGATGCATGTACCATTTTGTGCAGCTGGCTTTACATGGGTATTTGGGAATCAAACCCAGAATGATAGGGGTTGAAAGCAGGCACTTTAACCATTGAGCAATCTATCTCCCCAGACTAATTTTACTTTCTAAATCAGCCACTTGTGATTTTTATTAGCATGACAATGAGGGAATGGCAACTTTTAATGGGACAGAATAAGTGTTTGACCTGAAAAGCTAAAGTGAGACTGCAGACCCATGCTAACCCTGTGAACAGTACGGCACACTCAGAGCTCATCTTGGGCTGGCCAACTTACCTCTTCATACCATGGCATGGCATTGTGGGCCTCAGCATGTAAGTATTGTCTGGAAGTTGTCTCTCTCCAGTATCTTATTTGACTTTAGCACATTAAAATTCTGGGAGGAGACTTTCCACCATGGTCTAAATCTACATTGAAATTATTTTTCCATAATGACTATTATTGATTATTAATTAGAGTAGAATAAGGAAGCCGGACAGGAAATGGTGAGATCAGAAGACATTGGTGTGAAATCAGTATCCATCCTAGATAATCTACAAATAGGGCCAAGACAGCTGTCTGTCTGTTCAACTACCTTTCTAAGTATCTATCATATTTTTATATCATCTATAATCTGTCTCCTATCTATCCATCATTTATCTCGCTACCATCTGTCTCCTGTCTATCAGTCACCTGCTGATCATATATCTCTTATTTATCACCTCTACTTGTCATCTATCATAATCTCTATCAATTATCCACCACATGTATACATATTTTATTTCAGCATATTTCCTTTAGATTTCAGATTTCAAATTATAGTTCACATATTTTGTTATATCTATGACTAAACCAGTAGATACTGTTTGGATACAGGGGCATGTGTGTCCTGTCTATTAGAACTGAGCCTGCAATTTTGGGTTCTGAACCCCAGGATAATGTTCTACTATCTGTGGAGGAAATATATAAATCCTAAACCTGTGTGACACACTTCCTTCCAGACTGTTTCTTCATCTTTCTGTGCTTACATTATTTATCAAGGAAGTGGCTCTCTGAGTTGATGGAAGTTTTATCTTTGGGGATGATCATGCCAGTAGCTTAGAAAAGAGAAGACATTTTCTTGTTCATCCGCCCCATCGAGGATGGATGAGACCCTTTGAAATATGTTTGTCTCTTAGTCCCATCATTTCCTCACAGGTCCTCACCATCAGTTAGACTGATAACTTTGGAAATGCTTTCTCCTAATGAAAAGGTATTTTCATTTTAATAATGTAGCACATGATTAGAAAGACTCTTTAATTGACTTGCTTTCTGGGGGATTAAAATGGTTTTGAATTTTTTCCATGACAGGAGAGCTTCATTCATCAGAGTACAGTAAGCCCTGTACAGATTTAGAGAGTTCATTCCAGACCTCCGTTTGTTCTTCTGTGGGCACAAGCCTTTGGGACAGTAGCCCTAGAGTCTGCCGCACAGAGAAGCTCACATTATAGACCACAGCCTATAATTATTATCATTATTTTAGCTCCCCAAAATGAGTATTTATTACAGCCAGGCATTCTGTAAGCCCTTCATTGAATCACCTGCTTTGATCCATGAGGAGTTGCTATGAACATTAGCCCCAGCTTACAGGAGAAGGAACCAAGTCTCAGAGGCATTCAACAATTTGTCCAAGATTTCCTAGCTAATAGGTAAGACTAGGGTTTGAACAGAGATTAATTGGGAAGCAAAACATGTACTGTCAGTTAATATGCCTCCTCCACTTCCCAATACTGCATTGTGATGGGAGCATTTTCAGACCTGCAAAATATCCAAAAATTACTATTTCTTATTCATTGATCTCCTCCCACTTTCTCCTGGGGGTAGAGGGGACCAATCAGGAGGCTGCAGTTTTTAAGATTTGGAATCTCCCTAAAAATAAAGTGTATATTGCCACAGATAACTATTGACAAGCAAGGTCTTATAAATGGCTTGTATTTCAGGAAACTGGAACATATTGATTATGAGATGCACCATTAACTTATATACACTAGGATAGAGACAATGATGCCAATTAAATAGACTCATAGCTTTCTTATCACTTAAAATTTTTGGTTTTAACTTCTTGTAAAAATGTATCCAGAATCCGTTAGGCAGAGAAGCAGTTTCACATCATTACTCTGCATTTCTTCATGTGGTCACCCCAGCATCATATCCTGTGTTATCAAGTGTATAAAAGATGAGATTTTCCTTAAAACCATTGAGTGACTAAGTCCAGTGCCTTTCACATGCTAGGCAAGCATCTTATCACTGAGCTACCCCTTATCTCTAAAAAATAAAACTCCCTAAAGATGAATGAGCCATGAATTATTTGCTCTGTGTCCCATAGCTGAAAAGAAGAGATGGGGAAATGAAACTTATGTGATGTTTGATCTTCATTGTCAACTTGACTGGATTGAGAGGCACCTAGAAGATTAGAAAAGAACACCACAGGTGTATCTAGGAGAGTATTTTTATCTACAGAGTATTAATCAAGTAATGAAGACATCGATGAATGTGTGTGGCACCATCAATAGGCTGGGGGCTTAGATAAAACTACAGGGCAAGGAGGAGGAAGGCAGACAATGTAGGCGTTCTCTCTACCTCTCTCTCTCTCTCCCCCCATGATGTGAAACCCCTTCTCCCCAAACTGATGGGCTGAAATGCCTGACACCGTGAGGCAAAATAAATGCTTCATTTAATGCTTCTTTAAATTGTTTATGTCAGGTATTTTGTCACAGAAATGAAATATGGCTGATTAACATTAACTTAGATTTAGTAATGCTGCTGAACATCTCTAATTCACCCTCTTTCCTATTCTGAGCACACAGCCACTGGCTCATAGAAGTTAAGAGTATTTTGTGTTATCTCCTAGATGTTTTTTTGTCAAGCCCATCGTATCAGCTGTGATGATTAACCTTACATGCAATTTGGCTAGGCAATAGGATACCCAGACCCCCTGACTAAATACTATTCTGAGGTGTGCATGTCAGGTTGTTTCTGGGAGACATCAGCATTTGGTGATCTGAGTAAGCAAAGGGTCCTCCTACAGGATGGGCACAGGGCATTTCCTTTAGCACATGAATCAAACCAAAGGTGAGGAAGGTTGAATCCCCTCCATCCCTGACTGCTTGAGTGGAAAAGCCAACCTTCTCCTGCCCTCCACCTCCCTGGTTTCAGACCTTCAGACTCAGAGGGACATTTATATCAATGACTCTGTTGGCAGCTCCACCAGGAACTTTCTTAGAGCTTACCATGCAACCAGACTATGGAGGACTTCTCCATTTCCTCGACCATATGGGCTGGTCTCCTCCATCTCTCTCTCTCCCTCTTTCTCTGCACACACATGTACATGAATCTCCTATTAGGTCTTCCTGCAGAACACTGTATTCCCTGGGTTCTGACTTTCGGGTGCATATTTCTGTTCCTGTGTGCTTTTGGTGTTCTATATGTCTTTATGCTTTCAATTTTATGATTGTTGAAGCATAGAACCCAGTAGTTGTGAAGCAAGACTTTCAGATTAATCTGGTGAGCTTATTAAAACTGCATTAGATTTTCTGCTTCATTAAGTGTGTGGTGGGTCCCAGAAACTTGCATTTTTAACAGATTTCCAGGTGACATTGGATGCTGTTAGATGGTTGGAAGTGGCTAACTTTTAGACGCCTTGGCATAAACAATCTCAACCCAAGCCCTGCGGTGCTGACAGCTACTACAGGAGTTCATTGATTTTAAGAGGCAGTCTAATTTCAGAGATATTAAAATTTGAAAATAATACACAACTTTGCATTGATGAAATGTGATGAATTCCATTTTCCCTTTAACTTGAGCTATGATATCATTTCCATTCTAATTGATTGCCTATTGACTCATTGAATCTATTCATAATACTCTTGGCTTGTTTCAAGATTTATTGGAATGCCTTCTATGATTTTAGCTAAAAATTCTTTCTTGTATTGTTTCAGGCCAAGAAGTGGTCTGTTTTAGGCCTTGTGGCAGGTACTGAGTAGAGCCCAGTCATTGTCAGTGCCCTGCAAGCTGACATGAGCTGCCCTTGACAGAAAGCTCACTATTGAGAGTGGCTTTATTATCATTATCAGAGTACTACTTGAGTGTGTGCGTGCGTGAGCATGTGCTTGTGTGTGTGTGATGCATGTGTGTTTGTGTGTTGACACAAATGTGTGCAGGTGCATGTGGAGAACAGAGGTTGATGTGTCAGGTGTGTCTTCCTCATTGGCTTCCCACCTTATTTATTAGGGCAATGTCTCATTGAACCTAGAGATCCCTGAGTCAGCTTGTCGACTGGCCAGCTCACCCCAGGGGTCCTTTCACATCTGGGCCTCTCCACTGCTGGGAGCTGTTAGGCTTTTATGTGGGTGCTAGGATCCTCATCCTCGCAAGACCAGTTATCATTGACAGAGCATTTTCCAGGCTTTTGTCTTCACAGGTAAATTTTTAGTTGATGAAATTTTTGCCTTTTCTTCTAGTCACTGGTAACTTACAGGAGTTTTTCTTAAGTAATATCTTAGGAGAGAGTGAACTCTGGGCTGTCTATTTGCTTCCTCTCTGGAGAGAGTGAGCTCTGGGCTGTCTGTTTGCTTCCTCTCTGGAGAGAGTGAGCTCTGGATTGTCCGTTTACTTCCTCTCTGGAGAGAGCGAGCTCTGGATTGTCCGTTTGCTTCCTCTCTGGAGACAGTGAAGTCTGTATTGTCCATATACTTCCTCTCTGGAGAGAGCGTGCTCTGGATTGTCTGTTTACTTCCTCTTTGGAGAGAGTGAGCTCTGAGTTGTCCGTTTGCTTCCTCTCTGGAGACAGTGAGGTCTGTATTGTCCATATACTTCCTCTCTGGAGAGAGTGTGCTCTGGATTGTCTGTTTACTTCCTCTCTGGAGAGAGTTACTTCTGGATTGTCTGTTTACTTCCTCCCTGGAGAGAGTCAGTTCTGGATCGTCTGTTTACTTTCTCTCTGGAGAGAGTTACTTCTGGATTATCCATTTACTTCCTCTCTGGAGACAGTTTGTTCTGGGTTGTCTGTTTACTTCCTCTCTTTCTGGGCCCTGAGACAGCTCAAATCTCTATGTAACCTCTCTGTCCTCAAGCCAGCCTGCTCACCATTGGGAGATATTTGCTCCCCCAAGGGAGGCTGAGGCTTCGTCAGGGGGACTCACTCCCCATCGGATTCTGAAAGACTAAGATCCCCACATCTCCACAAGCCTGAGGCGCTGTGAGCATAGCTTTTACAGTTGCACCCGTCAGTGATCTGCTAGTGGCTCAAGTGCCTGCTGGAGAGGAGAGATAAGCAGGGCATCCTCTTCACAAAGTTGGCAGGGCTGCGACCCATCATGTTCCTGTTTCCTGAGTTCCACTGTCCCCCTGAGCACAGAATCCACCCCCCCCCCCCCAGCCATCCATCTTCTCTGTCACCTTCTATGTTTCTTCTCAGCCTAATTCCTTGGCCCCAATCTTTTAATTTGATCTCAGGAATTCTGATTCATAATCATCTTTGATCTTTTAAAAAAATGTATGTTGTTTATTTATTTATTTATTTGAGAGAAAGACACACACACACACACACACACACACACAGAGAGAGAGAGAGAGAGAGAGAGAGAGAGAGAGAGAGAGAGAGAGAGAATGGGCACTCCTGGGCCTCCAGCCACTGCAAATGAACTCAAAACACACGCACCCCCTTGTGCATATGGTTTATGTGGGCCCTGGGGAATTGAACCCGGATCCTTTGACTTTGCAGGCAAATGCCTTAACTGCTAAACCATCTCTCCAGCCTGATGTTTAATCTCTTAGTTGAATATGTCTTTCCCTTCCTTCCAGATCAAAATCTGACCTCTAGAAGACTTATTCCACATGCCACCTCACAAAGGGAGGAAGCTTTACTTCCACCTGGCTGCTGTAGAATCAGGAGGCAGAGCTAACAACTGTCAGAATGCTTGATCACTGACTGACTAGTGGCCATTCTATTTAGCCCTTCTCTCTACCTTCCCACTATGCTCATCGTGAGGGCTTGAATGTAAAATGTCCCCCACAGTCCCATGTGTTTGTGATTAACCCTTATATATCAATACCCAGATGGTGGCAATGACCCAAGGATTAAGTGAAAAAACAGTAGCAGCCATCAGAAGCCTATCTTCTACTAAGCTGGCTTCCTCACGTGTGAAACTGCAGATTGGGTGCTGTGCCCATTCTCCTCATATTTACCCACCAGAGAAAGCCTCTGCTCACTTCATGGACCCCAGTGCAGCTCAGTACAAGACAGGCTTCTGAAGCCTTACTAGCAATGTGATTTTGGGGTCAGGCTTATAGTCAGCTTCCCCTTGCAGGTGTTTGGCACACTTTCCTACCACGATTGTCTACGTGATGTTTGCCAGGAGTTGATGTCCACCCTCTGCTCATGCCAGCCAACAATAGCAACCAATTTGCTTCACAGGAAAAATTTGTTTTCCTTTGTTCTTCTTCCTTTGATTTGAAAAAAAAATTCTGGGGTTTATCTTGTGTCCATTTGTTTGAGACAAAAGTGGCTTTATTTTTAAAGTCACAATCAATAATCTTGAAAATAGAAACAATACTAGCAGCACCCGGAGTTTTTACAGAGGTGTAGAAACCTGATGGATGCATTCCAAGTTTAGTTCAGGAGTGATATTTATTTGCCCCTTTTCTTGAGGGACCTGGACTCTCTCCTTTGCCCACAGTGTATCACGTGGCTGGAGTGGAAAGACTGTATTTAATTGAGGAAGAAATGGTAACCTACCGCCTGTTCTGCTAGAGGGGACATTTGCCCTGTTCACTGGGGAACTGCTCTTTAAAGGGTTTTGAGAAAGCTGCCAACAGCTGCAATTTACCAGCTCTGCTGAGCTATTGGGGAGTTTCCAGGTGTGGAGACATCACTGGGAAATAAAATCTAGTCAGAGCAGGAGACTAATGGTGACCCTGTGGACCAGCATTCTTGGGCCTAGGAGAACTGTGTCTCCATTCTGTCTTTGGTTGTGGGCTATTGGCTTAATTACTCACACACCAGCCAAGAGATATTTTCCCTTTTGAGTGACATCTCACACTTTATTACCTCCTTCAAACTGTGAACATCTGTCATATTATGGAAAGTATTTTGGGGTATTTGTGTTGTGAGCACACACCTTGAGCAACACTGGGGAGTGACCTCTAGTGGAACTGAACTTTATTTCCATGTTGTAGCTGTCTTTGTCTTTCTCAATTTAGCTTTTACTTTGCCCAATGGTTCTGTTACTGGCTTTTATTGATGTAAACAGAGCATCTAGAAACCAGCCTAGTTATTAAAGTAACTCCTTTCCTGCCATGTGTATGTGTGTTTGATGTGCATGCATATGTATATGGGTGTGGGCATGTACCTGAGGGTATGTGTACACCAGAGGTTGACTTTAAATATATTTCTTGATCATTCTCCATCTTATTTACTGAGACATGCTTCCTTGCCATGATGAAACCTCCCCATGGAACTGTAAGGTGAAATAAACCCGGATGCAGTTCCCTTCTCATTACTGGCACAAAGCACCAAACCAAGAACAGCTTGTGGGAGGAAAGAGTTTATTTTGGCTCACAGACTTGAGGAGAAATTCCATGATGATAGGGGAAAATGTGGCATGAGCAGAGGCTGGACATCACCTCCTGGCAAACGTCAGGTAGACAATCGTGGCAGGAGAGTGTGCCAAGCCCCTGCAAGGGGAAGCTGGCTATAACCCCCCATAAGCTTGCTCTCCAAAACACATCACCAGTAAGACTTGAATCCCCAAAACATCATCATCTGGGACCCAAGCATTCAGGATGCAGGAATGTACATGGGACATATAAGTCAAAGTACCACAGACCCCTCCTCCCACGAGCTGCTTCTGCCCAGGCGCTTTGTCTCAGTGATGAGAAGGTACCTGCAATGGTCTGTCACTTGAACCCAGAGCTCACTGACCTGGCTGGTCTGCCCAGTTAACTTGCTTGAGGATCTTGTGTACCCCTCTTCAACTTTGGGATAATAGGTGAGCCACCATGTATGCCTGGAATCTATATACATTCTCGGTATCCAAACTCAGGTATCCACGTCCGTGTGGTCAGCACTGTATCCACTTGACATCTTCTCTGCCCCTTAACATCTTTCAATAGCCATGCTCTCCCTCCATGTGCCACATTCAACACCAACGCAGGCATGGATGAAATGAATGGCAGTGCCAACGGTCCTCACGTACTTTTCTGGTACATATAAACTCTCAAAGAGGGGCTGAGTTTTCCAAAGAGAAGGAATGAATGGTTAAAGTGTGTGACGCACAAGCATGAAGACCTGTGTTAGAGCTCCCAGCAGCAATGTATGAGCTGGGCATGGCTGAGCCCTGCTCTCACCCCCATGCTGGGAGGCAGAGACAGGAACATCCCTAGGACGTGGTGTCTGGTCAGTGTAATTGGCCAGAACCAGGTTCAGTGAGAGACCCTGTCTCAACAATCAAAATTGAGCCCAGTGTGGTGATTCACACCTTTAATCCTAGCAGTCCAGAGGCTGAGGTAGGAGGATCACTGAGTTCAAGGCAAGCCTGAGACTACAAAGTGAATTCCAGGTCAGCCTGGGCTAGAGTGAGACCCTTGGGGGGAGGGGATAGAGAGTCAAATAATAATTTGAAGAGTGATTGAGGAAGACATATCCAATGTTGATCTCTGGCCTGTACATGCATGCATGCATTCACACATGCATCACACACTCAACACACACATACACATGAAAAAAAAAAAACTCAGAAACCTTCCCATTGTATTTTGTGTCTCCTCACATCTAACTGTCTTTGCCTCTGCAACAACATAGGTTGACTAAAACTCGGAGCATGTTAGAACTCTCTCTGGATGTGTGACTCGAGCTGAATTTCCCTATACTAGCTTAGCATGCATTGCTTATACAATGGTTATTCCTGTCCATGTTGCTTTCTGTAGATGAGTTATCAGGAGCCGGGAGAAATATGAGAGCAAGATAAATATAACCGTGACATGAGGGGGAAACACAGAGACTAGGAATCTGGAGACCTGAACTCTAAGTTACCCCAGCTGTTAACTTCCAGGCAGGCTATCTGACTTCAGCTTTTCCATTAGAGAAATGAAGGGGTTGGACCAGATGTATCCTCAGGTCCTGCTGGTTCTAACATCCAGTACTTTCATGTGGGGGTGAATCATTTTGTAAAAGGAGATGATTACAACTTGAACATTCTGCACGAAGCCTGCCCTCATGAAAAATCAAGCAGCTCAAGCCCCAAAGATGTGTCAGTATCCTGGGGATATGGCCGTCTCAGTAGCAAGGGAGCTAGACTCAAAGAATTCCTTACACATGAACAGCAGAACTCCGGGAAAGGAGACCCAGACAGAGGAGGCAGCTGGTAAGAGAACTAGTGAGTGGACGGAGCTCAGGGGAGCAGGAGGTCTGACGCAGAGGCGCACATCCCCAGCCGACATGCCCACACACGGCGAGAGTTCAGGAAGGCCACGTCACATGCAGTTCAGTCTTAGAAATCAAACTCTAATTCCTCTAACTCTAAACTCGTCCAGAACAAAGTTTCCCTCTGAATAATTAGGAGAGTTAGAGTAATGTTTCAATTCTTTCCTTTCATGAACTGGGCTAAAAACATAAAATGGTATGTGGCTGTTACTGATCAAACAGGAGTGGCTTCCTGGTTAGGTTGCGTTCTACCTGAGCCTTAAGGGTAGGGATGGCTTTCACAGAGCTCAGTGGGAAGATGGGATGTGGCTTCCATGGAATGAAAGCAAGGTTAAACTGAGCATGGCTGCTGTAGCAGTATCTTCTCATGGCAGAGGCGCTGAAGCAATTATCATCACGACTAGGGGAAACACCCAACCAAAAGCAGCTCAGGGAGGAAAGAATTTACTGCAGCTTTTAGTTTTGAGGGGAGGCCTCATCATGATGGGGAAAGCATAACAGGCCAGAACAGGAAGTCTGGGTCACATCTCCACATCAAGAGGAAGGGAGCAGTCCAGTGAGCTAGCTCTGGTTTTCCAGTGGGCTGGACTAATAAACCTCAAGGTCAGCCCCCAATGACCCACCTCCTCCAGCAAGGCTCTACTTCTCAAAGACTCCACAGCTCTCCCAAATGCCACAAAATGAGGGAGCAAGTGCTCAAAACACGTAAGGCTATGGGGGAGCATCTCATTCAAGTTACCACAGCCGCCCTTCTGCTGTCCTCAAACTAAAAGCCTCCATCGGCTGTAATGGCTCTTTTTGTGTTGAGACATTTTCTAGGCTGAACCCTGAAACCTGCCTCCTGATAAGTCACCTCAAAGCTCACTTCTGCTACTCCAGAAGCTGATATATGAGAGTTGGTGACATTGGCAGGGATGAATGCTTTGTAATGTCACTTCCAGAGCCACAGTGGATTAGTGACAGGGGGACCTTAGGGCATGGACCCTCACCCCTTCTGCAACACTTAAGAGCCTCACTTTCATGACTCAGAGATAACTTACCAAAAGGCTAAGCATGGGGTTAATTTATTGTCAAACTGGTTTAAAAGTTAGAGCAGAAACATACTTCAGAATTTGTTTATTTTTTTTCTAATTTGCCATGAGGTTGAAGTCCATTTCTTGCAAGAAGAAATCACTCTTGGACAACTGGGGCAAGACTCCCACCCTGTGACACATTTTATGGGTGCTAGGCTTTGAGGTTAAGGGTAAGTCATTTAACTTATTAGACCCAAATGGTATTTGGTTTTCAAACTCAGACTTACCGCCAAGACTCTCTAATTTATTTTCCTTTTTAAAGAATAACGAAATGCACATGGATAAAGGCTCCCTGGAATTACAGAAAGGGTCACCATTTAATATAATTCTGACAGTAATACTTTTAGGAGAGTACTGGATTCTAATTTTTTTTTTAATATTTTTTTGTTCATTTTTTATTTATTTATTTGAGAGCGACAGACACAGAGAGAAAGACAGGTAGAGGGAGAGAGAGAGAATGGGCGCGCCAGGGCTTCCAGCCTCTGCAAACGAACTCCAGACGCGTGCGCCCCCTTGTGCATCTGGCTAACGTGGGACCTGGGGAACCGAGCCTCGAACCGGGGTCCTTAGGCTTCACAGGCAAGCGCTTAACCGCTAAGCCATCTCTCCAGCCCCTGGATTCTAATTTTGAGCAAGATTTAAGAAAACATATATTCATAAAATGGGGCCAGCCTGGCCAGCCCAAATTATACAGTAACTCTAAAGAAATATTTGAAGAAGAAAAATAAGTAATTTTTCAGACAATGCCATAGTAAAGAGTAATGTCAGTTTTGGAAACCACTGCCTGTATTTGGTGGGAGCTCTGTGGTTACTGACGGGAAGGAAGTAAGACACATTTCCCAGTGTATTCATTGGGATCCTCTTTCCTATCTGTGGCTTATTTTAGTATCTTCGTGACAGTGGGTGATGCTCCAGGAGGGCGACTTTGGATGCTTTCTTTTCGTGATTTTCCATCCTGGGTATTTGAGTTAGACTTGATGCTTTGGACTTTTAACCAGTTAGGTAAAGCTTTAGTTGTCTAGATAATCTGTTCCAGTTCTAGTGTCATCAGCAATTCGATACTGATCTTTGGAGTCAAACTCTTGTCAGGGATGGATCAATGGCTCAGGGGACAAAGCTCATGCCGCACAAGTGTGGAGAACCTGAGTTTGGGTCCCCAGCATCCATGTGAAAAGCTGAGCATGGTGGCCTGTTCCTGTCATCTCAGGGCCAAGAAGGCAGTGACAGCTAGGGTTTAGGAGAGATCCTGTCTCACAAGTAAGGTGGAGCGTGATTGGGGAAGGCACTCAGCGTCCATTTTTGGCCTCCACACATGTGCATGTACATATGCACCCACCCACACACATGTTCGCATACACACTTGAACACATGCACACACAAACCACATTCTGATTACTGTTTTAGCTCTATTTCCCTTGGTAGGGCTATGCTGACCTAGTACTTGGTGAAAAGTGCCCCAGCACCCCGTCACCTTGACACTCACCATCCACATCCTTACGCATTCATGGTTTGGGCTTCATGGATCCACTTCTCAGCATCGCTCCCGAGCTACAGAGACCATCACAGCAGGACACTTCAAGGATGTTGGGGCTCCTTTCGTGACTGTAGTCTTCACAGGCTTAGTGAAGGAGGTGAGGCAGTTACTTTCTTGTTACAGGGAAAACACCCACCAGAAGCAGCTATGGGAGGAAAGGGTTGATTTCAGGCTTACAGAGTCCAGGGCAAGTCCACCATGGTGAACAGAGCTGGTTCATTTCTATAGACCCACAGCAGAGAAAAATAGCCAATACCAGGTAGCAGGAACATCCAGAGCCTACGCTGGCTCTCTACACACCTTAGGACTGGGCTCAAGATCCACTCCCAGTGACACACCTCTCCCAGCTCTGCCAGCTGATGACTAAGTAAGGATTTTAATTAAAAATACCTGAGGCTTGGGCTAGAGAGATGGCTTAGTGGTTAAGGCACTTGCCTGTGAAGACTAAGGGTCCAGGTTTGATTCCCTAGTACCTACAGAAGCCAGCTGCAAAAGGTGGTATGTAAGTCTGGACTTCATTTGCAGTGGCTAGTGGCCCTAGCATGCCCATTATCTCTCTTCCTATCTGCCTCTCTCTCTCCCTCTGATAAATAAAAAATATTTTTTTAAAAATACTTAAGGCTATGGGGGACATACATTTACATCCGAACCACCATAGGAAGTTTGCTTTGGAACTTCCCAGGGGGCACAATCAGAGAAGAGGACATAGTTCTTTTGTAAATAATTTTAATTTTTACTTTTTGAAGTTCTAACATGGTAAGTGTACTCTAGTATTCCAGTCTCCCTCAGATTTCAAGTGCCTTCTGAAAACCAATGGTCCAATATCATGCCCTATGAAACTAAATGAAAAGCAAATACCTCAAGGTAAGTAGAGGAAAGGAAAGAAAATAAATGATAATTTTTCTTTATTTTTTTGAGATTGGGTCTCACTCTAGCACAGGCTGACCTAGAATTCACTATGTCATCTCAGGGTGGCCTCAAACTCACAGCGATCCCCCTACCTCTGCCTCCTGAGTGCTGGGATTAAAGGCGTGCGCCACCACACCCGGCTGAATGACAAACTTTTAATGTCATCATAACAGTACATATTAAGATAAATAATGAATCAAATTGCAAATAACTGAGAAAATTAACAAAAGATTAATGTGCAACTATGGAATGAATGTAGAATACTGCATTGTATTCTTTGGGCATAATAGTAAGATGAAATATATAATTACAATTTAAGAAAGAAGGGTCTATAAAATATGCATGTACTTTTATTATTATTTTCTGCATTGTATATGTGTGGTATGTGTGTGCATGTGAATATCTGTATTCACATGTATGTAGGCACACATTTTGTGAGGCTATGTGTTGAGACAACAGTGTCTTCCTCAATAATTCTCTATTTGATTTACTGAGCCAGGTTCTTTTGTTTGAACACAGGGCTCATTGTTTCTACTGGCCCAGCTAGGCAGCTTGTCCTGGGGACCCCCTCTCTACCTCCCAAGCACTGGGCTTACAAGTGGATGATCATACCCACCTGGCATTTGCATGAGTGTTGAGGGTCCAGACTCCAGTCTTCATGCTTGGACATTTGTGCACTAGCCTAAAAACTAATTAATATAAAAACTTGAGAAATATAGCCAGTAAGCAAAGTATATACTCAGAGTGACAGCTGTGCCATTATCAAAGTCAAATGCTGTGTGTGTACTCTTGATAATTCTGGCAATGTCCCGTTTGCTTTCCAGAATCTACATGGACAGATGTAGACCATCACAAAGTTTGGTGATCAGCTTTAGCAATGCCTTTCTGGATCTCCATGGTGAAAGGCTTATGCTTAAGATCTCTGGTAGTAACTGCTAAGGTTCAGACCTTGTGCCCTTGGCTGCTGCTATAACTTCATCTTCCATTGCTTCTAGTCAGCTCACTCGGAGATCCTGCAAAACTCTGCCTCCATCCACCTGGGTCTCCTGAATCTCCTTACAAGGCATGAAAGTTGACAAAAAATGGGAATCCTAAAGTGTTCCACTTTACTCAATGCCTGCTTTCCACTACCAACTTGTTTTTATTCTTTCTCCCCAACATTCTCTTCCAAGATTATCTTCCCATGCCTTCTATGGAGAAGTTTCTCAAATACCACACCTAATAACTCCACCCAGCTTGAAGAAGCCAGATTGGTCATCACCCCAATTCCTTCTCAGCAGTTAGTGTTCCTTCCTTACAGGGAAAATTGAAACAGTTTAGGGTGACTGGGCCCCCCAAAACTAAAATCAGGTAATGCCCTTGAACCTGCCCTTGCAGTCTGTCCACTTTGCTAGAGGTCAGAGAAGGATACAGTTTCTCCTTAGCTCTTGCTGCATAAAGGAGTTCCCTAGATTTCTTTTTCCATAAACTCGACCAAAGTCCCTCCCTAGGCAGGCGCTTCCCTTTTCAAGAATTAAGATTCTGGGCCAGAGAGATGGCTTAGCAATTAAGGCACTTGCCTGTAAAGCCAAAGGACCCAAGGACCCAGGCTCAATTCTCCGGGACCAGTGTAAAGCCAGATGCACAAGGTGACACATATGTCTGGAGTTCGTTTGTAGTGACTAGAGACCCTGGCATTCCCTCTCTCTCTTTCTGTCTCTCTCTGTCTCTCTCTCTCTTCTCCTCTTTGTATATCTCCTTCTCCCTCATTCTTTTGCAAATAGAAAGTTAAAAATGCAAAAACAAAGAATTAAGATCCCTAGAAGGATTAAACCTAGCCTTAATTGTGGTTGGTTATCTCAGCCCCTGAATGCCAATTTAGGTCTCTAGATGGTCTTTGCCCCTCCTGCCTCCTCCTGGAGCAGGAGCTTTTCATACTCTCTCTTCTTTGCTTCTCTTAATCTCAGCAAGTCTCTTTAGACCTGAGAGTAACTCTCCTGTGTATTTATAAAAAATTTATAAAGCTACTCAAATCATTTATTTTTATTTTCTGTCAGTATCATAAACTCCATTTTTTCTGAAGGTAAATTGCTCAGGAGCTACTGGGGAAAGCTCAGCTTAGTCACGGTATATTTGTTATATGTTACTGACTCATCCCATTTACCAATATGTTGTTCATGGTTCTGGCATCTATACTTATAAACCAAGGTAAGGTCATACTGTCATGTCATGGCTCAGCTTTGCTGTTAAGAGTATGTTATTTTCATATAATAAGATGGGAAATAGCCATTATACTTTTTAACTCCTGGAAGATTTTGAATATAGCTGAAAGAACTTTGAAAGGTATTACATCTTATCATCTTATTTACAATATCATTTGGGCCTGGAGTTTTCTTGGTTGGAAGATATTAAGATAGTTATTTGTCTTTTCATATTCTTAATATTTTATTTTTTTATTTACTTGAGAGAGAGAGAGAGAGAGAGAGAGAGAGAGAGAGAGAGAGAGAGAGAGAGAATGGGCATACCAGAGCCTTCCAGCCACTGAAAACAAACTCCAGATGCATGTGCCACCTTGTGTATGGGCTTTACATTGGATACTAGGGAATTGAACCTGGGTCCTTTGGCTTTTCCAGCAAGCACCTTAATCGCTAATCCATCTCTCTCCCTCTCTTTTTATCTTTGAGTACTTTTAGTATATTTTTCTAGAATCTTAACTTGTATTATATAATTTGTTGATATGAAACTGTATTCTCTTGGTTATTTTCTTTTGAAGAGCTGCACTTGAAATCTTCCTTTCTTTTGTGAAAGTACATATCCTCATTTTTTCTTGACAGATTTTCATCTCTCTGTCATCATTGTCTCCACAGTGCCTTCAAATGTGATTTCTGTGGAATGTTCTGGTTCAGCTCCCCCTTTCACTGGTCTGGGTCCTCTGTATTACACTTGACTATTGCTTTATGAATTTCATGTCTAGTTAATGGCATATTCCATCAGGTCATCCTTACAGCTCTCTTCACTTAACATCTCTTTTGAACTCTTTTTTGGGGATTTTCTTTACTGGGTAGAGAGGCCAGTAATGTACATCTCTGTGTGCTGTGGCTTATATAACATATGCAGATGGAAGGATTTTCAGATATTCAGTGTAAAACATTTCTAGAAGCTGAACCCTGATTTCTATGCCTGTCAGTCACTTCAATTTCATGAGACTTACTTTCCTCATCTTTGCTCGGCACATGTGTCTCTGTGTGCTATGAGTGTGGGTACATGTGCATACATGTGTGTACATACATGTAAGGGCAAAGGTTGATGTTGTGTGTCTTCCTTGCTAACTCACCACTGTATTGTTTGGAGACAGAGTGCCTCCCTGGACCTGGAGCTCATAGACTAGGCTGGAGAATCCAGCCAGCAAGCCCCAGGATCCTTCTGTTTCACTTTCCCCAGTGATGGGTTTATGGGAATACATCACCAAATCTGGAGTTACATGGGTTACAGCAATCCAAACTCAGGTCCTCAAGCTCAAGTGGCAAGCACTTTAATTACTGAGCTATTTCCCCAGCCTCTCCTTTCCTTGTCTTTAACATGGTTACCTCCTGGACTCCATGGAAAGATTAAATGGATGTCAGGTAGTGAGTGAGTGCTGACCAGAAGCTACTCAGGAATGAGAACTATAAGAACTACATATGGTCTGTCACAGTGGTCACACATAACCTTTCAATGATCTATGTTCTAAGATTTCTAAGTTCATAGGCATTGCTTTTACATTTTCTCAGGCTTAAGTGTGAAAATGGGGTTAATTTCTGTAGGAGTCCTTGGTTCCTTCCTGCATTATACTTGAAAAATGTATTTCTATAACCTAAAAGGCTCCTCTATGTGTACCTGGCCTCTCAAATTAATAGACAGCATTCCTTCTTTTTTTGAGGTGCTTTTATTGCTATTATCAACAACATATTTTGTATGGATGCATCATGTATTGGTTCCCTCTTTTCCCTCATCCCTGCCCCCATTCTGCTGGGATACTTCTCAGTGGGGTTACAGGTGTTCTCTCTGGGGTTTTGGTTTATGCATTGTGGGATCAGCAGTTATTTTGGAGGGAGGAGGGAATGCCTCTGGGCTTGATGTCTCAACCTATGGCTATCATAATCTTTCTGCCCCCACTTCCACAAAATTCCCTGAGCCATGGTGGGTGAGTTTTAAGTCTACTTCAGGGATGAGCTCTGTGGAGCTGCTGGATCTCTACTTTGGTAGGTGTTGAGTATCCTCAGGGTCTGTCTCCTGCACCCTGGCACTGATTATCAGGTTCCGCATGGAAGCAGCACTCTTGCTTGTTTTCCCATTCCTCTGTGGATTCAGCTGTGGCTTGGCTGAAGTGCTAGGGGTAGTTTATCTCATGGGGTCTCACTCCTGAAAAAGAAGAAGAAATTCTCCAATAGAGAGTCAAGTCAGCATAGTTTAAATCAGATAAGCATTATTAATTTAGGAAGCATTTGATGTATATAATCCCTGTTTTAGCCAAAGACTAGTGAGAACTTGACACTGGTGAGCATAATCTTTGTCTCCATAGGATTCTGATCTGGTTCCCAATCCCAGATATGGGTTCCTGTACACTGAGCAGATCTCTTAGCCAATCAGAAAGTTATTGGTTACCTACCCAGGTTGCATGACATTATTGCACTGGCATTTTCCAGTTAGGATGACTGGATAATGAAGTTTTGGTACATTTATACAATGGAATCCTACTCAGCAGTAAGAAAAAAATGATACAATAAAATTTGTAGAGAAATGGACAGACATGGAACAGATCATACTCAGTGAACTCACACAATCACAGAAAGACAAAGGCCATATGGTCTTAGTTATCTGTGGTTCCTAACCTATACCAGCTTGAGTTGTTGACATTCCTGATAGGCAACTCAAGGCCCAGACAATAGGGATAGAAGGGTTTGGGGGAGGAGAAGGTGGGGAAAAACAAACACAAAACTAAATCCAAAATAAACTGGTAACAATAAAAACATTTTTCCTTAGGGATAAACTAAATGATATCACCCTCAAAAAGAGTAAGGGGCAAGTACCTGAAAAGTAGGGCTCTGGTGAGGGTGGAATGAAACCTAAGCTTTAAAATCTGTTTTTATTTATTAACTTTTTTTTGTTTCTGACCTGTAACTCCCAGTCCTAGAAATTGGTTGCTACCCACAATGAGCTGTTGATCAGAGAGACTTATGAGGTTCCAAAAACAAGACAGGTTTCTGTCAAAGCATGTGGTTACCCATCTGAGGCAAAGGGTAAGACCCTATTGCTGAAGACACCATATGCTGCTGACACAGAGCATGGAGAGACCTGGCTGAAACCTGAGATCCGTGTCTCAGGCAGTTAGCCTGTCTAGTGCTGGAAAGTGTTACACGAGCTACTGGGGAAAGTGGCCAACAGCGGAGTGAGCAACCAGCATTCTTTCTCAAGAACAGCATATTCTGGAGTGCACGGATGACACAGGTCATGTTCCTAGTTGGTGGTGGATCGATGTTTGTCCTCGTCAGAGTCCAGCAGTATGTCCTGGATTTGGGTTCTGACCAGTTGGAAAGGCGTGAGATTTGAGCAGTAGGTCAGGTATATGTAAATCTCTATGTGCACAAACGATGATCAATAAATGCTGTCCTAATATATGAAGTACCTGTGAATGGATTTTTGTGATTTAATGTGGGTTGGAGGAGCTAACCTTAGAGATTGTAAGTAATGAGACATTAGTCTCACTGCTGTTTCTTTCAAACCACCACAGAATATAAGTATATATCAAAAATGAGTCAGAGAGAGAGAGCTGTTTGATGGGTAGTATTTATAATTTCACCCTTGCTGGTGCAGACCCATGCAAAGAGTCTCGTCAAATCAGCAAAATCTCCGGTGGGCAGGTGAACTCTCAGAGGAGGCCTGCTCCTTTCTTGGTAGGTTTTATCTTAGCTGACCAAATGGCATGGAAGTCTGCATAATATATCTTCCCTAGATTACAAAGGGTGCTTATGAGTTAAGATTCCTTTCCCTTTCTTTCTTTTCCTTTTTTAAAAATCCTTACTCATTCTTTTTTTTTCTCTCTTCCTTTATTTTTTTGAGAGAAGGTCTCAGATAGCCCAGCCAGGCTTTGCAGTCCTGTTTCTCCTTCCTCAGCTTCTTGAGTTCTGGGGTTACTAGCATGCACCACCATGCCCAGCTAGGTTAAGATTTCTGACTTGACCATTTCCTTTGCCACATAAAGAAAGCTGTGAAATTTGCAGTCAGAATTAGGAGTGTTCCTGTACCATTATTTTCCCTTAGAGAGTTTTCTGCTCTGCTGTTTCAAAGATCAACATAAAATTCCTCTCTCTCTCTCTCTGACTCTTTCTACACACACACACACACACACACACACACACATCCTTTCTCCTTTCTCCTTTCTCCTTCATCTCCCTGGCTCTGACCCTGTACCCCCATAGAAGCCTAGTCCTATAATGAATTCCTTCCTGGGATCTTCCAAAACACCTCAGGAAACAAGCTGCCCCCACAAGGACTGAAGCCCAGCAGTTCCCCTTTCGGGGTCACATAATCCCCATATCCATCCATTTATCAGGTTTGGGGAGTGAGCTAATAGAGTCCTTTTGCCCTGCTCTTCCTTCATCCACATGCACCTGCTTTGCTCAGAACAGCTCTTTCAGGCCCTGATACAGCTCTGTGGTAGAAAACTTGCTTAGCATGCATAAGGCCCAGGGTTCAAAACAAAACAAATAGCCCTTTTCTTTCAGGTTTGATAACTACAACTGGTGGTTCTTCACCTCTTGAACGCTAAGAACACCCTACCTTTCTTCTCTATAGAAAAAGTGTTTTGAAAGATGTGAATCTACCAAGATTTATTATTAATCCATTCTCAGCTATTTTATTTATCACATACATATTCAAATGCTAACACTGTTAATCAGGTTAGTTGTTATCATTCCAAACCAAAGCAAACAATGTGAATTATGGACAACCTCATCAACATATTCAGTCCAGCTTTCTTAAAGGTGAATATTGCCTCAAAGTTTGCAGTTTCTCCTCTCAGAGAGAGTTAAAGTATGTGCGTGGGGGGGAGGTATGGGGGTTTCTGCATTCCAAGCTACAGAGAAAAAAACTAGAAGATAGTCTAGCCATTGGTAGAGAAACTCTGTAGGGATTTTTGGAACTTGTTATTTAAATAATTCCTGTTTACTTATATCTTCAGTTAGTCTGTAAGCTTACAAATAACATCCAAGAAAAATCTAAGGGTTAATGAGATGGTTCAGTTCGTAAGTGCTTGTTGTGTGGTCATGAGTTTCCCAAGAAGACTGGAGTTCCATGTCCAGCACCCATGTAAAGAGCAGGGTGTCACAATACTGTTGTCTCCCCAGGAGAAGGCTCTGGCTAGCTGTGAGAGCAGCACTCATATGTAACCTGCCCTTCATCTGTAATGTCTCCTGGGCCCTGGCTGATGTGAGAATGGGTCACCTTGTTCAAGGCACTTGGCTTTCTCTTCTCATTGTGATGAGTTTTGGGTCTTCTCAGTAATCAACACCATCTGTAAAGGGCAGGTTCTCAAACCAAGGCTGAGAGCAGCATTGATCAAAGGGGACAAACATATACATTAACAAAACGTTTTCATGAGTGTAACCTCTGTATTTAGCCAAAGAACTACGGAAGCTTCCTTCAAGGGTATATAAACTGGCAGTAGACAGGAGTCTCAAAACTCATCAAAGCAGAAAATAGACTACCAAAGGACACTTCCCACATGCCCTCCGAGGCTCAGGGAACATGACAAAAGACAGGGTGGCAAGAAGGTAAGAGCCGCAAGGTGGGAGGGTGTACTTGGGGCATGTTCCTCTTCAAAGAACCCCACAGTGATTATCAGTACCCCCACAGGGGAGGACCCTCAATGGAACGGGGTAGGGGAGAGAGAGTAAATAAAAGGATAATCTGATGAAAATATGAACAGTTTGTAGTATGCTCATATTTCGAGGATCCCAAGAAAATTCTTTTATTAAAACTCAGGGAATGACAACACATGCCTGAACCCTTGTCTTGATGGGGTGGAAACAGGAGAACCTCTGGGACATGCATGTCACCTGTGGCCCTGTCATGAGGATACTGTACTGCATACTGCCATCCCAGGGAAAGGCCAAACGTTAAAGGTCTCACACCACCACAGGTTGAACTACTGTGAGCCAGGCACTAGAAATACATTCACTTCCTGGTACAAGTCAGTGTCAGGTGACTGGGGTGATCACAGATACATGCTCTTGAGCTCAGCAATGTCTTCTATGATCCCAACCTAGTTTCTAGATGTGCAAGCCTATTGTAAGGTCAGATCTTGAGCTTCCTTGGTTCCTGTAATTTTTTTTTTTTTTTTAGACTAAGTCACATCTACAAAAACCTCAGTTGGAAACTTAAAAGCTCCCATGTTTCCATCAGCCACACTGTTCTTTGCATCTAGAAGATATCAAAGAAACCTCTTCCAGCTCCTTCTGAGTAATTATTTTAGGCAACTTGATCATATCTTAGGCTTTTTATTAATTGGACTGTGAGTTTGTCTAAAACATTTTGATCTGTGCATCAAAAGCTTATTGATCTGATTTTAAAATAAAGCTATGCAGCCTGAGAGATACCAAAAACAATGGGTCCAATAAACACAGATTTAGCTGTTATCTACAGCCATTCTTCAGTCAGCCAACCATTACTGACCATGTGATGCCAGGTCATATGGAAGACAAAATCTAGCCCTTCACGGGTCCATGGGCCACTGAAAAGCTAAGCCAGCTCGGCCTGGATAGGGTGGGGGGGGGGCTGAGTAGCAGGAGGAGGAAACCAGTGGCTCCACCCAGGAGACTGACGAGGCAGCCGTCGGCAGGAGAGTCCCACTCCACAGAGAGGAGGCATGTTCTCAGGGCAGGAGAGAGGTAGGATCCACACTAGGAATGAGTCTCATTTAACAGACACAGTTCACGAGGAACACACAGGGTACTTTGGCAAAACCTACTGCTTGGAGAAGGTGAAAAGCAAGACTGGGACCCTCAGGAGACTGTTGGTTGATTTGTGTTTGTATTTTCCCCACTCCAATTTCCCTTTTCCAGCCCCCCCCCCATATATATGCAAACACACAGCCATCAAGTCTCCTTTAATTTTTTTTTCAAGTGGCTCCTTTGTTGACTCTGCTGTACATCCAAGAGTCTGCCCCTCTGGCTCCCCTGCAGACAAGGAGGGTAAGGAAGCAATTACACTCTTGAAAAAGCACATTACAGGCATTTTACATGTCCATTCAAACCCTCTCCCCTCTTAAGCCTTGCCTTTGGCTGTGGCTGATAGGGAGGTCATTTTAAAGTGTGTGTGTGTGTGTGTGTGTGTGTGTGTGTGTGTGTGTGTGTACACTAATGTAGCTTCAGAAAGGCTGTATATACATTTAGAATCCTCTCTGGTGTTTGCCTTTATCACCGAGAAGGATTATTACACTTGATCTTTAAGAATGCAATATTACTTTTGAAAAAAAAAGATTTATCAACTCCCACAATTAGAATTCCTTGGGTTTTCATAGCTTGCAAAGAATACATTCTCTTGTAAAACAAGTACTTTTTTCAAACCCCATTGATTTTTAGATGGGCTTGTGGTTAGGGCACACACATTGATTTCTGTTCAGGAATACATCTGGAGTTCTCTTCAGAGGGGCCAATGTGCTTGCCTTACTGATACCACTAAGGCAAGATAATATTAATCTAAATAGGAAATTTTTACTTCATTATTGAATGTATTTTATAATATAATTTTTGAAATCATTTTTAATGTTTAATGAAAGGAAACATTGTTCACTCCTAATCTTCACTTGATTTCTAGGCTGATTTTTTGTTTTACATTTGTTCATTATATTCCAGAAAAATCACTTCTTTTTGTTCCTTCTTAGTGGAACTTTCTTGTTCTTCTGTGGAGTTTCTTTGAAGATGCCTGATTTGGGCTTGACTTTCAACCCAAAATGTACTCCATTTAAAAACAGCTATTCTGACTAAAAATAAGACCCAGAGGAACATTATACATACTTAAAATACCAACTTGATGGAAGAGGAACAAGAGGCAAGAGGAGACAAAAATACAACAGGGCAGAGATGCTGCCTGATGAATGGTGTTTGAACAGTATAATGTCGCAGTAGATGGGGTCTGTCCAGAGGTTTCTGTGAAGGTTAAATTAATTAATATGCATAAAACAATTATCAGAGCATCAGACCCTGTAAACGCTCAATAATTATAGCTGGTGTTGTTATCATCTGAAAGAATGAAACATTGATTTTAAAATACCATTTACACCTAGTATTTTGAAATGGAAGAATTTGGTGAAGGTTGCTAAATGGCCAATTGCAACTTTATTTTAACCACTCCACTCCTTCGCCTTTTAACCTCCCATCATGCTGGATAGAAGTCAATATATTTCTCTTGCACTATTTGGTTGCTGTCCACACAGGGAATGGAAGGGCCCCTCCCCCTCGCAGCTGCTCACCCTATTAAGGAGATGGTAGCCTCTGAGGCCTGCACGGGACAAATAATGATAATAAAAAAAAATCCTTTCTTGAGGCCATCCTTTCATAAGCCCAGGTCTATTGCTGACCAGCCAGTAGTTCATCAGTCAGAGCATCCTGGGTCTGGGGCTACGTGGGCAGGCCTCACTCCAACGGTACGACTCTGCTAATTGGGATGAGAAGTTAATCTCTCTCAGACTGAGCCCAGCTGAGTCTCTGTGAGCAATGATGTATTTAAAAGATCCCTGGCAGTCCTGGGCATGTGGCGCTAACCGGATTTAGCTCATTAGCGAATCCGCAAGGCCCTGCTGACTCTGCTCCCAGAATAAAATACTCCAGGCCAGCCCGTACCCCATGGGCACCTACAGCACAGCTACATAATAAAAAGGCATTTATTAATAATCTCATTGGTCACACAATACAAAGGAAGGCTACAAGAAGTCAAATGCTGTCATTTGTCGTGACTAGAAAGGCATAATTAAAGTAAGTGCCAAGTGATTAACCTTTGAGAAATTAATCTGCTGTTTAAAAAGAAGGCACAAAAACAAGGAAGAAGAGCTCTTGAAGTGTGTGTACAATGGGCAGCTATTAAATGAACTTGGATCAAACTCCACGGGCTTGTGAGATGTGAACACCATAGACAGAAAAAAAAAAAAAAAAAAGCAAAGTGAGGAAGCAGGTCTGCTCCTCACCTTGAGAGCAGGGTTCAGGGGTTCAAGTGGGCTGGAGGTAAGGAACCCCAAATTTTCCTTGAACCACTTTCCTCACCTTTTAGCCACTCAGTTTCTCCATGGTAAAATTAGGATTTTAATTCTTATGATGATAAAATCAAATTTACAGGGCCGAGGAGATAGCTCAATGGGCCAAGCACTTTAAAGCCCATGTAAAAGAAGCCAGGTTTGGGAGGCTGTGTGCCTAGAACCTCAGCACTGGGAAGTTAGAAACATGTGGATTCCTGGGGCCCCCTAACTTACAGAATTCAGAGCCAATGAGAGACCATGTCTCAACAAAGGTGGGTAGCATCTGAGGGGAACCACCTGAGGTTGTCCTCTGGCCTCCACAGGCACACACACATGTATGTTGAATGAACTCTGCACACACACGAGCATGTACAGGTACACACAGACATACAAACACAAATACGATTTTATATGGAGAGACAGCACTCTCAACATAGAGGTCAGTACAATGTGCTCAGATACTTGTAGTGATTACAGCAGGATTTTAAAATTGACATGTAGCGACAATGCGTCCACCTTGCATGGACAGCGGCACATCCGCTCAGCTGCCCTTCCGTGCTGCTCAGTGGGTTTGCCCCAGGGCCTTGCTGGAACCATCTTAACTTGTGATTTAATGTCAAAGGAGGCCCGTCGGTAATCATGAAGGGATGGTAACAGAAACTGCAGAACAAGGTTCTTGAAGGTTGTGATGAGTCTTCTACATTCTCCCTCTGGCCTTGCCCCACCACAAGGCTCAGTTCAGATACCCGCAGGGGTTAGACAGCTGACTTGGCCAGGAAGTGGGAGGACTGCAGAGAGCAAGGAAGGTCCACCCCCTATTTCCCTACTGGAGGGATCTGCCACTTATTTATCTGCAAGCAGAGCAGAGGGAGAGAAAAAGAGAGACAGGAGCAAAAGAGAGAGAATGGACAGGCCACAGCCTCTTGGCATTGTAAGTGGAATCCAGGCACACATGCCACTTTGTGCATCTGGCTTTACATGAATACTGATCACTGAGCAATCTCACCAGCTCTGAAGCTTGGCTTTAAGAAGAACTTAAAAGAGCTTTTTTTTTTTTTTAGGCCATGTCTGTCTCACTTTAGCCCAGGCTGACTTCGGATTCACTCTGTAGTCCCAAATCTGCCTTAAACTCACTGTGATCCTCCCATCTCAACCTCTGAAGGTTTGGGACTAAAGGAGTGCATCATGATACCCTACTAGATGACACTGTTTGCCACACGGAAGTGAAAGTTCCTTCTAAGCAGACATGATATCTTTACAAGGGATTCCTGGAACACTTAAATGCTCCTTGTTTAAGACTATTGCTGCTCTTGTTCTGCCCTCCTCCAGTGCTGGGACTAAGATGGAAGGAATAAGAGACACTTGGGTGTAAAAATTCAAGACCAGGTCCAAATTGAGATTATTAATCAAGATGAATACGGTCTTAACACTGTTTTAAAGCTCTGCATTCATAGAAAAAATTCATTTCAAAAATGTCAAGCTACTAAATGAAGATGAGACCAACATTCCTGACTTTTTTTTTGCCTCCAGCTTCTCATGGCCACTTTTAGCCTCTGTGTCTCCCTGAACCTAGAGCTCACCTAGGCTAATTCAGCTAAACACTAGCCAGCAAGCCCAGGGATTCTTCCTGCCCCACCATGCCAGCACAAGATTGCAGGCATTCCTATCATGCTTCGGGTCTGAATTGAGCACCGTCCTGGTGACATTTTCAGGCTAATCCAGCCTTGCTGGCTTAGTTCAAGTAACAATGAGCTGAGTACGTTATGAACTGGCATTTAAAGACATGTTAACGTCCATTTGTGAATACACTGTTGCTGGTCTCAGCTCAGAAGGAATTAATGATAAGTCAGCATTAATCTATGCTTTTGCAAATAAGGAGAGATGTTGCTTTTCGATCCACAGTTACTTCAAGTGCACGTGGCCAGCAAAATGGCTTCTGTGGGATGACCTTTTCTGTGGGATGATGCTTTTATGAACAGATGAAAGGAGAATCATAAACAGACTTTGGGGCAGATGTCTTGAGTTAAAGAACCTATTGGCATCATGTGCAAGATTCCAAGAGTGTTCTGTATCTTGCCTTTCATCAAATTGCCATCAAGATCCACAGTCCTTAGCAGAATAGGGGTTATTTCATCATAGCCTGAACAGGAGAAAACAGACATTGGAGTATGTCAGACCTGACTCAGTCCTGCTGTAAGACCTTGGGCAAGTCAGGTGATCCCTCTGTTTCCTCTTTATCCATCAAGCAGGGCCATCTCATGGGCTTGTGGTAGAGGCAGAGTGGATGATGAATCCCGTTTTCTCATTCTTGGTCTGGCAACATATACCTTGCAAGTGTTCTTGTCATTTAGCACACTCATTGGAAACCACCCCTGCCAACACCTTAAAAATACATAGTCCTGGGGTTGGGGAGATGGCTTATTGTTGAGTAAGCATAAGCATGAAGTCTTGTGTTTGGGTCCCCAGCACCCCTAAAAGCTGAGCACGGTGGCATGTGCTGGCACTAGGGAGGTGGAGATAGGAGAATCCCCAGAGCTTGCTGGCTAGCTCATTTAGCTGAACTGGCCAGTTCCAGGTTCAGGGAGAGACTCCGTGAGATGGAGAGTGATAGAGGAAGACAATGTTAACTTCTGGCCTTCACATGTGCAGACACACACATTCATATGCACCTGCACGTATACCTGCATATACACATGTACCCACACATGCATACAAACAAATGGCATTAACGATCTTTCTTTTCTTTCTTTTTTTTTTCTGGTTTTTCAAGGTAGGGTCCTGCTTTAGCCTAGGCTAATATGGAATTCACTCTGTAGTCTCAGAGTGGACTTGAACTCATGGCGATCCTCCTACTTCAACTTCCCAAGTGCTGGGATTAAAGGTCTATGCCACCATGCCTGGCTAATAATCTTTTTAAGACAAGTTCTTGCTGTGTAGCCTAGCCTAACCTGGGATTCACAGTGCTCCCATTTCTCCATACCAAGTTCTGGGATTATAAATGTGTGCCACCATGCCTGACTATGACCATATTTACATGGGATCTGAGTATATACTATAAATTATCTTATTTAATTTTTTTTTCTTCAAAGGCCTCATGACAGCTTCTGAGGCATAACTACAAATATCTAGGGTTTAAATTAGAAAAAACTAACAGTACTTGAAATATCAAGATTTTTCTTTTAAATTTCTCTTTCAGTGGCCAGGAAGATGGCTCAGTGGGCAAGAGGGCTTGCTGCACAAATATGAGGGTCTGAGGGAACCAAGCAGAGCCAAGCACACATGAGAAGTTGGGCTGGCCACGCATATCTGTAACTCCAGTACTGTGGGGGACAAGATAGTAGACTCTGGGGTTCATTGGTCAGCAAGTATGAAAAAACAAAAAAACAGCAGTTCCAGAGTTAGAAAGACACTCTGTCTCAAGAAAAAAAAAAAAAAAAAAAAGAGAGAGAGAAAGCTGGTTATGGTGGTGCAACCTTTAGTACCAGCACCCAGGAGGCAGAGGTAGGAGGACTGCTGTTATTTCGAGGCCAGCCTGAGAATATATAGTGAATTTCAGGTCAGCATGGGCTAGGGTCAGAGCCTGCCTTGTAAAACCAAAAGAGAAGAAGAAGGAGAAAGAGGAGGAGAAGAGGAAGAAAAAGAAGAAGAAGAGAAAGAAAGAAAGAGAGAGAGAGAGAGAGAGAGAAAGAAAGAGAGCAATGTGAGAGAGTGATAACAGAAGACAACCAAAATTCTCCTGGGACAGGCACCTGTGCATGTGCACATACATTATACATACACATAACACACACACACACACATCAAAACTTCCATTTCAAGGAGAAACAAAACTATTAAAAGATTGCTACAAAATTAGACACGTGTGCACCTGACAGAAGATTGCTGACCAGGCAACAGTCACCACTCATTAGACCAGCATGCTGTGGAGACAGGGTAGCATCATTAGTGGTGGAATTCACCTCATGCACCCAGATCTTCTGATGTGCAAGCAATAAAATGCCCCATTGTTGCTCTATTGTACGGGCTCTCTCAAGGCGAATAGCATCATAACTCAACAGCCCTGGGTTCAAATCCCATTCCCACCACAAATTTGTAGTGTGACTCGGGGCAAGTTCAATTAACTTCTCTGGGCCGTGGTTTCCCCTGCTGTAAATTATTTTCCGGAGGGCTTCCTACCAGAGCCCTGTCATGTACGTTTAAGAAAAATGAGAAATGTGCATAGCTTGGCTATCCTCTGCAATACATCTTTATTTTATGTTCCTTTTCCTCCCAACTGCTCTTCTAGGAAGCAGCTTGAATTTCTCTTTTAATCAGGAAGTCATCTTTCACCATCACAAAGGTATAAAAACTATCAGTTAGGACTGAATATTTATGGCACGTTTATCTGATTGGAACTTAACTGTATTTCATTAATACAGAGAAGTGTCACCCTTTTAACTAATAAAACCTATCCATAACAGAGCTATATTTTTTAGAGGTATATCATTAGAAACAGTTGTATATAGCATAGCCTTCCAAATGTGTGCAAGTGCCCTGGCAAACTCTTTCTTCCCTTTCGTAGGATTTTCGGAGTTTGCTGAAAATTCCTGCTTACTCATTTCCACAGTGGAGAAAAACTATTTCACTACTTCCCCACCTAAAGAAAATGTTCCTGTTCTGGTCTCTCACCTTGGTATCTCTTTATTTGTTTATTTTTCATTTTTTGAGATGGAGTCTCACTGTAGCCCAGGCTGATCTGGAATTCACTATCTAGTTCCAGGCTGGCCTCAAATTCATAGTGATCCTCCCATCTCAGCCTCCTGAGTGATGGGATTAAAGGTATGTGCCACCATACTTGGAAATCTTGGTATATCTTAAGGCAGTCATAAAACCTTGAATTGAAACATCTTCAAAATTGTCACTACAAAATTTTGAGATGGTTCCTTGGTTAAGGTGATTGCCTGCAAAGTCTAACAACCCGAGTTTGATTCTCCAGTACCCACTAGAACCAGATGCACAAAAGTGTCTCATGTGTCTAGAGTTCCTTGGCAGGGGCTACAGCCACTTGTGTGCCCATTATCACTCTCTGCTGGGCATGATAGTGCACACCTTTAATCCCTGTACTCGAGAGGCAGAGATAGGTGGATTACTGTGAATTTAAGGCCATCTAGAGACTACATAGTGAATTCCAGGCCAGCCAAGGTCAGAGTGAGACCCTATCTTGAACCCCTGGCCACCAGAAAAAAAAGTGTTGAAATTAAAAAATAAAAGCAACTTAGACAACAGAAAGAAAGAAACATGATCACTTTGGAAGGGCTAAAGGAGAATCTTTAAACAAATCCTTCATGTGTCAAATTTAGTTGTCTAAAACCACCCCAAATCCTAGGATGGTAGGAAGCATTATTCAGACTAGGAGGGATGAATCTTTTCTCAGACCTAGAGCTATGGGAATCACACAAAGCTGTGTGCATGAAACATTCTGGTGCATTAACAAATGAAGAATGGGTCAATTTCATGAGGTTTAAAAAATATTTATTATTTTGAGACAGAGAGAAAGAGACAGGAAGAGAGAGAGAGAGAGAGAGAGAGAGGGAGAGGGAGAATGGGCACACCAGGACCTCTTGCCACTGCAAATGAACTTCAGATGCATGTGCTACTTTGTGCATCTGGCTTTACATGAGTACTGGGGAATTAAGCCCAGGTATTAGACTACACAAATAAGCACCTTTAACTGCTGAGCCATCTCTCTAGCTCTGTGGGATTACATTTTTTTAATTTTTATTTATTTATTTATTTATTTGAGAGTGACAGACACAGAGAGAAAGACAGATAGAGGGAGAGAGAGAGAGAGAATGGGTGCACCAGGGCTTCCAGCCTCTGCAAACGAACTCCAGACGCATGCGCCCCCTTGTGCATCTGGCTAACGTGGGACCTGGAGAACGGAGCCTCGAACCGGGGTCCTTAGGCTTCACAGGCAAGCACTTAACCGCTAAGCCATCTCTCCAGCCCAGATTACATTTTTATTATGACTATTTTATAACCGATTAGTTTGGATGATTAAAATGTAGGCAATTTTAGAAAAGCCTGACACATAAAATGGGGCCCATAGCTGGGTATGAAAACATCTGTCTGTATTTCCAGAAGGTCAAGGATGTGGTTCTCATTGTATGGAGGCTGTGGTGCAGTGTTCAACTCCTGGGCTTAGAACCCACCCTGAGCAAGCATGTTCCTGAATCCCTCCTCTGACTACCCCCATCTTTATAAATTACATGCTAAAAACTATCTAATGTACATCCAAGCAGGTTGAGAAAAATATCAATTACTACTATTTTCAGGGCACTGGAGAAACATTCAAAGGAAAAGGAAGGTGGGAGAATCAATCTTATTAATAAAAATTTGTAGGATAAAGGAAATTCAAATGCTACAGAAAATAATCTCAAAATAATATTCTAAAAAGAGTTATTTGTGGTCTTCCTCTAATTTAATGATCTGGAACCAATAATTAGTATACATTTTTTTCAAAAGGGCTTAGGAGGTTTCTCAGTGGTTAAAGGTACTTGCTTGCAAAGCCGTCTGGCCTGAGTTTAATTCCCCAGCACCTACATAAAGTCAGAAGCAAAACAATGGTGCAGACATCTTCTGATATTCATTTGCCCTTCTCAATGCAAATAAATAAATGCCATAAAGTGGCACAGATAACAATCTTGAATACACTTTGGAACTGAGAATTTGTAACAATGTGTTAACCCAGTTGATTTTGACACCATCTGGCCCCCACTGAAATTTTCTCTGTAGGACTCTTTCTTTAGCCTATCTCCAAAGCTGTGACCCCCACCCAGCCTCCTCCAACACACACACACACACACACACACACACACACACACACACACACATACACGGGGTTTCTAAATATTACGCCAAGTCTGGTTCAGAATGTCCATCCCTTCTTCCTCTTGGCAGCATCTTTAATAAGACATCACAGGCAGACACTGCAGGGCTCAAAATAGATCACTTCTGGATGCAGTGGCTCCTGATCTGAGACTTCCCTCTGATCAGTGTGACGCAGGGCTGCTGGGTTAGCAAAGTGGAACTCAAGCATGAGTGTAGGACAGGGGATTGAGAGACAGTGTGGTTTCCTTGTCTTCCTCCATCCCTCCTTCCTCTCCTCCAATTGCATCTTCTCCTCCCTCCTTCCTGGATTCATTTATCCAGGGGCTTTATTTCCACAGGCAGTACGAGGCTCCATAAAAACAAATGAGCTCAGGGGCCGGAGGTCTTCGTGCAGTAAGCACTTGGGTGGGACATGCTACATCCATTGCAGTTTTCTGGCTCACATGAAGGGCACACTTCTACTTGCTTGGCTCACAAAATTGAACAACTTAGAAGTGGTTTGTGAGGGAGTAACTGTTGTCCCCGCCCACTGGCAAATCCACAGGAAGAAGAGGACGCGGAGGCAGGAGGTAATCATCCGGGACCTGATGGCAGGTGACCCAAGATAGCACAACACACCAGCCCCATGAGTGGATGATGTAAGGGACCCTAAGCGAGAAGATGGTAAACTGGAGCCAGGCAAGTGACCCAGTAGTCTGCTGGGGTCAGAGCAAGGAAACCCTGCCAAAGATACTGGATGATTCAGTTTGAAGCCCTGACTGTGGGCCAGTGCTGGGACAGAGGACACTCACGGAAGCCCAGCTGAGAGCAGGAAATAAAGAATAGAAAGAAAGCCTGGGGAGTTGTTTCAGCAAAGCCTGTTGACCCAGGTTTGATTCCCTGTACCCACATAAAGCCAGATGCACAGAGTGGTACATGCAACTGGGGTTCCTTTGCAGTGGCAGGAGGCCCTTGCAAACCCCTTCTCCCTACCCTTCTGCTTGCAAATAAATAAATAATATTTTAAAAAATGAATAGAGGACTAAAGAGTTGGTTCAGGGGTTAGGTGTACTTCCTGTTCAGGCCTGAAGACTGAGACTACATGAGTTCAAATCTCCAGATCCCACATGAAACAGCTGAGCGTGACCATGTGTGCCTATAACCTCAGTTCTTCAGGGAGCAGAAATCTGAGAATTGATCCCTGCAAGCTGTGCACAGGGTTCAAAGAAGCTCTGGCTCAAAGCAAGACCCAGGGAGAGGAGCCATAAAGCAGGACCTCCTATCAATTTTCTACTCTGGCCACCTAGCTGCCCTCTACTCCCCACCCCCACCATCCCAGGCAAGTGTACCAGGGCCCTAGAATGGCACATATACATGTATACACTATACACACCACATTGTATACACACAGAGCTGAAAAAAATAAAGAACCCAACAAATCTCTGTTAAAACTATAGGGAATTAAGGTAGGATAATAGATAAGATGGAACTAGATAGGTGTAAGGTTCAGGAGTGACCAAGACCATGGAGACCACTCTGAGGCAAAGATGCAAGCTTTTATTCCAGGGAAAAGCACAAGCTGCCAGGAGTGGCTCTCGACAGCACTGCCAACTTTGAGATTATTTGAGATAGTGGGATAGATAGGGTCTTCAGTTGGGGGAAGGGGAGGAAGAGCAATAGCTAGGGTGCGAGACCAGAACAGTGAGGAAGTGGGAGATAAGGAGGCAGGAAACCTAGACCTGGAGCATTGTTAGGCAAGGAAGGAATGATGGCTGGGTGGCTCCTTGAGGAATGTGCATGACCCACTTCCTTGTGTCTCGGTCACCATCCTGCTGTGACTCCATTTTGTCCTGACCTAACATTCCAGCCTCTTGCTAATGACAAGTGACCATGGTCTTTTCTTCTGTAGCATCTTCATGATGACTGTAGGGGGTGATGAGCTCTAAAGGGGGAGGCTGGGTAAAGTGGTCTAGGGGTCTCCCCTCAGGGCAGGTGATAAGGAGAGGGTTCCTCCATGGCTAAAGGCTGGTAGGAGATAGAGGAGGGACAGGTCAGTAAAAGTTGGTTGAATTTTCAGTGGGTGAAGTGGTCCACCTGATGTCGGATGCATCTCAGAAGGCAGGGGTCAGGAAAAGTAGCAAGAATAGTCCAAATATAAGCCCTAAGAGTGGCCAAAGCCAGGGCCAGACTGTACCAGAGATGTCCCATGAGCCCGAGGGAATTGGTGTTCGCAGCTGAAACTGGTCAGCCAGGTTTTTTAGTTTTTTTAATTTCGACCTCTACCTTGACTGGTCGGTTGACATAGAAACAGCATTCCTCATTCAGAAAAAGGCAGGTCCCTCCTTTGTCCTCTGTCAAGAGGTCAGAACTTGGCAGTTCTGTAGCACGACTGAGGCCAGAGAAGTAGGTTGCTCTTGCAGCAGTCACAGGGCCTCAGTGGATCCCCGGACTGTGGTGCTCAGTTCTGTAGAAAGCCTTTCATAGGCGATCAGGCTGTGGCTCAGGCCTCCTCAGCCAGTCCTGTAGCAGCTGTGGAGGCCGCCAGGCTTCCCCTACCATCACAGGCAGGAGAACGGCTCTTTTGTAATGATGAGCCCGCTTAGGAAGAAGGACTGCTGGCTCTCCCTCGGCGTACATGGTGGGGCTAGGTGCCAGAGTGACTGGGGTGCAAGGGTCCGAGTGTGTTCTCAGAGAGATGCAAGTATACAACGTGGAGTCACACCAGAAATAACTCCCCTTAGGTCAGGTGTGGTTTGTCACAGTAGAGTTATTCCTGAAAGCTCCCGACCAGCACTGAAAGATGTCCTTATGCCAGCCATCAAGGTGTTCGGAAGAGAGAGTGGGATAGGGAGCTTGGAGAGAGGATGCCAGGGGCAGGGAGGGTCTGAAGCAGAGGTGACACTGAACAGGGGACTGCAGTAATGAGGGCGCACTCGAGGGCAGTGCACAGGAAGCAGGCAGTGTGGTTGGTGAGACTGAGTTGATTGAGGAGGGAGAGAGAAGAATTAAAGATGGATATCCAGGGGATGGTGGAGAAGGTTAGGCCATGCAGATCTTCCTGGAGCTTGCCATGAGCCTGTTTGATGTCCATAACTGACTGGATATGGGCATTTGGGGCAGGCTAAGGGGCATGTTGCCTGGATCTAAATATTTCTATCCTGCTCCCACAACAAGAGCCATAGTGAATTGGGTTGCCACCCCTACCATCTTATCTGTCCACTTTTGGTTCCATAGGTCTATGACAGAAAAAATTGTGAGTACCCCTGAAATTTGAGCTGTGGTTGGATGCCATAGGACTTAGTTGGGTGAAAGTAGTGGTGCTGACAGATGGGGAGATCGATAGTGAGCACCCCTAACAAAGCCAGTGTAGCGTGCTGCTCAGACTGGGTCTTCAGCAAAGCAGAGACTTTGCTCATATCATCTCTGTATTGAGCTGGTTTCAGGGAAGTCGTTGGCAACATCTATTATGGAGAAGGTGAGGGAGATGGGCCTTGCACAGCCTGTGAGAGAACAGAGCAAAGAATTAAGGTGCGTGTTATCCTTATCAACAGCTACGACATCAAAATGCCAGGCACAAGGGGAAAATGAGCATTCAGAGGCACGGGATAGAGGGTTTGGGGCAAGAAAGAGGAGGCAGAGGGGCATTAGTGTCAAGAGGAACATTCTGGGATTCGGGGAAGAGTGGGAACATGAGAGAGTGTAAGTTTAAGAGGGCCTGCTGGAGTGGCGGTGTACTGATCCCTGGATGAGGTAGGGAAGGGCAGAGGTGGCTTGACTCCCTTTAGCTGTGATTGGTGGATCCAACTGGGGGCAGAGTGGCAGGGCTTGCTCCTTAGACAAGGCAGGCCCCCTACCCCCGTATTAGGAGAGTGCGTACAAGACGAACTTGCACAGCCGAGCCTGTGAGGGAGACCAAGACTGAACTCCCGTGTCCCCGAGTGAGAGGGGCAGTCACTGAGCGGCCACAGCAGCCCATGCAGGGGAAGAAAGCCTTGCGCATGCTCGTGGGAGTGTAGCCACGTGATGATGCGGACACAGGGAAAAGGGAGCCTTGTACGCTGATGACGTGTGCAAACTACCCCAGTCAGTATGAAGTCTCCTCAAAACACCAAAAACAGAGGCTAGGGTTAGGCCCCCTGGATAAAGTGTTTTCTGCACAAGCTTGAGGAACTGAGCTTGAACTCTGAGCACCCCATCTACACTGGGTATAGCAACGAGGACCTGTAACCTCAGGGCTGGGGCAGTGGAGACCTGAGGTCCCTGGGATTGCTAGCTTCTTGTTAGCTAAACTGATAAGCTCTGGGTGCAGAGAGACTGTGTCTCAAACAATAAGGGAGACAATAACTGAGGAAGTCACTCCCTCCTGACCTTGGACTTCCACATGCACGTAAACACGTATGCAGGTGCACCTGTGAATACTTGTGTTCACAGGAATGTGCATACACATGTGCTCAACATCAGAACACATACACATGCATAAAACTCTGAGAAGGTAAAAACAGATTGACCTTGTAATCCAGCTAGCCCCCTTCCTGGGGAGTTAACCAAGTCATTCCTAGCGAGCATGCCACAGAGGTACTAGTGCATCCATGCTTATTGCTATCAAGAGGTGAGGAAGATGAGGAGGAAGTCTGTCTGCTCCAGAGCCGGCAATAACCTGCCAGTCCCCGCCTGCACAGACCTCTGCGGCACACGCAGTCCATGTGGCCAAAGAGGTCATGGATGTACAGTCTCAGTGTGTGCTGGCAGCTTTCCATCTGGCTTTCACAAAAATGCCCGAATAGATCCACAATATTTCTGATCTATCTACATGACCGAACGTACCCAGTGATACACTTTTCCTGTGTTGACAAAAATTATTTATTTATTTGCATGTGTGCATGCAGGGTGGTGATGTGGGTTTGCCATAATCTCCTGCTGCTGCAAATGAACTCTCCTCTGGCTTAAAGTAGGTGGCTGGGGAATTGAGCCTGGTCCAGCAGGCTTTGCAAGTAAGTGCCTTTAACTGCTTCCCATCTCCCTAGCCCTCACATTTCCTGTTTGTACACATTCTCCCCTAATTGTGTCCTGTTGGAGCCAAGACCCACGCTTTGTCAGCAAACTGTCCCAGCACTACTCCTTGCTTGTACTCTGCTAGCTACAAATTAACCCTCTGGACCTTAATTTCTGATCTGCACCAGGGGTGAGGACATGTCTACCTCTTTGGGTAGCTGTGATGGTCAAGTAAAGTGTCTGATGCATTGTAAATTCCAACTTGCTTCCAGCTATGACTGGTCATTCATTCAGCAAATATTGGGTTAGTATTTTCTGAAGGTCACAGGCGTAAATGATTAAAGCGTGGCTCTCAAGTGGGTGGACCTAAGTGAAGAATTTCCCTTGTGGTAGATATTATAACAGTCCTTGTAAGGTGTTATAAGAAACAAGACAAAGAAGAGGGAGCAGACAGGGCCAGAGAGGCTTGCTGGAACTACCATCGTGTTCTGGACCAACATCTTCTTGTATTTCTGTGCTTCAAAATAAACGAATGAATAAAAACTGTTCTGGATTTTTTTCAAAAGGTTATTTTGACATAAGATATTTAAATGTATACTATATGCATATATATTTCTAGGTGTGTATGCATGTGTGTGGATGTTAGCATGTGTGTTCTTTTTTAAGATTTTATTTTTATTAATTTATTAATTAGGACAGAGAGAGGGGGGAGAGAGAGACAGAGGGAGAGAGATAGAGAGAATGGGCATGCCAGGTCCCCTAGCCACTGCAAACAAGTGCATCTGGCTTACGTGGGACTTGGAGAATCAAACTTGGATTCTTAGGCTTTGCAGGTATGTGCCTTAACTGCTAAGCCATCTCTCCAGCATAGCATGTGTGTTCTTGTGTGAGCAGGTGTGCATACATGCATGTACATGCACATGTGGATGCCAGAGGAAACCCTAGATGTCAACCTCAGGAATGCTGTCTACCTTTTACATAAACATTTTTTTTTTGAGGCAAACCCAAAAGCCTGACCTTTTTAATGCAAAAGAGTGAGAGCAACTGAGAGAGAGAGAGAGGGTTGGGGGAGCAAAATGGAGAGATAATTGGTATTCCAGGGCCTCCAGCCACCACAATCAAACTCCACAAGCATGCCTCATCTTGTGCACATGTGCAACTTTGTATGCTAGCATCACCTTGTGCATCTGGCTTACAGGGAGCCTGGAAAGTCAAACATAGGTCCTTAGGCTTCACAGGCAAGTGCCTTAACCACTAAGCCATCTATCCAGCCCAAGTCTATGTTTTTTGAGAAAGGGTCTCTCATTGGCCTGGAGCTCACCATGTAGGCTACACTGGCTGGCCAGAGAGCTCCAGGGATCTTCCTGTCCCATGTGTGTCCTCCATCCCAGAACTGGGATGACAGGCTCACACCACCATGCCTGGCATTTTACATGGGTTCTGTGAATGGAGCTCAGGTTCTGTGCTTGCACAGCAATTCACTGAGTCATTTCCTTAGTTCTTGTATATGTATTTTTGATTTAAATCTAAAACCCAGTTTTTCTGGGTAGTCCAGCCTGGCATAAAACTCACTATGTAGTACCACACCATGTAAAATATTTGTGTTCAGGGCTGGAGATAATGCTTAGTGGTTAAGGCACTTGCCTGCAAAGCGAGAGAACCCAGGTTCAATTCCCCAGGACCCACGTAAGCCAGATGCACAAGGTGGCCCAAGCATCTGGAGTTCGTTTACAGAGGCTGGAGACCCTGGTGCACCCATTCTCTCTACCTACTCCCCTCTCTCCACCCCCTCTCTCAAAGAAATAGATTTTAATTTTTTAAGTGTATGTTTGTTAAAAACTACCCTTTATTCTTTTCAGTTGAATTGTGAACAAACAGTGCTTCCCTCCAGCAGAGGAAACCAAGCACAGCATTTTGAAGAATGGGATGCAGTCTGGCTGTGGACAATGTTCCTAGGCTGCAGGGACCTCACCATTATCTGTAGGGCCTGGAGCGCACGCAGCATGAGTTGCATCTGACATTCGGAGGCAGTCACCTAAGTCAATATCCCCATTGAATGGAAGCCATTGATCAACCAAGAAAAGCTGCTGAAAATGGATTCCCAGATGCGAATGGTCCACTGGGGAGACAGGAAATGCAGCTGCCTTAACTTGGCAAGGCTGGCTGGGTTCTTTGTGATTCTAGAGGGTAAGGACAGGGCACTGCTTCATCTGAGAAGCCCCCAGCCAAGGCACAATGGCCCTCCAAATGCCCCTTACTTGGACAGAGTACAGGTTGATGAGAAAGCAGGCCTGGCCAGTGTGGTCAGGATCAGGATTGAGTGTTCAGCCCTCTCTGGCCACACACATAATGTATCTAACTCTAGACTGGCCAGAAGTGGGACTCTATAGTGACCAATGCTGGCTATGCTGAAACTCTGCCCTCCGTTCTTACCTAGTGACTCATCATATTAATACAGATGGACAATGAGAGGAGTGGGAAGGCCAGTGGGTTACACTAAGAATGAAGCTGTCCTTGGCCAGATCTACACCAATTATATCTGAATAAACCTACTTCCTCACCCTATCCTTTCCCATCTACTCTATTTATTTTTGTCTTGGTAGGAGAAGTTGGACATATTCCCTGTACTGTCCTAGTACCCAGATGGCCTGTTTGAGTAAGCAGTGGGGAAGAAGGTCAATAAGACACCAGCATGTGGCATCTGTACAAGGTCAGTCCTGCATAAATACACCACTAAAACCAGGGGGCGAGTTGAAGATAGTATTGCCCAGGGCAGTGGAGGTGGCCCACTTGCTGTCCCAAGGGCTACAAAATTGACTTTCATTCCCACCAAAGTATATTTTACTACACTTGTAGGAAATGTTTTCTCTATAAGCAGTAATGTTCAAGATATCTACAAGGAGGTTCTAAGAAGGTCTGTCTTCACATATAACATCTGTCATGGGGTTGGGATATGGCTTAGTGGTCAAAGGTGCTTGCTTGTAAAGCCTGATCATCCAGGTTCAATTTCTCAGCCACATGTGTAAAGTCAGATTTTAAAATGTGATGCATGCATCTGGCATTCATTTGTAGTGGCCAAGGGCCCTGCTGTGGTCATACATGTGCACACGAGCACACACACACACACAAATAAATTAGTTAATTGAAAATATATCTGGCATGTTAGAGACTTTTCCAAAATAATTATATCCAGTTGCCCATGCAGGACCACATGCCCACTGGATGGTCTCAAATTTTATTCTACTGATTCTTTTTTGGCTCCAAGTGTGTTTGAATAGAATATGAAGGCTGAACATGGAAGTACCTGTGAACTCTTAGCTGTGCTAAAATCCACATTCACAAGAGGCACTTCTTGCTTATATTTGGGTTATGACAACATAACTAAGAAGCTGAGCAGATGCGTGCAGTATTGGGGCTTTACAAGGTTTGTGCTTTTCTATTTCCCCCCAAGATTGAGAGTCACTCAACAGTATCCTTCTTATATAAAAATAGAAGAAAAGTCCATTTCGGTTTTGGAATTTATTCAAATTGGAGGCGAATACTGACACAAATATTCTTGGAGATTGATCCAGCTTGAAGCATGCGGTGCGTAGGTTTACTGTTCAACTTGCAAGTAATTTGTAAAGCCTGAGTCAGTCTTGACTGTGAAACATTGTATCACTGTGATTGGAATCAATAGTTCTTGCTCTGTCATTTGTCACATATTTACAAGCCTGAAAAATAGTTCATTTTGTCCTCATCCCATAACTCAAAAGATTGAATCAGAGCCCTGAAGGGATCTGCCAATGGGACACATTCATTACTGATCAACCATCTTGGGGAGACTATGACCACAGACACACCAAAAAATAAGAGAATAAAAATTAAAACACTACACATTTGGTACACTTTTAAATACCTTTTGGTTTTGAAGTATTTAAAAGTCTGCTGAGAGACCTCAGTGACCTTGGTGACTTAACCTCTGTGAACACAAACAAAATTCACTAAGGCTCCTTTTCCTACCATACTCACAAAACTTTCAAATGCATCATTTTTTCAAATGAATAAAAATCAAACTCCAGAGTTAATGGTCTAAAAACTTCATAAAGTATACTTCATCCAGTCGCCTTACATATAGTACATAAATGACCTGCTATTCCCATGAAAGATTTGTGGAACACATTTAAAGATAATGCCTTCAATTTTAAGACAAAAGATTTATGAATGATAGAACCTATGAAATCGCTAATCCTAACCCTCTAATATTTCAGATGGAAAGCTCTATAAAATGAAAAGACTGCCCATAAAGTTGTACGACACCTGCTGTACAGCACGACCAGTAATAGGATCACAAAGTGAATATTGAAAAGGAGGAGAGATGTGCATTTTGGGTGAGGGCAACATGTTCTAAGTTCCAGCTACAACACTACTCTCCTGTTAAGGTGTTTCGTGGCTAATGTGGAGAGCTAATTCAGGTTCTTTAAACAAGTCCTCAGATGAACATAGCATTCATCAGATTTAGTTGTTTAAAATCACCCAAACTGTAAAATCGTAGCTAGTATTTTCCAGGCATTTATTTTACTGAATCCATGCTAGGGAAGATTAATTTTTTTTTTTCAGGTCTCAGCCTGACCCATCCGGAAGCTTCTAAATGCTCAGTGGAGTCATTCTTTATAAATATGGCACAGCACAGGCTGCAACTGAGGTCATGTAGCAGTCATTTCATCTTTCATTTGTAACTTTATAATTTGGTTCTGTGACATCCATCAGCACTTATTTTACATTTCCTCCACCAATATCCTCAGAGAATGCCTGAAATTCACTTGGAAGACATGCTCAGATTGAGGATCTGGTCTATCTTTGTGATTTGGAAGGAAGAAGGAAAGGCAAATCTCACAAAGCAGGTGAAGAACTTTAATGTGCGGGCAGTACCGAGAGTTCTTGGTTCTGACATGCATTTCCTCTTAGACAGAGAGGGTGGTCAGTGAGGAAACTTGAAACCACTACCTTGGTACACAGTCAGCCAAAGGGTAACCTTTAACCCTCTAGCACCTCATTAATCAACCTGTCAGTGACCTATTCTGAGCCATAGATTGCAAAAATAAAGTAGCTACATCAGAATTTCAGGAATGTGAAATGAGCAGCAGAATGAGATGCTGGGGTGGGTCTTTGTGTTAGTTACTGTGCCTGGCAAGAAGCAACTTAAGGGAGGAAGGGTTTACTTTGGCTTATAGCTTAAGACAGGACATAGTCCATCATGGCAGAGAAGGAACATTGGCCAAAGCATGAATCATCAGGATGCAGAGAACAATGAATGCCGATACTTAGTTCTCCTCTCTCTTTTTATGACCTGCAAGGTGGTGTGACCCATATTCAGGGTGGATCGTCCTGCTGGGTTAGACCTCCCTGGAAACACTCTTTTAGACATGCCTAAATGTGCGTTTCCTTGGCTATTCTAACCCACTGAGCTTGACAATGAAGATTGACCATTTTGTTTTTCCTATTAGAGGTACAGCAATGTGCATACTAACTAAACTAGGGTTCTCTGATTCCCAAGGAAGCATGCCAATACCATATGGAGTATATGGCATCAATGTTCCTGATCTTAAGATGTTAGCTCTGACTTGCATATATTACACACAATATTCATCTTTTTGTTTTTAAGGGCTTTCCAGGACCTCCAGCCACTACAAACAAACTTCAGAGGCATGTGCCACCTTGTGCATCTGGCTTACATGGGTCCTGGGCAATCAAGCCTCTAACCTGGCCTCTAACCTTAGGCTTCACAGGCAAGCACTTAACCACTAAGCCATCTCTCCAGCCCCCAATATGCATCTTTTAAAACAGTTGTTTTCGAGGTCCTAAAGGACAGAGGTTCACTCAAGGCAGTTGCAAACAAAGAATGCTTCTAAGTTCTTTCACAGAGGGCTCATGGGACCATGGTCAAGCTAAACAATTCTGCTTCCAGAGGGACTAGATCTGGGCTCCAGCCATGACTGGCTTCTTTCTTCTGTACAAGCACCTCCCGTCTGGAAGATGTTATCCCTCTGTAGTTGGCAGTGGGCTGTCAGCACACACAGCCAGGAATGGCTTTCCTGGCCATAGTCTTATAAAAGCTATTAACTCTGCCACTGCGATGGTTGATCTTTGTTGTCAAGTTAACTGGATTTAGAATCACCAAGCACACACACACCTCTGGGTATTTATATGAGGTATTTATAGGGAGGTTTAACCCTGGCTATGGGTCACTCCATCACAGGCTGTAAAAGGAGAGAGGAGAGCTGAGCACCAGAATTTGTCTCTCTGTTTCTTGACTGTGGGCACCATATGACCAGCTATCTCATGCTTCTGCCAACATCTGTGGCACACCATGATGGACTGTATCTCTTCTTAAGCTATACACTAAAATAGTGCTTGTACAATGATAGTTTCAGAATGGGCATAACTATACATTGTTTTTTTTTTTCTCCTGAGGAGGATTAAAGGGCATTGAATACATTTTTTTTTCTTTCCTGTGATATGAGGAAAGGGTATAGTGTCTTCATTCGTGAAGCTTATTTTTCCTGTCAAAACCCTTGGAAAACTGACCCGTGGCTATTTGAATATTTTTCTACATAGGGAAGCCCAAGAGTTTTACTAATAATCTTCTCCAATTCACAGCTGAGCGCTGGCTTGGTGACAGATGTCAGTGTATCCATCTTGCTGAAGAAAGGCAGAGTGTGACACTCACATCCAGGCAGTGGTGGCTGCATGAAAATGAAAGCCCAGAGTGTCCGGAGGAAGTGTGCACAGCACCTTGAGTTTGCTCAGGAGCCCTTGGGTGCTATGAACTGAAATCACTGTGTTCAACGGTGCTGACTGTGAGGACTGAGGAACAATTTGTCTGTTGTTTGGTGCTGGCAACAAACTTCCTGTGAGGGCATGGAGAGTGTTCTCACTCTTCCTATTTCAACTTCACAAATGCCTCATCTGCTTTAAAACAGCATTACCTGCATGGGGAGATGGCTGAGCTGTTACAGTGCTTGCCTCTCAAGCATGAGGACTCTGAGTTCAATGCCCAGAACCCACATAAAATGTGAGATGTGGTGGGAAGCACTCACAATCCCAAAGCTGGGGAGGCAAAGGCAGCAGATCCAGGGCTCACTGTCCATCCAGTCTAGCCATATTGGTGAGCTCCAGTCCAATAACGAGCACTGTCTCAAGAACAATGGACAGCATTTCTGAGGGGCAGCACCCATGGTTGTCCTCAGCCTCCCATGTGCACACGTGTTCCCTCCCTTACAGACACATCTGTAGCCCATGAACCTGTGCACACAAATGTACACACACATTCATGATTGTTTAAAATAAGATATCATTCTGATCAGTGTGGTATTACATCCCTACGATCGCAGCACTTGGACTGCTGAGACAGGAGCATTGAATTCAAATTGTGGCTACATGGAGAGAGTCTATGTAAAATGTAAAGTACTAGCCTACATCCATTAATCTAAGTTTCTTGTGATCATTTTTAATGTTAATCCATGTACTCACCAATTCCTTATCTGTGACTGTTTTTAACAGTTGGATACCTTGGGAAGTCCTGTATTTGTGAAGGCAGGTGGGAGACAGTTGCTAGGTACCCATTTTCTTATCCTTTATCCTTCAGTCTCATGGTCTAGCGGAATGATCACAAGCACCCCTGACATTTGTCTCTGTGTATGAGAGCACATTATTAACAACTGGAATGCGTGCAGGAGGATATTCCTTGTCTGTCATTCCCTCTGCCTTTTAGCTTGCTGTATACCCTTTTTGAAATGTAACAAACTTTTCTTGGGACAAAAAGAAGTCACAAAACACTAACAAGGGAAGAATTTTGGGAAGAACAAACTCAAAGAGGAACTGGTCACTCAGCAAGAATACATTTTTTCTCGATAGCCATGTTTTGATCTGTGGCAATTACACAGGGAAACTCAACAGTAGTCCGCAATGTGCACTGTCATCAGCGTGCAGTGTACAGGGTCAGCTAGGCACAGAGGTAATCCATCCTGCAAAGTGACTGAGAGACAACTGGGGGAAAAATCAAATGTAACCCAAGGAACATGTGTTAATCCTAGGAAGGCCATGCTAGCATGTGGCTGGATAAGGAGAGGTAGAACAAGACCAAGTGGATAGTTCTGGGTTTGGAGAAAAGAATGAGTGTGGCAAAGAAAGACACACTGGGGCTGAGGAGATAGCTCAGTGATAAAGGGCTTGCTATGTCCCAATATGTCATCTTTGCTAAGAGAACTTAAGAAGTGGGATCTCTCTAGCCAGAGCACTCTTTGAGCCAGTGTAGCATGCTGGAAGCTGCAAGACCTTCCTCCCAGGGTTCACCTCTCTTACGTGCAAGAGGTCCTTCAGGTTTTGTGCATGTATATACGCACATGGTGTGTGTGCGTGCGTGCATGCATGTTCATATGTACATGTGAGCATCCATGTGAGTACACGTGAATGTGTGTGTGCAGGCGTGTGAGGGCCGATGGCCAAGCCTGGCTGGATTCCTCAGTTGCTCTCCAGCTCATTCTTCTGAGACACTATCACTCACTGGCCTGGAGCTCACCAAGTAGGCTATCCTGGCTGGCCAGTGAGCCCTGGAGATTCTTCTTGCTCTGCCTCCCCAGTGCTTGTCCACAGGTGTGTGCCACCATAGCTGGCATTTACATGGGTTCCGGAACTCAAACTCAGGTGCTCACTGTTGGAGATAGTGCTTCGGGTCTCTGTATACAGGCATCTTAATATATATGTCTGATTTCATCCTCAGGGTTAATTCCTAAACATGAATTTGTCAGGTTAAAGGCTATGTACATTTAAACTTGGATAAGTATTCTCAAGGCACATGGGGAAAATATCCATTTATTCCCACATATACAAATTTGGTACTATCGCTTTTTTATATCTGTCATTATGATAGGAAGATTTGCAATATACATCTTGATATGTTTTGATTCCTATAAAACATCACTATGCATACATATTGCCTATTTATATGTTATTTTGCATTTATATTGCTTATGCTGCATCTTTTGTTCATTTTTTTCCTCCCAAAGTGGACCAATAATGTTAATCATTTATTTAAAAGTCTACATATTTTCTACCTTGTTCCACATTAAAATTTAATACAAGAAACTTTAACATTGAGGGCATTTGTTTCCAGAAGAAGTGAAAAGTCCATATTTATGCAAGCAGCAGTGCAAACCTTAGTCATTTGAAAGTAGACATCTGTCCTAAGAATGGTTACATTCTAGCTCGGGCACCTTCAAGTTGGCCTTTTAGGCTTTGCATGATATTCACTGCTCTATGACTTGATTTCAAGCTCACAGCCACACTGAAGCTGCAGGGAAATGATTCCAATGCTATTTGGAGTGAGATGAAAAAACTTTCCAGTGGGTCTGGGGAAATTGCTCAGTGGTTCAACGTGCTTGTTTGTAAAGCCTGCCCACCTGGGTTCAATCTCCAGCACCCATGCAAATTAGGAAGAAACCCTGGTACACACATACACACACACGGAGAGAGAGAATTCAATTTTAAAAAGAAAGAACAGTTCACAGAGAGGAGTCCTTTGCGCATGGTGATCAGAACACTAGCGCCCCTCACCCCAAGCGTTCCGGACGTGCTTGGGAGCTCGTGGGCTGCCAGGGGTGCCCACGGGCAGGTACGGAGGACTCGAACTCTCTCAGCCCACAGCTGCTTCTCAGTGTGAGAGAGCATCAGAGAAGCACTTTTGTGCTGGTCCCACGAGGCTGTGTCTGCCGTAGCGTAAATCACTCAGTCCCAGAAAACCTGTCTGGTGCTAACTTGTCTCTTGCATGTCATTGTGACTAGCATGGCTTTACTCAGTTTGTCATCTTTCCTTTTTGGCCCCTAGAGGAGCATATGGGAGGCCCTCTGGAAGGACACACTATCACTACATGCCACAGCGACATCAAAATTTCTCCATGAAGAGGGCCACCCTTGCCTGCCCTCCTCTCACAGTACAGGGCAAAGGTCAGCAGCATAGTGGGGCCCAAAACCCACGTTTCCATTTAAGCCTTCTTTTATTTATTTATTTATTTATTTGAGAGCGACAGACACAGAGAGAAAGACAGATAGAGGGAGAGAGAGAGAATGGGCGCGCCAGGGCTTCCAGCCTCTGCAAACGAACTCCAGACACGTGCGCCCCCTTGTGCATCTGGCTAACGTGGGATTTGGGGAACCAAGCCTCGAACCGGGGTCCTTAGGCTTCACAGGCAAGCACTTAACCGCTAAGCCATCTCTCCAGCCCCATTTAAACCTTCTGTAGACAACTTTAGAGCCAAAGTGATCCTCCTTTTTATTCTCTTTTACTGTACTTCTTCCCTTCCATGAGCATCTCACCCACTTTAGTGCCACAGTCCCGGCCTGGAAGGGGCATTTGCCCTCATCTACCCCCACACGCCTTGGCAATGGAACAGAAGTCTCCTGCTCCTTCAGGAAAGAACACTCAGACTCTCCTCCCAAAGCATATCTGCAGACACGACTAGATTTATGTGTAGTTTCTCTACACAAAACATTACTTAAATATGCTAAACTTGTTAATGTACTGCTAGCAAGATGTAACTAGTAGTTGTTTTAAAAAGCTCTTAACAAACCGGACCTAAGAGATGTTTTGTTCTTTTTTTTTTTTTTTTTGGAGATGGTGCCACACTCTAGCACAGGCTGACCTCAAACTTACAGTGATCCTCCCTCAGCCTCTGAAATGCTGGGATTAAAGGTGTGAGCCACCACGGTTGGCCCTGAGAGATTTAGTTATTTTTTCTTTTAAGATATATTTTATTTATTTGAAGGAGAGAAAGCAGCAGACACAGAGAAAGAATGAGCTCACTAGAGTCTTCTGCCACTGCAGAAGAATTCTAGACACATGTGCCACTTTGTGCATCTGTCTTTACATGGTACTAGGGAATCAAACAGTAGCTCTTTTTGCAAAGAAGCTCCTTTAACCACTAAGTCTTCTCTCCAGCGCCTTAGATTTATGTTTTTGATGTTGGCTCAATAGTGTTATAATCCATCTTAGAGTTTAGATAAAATGTTTATTTGAACATTTTCTCATGTGTATATTAACAACAGACATATTTAGCATAACTATAAATATGACCAATACCTTTAGAAAATAAGATACAAATTAGAAACAATGTATCGTAAGATACCTAAATCATTTGATGTTTAACTTATTCAGTGAATAACGCCAACACAAACAGCATAGATTTTCAACTTCCAAATCTGACTTCCCGGAGGCAGCTTTTTAGGGGTTTACTCGTCATCATTTCAAGCCCACAAGGGCATTTGTTCCAAAGCTATTATTAAAAATTGCTGAAGACATCTTCTGACATCCCCTTGCACATTCAGAGGTTTTTGTTTCCTGTTCCCCATTCAGAAGCACTCGATGAAAGACAAAGCAGCAAGGGGCAAGCTGGCTCCTGCCGAATGGCTGAGAGCTCTTCAGTCTGAAACAATAAGGAAGTGCAGTGCTGAGGCGTCACTGCCACAGGGAACAAAGCCCAGGCCGGGCTCTGAGACTGTAAATGCAGGACTCACGTTCCTCTCTGTCCAGCGGGAAGGGTTAACTGCACTTAGCAAGCAGTCACTCAGTGGGGACGAATGGAGCCTGGAGAGTGCCATTTGTGGGTCCCTGTGAAGGTCAGATGTCTTCATGTGTTTGGGGCGGTAGGTGAGTCTCGGGAACATAGGACAAGTGAGGCCTAGAAGATTCCTCTTGAGGTTCACTATGTCTGAGCCAGACCTCTGTGTCTTGCTCTCTTGCTCCTTCCACGAGTGTCCTCTTGCTTCCCCTTTGACATTTCTGGCTCAGTTCTTTGCACCACTCCCCTGGAAGCCAGCATCAGGCTGACAGAGTACAGGATTCAATATAGCCACAGACACCTGCCTTTCCTCTGCAGTGAGCTGGGGTTTCTTAAGAGCTTGGTGGCTCTGATGGTTAATCTTAATTTTTGAACTTGATGGGGTGTAGAATCACCATGGAAACACACTTCTGGGCCTGTCAATGAGGGAGTTTCCAGAGAGGTGCAACTGAGCAGGAAAAACCCACTCTCACCATAGTCTGGAGTCCACGACTGGATAAGGGAAAAGCTTTACAGGTCTGCTTCCTGACCATGGTGTAATGTGACCAGCTGGCTCATTCTCCTGCCACCACACCTTCCTCACCAAGATGGACTGTCTGTTCAAACTGCGAGCCAAACAGCCCTTTCTTCTTTGTGCTAGGCAGCTTGCCACAGAGACAAGAAGAGTAACTAGCAGACTGCTTGACTTCACTCCTTACCCCTATGGCCTGGGGAATGTTCTGGGCCTCATGCACACATGGGGTGTGAAAGGAAACATGAATTCTTCCCAGAAGAAATGGAAGGTTGAGGAGAAACATCTCCTTCCTTCCTGTCAGAATGCAGGAATGGACATCTAGGGAAGGGAAGCGAGGTAGGAAATATGGTGTTGAAATGAAGAATGAGACCGTTTTTGATGGTGATGGCTCACTGCTTTTAAACCTCACCTCTTCCTCTTCCCCTTCTGCCTCGCTCCTGGGCAAACTGCTGGGAAAAGGAGGGTTCTGTCATATCAGTACAAGCTAGTACAAAGCACACAGAACTGTATATGTAAGATCCAGACCCCAGGAGCTCCCTGCCGCCAACAGGAGCGGCTCAGCCAGCATCCTTGCCCTGAGCTTGGATGGCCTTTCCAGACTCCTCCCAGAAAAATGTTGATTAACTTAGTAATAAACCTTGTTGTTTTCTCATTGTATAGGAAGGATGATTAACCTCAGCATATGTACAAAATTTGCTACTAGAACATGGCTTCTATAATAATGAAAGAGAAGGGTGGATAATAATAATAACCTAGTGACTTCTGAGTAAATGAGTTAGTTTTCTTTTCATTTATCAGTTTCATGCAGATCAGAAATCCTTCTGTGTAAAGGTTCAAGTAGTAAATAATTTAGGCATGCTTATGTATTTATTGCTATTCAACACTCACTTTATAGGAGGAAAGAGCCAAAGACCAATGGATGTGTATTCTAATAAAATTACTGACAAAAATAGACAAATGGCCAGATTTGACATGCAGGTAATTTTGCTAGTCTTTGCTCTAAACTTCATATGCTAAAAGTTGATCACTGTCATGATTAAGAAATGTGAACTTGGTGCCATGCGTGGTGGTGCATGCCTTTAATCCCAGCCCTTGGGAGGCAGATGTAGGAGGATTGCCATGAGTTCGAGGCCACCCTGAGACTCCAATAGTGAATTCTAGGTCAGCCTGGGCTAGAGTGAGACCCTACCTCAAAAAACCAAAAAAAAAAAAAAAAATGGGAACTTGGGCTAGAGAGATGACTTGGTGGTTAAGGCACTTACCTGTAAAGCCTGAGGACCAAGGTTTGATTCCCCACAGAGCTACCTCCCTAGCCCCTATTATAATATTATTAAATCCTAGGTCTGGACTTTTGGTGGTGGTACAAAGAGGTCATGAGTGCTTTCCTTCTCATCCATGCTGGCTGACTTCTAGAGGGGACATTAGAGCCCTAGATGGTCCTGCCTCTCCACCATAAGTAGATGCTATACTGGCCCTTTGACCTTGACAAAATAAATAACTGCTGTCATATCATAATTTATAATCTGAAATAAGATTGCAGATCCCAAAAGAAATCAATTGATCCCAACTCTCTAGTAGCCTCTGAGGTTTTTAGAGACGATGTCTCAGGAATTAAAAACAGCAGCATTAAATGAGCCTGCCTTGATTTGCTTTCTCCTAGATTTAGGCTTTCCTGTTTTTTCTGCAGACAGGGCTGGGAGAATGTGCTTTCTTCCCCACCACAGTTCACATTTCATGAGGGCAATGTGCTGACCAGCCTTTCCAATGCTGTTTTTACCCTGACGATATTCACCTTCCCCCTGCCTCTTCAAAAGAGTCCTTCTCTAATCAGCAGGCTGGGGATGAAGGAGTCACCAAGTGTGGCAGAAATTGTCTTCCTAGTGGGAGAACAGTGGTAGAGCAGGTGTTTGAATGTGGGAATGTCAGAGCACTGAGTGGAGGCAATTATTTCCCCCCATGCAGCTCAGTGGGGAAGAGAAATTAGCAAGGAAAAAGCAGGCAGCTGCTCTTCCCCGGCCATCATGGTCAGCTGCAATGAGAGGGCGTCACACACACCTGGACACAAATACAGCCAGTGCTGGCTTGGCAACCTCATCAGCCAGTGCCCAGGAGTCCTAGAAACTGTTTGCAGGCCTGTGCTCAGAAGACACTGGGAGCAGAGTGTTAACATGAGGCGTATATGCAGGAGCTGGAGGTAAAGCAAGTTTTTTTTTTTTTTTTTTTTTTACAATCAACGGGAACACAAAGGAATATTATGATATAGACACTCATTTATCTATGCTCAATGTTTACTCAAGTCAATTGACAAAACAAACATATTCTACTTTTGAGTGGATAAACTTGGGACCAAGAACTGCTCTCACAGAATGGTGTGTCAGTTACTTTTTCATTGCTGTGAATGAATACTTGGCCAGAAGCAACTCAAAGAAGGAAGGGTTTATTTCAGCTTCCAGGGTACATACATCACGGTGGAAAAGCCCTGGTGGAAGGACACTGAGACACTGGTCACATGACTTTCATAGTCAAGGAGTAGCAAGTCATGGATGCTGAGACACAGCTCACTTCCTTCTTGTTGTTCTGTCCAGGCCCCAGCCCATGGGATAATACCATCCACAGTTTGGTTGGGTCTTAATAAATTAACCTCAATTAATCTAATCTAGGAAATTCCTTACAGACAAGCCCAGAATATTTGTTTCTGTGGTGATTGTAAATCATGTACAGTTGAAAACTCAGATTAACCGTCACCAGTGGTAAGTATTTTAGTAGGACACCCTCTATCCTGACCTCTATGAGGGACAGGCACTCCAACAAGGCTTGCCAGGAGCACATGCTCTCAACTCCAGCTGCATGCAGGTGACTTTGAATGTTCCAGTTGTTCTGGGCACTTTCTTCTGTGAGGACTCACTTGTCTTTGCATCAGCTAGGGTGGCAAGGATCAGGAGGAAGATATCCTGACCCAGAAGCCATGGGAATTTCTAATGGAGGTACCCATACACTGGCAACCCCATACTGGATATTCCATTTCCAGAGCTATTTTGTTTCAAAGTAAATTGAGACTTCCATAGATGCCTGTGAGGGTTCAAGTGCTCCCTGTGCTGGTGGCCACATCATTTAATGTTGTAACATCAAAGCCCAGTGCCTCAGAATAAATGTTTCCCATACATATGGAAGTCTGACAGATCTTCCTGGCTGGCAGGTGACTACTCCCTATGGTTAAGTTCATAGACACAGGTTCTGCCTTATAGGGCCCCAGAGTCACGTTCAGGGACAGATGAAAACACAGCAAAGAATGAAGACATATCTTCTTATAAATACTTCGACCATGAAGAGACACAAGTTGCTTTTGTCTATGTTCCATTCATGGAAATTAGTTTGAAAGTTACACCTAGATTCCAGACAAAGATGAAATGCAATCCTGGCTTGAGCAGAACCAATGGAATAAATATGTATAATAAAAATTTATTAGATTAGCATACAGGATATGTTGGGCAGTCTACCAATAGCTATCTATACTGGAGCATTGAGGAACCCAGCAGCTTCTCAGTCCCTGAGACTGGATGCCTCATCAGTCTCTAACTGGTAGTGAAGGCCTGGAGGATTTCTGGAGAGAGATGCTGCCAGTCTTCAGTCCATGATAGAAGGCTGATAAATTCTCAATTGCAATACCCACAAAGGGAATCCAGAACAGGGTAGATGCACACACAGTAGAGTAACCAAAGAACACACCACGGAGTAGCACAGGCAAACAGGGGGAAAAGGAGAAAAGATTAAATTCTTTCTGAGCTTCTTTACATACAGTCCACCACCAGTAGGACTGCCCACTCTGGAGCAAGCCTGGTGGTCCACCACCAGAAGGGCTGCCCACTCTGGAGCAAGCCTGGTGGTCCACACCAGAAGGGCTACCCACTCTGGAAGAAGCATGTGGTCTACACCAGAAGGACTGCCCACTCTGGAGGAAGCATGTGGTCCATACCAGAAGGGCTTCCCACTCTGGAGCAAGCCTGTGGTCCACCACCAGAAGGGCTGCCCACTCTGGAAGAAGCATGTGGCCTACACCAGAAGGACTGCCCACTCTGGAGGAAGCATGTGGTCCACACCAGGACTGCCCACTCTGGAGGAAGCATGTGGTCCACACCAGAAGGGCTTCCTACTCTGGAGCAAGCCTGTGGTCCACCACCAGAAGGACTGCCCACTCTGGAGGAAGCATGTGGTCCACACCAGGACTGCCCACTCTGGAGGATGCATGTGGTCCACACCAGAAGGGCTGTCCACTCTGGAGGAAGCATGTGGTCCACACCAGAAGGGCTGCCCACTCTTGAGGACGCATGTGGTCCACTGCCAGAAGGACTGCCCATTCTGGAGGAATCATGTGGCCCACAGCAGGACTGCCCACTCTGGAGGAAGAACTTCTTCCTTCATTGTACCCTTCCTGGAAACTCCCTAACAGATCCATTCAAGAGATATGTCTCTTACTTGATTCCTAATCTGACCAAGTTGACAAAAGAACTCAGTGTCACAGGTGTCCTTAATTAACAATCTGATGGAATTTAGAACTATCTTTCCCCAGAGCTGTGGTGTACGTATGCAGGCATTCCCAGAGACCATTAACGATGGCTGGGGAGACCCATCCTCATAGTCAATGGCACCTCCCAAGGGGCATCCAAGGTAGAGAGGGCTCAGGAGAAAGCATAGCTTCCTATCTGCCTTTGCTTTTTCCTAAATAAGTGTGTGTACCATTGCTGTTGCCCTCCTCTGCTGATGCCAGACTCCAGCTTCTTTGACCTTTCAAGGTGGCCTAAATACCAGGAGCTCTCTGGGGATCTTCCAGGTCTCTGGCATGTATTCAGGGCTGCTGAGGTATCCTGCTTCATGGACTGAGTAGCGAATGAGCTCTGTACTTGTCCTGTGCAGTGCTCAGAAGGCCATTGCTGGACCACTCAGCCCCTGCCCAATCTTTTCAGAGGGCCCTCAGGTAGATAGCTTCATTCTAAGCCAAAGGCCAAGAGCAGCAGACTGGGAGGAGCTCTCGGTAGGAGTTGTCCAATAGTGATAAGGGATGTGGCAGGGCCAGTGGGGTTGGGAGCTAGGAGCCAAAAGGACAGATGAGTGAGTTCCTGTATGAGAAACACAGCCTTTAGACAGGAGGGTGGTGGCTGCTCCATGATGACATCAAGGTGGCCGGAAGGGAGGAGATCATCTCGATCACTGGAGAAAAGTGGAGAGAGAGAGAGAGAGAGAAACCCCTGTAATGATCTCTCTTTAGATTTGAACATAGCTACAAATATTTTATAATTTTCCAGCTCTTTCTGACCTATTTTAACACAATTCTTCTCCAAAGTTTATCTTTTATTTTATTTTTTTCTTTTTCAAGATCTTACCCAGGGACTTTATGTTTCTAGGGCATTCAAAAAAATAGAAGAAGAAATGTTTCAAAGTCTCTGGGGATCAATTTTCTCCTTGTTTCTCAGGAAATTCCTGTGGACTAGACAGTGCACAGAGCTTCCACAACACAATGTGCTGAACAGTGCCTGGTTGACAAATAATACCAGTAAGGTCCAGATGTTCCATTGCTCCCAGATGTCCCAAAGTACCCTAACTTTTAAGATCTGACTGAGTTATATTTCTCATCTCTCTAACAACCTATACCACTCAAAGGATTCCTATTTCAAAGCCCTTCTAAATACTGAGTAATAGGACCATCTTGATATGGTAATAAATATTTGGTCCTGGGTTCTAGTTCCTGACTCATAGACTTTAACCTCATTGAGGACAAGGGTGACAGAAATGTTTGCTTTTGTTTTTGGAAACCCTAACAAGCTTTTTTCCATCAAGCCAAAGTTCATCCTAGCAAAGATAGTCTTGGTGGGTCCTAGAGAGCTTTGAGGAGGGGACTGGTTGCAAGAGGAAATAGCCACAGGAGTTGAGAGTTGGTAGTTTCAACTATGACCCTTGTCTTCACTTTTTCAAGTGGAAAAGGGGAGAGGCTGGACCATGAGTTTAATCACCACTGGCCAATGACTAAATCAGTTATGAAACATTATAGGACCTTAAATGATGAAGTTTGAAGAGCCTACAGGTTAGTGACCACACCGAGGTCCAAGGAGGAAGGAAGGAGGGTCACATGAAAGCCATGGAAGCCCCATATTCCCATTAATTTTGTTGCATGCATCGCTCCTACTTGACCACCCAGAGTTGAATCCTTTATACAACTGATAACAGTAGGTGGAATATTTTCCCAGGGCCCCTGAGTAACCCTTTGAAGTTATTGCACCTGAGGAGTGGTCTGTGGGAATCCCCAACTTTGTAGTTGGTCATTTCAAAATACAGTTCACTCAGACTGATGATTGGCTTCTGGAGTTAGTGTGTATTTAGTCTTATCCCTATGGGACTGACCTCCTAACCTGTGGAGTCAGCAGCAACCCCAGGTAGTATCAAAGTTAAATTGATTCAAACATGGGTTAGTATCTGAAGAATTAGGGAATGATCCTTTTGTGTGTGCTGGAGGAAAAGCTCACAGAAGATAGGTCTCCCACCAGTGTCCTCCCCCTTCACTGGGTCATTATAGTCACTCACAAGTCACCTGGGCACACTATCAGTGCAAAGCGATGCCCATCACCAGTCGTGCTCACAGTCCCCGTCTCTGAAGTCTTTAGGTCAAGACACCTCAGCACCCTGTTGCAGACGATGAATGGGCAATGAGTACGTGATACCAGGGAGCCAGTCCATTCGTGGAAAAGGGTTTCCATCTGAAAGAAACAACACAGACACCCAAAGGTTGAAGTTCACGTCCATGCTTTCCTCGTGGGGCAGAGGAAGGTGTCCGCTCCCACACTGCTCACGGGGGACTCTCGTTAAACTCCTAAGGCAGAGGAGGATGGGCAGTTATCTAACTGAGTGTACAGAGCCTACCTTGAAGCCCATCATCCCATGTTCAAAGCTGGTCTTGGTCGCATCTTTGCTGTGTGATTTTGGGAGAAAGAATTGGCATTAGGCAGTTTTCCCTGACCAGAGGTGGACTACTTATAAAGAAAAAGGACTTAGCTCATAGTTTGGGAGCTCTAAGAGCATAGTGCCTGTGTCAGCTTGGGCTGTGGAGAGGAACCTGTTGGCTGTGTTAAGTCCATGGCAGATGAGATGTAGGAGCAGGTGATGACTTCACCATGCAGAAGGCAAGAGAATGCTGAGTGGGGCCGGGCAGAAGCTTTTGAAACAACTTGCTCTTGTGAGAAGTCACTTCAGGAGCCAGTTCCCTTTTGAAGGCAGCTTCCCAGTGACCTACAGGCTCCTTCAGCTTTGATTCCTGACCCCTTCCCTGGACCACACCTCCAGTGTTTAACAATTGGGGAACTAACAACACACAAACCACAAACCATAGCAGTATTCCACTCTGCCTCCATTTCTTACCTGTTAAATGAACATGACACCTGCCTTACAGGACTTTTGTCAGGATTAAAAATCTTGGCACTATAAAATAGCTCACTGAACCTGCTATGTGGTCGGCATTGTATACATCTCTCTTTTGTTACTCATAGTAATGGTGGGAAACCAGCCAATCTGTGAGTTCTTTCTTGGCTGTGTGCACTTTCTGAAATCCACACCCTTGGTTTTGTTCCCTCCAGAGAGAAAGGGGTAACAAGGAGTGGAACCTGATGCCAGGGATCTTTTGCACATGCTAACAGCATGGTCTGTTTTACTCCTAATCCTTCGCCTTCCATATCACTCATTCTTCATACTCAGCCTACGTTTGAGAGTCCAGTGTGCTAGGTGGAATGAGTCCCATTGTCAGTAATGATCGAGCAAGCTAGATACCAAGGAGTCCCACAGCGCATCAAAGCAGAGCACCCATGCTGCTGAGCACTCGACGCTTCATGAGCTGCGCGGTCCATATACTTTCACGATTCTCAGTGCTCATCTGATCAAAGTCTTTGATCAAAGATACATGCAGAGACTTCCAACATACCCTCAAAGGTTTAGCAAACATTGGTGGGGGGGCGGTTGGAAAGAAAGTAAGAGCCACAATGTGGAAAGGCATACTCCAAGGCACTGTCCCCTCCCTTAGACTGACTGGTGCATTTATGACCCCACTTTGGAAGGGTCCTCAGTGGAATTGAGTTGCAGGAGAAGGAACATAAGAGTATAACCCAACGGGAATATGACCCATATGCAATGTGTTCCTATAAGATACACACTTGTGATCACTTGCTCCGTGACTGATCTGGTGTTTAACTCTCTGTCTTGCTGCAGCCCTTGGGCAGCGAGCATGGCATTTGGATGGCACTCCATTCCATCGCAAGGGCCTATACCCATTGGTGACTCCTCTCACCATCCTTGTGAAATAAAGTGTAGTCTTTCTCACATTTTATACGTAAACAAATAGAAGTCTGTTGATGTGATAAAGTAACATACGTGTAAACATCTGTCTGTTTCTACTCTACCATGTTACAGTTGACCCCTCTTCCCATAAAGCACCACATTTCTGACTCGCATTGGGTGTCCTATGTTGTCCACCCACTGTCAATATTCTTAGTGCTCATCTGGTCTCCAATCAAAGACATGTCCAGGTTTTGTATCTGTGACAAGGCATAAAACTAATCTCGAAAGTTATTAGTGTAGATGTATGTGATAACTGGAAAATCGGTGTGTGGAAGGAGAAATTTTAAACTTGGTCTTGGCCAGAAATGAGCTGCAACCTCATTCAAGGCTCTTACATCTTTTGCCCCACAGTTCTTTTGTCCGTATGCTCTCCTTGAATTGTGACCCTTTATTCAACTGAAGAATGAAATAATAACATGCCTGGTTATGAGGACTGAGTGAGATGCTTTAATGAAAGGGTTTGACAAATAGTGTTAAGAGGAGAAATGACTTTAATGATTATTTACCTTGTTACTCATAGACCAAGAAGAATGGTTTTACTTTTAGAGTCTAGTTCTTTTTATTCATTTTTATATGCTTTTAAAAATATTTATTATTATTTGTGTGGGAGCAAATGTGCGTGTGTGTGTGTGTGTGTGTGCATGCCCGCGCGTGTGCGCGCGCACACACACACACACACACACACACACACATGCAACAGGGTCTTCTGCTGCTGTCTGACTTTACATGGTGGCTAAGGAATTGAACCTGGGCTAGCAGGCACCTTTAACTGCTGATCCATCTCCCCAGCCCCCAAAATGATTTTTTTTAACTTTAAAAAAAATTATTTATTTAGTTTTTATTAACATTTTCCATGGTTATTAAAAAATCCCATGGTAATATCCTCCCTCCCCCCCAAAAAATGATTTTTAAGACAGATGAGCAAATCATGAATACATAAATCATCAACAATCAGGGGTCTCTTAAAGAAAATACTTTGTGCCTTTATATTTTAAAATGTGCCCTATACATGTACAAACTTACAAAGTTGTATCACAAGGATTTTCATCATCACAATACCTGTAAATATAAAAGACATAAGATTTTGGATTTTGGCTAGTTGATGGTGATATCCCTCACACTGAATTAGATGGTCAACCCACGTATTTTGTGTTAATGGAAATAGACTAGGACTGGTGATAAGAGGTCAGACTGAATCCCACCAATGTAGTTATATCCCTGAGAGCCTCAGATATGAGCTAAGGGAAGTTTCAGAGCCTTCAGTTAGTCCTTGAGAGTACCCTGACAGGAGGAGAATTTCATTTGCCAAAATGTAGAGTTCTCACTAGACTTCTGTATGATAAAAGTCAACGGAAAACAATGCTTCCACTACATGCAGGATTAAAATGCCCTGGACTCTTTTGTAGGTAAGATATTGGTCACCCACCCAGCCAAGGAAAACTTCCAGCCAAGGAACTTGCAAGAGGTGGATGAGTATAGAGTCAAATAGAAGAAGGTAGTTATTAAGCATGTCAACCAGAGCTGGAGAGATGGCTTAGAAGTTAAGGTTCTTGCCTGCAAAGCCTAAGGATCCATGTTCTACTCTCCAGGTCCCATGTAAGCCATGCACACAGGGTGACACACATGTCTGGAGTTCCATTATAGTGGCTGGAGGCCCTGGTGTGCCAATTCTCTCTCTCTCTTACACTCTTGCACTAAAAATAAATAAATAAATAAAGTTCAGTCTGTTGGGCTTGCCTAAAATTTTTTTTCAACCAGTGACAAGCTTCAGAAATGAAAACTATAATGGATAAGAACATTTCTTCCATATGCTGATATAAATAAATTTATATACCTATTACTCCCTTTGTGTTCCCTCTCCTCTTCCTCTTTAGAAGTAGTAATATGACTGACCTTATAGCTTAGCTTATACTTAACAAACTATCAAAAAAGGAAGTTTAACTCAGAAGCAGGATTATCATCCAAGTATGTGCAGTGTGACCTGATGAGTGAAGGTTGCATCATGTTAGGCATAAGTAAAGTTTTGCTTGGTCTTCATTTGGGAGTTCTGTGTGGTGAGAAGCAGAAAAAATGTGAGCCATATTGGCAAGGGGTGGAATGCACTACTGGTTTTATTATCTAGTAGCTTTCCCCCTAGAGTATCCTTTCCTATGTGACTGGATAAGTGTTGGCTGCAAGAGATAATGATATAAAACTTGAGAATCAGAAATTAAACCATTGCTTTTGCAATTTATTTTTATTTATATTTTTGTAATAATATCTCATGCCTATTGCTGCTGGCTCACCTTGTCCCTCTTTGAGATGAGTACATCTTCCTTTTCTTCATCAACCCAGGCCAAGTGTGCATGATAGTATCTGCTTATGAAGCACCCATGTCGTAAAAGTAAGAATAGCTGAGACACAGTCATGGGTTCCCTTCTGCCTTGGTCTCTTACTTTGCATTAAGTTTTATTTCCCAAATGCTACACTAAATGACCGATTAAGATTTTAGTCCAAAACCTGCTCTTGGGTGACAAAATGTGTAATCCCCATGAATAACCCCAGCTCTGCAGTCACAAAATGTGTAATAATCTCCTTGAATAACCCCAGATCTGGAATTTCAGGATGTGTAAAATCCATGAATAACCCCAGCTCTTGAACCATGAAATGTGTAATCTCCATGATTAAACCCAGCTCTGGAGTCATGAGATGTGTAATCTCCGTGAATAACCCTAGCTTTGGAGTCATGAGATGTGTAATTTCCATGAATAATCCGAGCTCTGAAACCGTGAGATGTGTAATCTCCATAAATAACCCCAGATCTGGAATCATGTGATGTGTAATCTCCATGAATAACCCTAGATCTGGAATCACCAGACATGTAATCTCCATGAAGAACCCCAGAGTCTACTGGGCCAACACTCAGTCTGTAGAATAGCTACCTGATGTGCATGCCGCCTGGGGATGGATCCCAGCACCACATAAAAACTGGGTGTGGTAGTACAAATCTATAGTCACAGCACCACATAAAACAGTTGAACCACCTAGTTTCTTTCTCTTAAGCCTTATCTAAGCCTCAAGCCTCTTATTTTATTTTACTTTGTAAATGTTTATTTATTTGCAAGCAAAGACACACACACACACACACACACACACACACAGAGAGAGAGAGAGAGAGAGAGAGAGAGAGAGAGAGAGAGAGAGAGAGAGAGAATGGTCATGCCCGAGCCTCTAGCCACTGTAAATGAACTTAAGATGCATGTACCACTTTGTGCATCTGTAAGCCTCTTATCTTATAGATAAGATTCTTCATGGAGAAAGAGTCCCTAAAGTTAACAACTAGCTATGGAGTAGGGTTCCTTGAGCTCTTGGGACTATAGACTTCTATCGGGAGATTTAGCCCGTGGGCTCACTGTGTTAATTGTGTTATCTGTGAAAGAACCCAAAATTCTACATTTGTAAATAGCTAACTCCAAGTGGACTAGCCCTAGCATGCTACTGGTACCCTCTTAGCTGTTTGTGATGCACTAAAACCCTTCTTACAAGTGCCTCCAGGTTTCTATGCCAAGACCTGAATGAAAAAGAGAAGCATTCCAAAGTTATTTATTTCCCTATTTAACTGAGGTAGTTTATTTTTTTTTTTCCTTAAAGAAGAGGCATCTTGTTACCTCTAAATCCACTTAGACAAAAACTAGATGTTATTGACAGAAAGCCTGTGATATGCATCTCAGGTTTTATTTGGGGATTTTCATTTTGTCACATCCAGTTTAAGCCACCAGCCTAATTTAATTACAATTAATGAATCACCATTTACCCTGAGGCAGAACCAGGTTTTCTTGCTGAAGAGGTGTTCACTGCATAGCATTCAAATTCATGACCCAGACCTCAAATTAACGGGCTGTCCATTAAGAATGGATGAGTGGCTTTGAAGACTGCATTTATAGGTTGTCGGCGGTGGTCTCTTGCAGTCCCCAGTGGTCCCTTCGAGAGACACAGGGAGTCGAGAGGAGGATATTCAGGGCTACCTAGTGCCAAATGGGGTTTCATTACAGACTGGCCTCACCTTGAGGGGTGCGGTGGATAGAGTGGAATTTGGCTTTGCCGGGTCTGGTTCTGAGAGCTGCTGTCATCTCTGCTGAAACAATTTCTGTGCAGATGAAAAAAAAAAATCAGAGCAGTGAGAAATTGGATCCTTCCCACAGCAGGGGGTATTTCCATCCCACTTCCCACCCAAGGCTCTTATTCTTGGGGAAAAGGTAGGGGATATAATACACTGGAATACACTGGAAGATAAGGCCACCTTTGTGATCAGTGGATCTCTGGGAAGAGTAATATGACTTTGATGTACAAACAGGGGGTTCAACCTCCCACCCTCATTTGGTTCAGGCTGTGGTTGGCTAGCAACTACAACATCCTATTATGTGGCAATGTGAGGGAGTCAGCCGTTCAGGCTGAGATGGAAAGGGGTTTCAGCTTGTAGGATTGTTAGCCACACCATGTCTCCAGGGTGGATCACTCTGAGAGGGTGTCAAGGAGCTTTGTTAGGTAGCTTAGACTGAGCCCCAAAAGTAAAGGTAGGAATGTCTGCCCTCACAATCTCCACTTTGCTAGAGACCAAAGAATGATCTGACCTCTTCTCTCTTGCCTAAAGACATTCCCTAGACCACTGTTTTTCTATGAATAACCTGAGCCCCTCGCTGGGGGAGTTCCCATTTCCTAGAATTCAAATCTGATCCTGACATTGTGGTGGGTTACATCATGGTGGTTTCTTCTTGAGCCAGCCCCTAGTCCAGACTAATGAGCCCTCACTCTGGCTCCCCTGACCTGAAAGTGAAGCCCACCACAATAAGGTTATCAATAGACCCTTACCAGGGGCAAGGCTATCTTGGCTGCTCATTTTCTTCTACTCACTTCATTATGTCTCAACCTCCAGATTCTGATGAGTCTCCTTCCTCGTCTCAGCCTGGTGGAGTTGAGACAGGGGACAACCCTCTTGACAGCCCTGGACCCTCTCCTGTCCTCCACAGGATAGGAGCTCTCTGCACTATTTTGACTTTACTCTCTAAATTTCTTCTCATGTTTCTTCCAGACCCACCAGCTGGGCTCTTAGACCACATGGGTGTATCCATTTTCTTTCCCTTTGTTTTGTACTTCCCCAAATAAATAATTTCATAATTATCCTTCTCAGTTTGGTCTGCCTAATTATTTGGTTAAACACAAACATAAACTCAAGGTTTGGGGTTCAGGGACTATACCTGAACTCTCAATGCCCCGTAGCAATTCTGTGGGGCTCACTAGCTGATTTCATGTCCCCTCTTCCTTCCGTTGCTTCATCTGTCGAGGGGCTGGGGAGATGGCTCAGCTGGTAACATGCTTTCTATGCCAGCATGAGGACCTGAGTTCATATCCGCAGAACCCATGTAAAAGCCGGGTTTGGTGCAATGGCTTGCTTTTCTAGGCTTATTAAAAGTTTCAGGTTCAGCGAGAGATCATTACAAAAAATAAGATGGAGAGGAACTGAGGAAGACACCCGATGTTCAGTTCTGGTTTCCACATGCACGCATGTGCACACACGTGCACCGACACACATATGAACAAACATAAAAACTCAATGAAAAAGAAGTCATGATCTGTCTGTGTGACACAAAAGGACCATTCCCAGGGAGAGGCTGGGGAGTTGTATATCCCGGCTAAATCTCCGATAATATAAAATCAGAGCCCTGAGGTGGGCTGGCTGGGCACACGGGGTGTCTCAGGTGTTCGCTGGACTTAGAAAGATGACAAGAGCCCTCTGAGTGCAAGTGGGCATTCCTAGTGTTGATTTCAGCATACTAAGAGGTGACTGCCACTGGGAACGTGGAGAGATGGGCATTGCTCTGCCAGGAGGAGAGTGAGCTGGAGCAATGGCTAGGTGAGGCTCCTACGGGCAACTTTGTCCTCCCATCAGGCCTCAGTTCCTTCAACCTTGCTTTGCCCTCTGCCGCTCATGAATGTGGTTGTAATTTCACTCAGGTGTGTGCCCATTAGCTAGGGGCTCCCCGCAGGCCTCCACCAAATTCTCTGATGCCTTGGTACTTTGGGACTCAGCCCTAGTTCTTTAAATGGGAAAGGGTGCCACATACCACCTCCAATTTCTACCTCTGCCACTTCTCTGTAGCCACTCTGATTTAGGTGGGTATATCACTCTGCTGTGTGTTTCAAATTCTTTGTAGAAATCCCAACAAGCACTCGAGGCTGAGGCTGTAAAGTCAGAGTAATGTGTGCCGTAGCTTGGCTGTGCAAACTCTGACAAGTGAGATCCAAGCAGACTTAGCTCGAACTCCTCTCACGAGGCCTCCTGATGTTTCTCTCCAGCAACTCTCCTCTCCTTCTAACATTTAGCAGTACCCTATCCAACTGTCTGAATGTTATGCTTTAACATCTGATGGGTTTTCATTCATGGAACAGTATGGAACAGAGCCTGGTGGGCCATAGGGAATCGCGCTGCTATTTGCTGAGAACCTTCATCATTATCGTCGATTGCATCTACCACATCACCAATTTCTCCTTCCTCTTCCTCTCCTTTTTCTCCTACTTTTCCTTCCCCCTCTTTTCCTTCTTCTCTTTCATCATCATCATCATCATCATCATCAGTAGCTGACATTCCCTCAAGTAACAGCTGGACAGCAACGAAGAGCTCTCACAGAACAAGACGCAACGAAGGCCAACTAGCAGCCCTCAGCTTCAGTGATGGTGTGAGCTGGGCGACTCTTTGCCTCCTGGAGACCTTTTGAATCTTGAATTTCATCAAGCCTCTGTCTGAGGAAACCACAACAATTAGTCCCTTTTGCTTCCTTTTGAAGGAAGCTCTGAGTTCGTGCTCTCCCATGGCTCCATCTTCTGCCACCCCTCCCCTCCCAGCAGCTCCCCACTGCACATGGGGTCACACCTCTGTCACACTCCACCAGCTTCCACAAAACAGAGTCCCTCTCCTCCCTTGGTCAATCTTCAGAGTCCCAGTTCCTGCCTCTCTTCTTTCTGGTATCAATCCCTGGTGTTCCCACTACTCAGGCACACAGCCACCTTCTAAGTGGCCATGGACTACTCACCTAACTTGCCCCTGCCTCAGTTGCCCTATGTGTAAAATGAGGGTGATAAAAGGGTTTTATGAATTCTACATGTAGGGTGCTTTAAAAAATACAATGACATGTCAGTGTCACATTTTCCTGCATGCGATCACAAATTTGCTACTCTCCTCTCGGGAATGAACCTTTCTACTTTCTGTCTACCAAAACAAATAAATGCCAAGGTTCTGGTTCGTAGGTTAGTGTCTTTTCTTGGGTCAGAGACAGAGAATGTAAATATGGATTAGTTTTATAAAGTCTTAGTGTGTGGGAAAAATAAGGCTGGATTTTTTTAAACATTCTTTTGTTTATTTTTATTTATTTATTTGAGAGCAACAGACAGAGAAAGAAAGAAGGAGAGAGAAAGAGGGAGGGAAAGGAGAATGAGTGCATCAGGGCCTCAAGCCATTGCAAATGAACTCCAGAGCATGCACCCCCTGTACATCTGGCTTACTGGGAAATTGAGCCTCAAATTTGGATCCTTAGGTTTCACATGCAAGTGCTTAACTGCTAAGCCATTTCTCCACCCAAGGCTGGGTTTTTTTTTTAAGAGAGGTGAACAACCTCTCAGAGACGGGAAAGACAGGGAGCAACATACTGCTGTGGACAGAGCAGAACCTGTCCTCTTTTCCATCCTGAACACAGCTGACGTGGGACCTGTCTGGCTGCTGCCGTGGAGACCATAGTAAGAGTCCCATCCCATTCTGTTACTACTATGTGAATGGAGCTGCAACCCTGGCTTAGTGACAGGACCTGAAACTAGGCACCCTCCTCTCATAGTCCCACAGTAACAACAGATTCCAGGATTCACACGTAGTCTCAGAGAGCTGAATGGATGGGAAAGAAGACCCATGAGTCAGCAGAAAACATTGGAACTCTAGAAGCAGAGGCTCAGGTCCACAGGTTATTTTATGTGGAACATGTTTTACCTAAGTAATTCTTCCCATGTTTACTACCATGAACAGATGTATAACCTTTCATATGTATGCGTTTGTGGAACTGTGTGTGTTGTCTAGGCATATGCATAAGTGTATATTTGTTGGTGTGTATGTGAAAGCATGTTTGATGCGGAAAGAAATGACAGGTATTAAGAGTTTCCATGTTTATTAAATGAAGCTCAAACATGCCCAGTTATATTAAATTTCAGATAAATAATTTTTTTGGAAAAAGATGTCTCATGATATATTTGGAACTCACAAATGCAAACAATTACTCATCATTTGCATGAATTTGAATCCAATTTGGCCTCTGTTTTATCTGCCAGTCTAGCATATCCAAGGCCTGGAAGGTGTGGAATCTACCCACCTGTCTTAGGTGTGATAGAAACCACACGAGTGATATAAAGCTTGTGTTTCCTGTGAACCTGAATAAGTTGCTCAGCCTCTCTGAGCCTTAATTTCGTTATCTGTAAAAATGTGTGATTAGATCTGTGGAAATGTGTGCAGGGAACAGAGGCTTGCAGGCTGTAATTATGGGTTTAGTTCCCCTGAGGTATCTTAAGACGTGCTGGCTAGTCAAGTACCTAGGAGCATAATTAGCTCCTGTGTCCCATCTCCTTCCTACATCACTTCCTCCTCAGGGGAGGGTTAGCTTGGCTTTTACTCATGGATTTCTTGAGGATAGCATCATTTGTCTAGGATTTCCAGGTACCTTTTTTTTTTTTTTGCATTACTGTTACAACCTAGAACTAGTAGGCTTTTTGTTTTCTGGGTTAACAGGTGTAAGCCCAAACTACTTCAAGTAAGCAAGAATGTACCAGGCTCACAAGCTTAGTGTTTAAAACCTTCTTGGTGTGCTTACATTCCTTACCTTTTCAGACTGGATCTCCTAGTTCCTGACATAACCCACTGATATCTTCAATAGATACAAAGGTGCCTTAGGGAGAAAAGGACAGCCGACCTCCCTGACAACCCTCATCCTCACACCTGCTTTCACAGACACGTCTGTTCTTAAGATCTAGCAGTTGTGCATGGCAGCCTCGTCCACACGCCTCACAGAAGCTCCTTCCTCCTGAGAAGTCTAGCAGCATTCGAGAATGGAGGAGAAGGAATACCATACTTGTCCCAGTTTCACTCATTGAATCTTCTCTGCTGCCTGGTACTTCTGTTGTAGAACAAGACTTAGGCTGGGTATTTAATATTTCTCCCATTAACTCGGCTTGCTAATTGCTTCATTGATGTACCTCGTTCATGCAAGAGAATGAGAGCTCACTCTCACTTCTGACAACCATGCTGCACCACCAAAGACTATTTAAATGTCCACACGTTTAATTAGATTAGCCCCAGTAAGCCAATCATCGAATACTTCCAAAGATGTGTTTGTAAAAGCCAGAGCTCTTTGACTTGAATCTACATGTTTCAGCCTCTTGTGGTCACCATCGCCTTAGGCTTATTCCATAGCCTCTTAATGGGGCCAATCATCTTGGATGGCCATATAGTAAAGACTGAAGTTTGTCTCCAAGGCCAAGCTGAAAGAGCTCTTTTCCAGTTGACTTAGTTTTATCAACCACAATAACAGCCAATCAATGAGCTATCTATGTATGCATGCATGGTTGGTCCAATTCAGTTGTTAAGGTGCCTAGAATAACATCCATCTCATTGATTGCTTTGCCATTTATGGCAATCAGCCCTATGATGACCAAGAACACCTATATGATTGGGAAGTTACCAATAACTTCCTAATCATATCATGTAGATATGTGTGTAGATATGGTCTGAGTGGGTCTCAAGGGACCTTGCCATTTCATAATTCCAGAATATAAGCCTTCCTGGAGGGAATTGTCAGGAAATGAAATATGTGTGTGATGACAAAAGGATATGTGATAAGAACCATACATTTAGGACAATCTTTTTTTTCAGGCTATGCATATAACTTTATTTCTTTTCTTTAAAATTAAGAACATTACTTGTATGATACATCATGTGTTGGTACCATCTTTTCCCTTCTCCCTGCCCCCAGTCCACAGGAGCGACCCCCTCAGTGGGTTTTCTGGTATTCCCCATGGGCTTGTGGGTTATGCATTGTGGGAGGAACAGTCAGTTATTGTGGGGCGGCAATACTGCTGGGCATGACCTCCCAACCTGTGGCTCTTACAATCTTTCCACTCCCTATTTCACAAAATTCCCTGAGCCTTGGTGGGTGTGTTTGAGGCCTACTTAAGTGATATACTCTTAGGAGCCTCTGGATTTCTGCTTTGGTATGTGTTGAGTATCTTCAGCATCTGTCTCCTTCACCCTAAAACTGATTGTCAGGCTCACCATGGAAGCAGCATTCTTGCTCATTTCTCCACCTCCTCTTTGGTTTTGCCTGGGCCTTGACTGAAATGTAAGGGATGATTTATTTCTCCAGGTCTCACTATCATCTGAAAACCCAAAACACATTCTCCAGTGGAGAGTCAAGTCAGCACAGGTTAAATAGGATAAGCATTATTAATTTTGGGAGAATTTGATGGATCTAGCCCCTCTTTTAGCCAAGGACTTCTGGGAGCTGGGCATTGGAGAGCACACTCTTTGTCTTCATAGGATTCAGACCTGGTGCCCACTTCCAGACATGAGTTCTTTCCACTGAGCAGATCTTTTTCTAAGTGAGCTTGCATGTGGTTCTGATTTTGGTCACAGCCTCTATGACCATCCTACATTTAATCCTTAAAATTGTTTGACATTGCTGTGGCCACTTCATTCCTCACAGGGACCCACTTGGTTTCCTAAATCTAAGTAAGTTGGCAATGACATCTGGGTTGCTCTATAATTTTAAGAAAATACATGGAATCAGCCACACATGACATGTATAAATGCAACATGGCTGCATATGCAGTTTTGTCCTCCAGTGGCAATTTTGAACCCATCTATCCACCCACCCAAACACATACATACACACATAGAAAGATGTATGTATACAAAACACTTTTATGTGTTTTATCCATTCTTTATATTTTTTTCTATGTATCTTTTGCTTGAATAGTAATAGTTAAGTTTGGTCCATTACCCATTCAGAGAGAGAGAGAGAGAAATTTTTCATAACAAAAGTTGCAAAATGCACTTCATATTATTTTTATCTAGGAGCTAAATTATACAATAGAATGAACAAAACATTTCAAAACTTGAAATTGCGGTGAAGTATAAAATTTACAGCAAAATATAGGAAAGGGCTGTGAAGGTCAATCAGTTGGATAAGGACCTGAATTAAATCCCTAGAACCTGGGTAAAAATTTCAAGCATAGTGGTGCCTGTCTGCAATGCCAGTGCTGGGGAGGTGGAGGCAGAGAGGATCCCTGATGCTTATTGGTCAGCCAGTCTAACCTACTGGGTGAATTTCTAGCCCATCAGACACCCTGTCTCAAAAAGGTAAACAGCATCTTGAGCTAATCTGAAGTTGTCCTCTGGCCTCCCCATGCATACCTGTGCAAACACACCCATGCACGACTGAACACACACACACACTTCAAAAGAAAAAAAAAGAAGAAGAAAAAGAAAAAGTATGGGCAAATGTCCCTGGGGACATTTCATGTGAAAAACAAATGTTTGTAGAATAAGAGCACAGAGTAAGTACAGAAAACTAGAGAAGCTTACAAGTCAAAACTAAGTAAAGTCATTGAAGGGCAACGCCATAAACCATTGCTCTCCTTTCAACTACCTTATTACATCAGAGGGAGATGTATGTTCAGATAAGAAGTGCCTTTCCAATGTGGGCATTGGGGTTACAGAGGAATGAAATCAGGCTACACAGGGTGCAGGAAAGGAACAAAGGGATTTGTAGCCAGTCTTTCCTATTAGAGGACATGCCATGGAGAGAACCGGAGCCTGCCATTCCTGTGCCTGCCAGGCTCTGGTGCTTTTCCTTTAAGTTTGGCCAAAGAATATATATTTTTTCCTTAGGAAGGTTTTGATTTCTGCCCAGTGGAACTTTGCCTCACTGTTGCTGCTCAAGTGTGCTTCAGTTTTAGGTCAGTATTGAGAAAAATCTCCTGTTGAAAATAAAATCTGGTTATGTATTTATTTGCGAGAAATGATAGATAGGTAGATAGATAAATAGATAGATAGATAGATAGATAGATAGATAGATAGATAGATAGATAGATAATAGAGAGTCCACTAGGGCCTCTTACCACTGCAAATTAACTCCAGAAACATGTGCCACTTTGTGCAATGGGATTAACATGGATACTGGACAATTGAACCCAGACCAGCAGGCTTAATAATTAAGTATATTTAACTATTGAGCATCTCCCCAGACCTAGAAAATTTTGTTTTAAATTCTTCCCTGTTGTATGTTCTAGGATTAGATTAGACCATATATATATATATATATATATATATGGTCTAATCTAATTATATATATATATATATATATATATGATTAGATATATATATATATATGGATATATAGATAGATATGATATATATATGATTATATATATAGATATATCTATATATGATATATATAGATAGATATAGATATATATGATATATATATGATTAGATATATATATATGATTAGATATATATATGATATATATAGATATATATAGACAGATCAATATAGATATATATATATGATATATATATATGATTAGATATATATATGATTTTATCTATCTCTCTCTCTCTCTCTCCATATATATATATATATATATGTATATATATATATATATATATATACATACATATATATATATATATATATATATATATATATATATATATATATATAATCAACTAGACCCAAACAGCAACTACAGAGACAACACAAAGTCTGGTATAGCTTTGTGATGAAAACTACATGGCCTAATTACCTTCTAGTTCTTTTAAAAATTGTTATTTTTATTGCTTGTGAATTTTACTGTATGAACAAATTACATGTTGGCCATATTCTCTTTGAGTTATCCTCTTTATTGAGGACCCTCCTCAGTAGGGTTGTTGGTATTCACTGTGGGGTCATGAATGCATCAGTCAGTCTCTAGTCAGTCTCTGTGAAGGAAGGGACAATGCCTTAGGATACTTGTTCCAACCCTGTCGCTCTTACAATCTTTCAACTTTCTCTTCCTCAATAATCCCTGAGCCTTGGCAGGTATAAGTCTACTTTAGTGTTGATCCTTCCTTCAACTTCTGGATTTCTGCTTTGATGAGTTTATAACATCCTCAATGTTTATTGACATCTCCTTAGAGCTGGTTGTCAAGCTAACAGTGAAAGCAGCACTCATGTTAAATCTCCACTTTCTCTGTAATGTGTCCTACCCGTTCATAATGAACTTCCTGAATTACACTTTACCATGAATGTCAAATTCAGGCACCTAATGAATAGCTAATCATCTTCTATCACTGTGAAGGGACAAGTGTAAGTGTTGTCATCTTAGATAGCATTTTCTGAGGGGACAGAAAAGTTTTGTTTGACCAGGCACCAAATCCCTTCTTTGGACAATTCAAGTTATATTTAAATAGCAACTGATATTTACCATTGTTGGCGTGTAGAACATATGTCTGTTAGAAGGCCCCACTGTTCTCACTAGCTGTGTGGTTTGGGCATCAGGGTCTCTGGGAAGATCCACTGTGGTAAGGGAACATGCAGGAAAAATAGTGGCTCACAGGGGACGTGTTAAAGGTAGCCCCGGCGTGGTATAGAACGCATCCTTGGATTCCTCCCTTTCTTTAGTCTTTACTTAACTCATTTCCTCCTTGATCTTCGGGGACAGTTTACTTCCTCTGAACTCAGTTTTTTTCATTCCTAGAGAATTTAGGATTGGAGGCTTGCTTACAGGCTCACACCATTCTTTCTGATCACATACCCTCAATGGAAGCCACACATACCAGTTCTTCCTTAATATACTCAAGTATAACAAAGCTCAGAGGACGGTGACAGTTTATCAATTGCTGTAGGATGGTGATTGACTGATGGTCATGCATTGTTGGCTGTGGAGAGGGTAAGATACTAGCTACAAAGCCCACTTGCCTTTTATTCAATAAATTTGTTACTGTGCACATAACTAAGAACACAGTTTCTCTAGGGAGAACTTTTAACCTTTTCTAATTTAAATACAGATTTGAAATTGGTAATATTCAGCCTTGGTGTGATGAAAGAAACTTGACTAATAGTTACATGTGTTGGGGTAGATTATAGCTGGGGAATTTATGAGAAACGCAAATTGTGTGTCTTTTTCAGGTGGAGGCTGTGAGGATGTGTTTCCTTTTTGAAAACTGATCACGTTGCACACCTAGGAAGGGAACACGTACGAGTACACAAACAAAAGGTGTGTCTAGTGATGCTGGCTGGGAGGGCAGCAGAGGGCAACATTGCTTGTGAGTGTGCTTGTGGGTCTCGTACCTCATCCAAGGCTCATCACAGCACTGCCAGGAATCTACCACAATCCATGCTAGTGAGCCACAGAGACAGACTGCGGAGCACAGACTTTTGAATGCGGCGCCTGCTCTAGCACCAGGGAGTTCTCTGCTTGAGGAGACCTGTTTGCCTTGGGCGGGGTGAGCCTGCAGCTTTAGATTCCTGCTTTCATCTTTCAGTGCTCATATTCCAGGCCAGTCTGGACGTGCTGACAGATTCGAGCACCTGTCCATCCCTTCAGCACCTGCTCCCTCCCCTCAGAACAGCTCCTGGACAATCCTATCAGACATTGGCATGGGAATAGAGGTTGAGTCTGGAATTACAATCCACCTCTCCCTGCCCCCCCCTTCTCTTTTATAGGAAGGTGGAGAGCAGCTTTTTTGAAGACTGTCTTGCATGTTCTGTTTTTGGAGAATGTGGCATCAGATGCTCCCAACTTCTAAGTCATCCCGGCTCCAGGCCACCAGCACACAGTGGCTGGTTTTCGTCCACACGGCCCTGTTTTGCAGCTGCCTGCTCATTCGCATAGGACGCTAGCTGGGTAATGCCTTTTGAAAATCACATCCCAGAACTGGCAGCGGCTCCCAGCAGAACAACCTGCCATTCGCATTGCCTCCTTCAGGTTAAACATTTTAGATTAATCAATAAGGAAATGGCAAATAAATGGCATGAGCTTCATGTCCGATATAAATGAGATCAAACACGGAAGCAGTAAAGGGCACTCCTGGCACTGTCCAACATGCCCTGAGAAGCCCCTCCTCTAACTCAACCAACTTGGGGTGACATAGCCAGGGTGAGAAGGAACAATGGCGTGTATCTTACAGATGTTTTGGAGAACCAGGGTGTCAGTTTCTGATACCTTCACACACAAGCTTCAGGAGAAACTCTGGATTCTGGTGAGACATTCTTCCTTTAACACAAATCTCACCAGTCCATCTCCAGAGCACAGTGAGATGAAAATAATGTCAAGGGCCACAATGGCTAAAGCATTACCGACTCTGAGAATTTGCCAAACATTGCCTCAAACATGCCTTTCATAAGGAATTGCATCCTTCTCTCACCATTCTTTTTGCTAATTTACTCCAGCTGCAGTTTTCAGATGCGTAATATCTCATTTTTGAGGAAAAATATGTCGCACCCAGAAGATCTGACCTTCGTTTATTTTCAGACTCTCCACTGTGTATCTGACGAATGAGGCACTAAGGCCCTTCCATGTTCTGTTTGGGGGTCTAGCGGCTGAGGAATCCCTGGCCATCCCACCTGCCTGGCATCTAGGATCATGATGAATTGTCTCCAACTCTGGCCTCAGATTGTTTTTTAACATTTAATTTAGTTTCTTCCTGTGCTTGGATGAACATGGCCATGTTATGGATTTCTGTCCTAATGTACACCAGCAGGCTGGAAGAACCAGCCTCAGCAAGCTGTGGAAATTAGAGAGACTGGATCAATAGGCAAGGTCACGACCCCCGGGCTCTGATTCCGTACACTGTCCTGAAATTCTCTCCCCTCTGTTGCTCTAACGTGAGCCTGCGTGTAATCCCACAGAAGAGTGAATTCATGTAAACCAGCCTGCTCCCACTTCTCACAATCACGAGCACTAAAACATTTGTGTAAGAAAGAGAATCAAAAACTAGAAACATCTAGGCATCTGTTAACTCCATTGTCTGAAGGACCCTTTTAGGGGGAAGACATATAGATAAGGACAAAGAGACAGATGACCTGCCAATTCGTGGAGAACACCTCTAAGAATAATCCTGTATCACACACACGCCTCAGACAAAAGGACGTGATCTCCAAGGCCTGTGCTCTGAAATTTTTATGAGTCACAGAATTGTAAAACCCAACCTGATTTAAACTCTAAGCAACATCTCTGAGCTCAATGAGAGAGGTTAAGAAGAAAATGTGTGTTTTTTTTTTTTTAAGTATTTTTAAAGTTAGCGGGTGCTCTTGAGATCTCAACACAAAGGATTTGCGCTTCAAACACAAAGCACTATTGTTAACGAGCCAGTCTTCCACCTGGAGGTTGAGAAGTGGATGTTGTTCAGAGTTATGATTTTCCTGCATGGGAGTAACTAATGTATCAGAACTTCAAACCTGCAAAAAGCAAACCCGCTGCTGGCAATTTATCATCGTCACTAATCATAGCTTGAAAATGACCTGGCATCAAGGTGATCAATTCAGAGGAAAATCTTCAAGATTTGTCTTTAAGGAAGAAGGTTAAGGGTGTGCAAGAAAGAGGGGGAATGAAAGGAGGTTTGAATTGAGAGGAAGAAGATGAAACCCCCAAGAGCCCCTTTCCATGTGGAATGTGGGTGCCACTTGCACTGTGTACATTGAAACCCCGCAGCCCAGAGAAGCCAGATTCCTTTATGGGCAGAGTCAGTGTCTGATGTGGCACATCCTTATATAAACTTCTTATTTAAGAACAATAGGCAGAGGCTTTCTGGAGCCCAGAAACCTTAGGGTATTTGGTGGTCCTGCTACAAAACTTAGGGGACGGGGTTGTGTTCGGACGGTGCGGCCATGTGCCTTTCTGTTGCATGGTTTTCTTTACCTCTAGTGTGTGTAAGTGCATATTGCATGTGTGTGTGCAAGTGCATACTTAAGTTTGTGTGTACAGGTGCACGTGCACATGTGTACATGTGCTGTGGAGAATGGGGGCTGACCTCAAATGGTCTCCTCAGCCACTCCCACTTTATTTTTTTTTAAGACAGGATTTTTTTTTTCATAAAGCAAATTTTAATGTACCAATACTTAAAAGTACACCATTACTTAATGAATCATCAGCACAACTGCATAGAATTGAGCTAAAAAAAAAAAAAACAAAAAACTATACACTTAGAGCTGTCTTTCCCAGGCACTGGTTTACAACAGTTTGAGAAACCAACTTAAGAGTCATTTGCTCACACCTGGAAGGTATAGGCCAGGAAACTGAAGAGTTCAAAGGCTGCTGCTCTTCCTAAATGAAATTCTGGAAGGTTTATGAAGATCTTAAAAACATAACTTCTAAAATACAAGTAAAAGAGACCCTTCCTCTCTGTGTTAAGGTTTGTGACATTCATGAAACTATACCAAACCAAAATTCCCACAACTCTTTTTTTTTCCAATTTATGTCATTCATAAGAAGTTTCCATTTTTAACTAATTTATTTATTATTTATTTATTATTGAGAGAGAGAAAGAGGGAGAGAGAGAGAATGAGCACGCCAGGGCTTTCAACCACTGCAAACAAACTCCAGATGCATGTGCCACCTTGTACATCTGGCTTATGTGGGTCCTGGAGAATAGAACTGAGGTCCTTTGACTTTACAGGCAAGTACCTTAACTGCTAAGCCATCTCTCCAGCCCTAAATTTTTATTTTTTAAAATATTATTATTAGTTATGTACATGGTTTGTATACAGTTATGTTGGTACCATCATTAGCCTCCTCCCTGCCCTTTGCCCTCCACAGGGACCCTCCTTGTTGGGGAATGTGGGTGGTGCATTGTGGGGTTAGCCATCAGTTATGGGTAAGAGGCAACGTCTCTGTACATAATGTCCCAACACATTTGCTTCTCTTTGTCAGATGGACGCAGAACCTGAGGAGAGAACCAGCCCATCACACCTCACCAGGGCCCCAGCTGAAACCATAGAGGAATTGGGGAAATGAGCAAGAGTGCTGCTTTCCTGGTGAACCTGGTATCAGCATAAGGATGAAGGAGATAGACACAGAGGACACTCAATTCCTACCAAACCAGAGATCCAGACACACAGACGTTCCCTAGTCCTCATCACTGAAGTAGACCTAAAATGAACCCAACGTGGCTCAGGGAAATTTGTGGAAGAGGGGGCAGAAAGATTGTTGGAGCCACAGCTCTCTTAAGAGACTCAAATGTACTAGAAAATTTAAAACTAGAATGCCATCAACAGATTAAATCTCTTAATGATCAGTGCTACCCCAAAATAATGGAGGAACTCCAAAAAATCTGGTGCCAAAAGAGTGAAAATAATGATTGCACTGAGGATTCACTTCTTTGAAGGCTATTTATCGAGGTAGGATTTAAGGGATTTTTATTTGTTTGTATCTTTACCTGGCTGGTAATCTTAGAGTTTACAAGAATCCCAAGCCTGACATAAGAATATTCAATAGTTTCACAGCTGTCACATGTACATATTAAAGTTGATTTACTCTTTTAAATAAATCTAACTACAAAATGTAAGACAGGATTTCTTGCTGAACCTAGAGATCAGATTCTACTAGACCAGCTAGCCAAGAAGCCACAGGGAATCTTCCTGTCTCTGCCTCCTTGGTGCTGGGTGCTGGGATCGTTCCTGTGCACCACCGTGCCCAGCTTTGAAATGCATTTTGGGAACCTAACTCAGGTCCCCACGCTTGTGCGGCAAGCACTATGCTGGGTGATTCATCCTCCACCCAGTGACCCCCCCGTTTCATTCTTGACATTCCCCTTAGCCATTCTCCCATCTTCCAATTATTTCATTGATTTCAAGTGGAACAATAGTATACTTTAACTGCCCATACGGAAAATGAGCTTGTTGGAAATATTGTTTTGTGCTTGAAAATGTACACCATTCTTGGCAAAGGGTATGATTGGCAAAACATTTGGACAAGTTGGATGTTTTTGTTATCAGCCCAGTGGGTCTTAGAGAGGGGAAGGAATAAATCCTGCATTTAGCCGTAACTTTGTTTTGGTAGGAAAACCCTTACACTGAGAGAACCACTCTGTGCTTACCCTGTGGACGTGGTCTGGAGAGAGGTCTATGAATGAAGCGTGGGTATGCTTCCAAGGAAACAGGAGGCAATCAGTGAGGGGTTTTCTCCATGTTTGGTCACAATGACATACTCTAATGAGTATTGGTTGAATAAACAATAACTAAGCATCATAGAGTCTGGAGCAAGATATTAATCTCAAGGTTAGATGAATGAGTGCTAATCCTGGTGTTTTGGATAAGTCTCAACTCGCTGCAGCTCACAGCCGTCTGGAAATCATCTGTAGTCACTTCTCCCTTCCTGACACAAGGCTGGCCCTTCATAGACAGCTACACTACAGGGAAGGGCTCTACTTGGTATCAGATGCCATCTACCTCTGTGGGGGTCTGTCTTTTACCTTGGCCAATAGTTCTGCCCCTATGTAGAGCTTGCTTCATTTATAACGGAGGGCTTTACCCACCCACTGTCTGTGACTTCTCTGCTGTGGTGACTAGGCAAAATAACAACATGCTTCAAATTATAGCACTATGCATTGGTCTGGGTAGATGGCTCATCTCTGCTCCATGTGGCTTTAGCTGGGACATCTCCAATCATTGAAAGTCAGTTTCAGGTGAAAAAGTATGGCTGAGGCAAGATGTTCACTTTGGTTTTGATTCCTTTCCCCAAGCCTCTCTGCGTGTTATCTGACTGGTCATTTGGGTTTCCTTAGAGGATGGTATCAGGTTTCCTTGCAGGGAACAAATCTCCTTGGAAGTCACATAACATCCCCTGTGCTTCACTCTGATTGGTTGGAGAGACCACAAGCCCCTGCCTGGATTCAAAGGGAGAGAATCTGTTGTTGGGACAAAGCAATTGACCAGAAGCAGCTTGCCAGAGGAAAGGGTTTATTTTGGCTTACAATCTCAGGGGGAAGCTTCCCCTGGCAGGGAAAGGATGGTGGAGTGGAGGCTGGATGGTACCGCCTTGCCAACATCTTGACAACAGCAGCAGCAGCGGGAGGTGACTAACACTGGCAGGTTATGAGGTAATAAACCCCAAGGCTCACCCCATCAGCACCTGTACTCCAGAAAGACTCCAGCTCCCAAACTGTTATCCACTGGGGAGTAAGCATGACTTTATGGGGTTCGCCTGATTCAAACCACCACAACATCTTACCTCTCAGTGAGAGGCCCTTAGTGTCAAGGAGTGGAACGACCAAATGGAATATATAATGTGCTATAATTGGCCTTCTGGCCGAAAGTCATGCTCCGAAGTCCCAAGTCTATTCCCAGTGAAGCATCAGCCTTAAGTCATGTCATTAAGTGCCCCAGGCCTGCTAAGAATGGTGGAAGTGAAGGACTCCTGGCCTCTGCTCTCAGCTTGGTGGAGAGACCTCAAATCCCACTGTAGGAGGGACAGAGCCCCCATGGTCCTCTGGGGAAATGCAGTCTGTTGGAATGGGCTGCTCTGCACAACTGGGAACTCTTTTCCCTGGAGTCACACTGAGGCTGACTGACCAGTACTGAGGAGGGGATTCTATGGGGGAGGTGTCTCCCACTGACTCTCAGATCTCCTGAAGAAATGGAAAGATCAGTCAACCCCAGTAACCCTGAAGACTTCATGGAGCTGAACTGTGCCATCCTGTGGTATTTGAAGGGGGCAGGTGAAATGGTGTATGTGGACACACGGAAGGTGTCAAAGACAAGGCTCTAGGACAGCCTGTGTCCACACATTGTGTGTCTGCCTGCTAACACAGCAAAAGCCCCCGGCCCCAGCCAGAGGTCAGAGACACATTATCTAGGAAAAGAAGATAGCATCTCTTGTAGGAATTTACACACTTCAAACCAAGCATGAGGAGGCAAGGTCAGTTCTCGTGCTGGCCCAGAATGGAGACATGTACAAAGAACTATGCACCTTTGGACCAATAAGAGGTAAATGTGATTGTCTGTGTGAAAGAGCTGTGTGAGGTGTCGTGTGTATGTCAGTTTTGTTTACTGTGCTGGGACTCCCATTCTTGGCGCTGAGACTTTAACAAGCAGAGTCAAACTCTCTTACGCTGCCCCACACGTAGATGGCTTACTTGTGGCCAGATCATCTTTCCCTGAAGTGTTTGTATATGTGCATTTCCTGTGAGAGTGTTTCTTAGCATTCTTAGTCAGTCCATCAGTTTGGTCCCTATATTGGCTCCTAAGCAGTGGTTATTCGTGGACATGGCCGCACTGCACACGCTGCTGTGGCTCTGCTTGCTGTCTCTTCCTATGTCCTTCTCTCATCAGTTTTCAAAGCCAGGCACTTTTTCTGCTGCCCTTCGCTGGGCCGGCTTCCAAGTGCACCTTGCTTTGGGGCAGCACTGCACCAGCAATGCATAATTCAGTGGTCTCTGCTTCACATCTATTAACCATGGCACCAAATGCAGGGATGACACAATGCCGGGGCTTTTGCTTAGATCATGTTTTTCCTGAGTGAAGCTTAACATTCAACCCGATTTATAGTTCCTTTGCATAGTAGACTCATAATAGTCTTTTAATAGATGACTGGACGGAAACACATGCATTACAAGGTCAATGTCACCGTGAAGTATTACAAAAGGTACAATTCAAGGGTCCTAATTCTCCACAGCCAGCATTGACTCCTGGATGATACATGGTACATAGTAGGTATTGAAAAATACCCACTGACCTTTATTTATTGTATCATCAATAGGCGATTAAATAAAATGGAATTTCAAAGTATTTTTTTAATCCAAGACTGACATAACAGACTCACTCAATTGATCTGAAAACCTGACAATTAGACAGTCAGGTGGGTTCTTAACTATTTAACTAGAAACATAGCTGTTATGGTTCATTTGCATTCATTTTGCATATATCATACTTAAATAACTTTATAAAATTAATATATCATATTACTCATCTGCAGAAAAGCCCCAGGTTAGTCCTGGTATGTATATCATACTTTCTATCTTAAAAAAATAATGGATAAAAGCATAGAAGTGTGTCAATTGGAATTAGAGCTCAGTTCTCTGGTTCAATTTTCTTTCTACTGCACTGTGATGTTAGCTAATGAAACAATAAAAGCTGTTATGACTGCTGTTCATTGAACAAGTATTGTGTCCCAGGTCTTAGTCAAGCAGTTCACCAACATTATCTCAGCTGATCTTCACACTGCTTTTGAAGGTGACACTAGTACTTGACACTTCACTGGTGAATGAATCCAGAGTCAGGGATTTTGAGTGACTTGTGACAGCTATGGTATCAAAAGAGATGGATTTTTATGTCATGCAAAAGTACTTAGCCATAGGCTGCACTGCTTGTCATGGGAGCTGGGTAGATGACTTTAGATGGTAAAATGCTTGCTGCATATGCATGAGGACCTGGGTGTTGATCCCCAGGACCTGTATGAAAATCAAGTGTGGTAGTGAGAGCTTCTAACCCCAGCACTGAGGTAAGCTCCCTGAGACCTGTGGCTAGCTGGTCTAGCCTGAGATGTGAGCTCCAGGACTAGTGAGAGATATTGTCTCCAAAACTAAGGTAGTGAACACCTAAGAGGATAACTGATGTCAGCCTCTGCTCTCCACATGCATGTGCCCATGTGCACACAGTCAAACGTGCATATACATATGTTCAGGCACACACCTGCAAACATTGATAAAAACAGAAGTCCTGGGCTGGAGAAATGGCTTAGTGGTTAAGCGCTTGCCTGTGAAGCCTAAGGACCCCGGTTCGAGGCTCGGTTCCCCAGGTCCCACGTTAGCCAGATGCACAAGGGGGCGCACACATCTGGAGTTCGTTTGCAGAGGCTGGAAGCCCTGGCGCGCCCATTGTCTCTCTCCCCCTCTATCTGACTTTCTCTCTGTGTCTGTCGCTCTCAAATAAATAAATAAAAATTAAAAAAAAAAAAAACCAGAAGTCCTGAACAGAACTAAAGGCAGTAAGGAGGAGGATGGATGTCTAAAATAGCATTTAATTTTGCTGATGTTAAAATATTGTTGCTAGATAAAGACTTAGCCAGTATATGAGTGAAACTGTTGCTTTTCTAAAATTAGATCCTCCCATTATGTTGTCATGATGTTCAGAAGGGAAGCTCTGGGCTTTGGAGTGGACATATATTTTATGTTCGTGGCCCATTCACTCAGCCCCGCTCACAACCTGCATCCTGGCAACACCTGCGTGTCTGTCCAGTCAAGGACGTCATTCGGCTCGATGGGCCACCTGTGCAAACACACTTCCCACGTGCCTGGTTATCATTACAATGTATCAGGATCGTTTTGGAGTACATGTATGTGTCTCTCTATGTAGTGAAGTTCTGCTTTCTTATTCATCATCTTGTCTGCCTGGTAATTAGGCTTCCTTAATGTGAGCTTTCTCCTCTGCTCTCCGATAGTCCAGAGAGGGCTTTTCATCATAAGTTCCAAGGATGCTGGAGGCAAGGGTTGGGGAGGACTCCTGCTATTAAATGTTTCTTCAGCAGGCCTTCTCAGTGCCAATGACCACAACATTGGGAACATCAAGTTAGTCCAGGAACCTGACTCAGTCTCCACTTAACCCACCCTTGCTGCAAGCTGAACACATACTTGGCCAAAGGATGAATGGACCCTATTTTCACCTTTCCTAGGGAGACTGATGTCATCTTCTTGGGATTGCCAATGGATCTGAATTCTTTTTAGTGTGTGTGGGTGGGTGTGCATGTGTGCAGGTGCACAAGTATATACAGGTGCACCAAGAGGCCAGTGGTTGATTTCATCAGTCACTTTCCACCTCATTTACTGAGACACAGTCTCTCCTATGAGCCCTGGGCTCACTAGGCTACTCTATATAGCTAGAAAGCTTGTCCTGGGGATCATCTGTCTCCACCTGCTGAGAGATGGAAGGTCGGCACTCACCTACATGCAGTTGCCACCACCACCTGACATTTACATGGGTGCTAGGCACCCAAACTTCCATACTCATGTCTGTGTGACAGGAGTTTTATGACATTTGTAGCTCCACTGCTTCCCTTCCCAGAGCACCTTGTGGTCCTTGTAGATGACAGTAAGATATCTTCTTTTCTTTCAAAGAGAACTACTTTGCCATCCCCATCACCTGTGGACATATAAGGTTACATGGGAAAAGGACATTATTGAGATGCATTTCTGATATCTAATATTCATTGTCAATTTGATTGCATTTAGAATCAACAGGGTGACACATCTCTGGGTGTACAAACTGATGAGCCACCCTAAATGTGGATGGCATCATTTCATGGGTTGGGATCCTGGACTGAGTAAGATGGGAAGTAGGCAGAGTGCCAGGATTCCTCTCTCTGCTTCCTGACTGTGGACGCAATGTGACCAGCTGCCTCATGCTTCAGCCATCATGGCTCTTCTGCCATGGTGGACTGTGACTACTGATTGTGAGCTGAAATAACCCCTTTCCTCCCTTAGGTTGTGTTTATTATTTTTTAAATAATTTTATTATTATTATTGATTACAGCATTTAAAATGTCTCTAATAGGGCTGGAGAGATGGCTTAGCAGTTAAGGCCATGTGCCTGCAAAGCCCAAGGACCCAGGTACAATTCTCCAGGTCCCATGTAAGCCAGATGCACAAGGTGGCACATGCATATGGAGTTTGTTTGCAGAGTGACTAGAGTCCCTGGAATGCCCATTCTCTCTCTCTCTCTCTCTCTAATAGATAAAATAAAATTAAATTAAAAAAATGTTACTTATAGCATAAGTAAATTAATAATCTTGAGATGAGAGAACCCAATGTAAACACAATTCATTAGGGAAAAAATAAGAAATGACTCTTAGCACTTCCAGTTAAGATGGCAGTGCAGGTACCATGCCAAAGCAGCCTAGGGGGAAAAAAGACCAAGAAAACCCAGCAAAATACACACTTTTATTAAAAAGCAAGATGTATAGGAAATTGAAATGGCAGCGGAGAAGTAGAAGAGATCCAGAGCATCCAGAGCTCGCACAGGCCAGCAAAAGCATCCACGGCAGGTCCACCAACTGTGACGGCTGCACCGCACCAGAAAGCCACCAGGCTTGGCCTGAGACATGGGAAAAGCCAGGTGAGGGGAGCTTCCACTCACACTGGAGCTCTCCGCAAACTCTAGAAATGTGAGGGGAGGACAACAGTGAGCAACGGAGGAGCAGATCACAATGTAGAAAAACACATGGAACAATGAGAGAACTAGAGCAGCTGTGGCTCCCTCCCCTCCCCCACCACCTGTGCCCAGCTCTAGCGAACAGGGCAGTGGTCCCGGGACCCAGCCACACCAACTTGAGCCGACAGTGGGACCCAAGCAATTCTGACCAAAAGAAAGAGAGAAGAGACACATATTAATAAAATTAGAGATGAGAAAGGTAACATCACAACAGAATTCAGAGAAATTCAAAAAATCATAGGGACATACTATAAAAGCATATACTCCACAAAGTATGAAAATCTGAAAGAAATGGATGATTTCCTTGATTTATATGACCTACCTAAATTAAATCAAGATGAGATTAATCATTTAAAGAGACCTATAACAAGCATGGAGATCTGAAAAGTTATCAATAACCTCCCAACTAAAAAAAGCCCAGGCCCAGATGGATTCACTGCTGAATTTTACCAGACCTTCAAGGAAGAGCTAACACCATTGCTTCTTAAGCTTTTCCAGGAAATAGAAAATGAAGGAATTCTACCAAATTCCTTCTATGAAGCCAGCATCACCTTGATACCAAAGCCAGGCTAAGATAGAACTAAAAAAGAAGATTACAGACCAATCTCCCTCATGAACATAGATGCAAAAATTCTCAACAAAATATTGGCAAACAGAATACAAGAATATATCAGGAAGACCATTCACCCTGACCAAATAGGCTTTATCCCAGAGATGCAGGGATGGTTCAATATACGCAAATCTACATTACATAAATGGGTTGAAGGACAAAAATCACATGATCATCTCATTAGACGCAGAGAAAGCATTTGACAAAATCCAACACCCCTTCATGATAAAAGTCTTACAGAAACTGGGACTAGAAGGAACATATCTCAATATAATAAAGGCTATTTATTAAAAGCCTACAGCCAACATATTACTAAATGGGGAAAAACTGGAAGATTTTCCACTAAAATCAGGAACCAGACAAGGGTGTCCACTGTCCCCACTTTTATTTAATATAGTTTTGGAAGTCTTAGCCATAGCAATAAGGCAAGAGACACACATAAAAGGGATATAAATTGGAAAGGAAGAGATCAAGTTATCATTATTTGCAGATGACATGATTCTATACATAAAGGACCCTAACGACTCTATTAGCAAACTGTTAGAGCTGATAAAAACCTACAGCCATGTAAAAGGATACAAAATAAATACACAGAAATCAGTAGCTTTCATATATGCTAACAACAAACACACAGAGGATGAAATCAGAAAATCACTCCCATTCACAGTTGCATCAAAAAAAATAAAGTACCTTGGAATAAACCTAACCAAGGAAGTAAAGAATCTCTACAATGATAACTTTAAAACTCTCAAGCTAGAAATTGCAGAAGACACTAGAAAGTGGAAAAACATACCTTGTTCCTGAGTTGGAAGAATAAATATTGTGAAAATGGCAATCTTACCGAAAACAATCTACACATTTAATGCAATCCCTATCAAAATTCCAAAGACATTCTTCATGGAAATAGAAAAAACAATCCAAAAATTCATTTGGAATCACAAAAAACCTAGAATATCTAAAATAATACTGAGCAACAAAAATAAGGGTGGTGGTATCACCATACCTGATTTTAAGCTATACTACAGAGCCATAGTAACAAAAACAGCATGGTACTGGCACAAAAACAGCCATGTAGATCAGTGGAACAGAATAGAGGACCTAGATGTAAGTCCAGGTAGCTATAGCCACCTGATATTCGATAAAAATTCCCCAAATACTTATTGGAGAAAAGACAGCCTCTTCAGCAAATGGTGTTGGGAAAACTGGATATGTATCTGCAGAAGGATGAAAATAGATTCTTCTCTGTCTCCATGCATAAGAATTAAGTCCAAATGGATTAAAGACATTAACATCAGACCTGAAACTGCTAGAGGAAAAAGTAGGGGAAACCCTTCAACATATTGGTCTTGGTAAAGACTTTCTGAATACAGCCCCAATTGCTCAGGCAATAAAACCACAGATTAATCACTGGGACCTCATGAAATCCCAAAGATTTTGCACTGCAAAGGACACAGTGAGAAAAGCAAAGAGGCAACCTATAGAATGGGAAAAAATCTTCGCCAGCTATATATCTGATAGAGGATTGATATCTAGGATATACAAAGAACTCAAAAAGTTAAATAATAAGGAATCAAACAAGCCAATCAAAAAATGGGCTATGGAGCTCAATAGAGCATTCTCAAAGAAAGAAATAAGAATGGCATATAAGCATCTAAAAAAAATGTTCTACATCACCAGTCATCAGGAAAATGCAGATTAAAACTACATTGGAATTCCATCTCACTCCAATCAGATTGGCCACCATCATGAAAACAAATGATCATAAATTTTGGTGGGGATGTGGAAAAAGAGGAACCCTTCTACACTGTTGGTGGGAATGCAATCTGGTCCAGCCATTGTAGAAATCAGTGTGGATGTTCCTAACACAGCTAAAGATTGATCTACCATATGACCCAGCTATAGCACTCCTAGGCATATATCCTAAGGACTCACCTCATTTCCTTAGAAGTACGTGCTCAACCATGTTTATTGCTGCTCAATTTATAATAGCTGGGAAATGGAACCAGCCTAGATGTCCCTTAACTGAGGAGTGGATAATGAAGATGTGGCACATTTATACAATGGAGTTCTACTCAGCAGTAAAGAAAAATGAAGTTATGAAATTTGCAGAAAAATGGATGGATCTGGAAAGGATTATACTAAGTGAGGTAACCCAGACCCAGAAAGCCAAGCGCCACATGTTCTCCCTCATATGTAGATCCTAGCTACAGATGATTGGGCTTCTGTGTGAGAAGGAAAATACTTAGTAGCAGAGGCCAATAAGTTAAAAAGGAGATATAAAGGGAAGAGAAAGGAAGGGAGGAGGCTACTTAATAGGTTGGTATTGTATATATGTAAGTACAGTGTTTGAGATGGGGAGGTAATATGATGGAGAATGGAATTTCAAAGGGGAAAGTGCAGTGAGGGGGAGGGTATTACCATGGGATATTTTTTATAATCATGCAAAATGTTAATAAAAATTGTGAAAAGATAAAAAATTAAATTAAATTAAATTAAAAAAATAAATGACTCTTACAATGTAAGGGATTCAGAGAATGAGAAAAGATTATGGAAGCAGGGTTGGAGTGTGGTTGGATTGAGCCACAAGCCAAGGGATGCAGACAGCATCTAGAGACTGGAAAGTCAATGAACAGATTCTCCTTTGGAGCTTCCAGAAGAAATGCAGCCCTGCCTTCACTTCAGTTTTAGCCAAATAATTTCCTTTTTTAGACTTCTGGCATCTGCTACAACACATGACTACACCTAGATTGTTTTGATCCTCCTTGTTTGTGATGAGATGTTGCTGCAGCTATTAGAATCTAATAACCCTCTAAGACAAGCATCCTGGCCATATTCTCCATGAGCATGGCCCCAGACCCAACGCTATGTTCATCTGTCTCCACCCAACACACATTCCAGCTGTTCTGTGTTAAGACTTTCTGATGGGCACCACACCAACATGCCTGTGTTCTCAGACTACCTACTGAATGCATCTCCTAATACTGGATTCAACTGTAACACACTCTTTGCTGAAGGCACTGAGGCCCCGAAAGGCCCCCTAGAAGCCACCTTCACTATTTCTTCAGTACCTGGCATTTTCACACTTCTTTGCTTATAGAGGGGATATTGATGAAAAACATGTCAAGCTCTTCATTCCAGTATCCACTGCTTTGCAGTCTCCTCAAGATACCTGGCCAAATCACCCTTGACTTATTGCCACATGCATCTTTTAATCTAGTGTCTTCCTTTATTTACTGAGGATTTTAAGCCTAGACCACTTAGCTCGAGTTCTGTGCTAGACTTTTCTATCATCTTTGGGAGACCTTAGAATTCCTTAGGACACTCTGCTAGCCTATTTCAATTTATTTTTTATCTTTTTTGTTCATTTTTATTTATTTATTTGAGAGCGACAGAGAAAGAAAGAAGGAGAGGGAGAGAGAGAGAGAGAGAGAGAGAGAGAGAGAGAATGGGCACACCCGGGCCTCCAGGCACTGCAAATGACTCCAGGCATTACAAACGAACGCCAGATGCATACACCCTCTTGTGCATCTGGCTAACATGGGTCCTGGGGAATCAAGCCTCAAACTGGGGTCCTTAGGCTTCACAGGCAAGCGTTTAACTACTAAGCCATCTCTCCAGCCCATATTATTTATCTTTCTAATGTTTGATTTTATTTATTGTTGAGAGAAACTGTGCATGGCAAGGCCTCTAGCCACTGCAAATGAACTCCAAACACATGTTCCACCTTGTGCATCTGGCTTTAGATGGGTGCTGGAGAATTGAATCTGGGTCCTAAGGCTTTGCAGGTAAATGCCTTAACAGCTAAACCATCTCTCAATCCCTAATTAATTATATTATATTGTTTTATTTTATATTTGCATACTGGGCATTCAACCAAGGCCTTAATACATGTTAATCAAACACTCTACTACTAAGCTATAAGCTATATCCTTGACCTTCCTTTTAAGTTTAGTTTCTTTTGAGACAGGATCTCATCAGACTGCCCCAGGCTGTCTCACTCCAGCCTAAGCAGACCTTAAATTTATAATCCTCCTGCCTCATCCTTCCAAGTAGCTAGTATTATAGGCGTGTAATACCAAACCTGGCTCATTTTTGTTTTTTGATATTTTATGCCCTGGTAGCCTTTAGGCTCACTCTACCTCAGCTGTTAGTAGCCGAGGGCATATTCTGGGTGTCTTTCACATAGAATTTCTCCATCTCTGGGCTCTTAACATTTGTAGATCTTACAGAATTGATCTGAAACCTCAAAGAAGAAACTTAAAGGTGAAACAGCCTGACTAGATGGTGTGTCCACATCATTCCCCAGTCACCCTCGCTGCCCTGATGCATTGCTCATCACTGGATGTCCAGCCACACAGGTGCCCAAGGCTAAGATGTGGTGGGCACTGCCTCTAACTCTGACCCTCATCTCTGATTTTCATGTCCAGCCAGCTGTCATGCCTGTTCATGTTTGCCTTCTGCCTGTGAAACCTGTGCATTTCTCCAACACCATGACACAAAATAACCTTTTCTTGTGCAATGGTGATCTCAACTCATTTCTCTCTAGCTGGTCTCACCTACTCAGCAAACCCAACTATTATATGTTTTTTCTTTTCCTGGTCATCTAAAGTACATTATGATCATGTTACTTCTTTGCTTAGACTCTTTCAAGAGTTTCATTGCTTTTGAAATATAGTTCATCTGTAGTCTTAATGGCTGGCTGTGGTCACCCAGGAAGTGTCACCTGGCTTATGTTCTCCAAAGCATACTTGTCTTCAATTACTTTCATTTTTATAAATGAAGCATGCATGGCATTTATCTCCAAGTTTTGTGTGTGTGTGTGTGTGTGTGTGTGTGTGTGTGTGCCGTTCTCGCACAACTTAGCCCTGCCTTACAGTTTTTTACTTATCTACTAATACCACATATATCCTTCAGATGTAATCTAAACCATTACTTTTCTGAAAAGTCCTTCTCTATTTCTCATCCTGCCACCTTGTCTGATCATTGAAAAAGGCTTCCCTGGAGTAACCTGTACTTACCTCTGCTCTAGCATTGTCACACTCTACTCATGTCTCTTGAGTGATTTCTTTCTTGTGGAGGAAGGGCCATGTCCATTTTACTTTTGACACTCTAGTGTATGACCTAAGGTCATTTTTATTAAGAATGTAAAAAAACAATTAAATCCACATTTTTATTCCTCAATCTTCTCTCCCCACTTTTACTACCTTGACAAATTTCTGGCTCCTCATATCTATCCTAATTGGAGCCAAACTCTGACATCTAGGTTTATTCATGTCTGGATGCAGAGTGGCTTCATATTGTCAGCTCAGGTTAACCTGTATTTGCTTCACACTGGCCTATGGATGAGGTGTTCTCATCCATTATCAGCTCTTCTTAAACCACTCCCAATCTCCCAGAGAGCTCCTAGGCACCCTATTCTGGCTAAAGTTCAAATTACACAGATGTCTACATTTCCAGTATTTCAACCTCACCATCACCAACAACCCTACTGTCAAATGGAGAAGCAAGGAACTCATGGAAACCTCAGGCCTCCTGTAGGGTGACTGTAAACCACCTGCACACAGCAGCTCCAGAGAACACTCATTCAAGATCTTGTCCAACCACAAAACGAATGGAAATTGCCAAGAAACTCCAAGGGAGCCCTTCTTATGACATTAACAGTGAGACAAATGTCAAGCCCCTTGTGCACATCTAATGTAGATTTCTGGCCTCCACATGCATGTGCACACATGTACACTCACATTATGCATGCTCACACACATATGAATATGCATGCACACTCATCAATACCACACACATACTCATCCACACACATGAAAAGAAATAAAGAACAAATGTAAAGTGACCCAATCATTTCCCTTGTTCACTGTAGACATGCTCAGGGGACGAGGCAGCTGGGGTGAGATGTGGAAACTAACTCTTTTGGCTGTAGCTATAAGGTCAACAAATTGGAAAAAGCCACAACTCACCCTTGGGAAGGATTAAATAGGCTGACATCTGCCACATTGATTTACCTAGATCCGACCACATGTTAATGAGGCAGACAAGTTACTCTAACTCATTGGTACTATTCTAAATGCAAAGATGTTTCCACATTAAAGAGGTGGGGCCAGGGATTCAAATGAGTGTCATTGGTTCTTGGCTTGTCCTTCACTATGATTGGACCAGTGTCCTCAGAGTCATTTATGGTTGCTGTCATCCAAACTATACCCGAAGAGCACAGCTCCCAAGAAATGAAGTGATTTTTCTCCTCCCGTTACAGGCACCTGTGTGTGAGGAGAGGAGCAAGATGCTCTCAGCCCACCAAGTGCAAGCACTTAGATTTCTTCTGGGTGCAGACACTGCTGAGTGCTCAAAGATTTTTCTATTATTTGAAGAGAGCCCTTGAAAATGTCTCTCACTTTTCAAGGCTGAGTCCTCAGACAATCTGAAACATTATTGGTATCATAGATGTAGGATCCACTGATCTCCTTTGGTACAAACTGTAAGTTGGGAAGGGAAGGTCTTTTTGGCTTCATACTTCTCACTGGGCTTTATCCTTGTCAAGGCAATGTTCAAGCCCTATGTCAAGCACTCGTTATTTTGTTTGTCACTCACTCACTCACGCACACACAAAAGGCTTTGGAAAAGTACCATCGAGTGGACCTTCCTGTAGGTGAAAGAGAGCCTGGAGACCAGATAATGAACGCTTGGGCTTCTGGGTTCCTGCTACTCAATCCTGCCGTTACCGTAAGAAAAACTTGGAGACAATAGGTAAATGAATGTGTGGAACTGACCATGTGCCCACCAACTTCTATTTAGGGACAACGTTGAAGTTTAAATTTCATTATTTTACAGGTAACAACATATTCTTTTGATTTCTTTCAACAAATGAAAAAAAATGTAAAATTCATTCTACAGTGGCAGGCTGAAGTTCTGCAGCACAGAGTTTACAAAAAGCACTTTAACCCATGGCTTTAAAAAAAAAAGATGCCGAATGTTATCTCTTCGCTTAAATTTTATTTTGGAGTTCTTTACTGACATGAGTTAATTCCCCTGATTGGATGAGATCAATGTGAACCACAAGAACACTCAAGGAACAATTATTGCTATGTGTAAATTTGGTATTTTCAGATTCTACATTTGTACTTTAAGGAAGAGAAAATCCAATAGGGAAAAATCAAGAGGCATTTGTATTTTCCCTACAAACTGTGCTTTGAGATAGACTGCCATGGTATTTCTCATACTTTTACTCCTGTTTAAGTTAATTTTTTCCCAGAACAATCCTAAATTTCTAATACATTTTTTTGTGATTTTTAAAAATTTTTTTTTATTTATTTAGAGAAAGAGAGAGAAAGAGAATGGACACACCAGGGCCTCCTGCCACTGCAAAACACCCCCAGACACTTGTGCCACTTTGTACATCTGGCTTTATTTGGGCACTAGGGAATTGAACAAGGGCCAACAGGCTTTGCAAGTAAGTGCCGTTGAGCCATGTCCCTAGCCCAGGAATTTTGTTTTCTGACAAATGAGCATTCATTCATCACTCATATTAATTAGTAATCTATAATAAAAATTATCATTTGTGATTACGAATGTTGTGTTGGTTTATTTTGGACTACAACAAAACATGAACATAAATTTCTTTCTGTTCAAGAGTAATGCCATTTAACACCAGGACATCTTTTCACTTGCTTTTATAAGTCTGTAGTTATGATATAAAGATTTTCTGTTGGTGAATCTAATGTTGAATGGAAAGCTTGTCTGTTGGAGTAGAGAACTCACTGATTAACAACGTTTTTCAGCTCAGGGTGAAGCAAAGGTCTCAGATGCTAAATATTTGTTGGTAAACGTTGCCCCATCAGCTAGCTGGAAGTCAGTTCCCACAGACTGGGCAAAGCCATTAAGCAAACAGTGCAGTTTAGGACCCATTGGACTTGTGTCTGTGAGAAGTGAGTCTGTGTCTGACCTCAGCCTCCTCCTGTCCTCCCTTCTCTGGGACAAAGCCCACTCGGGTTCAAGAGCACACTTTGTGCTGCTCACTGTCACGAGGAGCCCTACCTCTGCAGGTGTGCACGCTGAAAGCTGGGTCTCCATTACTCTGGCCCCTCCCTTCCTTCGGTAGTCCTACTGGTTGGCTAGGAGCTCAAAGGAGAGCCCCTGGGGCTTCCCTTTAATGGGAATATGAACCGTTAGGGAAACTGTGGGCTACAGGGGCTTTCTGAAATCAAACTCAGCTCCTTAAAGGAAGGAATGACAACAATTCTTAGCCTTCAGACCCCTTTCTCCTGCCCCCAGCCCACACCCCCAAATCACATAGGCCAGATGTTTGTGAAAACTGCAGTTTCCGCAATCAAAAGTACAACATTTACCATAGCTTTTATCAAAGATTTCAATTCCCCTCATCTTAAGGAAAATGACCCTTTTATTTTGTTGTGGACATAAAATTATGGCCCTGGGAAAATTGGAAGCATTTCTGTTGAGGGAAATCAATTTTCTCACCCCCGTATATGATCAACATGTCACCGCCATCACCCAGATAATAATAGGAAAGTACAAGTAAAGCGCCTGGTAATACCGGCTTTAAAGGTGAAAAAGACAGAAGCAAGATAGCACCCCTCCCCCTCTTTAAGGCATGTTAGTGAACAGGGGAAAAGAGAAGGAAGAAAGAAACACCTCGAAGGGTGAATTTTGTCCTTTAATCTTCTTCCTTCGCTCCCAGTGTTCTTCCCTTCACCAGAGCTTTCTAGAATACACATATTTTATTTTGTGTATTAATTGGCCAGAGCATTAATGAAACTATAGAGATATTTGTTCTTCCTGGAAAAGTGTAGGCACTTTATGTGTAAACCACTCTGGCTCCTTTTCAATCATCCTGTTAATGGGTGGCTAATTGTCAAAAGATGTGACCAGAGAGAGAGACCCAAGAGTGTGTTTAGGTGGGAGGCAACTGGGAGAGAACAGAGGCAGTGTCTTAATTTGGATCCTGCAAACAAAAGGAAAACATCAGATCTGACCTCGCGCTGGAGTGTTAATGGCTTTCTCCCCATCTCCCCCTGCCACTTAGCTTCCCCGCGCCCCACCCTGGGAAGCTTCCCGGCAGAAGTGTGCATTAGCAGAACTCTACAGTTACAAAATGCTGCTTACTTCAGACACGGGAAAAACCTTCCCCGTGATTAAATGTTCTCTAGACAAACACATCCATAGCCATAAAAGTGCCATTTTTATCTTGGCCAGTCCTTTCAGTGATGTTCCTCTCGTGGCCACCATCACAAAAGAGTGTCGTACTTCGGATGCACAGAAGCTCTTCAAAGAAAATCTAAGCACCATCACCCTTGCTCTCACAAGGGAGACCAGAGCTGCATTCACTCAGTCCAAGGTCGGACCCCAGGACGCAGCAGAGTGTTGGCAAAACTTCAAATGTTTTAAATAATTCAATCGTTTGCAAACAGAAAAAAAAAAAAGCATGTTTTGGAATGGAATGAGAATGACATATAAGAAGGAGAGGAAAAATTTAACAAAGAAATATAGATGGTGAGAATCTAATAATATATGTGCTGTATGCCAAGCTGTCCATATAAGTATTATTTAGAATTGAATATGGCCTATGCATCTAGCAATATAGGATTGTAAAAGATGAACTATGGTTTTTATATGGTGCAGTTATCCAAAAATAACAGATCTGATGGAAGAAATATGCTAACAAAAAACATATACTAGAGACTTGAGTAAAAGATTAATACCAGAAAGAGCTGTAAACATGCATCTTAGAGAAATATACCAAACATGTTTCATTAGAACCCACTTAAGCCAGGTGTACAAGGTGGCACATGCGTCTGGAGTTTGTGTGCAGTGACTGGAGGGCCTGGCATGCCCACTTCTCTCTCTCTCTCTCTCTCTCTCTCTCTCGTTTTCTCTATCATAAACAATAATAAATACTTAGGCAGAATCCCTATATTGTTGAGTATGAGAATGTCATTCACAAAGAAAGTAGATTTTTTTCAAAAACTTTTTATTTATTTTATTTATTTATTTGAGAGAGAGAGAGAGGCAGAGAGAGAATGGGTGCGCCAGGGCCTCCAGCCACTGCAAATAACTCCAGATACAGCGCCCCTTTATGCATATGGCTAACGTGGGTCCTGGAGACCTAAAAGGGATCCTTTGGCTTTGCAGGCAAACACCTTAACTGCGAAGCCATCTCTCTAGCCCAGAAAGCAGATTTTTAATAGATGTCTTAATAGCATGCCTCTGATGCTGGGAACTAAAGATCGCTGTGGCTGCACTAGCCCAGACGAGGGCCCCTCACTGCGCTCCTCACAGCAGCACCCCAGTGCCTCCCTCTGGCCTTCAAACCCCTTACGCCTCTGTACCACAATATCCATAGAGATGGACCTTGAAGGCTCTAGACAATACCCAATGCTAATGACATTTGTAATCATCACTTTTCCCACGGCTATGATCAAATACCTCAATGTAAGGGTAAAAGGGTTTATTTTGGCTCACAATTCGAGAGGGTGCAGGGCTTTGTGGTGGGAAAAACTCAGAGGCAGGAGCATGAGACTAATGGTTCAGAACCACAACAGACCAGGAGAGATCCTGAGCAGGAACTCAGGCAGGCTGTAACCCTAAGACTGTCCCCAAGTGACCTACTTCTTCCAGTGAAGCCCCTTTTCCTGAAGTTTCCAGAAATACCTAAAGCAGCACCACTTAACTGGTGTATTAGTCAACTTCTCATTACTGAGACAAAATACTGGACAAAAACTAAAAGAGAAAGGACTTATTTCAGCTTAGATTTCCAGGCTATAGTCAGTCCATCATGGTGGGGAAGGCATGGTGGGTTTTGGGAACTTGGGGCAGCTGGTCACACTGTGGCTGTGGTCAGGAAGCAGAGTGACAAAGACTGGCACCCCACTGCCTAGTGCTTTTTGTGCAGTCCAGGGACCCAACCTGGCCCATGAAATAGTGATGCCCCTATGCACACGGCCGGAGTGGGTCTTCCCACCTCAGTTAACTTAATCAAGAAAATCTCTGACAGGCATGTCCAGAGGCTCATGTCCTAGGTGATTCTAGGTGACAATTGTCAAGGTGACAATCACTATAAACCATCAGAACTGGGATGAGGTGCTTCTAGGCAGCAGTTATGTCCTAAGAAGACAATACCTATCCCCAGAGAGGGAGTGGCTAATTTTTCTCCATTTATTTCATAACATTTTCTCCTTGTACATTGGATATGTACATCTTTGTCATGAACTTATCACGACAGCAACCTCTTTAAACACAAGAAGTTGTCTAAGGAATCCATATTCAAGTCCATTTCTTTCCTTAACTTTATTTTATTAGAGAGATAGTAAGAGAGGGGGAGAGAGAGAGAGAGAATGGGAACACTATAGGCTCTAGCCACTGCAAATAAGCTCCAGATGAACACACCGCCATGTGCTTATGGCTTATGTGGGTCCCTGAGAATTGAATCTGGGTCCTTAGGCTTTGCAGGCAAGCGCCTTAACTGCTGAGCCATCTGTCTAGTCCTCAAGTCCATTTCTTGTCCACATACCCCAAAATGAGGGGTTGTGTCAGGTTAAAATTTAAATGCCACTTCAGGACTATGCTGCACCTCAGTGGGGGATGCACAGGTAGCTGTGTCCCACTGAGCACTGTGGCAAGTATGCTTATCCCTCTATAGACTATGTGTTGGAAATGATCAAACTCTGGCTTATTGGAGTGGAATAGCTGGCAGAGAAGTATTCAAAGACCACTTCCTGTCAGTTAGTAAGAGTGCATCAATAAAATTAGATCAATGACTAATTATTTTCAGGGAATCTGCTTCAGATTCAGCAAAGATCCCATTATGTTGCATTTCTAATAGACTAGCCTGGAAAGAACAAGGTCTGTGCTACAGTCACACACCTTGAAGATACCTGCTTTCTGAGATGCTACACCTTTCCCTGAGGCCAACAAGCAAAGTACAGACATACACAAATAGAAAATGTTAAAAATCAGAAGAGGGGGCTGGAGAGATGGCGTAGCGGTTAAGCGCTTGCTTGTGAAGCTTAGGACCCCGGTTCAAGGCTCGGTTCCCCAGGTCCCACGTTAGCCCGATGCACAAGGGGGCGCACCCGTCTGGAGTTCATTTGCAGAGGCTGGAAGCCCTGGCGTGCCCATTCTCTCTCCCTCTATCTGTCTTTCTCTCTGTGTCTGTCGCTCTCAAATAAATAAATAAAAAATTTTTTAAAAAATCAGAAGAGGGCTGGAGTGATGGCTTAGCAGTTAAGGCATTTGCCTGCAAAGTCAAAGGACCCAGGCTTGATTCCCCAGGACAACATAAGTCAGACGTACAAGGTGGCACATGTATCTGGAGTTCATATGCAGTGGCTGGGGGCCCTGGTGTACCCTTTCTCTCTGCCTCTTTTTCTCTCTTTCTCAAATGAAACTTAAAAAAAAGAAAGAAAGAAAGAAAAGTAGCTGGGTGTGGTGTCACACTCCTTTAATCCTAGAAATTGAGAGGCAGTGGTAGGAGGATCACTGTGAGTTTGAGGCCAGCCTGAGACTTACATAGTGAATTCCAGGTCAGCCTGGGCTAGAGTGAAACCTTACCTCGAGAAACAAAACAAACAAACAAACAAACCAAAATAATCAGAAGAAATAACTCCTAATATATGTTTCCAAAACACAAGAAATATCTCAAATAAAGAAACTTTAGAATAAATGAGACGATTGGCTGAAGAATTTAGTTAAAATGCAGGTGTGAAATGGAAGGCCCAAGAAGTGCAGGAAAGTGCCTGAGGGAGGGGACAGAACTTACAAATGTCATGATCAGGAATCAAATCCAGGTCTGATTCCAGAACCTAATCTAGACCTATTAGCCAAGGGCCATGAGCAATTACTGGTCAAGTTGGAACTTGGGCTCCATGGTGCTCACCCAACCTAGTCCCTTTTTCATTGTCCTAATACTTCCCATTCTTACAGAATAGCGTAGGCCTTTTCCCCCATGCTTTTATTTTAAGCCACTTAAATTAGACGAAGAATATTTTCAATCCAAGCTCATTCCAGTGGCTCACATGTCTCTGCCCTTGAAAGGGAATCCTAAGTATAAATATTACCACTGTTTAGACCTGTTACTTGGTGATACAATGTCTTTGCAGCATGAAAATATAAAGAATATAAAGATGCCTGGGCTCAAGAGATGGCTTAATGATTAAGGCATTTGCCTATGAAGCCAAAGGACCCAGGTTCGATTCCCCAGAACCCACGTTATCCAGATGCACAAGGGGCACATGTGACTGGAGTTTGTTTGCAGTGGCTAGAGGCCCTAGCATGTCCATTCTCTCTATATCTGTCTCTGTTCTCTCAATCTCTCTATGCTTGCAAATAAATAAATAAAAATTTAAATAAAGATCCCCAAGCCTCAGAGAGTCTGTGATAGAGATGTCTCATTGCAGAGGAGGTGGCACAAAGAATCTAAGAGCCAAGAATGGTGAGGAGCACTTTGAAACACTGTCTTCCAGACACCAAGTGGAGGCTGCGTTCGTGACCTCACAGGGGCTATAGATACCTGCCCAAGACCTGCATCACATTGGGATTACCAACATGCTGTCATGGAGGATGTAGGATAGCAAAAAGACAAAAACAGAAACAAAATGGCATCAAAATAGAAGAGGGACCAGTTGGAAAGAAGAAAGAGTTGAGTGAAGGAAACATAAAGGAACATAAAGGAGGGCAAAAGAGGGAGGGGAGAGGGATTATGATCAGGAGGCATTCTGTGTATGCACGGAGCTGCTAATAAGAAGTTTTAAAATAAGAAAACAAAAGAACATAAAGATATTTTGTAGAGTGCGGCCTTTCTGTCTCTCTTGCAGGTTAGGAAGCCTTATGAGGCTTGTGGTAATCACTACTAGTGGACGCCAGAGAATAAGAAGAAAGTGTTTCAGGCACAGTGGAGCCCAGGGAGGAAACGACACAGACTGGCTCGGCTCACCGTCCTCTTTCCTGTGAGGCTCAACAGCAGCTCCCCATCCATTTCAAGAGGCCTCCAGATGGCCATGGCCTGGAAAGAGCTGGCTCTGGAGAACAGAGCCAGTTGACATCCTCAACTTGGTGAGAAATGCCAGGTTGTGTACCTTGGAGATCTCACTCATTACCCAGGAAAGTTACTTTACTTTTCAGATTTCAAGTTCAGGGGCATACTTACCTGGGATAAAGTATAGAAGACTCCAATAACTTCTACCTTTATTTTAAATTCTTTAGAGTTCTAAATTTAGTCAGAATAACCCACAGTTTTCATGGAATTGTTTTTAAATATCTTTTCTTTTAAATGTGTGATATATCAGTTCGTGGGATTTGGGGTCAGCCAGAGAGCTAGATTTGAATTGCAATTGTATTATTTACTTGGTGACAGAGAATGAATTGGGTAACTCCTTGAGCTGCAATTTCCTCATCTATAAAACTAGAGTAACATCTCAATCACATTTATTGAGAGATTAAAAATCAAAGCACATAAGCCAGCATTTACTTGGTGAGTAATTACTGCAAGCATTCCTGTGAGGCAGGTCCCTAAGGTCCCTTGTAACCATTCCGACAGAAGGAGATGTCCGGCCATAATGCTGCACTTGGGCCTTGTCCTGTCTGGCATGGCAATTGTGCTGCCTGCTGGTTATCTGACTCTGATGCAGTTCCTCAGTTCTTGGCTGCTCCCTGGCTGTTGTGAAATCTCTCCTGATTTAGATCAGGATCTCTGCAGATCCTGTGGTCTGGTCACAGCTGAAGTACATTCTGTGATATGGCCATTTAGCCAGAAAGGCCTAGAAGGGATGAGGGGGTGGCCAGAGCTGGGGAATACAAGGCACCCTGAACTATCTGATTTTCTGTGTAGCTCAATAATTACTGATCACCTACCATATGCCTGGCTCATCTCACTGTCACAGGGCACGACCAGGACACGGCCCCAGCCTGCTTTGGAGCCCTCAAAGCATGGGCTCGCATAAGAACTGGTTTTCACTTCCACAAAAATACTAACCTGGATACAATAAGAGATTCCTTTAAGGAAAATGAAAGTGTGTGCTCCAAAGAGCCTCTGAAATCTAGATAAAGAAAACATATCTTGCTTTGAAGAATAGAACAAAAAGCTACCTGAAGTATGCAGGCATTTTTAAAATATGTGGATCATCTCTATTAAATACATATCAAAATTGAAAATAAAATTTTGTCAAGTGTAAGTGCTGACATCTATGTGTATCCTCACTGTATAGTTCATCAGACTTTTGCAAAGCAGATGAACTTATATAAGAAGTACAGAGATGAAGAAAATAAATACACACACACTTCACAATCCCTGGAAGCCACTTCTGATCACCGCTTCTCAGGGTAACCGGTGCCTTGCACGCTGACAGCATGCCATAACGTCTTGTCTATACAGTCCGTACGCATTGAGTCAGGTTATAGTATACAGACGGGAAAACATTCCCCATCAAATTTCAGTTTATGATTCAGTGTTTTATTTGTTCAACTAACCAGCAAAAGGTGTTCACTGTAAAGAACTAGCTGAGGATGACATCCTCTCGAGCTTCTATATGAATCGCTCATTCTTTGTGCACAGGATGGAGCCTTGGAACCTGGCTGCCTTGTGTGGAGGCCATTCCTTACTCATGAACTCAGTTAGTGGGGAATTCCTTCCCTCACTGAGCGCCAAGGACTTGCTTCCCAGCAACATACCCAAGGTAAATGCCTAACTCAGACAGTCAACATTACTGTCTCAAAACATCTTTAATTCTGACATGCCACATACTCGTCATTAGGGAAATGAACACTCACATATGTCCACAAATATTTGGTCTTGGTAGACCTAGGTTGACCTGTTTTAGAATCAACAGGATAAAAAAAAAATCTTATCTCCGTCCTTGGAAAACATACAATTCAGTGAAGGGAAAGTTTCAATGTGGCCTCTGAGAGACTTTGTTTCCCTGAAAACAAAATCATTTTGCTCTAGTCAATCAATAACTCTACACAGTAAATGTGAATCTTGAGCTCAAAAAAGAGGTTATCAGACATAACATTTTTTCACACTCTCATAATGTTATCAGGAATCAGAAGGTAACATTTATCAAATATTTACAAGTTGCGTGGGACACAGCACAGGACAAACATATGAGCCTGATAGTATCCAAGCTTCATTTTTAAACAGATGCAAAAAAATCTCAGAAATGTTTGCTTTTCAATGATGCATTCTCCATCATGTAAAAATTTAACTACTGAGGTACTTGAATGACATGTGGAATGGGTCACACAAGAAGGAATGAATCTCAGGTGAAAGGTCAGCGTCAACACAGGAGACGGAAACTACAGCGGCAGCTCATGCCAACCAGGAAGGACAGACCTTTCCTAAGGGAACATGAGCTAAATAATAATTATCTAATGGAGACATGAAACAGATACAATTAATTTTCATTAATTTTACTGGGAGGTATGTACTAAAATATAGTCACACAAAAGAAATGGTCCATCTTTCTGTGGTCAACTCCATTCTCCCTTGGTTGTTCTTGGTGGCATTTCTCCAGATTCTATGAAGACAGAAACTCATTTTTCTTTCTCATTCCTCCATCTGGGTCCTTTGATTCTGTGTAGGACTCACCCAGTCACAAACATTCATAACTACCTCCCTGAGTGAATTTTCTGTTCTATTAGAGATGGGGAAGAATCAAGATGTGCAAGATTAAGACAGAAGCACCAATCTTACATAAAAGAAGGGAAAGCACTAGGTGGAAAATAATATTCCCACAGCGTTAATATTCCAATCCTCACAACTCCCCTGATCAGGAGGCTATAGCTCAGCCCCAGCCTGCACCTGCACACTGCCGTCTTCCTTCTCCTTTGGGCCAAGCTTGAGAGACAGAGCTTGGTGGAACTTGAGTGGTAGATTCCAGAGGAGAGTAAGACAGCTTGAATGATCTGAAATCACAATTTACAAAGCAAAAATGTACTTTAAAGTACATTATGTTGGCAGTGTATCACATATACATGTACATATTTGTGTGTTTCCATAATTGAAGTGTTTACATTTCTGATTTCTTATCCCTTACATTTGAGAACAGTGTTTAATTCTACAGTGGAAGTAGATGGCAGCCAAAAGTTCAAGTTTATAAAGATAATTGGAAATAAAACCCAGAAGACCTTCAAGAACTATAGCAAAAAAATTTTCCTTCTAAAAAAATAGAATTTATGAAGATATTTTTCAAGTATCAGAAGAGGAATTGAGGGGTAAACATACATGTTTTTCAGCATCTTGATATGTATTACATACTGCAAATCATAAAGTGTAAATTTTTTTAGTTACACACATGGTAAAAATAATAAAATAAAAGGCAGTGTATACTTTTAAAATTAGGCTGTAAAACACACAGCAGTTACTATTCATTAACCTGGAGCTTTAATGGATATCTGTGCTGGGTAAATATGGGTGAGAAAGCAAAGAGTCTTAGAGCTAATTGACTTCCGGCCCCAGGCATGCAGACATCTTTCTGTGACTCTGGGTTTGTCCCTCCAGGACACTAGTGCCAAGATGATCAACACAAGGACCGAAAATAACAATTTATTCTGCCCGGAGGACACTGCACTCCGCATCTTCTAGCTAGATGAATGAGCCTCTCTTGCTGTGCCCCTCAAGATATCCTAAGCATCAGGACTTTACATGTGACAATTCAGGGCAAAAACGTCTGCACGGAGACAGCGCTACGAGCGTCTTCTTAGGTTCTTAGGCCCAAACTGATGGAGTGAGACGCAACTCTTCTACCCGCTTGTTTCCTGTAAGATGTTGTCATCCCTCAGGCAAGCCAGGGATCAAGGGCAGGGCTGAATTCTGTCCTGGCTCCTCACACAAAAATATTAGTATTAACCAGCAACAACCCCTAGTTAGCCAATTTTAAGTCTTTTTTCCTCCTGTACTTCTTCCCATCAAGAACCTCTATCTGCTCTCAAGGTCACAGGGCAAATGTTGGTTTGCCCCTGAGCTGTTTCTCTGTCCCAGTCTGAGAGAGAGAGAGAGAGAGAGGTGGGGTGGGGGGAGAGGTAGATAGAGAAAATGGACACCCCAGGGCCTTTCAGCCATTACAAACCAACTTCAGAAGCATGCACCACTTGTGAATCTGACTTATGTGGGTCCTGGGGAATCAAACCTGGATCCTTTAGTTTTACAGGGAAATGCCTTAAACACTAAGCCATCTTCCCAGCCTTTTCTGTTTTTATTTCTTTAGATAGGGTCTCACTCCTGCCCAGGCTGATCTTGTACTTACTCTGTAGTCCCAGGTTGGTCTCAAACTTACATTGATCCTCCTGCCTCTGCTTCCTGAGTACTGGCATTAAAGGGTTAGCCTCAAACTGGCCTCAAACTCACAGCAACCCTCCTATCTCTGCCTCCCAAATGCTGTGATTAAAGGTGTGCACCACCACACCTAGCATATACCCTTAACCAGTGTTACCTGAGAGCTTTCTGCAATGGACTGACTCACTGCCAGAATTTAAGGGCTATTAGAAAAGATCATGTCATTAAAGGGGACAGGGAAGGTCATCCCCAGTGGAAAACCATCTTCTTATGCAAAAATGATATTTATATAAGAACTTCCAGGGTCATGGATATGGCTCAGGGGTAGAGGCTTGTCTAGCATGTATGAGATCAGGGTTTGATCCAAGCATGGCACAGGGAGGGGAAGGGACTGACTCATAACTCCTCAGCCATCCATTGAGTCTAAAATTATGTTTATAATTTTTTAAACAAAATGCATGCTGAATAAAAATGTTGATATGGACTGAATTTCTGCTTGGGGTCTGACAGACTAACCCAAAATGGAATCATGCATATAGAGGTTTCATGTCACCAAAGTAAAATATAGCCAGCTACTTGCAAGCTCTGATCTTCTAAGTAATCAAGAGAGATAGGAAACTCCCCAAACAAGTCAGCTTTCCTCAAAAAATAGAGTCACAGAACCTAATTGGTAAAGGATCAGTCAACCTGAACGTAATGGGAGAACATCTGGTATTAGCCGACTCCCAGAGGAGGCAGCCAGTGGGTACTTCCCAGCATATGAGTACCTAGTCAGAGCTAATTAAATCTTCAAAGCTCAATTTGAAAAACATTGTTTTTTTGACACACAGAACAGGCCACCTCTATTTACTGCCTATTTCTCCTTCAGGCCCGTACTGTATCCATCACTTTCCTGGTGGGATGTGGAGCCCATCAAGGTGGGGAAAGTACGGTGGCATGAGCATGCAGCAGCCGGCCGCATCACATCCACAGTCAGGAAGCAGAGAGCAACGAGGGCTGGTGCTCAGGTAGCTTTCTCCTTTGTATTCAGTCCAAGGCACCAGCCCATGGAATGGTGACTCCCACAGCTGGAGTCAGTCTTTCCACTTCAATTTAATCTAATCTAGAACCTCCCTCACAGATGTTCCCAGAGATAGGTGTCATAGAAGATTCTAGATACAACCAAACTAATAATAGTGATTAACCATTATACTTACCAAAAGGGACAGCTTTCCATTGAACTTTCTGTTTAGTTTGGCTTGGTTTTGAGATAGGGTCTCGCTATGTAGCCCAGGATGGCCTCCATTTTATTGTCCTCCTGCCTCAACTTCCAGAGTGCCTGGATATCCATCATGCTTTCAGTGTTAGTGGGGGTAAACTAATTTGAAGGATTATGTTTATTTTCCCCTCATTTATTTATTCATTCAATCAATGTTAGCTGTTGAGTGTGGAGGGAGATACTGGAGTTACCATCATGAGCTCCACCACTTTGGGTGGATGACAGGTAAGATACCACTTGACATCAATTCATCAAACCCATGAAAATGTTCAGCCCTCTACCCCATGAGGCCTGAGACTATGCATCTAACAGGTTTAGCCAGGAAGATCTGAAAACCAATGCAGGTTCTCCACATTGGGTTGAGAAAGGACGTGTGGAGCAGCTGGGACACAGTGGCAAACAGCCTTGCAGGCACAAGTGATGTCCTGAACGACTGAGGATGATGAGAACGACTGGAAAACAAGCTCCAGGCACAAGTGATGTCCTGAATGACTGGGGATGATTAGAACAACTGGGAAACAAGCTCCAGGCACAAGTGATGTCCTGAACGACTGAGGATGATTAGAACGACTGGGAAACAAGCTCCAGCAGAACCATCCCAGCATTTGGAAAAGGTAGAGACAGAAGAATCAGACTCCCAAAGTGGTTTTCTGTCTAACTACTGTGGGGTATGCCTCAGTTTCTTCAAGGACAAAACTTCTAGCACCTATTCTATCTTCTTACCCCTTCCTCACAAAACTTTGACATTTTCTCTGATGACTTTGGTGATAGAAAACCCTATGACTAGTCCAAGGAAAGAAAAACAGAAATGGGCCTGTTTGAAGACAGGAATGGAGAAAAAGAAGGAAGTTTTGAAGAATATTTCTTATGAGTATTGTTGCCCACAGTGAGAATCTCTCCTGACTCACTCCCTGTCTAGCAGGGATCTTCTCTAGACATTTCAAATGATGTTGGACAAGTTGTCCTCAAATGGAAGCAAGGTGAGTTCAATTTTTATTTATTTATTTGGAAGAAGGGAGGGAAGAGAGAGGGAGAGAGAGAGAGAGACAGACAGAGAGAGAGAGCGAAAGAATGGGTACATTAGGGCCTCTAGCCATGCAACAACATCCAGTTGCGTGGGCCATTTTGTGCATCTGGCTTTACATGTATACTAGGGAATCAACCCTGGGTTGTTAGGCTTTTCAGGAAAGCACATTAACCACTGAGCAATCTCTCCAGCCTTGAGTAAATTCTAGCAGGATAATTTTGTCTAGATATCTGTTCCCCCTGGCCAGGTAGTACTCCTGGGAAAAAGAAAAAAAAAACTTCAAACCATTCTTGTGAAATGCTTCATTTGTATGCAGAGAGGGCTCTGAGAATCTGAGATTATGGGACCATAAAAGTTTCACTTCCTGTCATTCTGTCAAGGAGACTTTTGGGTTGTGTGTTTGCTGCTGTGTACAGAAGACTGGGACACATTTTTTTTTTTTTTTTTTGAGATAGGGTTTTCATACTATCCCAGACTGACCTGGAACTCTGTAGCTCCAGGGTGACCTCAAACTTACAGCAACCCTCCTATCTCTCCCTTCCAAAAGCTGGGATTAAAGGTGTAAACCACCATACCTGGCTATTTTTATTTTTATTTTTATTTTTTAAGAGATAGGGAATAGAGGGGAATGGAGGAGTCTCTTAGAAGTTTAGACGATCTATTATATACAATGAACACTGATATGACCATGATCTGAAGTGGCGTTTAATATGGATCTAGGAGGCTAAGGTAAGCTGGAGATTTTAGAGACATTGCAAGTAAGAGAAATAGCTAGAACAAGGAAAATGAAGTATGAGAATCCGAGATTTGTACCTCCCCCCCTCCAGAAGAATTCTGTCTACTTATATGCATGGAATTTCAGTTCCTGAGCCAGTAGTAGAGGAGAAATAAGATTTGAAAGCTTGACTATGACCAAATTATAGAAGGTTTGGGAACTCAGTCAGAAATGGTAGGGAATGTTAATGTAATAATTTCAGAAATTGAATATGACTACTCCAGACACAGTTATAGTAAAATATAGGTCCTTGAGATATATCAGGGAGCAAAACAAATGAACATTTCCCTCCTTAATGGAATTTACACTCTAGGCATGACAACCCAAACCATTGTTTCTTAATGTTCATGAAATAATGTAAGTTTACAAGTCAATGTAACAGAGACTGTTATTAGCCTGACTTGACATATGAGAAAATTGAGTGTCAGGAAGTTAAGCATGGTTGCAAGGTCACACATCTAGTAAGTGATGAAAGAGAGAATGGTATGTTTTGAGCAATGAGCTGTGGTAAGAATGGGGGAGAGCACCCAGAGACCAAGCAGGTTGTGTGTGTGTCCGCACGTGCAAGCACGCATGCACCTATGTTACCATACGTGTGTGGAGACCAGAGGCCAACAGTCTTTCACTCTCCTGGAGCTCTCCAAGTAGGGTAGGCTAGCTGACTATGAGTCCTCGCTCGTTCTCTTGTCCGTGCCTCCTTAACTTTGGGACCACAAGCATGCATCACCATGTCTGTTGTTCTTAGCATGGGCTCTGAGGATCAAACTCCCTCCTCATGCTTGCTAGGACGCTTGTTACCTATTGAGTCTCAAACACAAAGTTTTCACACCATTCATTTCTGCCGGTGACCCTTCAACCGTGTCCCTGACCTACGCAGCACTGCAGTCTGGCTTCCAGTGACTCAGCCTTAGTGTCTGACTTGCAGCCCGTGCAGAGGAGGCTCAGCATGGAGAGGCTTAATGGTGCTGTCTAGGGCCTGGGAATGAAATTCTGCACCAGTATTTCTAGTCTGGAACAGAATCTTTAGAAGGAGTTTGTGGGTAGATAATTTTTTCAAGTCCATTTAAGGAAGTTATTTTAAAAAATATTTAAATTAATTTATTTATTTTAGGGAGACAGTGAGGGAGGGAAAGGAGAGAGAGTGTATGCCAGGGCTTCCCGCTGCTGCAAACTCCAGACATATGCTCCACCTTGTGCATATGACTTATATGGGTCCTGGTGAATTGGGACCTGGGTCCTTAGGCTTTTCAGGTAAGCATCTTAATCTCTAAGCCATCTCTCCAGCCCTAAGGAACATACTTTTTTTTTAAAAAAATTATGTATTTATTAGAAACACAGAGAGGGAGAGGAAGATAGAGAGTGAGTGAGAATGGGCATGGCAGGGCATCTAGCCACTGCAAACAAACTCCAGATGCATGCACCACCTTGTGCATTGGCTTACGTGGGTCCTGGAGAATAGAACCTGGGTCCTTAGGCTTTTCAGGCATGTGGCTTAACCACTAAGCCATCTCTCCAGCCCAGGAAGATACTTTGTATTTTTTTAAATTTATTAGTTTTCTTTTCAGCAAATACAGGCAGTTTGGTACCATTGTTTAGGCTCATCCATGACCTACCCCCTCCCAACGGCCCCTCCTTGTTGATGTAAGTGGGTCGTGCATTATGGAGTTAGCCCATAGTTCTTGGTACAATAAATGTCTCTGCATATCATGACCCAACATGTGACTTTGACATTCTTTCTGCCCCCTCTTCCACAAAATTTCCCTGAGCCATGTTGGGTTTATTTTTGGTCTGCTTCAGTGATGAGGTGTTGGGGGCCTCTGAGGCTCTGGCTCTCTGGTTTGGTAGGGGTTGATTTTTCTCTGTGTTGGTCCCCTTCCCCTTTGTGCTGGTATCCAGTTCATCAGGAAAACATCACCCCTACTTGTTTCGCCAATTTTCCTTAGTTTCAGTCAGGCCCCTTTTGAGGTATGATGGGGCAGCTCTCTCCTTAGGATTTGCATGTATCTGAAAGAGAGAAGCAGATTCTCCAAAGGAGAGTAAGCTAGCACCTGGAAAATTGAGATAACACTTACTTTTTTAATAGAGAGTTTAATAGGTGTAGACCTTCTTGTACCCCATGATTGATGCTAGCTTGATATTGGAGAGTGGGCTTATGTTTGGATATGGTTCTGACTTGTTTCCCAGTTCCAGCTATGGGTCCCGTACCACTGAGAGGATCAGTTAGCCAAATCAAGAGCAGTTGGTTCCCCTCCATGGCTGTGTGCCACTATTGCACTTGTGTGGGCATCACACCAGGTTATTTGTTGCTTAGTAGGTTAGACCATGAGTTGCTTGGACAGATCTTGGTAATTTCCCCCAGTCACCCATGTAGCATCCTCTAGCACTAGACACGCTGACTGTCTGGGGACTGACTCTCTCCTGGCTTCCAGCCATGCCATTCCATTTTATGTGTCAGTTGCATATGGAGTCTTCAGCAATAGGGTCTTACCACTGACCTTTGGTGGGTCATCAAGTACTCTGACAGAGGTCTGTCATTCTTTTAGGAAACCTTGTAGGTTTCTCTGATCAAAAGCTCATTGTGGATGATAGCCCCATGCTGGTAGTGGGGGTTACAGGTCAGTGCCCACTAAGAAATGAGGAAAAAAATAACTAATATACAAGAGTTAGACAGGAGAGGGGGGGAAGGGGGAGAGGGAGGGAGAGAAGATGTAGAAGATTTAGGTTAGGCTTGATCCTACCCTCTCCAGTGTCTTGTGGTTCAGGTGTTTCCTGTAAGAGTCTAGACTTTTAAAAAATATTAGTTTTTAAAACATACATTTTATTTATTTATTTGAGAGAGAGAAAGAGAGAGAATGGGTGCACCAGGGCCTTCAGCCACTGCAAACAACCTCCAGATGTATGCACCAATTTGTGCATCTGGCTTACGTGGGTCCTGGAGAACAGAACCTGGGTCCTTAGGCTTTCCAGGCAAGTGCCTTAACCACTAAGCCATCTTCTCCAGTCCTAAAATATTAGTTTTAAGGTGAGGGGGTGATAGAAAAATTTACAGGATAAACTTATTTTTGGGGAAATTAAGCTAACTTGTTCTACATGGGGAAATCAACCTCTCAGCTTCATAGCTTCATGGTATGCTCTGCGCATGGCTCTGTCTTAGATGCAGTGTGAAAAATGTATTTAAGATTGCCATGAGAAGCTCCTGGAAAGTGTCATGAAGAAAGGAGTCTGTGGTAAACATTATGAGAATTTGTTGGTTGAATGGTTCATTAATTTATGTACACATTCACTTTGCCCCTGTCCATCTGGTCTTGTAGATAGAGCTATTCTTGGTTTAAATGCCTAGAACTAACTTGCCCCTCAGGTGACAGAAGGAATGTGGGAGGCATTCTGTCACTCTGATCTGTGTACTAACAACTCAGTGAGAAAGGCAAATCAAACCAGGAGCTAAATCTAACAGCTTGTATTTGAACAAGTTAATGTGTTTTTTCTTAATCTCTAGAAACAAAAAAACAAGGGTCTGATACCATGGGTGTCCATTATTTGTGAGCTAATATTTATCTGTTAGGACTTTAATAGCTCACATTTGCTTTCCCCACTCTCAGATCCTATACTTAATTGAATAGCTCCTCTGCACTAAGAGAAAGAAAAACCTATAATTTAATCTTAATAATGACCTAATAAGGTGTACTGATCTCTTTATCCCAAGTATGAAACCTGATGATCAGAGACAAGATGGGGAATGGATCCTGTCTCCTGTGAATTCACAGAGGGTCATGCCTGTGTACCTCATGTCGTCAGACTTAGTGGACCCCACCCCCAAAGCCACCCATGCCAGACTACACAAATTCAAGTCATTTGTGAAATTACTAAAAAATCACTCAAGTCTCAAACTCAGATTTTTTTAGCTTCTATGGAATAACTTTCCTCAGAAATAAGGATGAGGATTTTATTCAGTAACAACAGAATGAATTTCCTCTATTGAGTATGAACAATGAAGCATTGTATAGACAGTCTGCAATATTCTTCGAGTTTTTCTCTGTGTGTGTGTGTGTGTGTGTGTGTGTGTGTGTGTGTGAGAGAGAGAGAGAGAGAGAGAGAGAGAGAGAGAGAGAGAGGGAAATGTGTGCGGTGTATGTACATGAACGTGCAGATGTGCACCACATGCCTATGTGTGCAGACCAGAGAAGAATGTTGGGAGCCCTTCTCTATAACTCAGCCACATATTCCCTCCAGATGAGGTCTCTCCCTCAATATGGAGCCCCAGTCTCCACCTACCTTACCTGTGGCTGAGGTTACAGAGGTATGTGTCTACACCCAGCTTTTTACAAGGATTCTGGGGAGTTGAACTGGAGTGGTCTCCATGGGAGAGACCCTCATGTTTAAGCAGTAGGCACAGCAAGCACTGACAACTGAAGATGACCTACCTAGCCTATTCTTTTCTTTCTTTTTCTCTTTTTTTGAGATTCTGAAGATTGAGCCCAGGGCCTTGCATATAGGCAAACACCTGCCCATTGAGCTATTTCCTCAGCCCTGACTTTTAATGACACATATCTATAAGAAATATATAGTAAAACTAAGAAAAATCTAAATCATTTGAAATCAGCCCAATCATAAATAACTTCCTGTTTCCGGCAACATCCCGTGGGACTTGGGCTGGGGGATAGGTCAGTCAGTAAAGTGCTTGCCTTGTTAGCATGGGATGCTGAGTTCGATTCCTAGGACCCACATAACATGCCAGGTGTGGTAGTGTCTGCTTGTAACCACAGTGCTGGGGAGGTAGAGACAGATTGATCCCTAATCCCCTTGGTCAGCTAGTCTAGCCAAGTTGGTTAGTGGTACCTAAGGCCGATACCTAAGGTTGACCTTGACACACATGCATGCACTCTGTCTATCACAACACATGCACACACACACGTGCGTGCGCACACACACACAATCCAATCACACACACATACACCATATGTACATGCATTTTAAAAAGGCGAGTCTTGATTTTGTGAGAGGTTCTGGAAGAGTGTCAAATAGAGAGGGGAGAGAAAAAGAATAACGTGATATATCTTGCGTAGAAAAATGTGTCTTGGATGTCAGGAAGTGACAATAGAAAATGCACATTCATCTATGGCCAGACTTGATGGAAGCTTAAGGGACTGTACCTGATCTTCACTTTATTTTATTTTTAACAGGTTGTCACTTCTGAAGAATAAACAGTCTTTCCTGAATCCAGAGGTATGAGTCATTTGTCTCGATAAAGTACAGAAAAGAAACATTGTGCACTACTGCCAGTAAGTCATCACCTTGGCCCTCTAGGTGGAAGGCAAGAGTTCTTCCTGCTCAACTCAGTGGAACACAAATTGGTAAGCTGAGAGCTAACAGGTCACAGCCAATGAGGCAGTGCAGAGCCGACATCCCATCTTACCTGAAACGTCAACAGCCATGACCCACAAAAGTGCCACAACAGAGGATGCCCACAAAGGAGCAGTGAGCATGGCACACTTCAAGGATAGCACAGTTCAGAAATTGGTCTGAATCAAAGAGTTTTTCCTTTTAAAAAATGTATCTGCTATTAATATCTGAACTGACTGTTCAAATGGAAATCTGAAGGAAGGTAGTTGGAAAGAAACATGCATATCAGTGAGTTTCTCATTGTTGGGACAAATTACCCAACCAAAAGCAACTTAGGTAAGGAAAGGGTTTATTTTCAGCATAGTTTCTCGGGAAACTACATCATGGTGGAGAAAGAATGACAGGAGTGGGAAACTAGCCTTACATCATCACATTGTGCAGAGGAAGTAGACAGAGGGAGAACAGCACGTGGGCCTGGCTATAACACCTCACTACACACACACACACACACACACACACACACACACACACACACACACACGCCTCCTCTAGCAAGGCCCCACCTCTTAAAGGTTGCACCTCCTTCCTGAGTGGCACCACCTACTGGGGACTAAATATTCAAACTCATGAGACTATGGGGACATTTTCATTTAAAGCCCAGCAATACATGTGGATATTTGATTCTGCTTTTAAGAGCTTTCTTCAGACAATCTCACAAGCAAAGCTTGGGCTTTTAGATTCTCCTAGACTCTAATGATTTTTTTGAATCGTTATTTTTGGCTTTTTTAAAAGTGTCCATTGTGTGCCAAGCCTTGTTTCTGGGTTCTAAGGAAGAGACACAATGCAGATGGTGTCTTCTTTTCAGAGTTCTCTTGTGGTGACCCAGTGGACTCTACTAGATGATAATCTCCACTTAATCTGAGTCCTGAGGAGTGTGTCTTTACCTAAACAGATGGGGACAGGTTCATAGACTCTATGGCCTCACTCAAATCTTATACGATCTCAAGGCAGAACCCTCCACATCCCTGCCAATAGGTAGCTCCACGTACCATAGTCCACACATTTGAAAATTACATATCAAGCTAATAGATTGGTAGGTAAACTGTGATTTATCTCATACACTGACAATTAGTGTTTTCAATGCCCAGTTTGAAGTTATGGGGTTGGCATCATGACATGAACAGTCTTTATTTCTATCTCCTGCCATAAAACTATTCCATGGTTGAGTCCCACCCTGGTCCATCCTGCACTGGGAATGGTCTCTGTGCAGCCTTGGCACTTGGCAGATTTGCTAGGAAGATTTATTAGGGAAGACCCCACACAGGCTCAGACATTGCACTCAGGGATGTCTAGAAAGACTTGCTAGGGAAGACCCCACACAGGCTCAGACATTGCGCTCAGGGATGTCTAGGCAGGAAGTTCTGAGGTCCTTTGCCTAGGGGTTGGGGTAGAAGGGGCATGTGCTCTGTGTGGGCATGACTCTATGATCCCACATGTGCCTTGTGCCAGGTGTAGGGTGCATATGGGGATGCAGTGTGGCCCAAGCCTGAAGCCTGGCAGTCTGGACAGGTATAAGAGTGGTGGTCACTGTCTCCCCATCTTGCTCCCTCTCAGATGTGCTTCGACCCACAGGGTTCTGCTTCTCAAGAGCTACTTGCTTCTCGTTTCACAGTTTTGAAGGACAGGGTGGTCTCTTGATTTTGTATGGCCACTCGTCATCCAGTTCTCCTCCACCCACCATCTTGGAGGAGAAGCCGGCAGCCTGGACTGCCTGCTGCCCCAGCTCATGACTTCTTCCTACAACCCCACAGTTCACTTCCCTCATTTCGTGAGGACATTTTAGAAGCTGCATCACTGTCACTCTCTCCTATCTTTACAATCTATGTGAAATGTCTGGTGACTTCAATTTCCACCTCAGTGGTCCTTCTCGGCTGTTAACCTCTTGTCTTGCAGTAATCTTGTCCTTCAGTCAATCATTCCCATGGTTACATGCTAGATTTGTCATTTTCAATAACTGCACCCCTCATAATGTCAATTTCAAGCAGTTCTCCGACTTTTTCAAGTAATTCTCCTTAATGCTCTTATTCTCACACATCTTTGGCCACATCTGGACTTCCCAGCCATCGATCCTATCACCTCCATTTTGCCTCTGTCTCTCGCCTGCCTCATCTTGTCACTTTTCTCCTTCAGATCCCATGATAGAAGCTTATCATGTGACATGCTTCCACTCCACCCTCCCTTGGTCAAGTCTGTGCATCACAACCTCTTGTAAATCCCCCGGCCTGGTTAGCTCCAGCACTCCTCTCGTTCATCAGCTATATGCATAAACCTGAAAGTTTTGGAAAACACAACTTTAAATTCACCCTTTTGAACCTCACGTGGGCTCTCAGCGCTATTCAGCAAGCCTTTTTTCTTCCCTTCTGTATTCTTCAGGACATCTTCAAACCCGTTTTTCTTTCTTCAAGCTTTAACCTTTCCTCTCTGCACTCTGTGAAGATGACTTGGCATTTTATTCCCACAGAGGAGGCAGGAGCAATTGGAACAATAGAACTTACAAGGTCGCCATTCCACACATCCTCAGCCATGTTCCAGCAACTTTCTTTGGAACCTATAGTCTCCAAATTCCTGCTTGTTTCTTTGAACCAATCTTGCTCCTTCCTTGTTGAAAGAAATACCTCCCCTTGTGGGTGTCATCTCATGAACACAGCTTCTTCATTTAACCAAACAATAGTCGTTGCTTCCCTCTTGGGGCCTATGACCTCCCCACTTAAAGACTTTTGACTCTTGTCTCTTAAAAGGTCTTGCTCAAATAATGTTCCCCCAATTCTTCTATATTATCAAAATTGTGCCACCTGCTCAGTTATTACCAGCCTATACACATATCATTTGTCTCACCTTGAAAAGAAATAAAACAAAAGCAAAGCATTGAATTGCTCATCTGCCTCAGATCCTCTTCACCAGTTATATGGTGCATCCAGTGCTCTTGGGACTTTTATTTTTATCTTATTATTGACCATTTGTACACATATACATAATGTGTTTTTTTATCATAATATCCTCCTGTTTCTTTCTCTTTATCTCCCTCCCTGTCCTACTTCCAATGATCCCCTTCTCCCCAACTAGTCCCTATTATATTTTGATGTCTCATTTTGTTGCTGTATGTGGTCAAGATCCAATGAGGTTAATTAGGGTTATCTGCATGGGCATGGGAATGTGTGGAGGTGGTTGACCTGTCCTGAGTACATGGGTCCTATCAGTTGCTATAACACTGCATAAAGTGCCTCTCACTACCTCAGTTACCTCGGGGCAGGGGTGCTTCATGTCCTCCTCCATCAACCACGATGGAATGTTTTGTATTGTGTGGCTAGTGTGCTGGTACTGACAATCACTGTGAGGTCATGACTCCAACAGCCACATTGTACCCGGATGACAGCATTCCACAGCACTCCTCCTCCTCTTACATGCTTTCTGCCCTTTTCTGTGTTGTTCCCTGAGCCTTGGGGGAGGCGATATCAACAGCTCATTTAGTGTGGAGGGCTCTGGAGTCACTTCTTCCCAGCAGTTGATGAGTTTCAAGTCTCCTCAGTAGTCACCATCATCTGTGAAGGGCAGCTTCTCTGAGAAAGGAGAGAAGGGCAGAGACACACACAGTTAGAGGACAGTTTGTTGAACACTGCATATTCATTTAACCAAACAACAGTACTTTCTTTCCTTTTTTTTTTTTTTTTTTGGACGTTTCCCCTTCTATTGTTTCTTAAACCCAGTCTTCTCAAGCTTTTGACCCAATGACATGACTGAACAAACCACTGTAGACATGGTCATTTATGACCTCCACAGAGCTGAATTTAATTCTGTTCCATATTTGCTAGACCTATTAATGCTTTCATTAATTTTCTGCCAAGATGGCCACCAGTCACTCCTTCCAACCACGAACACTTAAGCCACACTTCCCACTGAAATGTAGCCAGTATAGCCCTGCTGGAACTCAGGCTTTGCTAATCATAAGCCTAAGATTTTTGCCTTTCTCTATTCTTAAAATGCCCAGTGTACAGTATACATTTTTGTGCACATTTAGTAATTGGTTGCTACTGAATCTCAGGTGGCAGGATCCTGAGGGGTGAATAACGCTACGAGGAAAGAATGGGGGAGGGAAGCCGAAGGGAGGCCTCCACAGTCTGTTTAAGAAACCAACCGGCCCTTTGCATCTCAGGTATTTGCAGCAGTGAAGGTCTGGCCAGCCTCTAACCAATCATGCTTATCTATTGAAGATTGGGTTTTGTCTTCTGCAGACTGAAGGATTTATATGAAAATTGCTTCCAGATGGAATTTTTCAAGTGTGGATCTTTGCTACCCCACTCTGCCCCTTAAGGAAACTACAGTGGTCTTTTCCCTGATTTCCACAGTTTTTGTCCATGTAATTCTTTTCTGATGTTCGTTCTGCATTTTACTTTCCAACATACAGCTTCTCATGGGGCCAGGTGGTATTGTTCACTGGGCCGTGGGCAAGCTGTGTTCTGCGCAGAAACTCTGCACTGGTATCGTTCTTCTGTCTTCAATCCTCCTTATCCCTGGCCTCTTACAAATGGTATTTATTCTTTATAAAAAATGATTAGCTTGCAAAGAATTAAGATTTATTATGATATTTTCCCCATAATATTTTGTTTTGTTTCCCTTCCCCCTTTCTCCCTAGCTTCTCTCTTGGTTCCCTCTTCTCCCCACACCCCAGCTTAGCTTTCTTTCTGCTTTCATACTGTTTGTTTCCTTGTGTCCTTCCCCTTCCTATCACTTCTTGTTCCCCTCTCGTGGTCTACTATGTCAATGTTAAGCATGTACTCAATCTCACATATACACACATGCGTACATACATACATTAAAAGTTTGGATTCATATATAAGCAAGAACATAATTTTTTTTATCTATCTTGTTGGGTTTAGGTTGCAACACTAAGTGTATTTTTTCAAATTGCAGCTACTTTTCTCAAATTTTCACAATTTTATTTTTCTTTAAAGTTGAGTAGAACTCTACTGTGCATGTGTATCATAATTTCATTATCCAGTTATCTGCTGATGGGCATCTAGGCTGATTCCATATCTTTGCTGTCATGAGCAGAGCAGCAGTCAACATGGATGTGTAGGTACTCCATAGTTGGCTTTAGAGTCCTTTGGGTACATGCTCAGGAGCGCTGCAGCTGGGTCATCTGGTATTCTTTCTGTGAGATCTTGCTTTGTCCCTAGAGACTCCAAGAAACATTTTCCAGCTATTTTATCCATAGATGTTTTTTCTTCACTCCCTGAAGACCTACTTTTCTTTCTTTCTTTTTTTTTGCACATGTATGTGTCTGTGAGTGTGGTGTGTACAAGTATGTATGCATGTTCATGTCTGTGAGTGTGCATGCCCATGTAAAGACTTACATGTGCATGTGTGTGTGTGGAGGCCAGACGTCACAATCAAGTGTCTTCCTCTGTTGCTCTCCACCTACTTATTGAGACAAGAGCTCTCACTTGAACACAGAGCATGACAATTTGGCCAGTCTAGCTAGCTATCATGGCTAGGGGATCTCCTGCCTCCACCTCCTGAACACTGGGATTACAGGCAGGCCACTGCTGAGGCTTTTACATGGGTGCTGGGGATCCAAACTCAGGTCCTCATACCGGCATGGCAAACCTTTTGCCAAGTAAGTTGACTCTCCAGTCCCGGAAGCACTGTTCTCATTGTGGGTCAGCAGTGTTACGTACTAGTTGACTGATTTCTGTATGTGTCCTGTGTGTTTAGTCTTAAATGTCAGCTGTGCTGGAAACATTAGAAAGTGAGGCTGACTGTTCATCATACAATTTGGCATTCTTTGACTGAATGTGGTCATAAGCTTGTTACATTGAACACACTCATGGTACCTGCCATTAAAATTGAGGTCAGTTGCTGGAGAGATGACTTAGCCATTAAGTCACTTGCCTGTGAAGCCTAAGGACCCATGTTCAACTCTGCAGATCCCATATAAGCCAGATGCATAAAAGGAAGGCAATCACAAGGTTGCACATGCCCAGTAGGTGGTGCAAGCATCTGGAATTATATTGCAGTGTTGGAGACACACACCCATTCTCTGTGTCTTTCCTCCACAAAAAATTAATTAATTATTTTTTAAATTGAAGTTGGCTTAGTGGCCAAGGCCCTTGCCTGAGAAGCCTAAGAATTATCCAGGTGTGGTGGCACATGCCTTTAATCCCAGCACTCAGGAGGCAGAGGTAGGAGGATCGCCATGAGTTCAAAGCCAGCCTGAGACTACATAGTGAATTCCAGGTCAGCCTGAGCTAGAGTGAGACCTTACCCCCAAAAAACCAAAATAAAAAAAAAAGAACATTTAATCTGGAGGTCCCACATGCCCAGACACATAGTGACACAAGCATGCAATGTGGCACATGCCCACAATGTGGCACATGTTTCTGGAGTTTGTTCACAGTGGCTGAAAGGCCCTGGTATGCCCATTCTCTCTCTCTCTCTTTCTCTATGCTTCTTTTTATCTTTGTCTTAAAAATACAATTACAAATCTGTTTTAAAAATACAAATTTCCTTCACCAACTTAAATTTGGTCTAAGTAGTGTGGGTGCTTTCTGTGCAGTGTGGCTGCAGGAATCATTTCTGGCCATCTCAGAAAACATTGGAATCTACCAGTAGGGTATTGCCACCCATTTTGAGTGTGCCTGAAGCTCTATATTTAGCTCAATTTTACCTGAAAATTGTCAAATGTCAATTAGAATTAGTCTGATTCCATTGATTTTTTTCACCCACTATATAGAAAATATCAGATTCAAAATCTATCTCATGAAAATAAAACAAGAAAGAAGGAAAAATAAAAGGTCTGATGCTCATGGGTGGGTCCAGAAGGCCATGAGGAAGGGCTCAAAGTAGTTTTTTGGGCAGAAATAGCTCTTCTCTTCTAGTAAGCCCTGCTGGGTCATGTGTGCCCAGATGAACTCAGGGTACCTTTTGCCAACATCCGGTATGTTTCACACATATTGTGCTCCATTCCTTCTCTTCCTCCAAGGACAATCATCTCTAAAGAAACATCCCTGGATAGCTGTAAACGCCTTGGTTAGAGTAACAGAATATTAACCAGTACATTTCTCTACCCCAGGGGTGACCGAGAGTGAGTAGTCTTGCTTCTTCGTACAGGGAAGAGCTGTCAGAGGAAAGACAGATTAGGCTCCCTCTGTGCTGCCTGCCCTCCAGAGCCAGCTGGGGCCACAGTGGAAGCCACAGGGAGGAGGATGGGGTCTGGGGAAAGAAGAGCTCCTAAATTACCTGACCACTTCATGTTGTAGCCAGATGATCCAGGAGGCAGAGAGCTCTGAGGCCACAGAAGCATGTGGGTGATGGCTATTGTTGGATGCATGTGAGAACTGAGCCACTTCAGGAAACGCTTGTCAGATCAGTTACTCCAATGCTCATACACTTTGGGGTCCCAGCACTGATGGGAAAACATCTGCCTATAAGCTTCTTTCTTACTTTTTAACACCCTCAACCAGTATTCTTGAATCTTGTCGGCAACAAATAGGAATCTAATCTGCTATTTTGGGCTATTCTGGATTATTCTGAACCTCCCCCCCCCCACTTAAACAGAAACAATTCATTCTACAGTGGAAAATGTAGGCACCTTTGAATTTCTAATAGACTTAAATATTTAAGATAAATTGACAACTTCTGTTTTGATAGAAAACACAGAATCTTTCTGGTGAGGGTAAGACCCTGGGGGAGGCAATGCGTATGTGGGTAGGTTGCTGGAGAGAAGGTGGGGGATCTCCACCTTTTGCTGCAAACCTAAAACTATTCTGAAAACAAAGTCTATTGGAAACAAAATTGAAACAGAATTGTACAAAGTGACCTTGATTCTGCCACATTTCCGATAAGGAGACTTTGGGAAAGAAATGACACATTCATACTTCATAATTCAGCTGAATGTAATGTGGGATATACTTTCAAAGACATAGGTTAGGAAAATAAGTCTTTTCCTAGCCAAGGTCTCCTAGCAGTGGGTGTAATCTCCATTGCTTCAGGAAAAAGCCAATGGCATGGTTTCTGCTACTCACTGAAGGTTCTTGCAGGGAGGAGCAGCTCCCTCAGGGGAAATGATGGAAAGACACATCCAGCCCACCATGATCTAGCAGCAGGAAAGATAAGGGACACATTCCTTATTCTAATTTTCCTCCTGTGTTCTGTCATCTAGTGCTCATGGACAGAACCTTCTGGAAAGCTGTGGGCAAGGGCAGCTCTTGATGCAGTCCATAGAGCGTGATTCTCACAGAACCCAGGGTGTGGTGCAGAAGAGTAGAGAGAACCTGGAGGGTCGAAGGATGCCACCCAGAGGATCTACACAATTGTCCAAGAGTTCTTACTGGCTCTCAGATACAGCTGAAAGCAAACATAGTCTTGAAAGAAATTCTATCTTCTGGTGATAGACACTACAATATTTGTAAATTATATATATTTGGGTGATTATCAAATATGTGGGTCCACTTGAGAAAGGGATTATAGAATGGAAGACTTCCAATAGTCCTGTTTCAAAGAAAAGAAGCTTTATCAGAATTCAATGATTCCTTTTCACAGAAGCTATGGATTTCTCACTGTTTCTTTCTCCCATGGCTATATTACACTATCTTGTATGTGAAATCAATGGTAGCTTTTCTAGTTTCATTCTAAATGTTCATATTCAATAAAACATTGAATCACCTTTTGTGATAATCAAAATATTTCATTTTATTAGATAGCATTAAGTGAATGGATGATAATTTCAATATTGATACCTTTTGTAGGGCCTGGTTATTGATAGAAAATGTTTGCTTGTGGGATATAGGTCACTGTGATGCTGGGGAATTGTGAAGGTTATGACATGAGATGGGGGAGGGGCTGGATGGTCATCCCAGGAGCTGTGCACCTATTTCCTCCCCTCCCCCATGAAGAGTGATCAGCAAACGAGTGGTCCTGGTATTTAAACATAAATCCTCCCGTCATTTGGTGCTGGTCAATGGAGGTGTTCAGAGCTCAATTTCAGTTTCATCTCAGAGTGGAATTTCAGAGTTACTTGACAATAACAGGATTGCTCTTGAAAAATGAAAGTGGAAAGAGAAGGCTGGACCCTTGCCACCCGCTCCTACCCACTCTGCTGCCAGCTTCCAGCCTCTTACAGATGGCAGAGCATTCTCACTGCTGGTGCCAGCTGTCCTAGGGGAAATGCTTGGGTATAGTCAAATATTTATTCTAGCAGAAATGCCCAAATCTGGGACTGTTTAGGATAGAGACAGTGCTTATAAACAATAAGTTAAAACTACAAATCAAATCTTCTGATATCTGAAATTCAATTCCATGGTAAATTTAGTAGAAAAATGAAACTATCAATAAAATTAGTAACATTTGAGGGGTAAAGGGTGAAAGTAAAAAAATAAAATTCATTACTAGAAATTGGATATAAGGATGGTAGACTGTTGTCTTAATTTGAGCAAGCAGCTGTTTGGACATCAGGTCTCAGTTACTTTCTATACGTACATTTCAAATATGGAAAGTCAAGATTATTCATATATGACTCTTTTGTGATTTACTCTGATAAATATTGCCCAGTGAAAATTCTTTTTCAGACTCAACATATTGCTTTTCTCAGAAAACACTCAAAGCATATGCCTTTTCTAAATAAAGCTTGAACTTGTACAAATTTATCAAAAGGATATTTCCAGTTCAAATAATGAAAAGCTCCCTATTGATCAAATAATTGTGGGTTGTGCACAGGGAGAATTCAGAATATATTACATGTTATACCAATTCTTGTGCAAATATGTCTTGGGAGACAGCTCACTGGTTCTTCTACTGCAGAATTGGTTTGGAAAGCAACATAAAACCTTCACTATGTCATGAGCATTTGGTCCACTTTACAGTGCTTTGGTACTAAAAATATGGAAAGGGCTTGTCAGAGTGTGAAGGTGACAAATGATTGCTTATGTTTTTTTCTTATGTTTCAGGTGGAAATGAAAAACAGAGAATGGTGTACAATGGCCACACTTTCTCTTACATTCCGGACACCATTTAACCAAAAGGTCAGAAAGTGCTCTGTTTACATATCCTTTTCACACTTATGCCCTAATGGAGGAAAAATAAAAGCAATAATATAGTAAGCAATTGGCCAGGAAGAGCAACTATTTTCCTCTGTCCAGGCCACTTGTAAAATGTCACACTTCCTTTCAGAAGCCAATCCAAGTACACGGGGCAGGAAGCACACAACCGTCACGTTTCTCACATGGGGACTTTGAACGACGCACACAAGTGCATCGTATGCCGACGCTCACTGTGCTGTGACGCTCAACAGTTCCACCATAGAAGATGCAATCGTGCCGCTCTGAATGGAAGACCTGCTCCTCCAGCATGGCTGGCACTGCAGCCTCGAGTCCTGACACCCAGCCACGTGCTCATCACTGCAGCCACATCACAATCAATTACTGGACCTCCAAGTGAATGTCTCCAATCTCACATGCCTTCCTTTAGCTCACCGGATATTCCTTGGGCACCTACAGCATGTGACCAAGGCGACATGATCCAAACCCTCCTGCTGCCATGGGAAATGACATGCTCAGGTTTGAGAGCTGGAAGGCTCTCTGAGCCTGGTGTGTGGTGGATGTGGGGACACAAGGCTCAGATGAAGGGGACTCAGGTCTTCCATTACACACGGCTTTGTAGCTCATATCAGGAAGTGCAACTAGCTGTCATTAGTTGGATTTAAGTGAAAGAGGAGCATCATTTGATTTACGTCTTTAAAAGTTTACTCTAGCATCTGTGATTAACAGAAAGACAAAGCGATAATTTGGGAGTCGCAGTTCACTAGGAGTATGTACTAGAAGATCAGAAAAAAGATTTCAACAAGGCTATGTTTTGGGGGTTTCAAATACAAACCCCATACCTGAGCTCTTGCCTACCTTTAAAAAAAAAAAGAGAGAGAGAGAGAGGCAGCGAGAGAGAGAGAGAGAGAGAGAGAGAGAGAGAGAGGGAGAGAGATCGGAGAAAGAGAGAGCATGGGCAGGTCAGGGCCTCAGCCACTACAATGAACTCCAGATGCATGAGCCATCTTGTATATCTGGCTTACATGGGTCCTGGGGAATCCTGGTTCCTTCAGCTTTGCAGGTAAGTGCCTTAACTGCTAAGCCATCTCTCTAGTCCTTTTGTCTGCTTTTAACCAAAGATTGGATAAACCAGACTAAGAAGGAATAATTATTAAATTATTACATTTTTTAAATTTAAAAGTCAGGAGATATGAGAGTCTGCTGACCAAGAAAGGGGGGAAATGAATTCACCCATGTGGTCTAAGGACCAATGTCCATGGTTCTAGGGGAAAACAAAATTATCCTTTCCCACTCTGGCAGCTTTGGAAGGATGAAACCATGCTTGTGGTAAAAACCTAAGGTGCTAGAGGATAAACAGCCCAGGGGCCAGAACGGGGGAAGAGGTCTCCTTTGTGGGTTCCAACAGGGCTTTTGATTATGGATCTGGGGCTGTATAAGAAGCCAGCATACCTGGGTGCAACCTCTGGAAGAAGCTGGGCTTGAACTACATGAGCAGCTGAGCAATTCCAGCTCTATAGCAGCTGCTGCAGATAGCAAGCTAATGTGTGATATAAGCAGCCAGTGTTAAGATTTTTAAAAAATATTTTATTTTTTTATTTGCTTATTTGAGAGTGGACAAGAGAGAGGGAGATAGGAAGACAGAGAGAGAGAGAGAGAGAGAGAGAGAGAGAGAGAGAATGGGACCAGAGCATCCAGTCACTGTAAATGAACTCCAGATGCATGCACCATCTTGTGCATCTGGCTTACATAAGCCTCTGGGGAATCTAACTTGGGTCCTTCAGTTTTGCAGGCATATGTCTTAACTGCTAAGCCATCTCTCTAGCCCCAATTTTTTTTTAATTTTATGTATTTATTTATTACAGAGAAAAATGGAGGGAGAGAGAGAATGGGCACATCAGGGCCTCCAGACACTGCAAATGAACTCCAGATGCATGTACCACTTTGTACATCTGGCTTACATGAGTAGTGAGGAATCCAACCATGGCCTGTAGGCTTTGCAGACAAGCACCTTAACCATTAATCTGTCTCTCCAGCCCATGGGCTTCAGATTAATACTTCCCTTATGGGCCTTCCTGTCTAACTGCCCCTCTCTAATACTACCCATCTCCTGTTCAGGATGTTGGTGGATGGGCTCAAGAGATGCATGGAGGTATACCTAACCATGCAACTGAGGGCACTCCTTCCAACTACTTCCTGTTGTTTTGGGGGCTCAGCCTGATCCTCACCTCTCCTGGAAAGCTACATTGGAGTTCTCTATGAAGCTTGCCCCATGCATGTACAATGTGACTTGTCATGATGTTGGCCTTTCCATCTGCCTTTTCAGGAACAAGACTGTATCCCATCCAATTCTGTAATCCTGGCCCCATTACAGAGCTCAGGACTCAGATGTGCCAGGAACTGTGCTTCTGATCCGTTGGAGAGCTGTTCACATGGCAGGAGCCACTGAGAAGGGGGCAAGGGCTGGGAGCTTGGGACTGATCTGGACTTGACAGGACCACGGAGGAGCTAGTGCATACCAAGGATATCTTCATCCATTAGAAGTGACCAGGAAATCTCCACCAGGAAGCCAAATTGATTTTTCCAAGTCCAATTCAAAGGAAGGAGATCTTGACTAAGGTGGACACTCAAGTTCCATTTTCAAACCTGCTGGGACAAGTACAGGCCAGAAACACTTGCTTGCAGCGCACAGCTTATCAGACACTGTCATTGTGACGATTCATCCGTGAGTGTCCAGGAACTGCTGCACAGAAATCCCAGTCAGGCCTTCACTATGATCCCCCCCATTTCATTTAAGCAAAGTTATTTTAATTCACCTTCATAAGTATTTAAGTGCTCACTGTAACCTGGGATAGGACCTGGCTGTAAGGATAATGGTGGCTACCAAGATATTTCCTTACACTTGCAATATTGTCAGAGAAACACCTAAACACACACTAATACTTGACATTATATATATCTACAATATGCATATGTGTGTATACATATATATACATACATACATATATATATATGTAACATTATCTGTATATCCTTTGTAGGAGAAACACAAAAGGATAGTTTATTCATTTTTCTGGGAGAAAAAAAGAGTGTCCATTGGCCTGGGGAGAGCATGGGTCAGTAGAGTTTATCAGCCTCTCTGTCAATTTCTAAGTGTCCGAGAGACGCAGACATAAAGCCAGCAGCTCCTGACCTACATGGTCAGGGGTTCAGATCAATTGTATAAGGACTTGGATAGTCTCTCTAAAAGTCATTTAAGAACAACTTACCTCAGTTTATTCGACTGTAAAGTGGGATGATACTAATACATCCCTTGTAGTGTTGCTATGGTAATTAAATGCATGCACATGAGCATGAATATATCATTCTGGACAGGAGCAGAGGGAATTGTATCAGCAAATGCAAAGGATGTATGGGGATGGTCAAGAAAGAGCAAGAAAGGCTCTGTTGTAACCAGAGTCTAGGGTGCTCGTTGTAGTGAAAGCAAGGAGGGTCAAAATTCTTAGTAAGAATACGTTGGGCTGGAAGGAGAAATGAATAAAGGGAGTGAAGGGACTCATGAGGAGGCTTGCAAACTCACACTGGGAAGGCAGCCATAGGCCACGCTCACCCACTCTATGTAAGGTTCTCCAAACATTTCGACTCTGGGTCTTTTCCTTCCTTGCACAATGTCCCAAAACTTCTTCAGGACTTGGCTTGGGCAATGCTGACTCCACACTGCTCACGGTTTGGATGTTTGAATTTTATCTTCTGACATCCTTTTGCATTTTGGCTCTCTGCTCCTGTAACCCAGTAAAAAGTCATACTCACAACCAGAGGCACTTGTAAATAATCTAATGATGGGCAGTTTAGACAATCAATGCCTGAGCATGTCTTCCATAAACCCAGGTCCAAAGTGAGTTCTGGGGCTTTTCTCATGAGCCAGCCATGTCTCAGGCTCTCTTCTTTTTCCCAAGCAGGAAGCTTACAGTGAGAAATGTGATAAAATCTGTATTTGGATAAAATTGACCTGTTGCTGATATGCATTTCTTATTGGGGGAAGTAAAAGAGCCACACTTCAGACTTACCATTGCCTTAAGAGTGTGTTTCAGGTAGTTCTGTCTGCAAACACACATAACCACAAATCCTTAGAATATGCCAATCATAATTCTATTATGCACACACATACATGCACAAATGAAATCTTTGATCTACCTTATAAACAAATAACATTATAATCCTGGTTTCCTGGGTGACTAAACTGAGTCACAAAGAAGGCTGGCATCACATCAATAGTTAATGGCAAACCAAGCAGGAGAATTGATGAGAATGGTCAGTACAAAATGAGCATGTGAAGGCTGGAGAGATAGCTTAGTGTTTAATGCATTTTCTGACAAGGCCAAAAGGACCCCAGTTCAACTCCCTAGGACCCAAGTAAGCCAGAATGTCAAGGGGGTGCACACATCTGGAGTTCATTTGCAGTGGCAAGAGGTCCTGGTGTGCCCATTCTCTCTCTCTCATAAATAAATAAAATATATTTAAAAAAAAGAAATAAAATTAAATGAGTATGTGAATGAAGGAGTGTTGGCATGAATAAATAAGAGACAGATGTAAGACTTGGGAAAGTGGGAGCTATTAGCTTAGGCATCAGAGACTAAATGAGACAGGGGAGTCCCCTTGTTAGCCTGGACAGTATTATAAAGAAATTACTCTCCAGATGAGAGACTCTGAGTTGGGGTAGTAAAGAGAGCATGGAATTTACTCGTGACTACAACAAAATGCAGCGTGTCTCTCACTGGTCAGGATCAAGCCCTCCCGTCATTACTGGCTCTCCTAAGTGGCAGTTGAAACAGACGCCATTTCAACTGCAGAGCATTTACTGAGTAAGCCTGAGAAATGCTTTCACCTGGCCAGAATCTGTGACCTCACGAGTAAAAAAGCTCTCCGTGTATCTAGAAAGAGGTGCACCATATTCCCCACTCTTCTCAGCAAGACATCAGCTTCTGTTTGAACCTGCAGTAAGCTCCTGGATTCTAGGCCCCTGTTCCTCTGTGTCAGTGGCCAAAGCACAAATATTCTTCAATTAGGCATCTTAGAGCATAAACTAATGTTGTGAAGTAGGAACCCAAGATGGCAAGAAGTAAATTCTAATTTCAAGTCAACCTGCATGAAGATAGTGCAAACTCAACTATAAATTTAGGAAACAGGTTTATAAAAACTGTTCTTCTGGAAAATCTTAATAGACATGTTTACATCCTCTGAGTCAGCTCCCAGAAAAATACCTACGATGATACACTCGTGAGGTATATAAGAAAAGGAGGCAGTCTTCATTTGATGCCCAGAAGTATAATACAATATGACAAGAATGACTCAGCAAGGACCTAGGATCTCAGACAGAGTTTAATCAGGGTCTCGATTACAATGTAACATGAGATGGAGGTGAAGAAAGAAAGCATTGAATGTTGATGGAAAATAAGGGCTGATATGAACCTTCTGGTTTCCCCAGTGGTGGAGGATTTCACTACGTTTGAATAAGGAACTTAAATACAGTTATGTAGATGGTTCTGCAGATAAAGTGTTTGCCTTGAAGACATGAAGACATATGTTCAAATCCCCAGCACTCATGTAAAAGCTGAGCACAGCAGGACATGCTCCTGAAAGTCCAATGAGCTGGGGAGGCAGAGACAGAGACAGGAGGATCCCTGCGGCTTGCTGGCAGTGAACTTTAGCTTCAGCACAAGACCCTGTCTCAAATACTAAGGTGGAGAGTGGCTGAGGAAGATACATGGCGTTGACCTATGGCCTCCACGTGCATCCACCCAAACACTTAGAAGCATGCATGCACACGCGCGCACACATACCCTGAAAAAAAGTGCATCCAGAGTGGAATACTCAGTGAAATCAGGTCTATTCTCAGATCTTTTGAATCAATTGCCCAGTCTTTCTATTGGTGTTTTTGGTCATCAGAAACACAGAACTCTCCTGTGCAGAGCTGCCATCCTTTTGTTTCTGAAGTTGCCACCAAGAAAATGCAGAAAAAGTGACTCTGGTTCCTTATGAGGTGAGAAGTCTGGCCTGCTCTGACTTGGCCAAGATCCCAGCAGAGGCACAGCCAAGTCTGTTATGAATCAGCCTTACCTTATGCTATGTGGCCGGCCCTGCCACTATCACCTGTGTGCTGTACTTTTCACCAGCACATAACTCATGTGTCACAGAGGTAACCTGGCGCTGACACACGGCATACCCTGACTGCCATCAATCTGCTCTCTAGAATCTTCCAGCCAACCATCACAGCATATCACGTTGGTGCTGACATTCCTGAGGACGTGTCCCAGGCAGGAGATGTGTGTCACCCAAGGATGTCTGATCCAAATGCATGATGGATAGAGCCTAACCATCGTCCCATCGCTCATGAGCAAGGAGGCGAAAACTGTCAGGGTAGGAGTGTCAGGTGTGGGAAAGGGAATTCCTGACAAGTGATTAATGCCAAGAAGCCAGAAATTACCCAAGCACTGCCAAAAGAAGTGGGCAGTTATGGGTATTTTTTTCTATGACTTGGTTTGTTTTCCACAGTCTTTGACCTCTGGTTTTATGTTTGATGTTATTACAAAAAATATTCTCACTGGGCTGGGGAGATGGCTTAGCAGTTAAGCACTTGCCTGTAAAGCCTGAGGACCCTGGTTCAAGGCTCAACTCCCCAGGACCCACGTTAGCCAGATGCACAAGGGGGTGCACGCGTCCGGAGTTCGTTTGCAGTGGCTGGAGGCCCTGGCACGCCCATTCTCTCTCTCTCTCTCTGTCTGCCTCTTTCTCTGTCTGTTGCTCTCAAATAAATAAATAAAAATAAACAAAAAATATTAAAAAATATTCTCACTGATAACTTTTTTTTTCTCTTTCCTGATTCTAAATATTTATATCCTTCAAAATCTAGCTTGTTATCTGAATCTGGATGGTTCTCCAAAGGCCTTGATTTTTTGTTTTTTTCTGAGTTAGGGTCTCACTCAAATCCAGACTGACCTGGAACTCATTCTGAAGTCTTAGGTTGGCTTTGAACTTAAGGTGATCCTCCTTAGCCCCCATAGTGTTGTGATTAAAGATGTGTACCACCACTCCTGGCTAAAGGACTATATGTTAAAGGCTGTTCTCCAGCATGATTTGGTGGGGCTGGGGAAGGTTTAGAAGATGGAGACTGCTGGAAGATCTCAGGCCACTGAGGGCTTGCCTTCCAAGGAGGTTGTGAGACAGCAGGCTTCTTTGCATCCCAGCCATGAGAAGACAGGTCCTTATCTATGTCCCCTCTTCCTGAAGGACTGCCACCCCTCCAGAGGACTAATACCATAGGACAACTGCTTAGAGATTGGAACTGCCAATCAGTTACAATGTGAGTCAAAATAAACCTCAGTATTCGTGTAAGTTGATTGTCTCAGATATTTTTGTTGCAGTAACAGAAGGATGATTAGCATGCTATATGTATTCTGTGGATTCTGCATGCACGTACACATACAACACATACACACACACTCACACACATGAAGGGGAAAAGAGGAGCTTATTTTTGCAAGGTCTCATAACTTCATGATCTTTTGAAAAATGATGAAAATTCTCCTTGGTTATTAATATTACTCTGGTGGTGCTTTAAAATAATCTTTCTGCTTAGGGCCAAATCCAGATTTCATCCATGGTCTGAACACATTGTTATACCTCTGTGTCAGTTTCCTCATATAAAATGAGATTGTTTTGAGAATTAAAGGATGTGACTTAAAGTAAATATTTGGCAATTGCTGGGTAATAACCCGACTAAACTTCGACTACACTGTCAGGCATGACAGGAACATTTAAAAAAAAATGGAAGATTGTTCAGAGCACCAGATACCTAGGGCAGGCAGGTTAGGGGACTGAGGGAAATGGGTTTTATTTGGCACTGAAAATTATGGTTAAAATGGACCTGAAGTCGGTAAGGCAGGAAGTGGAGGAGAAGCTAAGCTCCGAACCACTGAAAACAGGTCCTTCCTTTCCCAGCACACCCAATGACAGGCGCAAACACTGAGGACTCGGCGAGGGAAGTGTGGGACCTGAAGGGCTTTGCGGCCAGTGGCTGGCAGAAAGCCAGCCCAAGGGAGACTCCCAATGGGAATGGGTGTGGATGTGCTGAGACCAGCATGGACCAGCACCCCTCGAGAGGCAGAAGCCACCCTGGTCATTTTAAGAGAAAGGATTTAGTACAAAGAGGCTAAGGGGCCTACAAGAAAAGAAAAGCTGATACAAGAGAGGCAGCTGCAGGAAGCGGCTCAAGGGCCTTGTGCCCAGGAGCAAAGGGCAGGGGCTTGAAGTGTTCAAGCAGAAGAAGCCTGGAGGAGGGACCCCACCCGCACGGCTCCGACGCCGGGTCTTTGAGGAGCACTGATGTGGACGAGTCCCGGCTTTGGGAAAGCCGGCTGCAGTGTGCAATCTCAGTACTTGAAAGGTGGAAGCAGGAGAGTCAGGACCTCAAGGTCAGGGGGCTCTGGGCTGCATAAGACCCCATCAGAGAAAACCATCACAGAAACAACACACTGGTTGGGAGCAGGGTTCTGTTGCTGCTCCTGGAACCCAAGGAAGGTTGTAGGGCGCGGTAGCACCTATGAGGAGCGAGCCTCCGCTCGCGCAGGGGAAGATGGGGCCTCAGCATCCTCATCCTCGGTGCAGTCGTCTAACTCATCTCCTTTCCCCACGGACACTGACCAGCCTCCGTGAGCCTGGCACCAGGGGCTGGCAAAAACGCTGCTCTCCTTAAGGCTTTAAGAAGAGAAAATGTTGCTGTTCTTGACATTTACAATTGTGGTTTGACCATGCCCTCGTTATGCCATCATCAGCTCCCTGAACCCTGGGATCCGCACCAGCTGATGGCAGAGGCCCTGGATGCTTGTCCTCTGGAGGCCGTCGTCGCTGCGGGCCATGGAACGTGCGCCAGGGATGCTGTCTCCTCTGACATCTACTCTTTCCAGCTCGGGCTCTGTCACACACCCCGCCGTGGATTCCCAGTTTCCCTGGGGTAACCTGCTCCAGAGACCGGACATTTCTCTAGCAGTTGTCTGCATAGCTCTCGACCTACCCTGGCCCTACTGCATCGTTACTTCCTTCTCTCTCCAGCCCTGTAGCTCAGAAAAGCAAGCTCATTTGAATAGGAAGCCCATTCCCCAAGAGACGGAGCAGGCATCTTCCCACGGCCCTCCAGAGATGTTCATTGGCCCCTTAGTGAAGGAGCAGCAGGGGCCCAGGCTGGGTTTCATACCTGTGACTTCCACTCCCTGACCTAGGGGTGGGCCTGTTCTGCCTGGCTGTTTCCTTCCTGTGTTCTCTCTTCAGTGACAAGTAGCAAGTGTATCCATATTGATGTACTTGCCAATAGCAACACCTTGGCTTCTGTGTTTGATGCCTTAATAGTAGTGGACTTCAACTTCATATCATTGGGACTATCAAAAGTATTTCCTGGGCTGGAGAGATGGCTTAGTAGTTAAGCGCTTGCCAGTGAAGCCTAAGGACACCGGTTCGAGGCTTGGTTCCCCAGGTCCCACGTTAGCCAGATGCACAAGGGGGCGCACGCGTCTGGAGTTCGTTTGCAGAGGCTGGAAGCCCTGGCGTGCCCATTCTCTCTCTCTCCCTCTATCTGTTTTTCTCTCTGTGTCTGTCACTCTCAAATAAATAAATAAATAAATAATTTTTTTTAAAAAAATATTTCCTGCATCTTCCCCTCCCCGGGGTTTTATATCTACTCAGAGAGTGTTCTCAAAGATGAATCTTGCTTTTTATTTATAATCAACCTATTAGCAATTAAAACATTTTGTCTGATTCATAACACAACAAAGGCATGGCAAGTTTACTATTATTTTTAAAGCTAACATTACTGTGAACCAGGTCAGACCAGGATATTTCAAACATTCTTTCACACATTTATTCTGTTTCATATATTGATATCAATTAAATATGAAAAAAAGAATATAGAGACCGCTGGGTATGGTGGTTAAATGACAGCTGGTAAATGGGTAGCATTGCTTTAAAACAAAAAACAACTGGCCAGTTCTGGAACTCATGCGTTTACAATTTGATCAAACCTTTCAGGTCTCATCTTCTATAACTGGTCTCTGCTCATGCACTCTTTGCTTTAAAGGTAAAGCCGGGTTTTCTATCTCTAACCCATGGGTACTGATGCTGGGGATGGGACTTCACACATAGCAGATATCAGTGAACCCTTGTTGGAACCAAATGTCCTTTAAATTTATCTGCGAATGAGGCATGCCTGTCACCATACTTCATGCACTGTGGGTCTTGGATAACTGTTTCTTCACTGAATGCAGCATTATAGTCCAGAAAGGGCCAGGGGCCCCTCTCTGCTTGTTTTCTACACCACTCTGTACTAGAAATGAAGCACTGGGGTAGAGAACCAAGTGACTTATTTCATGACAGAATTCGTCCTCCTTTCATGTTGACTCCAGCGGGACCTTCCTGAGTCCCTTTCATTTCTCATCTTCCTGCTCATCTGTCTGTGGCCAGCAACCCAACCTAGAGTGATGTTGTATTATCTTCCCAGGGCCTTATTAAAATATTGTTCAATTTATCCTCTAGTGTTCAGGGAGAAAGTAGGAGATATTAGTTTGCTCCCTTTTAGTCGATGGGGTTAATTGGAGACATCAAGTATCAAGTATCTGACACGCCCAAAATTAAATCAAGTCCCTATCTCCCAATATATGGAATTACCACCAGTAAAATGAACTTCTCTGTTAAGAAATAATAGAGGGCTAGTTGGTAAAGTGCTTGTGATGTAAGCATGAAGACCTGGGTTTGATCCCAAGTACCCATGTAAAAATGCACTGCATTTGATGTGCACCTGTGATTCCTTGCTGAATAGGCAGGCACAGAAGGATCTCTGGGGCTTGCTGGACATTGAGTGTAATCTGCTTGGTGAGCTGCAGGCAATGAGAGCCCCTGTTTCAGGACAGGTGATTCAGTGCCTAAGGAATTATATCCAAGGTGGTCCTCTGACCTCCACACCTACATGTGCATGCACACACATATACCTACACACAAAGGTGATGGACAGAGCCTGCTCTAAACCCCTCTCCACCTGATGTACTCTGTGAACGCAGCAGGGTGTGTGTGTGTGTGTGTGTGTGTGTGTGTGTGTGTGTGTAGACGTGTGCATGTGTGTAGGCATCCCTGATGAAAGGGAAGAAAGTACATGCATATCAGACCACTCTCCCAGGCATTTAGATATGTGGGGTGTCTTTGAGGAAAGTGTTGATATCTTTCTTCATTTTTAAAGCTAAAGGGAGAATTTAAGAAATCTGCCCAAATCTACATCAGGACAACACAGTGTACTGATTTCAAAGGCTATTTCTACTGTTGTTATTCTTAAATTACCTCTCAAGAACCTTCACAGAATAACTCAGCACATAGATCAGGCTTCTCTGGTGCAGGAGCCAGCCCTCACTAGGAAGCAGAAAGGGATGGAGTGGGGAGTATTGCCTTTCACATTCACAGGTTGGAAGCCATGAAAGTAGCGCAGAACCAGTGAGGTTCTGAGTGAGGGACATAAACATTTCCCACGAACATCAAGACTGTGTGCTCAGCCTGAAGGGAAGCCCTGCCCCTTGGCACTCCAAGGCTATTGTGTGTCTTTGGTCCATTCTGACCTTGGGCATAATTCTTACAGTTTCAAAGTTCCACATGCTTGCCAGATCTGATCCTAGAGCATTTAAAAATTATTTTAATTTTATTTGGGAGAGAGGAGAATGGGTGCTGCATGGCTCCCCTGCTCCAAAGATGAACTCCATATGCATCACTGTGTGCATAAGGCTTTGCATGGTACTGGGAAGTCAAACCCCTGCTGTCAGGCTTGGTAAGCAGACTCCTTTACATGCTGAACCACCTCCACAGCCCTTAGAGCATTTGTAAAAGCTGTTTCCACTTGTTGGTGTGGATTCTCTGTCGAGCAGTTAGGAGATGATAGTCATTGCTGGTAATAGCAGTCAGAATCAGGGTAAATGGTTCTTTTTGCTATACTATGTTCTATATTTTCCTTCCTTATAATCCAAGGTGGCTTAGAACAGAAGAGGAAAACATTTGCTGACAAGCTTAAAAATAGAAAAATAACTATTCTTCTTTTACTGTGGCCAAGGTCAACAGCAAGAAAGGAATTTACAGCAGTATGTATGTCATAAACAGACCATAAAGTGTTTAGAATACGGCTCAAGTGAGATGCTTTTGCTTTGTAAGTTCATATTGTGGCATAAATTTTACTATCTTCTGCACATTTTATTAGCAGAAAAATGCAATAAATATATTGTTTTCAAATGCTGTGATTCCCTTTTAGGACCTCTACCTGGTTTCTGACTCATTTTTTCCTTGACAGTCAGGCTCGCCACCTGTGTCCCCTGTCTTCCTGTCTAGCCTTCAGCTTCTGTTGGAAGAGGCACGCCAGTCACTTTGCTGTCAGGTCATTTGACTTCGTCATCAGCCACAGTGGCTCCGCCAGACACAGAGAGGTGAGCATCCCTCCTCTTCATATTTTGGGTTGGTTTCAACTTGTACTTCACGCTTGTATGAGGGAAACCTCCACAGGACAGAGACATGAGCATATTCTTTTCTGTGACATTTAAGAAAAACTACTGCTCCCACTCATAAACACCAATTGTCATTTTTTTTTTAAGTTACAAAGCACTGTGTTCTATAAATTTACATCATTCTTAAGGTCCCTGTTTCATTAGTGAGAGATACTCAGGCTCTTATGAGTTGGAAGTCCCCTGATGCAAAGAAATGAGTGGGAGAATCACCCCAATGGCCTGGGATCCACAACAGACAGGGCTCCGCCCGGCATGGTCAGCTGTGTGTCCCCACGCCCTCCTTGCTCACCCCGGATGTGGCCACAATCTGCCACCTCTTCTGTGGCCCACCTCTGCAGGAAGCCCCTCAGCCTGCAGCACACCTGGGGACAGACAGGAGCAAATCTCAGCCACTGCCTTACTACTTATGATTGAATTTTCACATGTTTTGCTTTTCGTAAAGTCTATCTGGTAGGCCACAGCTGGCCCAGCCCTGGAACCTAGGAACACAAAATATTACCTACTTGGCATTTTAGAAAAAGCTTGCCAACTTTTATTATAGATGTTTTTGAAAAAAAAATGGGACAGTTTAGCTAAGTTGACATAAAATTAACCATTTCAACACCCAGTTATTAATTCTATAGCATGTTTCTCCTCAATAAAAGAAAACCAATGTGTTACACTTACCAAGGATTTGGGCTGTTTTATTGTATAGCTTCTCATACTTATTGCTTTTCTCCCTATGGTCAATAATAAATTTATTTTTGGTCTTAGAAGTGAAAGGCCAAAGTACACAAGCAAAGAAAAAAAATCTTTGAGTTTCAATGAGGCTTTTCTATTTTAAACCTTATAATATGAGGTCATGTTTATTTCACTAGGAGTGAAAAGCAACTCAGGCTGTGTCTTTGTGTCAGCAATGACAATGACATGGGAAAGCAAAGAGAGTACAAATAACTGAGATGTAGGTGGAATCAAATCATCATTAGTGAACGCCTAGTGGGGTTTCGCGTGAGTACAAGAAAAAAAAGAACTAGAATTCAGAACCCAGAAGCATCAGTGTCAAGCCCTGCTTGGACTTCATTTTTTTTAAACGTGGAACAAGAACTCATTTTTTAAATTTTTTATTTATTTGAGAGTGACAGACAGAAAGAGGGAGAGTGAGAGAGAGAGACAAAGAAAGAGAGAATGGGTGTGCCAGGGCCTCCAGCCACTGCAAACAAACTCCAGATGCATGTGCTCCCTTGTGCATCTGGCTTACGTGCGTCCTGAGGAATCAAGCCTCAAACCCGGGTTGTTAGGCTTCACAGGCAAGTGCTTAACCTCTAAGCCACCTCTCCAGCCCTGGACTTAATTTTTATACATATATATTATTTATTTGAGAGACTCAGAGAGAGAGAGAAAGAGAGAGAGAATGAGAGAATAGGCATGCCAGGACCTGCAGTCACTGCAAATTCACCACCTTGTGCAACTGGCTTGTGTGGGTCCTGGAGAATCAAACCAGGATCCTTTGTTTTGCAGGCAAGCACCATAACTGCTAAGCCATCTCTCCAGGCCCAGACATCATAATTTTGAGATAAGGTCTCATCTAGCTCAGTCTGGTCTGGAACTCACCATGTAGCCAAGCACGACCTTGGACTTCTGGTCCTCCTTTCTCCACTTCCCCAGTCTTGGGATTACAGGCATGTACCACTGTGCCCGGCTTTATGCAGTGCTGAGGATGGAACACAGGGCTTTGTGCATGCTAGGCAAGCACTGTAACTGAGTTATAGCCCCAGTCCTGTTTTGGCTTTTGAAGGGAGACAAGGAGTGTTGGAAAGCCCACGAGATCCCTCTAGCCTCTATTAAGCATAGAAGTACTTCAGTGAAGGTATCTGAGAATGTCATGTTCATTCCCAGTGAAGCGTAGAAAATTCAAAGCTTTTCTGTTCACTTTAGGAGGGCATGAGGAAGACCATGCAGAAAGACAGACCAGAAGCATCCATCAATGCAGTGAGGGAGGAAGTAGGTGAGAGGTGTGTACAGATGACCCAAGACCAGTGAAAAATGAGCCTTCCTTTCTGGATCCTGTGAATTAAACAGATTATCTGTCCACCTCATGTGGATGGACAGTTTGTGAGTAAGACACTGTCCCCTTATACTTTCAGAATGACATGCCTCTGTTCATACTGAGTTCACTTATTTTTTTTAAATGTTAAGTTTATTTATCAGGAAAGAGAGAAAGACAATGAGAGAATATGTGCACCAGGGCCTCTTGCCACTGCAAACTCCAGACACATGTACCACTTTGTGCATTTGGCTTTATGTAGGTACTGGGGAATGGAACCATGGCCAACCCAGGAAAGTTTGACCAAGAAATCTCTCTGGCCCCTGACTTAACTTCTTAAACAGTTATCTTTCTCTCTCTCTCTATCTCTCTTTCTCTCTCTCTCTCTCTCTCACACACACACACACACACATTATTTGCACTGAAATGTATATGGTTAACATCCTAAGCCCTAGCACATAGAGGCAACACAGTAGAAAAAGTGAGAAATTTGAAAGGGTTAAGGTTAAGTTTCTTTCCTACCTGGAAAAGACAAAGAAGAAAGCCAAATCTCTTCATAAAGAAAACCAGACTGACTTTTGAGCACATGCAAGGGTGTGCTCTGAGGTTTCATATCTCTCTTCATTTAGAAAGTACCCCCAACTCAGACCTTCATAGTTGCATTTTTAAAAATTATTTTTGTTTATTTTTATTTATTTATTTGAGACCAACAGACAGACAGAAAGAGAAAGAGGGAAAGAGAGAGAGAGGGAGAGAATGGGCCCACCAGGACCTCCAGCACTGCAAATGAACTCCAGATACATGTGCCACCTTGTGCATATGTCTTACTTGGGTCCTGGGGAATCAAGCCTCAAACTCGGGTCCTTAGGCTTCACAGGCAAGTGCTTAACCGTTAAGCTATCTCTCCAGCATAGATCTTCATATTTTCAGATCTATTAGATATGCATAGTCCATTACTAGCATACAAAATAATATACACAATGATGTGTTTAATTTCTGCCTCAACTTTCTCGTGTGCTTTTCTTTTAGAAGGAAATCTGATCTTCACTAATTTATTATTATAAGATGGTAGGAAGTAGGGGTACTTTATGAAGGGTTTCAGAGTCCTGCTAAGGAGGTGTAGACTGCATCCAAACCTGTGGTCTGCTAGAATTGTGTTTTGGAAAGTCAGTATGGGTAACAGTGAACGGCATGGGATGGCGGCCATAGGACCACAGTCAAGCTCCTGAGGCAAGTTAGATGGGCTGAGGAGAGGGGATGCCCTCAGCCGCACCAAGAGGACAGACATGCAAACTACTTAGGCAATCAAATGGAAGATAACCAGAAAGTGACTTTATGCCTGGAGGGAGGAGAAAGGGAATGTCTGCTTTGATGGCAGATGAACTCAGTGTGGGCACAGGGAGCGTGTTCAGGAGATGACGGCTTTGCAGGTGAACAACTTGTGTTTTGGAGAATCAGAGAATTAATTTTTTTTTTTCAAGGAGTGAAGGAAGGAGGGAGAGAGAGAGATTAGGTGTACCAGGATGTCCTGCCACTGCAAATGAGCTCCAGGTGCATGCAGTACTTTGTGCATCTGGCTTTATGTGGGTACTGGAGAATTGAACCTAAGCAGCCAGGATTTGCAAACCAGTGCCTTTAACCACTGAGTCTTCTCCCCAGCCTCAGGTATTAAGAACAGAGAAATGAGAAAATATTGGGGGAAAATAAAAAATTTCAGATCACTCTTTTATGGTTTTTCAGTAATTGTTAGCCTGAGTAAAGTCTGTTTTGAAGTCAGGCTAGAGAATATTATTCTGAAGTGAATAAAGCCCAATTAAGCACTTCATAAACTTTTGTTTGGAGATTTATGTCCAGAGAATTTTACCTTAGACTAGTGTTGTTCAACCGGGTGCAATTTTATCTCCTTAGGTGACATTTGGCATTGGCTTGGGACAGTTCTGGTTGTCATAACTGGAGGAGATAGTGGCAGAAGCCAGCAATGCTGCTAAGTATCCCCAATAGGACAGTACCTACCAATCACCTGGTTGAAGATGTTAATAGTGCTGGGGTTCAGAAACCCTGGCCTTGGACAATCGAGCTAACAATTTTGCTGAAAGAGCTGAAATCACCCTTAAATTGTTTTTCTGATCGAGACACACCACAGAAAGACTTTGATGGAATGCATGAAAGGAGCTTGATATTCTGGCTGGAAGTCCATTCCTGTTAGTTTTTCTCATTCAAAAGGCCACTTACTGGGTCAAAAGCCCTTGTGTTCACAGAAGCACTTTGGCAGCACAGGCACACAGCATTGAGGGCTCCAAGAAAGTAGAGCACTTTCACCCAGTGAGCCCCTATGAAGGACAGCAGTCAATGCAGAGGCAAGAAGTTCAGTATGATGGGAACAGATGGGAAAGCACAGGCCACGCAGAGCATCTAAAATTGGAGGCTTGGAAACTGCCATTCCATCTGGCTGTTGCATCATTAAATATAATTACAGTAAGTTGAATGTGATCAGCACATAGCACACTGGTAATGCAGTGGGCTGAGCGCCACTGTGTGAAACTGCAAGACTTCTGGTCTTATTAGCTGGGTTACTTGCAGAAAATGCTTATCTACAAAGAGCTGATTGAAGATTTTTCACCTGTAAAATGAGCATTAAAAAAAATAACATCTTCCTTAAAGAACTGTGTTTGGCAGTAAATCAGTTACCACAGATAACTAACTTGTAGAGCTTCAGAAGCAATTAGTATATGGTAAGCAGGCTTCTAGTAACTTCTATGTGAATGCGCCTTGGAAGTCTAGCTAGTAGACCATGTTATTAGTATTTTTTTTTTTTTAATTTAGGAGTTTTTTCTAGCCAAGGCTGACCGGAAACTTACTCTGTAGCCCCAGGCTGGTCTTGAACTCACAGTGATCCTTCTACCTCAGCCTCCTAAGTGCTGGGATTGAAAAGTATACCTAGACCATCTTAGTGAAAGAGAACTAAATCCACCTATTCTACTGTGACTGTGAACTCATGGCTCTGGATAACTGACACAAAGATATCCATACAGAGATGCTGGGAACTAGCAGTGATTTGTAAACAAGCACTTTTAACCACTGAGCAATTTCTCCAGCCCCAGATTTCAAGAATTTATTCAAATTCAAGCGCAATCAAACAAATTTTCTTAGAATTTTAGCCCTGTGAATCTTTTTTATTGAGAACTTTAATATGTGAACATATTTCAAATTGATCATAGTCCCATTGGGTTATACTCTTATGTCCCCTCTCTCCCACCCCATTCCCATTAGGGCCCTCCTTAGTGGGGGTCTCAGTACTCACTGTGGGGTCATGAATGCACCAGTGGGTTTCTGGGGGGGGGGGCACAATGCTTCCCAGGACACCTTTTCACTCTGTTTCTGTACCTATTTCTGCCCCCTCTTCCATAATGTTCTCTGAGTCTTAAAGGGCATGTTTATGTCTCCTTTAGTGTTGAGCTCTCAGCAGCCTCTGACTTTCTGCTTTGATGAGTTCCGAGTCTGGAAGAGGTGCTCAGGGTAGCAGTGAGAACAGCTCTCATACTGCATCCATGCCTTCCTCTGTCGTGATTCCTGGTAGGTGTGATGGAGGTGATTTGTCTTGTGGTGGCAGTCAGCTTTCTTCGCTGGTTGTATTGATAGATCTTGTTTCTCTCCAGTATTTTCTGCTCTCTGGACCCTGGGTGGCCTATCAATCATCAATCTTAATGATTCTTTAACCAATTCACCTATTTAATCACATTTTATAAGTAGAAGGTATATGCAGAAATTTCTTGGCTTTTGTACCAAGAGAATAAGAGTTTAGCTTTACATTCCCTCATTCTCTATTCCATCCATAAAATTCTCTTTTCTCCTGATAATTTTAGTTTTTAGACTGATACTGGCTTTGTGATCATTATTCTATCATACACAGCTGGGCCAACAAACATTATACTTATTCTCTCTTGTTTTTAAATTTTCTTAGTTTCCTGTCATACACAATACCTGGTAGTAATTTACTGAAGTCCCAACCAATGCAGTCAGACTAACCATGTAGCCTGCCTGCTTCCTTTCCCTCCTGGAGACATTCCTATTGCTGCTGCTCCTTTATGGAATGGTCTGGACTGGGTTCTACTAGGCCTGTGCACAGCACTAGACGTGAAACCTGCCTTCATCCTCTGGGGAATTTTCTTACCCCGAGGTTGTGTGTGTTGCTATTTACTGTTTATCTATTTATTTATTTATTTTTGAGATTAAATTCACTCTGTAGTCTCAGGGTGGCCTTGAACTCAAGGTGATCCTATATCTGCCTTTCAAGTATTACGATTAAAGGTGTGTACCACCATGCTCTGTTTATTTTGTAGTGGACTGTACCCTCCAACAGCTTAGGGACAAGGTACATGCAAGAGACAGATTGGCTAAGTATAGAATTTCAGGATGGAAATGGAAATGATTTTCATGAGGATATTTAGGTCATTGTTCCATTTGCTTCTAGCACCCAGAATTACACCTGAGAATACCAAGCCAGTGTTCTATGTTCAGCCCTATTTCACTGAGATGTCTGATAGAATTGTGACTGCTTATCACTGGGTAAAAGTTCTCTTTCTTCAGGTCAATGATACCTCTCTGTATTCATTAATATCTTGAAGCAGGTACTTTTAGACTTTTAATATTATTTTTATCTATTTCAGTGAGATGGGTGGGGGAGAGAGAGAGAGAGAATTTCAAGGCCTCTAGCCTCTCTGCAAATGAAGTCCAGATGCATGCTGTCTAGTGCATCTAGATTTACGTGGTACTGGGGAATTGAACCAGGGACTTTAGGCTTTGTAGGCAAGTGCCTTAACCACTGAACCATCTCTCCAGCCCCCTGATGCAGATACTGTTGGTTGACTTTACTGATCCCATCATGAGTTCTTTCCTTTGGCAAGTTGTTTTCATCATTCTTGTTATTTTTATCTTGTAAATTTCATCCTCTGACTCTATGATCACTCTATTCTATGGCCTTTAAGAACTATTCTCATTATTTCTTCTATTTTTCTTCTTTTGGGGAGATTTTCTCAACTATACCTAGAGACATTTTTTTAATTGCTAGTCTTTGGAGGTGTGTATGTGTGTTGTTTTCTGCCACATCCTTAATGTCTAGACCAGTGTTTAGCACAGAGTTGAAAAGAGCAGGGGGTTGTTGAACTGAAATGAATAAGTGTTCTCACATATTTTGGTCCCCTGGATATTCTTATTCAGCTTGCAAACCTATTAAATAATCACCTTCTGTTCTTGCTTACCCTGGCCTCTGGAAAGTACCTTTCTGTTTCTATAAATTTGAATACTATAAATATGGAATTACATAGCATTTGTCTTTTCTTTTTCTTTTTCTTTTTCTTTTTACTGATAATTCATTTAGTATAATGTCTTCAAGGTTCCTCTGTGTGGGGTTATGTGCTGGAATCTCCTTCCTTCTTAAAAGTTAGTACTGCTCCCTTGTGTATGCAAACCTTATATTGTTTATCACCCATTATCCAAGGGCACTCAACTTTTTTGATTATGCCTACTGTATATAATGCCATTATGAAAATTGACAGATAGCTCTCAGCCTCAACCTTCTTTTCAAAGAATATATTCAGAATTGCTGTATCATATGACAATACTGTTTTTCATGTTTTGAGCAATTGCCATCCTGTTTTTTATAGAAGCGGCATCCTTTCACATTCTTATCTGTCAGGTCCAGTGCATGTAAGCTCCAGTTCTCTACATTCTCAATGTTCTTCTGCTTTCTTAAGAAAAGCCACCCAAGATGAGGGATGGAGTGCCGTTGGGATTGTGAGTTGCATTTCCCTAACATAAGGGATGTCTTCTCAAATTCTTCTTGGCCTCAACTCTATTGCTCCATCAGGAAACAATTACAAGTCCCTACTCTACTGTTGATAAGAATGGCTATCAGGTTTCACAGGCAACGTAGGCAGAAGTTGGGGCACGCAGGGAGCATCAGTGTGCAGATTTTTACCCATTCTCCCTTTTTTCAGTAAGATGTCCAGCCTTGGGCAGGGCTTATCACTCCTGAAACTCACATCACCCTGGTCAACCTCCCAGGATCATCCGGAGAGGAAGGAGGACAGTTGCTCTTGTGGAATATGTGGGAAATCAGCAAACTTGCCTTCTTGTTTCAGCCGTACTTAGACTCCACTTTCAGAGGTCACAGCCGATCCTGTTCCCCGAGCCTTTAAGGAGCCCTGTAACTCCAACCAGCACCCCCTCAGCACCACCCATCATAGTCCTTCTCAGCTCCCCAGTTTTTAACATTTTACCACTTTTCCTTTATCTTCTGGGTATATGTCTTTGTTTCATTATTTCAGGGAGGCTTTAAGTTGGCATGGAGTGAGTATGTCCTTAACTTGTTATTTTAATAAAAGCCCATAGTCATTTTATCATTAATTCCCCAATTAATATTGTAGCAGACAGCTTCAGGTTCACTGAGATGAACTTCCAGACCAGGCACAGTTATGGAGGAAGGGATTTATTGAAGCTTACAGATCCAGGGGAAGTTCCATAAGTGGCAGAAGAAGCTGGCCTGCCTTCACAGGACCAAGACGAGAGAGAGAAGCACTTGCCAAAAAGCCAAAAGCCACACAGCACACTTCAGGAATTCCAACTAGGCACACTTTGCATATCTTTAGATTGAAATCGGAAACTCACCACCACACCTTAAGATCACCCAGTGACATTGCCTCCAGCCAGGTAGCCAGCAGATGCAAACTACAAACAAACAACTGAATATATTGGGGGCCATCTATTCTATTCAAACCACCACAAATATGCTTTCATTTAAAGAGAGAGGGGGGAAGAAGAGATCAGAAAGAGAAAAGCTGTGAGGAAATGTATTTCCAAGATTTACTGAGGTCCAAGAAGGGTGACTTGCCCTGTTCCAGATACGTGCTGTTGTGTGTGATGCCCCAAAGTTCATCACGCGCTCATGACTCCACGTCAATTCTTCCTCCCATCAGATTTCTGCCTGGTTAAATTCTTTTTAGAGTTCAGTTTAGGAGAACAACATTCCTAATTCACATCATCCTCGATAGGAGGTCAGGATTTGCTACACACTATCATAATGCTTCACATAAAATCAGTACTCACTGGCTCTGGGGATACCTGTTTAGAAATGCTTGTGTGTTTTGGTTTGGTCTTTCACTTATGTAAAGCTACAAAAACATGTGTTTAGGGTCAGGATATGAATCCTGACAGAAATTTAAAAATTAGTTATTTTTTGTACAACCTTAAGTGAACTACAGCTTGTCTTATTCTGACCTAAGACATTCCTGGAAAATTATTTTTCAGGATGTAGCCAAACAACTTAGCAATTCATTGTTATCCATTACTCCTGGGGCAGCCATGGCCTTTAAGCCAGTTGTTGAGACTTGGAAAACTAGCCTTGCTCCTTGATCCAGCTTACATGAAACACCGTTACAAAGGCACGTGACATAACCCACTTAGCTATAGGATGTCCAAATGCTCCCTCCAACCTGAGAACCAATACTGCCCAAGAAGAAAGGTGCTGCTCTGATTGTCCACAGTTAAGATTCTAACCAGGTATTTTGGCATGTATAGTAATTTTAATTAATTATATTATATTCATGAGTAATAGCATATGAACCCAATGCCTGGGAAATTGCGATTATTATTTTACATGTATAGATGAAGAAATTAAGGCTCAGAATGTTACATGAGACTGTTTGCCCATTATCAAGCAACCAGTAAGACAAAAAACAGGGACAGATTGCCATTACCTACTCCCTATTCAATGCCTGCTATAAATCATGGCTTTATTTCTCAAAACATTTGTATTAAATTACATTGATGGATCAAAGAGATTCGGCATGTGAAAAAACAAGAGAAATGAGAAGGGATATAAAGTTGATTGAGACACAGTAGATCTAGAACCTTCTGCCATTCTTCCACAAACCAATTACCGACTCATCACACCCTTGAAATGCAATTGCTATGTGTTCACCTGGGCCTAGAGCTGTGAACATTACTTGGTAATTTTGAACACAAGAACTGATCCTATGTAAAAAGAACACCAGGAAGCTGCCTATGTTCTCTATAATATATACCAGTTCTGGAAGAAAGTCAGCAACTGGAGAAAAGCCTACTGCACACCAGTTTCCATTACGAGGAAGAGCAAAGTGATTTACACAAGGCTGTGCAATTTGTCCCACGCCAATGTGGATGCAGGAGTGAACTGCTCCCTGTCTATAGTGACACATCTGCACCGAGGGCCCACATGCTCGCCTTAGCTGAGCCTCGGGTAGGAGTTGTGGCCTCTTTCAGGGCCTCTGAGGCTGTCGGTGCATGCTTCCTGCCCTCGTTGGATTTGCACATATAACTAAGATGAGCGTGGTCGCTTGCAGTTAGGACGATCCGGGTACGCGCCTTCATTTTGAAAGCCAAGGATGTGTCACATCGACTGGGAATCCTGTTCTTCACAGAGAAGCAAGTGGCAGCCTGTATCATTACTTCATAAGTTTAGGCAGTTTTCTTCCTGCTCCTTAGAGAAAGCCTTCAGCCTGAGAGGAGGCAAGGAATTCAGGTCCACGAAAAGGAACTGAAAGGAATGCTGCCCGCTTGCGTGAGAGCTGAGTATGATTTCTGTATCGAGGGAAATGACAGATGTCTTCACATTATGGAAACCACTTGAAGCACAACCTTAAAATAGTGCTTTGGAGATAGGTGGGGACAGACAGAAATTTGTCTCTGCACTTTAAACCTTTCCTCTTCCACAAGGCTTTTTATAGTCAGTGTATGTTTTGGACTAGAGCTGAGAAAGAGAATTTCTAGCCTTGGGTGTTGCTGCCACCTACAGGGCAGGAGGACTGTGAACAGAAGCTAGCCCTTCTCCAAGGACACGGATGCTTCCGCACTATGTAAAGATAAACTCCCGAAATCCACAAATTTATTTCTTCAACTATTCAGGTTTATTTTTTAGTATCCCAGTGACCCAATTATACAGTTTGTTTTCTGTCTTACAGAAATAGGAGTAAGTTGCCTTGCTTAGATTGGTGTGGACATACACAGATATTTGAAATAAGAAGTCTAGAACAACTTCTTTATCATAAAAATATCCCAAGGGCAAGCATATATCCTGGGAAACTTCACGGGGAAAGGAGGAAGGTTCTTGATCCCACTGTATTACATTTCCCCCAGCCCCACTGGCTGAGACTAAAATACAAAGAGTGAAAAGACACAAAGCCATTCTACAACAAAGGGAGACAAATGGAGATAATGCAGATGTAAGGGTTACTTAGATCATGAATAAGAAGTTATTTTTGATAGATAATAAATATAATTGGTCTTGCAGAAGAAAGAGGAAATATCTTTTAAAGTCTAAAGGAAATTTGTGGTTCATGAAGAAAATGGTCTAGGGATTGGAAATTAGCTTAGTCTATAATGTTGCCTTGAAAGCACGAGGACCTGAGTTCAATTCCCAGTACCTACATAAAAAGCTGGGCACAGAAATGTGCGCCTGTATTCTCGGTTCTGGGAAGGCAGAAACAGGAGCATCCCTGGGACTCACGGACCAGCCAGTTTGGTTTAACTGGTGAACTCCAGGCTGATGAGAGACCATGTCTCCAAAAAACAACAAACAAAAAAGGCAGACAGCATTCTTGAGGAAGACACCGGAGTCTGTACTCTGGCCTTTACACTCATGCACATTCCCCACAGATGTGCTCCAAACATAGACACAAACAAGGGCACATTAGAACCTGTCATCTTATCTTAGAAGGCACCATCTAAGTCTATGGTACTAGTGCCGTGTGAAACATCTCCCTAGAACATAGATGGGTAGGATCAAAAAGCCAACTGGGTTTACCCATAATTAAAATTAAAATGATTTCTAAGTGAATAAAGGATGGGTTTTGGAAGCCTGTGCCAACTAATTATTGCTTTTACATAATGTTATGAATATTGGCATTTTGCTGGCTTTTGGCACTTTGCAGAATTATGCATAGTGCATAGTCATGGAATAATTATCATTAGTGTTAAAAACTTTGTATCTTTGAATGAAAACGATCATTACTTTCCAATTATTTGGATAATGAAGGTAAAAAAGACCCAGTTGATAAAGAAATTCTCTGAAAATAAATAAAAATATTTGGATAAATAATGAAAAATAACCATAAGATGGGCAGCATTCTCCCTGTCAACCAAAACTAAAAATGAATGAATGAAATGCACAAACTTTATGCAATATAAACTTTATAAAAGCATATGAGTCTATCATGTGAAAATAAGACTTTGAAAATCAATATGAATTAAAGTATTCTGAAACTCAACTCTAATAATATGCATCCTAAAGACTGAAGAAAAACAACATATTTTGTAAAATGTTTATTTGAATTCTTCAAATAGAAGATTTTTAAAATATAGCACACTGGAAGATGATACAAGGAAGGAGAAAAACATCAACCCAAATGACAGCATCTAAAATTAGAACGTGAATATTTAGTTCAACGTTTTCATGACAGTTTTCTACAAAGCTTTAACTTAGTTTCTAAAACAGTAGAATGCTGGAGCCTGAAGCCCCCTGAGTGTGGCTTACAGTACTGTACGTTTCATCTTCTTGCAGGCCCCTCTGCTGTGTAAGGGCCACCTCGTAGAGCATCTGGGGTGAGCTCCGTGATGAAGTTTGCCACCTCGCAGAGGAGATAAGACCCCTAGAAACCTATGCTCCCTGGACACACTGCAGAGCCCCTTCTGCACTTGTTCACCTTCTAGTAGAACATAGCCCATGGACAGCTCCACACAACTCAGAAAGGAATGCCTGCTTGCAAATCTGAAGACATGACATTCCACGAATGATTATTTTATGTAAATGTATATAATCATAACTATGACCAGGATTGTTGCCAAAATGAAATGCAACATTATTTTTCACAGATCACTCACTACAGTGACAGGAGAACTGTGTATGCAAACATGTTTAAGGTTATACAGGGGCCCACAGCAAGACTCCCACCAAATCAGGACATCTGTTTTAACTTTCTAGTGGTGTACCAAGTGATAAGGGTCACCATGTGGTCAATTTAATGAATCAGGTGGCAATTTGCAACTCCAAGTGTGCCCGTGATAGAAACCACTGAAACATGCTGAATACAAGTCAGGATTGACAAAAGTAGACTTTGCAAACACAGTCTGCACATGAATATGCACCAAGTGTGATCTTTCTCTCCCTCTGAAGTTCTCAGCTTTAGGAATTAAAAGATGTTTGTTGTTGTGTGGGCTCTAGAATGATATTGATAAAAATATGATAATTCATTTGATATGAATTTTTAGTGACCAACATCTGCTGTTGGAGAATCTTACTATCTTTATTTTTTTTTTAACTTTTTGTAGTACCAAGGATTGTACCTAGGGCCCTGAGCATGCTATACAAACATTCTACCACTGAGCTACACCCCTAGGTCCTAGTGTTATAGAATCTTAAAACTCCCATTTGGCAAAGTCAGTGTTATAGAATTTCTCATTTCCTATGATTGGTGGCATCATAATATATTTATCAGGGATTCAAAACTGGTTTCTTTAGACTTAAAAATATGCTAAGCATAGTAACTATTGAAATCCTACTGATGGGCTGGAGAGATGACTTGGTGGTTAAAGCACTTGCTTACAATGCCTAAAGACCTGGGTTCAATTCCCTAGTACCCATATAAAGCCAGATGCACAAAGTGGTGCATTCATATGAAGTTTGTTTATAGTGGCTAGAGGCCCTGGTACACCAGTTGTCTTCCCCAATTTCTCTCCCTCCCTCCCTCTCTCTTTTTGTCCCCTTGCAAATAAATAAAATGTAAGACAAAAATCATATTGATACTTCTTTTTGCTAAAGGAATAAAATGTCATAGCAATACAAATAATAAAGTTTATTGTTTAAATAGCAGAATTTTAGCATACATGTGGATTTTAACCATTAAAATTTCTCCTTTGAGGCCATACATATTTAATTTGCCATCATTCCAAATGTTCTTTAGACTCATTGTAATGGCCCCAAAGCCAGCATTCAGCATGCAAGAAAAATCAATTCCATTACTTTTGTTCACTAACTCCCTTTATCTTGAAAGTTGTTTCAAGCAGCTTTTGGCTATTTTCAAAGGGGTAAAAATTATGTCAATGTTCAAAGTATTAAAGTTCAAAGTATCACTAATTTCAATGATTATTTGCATTGACAGTAGTATCCTAAGTACAAATTGAAATTAATATCATAGAGGGGCATGGTATGTTAGGACAAAAGTAATATGTACCTTAAAATTGCTAGACTCATTTGATATCTACTTTCTGACTTTCTGGTGCTAATTATAAGTCCTGAAGAACAGGGAACATGGTATTTCAATTATATATTTCTCTTGTTTAATCTCTCCTACCCCCGACCACTGCATCCCAACATAGGACCTGAGGCTGGTGATGAAAAAGGTGTTGAATTAATTAAAGTGACATTAACCTCCTTATTAGACAGATAGGCCGGGCTATATATCATATATTTAATACTTCTGTTCATTTTTCTATGGTTTAGGATATACCTGAATTCATATATATGTACATTAATAATCTTGCATGATTTTCTATAAATTAAAGAATTGTTCAATATGAATCCCAGCAAACAACTCAGATTTAATAGATGAGCATTTCTGTCAACTTCTGATTATACTGGTTTGCATATTATATACCTTTAGTTCCTGCTACTCAAGCTTCCTTTCTGGGAAGAGAATTGCAAGAGTTTCAACTTGATAAGAATCAACAGTGGTATAGTTTAAGTACGTTCTCCTTGCCTCATTCAAGTCTGCATGGCTAATAAGATCAACCTTTAATGACATTAGTCACAATGTCATTAGAAGTCCAAACTAACTAGACTGTACCAGGCTGCTCACTGTTATATGGTGTGTCACTATTTGGACTAGTTGATGGCTAAGTGGACCTGAGTATCTGTTGACAGCATTTCATGCTTATGAATGAGATCTGTTGCAGTAATGGGTTTGAATTAAAATATCCACTAATGCATAATGTTCTACCCTAACCAATCAAAGTTGGTACAGCTTTAGGATAAATATACTGAGGTAACATCAAAAGCAGTGTGTGTTAACTTGGCTTGAACACCATTTATTATACAATTCAGGAGCTGAAAAGAAATGAAGACATTCTGAAGCAGGGTTGAATTAGTCATGTGGCTGGTGTTTTGTTGGAAATTATAACATAAAATTAGAATAACTAAGTGATTTTCTGGAAGTAGAATTTTGGCGTTTTCAATCAATAACACTTTAAATACACTTTGGCTAAAGTATTAGCAAATATGCTACAAACCAATATAAGCAGCATTGCTTTATTTGATGATAAACAAATAACACTTTGCATTTGCCAATTTGTTCAGATAGGTTTCTGATGTGAGACTGGCTTTAGCACATCTTGCAGGCGCACACCTTTGCCAGCCATGAATGATACCTCAGTTGGCCTAGAAAAGAACACAGGTACCTGGGTTATTTGGTGAAATACACATAGAGAAAGAAGGAAGGGGAAAAGGAGAGATGCAGGGAGGAGAAAGGAGGAGAGGAAAAAAGAAAGTACTGCCTATAATTTCTTTATTCCTTTTCCCCTCTGAAAAAATGTTATATAATGAACAATATTCTTGCCTTATAAGCAAGGTAAATACATACAATAATGTGAGTTACTAATACTTTTTTCTTTCATTGTCAAAGGCAAGGAAAGTTTCCAACAAGATGAATTTGGGCTGAAATTGGCAACTTCCCATACACTCCAAGTATCTTAACTGTCCTCAGAGAAACCCACAACTACATTACAGGGTCAGGCGTTATGCATATTAGCTGAGATACACAAGTTAAAAAATCAAAATGCCCATTTTCAATAACAAGGAGGGTCTAATGGGAGGGGGTAGATCACAGATGAGCCTAAATAATGGTACCAAACTGCCTGTATTTACTGAAAAGAAAACTAATGAATTAAATTAAAAAAAAAAATCAAAATGCCTATTTCTCAGACCTGCTTGGATTATTATCGTTGTAGGTTGGCTAAAACAAATAAAAATACTCATGTGATTGAAATTAATTTGACAATCAGACTAATTGGAGCACTGTGACTTAATTAAACATTTTCTTTTGTTCAAAATATTATATACTAGGTATGTATGTATATGTGTGTGTAAAGAATGTTTATGGGTGGATATGTATATGTATATGGTGTGTGTGAGCAATTTCATGTTGCTTTAAAAATTATGACATTTATGCTTAATCTTCCCCCTTTGGGCAAGTTAACACAAAATGATATTATTAAGCAGAAGAGATCACATTTTTGTTACTGTAATTGTTCTTCCTTCTTTTAGAGCATTTGTTAGCACCTGCCACGAGACCTGTGATGGATGTCTTCTGCCCACACTCCCGGCACTTTCCCGCCTCCTGCATCCCGCCATCATCTCCCACACCCCAGTCCCAAATCTGTCCACTTTCCTCTATGCGGTTGTCACTGTGATTCATGAGCCAGAATTGTAAATGAAAAAAACAAACAAAAAGTCACTCTGGATGTCCCAACATTTTCTTCTCTGGAAATTCCACCAAAAAATTCAAGTTGTACTCATCAGATGCATGCAGATATCATATTGATTGGCAACAATGTACATGGACCCACACAGGACATGCTGCGTAAGACTGCTAAAATGTTCTATTAATGGCTGAATGCCTGCTGATTATGGGCTACTCAGAATTGATGTAAAAAATTGTGTGTATGCATTTTTTTGAATGCCCATGCTCTCTCTTGCCAATGACTGCTTTCAGCCAGTTACTTTAAGTGTCCTGTGCCTAGACCATAGGAAGTCTTCATTTTCCTAGCCAATAAAGTGATCATGGTTCAAGGTCTCTCTTAACACTTGCATAAAAACTGTGAACACTACACTGTCATATTGCCATCTTGAGCGCAGAGGTGAAGGGCGAGGGACCCTTTTAAGATATTCTGAGTAGTAAGGGTAGAGCCTTAGTGGCTTCATGGGGAGAGGTTAGAGTAGGACCGATGAGAGTAAGCCCATCGGAATTAGTTCTGTGAAAGCATCTTTCAGGTTGACAAGCAACCAGGTCTCAAAGAAAAGGAAAAGAGCCTAATGGCCCTAAAACCACAGACAGGGAGCTTCAAGCTTGTGAGGCTGTCTTTGTGCCTCTATTACAAGATATCAACGTTATCCTCACAGGTCTCAGCACTATACAAATGCCAGTGAAGGAGCAAGCAGACTTAACAGAGTCAAAGGCAGAAACTCCAATCTGGGATTCACCTGTGACTCAGAACTCTTTGTTAATGAATTATTCCAAAGAAAAGACATGACTGAGGGATACTTTCTCCATCAGAGAAGACCTCTAGGTTCAGTAGCTAGGTCAAGGTACTAGAAATGCTCGGGTCCACAGGTTCTTTGCCAACCTTAATGGACTCCAGGTGCTCACCTGGGTATACAGCTTGAAGTAGTAAAGATCACAACAGCCTGATGCATACGGTAGAGCCCTCCAGAGACCAGGTGAACAACCACTCCGTGAGGCCTCTATGTTGTGACCTATATGCAGACTGCAACCTATTTGCAAATGGACCTCCCTACTCAGTTCAGTGCTGGGGAGGACATGAGATCGGTGTAAAAATAATCTAGGTATCAAGTCAAAACCCACTATCTTCAAAGGTAATTCATGAAGTCCACATTGCTATTTTATCCAAATTCTAAAACTTTGATTTGATGGCAGTATAAACTATTACCTCTTAAACGTAGCAACTTTAATTCATCTCACAATTATTTTAGTTTCTGTTTCAACACCCTTCTTACTTTCTGCAGAGGAACGTGAGTTAATATCAGCATCACACAGCTACAGGGCAAAAATAAAAGGATGGTTTTGAAGACTTGCGAAGAAAAGTCATTTGGAAGGAATGATATAAGAAGTAATATTCTTTGTATGGGAAAATGATCTTTATTTTCACTGTCTATATAACTGTTCAAGCATTTGGTCTGTTCATTTAAAATGATGTAATAAATATATTAGTCATTTAGCATTACATTAGATAAAACTTTGAAAGGTCAATATCCATTAACGCTAGAAGACTGACCACATTCAGCTCTGTAACTGTGCGATTTTGCACATACATAAAAATGTTAAAAGGAATTTTAGATGAGTGATAACATTCCACTTGAAAGTGGTAAGAATGATGCATTCTCACTTAAAGGCATACCTTCCCACGACATATGATTTTAAATTTGGCTTGTGAAATATCTCTCACTGATCAAAGACATCCTCCAAAATGCAATCCAAATTTGTTTTTTCTTTTATCTAAGGAGAGTTCTCTTTTCCATGGCCTCTGGTAAACAGAGGCACCTACATCGCCAAGGAAGTGCCTGCCAGATTTCAAATGACTTGCACCCTGAAGTTCATCTCTGGACACTGAAAAGTGGACCACCATATTTTCATTAAGAAAGCCACCATATGCCACCAAATTCATACAAGAAATGCAAAGGTTATTTTGTTTTGTGTTTTGTCCGCAGCCTTTTGCCAATGGGATGCTCCCACTTCAAGGAAATGCACACTCTCATCAGGGTCTTTCTTACAAGATGAGCACCTCTGTCAGAAGTGTCTTAATTTCTTATCACAGAATTTTAGCCACACGTAGACCAATAAATAATGCATATGTCCGTCTCTTTGTTGTGTGTCCTGGACTCACAGAGCTGGGCGCCTGACAGGCGTGTCAGGACCAGCCACCAGAGATCTGACAGGACAGGAACTAACAAGTTTCTCTCAGCTCATAGAGAAAGTAGACAATGGTCAAACTGCAGAAAGAAATCTTGAAACAAAATAAGATTTAAAAAACAACACAAATCCTGTTTCCTTTTACCTAAGTGTTTTCTATGAGGCGATTTCCAACAACACACAGGGACTGGTCATTTTATAGGACTGCCCAGCCCCCTCTCTTCCTCACGCTTGCTCGGCCATTTACGCCTGGCCACGGATCAATATGAGCAATTCTTGGAGAAATACGATGTCGCCATGACAACCAAGCCACAAATTCTCAGTGGAAAGCAGTGAGACCAGTCGTGAACTCTCCAGAGGTTTCTAGGCCTATAAGGCAAGATGTCTTAAAATGCAGGGATGGACAGAGGGAAAGAAAGAGGGAGTAATTCATTCTTTATTACTGGTTTAATGATGTCTGATCCAAAGTACAGTGTTCACTCTGGGTGATTCCTCATCAGAACCTGCATTTCCTAATGAATCTTTCCTTTCTGAAACGCCCCTTTGTTTGCTTCTGTCAGAGACAGCCAATCACATTTGAATCCCCACTATAAGTCCACTCATATTAAGGGATGATGGAAATTTATTCTACTTTTGAAATGGTATAAAACTGATCTATTCCTGTCAAACACAATGAACCCTTAAGTAAATACTTGATTTATGGATTTAATTGCCTGACAGGACGGTTGATGGGAACTTTAAAAGACTAGTCAAAATTAGGCAGTTTCATTTCAAATGAAAACTAACTCAAGAATAATTTTTATTATATAAATTTAATATTGCTGTTATCCTTTCCTTTTTACAATGAGATAAATAGATATTTTTTTCCTCTGGAATATTCTGGCAGGGAGAGGGGCTAATTTGTATGTTAAAAATTACTGTCAATACCGAAGATGCTGTAAGTCTGTCTCAGGATGCTGAAGAATTGTGGCTGGGAACAACGCACAGCTGTAATCCTCTTGTGAGGAATCTTGGCAGAGTGGAGGGGGGATGACACACCATGCCATCGCCCCTGGGCCTATTGGGGCTCCAAGATGACTTCGGGGACCTGACACAGATTGCAGGCTACACCTTTCACTGAAAATTAAATCTCAGTAGCTCTCCTCGGGGAAGAACCAGGGGACTGTTTGCAGCTGCCCCCTGTCAGCAAAGGCTACACGATGTGGAAATCTCTTAACTAAGCTGACAGGACACAGACAGGATGAACCGGAAGTATGATATGTGGACCAGTACACAAAGATGTGAGAGTGTAGCGGGGACACAGCATCCAGATGACACAGGACAGAGAAATATCCAGTGGGGCAGGGGAGACACCAAACTCTTTCATTCACGGTAATTAGGGACTTCCTAGAATCTCGTGGTTTCCAGTGATCCAGTAATGCTATTCAACTTTGGCATTTTTTTTTCTTCTTGTAGTTAATTAGCCATTAAACAGAAACAAAAATCTATGTTTACATCTTTCTGACTGTAACAGCCCTGCATATTTCTATTTTTTTCCTACAAAGAGAATATCATAGTAAAAGACTTTGACATAGAATGTGGCTCATTGTATGAGGGTGGATTCCACTTTGCCTTTGACCGTGTCTGTTCCTGCCATGCTGGGCTGCCCCTCCCTGTTACAGTTCCGTCTGAACATTGGAAGGTAAACACGTGCTAATATGACAATCTGTTTCTACCCTCTCCTCATCTCTCCATTTCTGCCTGGCTCTTGCTAGGTCTCACAGTTAGGAATATTTAAGATGTCAATATTCTTCCCATTTTCCTGTCTCTGTCTAAGATGATAATGAACTATGAGAATCAGTTTCCCTTCTTGGTCAGGTCATAAAACCCTTGTACAGAAATAATCGATAAAAGCCAAAAAGATAACAGCTCCACACTGTGACCTCTGGAGGTGACCATTAACTTCAAGTGCTAAGGGAAAGCATGCCACAAAGACGTCCTCGTCCTTTAGTCCTCCCACCACAGAGTCCTCTCTTGCCCTCCCACCACAGCCTCCATTTCAGGGTCCTCCCAGCACCTTCCCAAGGACCCCAAGGCTGCGTCAGCTTTATCATTTTATATCTGACTATTGATCAATGGCTTTCACCTGGAATCTCAGATTCTTCCAGAACATGTCTGTCAGGCATGTCCTCAGCATCATGGGTGTTCGCTGTGTTTGAGTTGTTGTCATGCTTGCCCAGGATGGCTGGAGCTGAGAGAAAGAGAGAGAGAGAAGAGAGAGGGAGGAGGAGGAGGAGAGAGAGAGAGAGAGAGAGAGAGAGAGGGAGAGAAAACACCATTAGATTAGTGCAGTCCCACAGATAGTGTGGGACACACTATGTAAACACAAATAATAAATTGAAATAAAATGTATCCTCTAAGTATTTATTGGCAGACACATAATTAGTTGAAAAATCCATAGATGTGACTATCTCGAAAGAAAAATAAGTTCATGGCATCAGCTTAAGAGCTGCAAAGCTACAGAGTAACAAAGTGAGGCTTTCCAAATAGAAATTGTGTTTTTAATGCATAAATCTACCACAGTATATAGTCAATTAACGGCAGCAAGACTTAGAGAAGACACTAGTTTATTCACTTAGAGAGGCCTCTCTGCAATTCAGCAGCTCTTACTTCTGCTGCACAAATCACAGCCCACGAATACTTTATACTTTGCATTTTGGCTCTATTTCATTGCATTGAAAATACAACATCAAACACCAAAAAAATCTTACAAAAGGTAACAGAATTAATACACTGAAAATTATGTGGCGGTCTAGTGTGTGAACAGTACTTCTCCCTAACAGCTTAGATATATTCAAAGATTTCTTATAAATGCATTATAACCTCCAACGCTAGGTTTCCAAAGGTTGCAATACTTGGTCTAAATTATCCTTATCGGTAACACATCCAAATATTACATTTGTTTCAGCAGTTGTCTGTTATATACACACACTACTGAGTAAATATAAAGTCAGGTATACACATACATATACACTCTATCAAGTACCTGTGTGCTCATACACACATGCATGTATACATACACTATGGAGTATACATGCATGCCTATATATACATATACATATACATATATATACACACACACAAATACACATACATATGTTTGTGTGTATATATATACATTATAGTTTCATATTCATATATACACTGAATGCAAATGTATGTCCCCCATAGATTCTTGAATTTTAGATTAAGTTTTCTACTTGAGTCTCTAGCAGGAAGATCCCTGAGGGAGGAGGTGTGTCATTGGGGTTGGATCTTCAGTCCAGTCACACTAGGTGTGTGGAGAGCCAGTCTGAGCTCCAGCTGTCTGTGCTTCTCTCCCTCCCTCTCTCTCTCTCTCTCTCTCTCTCTCTCTCTATCTGTCTATCTCTCTATCTATATGATGTAGATGCTGGAATGAGCCAACTTCTTTCACCATAATGGAGCTTTCTTTGGAATCTGCAATCCTGAAACAAGCCTCTCCCTCCCATAAGATGCTTCTCCTCTGGTGCTTGTCCAGCAATAAGAGGGTAACTGCAGCACACATATATACTATTGGATATATATCTATACTCATATACACACACTACTGACTATATGTGCACTCATATATACATACACACATATACAGGGATGCATGAGTGTACAGATGCTGGGCACATACATTTACACACATACTACTGTGACCAGAGGGGTTTTATGTCTCAGTTTCTGTAGTAAATACTACCAGTGCTTACAGATATTGATAAATACACCATACTCATAAGCCAAAAATGAAATAAGCAGATCGCATCACTGTACATCACCCCACTAGTATGCCTGGACCACTGCTCTAAGCATCCCTTGGGGAAGAAGACAGAGGCAGGAGGCTGTGCTACTTAACACTCAGGAAGCATGGCACAAAGGTGTGCAGCCCAAGGCCCAGCAGAGAAGCCACACTCACATCCATCACGCTCCTCTCCCTGCTTTCCTGGGGCACACACAACACTGTGGGTATACCTGAAAGACCAGCAGACACGCTTTGAGGGAGACAGGAAACACTTCTGGTGAAAACCCCTGAGATAGGGTAACAGCACTCCAGAATCACATAGTCATCCTTTTCTAAGACCTTTTACTTAGAAACAAATATAGTACGAGTGTAACATTAATTTTTTAAAAATAGTTTTAAATTTTTATTTATTTATTTGAGAGAGAGAGAGAGAGGCAGAGAGAGAAAGAAGGCAGAGAGAGGGAGACAATGTGAACACCAGGGCTTCCACCTGCTGCAAATTAACTCTAGAAGCATGCACCACCTTGTGCATCTGGCTTACATGGGTCCTGGGGAACCAAATCTGGGTCCTTTGGCTGCGCAGGCAAGCACCTTCATCAGTAAGCCATTTCTCCAGCCTTAACATTCTTATTTTAACTAATTAAACCTGATTTTTTTTTTTACATTGCAGACTGAAATTTTCTGAAAAAAGCCACAAAAATATATAATATGCTTATTTCATTTCTGAGTCATGAATATAACAGTTGCTGGACCATAGGAACCATCTGGAAGGATTTCTGGAATGAACAAATGAACAGCAAGTTGAGGCAGAGGTGCCAGGCTGGACGTTACTGCAGGAGGATATTTCTGCCAGATGTGTCTTGGCTACAGTGGGTGAGTCTGTGAAGTGGAGATGTGGGTTAGTCTGAGATCTGGAAGGAAAGGCACATGTATTCTACCTAGCAGTTATTCTTATTGCTGCCTCTAATATAATGTTTTTCAATCTAACTCCTACTTACAGATTATCTTTGAATCCAAGGATTCTAAAATGTTTAAGTGGGATAGTTAAATGAATCAAAGCTACAGAAAACTGTTGTAGTTGTCAAAATTTCCCACCTGGTTTTAATGATTCTTCATCTCTACATATCTTACTTGTTAATTTTCTGAAGCATTTTCATTGGGATTTATGATCGGGAATCAATCATGGGGCTAGTCTTTGCTAAAATCCATGTGGTAGTTCCTCTGTTTATTAGAGTAAATGCATTTCGTTAGTTACCCAATACATTGGTCTCTCATGACTTCACACATTCTTTCAGCGATTCATTTATTCATTCTTCCCACAAATATTTATCAAGTACTGAATATTTAACATGCCATTCTAAATAGAGACTTTCAAGGAAAAGAGGATATGATATTAGGCTACAAAAGCATATATATGCCTATGACCATTTTGAGTGGCAATAATGTTGTCCCAAGCTGAAATGATATACCAAGTTTCCTAAAAACGTAGAAAGTTAGACACAGGCTTATCATCCAGGTCCTCAAAAAACTTACTGTAGTAGGATGCATCCAGTTATCTCTGCCTCTACTGCTGATTCTGGAGGGAGTGATTTGTGTGAGGGTAGAGGCTAGGTAAAGGTTGTTCAGGTATCTTGCTCAAATTACTGATTAGTTTGAAAATCTGAAGATGTACAAGACTGGTCATTTTCTTGGTGGTTCATAGAATAGCCAATTAAATGTCCTGTAGAAGAACAGGCCACCTTATGGCCACTGGGAACAACAGGCTTTGGCGAGGTTAATTACTGCCATTGCACAGTTTTGTGTTTGTCTGATAGGCTAATCCTTGTCATTGTTCTTTGGGGCGTTTCATGTGATGTTTCATCATTAAGTTCTGACATGATGTGTGGCCAAGGCTTCTCAAATGAATCATTTCAAAATTGGAAAAATCAACACGTATTGATTTTGGGCTTATTATGGGTTAGCTCTTTTGCTAGACTGTGTGGGGTAGACAAGTTAAGGTATTTTTTTTAATGTGCCCTCCTTGTGATCTAGATGACTTACAGTGAGAAATACTAGCCAGGAGCCTTAGAGACCACATTCTAGGAGCAAACTGCTTTTGAGGACAGCGGAGGAGAAGGGCTCTGCAATAAAGTGCTAAGAAGGTGACATCTGAATGAGGCCTTCTTGAATGGGGCTGAAGAAACTCAAAGGGAGTCATTCGCACAAAAGAAAAAGGTGTGAAGACAGGTATAACTGTGGAAATACCATATGCCTCAGCCACAGTTGTGCTGGCTCATGCTGCTGGCTGCCTACCTGGGATGTGATGGTAATGAATTCTCCATACTTGTCTCTTTGAGCTTTCCCTAAAGTGCTACAGTTGGCTAATTCTTCTCACCTGCAGAACTTATAGACAGGTTTTCCTTTGCCCTAGATAGTCAATAATTTGATCTTTACTGATGGTGAACCCATTTATCATAGCACGTTGTCCTTTCACTATACATATTGACTTTTATTTGTCAATACCAAAGTCCATTTGTAGCTCATCACTAAAGTTCTTGGATGTTTTCAGTAGTTTCTGAAGGTGCATTTCAGAGCTCAGCAGAGTAGTACTTTTGCCATCAATACAGTGCAAATGGTTGCCAGACTCATCTTTGGGTTAAAAATCAACTGTTGTTTCTTCTGTAATGGATTCTGAAAATGTTCACATTTGGATGGTCTGAGCCACAACTGGACTCTTCGGGACATTTCTCTACTGCACGTAAGGCATGTTACTTCACAAACCTCCACATGCTGACAGCTGAAAGGCCCCTGCCCTAAATATCTTTGCAACTTCTGCAATGACTTAAAAGAGAGGAATCCATGTGGTCTATATGGACATGTTAGACTCTAGTACCGGGAGTTAAGCAGGAATTTCTCTAAGGCTCCAGGTAGTGCTGCCCCACATCTTCTGTTCTCTGTCCTGGTACCCTCATATGTGTGTGTGTGTGTGTGTGTGTGTGTGTGTGTGTGTGTGTGTGTGTGTGTGTCAAAATCTATATCAGTCGCAGTGTGAATAAAACCAGCAGCATCACATAATGTTTTCAATACAATGACCTATGAAAGATTTGAACAAAGAGCCATTCATCATAAGGGTCGACTTTAAGAACAAACGGGGATATTTATGGGAAATCTTTTATACAATGATATGATAATTTGAAATGTTGGTCAAGTGCATAGAACATACCACAGTAGCAACAGATAGATTCCAGACAAAATCTTCATCATTTAATAATCAAAAGCATAAAGATAATTAATATGTAGGTTAGAGAGGTCAGAACCCATGGAATAAAACACCCAACTTCAACTCTACTGGATGAGCTTGAGAATTTAGGCCTCATTCCACTCTGAAGGAAGTACTGAGAAATAAATTAAAAGAATCTTTCTAGAAAGTAAAATAAAATAAAATTCTGGTTGAAGTAAATGTTAATGTGGTCCTTACAATTTCCCCCACCCCCTCTCTCTTATACACACACAGTCATATATTTTAAATTAGAAGGAAACAAATTCCATGAAAAGACTTTAAGTGCTAACACCAACTTGGAAACTAGCTTGAACAGACCTTCAAATTCAGTTTACAAAGCAGTTTGTTCTGAACAGATGCCTTATCAGGAAAGCATTATCTAGCTAAAGAGCTGTGTATATATAACCCTGACTTTAAAAGAGTATCTATTGTGATAATCTCATGGCAGGATCTCTTGATTATATTTGAATAGCAACACCTACAGCTGGTGTCTACTCCAGGCTTACTTTATTTTCAATATGAAAAGAGAAATTGTTTAGTGATGCCAAAAGTTAAATTAGGCATCTCATGTCTCTTTATGACAGAGTGCTAAGTGTCTCATGGGCAAGTTCAGCAAGTGAGAATAATATAATACTTGCATGTTTCTACTGTCTTCCTACAATGATGATCCGATAAAGAATATTATTCAGGGGTGTAGTTTCCCAGCATAAATGGAATATTACTTGAGGTGTGATCTTCTAATTTGAATTGGTTCGTTGGTTCTAATATAATTAGTTCAAAGATGATATATATTTAAACTGGCAAAGGAATGAACTTTTGAAAAATTCCATGAGCAATAATATTGGTTACCTTATTTAGGTGGGTGTAATTTATTATTTTGTTTAAATAATATGCATCCAAATGGAAGGTCAAATTGTTGACTAATTAGGCTAAGAAGAAAATATGCCATAGCTGACAGCTACAGGTAAGATCATTCAATGAATCTGAGGGAAGGTGAGTTTTTGGAACCTCTTTAAACACTGTTTCGGCGTTGGGGAGACAACTGTCAGTAAAGTGTTTGCCTTTCAAGCAAGCATAAGCACCCAAGTACAATGCACAGAGCCCAGTTTAAAACGCTGGTCATGGTGTTGTACTCTTGCAATCCCAGCACTGGAGAGGTGGAGACAGGTCCCCGGAGCTTACTTTCCAGCTAGGTTAGCCTAATCAGTGAGCCCAGACCAACAGTCGACTCTGTTTCAAAAAGATTGGGGATATTTCTAAGGAGTGACACAATGTTGTCCTCTGGCCTCCATATGCACATAACACACATGCACCCTTCCACACACCAAAACAAACACATACATATGTGCATATAAAAGCAAACAACATCGTTTCAGTCCCCACAAATACAAAAGTTCCTCTCTTAGCCAGGATGCCTATGCAATGAGCTGCTTTGGTAAGCCTAACAAGCAGGCAAGTACTACACCACTAAACCTATGCAATGTCCATGGTGGTATTTTAAAAGTGTTGAAAAAGTGGTGGAAAAGAATGTGAGCAAGGTTTCCTAAGGGGAAAAATATTGTGGGGGCTGGAAAGATGGATCAGTGGGTAAGAGCGCTTGCATAAGGGGCAATGTAATGAGGATGGGGACAGAGATAGCAGAATTGCTGAGACTTACTGGTCAACCCGTGTAACTGAAAAAAAGCAGCCCTGGGTTCAGCGAGAGCCCATCTCAGAGAAATAAGGCAGAAGAGTGATAGAGGAGGACACCTAATGTCTTCCTCTGGACTCTGCATGGGTACACACAACACACATCCATATACTCCCACGTGTACACACACACACACACACACACACACACACACACACACACACACACGATTAACTTCATTTGCAGTTGAAGGGGAGAACCTTCAGGTCTAGCATCTTTGGCTTAAATTTATCCAATCAGCTCCCATAATCTATGTTTATGCCAATAGAAAGTTTGCCTCATTTGTCTTGTTTTTGAACAGAAGATGAAATTCTTACTGTTTAGCATCCACATATATGTACTTATTGCAAGAGAGAAAAATATAAATAATTTAACTATTGAGATGAGTTTACAAGCTCTCATAGGTTCACTGTGTGAATCTGGGAACATGTTATAATCTGTTATCTGGTTTTCAACATCACCTCTACCCTTCAGAGTATGACCTTGGACATGTAACCTTAGACATGATGTTCTATTTTCCTGGTTTCAGGTTCCTTTTTTTTTTTCAGTAAAATGAAGGGGTTTACTAGAGATGCCCCTTTGATGCTTTCCAGTTCTCAAGTTTAGATATTCTCAAGACCAACCAACCCCTCTCTCAAATAATACTGAACAGAATAATGCAGATTTCTATCTTTTTTTTTTTTTTTCTTACAAGAGGATTGGGTCCTTCTTGATTTCTGTTTTCCAGGAGACAGATTCTCAGTTGTCCCTTGTCAAATGAGTGAGTCAAGGTTATAGAAAGGTGGGGTGTACAGTTGTGCTCCCCTCAGCTCATATGTCATAAAGGCAAAGGTAGTATAGTCCAAATATTTCCATTCTTCTTATGTGTAAGAAAGGGGGCTATGAGGTAGCCTTGTCTTGATCCAAAAAGCAATATGAAAGCCAACTGTAATCAACTGATCTAATGTTTCCACAGAAGCAGAAAATAGGGATAGAAGACACAGCAACTCTGTAAGATGTTAAGTGGGGAAGGAGAATAGCTGGAAAGGGTGTGTCTTCATGTTACTGCTCTACACTCTCTAGCGTGATTACAACAGATAAGAATGATTACTGTTCTCTAAGTCCTCCCTCAGAAGACCCATTTCTTTGATAAGCTGTGTTCCAAAAAGGAAAGTGGTAAGTAGACATGCAGATATTAGGTTTTGCTGTTTATTTATTATCAAATCTAAATAATTTTCATGACTGCCCATTCTAACCTTACAGAGCAGGAATGCCTAAAAGAAACCCTGCTAATTATTTTGTATGTTCACTCACAATTTGATAAAGAAGATGTAAGAAGATGTAAGAAGTAATTTGGTTTGATGATCTCCTTAATTCCAGCTTTCTACATAGTAGAGATTACTATGTTAAAAAAAAAAAAGGACTCGGGAGCTGCGAGGAGAGGGGAGGGGATGAAGTACTTTTGTGGCAACACAAGAACCTGGGTTCATATCCCCAGCACCTATGTAAAAACATGTTATGGTGGCACAAATCTGTAATGTCCATGCTAGGGAGGCAGAGATAGGAGGATTCCAAGGATTAACTGGCTATCTAGCCTAGCCAAATTGATGAGCTCTAGGTTTAGTGAGAGACCTTGTAGAAAAATAAGATGGACAATAACTGAGGGAGACACTTGAGGTTGACCCCTGGCTCCCGCACACTTGCACTCATATGTGTATATGTATGTCCACACAAATGAAATGAACACACACACACAAAATAAAGGAGAAAGGACTCAAAAACATCTTACTTCAAAAGACCTCTTCAACACTGAAGGGAAGCCTGAGTGGAGAATGGATTTTAGGAAGGTAAAGAAATTAACTCTTATACTTCTCATGCAAGTTAGGCTTGATAAAAGTCATCTGACTTTTCATAAGGACCAAGTTCCAGATAAATGCAGAAGTGCATAGATTTTGCTCATGGTTCAAAATTACAAGGAAAGATGAGGTTGAAAGTAAGAGTAGACTCCAAAGAAGAAAACAAATCGGTCCTCACATATTGACAAATTGAAGACTGTCAGTGAGGGGAGAACTCTGGGAGGAATTTATAGTAAACTTCCCAGCTTGAATTTGAAAATGTAGAAGAAGGTCAGGAAAACAAAACAGACCCTTCAATCAAAAGAGCATCAAGTCAGCACTTGAGACCAGAGATAAACATGATTTATATATGAACCAAAGATAAGGATTTCATAGGGCAATTTAAACCACAGACAAGTCTACCGCTATCCATAAGTGAAAAGTACCAGACAGAGGCCCATCTTGAATCACTGGGAGAAGAAACTGTCAGATTCTGCCAGCGCAGGGACCTGCAGGGCGGCAGCCTTTCCCGGGCTGGATCTCACAGCAGAGCATCAGTGTGGGGAGCACAGCCTGAGTGCCACCTCCACTTCCCAGCTGACAACAGTCTGTCTCAGGGAAGCACACGTGTCTCTGATGGCTGGTGAAATATCAGAATTCTTCCATCTCCTAGCTAGGAAATGCAAAATCAAGAGATCAAATTATCAAGGTAACACCCTGCTTTTGACTCCCTTGTCAACATGAGGAAGGGTGTAAGGAAGAAGAGGTCTAAGGGACCATACTTTGAAGCAATAGGATTGGTTACCAAGATCATGATTTATTCTTATTCGAATTCTATCAAAACGGGGGGGTCTTACAGAAGCTGAATGAAAGACATGTTTGGACACCAATGACATGCTTTGTGACCAGGAGTGTACATCACTCTCTTACCCCACAGTACCTTCATAATAGATGTGGGAAGAATTGGTTACTTAAAAATATTAACACTGGGCTAGAAAGATGGCTCAGGGTTAAGGTGCCTTCCTGTAAAACCTGTTGACCCAGGTTCTATTCCCCCATATGCCTGTAAAACCAGATGCATGAGGCAGCATGTGCATTTGGAATTCACTTGCAGTAGACTAGAGGCCCTGGAGTGCCCATTCTCTTTCTCTGCCTGACTCTCTGCTTGCAGATAAATAAATAAAAATATTTTAAGAAATAATACTACTGGAACATAAGTGATAGAAAGATTTCTTCTTAAAACCCAAAGCTTTCACTAATCATACTCTATATATTTGGGTGAATATTTCAAAATCTGATTACTCAAAACATAGACATAACCTTGATAAGTGGTACACAGTATTTATTTTGAGGCAGGTACTCTCTATGTAGCTTAAGTTGATCTTGAACTCATAAACCTCTGCCTCAGCTTTTAGAGTGCTGGGATTATATGGCTGAATGTCTCATTTTGATTCTAGATTATCTAATGATATTTATAAATGAATAATAAGAAAATATATCTCAAGCAAGCATAAGTTTTAAACACGTGGATAAAGAGAAACTTTAATCTAAGAAGATATAGAAAGAGCTAGTTTCAACACAAGAGATGTTATCATATGCGGAGACTAAATAAAGGGTAAGAGATATACAGATGTGTCTAGATAAAACAAGCCCTTGTGTTATTGTAAAGTACTCCTTTTGCTGGTTAAAAGAATGCCTGGGAGAATGAATGGTTGCTAAGGGTTCCAATGTTGAGAAAATTCAGACTGACTAGATAAACTAGATGACAATCTCAGATCATAGTCAATGAGAGTGATACTCATTTTGGTTAAGTTTCAGGAAGCATTCAAGGGAAATACCATTCACAGTGTGTATAGGAGGAAGAGGGCTCGGAGTCTGCATTTGTTATCACTTTGAGACATTGTACGACTGGAAAAATGTGCCAATGACTAAAAGCAGGCTGGTGCTTTAGGAAAGGGGTGGACACCACAATACCCTAACCATGGAGGAGGGAAAGAGCCTGAGGCCTTTGTTCTTGGAACACTGCATATATCCGTGGGGCTGGCCATTAGGACACAGTGGGGCATAAGGGGGAGCCAATGATCTGGCAGGAAGTAAGGCGAAAAAGAGATACCCAACACACAATATCTGTAAGTTTACCAATATAAGACATCTACAACAGTTCACCATAAGATATCTGTAACAGTTCACCAATATAAAAATCTGTAATGGTCCACCAATAGTTCACCAATAACATATCTGTAACAGTTCATCAACATAGGACTATCTATGAGTTCACCAGTGGGGCTTGGGGGGTGGCTCAGTGGATAAAGAATCTGCCACACAGGCATGCAGACTGGAATTTGAATCTCCAGCACCCATGTAAATGTTGGGTGGGACTTGGCGGCCTGCGTGTAATCCCACTGATCCAGAGGTACATACAAGGAATCCCAATAACAAGCTGGCTAGCTAGACTAGCTGAATGAGCCAGCTCTGGGGTCAAGTAAGAGACCCTGTCTCAGCAAAGACTGAGGAAGATGCCAATGTCAACCTCTGTTTCAATGCACCCATACATATGTGTGCCATCCACATGGACATGTGCACACACACCACACATACAGGCACACAAGAAGGAAAGAGTTTGCCAGTGTAAGAATATCTGAAGACTATCGAGATTCCAGTCTGTAAAAAATCTGGAGAACAGTGTAAATGATATTTATAACTAGTTCTAACACTTTCTCACCTCCAGCTCTCCATCTGCCAAGGTTTCACTTTTCCTATTCCTCCTCTCCTAGAGTCACTATCATGACTCTCAAAGTAGATGTTTCTCTTTCCAGTCATTATTTTAAACCAAGAAATACTGTATCTCTAAACCAAGGCTTAACTCCTCTGACTGTGATGACATGCACTGCAATGACAAGAGATCACTTATAGTCGCTTGGACATGACATTTATCTTCTGCATGAGCGTCTTTGTATAGATTCCAGTGTTATGTATCATTTGCCAACCCAGCCTCCAGTCCTCATCTTACTGCAATATCGCTGTTGAAGATTTAGCCCAAATTCCATCTTTTCTCTCTTTTCTGTTTGGTGTGTAGGTCGCATGTGTGAGGTGTGTGTATATGTGCTCACATGTATGGTGCATGTATGCGTGAAGATGCATATGACCCAGGCACATGCAGGAGGAGTAGGAAAGCTTTAGGCGTCCTTTACTGATTTTCCTCCCTGAGATAGAGCTTCTCGCTGAACTGAGAAATTCCCATGTTTTGATTAAACTAGCTGATCACAGAGCCACAGGCATCCTTCAGTCTGTGCCCCGCTCAGTGCTTGAGTTAGAGGCATGTGTAGCAATGCCCAGCTATGTACATGAGTGCTGGGGACCAAAATTCAGGTCCTCATGCTTGGGCAGCAAAGTTCTTACCCATGGTGGCACCTTCCCAGCCCCCTATTCCATTTTTTCTATGCCATCTTCATCAGCCCCCTGATTATCATGTCTCTTCTGTTGTTCTTAGGACTTTATCTGATTGAAACCACGCTTTTGCTACAGCTTTTGCCGTCTCACTTCTGATCCCCCCTCCGCACTCACACGGAGGGAGCTGGTTTAGATGCATCTCGACATGGACTCTGCTGTCATGAGGCAACTTTTCTTCTCTGATGGGAACTCTGTTGCAATCAGATGGCTGGCTAGAAAAATCAGAGGCATGACCCAATATGTCAGTTTCTGTCATCCTTAGCTTGCCTCAGTCAGTTGGAAATTCACAGAGTACACTGGTTTCACGTAATGAATCTGGTTCTCATGGGACGGCTTACTTCTGGCAGTGATGGCTAAAGAAGTGTGTTCACTGCCCTTTATGCTATGTGGGTGTTTGGTGGACTATGCTTAGCAAAATGTCTATGACAAAGCATCATGCACTTCAAAGAATGAAACTAAGGGCCATATATTTCAAAAGATTACCCCCACCTCCTTCAAAATCAGGGAAAATTCACATACCCATTCCTTTCCCCCCTGACTATCATAAATCATAAAGTTAAATTTACCCAAGGGATCTCACACTACTGAACTTAATGCAGACATAAAACAATTTTTATTCTCACAGGATACACCATTTTTTTCATTAGTTCAAGGAAAGGGTCACATAATGTTTAAAACATTTGGTTTGATCTTTGCTGTGATTCGTGCTATCCAGCGCCCACAGACGTACACTGGAATATGTCTGATAAAGAGAATGCATCTCCCTGGACCCCATAATGGTCACGTCTTCATGTAATGTTCTCAAAAACAGTAACAGGAGCAAAAGAGTGGAAGCAAGGTGATCAGGAATGGAAATATAAGCTTACTTAATATTTATACTACTTTTGTTTTTCCTAAGTTTCTATTCTGAGACAGACTTAGTTTGTCTTCCTATGATATCAAAAACTTCCCCAGAGGTAGGGAAGACAATCCTCTTAATCTATCCCTCCCAGTAAGTCCTAAATTTCTACTCATTTGGTTTTAACATTTTTATTCTAAGTTTAACCTTCATCTAACAAAGAGGCATCCAATAATAAAAAGTTCATTAATATAATAAAAGTAAAAATAAATGAGGTGACTTGTCATAATTTCACTAGAACAAATGGATTCATGTGATCTTAATGTAAAAATGGATTATGCCTTTTAAAGGAATACCCAGTTGTAGAAAGATGATTTTTACATAACAGAACCATTTTAAACAATAATTCTCATACGGATAGCAACTCCCATGCTTTTTGGTCTGTACACTCTTTCCAAAGAGCAGTCAAGTTATTTTTTAAAGGTTTTCTCATTATATTGCTATTGAGGGGTGTTTCTCATCTCTAATGGCCAAAATTCGATTACCCCTGCTGGGTACCAATAGGGAGCCAAGATCGCCTGCCTTTGCATAGAACCTCCTTCTCTTCATGAATTAAAGATCACACATTTATTACTCAAAAACAAACACAGAGAGATTTAGGTTAAACTCCTTTTTTTTTTTTTTGCCAAATTATGGTCATTTTATTTCAAACCCTAAAGATCTGCTCTAGGAGGGACAGACCAAGCTCTGCACAGCTGGTGCCTGCACAAGGGCAACATGCTGTGGAGGAAGCTGTCGTTTCCCGAGCGTCTGTCTCTTATAGTAAGGGAGGTGTCCACCTTACAGGCAAGAGTACTGCTAGAGGACGGCAGCAAAATAAAATGATTTAGATGTCCATTTCACTGACAAATCTAAAACGCAGATCAAATTGGCTCAACATCTCCCCCTCAAATACCCTTATCCTGTGAGCCGGTATCTGAGACAATAACCCACATATGGCCTCAGACCTCGGCCTCCAGTCAGCTAACTAGTTATACATGGAAGTGGCTCGCGGGTGACATAGAGATTGACTGGTTCACACCAATTTACTTCACACAGTTTCCATTTATCTCCTAGAAGATCCCCCGGCAGCAGCATATAATGGTGTATCCTAGGCTGTCTGACTGAATGCATTTTTGAAGCAGTGGTGCTTGATGAATCTGAATCCAGAAAACAGTTCACCGATAGAAGAGTGGGCACATCCGGGGGCACAGCTGTGACTTGGAGCCTTGCTTGACTGGTGGAGCAGCTGACTGTTAACTGTGTTTGTTTTCTGACTGGGACAAGTCAGAGAGGCACCTTGGTTTTGGAAAGCAAGAAAGGAATGGAGGGGGAGGGAGAGAAGAAAGGAAGGAAGGAAACAGAGAGGGACAGAGAGGCAGATAGATGACAGATAGATAGATAGATAGATAGATAGATAGATAGATAGATAGACAGACATTCTGAGAATATCCAAGTGGCACATTCACCTATAAAACTAATTGGACCATTTAATCTTTATTTTTTAAATACTCTGACACTGCTCATTGTGGCAAAATTGTGGGCAACAGTTTTAAACCTAAAATGCTGGACTAAGAAAAAAGTATGAGAAGAAGAAAATAAAGGAGAATTCCAGCTTAATTCTTTTGTTTTTCAACAATGAGGTTCAACAATCTGGCCACAAGGACATGCCAGCATTGAGAAGCAAGTCCACATCTAAGGGAAGCATGCCTTTACAATTGTTCTCTTGTGCCTATCATACAGCTTGGGAAAAATCCTAAAAAAGTAGGTCAGGGAGATACAGCTGTAGGTAAAGTGCTTGCTGTGCAAGGGGCCCTATCTGAGTTCAGATCCCCAGAACTCACAAAACAACAAGAGGCAGTTGTAAGTATCTAATCTCAGCCCACATGCAGTGAGAAAGGAGTCTGGGACAGGAGAGTGCTGGAAGCTACCAGCCGGTCTGCCTAAGCTGGTAACAACCAGAGACCCCACCTCAAACAAGGTGGAAGGAAAAGGGCTAAACTTGGGGTGCTGTTCTCTGATCTCCACATGCAAACTGTGGCATATGCACATCCATATTCTCACATATATGTGCATATCACACTCACACACACACATACACACAAAGGTTTAACAAACACAAAAGGGTTCCATGTTCATCAGATGAATAAACAGATAGATTCTTATATGAACAAATGAGTCACTACTCTCTGCTTTGGAAGTGTAGCAAACCATCAGCCAGTAACATGGCTTGCACCCAAAGACAGAGCCATCAGATGTCCTTTAATGGCATGAGAGCCAGCAGCAGTAAACAAAACCAGCTCAGTGGCAATTCTGTGAGGCAGTGATGGGGCACATTTAGTACTACAAGGTATAACCTAGGCTGCAGTAGCCAGGTGATAGAAAAAGTAGGATTAGGGTTTTTGCATGTGACTTGATTTGATGGTGTTTTCTGCCTGTGGACTGAAGCATGGGAAGCACTGTGGTCATCTTCATATGAGCTTTCTGTAAAAGATGCTCAAATAGTCCCCAATCCAATTAAACAGAAGTAAACAGAGGGCAGACTTTTGCCGAGAACCGTCGTCACTTATTTTTTTCCATAATGAAAAGCAGTATAATTGCATGCGCCCCAGCTCCCTCATTTCACATTAGATCTAATAGATGACTTACACAGAGCATGGTGGCCCGCCTTTTGTGTTACTGTGCTTAAACTTTGGGCCATTATCTTTTATTATGTGACTTGTAATCCTTAAAGCCCCTGATTGTGTCTAGCTATTTGATTAGGATTCTTCTTGGTAATACAGGGATCTTACTTCTAAGCATGATGGTTTAATTGAATAACACAGCATTATTAAACATTTAAAGAATTATGTATATCACTTTCCTTTTGTAATTGCCCAGTTTCAAATAAGTGCTTTCTTCAACAGACATTAAGACCATGATTCAATTTTAGAATTGCTTAAAAGAACAGCATTTTCCATTGAAAGACAGGTAGTAACTCGTGGCTATAGACATTTGTCAAGATGCTATTAAAATACATGATGCAAATAACATCCTCACTAACTGGGTGACCTATAAGTTAGTTAAGTTTCCTAAACTACCTCCACCACAAAACAGTAACGATGAAATAATAATATCATTACTATTACCACTAGCATCCAGTAGAGGAGAAGAATTGTTATTTGCAAAAAATACTTGAAACAATAAAATGCTTAGACTAATGTGAAAGGCCTAAGTAAGTCCAGTATAATTATAATTTTTACATTTGCCTTTACCTAGAAATGTGTGCTTATAGCAATACTATATTAAACATTTGGATCCAAGAACATTATCTAATTTTCACTAGCATTATAATGATACTTAAAATCTATCTGGCTTATTAATATGACAAAGTTTAAGTAGCTATATTAACCTTGTTGTCACTAGGATACTAGAAATCTGGAAGGAATTTGTCAGCTCCCTTACTTTGGCAATTTGCTGAGGTCTATGGGTCTATATTACTGTAATGATATCTTAACCAAATAAAATCCTGCCTGAAGCCATCTGTGGTTCTTATGAACAGTGCCAAATACTGAAGGAAGAGAGCATAACTGCTGAGCATGCTGACTAGACAATGCAGGATCTCATTGCAAAGTTATTCTAAACAGCTTCTTTATCTCCTTATAAATTAAATAAAAATTAGTTTGAATAGGCATTATGTAATACTTATGTTATATAATAAATGTAACAAAAATTCTTACAAAGAAATTGGCCTGGGTTTGGAGTTTGAGTTTCAGATTGCAGATACATTTAGACCATGACCTCTCTAATGACCAGGTGTTATCTGTTGATTCAAAGCTAGGAACAGATCTTGCATAGTGACCCCTGAGCTTTGCATGGTTTACCCCTTCACATTCTAGGTTTTCATAAATGCTAGGATTTAAAATGAAATTTTAATCCAGCACAGCCCACAAATGGTGAAAACAAGACTGTAGGGAGTTTAATTTGAAACCCCAGAACAGTGGCTGACTTATTACTGACATTCTCCATTCTTCCTCATTTCTAAGGTAGGATGCACCTTGAACAAATCAAATAACAACAAAGAAAAAACTCTCTCTTCCTTAAACACTAGGAAAACAATCAAGGAGAAGGTGTGTTTTGTTTATGTCTAACCTAGGATAGAAAATAAATGTATATAGAGCTAGAGTGATGGCTCAGTGGTTAAAGGTGCTTGCTTGTAAAGCCTGACATCCTGGTCTCAATTACATTTTAGCAGAGGCCCAGGCCTTAGACTTGCACTCATGATTCATAATTCAGTGTTTAAATCTATACTCACTCTCCCAAGAATTGAAACTATTGCACAAGAAAATGATTAAAAATAACATAAAGTAAACATATGTCCATAAGTGGTTTGAACAAGTAGACATGTAGTACATCAAGAATTCTAAGGCTGATTTCTGTGAGAATTGAGTTACATGAATATTTCATGCCTGGATATTGCAGAATAACTGAAGTGTTACTAACATTATCTCATTCATTCCATCAACAATGAGAGCTCCTAGGTGGCCGACCTTGCCTGAGGTGCTGGGTATACAGTGGTGATAATTAATGGCTGCACTCTTCATTTCAGTAGAATGAAGAGAAAAAGACTGACTCTATGTATGAAGGATGTGTAACATGCCTATGTATGGATAACAAGAGTAGAACTCCCCAAATTTCTTTCTAGCAAGAACACCACTAGAGTCTGTTGGTCATTACATTTGCAATAAACAGACTTCATCGATTTCCTCTGTGTTTGTCTCATTCAGCCTTAAGTTGAGCTTCAGAATAGGCTGGTTGGTTGAGTTAAAGGCACTACACACCCCTTGCCCAAACTACAATAATGACAGAAAAACTGATGGGTGGTAGGTGCTGTAGGCACACTTACGGAGTCTGAAATTGGTGGAAAAATTGATTTATTGTCTTTGTAGGAACGTTATTCTGAGCAGCAATGAGTGAAAGACAGAAAAACAGAGTGTCACTGATTTCAAAAGGCTGATAGGCTTAGTTAAGAAACTTCTTTGTTAAAGATCTTTAGAATCTTGGAAGTGTCCACTATGTGAGACTATAGTGAATGTGAGAATGTGTTATCTAGTGAAAATCCAGTATAAAAATGACTGGGTGCTCACTCACAAGGTGTGTGTCTTGTAGTCATTTAGAACTGTGTTGTGATAATCACCTTTGTGTTTTCCTTACTTTCTGCAAAGTATTATACAGTAGCAGCAAATAATATTCTTGCACTTCATCGTGATACACCTATGCTAAGGCAAATTTCACAGGTCAGCCTCCCAGTGCAGAGGAGACATAGCTGGGGCCACCTTCTTCCCAGACACTAAGCAGGAGCAAGTCTGACGTGAGTGTGCGAGAAAGCGGCAAGACCCAGAGTGGTTGGTTCTATCCTACAGTGGGACTGGAATGCCTGCTGTGCATGTGGCCCATGTGCAGATATTTTGGCCAACTTCAAAGAGAGAGCTTTTGAAGGGAAGGTGTTAGCTACCAAAAGGAAAAGGCAAGGAATCAATATTTGATAAGGTCCATTTACTAATTTATAAAGGCAATGGGAATTGGGGTGAAGTTACAAAGTAAAAGCCGAAGGAATGATCTGGAGTGAATGATAATGATCCTCTCTCCATGTTGTGAACTGTGATTTCTTTTTTTGGGGGGGGGTAGTGAAAAGTATAGCTTGATGTAACTGAGTCTTTTACAAGTGATGACCAGATTTTAAAAATAACTACTTATTATTAAAACTGGACGATCCATTTGCTAGAAGGTGTTTATAACTGTAAGTAGACACAGAAGAAAACATGCTTAGAACTCAGAGGAGAGGTGGAGAGAGGGAGAGAGAATTAATGTAAATGCAGAGATAAAGGTTCAATCAGAACTCACAATTTTGGGGTTAATCTTTTATGTTTTCCTTTTTCTGAGACAAGGTTCTAACATAGCCCAGGCTGGCTTCCAACTAACATTGCAGCCAAGGATGACCTTGAACTTTTGATCCTCTTGCCTCCACCTCTCCAGTGCTAGGATTATAGGTGTGTGCAAGTATGCCTAGTTTATGCCAGGGATTGAACACAGGACTATGTGCATGCTTGGTAAGTCCTCGATCAACTGAGCTACACCCCCAGCCTTGGTTCATCTTATTAACAACCACACTGGGATGCTGAGACTACCAGGCAAAAGGATCTATAAAGTATGTGAAATAGGGCTGAAGAAGTGGCTTAGTGGTTGTAGCACTTGCCTGCAAAGCCAAAGTACCCAGGTTCAATTCCCCAGGACCCATGTAAGCCAGGTATACAAGGTGGCACATGTGTCTGGAGTTTGTTTACAGAGGTTGAAGGACTTGTAAGACCCATTCTCTCTCTCTGTATCTTCCTATTTCTCTCCTCTCTTGCTCTCAAATAAATAAAATAATTTTTAAAAGAATCTGATTATCTGAAGAAGAACAAGAACAGAGCACATGGTCCTGGTTTTAAAGAATGCAAGCAACTAGAGAGGAACTGTTTCAGTTAAGTATAGACATCACACGTTCTTTACAGGGTGATTTACTGCCACATGATATATATTTGGGGGACCCTGGTATGGATACAAATTAGGTAATTTTCTTTTGTAGCTCAGGGCACAAGCCCCAAAGAACATGGATGCTGTCCTGTCCTGGTGACACCGGAGCTCCAGTCTGACCCTAGACGAAGGACGTAAGAGGCAGCACCCTGACGCTTCCTCCTTTACTCTTCTCTGTCATCCCTCCCCACCCCAGTGGATGGCCCATGCTCAGTCCGCACTCTTCTCTGGGGCCCACCAACCAATCATGGTCCTTCAGGTACATTTGAGCTTGACAACGAGACTCAACCCAGCTGGCTACCTAATTTATACAAAAGGCCTGTCAGAGTTGCCATGTGGTTTCCTTCTCAGTATGCCTCCCAGCCAGGAGGTTGACAAGCCAAGAAGCTTGACAGTTGTTCTTTTTCTCTTTGTTTTCACTCTATTTTAATACAAATCTTTCACAGTTTACCCTTCGTGGTGTCTGCGCTTACTGATTCTGTGCTAATCATAACTAAGAACTTGAGGTTACTGGAGGGTGTGTGGCCACATAAAGCCACATGCACAAAGTGGTGCATGCATGTGGGGTACGTTTGCAGTGGCAGGAGCCCTGGTGCACCTATATTCTCCTCTCCCTTCTTGCCCATGTGCAGATAAAAAAATAAGCAAGTAAAAAAAAAAAAAAAGAACTTGAAAGCCAGCGGCTGGCACGGGGGGTGGTGGTGGGGGGCTCTCAACTGTCCATGGTGAAGAAACACTATGTTGCTATCTAGGGTGCTGCGGAGATGACCACACAAGCATGGCACGGCAGATGCTCTCACAGAACTGGAGGCTTAACAGGAGACACTAAACAAGGAATACAATCGCGTGTGAAGAATATTAAAGTGGAGGAGTATATGGGGCTTCTTGGAATAATGTGGTGGTTTGATTTAAGTGTCCTCCTAAGGTTAGGTGAGCTCTGCAGCTGATGGTAATCTGGGAGTTAATGCCTCCTGGAGGCAGTGTATTGTTGGAGGTGGGCTTATGGGTGTTACAGCCAGCTTCCTCTTGCCACTGGGGGCACACTGTCCTATTGCCATTGTCCATCTGATGTTGGCCAAGAGGTGATGTCCACCCTCTGCTCATGCTATTGTTTACTCCTGCCATCATGGAGCTTCCCTTTGGGAAAGCCAAATTAAGCCTTTTTTGTTTTTTCACAAGCTGCTCTTGGTTGGGTGTTTTCTGCCAGCAATGAGAACCTGCCTGCAACACCAGGTGAGGAACATCAACCAATGTTGTTTCTAGGGAAAACAAGAATATGTAGCAGAAAGGCTTTCAAATCAATTAGTCAATTCCCAAATGTTTTGTTGCTGACATCCATATACCAGACACACATTGTGTCCTTGATCCTTATAGAAATACTGCTGAGTAGGTGTTAGTTTTCCCATTTATTTGTGAGAAAATTTAAATTATAGCAAGGTAAAGTAACACACCTTGCTTTTATTTACATCATAAATCCTAAAACCAACTTCAAAAATCAAGCTAATTTGGGTTGTTTTTTCTAAGGCATGATGGATTCAGACTGACAAAGGGAAAGCATTTTAGTAAAGATGAAATCTTTTTAAAAATATTTTAAAATTTTTATTTATTTATTATGAGAGAAAGAGAGAATGGGCATACTAAGGCTTCTAGACCCTGCAAATGAACTCCAGATGCATGTGCCACCTTGTGCATCTGGCTTATGTGGGTCTTGGGGAATTGAACCTGGGCCCTTTGGCTTTGCAGGCAAGTGCCTCAACCTGTAAGCCACCTCTCCACCTTCTAAAGATGAAATCTTACACTTAAGGCCACTCAGCCTATGATTAATAATGGATCAGAGGTGACCCGGTACCTAGACTTTTGCCTTATTGTCAAGTTGTGCCCAAATTCAAGTACCTAAATCCCAAACCCCAGGACTCCTGAGGATCATCTTGCCCAGTCAAGCTTACTTCCTCTCCTTTTCATTAATGCAGATACTTTTGGGGTAAACTGATGGGATCTTCTCTGGTAACAGAAGGCACATAAATCAGTTCATTTATATCCCAAAAAAATCTAAGTTTATCAAATAACCATTGCTTTTGGAATAGTGCTTAGATGCAAGCACAGTGACAATGTTGAGCAAACAGATGTGATGGGACCTTATCTATGTCCTAACAACTGTTCCCCCTCTCATGGCTGAGAACCTTTCCTTAAAGGGTAAGATGGTAATTACTTCAGACTATGGGCCTTGAACACAGAAGTTACTGCAGGTGTGACCAAAAGGATGTCCTATTCCAGTGAGACTTTGTTCACAGAAACAGGCCACAGCCTGGATTTAGCGCACTGGCTTTGGTTTACAAACCACTTGCTCACTTGCTTGTTTTTTGTTTTTTTTTTTTCCTGTTTGGTGCACCAAACTCCCAGCTGAGCCGCTATCCCCCACCTCCATGTTTACTACGATACTGAGAGCTCTGCAGAGCCTCTACTGCTAGGATTAGAAGTTAATTCTGCCCATCCTTCTATAACTAACATCCCCTTCAGAGCCTCACTCGACCACTACCCTGGTACAGGAGATCAAAAATATGTGCACTTTGGTTTTTCCCTGCAGACACAGTGAGTGAAAGGTATAGGAACCTTATGCAGACATACTGTTTTTCACCAATAAACAGAACAGTATTTTGTAGCTGCTATCAATGACGGAGAAGTGAGATAACAGTGAGGCACAGGAAGTTGTGGGGACATTGGAAGGGAGGAAAACCTCTCCCTAGAGAGTCTCCCAACAATAGAGAAGCAAGAATTTCAGCACAATGAAGGTCATCTGCTTAAAGCCTTTCTTCTTTCACAGTTGTAAATGTTATGTTTTCTAGGTCATGTTTGAAACCTCTTCTGCAACCTAGTTAGTGGCTACTGGCTCAGCCTGATCAGACTGTGATCTTATCCAAGATACCTTAAGAGCCTACCTACAATGCCATTTATCAAAAAAGGAACAGAAACAAAGTTTTTGTTTTTGTTTTTTGAGGTAGGGTCTCATTCTATCCCAGGCTGACCTGGAATTCACTATGTAGTCTCAGGTTAGCCTTTAACTCATAGTGATCTTCCTGCCTTGGCCTCCTGAGTGCTGGCATTAAAAGCATGTGTTACCACATTTAGCAAAATATTTTTTCTTGTTTTACTTTGTTCTTTTTGTTGTTGTTGTTGTTTTGTTTTTTGTCAGGTAGGGTCTTGCTCTAGCCCAGGCTGACCTGGAATTCAGTATGTAGTATCAGGCTGGCCTTAAACTCATGATGATCCTCCTAAGTCTGTCTCCTAAGTGCTGGGATTAAAGGTGTGTGCCACCACGCCTAGATTTAAAAAAAACAAAGAATCTTCTCACTACCTTAGAGATAGTTGCACTACTATGTTTATTGCTGCTCCATTCACAATACCTAGGAAATGAAACTAGCCTATATGTCCATCCATGGATGAATGGATAATAAAGATGTGGTACATCTTCACAATGGAATTGTATTCATTGGTAAAGAAAAATGAAATTATGAAAATTGCAGGGATATGGATGGATCTGGAAAGGATTATACCAAGTGAAGTAACCCAAGCTCAAAAATCCAAATGTCACATGTTCTCTCTTATCTGTGGATCCTAGCTACTAATGTATAGATTTGTGTGTGATTTGGAACCGAAAAACAGTATCAGAGGCCCATAAGCTAGGAAAAGACTATAAGGGAGGGAGGAGAGGGAAGGTCTTAAGAGGATGATATTGTACATATGTAAGCAAAAGAATAGATTACAGGGAGGGGACAGGCCTAAGTGAGGCCAGGGAAAGAGATTGGATAAAAGAAGGGTGGTGGTGGAAAGTTAATCAAAATTCAAGATATTCTGAATAAGACATATGAAAATCTACTTTCTTAAATAATGGCACATCCAGAAGCCACAGATTGTTACTAGAAAATTTCCAGTGCCTGGGATGGGATACCTTCCAGTGAGTCATTGGCCTGGGAGGTCCCTGATGCCTCCAGAACATTACAGGCTATTGCCAAGGCCCTTGGTTCCCCATGAGAAAGAGAAGGTAAGGCCCTGTTGCTGAAGACTTCACATGCCTGAGTGGCAAAGTCACTGAGAAAACAAGTTGGTGCTGAGCAGAAAACATACTCCCTGTAGCCCAGCCAACTAAAATCTGGAAAAACCTACACTGTATGCAGTCTTATGGGAGACAGAAGTCATCAGTGGTGAAAGCAGTGGACACTGGAAACCTCAAGTTTGGCCAGACAGGCCAAATGACTGAGAGAGTGCAATAGTGGCATGTCTGTTCTGTACATCTTCCTTTCTGTCAGTGCCTTTCTTTCCCTTAACTCTTTTGTTTAAGTCTACATTAAAACAGCTTTAAAAAATTCCTGTCTCAAAGATGTGGAGGGCGCCTGAAGAATGGTACCCAATTCTTACACACACACACACACACACACACACACACACACACACACACGCTCATGCGCATGACTGAAACTCACTTAATGAGGACTCTTATTCCAATAAATGGAATAAATGGAGGAGGTGGTAAAAAGAGATGGGATAACCATCTAAATATAGGAGGAGGTTTAGAACACATGTGCACACATGTGCACACACACGCACATGCACACTCATGTACGCATGCACCCACTCACTCACTGTTAGGCAGGAAGCCTCTGACCTGTCTGACAGTTGGCCTCCATTCAGTACAATGGTTCTGTAAGGTCAGGGTGGAATGACCACTGTCCCATCTGCTCCCCTCCTGAGCATAGTCAGAGGAAGGACAGAATGTGTCTGTTCCCAACACTTTGCAAGGCTTTTCCTGACATCTTTAGACTACCTCCAGATGAATTGCCCTCCATCTATCTGCTTGTGTGTACAAAGACACACACACTAGGAGCCACTGTCAGATAAGCTCACATGAGTGACAGAGCAGCCTATCCATGTTCAGAACTGGAAGTTTCTATGCAATATGTTCCCACCTCACTGGGCTCATGAATGCCATGTGTTCTTCATGGTTTGTTTACCAGGTTGTGATTCGTCAGATGCATGTCACAGAGCACATGGTCACATCTCAGATGTCTGTTTCAAAGGCAGGGCCAATGTGACCTTTGACTTTCTGTTTCACAAAGACAAAGTCCTTCTTTAGGAGTATTGACTATTTACGCAGTGACCCATTCTGCTATGAAGTCCCCTTGATTTTCTGCAGCATTGCTTGTTGAATATCTATAGCTAGTTTTATAGTAGAGGGCAAGATGCCTGGGTATGTTTGGATGCACTCTTTATTAGTGTCTAGCTTAAGCCGTTTCTCTTACATTATGTCTTCTTAAATGAGACATATACCATATACAAATGCTTAGGGAATTTATTTTTATTTGTGATGCAGAATCCATATATTGTTGGAGAATAAAAGAGTAGTTATAAACATTCTCTGAGTTGGAAGACTTATGGCATGTTTATCTGTCTCATACTTCTATTTATGAAATAAATATTAGATACATCCCATTTGATTTTTCTCCCCTTCACTCTGGAAGCCAATAACTTTCCATATTCACATTCCTGAAGAGGAATAACTTCTATGGGAAGTGGTGAAAACCCAAATATGGGTTGAAACACCCTATGAATTATAACCACAAAAAATGATTTCTACTATTGTCACCAGTCAAGATCATTTAAATCTCAAGAAATCTTATGTCAAAATAAAACAAAGGACAATTTAAAAGGAATGGCTTACTTTGGAAGTCCTTTCTGTAGCCAATGGTTCAAAATAGTACATTGTAGATACCGGAGAAAAATCCAAATGCACAGTCCAGGGAGAAATAATTTTATTATCTAGCAAGATAGTGGCTTCATCATTAAAAAATCCAACCAACTAGAATACAATGTCCTTTGACCTGGCAGATAAAAGGTCAGGCAGCAATTCTGAATAATAAATGAGACCTGTTGACCCTGTGACCCAAATCTAGCCGAGTGTGTGTTTCCTTCAGCAGATGCCCAAGGCAGACACGCTCAGCTCAGCTAATGACCTGCCTCATCCCTGCTAGGTGCTGCCGTATTTTAGTGTGGCATAGCACCCGAGAAAATGCTCTTTAAGCTGGGTGCTACAAAGAGATATTTATAGCAGTATTTCCCTTGTTGTTTTGAAGGAGACAGGTCTTTTGGTCCGCCATGTTTCTGAATTTCAGCAGCAGACTCACCATTGCTTGAGGGTTTTCTTTGATTTCTGATTATTTTAGCACCACTAACCAAAAGTTCATTTTGCAATATGTATGTCATGAGCATTATCAACAGGGCTTGCGAGAGTTTTCTGAGCAACGACAGTAGGACAGAGACTGCTTATTTCTAATGAGGTGTTTCTCATCTTCCATTCTACAGCAAGCAGCCCACTTGAACTCAGATAAGGAATTGGCACATGCACAGTGCTGAACTATTTTTATGAAAGGGTGTCTGTGATATAATAACTGGTTTAACTGCTAAAGATTATTAGGCAAACACAGGAATCTAAAATTACATAAAAATTTCAGGGAAAATGCAGAGCTATGGCTTGAACTAAACTATTCATCTTTACTGTGTCCATATTTTAAATTTTTATAATACTTTTGGGAAAAAATCTGTCACAAAGTCAACTTAGTAAATGTTTATCCTCTTTGAATAAATGTCCCACATCTCTGTTTTGACACTGTGGATTAATAATACTTGCCATACATTTAATTTGTTTACTTGGTATAGTTTTAAATTTTAAAAAAATGTCAGGAGCTTATCCAAATTCTAGTTTGGTAACTATGTTTATCTTGCTCCTTTCAGTTCTCAACTAATTATTTTTCTTTTCTTCATCAATCATATTAAATTCTTATCAATCGCTACATTGTCAGAGGGCCAGTTAGTTAAATAGTTATCTCTTATTGAGTAACAAAGACAAGTAGGGAATGTTTTCAATGATTTTGTTTGTTTGTTTGTTTACCATAGTTTGGGGGAAGGAAACAACAACAATGTAATCAATAGAAACTATCACCACACATCACACAATTCTCCACATGTGCCCAAAACAGAAAGATAAACTACGGCCAAAGCTAGTTATCCAGTGGCTTTATATTCCGCTTGAGTCTGTTGAATAAAACACACATGACACAGTAATGCTGCATATTGTGCTGGTAACCATCATTGTTTATGTGAGGATTTTTTTTCTAGGCATACCAAATTTTTCCGTAGTCAAAATTTTTTCAAAATGAAAACAGTGGACTTAGATTTATGGTGAGATTACATCCTGATTAATACTATGGAAGATGACTGCTTTTCACCACCTCAACATTAATCCAGGAGGAATAAGTTAGTGTGTAGGCTTACAGAAAACACAGTGCCTTTCCACTGGTGCTGTGGAACACATGTTGTGTTTCATTTTAGACTCACAACAAATGCATGTGGAATATATTCAGTTCCATGCTGGTAAAAGCTTATCAATCTGTTCAAGAAAACAAAAAACAAAACAAAAAGGCATTAAGCAAACAAAAACTTGTTATTTGCTGATTTTCTTGCTGGGAATTCTCCAAAAATCAGGCTATCAGAGTTACATCCCTGAACATGGGGAGAACTGCAGGCAGGTGCCCTCCTGAACCAGTGCTGGTGTTCCTTCTGACCACAATAATATCTCCAATTTAGAGTTGAAGAAAATGATGTGGAGAGATTCAAGAGTAGAGCTAGTACTAGATGCCTTGCATTACTAGCTTTCGAGTTTTCCTCCCACTTCCACCTTGTGAAGTAATCATTTAGCAAAAAGCAAGCATGATTGTCAGAAGAGCAAGGAATGCACGTGTGCACTCGGATGTCCATCCATGCTTCACCACGGACAGAATCGGGGCAGAGCCATGTTGCAGAGGAAGACACAAAGGAGGGACTAGCAGGAGACAGAGATGCAGGTGGAGGAGAGAAGAGGAGAGAGGTGAGGAAAATGGAAAGGGGAGAGAGGGAAAGGGAGGAAGGGAGATTGAGAGAGAGAGAGATAGTGAAGAGGAGAGGAGTGTCAGGAGAGAGTGAAATAACAAAACTTGGTGCTTTAGACTAAAAGTATTTCCAGTTCCAGTGGCTGAAGAATGTTGTTTTGCCCTTATCTTATCTAAGCAGGTAGTCATAAGAGCCACTATGTTGATTGGGTACTAAGTATTCTTACATCCCTAATTACCCTGTGGTTTGGGATGTGTGTCAGTTTTCCCTTGTAGCATACTGACTATTCCTCATTTTGATCCCTTCTTCAGATAAGACAGGGATTCTTAGTTAAAACATCCTATGTAGTTTTCTGATCTATTAGTATAACAGACCAGCCAATACTTTACATTTCTTTCAATTCTCCTGTTCTTCCATGCTATCATATGCACTTAAATAAAAATAAGGTTTAAGTGTTTTATGTTCAGGCCACTTATTTGATTGTTTTGCTGAGTCCATGGTCTGCAGTTTTTAAAAAGAGTTTTTGAAGCATTTTACTGTAGTGTTATTTGGCAAAGAAAATGGAGGGTTTTATACACTTTGTCTAAAGTGCCTTAAGAGTACTCCTTTAGAGGGGCCACCATCTGTATTTCACAAGAACAACAGGGATGAGGTGATTTTCTTTAACAAATGAACAAAGAGAGCTGAGAATTGTACCTACTACATTTCTACAATAGCATCCTATGATATTTTCCACCATACTGCACTGTTTAAAAAATCAAAATATAAATTAAAATGTTTTGAATCTCTGTTCTTTGAAGATAATTGCTTAGGTACAGGTGCAGTCCATCATTTCTCTGTGGAGAGAAAACGCCAATCCTTTCCTTCTACCAATGAAAGGATATCACTGAGGTAAACACTGAAATAAAGCATATGTATCTATCTATATCTGTATCATGTATATCTACATCCATATATGCCATCCATTCTTTGGAGAAAACATTCTATCAGTTGTTAAATAATGAGGCTGAAAGATAATGCTGGGCGTGGTGGCTCACACGTTTAATTTCAGTAAGGCTGAGGTAGGAGAATTGCTGTAAGTTCAAGGCTGGAATGAGACCTTGCCTCAAAAAAAAAAAAATAGAATACATGATGTGTAGGCATTTAAAGTTTTCAGCCTAAGAAGTAGGTGTTAAGTGGGCACACTGATTTTAGAACTAAAGTTTTATATTCTTTTCCTGACTGTAGTTTCACTATGCTGTGAGGTCACACTCCCTCCTAATCTGGAATTTCACAGAAGTATTTCTAGAAAGTTGCCTAAAGGAAGGGCTGTGGTGTGACATACAGCAGTGTCCCTGTACATGGATGGGTGGAACAATTGTCAACTGTCACTAGTGCCACCCAATCGTCCATGTGAGAAAGGATGACAGGCACAGAGCTTGCAATTATCTGGAGCCAGCCCATACACTGGTGAGGCTGAGGAAAGAAAGGAAAATAAATATAACTGCACTGGGGAAGCATGACAAGTCCCTTCTGGTGACTCAGAATGTGTCATCATGGGTTCCATCTGCAGTGGAGGTTCATGAGGTCAACAGATGACAGCCACAGGTACCATACGCCTTGGCTTAGAACACAGCATAGGAAAATATGTATAAGTTATTATTATTATATACATATATAATTATATCATATATATTATAATTAGTCTAGGTACATGTTGAAATTTTACATTCTAAAGTCATATAATATACATTACACATAAAATATACGTACACATGTCTCTTACACACAATACATATGCATGCACTACAACACAATACTAAAGTATTCATGTATCACACATATATGGCATACAGAGATATACATGCCATATGTTAGAGGATACTATAGAAACATATAAAGGAGTTTTACTTTGACTAGATAAAAGGGAAGGAAAAAAGGTTTATTGAAAGTAGCTATTTGAATTAAACAATTAAACAATGGCTACTGCCACAGTGCACTTGGCCTGAATAGAAAACAAGCTGTACTTTAAAGGTAATTTACTGTATGAGCTCTTACTGTGTCAAGCTTCCCAGAGAGCTTGGATGCCAAAAAGCAATGGCCCAGCAATCGGAGAACAATGACCCATTACTATGCAGCTGCACTTAGCGTTCTGCTGGAGGAAGCTCTGTCCTGCTTCCTAAGTAGAGGGAGCCACAGGGTTTACTTCATTGTCCTGAGCTTTTGTGTCATCCAAATGAAGCGAACTGACTGCTGCTCTGTTTGATATGATACATAGAACACTCAGTTGTCTATAGTGAACACAGCCACAGTCCCAGTACTCTGGAAGCTGAGGCAGAAGAATGGTGAGTTGAAGACCAGTTTGAACTATGTAGAAAGTTCTAGGATAGCTTGTGCTAGTGATACTCTGAGACAGAGGAAGGAAGGAGGGAGGGAATAAGGGAGAGAGTGAGAGACACAGAGAGAAGATAGAAGTAAGGAAGAAAAGAATAGGATGGAAAGAGAAGGGTAGAAGGTAATGGAAGTGGAAGGGAAGGGAAAAAGAAGGGAGGGAGAAGAAATGAACAAAGAGAACTATATTCCAAGTAGGGAACATGATTTGTCTTACATTGTGAGTTTAATTGACCCTCACATATTAAGATCACTGGGCATTTCATGTCACCCACCACATCCTCAAGGAGTTTCTAACATTGAATCTGAACCCAGGAAGAAACATGTCTTGACTGATAAGAAGTCATCTGAAAGCTAGGGATGGAGAAGTGGTGGTTCATGGATCACCTCTGTGATATTGTAGGATAAGATCTGGGGGAGGCTGAGAGAGAGGGAAGTGAACATTGGCCATCCTGAGGCCCAGTTCCCTCACTTATTTTAGTAAAAAGAATTTTGCTAGATAATCTCCAAGACTCTCAGACCCTCCTTTAGGCAACTTTCTAGAAACACTTCCATGAAATGCAAGGCTAAGGGGGAGAGTGACTTCATCGTAGCATAGGGAAACTACACTTCTACAGTAAGGAAAGTGATATAAAACTTTAGTTCTAAAAATAATGTGCCCACTTAACACTTGATTTTAAGGTTGAAAAGTATAAATGTCTAAATATCATTTATTTTATTTTATTTTAGCATTTTATTTTGAGACAAGGTCTCACTCTAGCTCAAGCTAACATAAACTTACTCTGTAACTTAGGCTGGACTTGAACCCACAGCAATTGTTCTACCTGGGATAATTTACAATTAGCTCTCAGGTTTGTATAGTAACACCACATTTCAGGACTGAAGAGATGGCTTGGTAGGTAAAGCAATTGCCACAAAAGCATGAGGATCTGAGTTTGGATCCCCAGCACCCACATATAAAGGCAGGTATAATGATATGTACATATAATTCCAGCACTGCAGAGGCAGAAATAGGGAATCCTTGTACTCGCTGGATAGCTAACCTAGCTGAATTGGAGGGTTTTACGTTCAGTGAGAGACCTCTCCAGGAACAGGGTGGAGAACAGTTGAAGATCACCACCGTTGACCTCTGGCCTCCACTGTACTTGTTCACATGTGTGCCCACACATATAGTAACACACACACACACACACACACACACACACACACACACACACACACACAAGACATCCCACAGTTCAATCAAGTTTATGTCTAGTAATATGTATTAATAATCCCTTATGTCATTATTATTATCATTTAAGTAAAGAAGCTGATAGTCAAACTGACTAAAGTGAATCTAGTTGAGCTAGTCTCTATCCAGTTAACACATTTCTTCCCTCATCTGTGCCTAAAGACAGCCCAGTGTACTTCCTTACTTAGCAAATTCCCAAGAGGTAGTGCCCTCCCACAGCCTCCTTTGAAGTCCCCATTCCTTGCCCATGGTGGGGAATCACTGTTGTATTTGGAAGTCTTTCTTTTGGTGCCCTGACATAGCAAGTGACTCTTCTGGGTCATTACCGAGGTACTCTTGCCATGGAGGGACCATACTCCTGCACTGTATCTGTAGTCAAAACAGTTGTTGCCTGATCCAGACAGTGAAGCATCAGACCATCTTCCTCCTTCAGACCCCATCCTGCTTCCTCCTTGTGACCTCCAGCATGCTTTGAGGGTCATGAAAGCAAAGGGTTAGAGCACCAGGTTGTTACCTGTATGGTAAGTGCTTCACATACAGCTAGGTAACTTTGGTGTATGCACTAGAAGACAATGTGCCAGGGTCTTCCTTGAGGGACCTGTGTTATAGTGAACAGCGAGTACAAAGTTTTGCTTCCCTCACTGATGTGGTAAAGGAGCAATGGGAAGGTTCTTGGAGAAGTGGAATGGACAGAGCTTATCTCTGTTATTCTATAGAACCTAAATGACACAGCTTTCTTCTATCATAAGCAAGTGCTAGAAACTATAGCCCATTCCACACTTGGAATTTATAGACATGGATATTAATTTAATGTTTCATCCAATTTTAATGGCAATTATCCTATAACAGTACATCCTGAATTATCACATTTTAAACATTATCCATGACATTTAATTCTACATCACCTCCAATCATGGAGAAACTTTTTGGGGTTGTTCCAGTGGACTTCAACTATTCAAACAAAGCCAAGTAGAAGCACAATAAGACAGTACAGATGTGTAAAATCCAGAGCAAGTTTAGAAAAAGAGGCTCCCAGGTAAATACTAAGTATTAGATTTCATTAGAAAATTTAATTTTATTAAACAGTGTTTCATAAACACAACTATCTATCTTTTATCTGTAGGGAAATGGCTTAGGGGTGAAATCAAAGATTATTTATTTCTCAAAATGATGGCTTAGTAAGCAGTTCAACATTTGTTTAAAATATGTCTAATGTAATGTTGAATTGATTTCTTAATTTGTAAATTCAAAGAAGCTAATGAGTACTCATCAGTTTGCTATAGAAGACCCTATAATATATTCTAAAAACCTAATGAAGATCATCATTTCTTGACTCTATGAGCTCCTTTTATTTCCAGTCAAAAACAAAACAAAACAAAACAAAATAAATGAAGCTCATGGATTCTCATTCATAAGAAAGGCAGTGGCTCTCTAGAAATCCCCCCCCATGTGTATGTGTGTGTGTGTTTGCATGTGATATGTAACTACAGGCCCACATTGTCACAGTGAACATAAGGAGGTCAGAAGACAACTTCAGGTGTTGATTTTCACATTTCACCTTATTTTTTTTTAAATTATTTATTTATTTATTTGAGAGCAACAGACACAGAGAGAAAGACAGATAGAGGGAGAGAGAGAGAATGGGCGCGCCAGGGCTTCCAGCCTCTGCAAACGAACTCCAGACGTGTGCGCCCCCTTGTGCATCTGGCTAACGTGGGACCTGGGGAGCCGAGCCTCGAACCGGGGTCCTTAGGCTTCACAGGCAAGCACTTAACCGCTAAGCTATCTCTCCAGCCCTCACCTTATTTTTGCAAGAGTCTTTATTGTTCACCACTGGGTTTGCCAGGATACTTGGCCTGTGAGGTTCAGGGGAATCTTCCTATCTCTGTACCCTTGTCACATCTTGCCACAGGAGTGTTGGGATTACAAACATGTGGGACTGTGTCTGCCTTTATGTGGATTCTTGGGATCTGAACTCAGTTCCTCACACTTTTCTGGCAAGTGCGTTATCTATTGAACCATCTCTCCTGCCCTTAGTGAAACTTCTTTTGACCTTTCAAAAAAAGGGACACTCTATTTTATACGTCTCCATTGTGTATTCAAAATTTGTGTGAGTTTTATTGACATCCACACACTTGGAGTGTTAGAGTCTCAGGCAGACAGAGAAACAGTTATCTCTTCAGTTTATTGATGCGTGGATCAAATGGTAACCTTAAGTAGCTGTGGGGGGAATAGGAACACTGGGGAGATGAGGAGAAAAAGAGTCAACTAAAGTAAATCATGTGTGAAAATACTTCAATACTATCTTAACTGCCATATGTTAACTAAAAAAATTTAAAAAATCAAAATAAGAAAAGACAAAGTTATTTACTTATACTTCCTATTTTACTTTGAAGTTTGAGAGAACACTCAAAAAATTTTGAATTAAATTATATTTATTTATTTGCTTATCTGAGAGAGAGGGAAAGAGTTGGGGAATGGGCAGGCTGGGGCCTCCAGCCACTGCAAAGGAACTCCAGATGCATGTGCCATCTTGTGCACTTTGCTTACATGGGTCCTGGGAAATAAAACCTGTGTCCTTAGACTTCACAGGCAGGTGCCTTAGCCCCCAAGTCATCTCTTAACCAGCAGTATTTTTTCTTTTTTTTTTTTTTAATTTCATGACACAGAATTTGCTGGTCTAATGGTATTTTCTTTTCCTTTTAGCCAAGAACTAGACAGAACAATCTTCATTCCTCATAGGAATGATCTTTAATGGTGATAAGTGTGTGATTTTTTTTTCTGAAGTACAATGAGAATTTATGGGTTTTCCTTTGAAAGAATACATTTTTAAAATGAGGTGGCCATGGGTCTGTGCAGCAGACATAGGGTTTTGACCATGTCTGTAGGCCAAGCTCATTTGCAGACAGCTGCCATGTGAGCATCCCCTGCTGCCCTGTCATTGACCTCCAACCTGATCTGAAAAAAGAACCTTCTTATAAAGTGAGAAGTTATTCATTTACCATAATAGCTCTATGCTGGGCCTCCTTAGCAGAAGCCAGCAATTGTTCCCAAACGAGAAGGTTTTGAGATCCCCACTACCATTATTACACAAGAAACAACCACAGGAAAGTTCCCTGCCGACAGCCACAGTGGGCAGCCAGAGGTTTATGGTGAAAACTATGGCTGATGCATGGCCATTATGAAACGAGAAGGGGAAGTTATGAGGAGGAGGCGTTTGGACTTGCTCTGGGTATATGCGACCCTTGCCCATTACCATCTCTTCACAGGACAGAGCACAGAGAGCAAAGCTGCTGCACCAGAGGTGAGCTGGCGGCTGCAGCACGCTGCTCTAAAATGAGACCCTCTGTGAAGAGAAAGGGAAAACCAGAAATGATAAGCCTATCGGATAATCATTACAAATAAATAAAAAGCCTCTGATACATGCAATTAGTCACAAGCATTACAAGTTGAAATGCAGGGCGGTGTTAAAGAGACCGATCAGAAGCATGTGGCCCATTTATCACAGCCCCACAGACAAGTTATTGAGCTGTCTGTGAAAAAACACAGAGCCAAACAGGAAAGCTTTCAGTGCCGAATGGCGGCAGAGGTCCTTGATGGATAGAGCAAGATGATGCAGAGCTGTCCGATGGCTTTCTGCAAAATAAAGTGGAGGGATTCAAGGTCTTTCACAGTACTGTGACCACAGATGAACAGCTACTTCATTATGGCCGGGCTTGGGGTTGCCCCTAACTCCATTTCCTGCCCCTTCCTGATGAACATCCTTGGCTGGGGCAGCCAGGCATTGTGTTTAGTTAAATAAGAGTCTACCATCCTCACATTTCCTATGATGTTTAAGATTTTACTTATTTTTGTGTGTGTGCATGTTTGTATGTGTTGCACATGTGTGAATGCATGCCTTGTGTAAATGGATATAAGTGCATGTATGGGCATGTGCATATAGAGGACAAAAGGCAGCTTTAGGTGCTGTTCTCAGGAATACCATGCACCTTTTCTGAGACAGGATCTTTCGTTGGCCTAGAGCTCACAATTAGGCTAGACTGACTTGTCAGTGAATGCCGTGGACCAAACTGCACCCATCTTGCTATGGTAATTAAACTTAGGGCCTCCTGCTTGCAAGGTAAGCACTTCACCCACTGACTTGCCTCCTCAGCCCCATCTGCCCATTGCAAATTCAGAAGTAGGTCCACTGCACAGGAGAAAAGACTGAATCATGGACTATCAGATTCCCTCCTCTTGCTGACCAGCCTCTCTTCTGATATGGGTAAAAGAAGGCACCGTTGTGTTCTGCCCTTCCAACTCCTATCCCTCTTCCTATGAAGGTTATGGCTCTAAAGAGCTATGGGAATGGTCTGCACTGTGACTCCAAACCCAGATGACCCTCCCAAGAATTAAGGTGTTGCACTTGTTAATTTTGTTTGGGCTGTAAAGTTGGGGATGGATAGAGCATGTGTACCCATGCAGGACTTGTTTAAGGCTTTTTGGTTGCTTTCAGTAGGTTTGGGTATAAACCTGGTTTTGCTAAGGAGCTTACAGAAAACAAGGAAATGTTTTGTCCTGATTTTAGCTTGCATCTTGTCAGTTACACTTACTGTTCTTCAAATAAGCACTCTGAGGATCTAGAAAGTGTTTGTTATTTGTGTCCTACAAGGAAGAAAAATGCAAAGAAAGAGAAAACAAAAGGAAGAAAAAGGAGAAAAAGACACAAGAAAGGAAGACAGAAAGAAGAAAAAAAATGGAAAAGAAGGAAGACAAAAATAAAGGAAATAGAAAGAAAGGCCAGATAGCCAGAAATGAAGGGGAGAAAAGAAGATAGGAAATAAGAAGGAAGAAAAGAAGGAAGGAAGGGAGGGAAAGAGGGAGTTGGAGAGGAAGAAGGAATGAAGAAACTGAATGAAGAGAAACAAGAGAGATGTGCTCTAGAATCATTTAAGATATTATATTTTCAGTGTATTTCCTCTTGCATCATTTCCAAATAGAATTTAATCAACATAAATATTTTAGCACAACTGTCCTTTGTTTGATTTGAGCACATTATAATTTTCAAGTTCTACTCTTCCCTGAAGTTTTATATTTGCCCTGATTTTCAGTGCCATAAAAGGCCAAATATCCAGGTTCAATTTCTCAATACCATGTAAAGCAAGATGCACAAAGTGGCACATGTGTCTGGAGTTCATTTGCAGTGGCAGGAGGCCTTGGTGTGCCTATACTCACTCATTTTCTGTCTGCTTTTTACTCTCTCAAATAAATAAATGGGTATTTTAAAAAATGAAGTGGAGATAGTTTGAGGAAGACATTTCCTATATACCTTTGCCCCTACTCATACATGTGCACACATGTGCATGTGTACCTGAACATATATAGTAGCATGCATACACATACATACACACTACACATACATGCATAAGCACATAATATTCAAAATATTCAGTTGGCGAGATTAATTATTGGTACTATTGGGATACCTATCTTCACTATAAGCCTCTGTCACTTATATAAATAGCAAAATTATATATAAATAAAAGCAAGGGAGGGAGAGAAGGATGGTCTTGTAAAGTATGCCAATTATAATTGAAAACAAAACTTAAACCAAGGAATAGTTTGACCATGCCCAGCCACAAGCCCTTTGTGGGAGACAACTGGACTTAAGCATTCTTTTCTCCACAAAGCTATAATTAGACTGTGTCTGATAGCAGGCACGGTAAGTATTCTAAAAGTCAAAGAAACTTATTTGAAGATACTTTTTAGAAAATAAATGAGCAATGATGAACCATTTGAGAGTCTTCTAAGTTTTGTGTCACCTAACTTACTTAAATCACATCAAAATGTATTTAAATTCCATGAAGTGTTTTGCTCCAAGTTATAAATTATGTTGTCTGAGACAATGAAAGCAAGGAATATGGCTGAATTTATCCCAGTGATTTATAATCTGAGTGCAAAATTGACAATTTAAGATAAACACTTGGTTTTTCCTTATCATTTTGGAAGGAAATTTCCCACCTAAAAGAGTGCTAGCACCCTCATTATTTGTTGTGGGTTCTGGTCAGATGTGACTCAGAATATTTATGTGAATCAGTTTCAGCAAAGCCTTATGTTTGGAATTCATGATATCTAAAGTTAGCAAGTCAACTCATATTTCCAGTTGGAAAGTGGACATAGAATATGAAATTATTTTAATTTTTTTTTTTTGTTCTGGCCTATGTAAAATTTGGGGAAAAGAACACAAATAGGTAACTTTCACTTGTATAATTTCCTTGACATATACTTTGAAAAGAAATATTTTCCTGTTGTGTGTGTGTATGTCATATGTATGTGTATATGTATATATATATATATACACACACACACAGCATTTTTGAAATGTTCATGAGCCTGTACCCCAGGCTGAAGGTGAGGCTGTTTGCTGAATGATTAATCTAATGATAGGAATGTCATAGCTGGGACACCATACTTCAGATTTTTTTTCAAAGATGTGAACGACAGTCCCTGCAGAAAGTTGGTTGGATGACACAGAGAGCTGGGGCTGGCCTATCACACTGATTACTTGATGGGATAGTAAGCAAGCGTAAGTGAACTGTGTGTCTTCAATCTCCCCAATCACTTAGGGATGGGCGTCAGAGCCTGCCATCCATCATGCCTGGTCTGAAACACACGGTACATCAGTAATCTCCCGCTGACCTAAATGATGGTAAGAGCCGCTAGGCTGTTCACCATAAGAAATTGTTGTCCACTGAATTACAGGCTTCTGATTAGATTGCTAACATGGTCAACTTGATGTATAAGTGAAGTGTCCAGCGAAGATGTTCTTTAGGATCCACTGAAGATTAATTTATACCCTTGAAATGTAGACCAATCACACAGTCAAAAACTATGTCAAGGTATTTTTCTTGTAGCCAAGAAAGCTCAGCTGTTATAACAGCTATTCATTTATTTCTGGCACCTTTATCTGTGATAGAATTTAATAGGCAAGGTATCCAACAGTTATTGTCTTGGTGGGGTTGGTATTAACCACTATGATAATTCATTTATTTGGAGTCAAATATATCTGAAGAGGAGTTATAAACTGTCAGGAATAGGAACATAAATGTTAACTGTAACTTGTAATTTCAATTTTTAAATTCAGTGTTTTTGCATGTTTTATGTATATGTGTTATGCATGTATGTATGTATGCATGGTTTTATGTGTGTGCACATGTATGTACATGCTTTGAGGATAGAAGTTGACATCAAGTGTCTTCTTCACTTTCTCTCCTCCTTAGTGATTGAGGCTGGGCATCTCACTTGAACCCTGAGCAAATTGATTTGGCTCGTGTAGCTAGCCAGCTGACTCTGGGATGCCATGTCTCTGCCTCCTGTGTGCCGGGTTACGTGGGTTACCACACCTGCACAGCGTTTACACAGGTGCTGGGGACCTGAGATACAGTCTTCACACTTAAACAAGTGCTTTATCTACTGAGCCACTTGCTCAGCCCCCACATCTAAAATACTAAATTTGACTGTCTAAAATGCCTAGTTGTTGTTTTATGCTTTCCCATCTGTGGATATGCTATACATTATTTACTTTCCTGAGATTAAAATATTTGAGCCTGAAATTCAACGTTAAAGAAACTATGTCCCTGTCAAATACAAAACTTAAAAAGAACATTAACACCAGTTCTGTGAGGTCTGTCTTGTTTGGGGTTCTGAGTTAAACTTACTGTCTGGCTTGAGATAAATGACTTGGATACACTTGGCATCAATATGTAGATATATAGTTGTAAAAATAATATATATTGGTCTATGCAAACTCCATTCGAGAAGGATATTTGTTCCTTTAACATCTACAAACCATTCCTACATTTGTCATGTTGCTACTAGAAAGACACATATTCTGCCAAAAGTTCAGCAGAAGGAGACAGACAGTAAGAAGGCAGGTGTGATACTGGCCTCGCAGAATACCACTGACAACCATAACTCAGATGGGTGTCAACACACCCAGTACTGGGCTCATGTGTGTGCTTTTCTAACAGGGACTCCAGGGATCTGGAGCAAGACATTGGATGGTCCATAAGTGTGAGGGTTGCATCCTTGATGCTATGAAGTATATGCAAAAAACATTCAGGAGGCATGGGTATGTACCTTAGTGAGTAGAGTGTTTGCCTAGAATGTACAAAAATCTACTTCCAATCCCCAATACTGCACAAATTGAGTGGGGCAGTACACACCTATAATCCCAGCATTCAGGAGGTGGAGTCAGAAGGATCAGGAGTTCAAGGTCAGCTTTAACATAGCAAGTGTTGCAGTAAGCTTTTCATCGCTGGCACAAAGCACCAGACCGGGCACGGCTCATGGGAGGAAAGGGTTTGTTTTGGCTGACAGTCTTGAAAGGAAGCTCCATGGTGGCAGGGAAAAGATGGCATGAGCAAAAGTTGGGCATCAACTCTGCCATGGCTGGTAGAAACAGCAAGACAGTGAGCCAGGTTCTTGCTAAGGCAAGCTGGCTATAACAACACACCTCTTCAGCAAGGTTCCACTTTCCAAATTGCTACCAACTAGGGTTCAAGCATTCAGAACACATGAGTTTATGGGGGACACCTAATTCAGACCACCACAGAAAGTTTAAGGCCAGCTTTGACTACAGTAGACCTGTCTCAAACTCAAACAAGCTGAACTAACCAAGCATCAAAAACAAACAAACAAACAAAAAAAACCCAGAAAATTTTGGGGGGAAGAAATTCTGGAGAAATACAAGATTCGAAGACAGCAAAGGGAAAGAATGAAAGAAAAAGGGAATGAAAGACTCCTGCCATACCTTCAAGGTTATTTCCCAATAACCTGAAGACACTTTTTAAATTTTTTTTATTTATTGTTATTTATTTATTTGTGAGTGACAGACAGAGAAAGAGGCAGAGAGAGAGAGTGAGAATGGGTGCACCAGGCTTACATGGGTCCTGGGGAATCAAGCCTCGAACCGGGGTCCTTAGGCTTCATAGGCAAGCACTTAACTACTAAGCCATCTCTCCAGCCCCTGAAGACCTTTCATTAGGCTATACCAATTACATTTTCCACCACCTCCCAATATCACTACCCTAGGCTTTACCACCTGGGCCAAGGGTGACACTTAGGGTCCATTCTCTAGAAATAGCCAAACTGGGGTTTAAGTCCAGGAAAATATGAACTCAGAACAAGTGTTTTCTAAGTGCTACACTATTCTGTTTGTGGGCTGAGGAGATGGCTCAGTGGGTAAATCATTTGCTACCCAAGTGTGATATCTGAGGTTTGGTCCTCAGAACCCATGTAAAAAGCCAAAAAGCACAATGACTTATCCTGTGCCTGTGGTGAGATGGGAGGTAGAGACCAAAGAGACCCTGGAGACCTAGTGAATAAGAGTGCATCTCAAAGAAAGTGGAAAGTAAGGACCAATACCAAGGTTATACTCTGACCACCAAACTTACATTTGTTGTATGTGTGTGTGTACACACGGAGAAAGAGAGAAAGAGAGCAGCTCTATTTATGATGGAGAAAAGTTTGATAAATTTGAGATTTATCAGAAGGAGAACTGAGAGAATTTGTTAAATGATTGCAAAGATCATTATTTTCTGAGAGTAGGAACCAAAGAAAACTTACAATTGGAAAGCAAGAAGTGGAGAAGGAGGAGAGGGGTAAATTCAAGGTGTAGAGGGAACAGTCTAGTCTAGTAATGGGTGAATGGCATGTAGCCACTGTGCTCAAGGAGCCAAGAGTGTGGATGCACACTTACAAATTAACAAGAGGAATATGAATGCCAAGGGTGAGACAAGCAAGAAAGATTAAGAACAAACCAGCAGATAAGAAGGAAAACTGGAAAAAATGTTATTCCCTCAACCCAATCTTGAAAAATTAACACAAGATCACTTTTGAACTACTTTACAAGTAAGTTGTTAAGGCCCTCACCTGGTGTTTTCTTCTCATTTTTAAGAAATGATACATTGTGAAGGCAACACTCATGAGATTCTCCCCAAACACAGGTTACTAAAACCTCCTTACCCATACTGTCTCACTCAGGTGACAGCGTGAGGGAAAATGACTTTCCTAAGCTGGCTGAGGGTCCTGATACATTTCTTTAAAACTCCAATAACCATGCAGAAAAGTGTCAAATTGAGGATTTAAAGGCAGCGGCTGCAGTCCCTGGAGAGAGCCTGGGAGTGATTCTTATGTACCTGACATAACTCAGAAACAGGAGAGCTCTCCCACACCACCTTGTGTAAATCTACAAAGGGCTGCCCAGAGGTTTATGTGAGCTGTGTGTCCAACACGTGTTGGAAAATCAGTCTCGTTATATTTTCTCTGTAAATCCTTCCAGGAGTCCTCTAGGTTTAAGGGGGACCTTCACATTTGGAATGGAGAAATGAGTATAGATTTTCTGAGGCTGCCCAGACTCTGTAATATGCTGTTCATACAATATATTTGAGGAGGAATATGTAGGCACTGTCACTCAATTGATGGATTCATACCCAGAAGTTCCAACTGGCTCATCTCCCCAACTCCCTTCAAAGGAACAACAAAAGGCTTGGTTTTTTACAGGGACCAAGTTCTCTTCATGCACCTGTCACACTGGTAGTATGTGGTGTGACTTGCCGAAATGGGGCTGACTGTCTTGTTTAGTGTAGACAATTAGTCTTGTAAACAAAAACTATTATTATTCATGTTGGCAACTCAAGTTCCACCGCCACTGAAAATGAGGACTGGACCAAAATATATAATGCAAACATCTTTTTTTTTTTTCTTCTTGACATGGTCACACTGGTCTCAACTTCATGGTCTTCCTAGCTCCAATGCCCAAGTGCTACCACCACACTTGGTTTATATTATGGTGCTAGAGATTGAAGCCACTGCTTCATGTAGCTGAGTTATAACCCAGCCCAGAATATAAATAGAATCTTAGGAGTGTAAACTATCCCCATAGGGAGAGAAATCCTGAATATTCTATGATAAAAATCACAACATTATTATTATATGCTCAAAAAATAGAAGCTTGGAATATGCTACTAATATTGAAGACAAATTAATTTCTAAATGTATAGACCATATATATATATATATATATATATTGCAGATTTTAAAAATTAGTTCTAAGTTCTATTTGAAACATGGTAAATTAAATACCTCTCCATTCTCTCAAGCATTATTTTAAATCTCTGACTGTTTAGGATATCCCAAGTCAAGGTTTGGTTGTATGCATTTGTTTTTGTAAACTAATTTTGTATAAGATTATATTGCTAGTAGTGGACAATGAAGATCTGATTTTTAACAACAATCATTTAAGCATTATTTCAAATGTAGGAGGACTTCTGTACCATTCAGTATATAGATCTGCGGATATCCCTCCCACACACAAATGCAGGCATGCAAACAGTAGCTTTAAGAAGCCTCTCTTCTCGAGTAATAAACTCTTTGTTTCAGCAAACCCTTAAGAGGTTTGAGACAATCAATCAAGTTCTATGGGGTGTAAAGGAGGGGTTACCTGGACAATTTGATACCCAAACCAGTGGCTTTGACTTATAAGAGACATGGAGCTCATTACCTAATAAGGCAGCCTGTCCTATTGTTCTGCAAACAAAGATGAGCTCTTATTTCCTCTGGCTGGAGCAGTGGTCTCCACTCTGACTGCTGGAACACTCCCAGTGATCTTGTTTTCACTAGGGATATCTCTCATCTCGTCTTCCATGCCAGGATTCCATTCTTGAGGCAACATATCCCCATTCCTCATCATGGTTTTGAAAGTTTCTCATACCCTCCTCTTCCAATACCATGGCTAGTCATCCTAGAAAGACTACAGCCTGTTCCACTCAGTGCAGTCACTTCCCATGAGTTGAATGTTGAGCTTCTGTCCACATAAACTTAGGTAATCAACATATATAGTGTGAACATGTTATTGAAGCATAATGACTTTGGTTGTCTTCTGGAGTTTAGCACTAAGGCTAGGAGAAATTTTTGATAGTAACATACTTAAATTGTAATTTTTTAAAAAAATTCCCAATTGTCTTATGACAAGTGTAGAGCTCAGTAAAAATCCCCCCCAAAAGTTTATTTCCCTTCTGCTCTGTTCCTTCCTAACATGAGGCCTTTTTGTTTCTCTGCAGTCTTATGCCTTTAGTCACAGGCAGTCAGTGCACCCCTGCCTTTACATGGTCAATCTGATTTACCTTAGTTTGAAACCATAGTCCCAGATTCCAAGAACTGGGGCAAAACATCTTCCTATGCCTTGGGTATCCAACAACCACTAATAAGAAATGATCAGATAGCCGGGCGTGGTGGCACACGCCTTTAATCCCAGCATTTGGGAGGCAGAGGTAGGAGGATTGCCAAGAGTTCGAGGCCATCCTAAGACTACATAGTTAATTCCAGGTCAGCCTGGACCAGAGTGAGACCCTACCTCGAAAAAAAAAAAAAAGAAATGGTGAGAGGGTGAGAGTCACAGTGTTACATGAGCAGCTGCTCAAATATCTCTCTGTCGGTACAGGCTCTCTGAAATGTAGGTAAAATGCAGGAGAAGGAAGAAAGACAGGCACCCTGAAAGATGTAGTACCTTTGAGAAAGGTGTCCAATAAAGAAAGCACATATTAAAACTAGAACCAATGATGGCAAGGGAGATAGATCAGTGGTTAGGGCTTGTTCACAGTCTGCCAGCCTGGGTTCAGTTCCCAAGCCATCTGTGTAAAACTGGAATAAACAGGGTGCTTGCATCTGGCATTTTAATTATTTTTTGTTTGTTTGGCTTTCCGAGGTACGGTCTCACTCTATTCCAGGCCGATGACCTGGAACCCACTCTGTAGTCTCAGGCTAGCCTCAAACTCATAGTGATGCTCCTACCTCTCCCTCCCAAGTGCTGGCATTAAAGGGATGTGCCACCATGCCCAGCATATCTGGCATTTATGTGCAGTGGCAAGAGACTGTGGTGCGGGTACACACACATACACACACACACAATGTTTCGACACTGTATATAGTATGAACTATGCAGGTCAAGATAACTAAAGCACACGTTGTCTTGCATACTTATTATTTTGTACTTGGGACAATGTGAGTTGGAAATCTACACTGAAGAGAAGGCCAATGCTCTTACAGTGGGATGGAAGAAGGTGAGGAAGGAGCAATAATATAACCAGGAAGCCTAATCTCTTTGTAACCACATCTAAGCACTGCACTCTAGCTGACACAAATGTATGAGAAAATCATCTGTCTGATTTTTACCACAATTAAATACTTATGGATTTAATTTTGCTCCTCTATGCTAAGTATCTCACCTTGTCCAAACAATATTCTCTACTTACGTATGTGACTGCGTGTATGTTTCTTTCATTCCAAGACATCATCAACTCAAAGATGTATTGTCAATTTAATAAAAGTCATGAGGCAGAAAGAAATCACCACACTGATTACACATTTTGTTTCACTTCACAAAGGCATTTCCTCCCACTTCTTTTCCAGGGGCCAAATAGTACCTGAGTCTAATGTGCAGTGTGATCCATCTAGGACTGGCTTGATAGAATGTCATAGATTCCTGCTTCTGGCTTCTAATGTTTGCTCTTTTCACTCCAATGTTAGCACCAGGTGTTAACATGCGCATTCTCCTATGTCCCTAGTTTGCATTACTTCTGTTTCTTTAATTGATTGAAACAGGCCTGGAACGTTGAACTCCTTAGTCCTTTATAACACATGTGTAGGCTACAGGGATGTCCTCAGTAGGAACCTGGTGATATCCTCTAAGAGAATGGTCTGTTTCTCCTGCATTTGTTCATGTCTCTTGATGTGTAGCAGGAAACCTTGTATGTATAAGGTGCTACTAGGACCAGTTTTATGTCATAATGCAATCCATCTGAAGATATTGTGACAAGCTAAAATCTAAACTTGATTTAAATTTTTGCAATAAGTAATGCTACCCATCAAATATTTTCCACTAAGATGAAAACGAATGAAGAGAAGCTTCCTCTGTGGGACTCTGTGCATATTTAGTGAGCCACACTCATTCTTAGCAGGACTGGTAACTGCCTTCTCCCTTGGATTCACACTCATTCAGCAAACATTTATTTATAGTCTAATCTTGGCAGAAACTGAGAACACTTGGTGAATAAAAAAGACAATGTATCTCCACTTGTTATACTATGTTCTTCTGTAATGTGCAGCACCCAGGTGTCAGAAAATGCAGAGAAATATGCGACTGAGCTATCTCAGAGGAAAGACATAATAAAGCTGCAGCCTTCCCCACTGCCTAACTCGCTCACTCCCTACAGCCTTCCAGTTCTTCCACACATCTCCCTAAGAAAACACTTCACTAGTCACATGTTTTCCATGAGAGATGTTTCTTGCATAATAACAGGACAGTCTTACATAAGAAATTGCATAAAACCTAGACATTCCTTGTTTTCTTCTACAAAGCAAATTAACTAGTGAAATTCTCTAAGAGTTATCTGATATATTTTGTCTGTAATCACAAATAGGAAGCATATTTGGAGTGGGGGAGTAGTATATAGCTATTTTTGATGATGATTCTCAGTGGGATTGATTGAACAATTCACATATTAAAGGAGGACATATTTCAACTGATCTTGTCCTAGAATGTAGTTAAACAGATTTCTAAAAATCAGACACAATGAAATCATCTATGTATCTCTATATTCAAAATATATGCATATTTGTTGTATATGTTATTTTGTTATATCCATATTCTTGAAAATTAAGGTAAGAAGCTTGAAAACAGAGTTGCTCTCTCAGGACCCCCATGGGTCACATGTCCTCCCTCAGCAGGAGAAGCTCTGCTAATTGTATTTGAAAACTGCCAAGTGAGCGCACACTTTCATGTGTAAATGTGGACTTCATCCTTGATTCTCATGAGAAGTGATTCATGGGTAGTTTCTACAATATGACAAGGAGAAGCTTTAAATCTGGGTGTTGACACTTCCTGTATTAGTCATGATCGATATTGCTTGCTACATGCTCTGTCACTGAAATAAAATCATGATCTCTTTGCAAATAAAGTTGTAATTACCGACATAAACATCCATGCTTGGAAATGTTGGGACTTTTTAATAATAATAATAATACATTTTCTTACCAGACTAAAACAAATAAACTCTTATATGTCAAAAAGGTTAATATCTAAAAAGTACAATTGTAGCTGATGTATGTTTATAGATGCAAACTATAAGTTACTATAGGTTATAGGCAGTTTGGATTCTTTTTTCTTACAAAATTAAGATAATAGTTTCTAGCCTCTTACAAAACTAAAGTAAATTAGTAAACCCTCAGTGTTTCATGAGTGTTTCTAAAATTGTATAATTGGAAAAATAATTTGAACTCAAGCATCAACGCCCATATTGGATTAGTTGGAACCTGCATGTTTAACCGCTGCTCACAGTGCCTACAACACAGAGATGTCTCATTGCTGAGAGTGAAGTCACGGAGTCCCTTTCAGAGTCTCAGAGGGTAGCACCCACAACCAGCAACTCATATTCTTGGAGGAAGACATCTTTGGGACAACTGGGAGCATACACTTCCTTTTTGTAGCACCTAGTCCATGTACATTGTGAAATACCTAAATTCGGTATCTGAAAACTTCCTGTTACACTATGACCATGAAACTGTTTACAAATTGGCTCCACACCAGCTGGAGCCTGGTCTCCCGATCACTCATGAGATCACATGCTAATTCTACCCCCAAAATGGGCCCTCTATGGCACTGTGCTGTCCCTGTCCAGATCTGTGTAAAGAACAAGACCTTAGGTGTTCCTCTGTGTCAAGTTAACCAGGGGATGCTCCCCACATCTTTCAAGATAATCACACTTGGAAACGAGTCGCAGCTGTTGGTAACTTTGTTTACAGCCCTTGAGATCTCAGGAAGTGGACAGTTTAAGACATTGACAAAGTGTTGACAGTATTTGTCTCATTGTTTTCTATAAAGCCTATGTAAATTAAACAGAATATAGTTACAGGTCACCAGAAAAGCACTGGCCTTAGGATTCCAAAGCCTGCCAGTCTGTAGGACTTTAATCTTGCAAAGATCCCATGTTCCTTTCAAAAGACTGAGATGCTTGTTAAAAAACCCAGCCGCCTGTTCATAGATCTGGTACCCTCCTTCTTTATGCTAGGAACGTGCTCCGTACATGACTCATAAATTTATGGCTTTCATTTTAATCAGTCAGGAAGAAATCTTGCTCTGCAAAATCTTATTAAAGGAATTTGATTGCCAATTGAATGTGGTCCAGCACCTCTCCAAAGCTCATTTAAGATATTTGATATTTGAAAGAAAAAAGCCTAAATGGCATGTTAGCTATCCATTTACCTACCTGATTCCAAATTCTATCTCCACACACTCTCAGACCATCAAAAAATAATGTCCTGGATGACATTATCCCAGTCAATCAAAGGCACGGCTTCTGAGCTCTGACTCACTGTATGTCCTTTGATCTTACAGAGGGTAAGATTTAAAAAAATTACCCTGCTTAAAGCATGTTTGGTACCTTTCTGGAAAACTAGTCGGAGTACATTTTACTATGTGGATTAGTACTGTTTTATATAAGAACTCGTGTAAGAAGATAGTTCCAAGAAAGAACGTCTATCCTCACAGATGTCTCCATGTATGATGCCTTTGAGGGAAATAACTTCTGGTCATTAGTCAGCAGGCCTAACATAAAGTACATAAAGTCAGGTAAGAACAAGGTATATAAAATATCATAATGAAATTCATTACTTCATATGCTACCTTAAAAAATTAAGGGGCTAGGGGGATGACTTAGTGGATACAGCACTTGGTGCTCAACCCTGAGTACCTGAATTTGGATCCCCAGACATCATGCTTTTTTTTTTTTTTTAATCACAAAGATTAATTTTGGCATTAGGCTTAGATAACTAGAAGTCAGTCAGTTATATCCCATTTGATACCCCATTGTCTATGTATTTTTTAACTTTCTTATGTGACACTATAATTTTAAAAACACACAAATATAACTCCATCTAAGCCACAGACTTTTGTAGCTTCTGGCCTTGAACTCACCATTGTTCTGCCTCAGCTTCCCAACTATCAGGATTAGAGGTGTGAACCACTGGATCTATCTTAAAACACCTTGTATAGTATCTATAATGGGACCTAAATTTTTTAACTTTTGAAATTGTCATTTAAAATGTATATTGCATAAAAAAATAAAATGCATATTGCAGTCCAAGAACTTCCTGTCATTTTTCTGTCAACTATTTACTGAGTACTTGTGGGTTATTTGGGCAGAGGCCCTAGAGATAAGATGGTAAGAATTTAGACATCTTCCCCTTCCATTAGAGGTTAGGCAAACAGGGAAGCAGGCAATGATAACACAGTGTGGTCTGGGTTCTGAAACAGGCTCTAACCTACATCAGGAAGTAGAAATGGCTTCCCAGAAGATGTTTAAGACACAAAACGAACAGAGGAGAGTATTTCAGACTCCACGGGGCTCACAGCTGCATATTGATGCCTTTGCTCAGTGCTTGACTCATGGAAGGCATTTAGAACTTTTAAAGTAAATTAATGAACAATAGGGGCTCACAGCTGAGCAGAGACAAGCTCCCTTGGAAAAATCAGAACTTACTTGGTTTGGGCGAGTTGTGGACCTCAAGATGGGTGAGATGCAATATAAGATAAGGCACCTGAAGGTCATTTCTAAATGATCTTTGTTTATCATCAAATAATCTGTTCTTGGGGCTGGAGAGATGGCTTAGAGGTTAAGCGCTTGCCTGTGAAGCCTAAGGATCCTGGTTCGAGGCTCAATGTTAGCCAGATGCACAAGGGGGCGCAAGCGTCTGGAATTCGTTTGCAGTGGCTGGAGGCCCTGGCGCGCCCATTCTCTCCTCTCCCTATCTGCCTCTCTCTCTCTCTCTGTCACTATCAAATAAATAATAAAAATAAACAAAAAAAAATTTAAAAAAATAATCTGTTCTTTATCCTAAGAAGAGAGGGAAGTTATATGCAACTACAGAAGTAAAATGATACAGGAAACAGCTTCCTTTTCTTGCATGAGGATTGAATTCTCTTAGTTATTTGATAAAGGTAGAAAGTCCACTAAGTTCCCAGGTGTCATGGTTGATAATGAAAGTTACCTCTCATTGGTCAACTGGACCTAAAAGGGACTGTGAATGCACCATAAAAACCTGTTTCATAGATTTGGGATTCCCCAAGAGCAGACCTGGAAGGCTGTACCTACGGGATTACTGCAGGAGAGGGTACACTAAGCAGGCTGGTGGGCTAGGCTCCACTGCTGCCTGACAGACAAGCTGTGGCTCCTATCTCTCTCCTTAGACAGGTGCCTGGTGTGGGGCCTTGTCCTCTGGGACGTCTGAATGCTGATCTGTACTTAGAAGACAAGGATCTTATATCTTATATGGAGGAGAGTTTCTATGAACAGATTTGGTTTCTTGGAGATCTCTTTTGCTAGGGAATACAACTGCCTCTAGGTGGGTTACTCAAATGTTACACTGACCAGAATTCAGTATCAGCCTGGCTAGAACCAGGTGGAAGCCTATGTGGGAGGGGAAGGACAGCACCTCTTTTGTAAGTTTACTATAAACTTTGAGGATTTAATCCTTTCAAGTGGGACTTATAGAAATTCACATTCTGATATGGGATTCACCAGCCACTTCACAGAGAGAATGTCACGGTGAGCTAGAAAATAACAGCCTGAGAGAACAGAGAAATACAGGTGGAGAATGAAGCTATTTTCAATCAGGTTGAATACTATCTCAGTTCTTAAGTAGCTGTGTGACTTTAAGTAAGTGACAAAGTCTCTCAGCCATATAACTATGGGGAAAGAAAGAAAGAAAGAAAGAAAGAGAGAGAGAGAGAGAGAGAGAGAAAGAAAGAAAGAAAGAAAGAAAGAAAGAAAGAAAGAAAGAAAGAAAGAAAGAAAGAAAGGAGGGAAAGAAAGAAGGAAAGAAAGAAGGGAAGGAAAGAAGGGAAGGAAGGAAGGAAGAAAACAAAGAAAGGTGTAGTTTAATTCATCTCAAATGACCCAGGCCAAAGTTCCAAGTACTATTACCACTTGTATACTAAACAATATATGCATCTCAAACACCCCTCTCATTCTTCCAAAGATTATTAAAATTGATTGCTAATTACAGAAGTATCGAGGGCCAGGAGCTGAAGTCAGTCTCTGGTCCATGCTGGACTGAGAACTCTGATCATTCTCTGTACTCAGCTCTCCCTCTGTGTGACACAACAGTCACGCCCATCCCTGAAACTTTCCCATAGGCTTCTTCCGCTCCATTGGCTGTGCTATTGTGGGCTCAGAAAGGCCAGTGTGATCTGCAGCCACCTTGGATAGGGCCCTTACTGCACCATATGCATACCTTGAACTTTCAGTGGCTGCTAATGATTGACAGGGTTAAGAGATAATTAGTGCTAGGTGTGGTGGCACACACCTTTCACCCTAGCACTTGGAAAGCAGAGGTAGGAGGGCTGCTGTGAGGTCTTGGCCAGCCGGAGACTATATATTGAAATCTAGGTCAGCCTGGGCTAAGCAAGACCCTATCTTCAAAAACAAACAAAAATAAAACAAAATAGATAATTACTTCATCTGTGCTTATAAACCACCTGAACTAAGTGATTAAAACAAGTATGTAATTTCAGCCTAAAATCTAAATCAAAAACCACATATTTAAAATGATAATTCTTACTTTAAAGCATGTTTCTAACAGTGTTTACACTTTGATGCCTAAAGGGGACACTGGAATTAATTAACATATAGGTATGAAGAAGAAAATCTTCATGTTTATAAAAAATTTGAAGTAGGGACTTACAGTGGAAAGGGTAGTATGCACTTCTAGGAAATCTCATGATGATCTCAGTGTCATAGACATTTGCCAAAGAGCCTTGAACTGCATCCATGCCAGGCTGTGTTATTGGAAAAAGGCCTGCCCCATAACTTCCTGGAATTCTCCTTCCTTCAAGCCAGCAGCTGACTTGGCACAAGCTGGGCACTAAGCTCTGGCCCTTCATCCAGGGGACACTGAGCAGTGTTAGGGCTCATTCATGAGGACACAGTTTGAATCTGGAAACATGAAAAAACAACCAGCTCACACAGCTCATAAAACACAACCAGCCCCTCTTTGTCACATGCACAACAACCAAAGGTGGCCACTGGCAAAGGCAGGGTGATGAGGGAGACAGTCGTCGTTCTGCGGCCACTGTGATTAGTCCCAAACACAAGCAGCCCGCTGCCTCCGGTCTTATGTCCAGGGAGTCTGGCTGCATGCCATAGGGATTCAAAATTTCTTATAAGTTATAGAAGTCTGGTTCTAACTACATATTGAAAATATATTCTCTAACTATGTTTAAAAACTGTGATTTAAGCTGCAGGTGAAGCTCAATGATAGAGTGCATTTCTACCATGTATAAGGCTTTGAGTTTAATCATCAGCACCAAAAAAGTGCACAAAACTTTACAGAAGCAAAGAACTGTGATTTTAAAATGGAAATTTTTGAGCTGGGGACATGATTCAGTTGGTAGAGTTTTGTCTGGCATGATGAAGCCCTGGGTTTGATCTCCGACACCACATATGCCAAATATGCTGGCATATACCTGGAATTGCAACACTGGGGAAGTCAAGTCTGGAAGATGCGGAGTTCAAGGCCATCCTTGGGTACATAGAGAGTTCAAGGCCAGCTTGGAATGTATGAGATTCTGTCTCAACAAATAAATACAAAACCTGAAAGTATTAATATAATCATATCAGAAACCATACCTTCATTTATGCTTCCAAATGATTGTTTTTGTACAGACCCTCAGTGAGACCAATTTTGCTCATGTGAATTTCTCCAAGCAGGTACTTTTTGCATGCATGTTCATCTTACCAGAACGAGTCATCAGAACTTTTCATCCCAGCACAGTTGATATGACTGCCAACCATTTGTCTTATGTTCAAATCACAGACTCCACTGAAATGTATCTGAACTCAGTGTTTAATTTCAGGACAATACTAATGACTGGAAATGTATCATCATAAATTCAATGAATAAGATTGACTTTGTCCACTTTGTTACTTGTTATATTTTTTAAGAGAAGTTCAAGTGCTGATGAAAATTTTAAAACAGCAGTTCAAATCATTTCTCAAATAGCAAAAGGAAGTTATCCATTGGGAGAAACCTTTGAAACTCTATACATTTCCAAATACAAAATGAAAGCAATTAGCAAATACTTTAGCCTATGGTGTTATTCTTGCAAGTTCTCAATAAAAGATTCATAGAAGTCACCAAGTGAATAATCAAATTCACTTCACAATATAAAATCACTTTTTAGCATCTTTCTGGTATCTAAGGTAATTAAGCAACTCTGTATGGGACAGCAAATAGCCTTTACCTCTAGAATACAGAAGGAATGCTTTAGAACTTGTGACTTTTTAGAAAAACTCTGTCAAGGTTTTCTTGGAGGTTTGAATCGAATGCCCTCTGCAGGCTCACAGGCTTTGTATATTAGGTTCTCAGCTGTTGGCAAGTTGGCAAAGGTATGGACCCTTTGGGAGGTGGAGACTTGCTGGAGGAGGTGTATAATTGTGGGCAGGCATTGGGGTGTTACAGCCCAGCTCCCAGCATGCAACAGCTAGATGGCTCACTCTTGCTTTTCCTCCCAGCTGATGGGACTCAATGTGATGCCTGCTCTGGCCGTGCTTCCACCATGATGGATGTCCCCTCAACACTGTCAGCTGAAATAAATCCTGTCCTTCCATATGCTGCTTCTGGCTGAGTGTTTTGTTTCACCAATGAGAAGGTAACTGATCCAATATGTATTAACTTGATATATTAAAAAAAACAAAGATTAGACAATTTTAATTTATAATTATGCTGTATGAACTTGAAAAGTAAGGACTGGGCAAGGAAAGAACAAGAAAAGTGAGACCACTCTGACAAATAGGAAGGAAAAACTACCAACTGTAATGAGTACAACAACTTAACAATTCCATTGCCCTCTTTAAAAAAAAAAATTGTTACTTTATTTATTTGTTTGAGAGTGACAGACAGAGTGAGAAAGAGGCAGAGAGAGAGAGAGAGAGAGAGAGAGAGAGAGAGAGAGAGAGAGAATGGGCACACCAGGGCTTCCAGCCACTGCAAACAAATTCCAGATGTGTGTGCCCTCTTGTGCATCTGGCTAACATGGGTCCTGGAGAATCAAGCCTCGAACTGGGGTCCTTAGGCTTCACAGGCAAGTGCTTAACCACTAAGCCATCTCTCCAGCCCTCTCTTGCCCTCTTAATACAGCCATTACAGCACGTGCATCCATGTGCTTTTCACCATCAAACACCTCTTTACCACAACTTCATGCTTACATCTCTCCAGTATCTTCTATACTCCTGATTTATGTCTGCAGAATGACTTCAAAAGCCATATGCTTTACATATAGATTCTAGAAAGAGTCAGAATTCAGGTAAGTCTATTAAATCCAGCTCTAGGATGGTGTTATGTGCCTCCTGTTTTTCCAGTAAATCCCCCTGAAGCAAACCTGTCCACACATGGACTTCTTGCAGAACTGAGTTGCTTTCTTGAGCGCTATCATAATGGAATCTTATCCTTTGTAATGTTTTGGAGAGAGCTGAGGGTGGCGCCTGAGCAATTTGATTTGGTGTAAAAATACACACCAAATCTGATTTCTGTTACATTAAAGCATCCTCAGAAAAAAATATGTAGAACAAGAAATGGAGTGAACTGTGTTTTAGAAATATCTTGCTAGCTTATTTCCCGAATACCTGACCACTAATTTTTAAAAATGGATCAAAACCCACTTTAATTGAATTTTTAATAGATAATTTAATGATCAAGTTAAGATACATTTGAAATGCTAAATGTAAAAAAGATTTGTGTTTGCTTACTGGAAATATTTGTAATACAAGCCAACATATATAATAAACTAATACTTAAAGCAAATTTACTGTGGAAGAAATGAAATGATTATATTCAATTTATAAATACACTACATTCATCAAACTATATTTTTGACTAATAGTTGGCTTTTATAAAATGAATATATTAACAGTGAGTTGCCACTAACAGCAGAAATAGTTTAACTCATTTTTTAAATGCATAATATATTTTCTCTTAAGAAGGTCATTGGAAATATGAAGATGGTGATATTCTCCTGGGGAAAAGCTCAAATTAAGCCAAAAGAGATAGATTTTCAATAAGTAAATGAACTCATTCTCTTATAAATTCAATATCTTACATCTTTCCCCATGAAGTAGCAGGTTTACAAAAAAAAATCTGGGATTGGCAAGTACTTGCATACCTTTTAGACTAATGCAACTTTCTAAGAAGCAATATTATTACAGAGAAGCTAGCTGTTTAAGGTGCCCTAATTATTTTCTTAATAAAATTGGCAAAGACTTACTGCATTTACTATCTAAAAAGGACTAAAAGATGCTAAGTCTTGTTAAAAGTGAGGTCAAAACCAGAAAAGTGTGTTCAACATTGGAAAATAATTCACCTGAAAATAAAATTAAATTCATGCTTTTGGGTCCTGAAATTGTCACCTCTTGTAAATATTTTCCATAGAATTACCTTATTAGAAAGAGTGAACCTTAGGTCCTAGGAAGAGTGTAGACCTGCCTGTGCATTTGCCAACATTAAATGCAGACACGCTGTGGTGCCCAAAATATGTTTCCACTTGGGGTCCTCCTGATGAGTTTTCACAGAATGGAAGACCAATTGATGTGTTCCATTCTCTTCCAGCCCAACGAGCGTCCCAGACATCCAGCACTGGGTAGGTGATTGATTCACACAGGTGAGTAGGCAATTCGGCACTGCATGACAGGTATTTTGTCATTACCTTGTGAAACAATTTCACAGTGCAAGATATGCAATAGGAAAAGAAATGATTCTGCCCAATCACAGCAGTTTGAAAGAAACATACATCAGGAGCACAAGAAAAGCAGGTGATGTAATGGGTCTGACATTAAGTAGATGGCTTAAAGAGATGCATTGTGAAGGCCAGCCTTGAAAATTATTCACTGGATATTAATATGACCACACAGAAATGTTACCTTCCTTTGCTAAGTTCTATTCACTAGATCAAGAGTTTCTTTAACATGGTAAGGAGAAATATAATCAATTCTTAGAAAATGCTTAATCTTAAACACATAATTAGCCTGGTACTACTTAGTGCTTCGACTAAGATGATGGTTTTAAAAATGGTCAATAGTGTCTTTATGAGCCCATGTGAAAACAAACAGGAAGAGTAAATAATGTGGATGGTCAGCTTCCCTGCCACCACCATCAACAGGGACTCCAGAGTGTACCATACTCCAATAAACTGGATGGTCACTAGGGTAGGGCAATGGGAGCCCAGGAGAATCTGCTCTTTATAGATGGAGGCAAATACTGGAGATCCAAGATCCACCCCTATGACAAGAAAGGAAAAGTGACTGGCTACAATGGGGCAAGTCATTTCTATTACATCAGCCAGGGGTAAAGGAGGTACTACAGAGAAACTGTCAGGTTAAGAATAAATGCTGCTCTTACTGCTAGCCTGAGAATCTCCTCCAGGGAGATAGTGGTAGACCCTGAGGAGACTCACAACTCATCAAAGCAGAGAACCAGAGGCTGATGAGAGCTCAACACTAAAGGGGACTTATAGCATACCCTCCAAAGCTCAGGAAACATTTTAGAAGAAGGATAGGGAGGAAAGTAAGAAACTCAGACTGGCCAGGCGTGGTGGCACACACCTTTAATCCCAGCACTCAGGAGACAGAGGTAGGAGGATTGCTGTGAGTTTGAGGCCACCCTGAGACTCCATAGTGAATTCCAGGTCAGCCTGAGCTAGAGTGAGACCCTACCTTGAATCCCCCCCACCAAAAAAAAAAGAAAGAAACTGAGACTGGAAAGGAGTATCCTGAGGCATTGTTCCCTACCTCCCACAGAGACTGACATGTGTATTGATGACCCCCAAAGTTAATACCAATAACCCCACTGAAGACAGCCATAGATAGAATGGGGGTGGGGAGAGGAAACATAATAGTGTAACCCAATGAGAGTATGACGAATGTGTAATGTGTTCATACAGTAAGTTCACAATCAATTAAAAATAAAGAATGTGGACAGTGAACCCTTGGCTATAGGTGGCAAACAGCTTAAACAAATCCCCAAGTGATGAAGAATCAACCCAAGTCAATAAGATACAGAAGTTGCAAAAGTTCAAGAACTGATTCAGAAGGAAGGATAGACTGGTATAATCACCAAGCAGAATAAGGACAGCATGGAAGGGATTGCTGAGATCTGAAATATGATGACCCAGAAAGCCTTGCTATTGTCTGGTCTACAAGTAAGGGGGAAATTTTTGCTTTTTTTTTTTATGCAGTCGGAACAAAATCTCTTAAAGACTTTGTATGGGGCATGAAGCACTGATGTTCCACCTAACCATTTTAGGTTTGTAAAGATAGACTACTATTTATCTAAGGAAACACAAAGCTAAGAATAAGTACTCTTACCATAACATGCTAGATGAAAGGAGCATGTGCCAAGAGGTGGAGTAATGGTTTCTGTGTCACCTGTTTCTTTGATTTGGAAATGCTCAATTTCTTTCCCAATTTCTTATATGTGCATGTATGTATGGTGTGTATGTGTGTGAATGTGTGTAGGTGGAGGCCAGGGTTGATGCCAGGTGTCTTGTTTAAACTCTTCCCACCTTATTTTGTGAAACTTGGTTTCTTGCCAAATCTAGAGCTCTCTGATTCTGCTGGACTAGCTAGCCAGCAAGTCCTGGGAGTCCTCCTTTGTCTGCCTCCCCAGCACGTGGATTAGAGGCACACACCACTGTAATGATTATGTGGCAAACAATTTACCTACTGGGCCATCTTCTCAGCCCCTCTGGATGATTTTTGCTGTGATTCCAAACCATCTCATGGACCTTCAGCTCCATACCAGAACCTTCACTCCAGGTCTCTCACATTCTGGGTCTGGCTTGGGATGCCCCCTCTCTTCTAACATACTGACACCCTACTCATCCCCCATTTTTCCCAGTCACACTGGCTGCCTTTATGACTGTTCCATGATTTTCTCTTTGCTTCACTTCTCACACCATCTGAAAATAAAGTCAGGGGTATCAAGGCTGATGAAGAAGAAACCTCTGTGACAAGACAAGGGCAGAAGGGACTGGCCAGGAGGAGCCCTGTAATCCATACAGACCTGACAAGGCTTCACAAGCCTGGAGGAACCTCCAGAGCAAATCTGCCCCATAAAATGTGGTCTGCAGATGGCATAAGCTAACCTCCCACCTTGCTTAGCCATTGGTCCAAGAGCGTGGCTTCTGTTCCCATCTTGACACAGAGACAGAAGCTTCCAGAGATCCCCTTTCTTCACAGTGGGATGAATCTTTATTCCCAAAGAAGCATTTCAGCAGTACATGGTACCACATAGCAACTCCTGAGAGCATACCCATTCCCATTTGATGCTGGGAAAATCACCTGAGAGTTGGCATCTCTGTCTCCATTGCAACTCTCTCAACATGCATTCTCATATGTTCATAGCTCTTTTCTGTTTATAAGCTAAGGCCACATCATAACTTTCCAGATTTCTAGATCACAGCTAGATCATAGCTTGGGATAGAGAGGACCAACCTATGTTAAAGAGACATAGGCAAAGGATGGGCAGTTGGATTTAACAGATGGATGATCAATCACATTTGTTATTCCCTACCCAGGTACAGAAGTATCAAAGGATATACCTTGAATATGTAAAGCAGCATTATAAAATTATTAAAATATAATTCTTAAAAATATTTTATTTACTTAGAGAAGAGGGGGGAGAGAAAGAGAGCCAGAGAGACAGATATGATTTGCCATGATCTCTTGCTGCCACAAATGAACTCCTGATGCACGTGCTACTTTGTACATCTAGCTTTACATGGACATTGAAGAAATGAACCCTGGCCAGTAGGCTTTGCAACCAAGTGCTTTTAACTGGTGAGCCATTTCCCTAGCCTAAATATAATTTTAATATACTTTAAATACTAGATTATGCAACCCTAAGGATTCAATGTACTGAAAATAAGGATAGTGTTTTGTATTTATATTCCTAATCATTAATATAATCCCAATAATCAAGAAATCACATGATCCTCTCTGTCTTTTTCTACCCATTTTATCATCCAAATTCTGCTTCTAATTTACAGATGGGGAAAATCATATTTTTTTTTTCTTTTTCATGTGTGTATATATGTGTGGTATATGTGATTTGTGGCACATGCATGCTTGCATCTGCCCATGTGTGCTCCAGGCATGGGTGTGGAGGCCTGAGAATTTCAGTTACTCTTCTCTTATCACTTATCTGCATATTTCCTTGATGCTGGGTCTCTCTCCCTCACATAGAGCTGCTGTGAGTCAGCAAACTCAGCATTTCTCTTGTCTTGCCCACTCCCACCTCACCAGTGGATGGAGTTACAGATAACCATGGCCAAACCAAGCCTTTTACATGGGTTCTGGGAGTTGAACTTGGCATACCTGTTTATCTACGGACTGAGAGATTTTCATGCTTAAGTGGGAAGCACTCCTAATTGCTGAGCCATCTCTTCACTCTGACATACCTAGTTTTTAGAATCAAGATGTACTATGTATTATAAAATAAAAATCTAGGGCTGAAGAGATGGCTCAGCGGTTAAGGCACTTGCCTACAAAGCCAAAGAACACAGGTTTGATTCCCCAGAATCCACCTAAGCCAGATACATAAGGTGACACATGTGTCTGGAGTTTTTTTGCAGCTGCTGTATGCCCTGGCACATCAATTCTCTATCTCTGCTTCTCTCTCTCTCAAATAAATGAATAAATGAATGAATGAATGAATAAATAAGTAAATATTCCCTTGAGGACCACTTTCATTGTGTCCCATAAGTTTTGGTACCATGTGTTCTCATTGTCATTCATTTCTAGAAATTTTGCAATTTCATTTTTTATTTTGTCCACTACCCATATATTGTTTAAAAGTATGCTGTTCAGTTTCCAGGAGCCGATGGCATTCTTGGTGGTCTTCTGTTGTTAATTTCTAGCAATATAGCATTGTGATCTGATATCATGCAGGGAATTATGACAATCTTCCTAAATATATCAAGGCAGGCTTTGTGACCCAGTATACGATCTATTTTAGAGAAGGCTTCATGAGCTGCTGAGAAGAATGTGTAGTCTGTGGATTTGGGGTGGATTGTTCTGTAGATGTCCATTAGGCCTAAATGTTCTACAGTTTTGTTGAGCTCTCTCACTTCCCTGTTGAGTTTCTGTTTTGGATGATCTATCTATTGCTGATAAGGGTGTATTGAAGTTCCAAACAATGATGGTATTGGTGGCTATTTCTGTTTTATAAATAAATGAAAATAAAAACCTAAAATTGTTGCAACTTGTGGAATTTTATTTAATAATCTATCTGGATAGGGATTAGGTGGTTTGATAATATCTAGTCTTTACTTAGTAGACAATTTTTTTTTTTTTTACCTATGCTAACATCATATCTAGGCTTCAAGGATATAAAGATGAGAGCGAGTAATTGGACAAGGTCCTATGGATGGAGACAGAATAGCAGTGAGATTGGTCACCCTGAAACCTGAGAATTGTCCTGGCTGGAGGTTCAGGCTTGGAGTAAAGAGCAGACATCAGGGAGCTATAAGAAAGGAATAGCTTGAAGTAGCTGGAGGGCACTATTTTGTTTCCATTCAACCAAGTCCTTTTGAGAAGGAGAAGTGCAGGAACAGAGAGAACTCTGAAAGTCTAGAAGTCTACGCCCTTGGGCAGTGGGTCTCGGCAGGGATGGCACTGCCCCACAGAGGAGGCTGCTGAGGTAAGGGACAACTGGTTTCCCATGATGAAGCCACTCACTGGTGTTTTGTAGATAGGTACTGGGGTTTTCAAATATACCACAATCCTCATAAAAGGTATCTTATGAAAAATTGTCCTGCCATGGCACATAATTGCTATTGAAGGAAAATCCTGTTGATAATTTCCTGAGTCAAGAAGAACCTGCTTCATTTTACATATAACCATCTATAATTTTTCAAAACTTTTTACATAGTTGTTTTCTTCTTGCCCTGACAAAAATACCCAATAAAAATAACTTAAAGAACGAAGGGTTGGTTTCAGCTTACATTTGAGGGTGTGCACATTACAACAGTAAAGTCATGGTATCAGGAGCCTGGAGCAGCTGGCCACGTGGCATACACAGTCAGGAACCAGAGTGATAAATGCTGATGCTCAGCGTGCTTTGTCCTTTGTATTAAGTCTGGGACCACACACATCCAATGGTGCTGCCCACAGTTATGCCTACAGTTAGGGCAGGTCCTTCCATCTCTGTTAGAGTAATCTAGAAACTCCTTCACAGACATTCCACAGACCAGTGGCATACGTGATTCTGGGTCTTGTCAGATTGGCCATCAAAATTAGCCATCATGCATACCCTGAATTTTCCACGAAGAAATCTACCCTGTATATTCTTAAGAAATGGATGTTTTCTGTTGTCAAAATTTTTCCTTGAAAGCCTCCTTTGGGCCCTGACACCTCTGACAGTCACCATTCACCTGCAAAGGTCCATTACAGTGTCATCTCAGGTACAATGGGTCAGCATTTTCCTATACATTTAGTGTAGTCATGTATACTTTTATTCATAGTATTTTAAGTCACATACTATTTATTTTTCCTTCAGATGTATGTGGATAGATTGTATTATTTGTGAGTTGCATTTTTACAATTATTAAGGAAACATTACAAAACATTGTTTAGGACTAATAACTCCTAGAATCACATCTGCAAAATTCAAAGAGCAATGTCATTGCAATGAGAAGGAAGTTAAGAGTCTGTGTATGTCGAGAGTCAGGTTCCAACGAGTGCTCTTCCTTTTCCCCCAGACTGACAAGCTGTCATGTTGAAGAACAGCTGTCCCTGCTTGGAGCGAAGTATATAAAGGGTCCATGCTAGGCAGGGGTCAGAAAAAGTAAATATAATTATTTTTAATTAGTTAACTTCATTTCTTGTTGCTTATTAATCAGACAGAGGGATGAAAAAGAATCGTCTGCCTTGTTTTTTACCTTAAAGTATACTTTAGGATTAATTTTTTCCTGGTTGTTCTCTTTATTGATGAATTGCTTTTGAACTGCATAGGCAAATTGGCACATTTTCCCATACATTAATATTTTAGATTAAAATGCTCATCCCTTTATTAACCTCTTCCATTCTCTTCCTAATTCCCCAACATGAACATGTTATTTTGTATTTCTTCTTCCTTGGACCAGAGTTCACTGAAAAAACACCTGTCACAACTATTTCCTAGTCACCTGTTCACTCAGGCAACAGAGATATGCAGAGCCTCATTCTGTAACTTGCAGCGACCTGCTGCTGAGAGTGCAAAATAATTCTAAATTTTCTCCCAAGGAGTTCAGAATGGTAGGAGAGAAAGATACATAAACATGCAATTTGAGGGCCAAGTAGTGTACACAATGTTAGCAGAAAATGATATGATTGAAAATAACATTACCTAGCCTAGTAGGCATAGTAACTATATGACACATTTGAGCTTACACAAATTACTTCAGGGCTGAAAACTGGGCAAACATATCAAATAATTAAAATTGAGCAACGTAAAGGCTTACCCAGGAAGACGCTCTAATGGGAATGGGAATTCAAGGGCACAGAGAAAAAGGATCATTTTTTTCTTACAGTCATCATTTCTCTAGCAATTGATGTGTGCTCAACACCGTGCTACCCGCTGAGAATACAAAACTCACTAAATTTCTGCTTTTTGCTCAAGAGTTTAGTTCTTGATTATATAAAAATGGGTTTCTGACCTCAAAATTCATATCAATATTGGCTGAAAGAGTTACATTGGATGATGGGACTGATATCACACAAAGTCCTAGGCTCAGATAGGGGGATGGAGTTATTAGAGACCACGACCCAGGCCACCCAGGTGGCAAAGGCTCTTTTAGCAGCTCAAGGGTTACTGGTGACAAGAGATCAGGAACGAGCTAGACTCCAAGAGAGGCAGGACACAGGATGTGAACACAAACACTGAGAAAACTGAGTTTGGGCTCTAGCTTCTGAAACACTTCATGCTGAGCCTGTAGATGAAAGAGTAGCAAGAAGAGTTCTCAGCAAGGATGGGACCCCTCCATCATTAAAACTGTAAGCAGATCATGGGCTAGAGAGATGGCTTAGTGGTTAAGCACATGCCTGTGAAGCCTAAGGACCCCGGTTTGAGGCTCAATTCCCCATTACCCACTTAAGCCAGATGAACAACGTGGTACATGCATCTAGAATTCTTTGCAGTGGCTGGTCACCCTGGTGCACACAGTCTCTCTCTCTCTCCCTCTCCCCACCTCTTTCTCTGTCTGTCTGTCACTCTCAAATAAACAAATAAAATATTAAAAAAAAACTATAAGCAGATCATGACAAAATGAGTAGTGAAGAGACAATCTTGAGGAAAGAAAAGCTTCCAGAGTGATAAGCTAAATTTATTTGTGTGTCTATTTTTTAGTACTTATGTCTACATGGTCTCTGTGTATATTTAGGCATGTGTAGGTGCATGTGGGCATTTGCATATATGTTCACATGCATGTGAAGTCCAGAGGAAAATCTTGGGTGTTATTCTCAGGAGTGCTACCTACCTCTCTTTATGACAGGGTCTCTCATTGGCCCATAGCTCACTAATTCAGCTAACTGGCTGGCCACTGAGTTGAAAGGATCCTCTTGTCTCCACTTCCCCAGCGATGAGAGGACAGGCACTCTCCATTAGACCTGGCTTTACATGGGTTCTGGGGATGGACACATGTCCTCATACTTGTACGGCAATCACTTCACTGACTAAGCTACCTATCTTCCCAGCCCCTGTTTTTTAAATACATTATTTATTTACTTACTTGAAAGAGACAGAGAGAGAAAAGGGCAGAGAGAGAGAGAGAGAGAGAGAGAGAGAGAATGGGCACGCCAAGGCCTCTGTTATTGAACTCCAGACACATATGCCACCTTGTGTATCTGGCTTATGTGGGTACTGGGGAATTGAACCTGGGTCCTTAGGCTTCACAGACAAGTGCCTTAGCTGCTAAGCCATCTTTCCAGCCTCCTAGCCACTATTTTTACTTACTTTGTTTGTAGCCTGTCATGTGTACAGAACATAATAACACCTGAAAAATTCAAATTTCACTCTTGACTCAAGGGTATGTCAGGCTGTTTAAGAACAGTGACCCCTGATTTTTCTTGTTCCCTCCCTCTCTTACTAATTAGGAGTTGGCTGAATCTTCAGTACACATTATCCCACTGGTCATCCGTTTATCCACCCACTTAATAAAGAGGAATTACCAGCTCATAGGTGGAAAACACACACACACACAAACACACACACACACACACACGGAGCTTGGAGGAACAAAAGATAAATAGGTCCCATCCGTTCCCTGGAATGATCCGTGTCAAGAGGCCAGTCTTGGCTTGGGAGAACAATAACGCAAATCCATTGATTTCAGCCATACAATCTAGATCACTTTTTCTTCGTCAATAAATTTAAATGGGTATGTAGATAATAATCAATGATGTGGAGCCTGCACAACTGTTACCAAGGAAATATTTAACTCCCCTCCCTGGCACTGTCACCTTTGCATAGATGAGCCAGGCTGGCATTCTGACCACTCAGAAGAAAAAGAGTAATGCAATGCCAGTTCTTCATGTGCCAAGATGGAAATCACACATCTCAACCTCCATGAAAAATGAAATGACTTCTGGAAAAAGAATAGAAAACCCCATCAGTCTTTCTAATGCCATGCACTCTGAGCATGACAGAGGAAGGGAGCAGCAGTGGGGACTGACGGAGTGGTTTGCAGGGACAAAATGTAACTGATGAAGAATTACCGTTAGTTTTATAAGGAGCTAAAAATAAGACAGGGATAAGTTAAATTCAACCCACTGCAGTGTCTTGAAAGTATGTAAGATATGGTAAGTACAAACTGATATGACTTTTCACATGTCAATAGCTGTTCAGCTAACACATAAATATCATGATATTTACATTGTCTATTAGATATTTCAATTTATATCCATGAAGTTTTGAATTAATCCTCGTCCTCTCTCCTCCAAAATGCTGTGACAACTGATGTCTATATTATCTATTAGGATATTTTATACTACTGGTTCAATCTCATTGATCATTATTGGTCTATCTGGATTTGTAAACCTTCTTGGTTCCTTTAGGAAGACCACATGGATCCAGAAATTTGCTCATTTCTGCTAGATTTTCAAGTTAAGGAGATTGTATTCTCTCATGAAAAGGTAGAGGCTGGTTGAGTAGGTAACATGAAAACAGACCCAGTGATGCACCAGTAAAGATACACACACACTCAAAGTTAAGATAGAAAAAGGTATATTAGGAATATAGAGCTCAAAATTGTAAAAACGTAGCATTTATCCCAATATTATAAGCTTAAAATTAAAAAGTACAAGAAGAGACAAGTGTCACCATGGTAAATGGTTCAATTCAAAACAGTAAATAAGGTGTAGTGTTGATGCTATAATGTCAGGATACAATTTTTTAAAAAATAATTGCTAACAATAGTTTATATTTCTGTGGGATCAGTTGTAATATGAGAATACTATATATAAATTGATTCAAGGTTTTGCATTTATTTATTTGAGACAGACAGACAGAGAGAGAGAGAGAGAAAAGAGGCGAGGTGAGGCGAGGAGATGAGAGGAGAGGAGAGGCGAGGCGAGGCGAGGCGAGGCGAGGCGAGGCGAGGCGAGGCGAGGCGAGGCGAGGCGAGGCGAGGAGAGGAGAGGAGAGGAGAGGAGAGGAGAGGAGAGAAGAGAGAGAATGGGGCACGTCAGGGCCTCTAGCTGCTACAAACTCCAGACACATGTGTCATCTTGTGCATCTGGCTTCTATGGGTCCTGGGGAATCAAACCTGGGTTATTTGGCATTGCAGACAAGTGCTTTGGCCATTAATCCATCTCTCCAGCCCTGATTCAAAGTTTTGGAGAGCAGGTATTATGCAACAGAATCTCAATGCATTGATCTTGTTTCACTAAAACTGAAACGTAGCTTCCTTCCTAGCTCAAAGGATAGAGTTGAGACACTTTATGCAGGAAAAATAGCTCTCTGTTAAGAGCTCTGCAAACTCTGAAGCATGTACCAGTGAGTGTAAATATTATATGTTATAACAAATATGCATATTGGTTTTAAAGTATCATCATCTTTTCAATTACAAGAGGTACATAAACTACAAATCCTTAAACAAGGGAATAAACAAACATGTATGTTGGGTATATGTGTTTGTGTATATACATCTAATTCACAATTTAAATATTTTTTGTTTTTGTAATATTTTATTTATTTCCTTACTTGAAAGAGATAGAGAGATAAAGACAGAATGAGTGTGCTGGGGCCTCTAGCCACTGCAAATGAACTCTAGACATATGCACAACCTTGTGCATCTGGCTTTACATGGGTCCTCTGGAATTGAACCTGGGTCCTTGTCTTTGCTGGCAAGCGCCTTGGCTGCTGAGCAATCTCTATAGCCCCACAACTTAAATTTGACAATATTTATAACTTGTTTCCTTAAGCTGGTATTATTACTATTATTTTGAACCATAGTTTCTTGCCAGGGGACTTTTAAGCCTCTTGTCCATTTCCTGGCAGTTAGCTAAATTAAAAGTAGAAAATATAATCTGTCAATCACTTAAACAGACATACACCAAACCCTGAGGGGCAGCCTTTGTTGTGTGCACCTTCTCCTCATCCTTCAGCATCCTAGGACTGTGATATGGCACTTATTTATAATGCTGCATCACCTCACATAGGCTTCGAGTCAAGACACCAGAGTTAATCCATGTAATGCCATCCTTGGACCCCAACCACAGAATGACATGATCCAGCAAAACAGATGCCACTTGTCAACTCAGCTGACTTCCATTCTCAGAGCTAAAGCACACGACTTCATTGTGACACTCAGGCCCTCTACACACAGCATGTCCCCAGAACTGTCTGCTCAGTGCTCATGCAACGTCATGCAGTCCTGTTTCCTAGGTGACATCTGTGACCATGGCAAACCTGCTGGTCTTACTTTTGCCTGGAGGCCTTACAAGGGTGGACAGGATGCTCTCACTACATAAATGTGAGAGACTCAGCAGGCAGCTGCCTCCAAGCTTGTCCTTCTGCAGAGGAGAACCTGCTCAACATATGTTTATCTTCTCATTTTTTGTTTATTTTTATTTATTTATTTGATAGTGACAGAGAGAGAAAGAGGCAGATAGGGAGAGAAGAGAGAGAATGGGCGTGCCAGGGCCTCCAGCCACTGCAAATGAACACCAGACGCGTGTGCCCCCTTGTGCATCTGGCTAACGTGGGTGCTGGGGAATCGAGCCTCAAACCAGGATCCTTAAGCTTCATAGGCAAGCGCTTAACTGCTAAGCCATCTCTCCAGCCCCATGTTTATCTTCTCGATTGACAACAGTTGCATAGCTTTATTGAAACAAAAATTACATTTTTGTTATTTCATTTCTGAGATAAATCACTGGATATGAAGCCTGAGATAAAGATCACTTATAATATCCTTATTTGGGGATATCTTTACAATCACAGTGTAACATGTAATTTAAATTAGCCAATGATTCCAAGGTGACAGTATTACCTACAAAACCACCACTTCTATTTCAAGCAATTTATTTAACGAAATGATTTAGACCACTCATTTAAGCCAAATGACATTGTAAATAAACATAAGGGGAAAAAAGTTTCAATTGCATTTTAGTAATAGAAAATAACTGCTGTTTTTAAGACAATGAAACTTAGCCTCAAGTGAATTAATGATGCCATTTATTTTAAAGAGATTCAAAGAGGACAACAATGAGATCATTGTAAAAATCCGCCACTCTCATAGGACACACAGGTACAGGACTAGGGAGCCTGCTCGGTGGAAAGCCTGAGTACCTGAGCTCGGGTCTCCACACCCCGAGAGGAACTGCACGTTGTGGTGTAGCCACTGGTAGGACTCAAGTGCTCTGGTAAACACTGTCCAAATGTGCCCGTGCAGGTAGCTCTGCTTATCCTCAGAGGGCCACACGCGCACAGAGGAGAAAGAAGAAGGGGTTATGTGAGAGGGGAATGACAAAAGACAGAAGAGGGTTATATCAAAACACACACACACACACACACACACACACACACACACACCACACACACACATATATATATACACATACATACATACATATGTATAAAATTGTCAATATTTTTAAAGCCATACGAAGAAGCAAGTATCTATAATCCTACCACAAGATGAGAGGTGGCCTGGCAGCTCATGGGCCAGCTAGCCAAGCAAATACGGCTAACAATCAAGAGACCCTGCGCAAATGAGGACCAGCGCCTAATGAGGACCAGCGCCTAATGTTGTCCTCTGAACTCCACACATGTGCCGTGTTACATGTGCCTTCACTCATGAACATGCATGGACACACAAACACATGCATATGCATACATACACAGAAGTTAAAAAAACATATACAAAAATCTGTCCTCTGAACATACACATGCCATATAATGTAATAAGTAAACCACTGGGAAGAAAGATGCAAAACTGTAGAGTTCACACATGCATGCTCCAACTCTTGGTCCACTTGATTTCCTTTGCTTCCTGGATGCAGCTCACACAAACAGTCTAAGAAAACCAGTTAGTTTGTTAATTGGAAGGAAGACGATGTCTGTGACTGAAAATTGGATTTTCTTTGGTGGTAAAACAACAATTTATGAGGAAGGAGAGACAAATCTAAGAATATCACTCAATAAATTATTCAATGTTTAGATCAGGCTGACTTAGAGAAAATTCCCTTTATGGGGCCAGATATAGAACATGGCTTTGCTGGACAAGATGCAGGTATTAGCGGGGATATTTGATGTGAATGTACAGAAAGCCATAGTGATAATGTTACTTCTTACAATTAATACATGTCAGTAAACATTTAATTTATTTATTTATTTGAGAGAGGGAGAGAAAGAGGCAGAAATAGAGAGAAAATAGGAGCGCCAGGGCCTCCAGTCAGTGCAAACAATCTCCAGATGCATGTGCCACCTTGTGCATCTGGCTTTATGTGTGTACTGGAGAATTGAACCTGGGTCCTTTGGCTTTGCCAGCAAGTACCTTAACTGTTAAGCTATCTCTCCAGCTCAGTAGACATTTTTAATAACAAAATATTAGAGGTTGCTTCCCAGTTTTTAGTGATTTAGCAGGATAGGTAAGATGAAATCTCAATTAAGTCCCAGATGGAATTGAAAGGTGGGTTAGTAATCACAGATGCATCTCCAATTCGCTATGTACGGTACTGGTGGCAAACAGCTAGCCAGTGCTAGGATGGACTTCACTCTCAAATTATTTTAACTCTGTTCTAATGTGTATGAGGAATACATTTAGAATGTCAAATAAAAACTTTAAAGAGGTGGTATTTCAGGACAAACTAGGCAGCACCAAGAGAATGGATGTTTTTTCAGAGAACATTTCCATTGTACTTGAAAACTTCATTTCCATGAACATGGGCACTCACAAAGCCAGAAGTTTTTCACACAAATAACTCAATGGCTGGAGTCAGTCTTAAGAGTCATGTGGCTTATGTGAGAATTACAGAAAAAAAAGTGAAAGTGCATTCATAAAGTAGTTTTCACAGTGTTGGTGGGCATTAAGAACTCAATTACCTGTTATTATTATTATTATTGTTTTCCTTGCCACTACTGTCATAAGACTACTGTGATAATAAATTAACTACTGTCTACTCTGGCTTGAAAGAATTTCATGAGTATCCTTGCATAACAAAATGACTTTTTACTTCCCAAGTAACTCACACATAAAATGTATCACCAAGAAAGCAAGAAAAAAAATAAATGAAATTATGGAAAAAGCATGGGGTAAGAATATGATAAAGTTAAATAACATACACTATTAACATGATAATATTTTTATAAAATAATACATGTTGCAATGACACTTGGGCTAAGTAAATGCACTTATGAAATTTGATAAATTATCAACATACCTATACACAATCTTGTTTGCCACATGATTTCTTGAGACTTCTCTGGGCATTTGATTAAAAGTTTTTGTTGTTGTTTAAATACCATCATGTAATGTATTACTTGCCATTAAAATTAAAATCTAAAATCTTTTCAAAAATAAGTATTTTCTAACAGGGAAACAGGCTAGTATGAATTAAATATAGCAGTATGTCTCTTTTCAGTGTTTGCTGGGTGTTTTTCATTTAATTATAATAACAGTTAATATTTTTCTCAAGTAACATTTCTTGAGAAAATACATGTTTAACATTTGTGAATGTTATTGTTCTTTAAAATATTTAAAATTCTATCTACCAACATACAAGGTAGGTTTAATACTTTAGTTTTCCAAATCTTATCTGAAATTATTCTCGATTTTCTTTTGCCATGAGCAGAGGGATTATTCAAACTCAATCCAAAAACATTTGCTACCAAACATAAAATCCAAATGTCTGCATAGATTGTGTGGTTTCGGTAGTGTGTGTGTGTGTGTGTGTGTGTGTGTTCATGTGCACGTGCACATGTGGAGGCCAGAGTTCAACAACAGGCATCTTGTTCCATTGTATTCTACCTTATTGAGTCAGTATCTCTCGTGAACCTGGAGCTCACCACTTCAGCTTGGTAAACTGGACAGAAAGCTCTAAGGATCCTCCTGTCTCCTTCTCCCCAGCTCTAGGATTATAGAACTGTGCTGCCACACCAGCGTTTTATGTGGATACTGAGGTCTGAACTTAATTCTTCATGCTTATATAGCAAGTACCTAACCCTCTTAACTCACTGAGCCATCTCAACAGTTCTGCCTGAGAGTAAATGTGGATAGAGCTGGCGGGGAACCGTCAAACATGTGTAAACACTGTGACAGAGAATTCATAGGCATGATTGATGGTTAGCCTCGATTTGTTGCCCCTAAACAGAGATGTAGCCCAAAGAATCAGACAGGTGCTCAGTGCTAAGCATTCCTCTCACAAACAGCCCCCCGTGAGAGCTCATCTGTGGCAAGTGGTTTGTCTTTGAAGAGTTGGAAGAAACTCACCAATGAGCCACCTATTGGGTGGCTCTCCATATCAATCAAGTACAAATATAGCTCCTGAAAATTAATCACAAAGGAATTTTTTCTACTTGTTTGAAAAAAATGTATAACAAGGAGCTTCTTCACAGAGGCAAATTTACCAGAAAATGAAGACTTCTTAGTGCAAAACTCAGAAATCAACAAACCAACATGTTGAAATAACCACTGAACCTTGCTAAATTATTTACTGAAATTACCACCATCAGTGATTACCCAGACAAAGAAAACATTTACCTATTTTTACCTTTGGCCATTGTTGAATACACCTTCCCACCCCTCAGCAAATAAGTTTACCTGATCAGAATCTTACAAAAATAATGAGAAGAAAAAAGTAGTACACACTCCAAAGAATGACATCTGTTCTACGATTTAGTGTCTCAAATACAACAACATTTCTGTGAATCCAAATAAATAAAAATAAAATCTAATTTGAAAGATTTAAAAGAAATACCTGGTAATTTAAAAAAATGGAACATGTAAATTTATAACATATTTTCCTGACAAAATATTCTTAACCATATTATAGGTTAATTTAGTCATTAAGACCTACTAATAAAACTAAAAATTAAGTTTGTACTATTTTACTTCCTTCTTTTCCTTTCCTTTTCCTTTTCCCTTCCTTTTTCTCTTTCTTCCCCTCTACTCTTCTCCCAGGGCTATCCTAGCCAGTCCTGTCTCTTCCCTGTTTGAGACAATGTTTCCTTATTTACTCCAAGCTGGACTTGAATTCACCATATTTTTTCCTAGTGCTGGGATTATAGGTATGCACCACCATACCCAATTTCATTATTTTTCTAAAGTCATGGCTAGTGTGCTGAAGAAATAAGATAGCATTTGATAGCATAAATTTAGTCAGAAACTACAAAAATTATTAGGAAATTTCAGTCCTAAACTCCATTATAAAAATCAAATATTCTAATTGTAAAATCAGTTTATCAGTTCCAGGAAAGAAAATTTAACATGCAGTTCTTACCAAGGAAAAAAATGAAAACAAATGTATTTCCATTACTATAGGTGTCATTATAATATATATCCTCTTAGGATATTCCTGTTAATTTTCTCTTCATTTTTAATCACTTAACTTCAAGACATTATTAAAAATAATATGAAATTTTCCTCTAGAAGTTCTTTAAAAACTTGACAATTATATGATGAAAGTGATAGCAAAATAGGCCAGAAACAGGGTTTGGCTTGGATCTTGCAAAAATGATATATTGTGGACTCACTTTCCCAACATTCTAAGGAGCACAGACCTCCTAAGAGCCGTCCTTGAGCTTCGCACTTACTTTGTGGAGCCACAACTTTTGTGATGCACTGTGACTGCAGCTCTTCCTCACGTGCCGCCATCCTTGCTGAGAACTGTATCACGTCATGGAAGTCGCTCTCTGCCATGGGCGCGGGCTGAGTAATGACTGGGAAGTTTCTCAAACTCTGCATGTGCTGCTGAACCTCGGCCAAGAGAACAGCTTGTATTGCTTCTGTCACCTAAAAAAAAAAATAATAATAATACGGTTTTCCTGAATTATTTAGTATATTCTAAATTCTTAGGAGTCTTGTTTAAAAAAAAAAATCCCAGTATTCTGATTTGAGCTGGTTCAGCATAAACAAGTGATCCATTCTGTAAGAAGTTGCAACAGAAAAAACTGGAGTTCAAGGTCTCTGGGGAGATGGCACACTTGCTACACAAGCATGAAGACCGGAGTTCCGATCCCAGCACCCACAGAAAGCTGGATGCAGCAGCAAGCATCTGTAATCTCTACCATGGAATGGAAGGTAGAGATAAGAGACTTCCCCGAAGCACACAGGCCACTTGCAGTGGAAGACAAGGTGGACGGTAAGGACCAACATCGACGTTATCTCTGACCTCCACAGGTATGCTGTGGACACAGTGCCTGCACTTTCACGTATACACATGCACGCACATATTCTAAGACTAAACATATTGAAACTTGGGCATAACAACTGACACTGTCTTCTGTAGATGAAAGATCCTAAAAGGATACTTCACAGGAGTTTTCAACACTTTGTCTAAGCAATCTTCACAGTTATCTCCTTGCTGGTACAAAACACCTGACCAAAGGCAACTTATGGGAGGAAAGGGTTTATGTCAGCTTACAGTCTTAAGGGGAAGTTTTATCATGGTGGGGAAAGTATGCACAAACCAAAAGCTGACTCACATCATCACATATCAACAGGATGGAGTAGTAAGAGTGAGCTGGCTTGAACATCCAGTGGCTGAACTAATAAATCTGAAGGACCATCCCCAGCAATGCGCCTCTACCAGCAAGGCTCCATCTCCCAAAGGCTCCACAACTTTCCCAAACTGCCACTAGCTGGGGGCCTAGCATTCAAAACACATGAGCCCATGGGGAACATTTCATTCAAATCACCATAGGTATTTTCATTTTATTAGAAAGTGTAGAAAATTATTTGAATATATCACATGCTCTTGAAGACAAGGTTAACTCCTCAATCTATGTCTGCCCTGGAAGCATTGTGTAGGTAAAACACTGAATTTCACTGTAATATACAATTTGGGCCTTTATAGAAAGGACTTTAATATTATAGCTCACTAACCTGTATGTGTGCCAATGTGACTTTTTTTGAGGTGGAGTTTCATTCTAGCCCAGGCTGACCTGGAATTCACTGTGTAGCCCCAGGCTAACCTCAACCTCACAGCAATTGTCGTACCTCTGTCTTCTGAGTACTGAGATTAAAGGAGTGCACTACCATGCCTGGCATGCTTACTTTTGTAAAATTATTTGCAAGGGAAGAGAAAGATAGACATAGAGGTAGATAGATACAGAGATAGATGATAGAGACAGAATGGACGCCAAAGGGCCTCTAGCCACTGCAAATGAATTCCGGATGCATGCACCACTTTGTGCATTTGGCTTTATTGGGGAATTAAACCTGGGTCACTAGGCTTTGCAGGCAATTGCCTTAACTGCTGAGCCATCTCTCCAACCCCTGCATATGTGATTTTTGATAAACTACCACAAGTCATGCCTTCCAACTGCTGCACACCTCTGGTCAGTGGAAGGAAGAATGTTTATCAGAACGTCTGGTCAGATATATCTTCATTTTAAACTTAAGAACCTGCTGCAAGACAACTTAAGATGGGTGGTGAGCAGGCCTTATGAGACCCTGAGTCTGCGCCCCATCATAATATACAGCCCGTAGCTTGCAGAGCAAAGCTAGTAACCATCTATGTCAACTCCTTCTTGGCAAAAGATGAAGCCAGACCCAGGAGTTAAAAGGACAGCTTGGAACTACTTAGGGAGGCACAGGAAGGGCATTCAGGTCTAGGCCAACTGGGATCCCTTCCCATCATCCTCCTCAGGCTCTATAAAGCCAAAGTCCCACATCTCCTCCTGCTTTCCATGGAGAACTTGTGGGCAAATTCATTCTCAATACCCTCCCTGAAGGCACGTGCTCAGTTGTTAAAGTTGGATCTTGCTTTGTTTCACAAAAGTATTCCATTTCTATCCAATGCTCATAAGATACATAAAGTAAATTAAATTCAAGGGTATGTGATCTACACAGTGGCTTTAAGAGATGGCAGGATTAAGAATTTGAATTCATGACTCAAGGGAAGCCTGATAAACCTAACGACCAGGGCTAACTTCCCTAGTACCCATGCAAAGACCGATCCACAGAATGGCACATGCATGTGGAGTTTGTGTGCAGTGGCTAGAGGCCCTGGTGTGCCCATTCCCATTCATTCATATTCTCTCTCTCTCTCTCTCTCTCTCTCTCTCTCTCTCTCTCCTTGCAAATAAATAATTAAAATAGTTTTTAAATGAATTTGACTGATTATTAGAGTACATAAATAAGAATGTGTTCCTGATAAGCCCAGATATTTCTTTTCCCATTTGTGAGTGAGATTAAACAAAAATCAAGAAGTAAATCTAGCTTCCAGAGTTGTGCCTGGAAGAGACAAGAGACTGTGTGGCTAGACTTCCCATGCAAATGGACAATAAGCACTGGGGATGACATCTGTCCTGCTGGTGTGTTTCACACAAGGCACTGAATCACAGAATGATGATAAATCACATAGAAAATTGTAGGTCATGAAATAACTTTCCATTCTCATTCTATCTATATGAATTTGCTTTTATGGAGTCAAGTCCTATAGTTTGACTTCACCTATTCTGCTAACCTATTTGACATAATTTCTGTGGTCTTCTCAGGCAGGGGGACAGTCAGCGAAAACCAGGGGCAGCAGGAAAAGCCTTTGAGCACCTTTAGACCATGGACTCCATCATACCTGCACAGACTGGTCTCTCCAGCAGGAGATCAGCTTCAGAAGCGAAAGGTCCGCCTCAGGTGGAAGGGGTACATTCTTGCCTGGAAACACACATAATATCTTTTGTACTAGAGCAATCCAGGGGTCCCCAGCCCTGTGTGTGTTGAATCAGCCTGAGGCTTGCTTCTACGCACACTGGGACACCAGTGCTCGGACTTATTCTCCAAGAGAACCAGGTCCAGTGAGTCTCAGGGAGGGGATGAGCAACCATTAATACTTCAAAAGTATCTCAGATGTAGGCTGGAGAGATGGCTTAGCGGTTAAGGTGCTTGCCTGTGGAGCCCAATGAACCCAGGTTTAATTACCCAGTACCCACATAAGCCAGATGCACAAGGTGGCACATGCATCTGGAGTTTGTTTGCAGTGGCTGGATGCCCTCACACACCCATCTTCTCTATCTCCCTCTTTCTCTCTCTCTCAAATACATAAATAAAATAGCTTATCCAAAGTCTCTCAGATGATTTTCATATACCATATATGGCGAGAATGCTTACTAACACAAAGTCATGTCCAATCACACTTAGGTTCACATTTTCAATCCATCATTGTACCTCATTGCCAACCCAAGACAAATTAATCAATATTTCAATGCTTCCTTAGATGAGTACTTCCACAATTCAATCTTGCCATGGGCCAGTATCTATCACATGCAAAATCAAAGGCTCTCTTTGATTTAGCCTTATCCAGCTGTTCCACTATGATCAACAGGTAAAGCCCTAACACTTCACTCCGACTCATTTGTTACTTTTTTGGAGACTACCCTCTCTGCATACTCTCCATCCTTGCCTTAATGTCTAGTGGGAAATCCTAAGAATGAGGAAGGGCTTGCTCTATTTGAATTGATTCGTAGTGCCCAGTAGCTATCCACACTAAAAACACTTAATAAGTGCCTTTTTACTAATTGCAAATATACATAGAACCATCCAAATGAAAAATCAATGAATTAAGGCTCTCCGAGGCCTAAAGTACATTGTGTAGGTCTCAGGTACTGGGGGTGAGGAGTGGAACAGCATGGGGTCTTTCACTGGTAAGAATATTAATACTGTAATGGTCTTGATTAATTATTGTTAACTAGACATTATAAAATCATAATGGCAAGGAATAATTATTATAGATTAATTATCATATTAATAAATGTTTGACATTCTGGTATCAACTAATGAGATTAGCATTTGTCTGAATGATTCCATCTGGAAACAAGTTTTGCATATAGTAGGTATATAATAATATACATAGTAATGCATAAGAATATACTTAGTATATGCATAACTAATTTCCATATATTACATTATTAGCTATATCATTATTATAATATACATATATAATCATATTACACATCAAAGAAAGACACTGAGTACAATACAAATTGAAGATATGAAAGATATTTCAAAGAACAGTTGGGGACTAGCGAGAGAGAGAGATATACTTCAGTTGTTAAAGATTTTTGCTTGCAAGCACACTAACACAGTTTTTAAAAATATATTGTTTTTATGTGCAAGAGAGAGAAAGGTGCAGACAGAAAGAGAGTGAGTATGAGTACATCACACTCAAATGAATTTCAGATGCATGTACCACTTTGTGCATCTGGCTTCACATGGGCTGGGAATCAATCCTGGACCACCAAGTTTGTAAGAAAGCACCTTTAACCACTGAGCAATCTTCCCAGCCCCTTACATAGTTTTGATCCTCCTCAGTGCCCATGCAAAGCCTTACAAAAATTGCTGCACATGGCTATCATCACTACACATAGGAGTGCAAGGAGGAGTGGAGCCAGGATAATTCCAAAACTTGCAAGTAGTAGAGGCAAAAATCAGAGAGTCCCTGTCTCAAAAGAATGTGGAAGGAGGCCAGGCTTGGTGGCATAAGTCTTTAATCCCAGTACTCTGGAAGCAGAAGTAAGATCGCTGTGAGTTCAAGGCCAGCCTGAGAATAGTAAATTTCAAGACAGTCTGGGCTAGAATGAGACTATAACTTGAAAGGAAAAAAAAAAAAAAAAAGAAAAGAAAACAAAATTGTCCTTTGGGGCTGGAGAGATGGCTCAGCAGTTAAGGGAATTTCCAGCAAAGCCTAATGACACAGGTTTGATTCCCCAATACCTACATAAAGCCAGATACACAAAGTGGCAGATGCATCTGGAGATCTTTAGAGTGTCTGAAGGCCCGTTCTTCCATCTCTTTTCTCTATGTCTATCTCTTCTTGTAAATGAATAAATAAAAATATGAAAAAGAAGACTCCTGAAGTTGTCCTCTGACATCCCCATGCACACGTGGAGTGTATACGTCCAAACACATGCACCTTCGACCTCCTCATGCACACGTGGAGTTCACATGTCCATACACATACACCATACACATTTACACACAAATAAACAAGAAGAAAGTTAAGAAATGTTCGATTAGTATTTTTTTTCTGAAGGAGCATATAATATGAAATAACCAAAAGCAAGACATAAAGCACGTTGGGTAGAGCACTGTTATTTTGCAGTCATATTTCTCATTTCTTCACAATCATAGCAGAAATCATTTTTGTCTCTTCTGATCTTTTTCCTTTTCCTACTCTCATTCTGTCAACCTTGTGACCATCAATACCAAGCATCCGTCTCAATTGTAACTGCTTACTGGCATCACAGAGTACTTCACAGTGCACTTTAATGTGATGTTAAAATTTTAATACAACATAGAAACGAGAGCCAACTTTTCTTGGCAATGTCAGCGAGTTATAGAATTAATTGCAACTTCAGGGGTAAAGATGAAAAGAAAACATCCTGGGCTTGCCAATATCACTCTGTCACTACTTCTGCTAAGAGAGGTGTCGACTCCTGTCAACCTTGAAAATCTCAGGGTATTGTTTCCTTTCCCTTTCTGAACTTCCCATTATGAAAACAAAATATGTGCTTTTTTAGTCTCTAATTTAATCTTTACTTTGCACATGTATTTGTGTGTGATGTGTGTAAGCATGTTGCTATATGTGTGGGTGCACATGTATACAGGTGTGTTTACACATGCCTGTGTGTCTGTAGAGGCTGTAGGTTGATGTCATGTGTTCTTCTCAATCTGTATCTCCTCCTTCCTTACCCCTCCCTCCCTCTTTCTTTCTCTCTCTCTTTCTTTCTTTCTCTTTTGGTTTTTCAAGATAGAGTCTCACTCTAGCCCAGGCTGACCTGAAATTCACTATGTAGTCTCAAGTGGCCTTGAACTCATAGTGATCCTGCTACCTCTGCCTCCCAAGTGCTGGGATTAAAGGAATGCACAACCACACCTGGCTTCCTCTTTATTGTTGAGGCATGGTCTCTTACTGAACCTTGACTCAGCTGAACCTCACTGATTCAGTTAGTCTAGCTAGCCAGCACATCTTAGGGCTCCTTCTGTCTACACCACCTCACAATCCCTGGGAATATAGGTTCGTGCCACTAAACCTGGAAGTTTGCATGGGTATTGGTAATAGAATTCGAATCCTCAGTCTTACACTGTAAGAAAGAGAGAGAGAGAGAGAGAGAGAGAGAGAGAGAGAGAGAGAGAGAGAGAGAGGTGCACCAGGGCCTTCTGCCACTACAACCAAACTCCTGATGCATGTTCCACTCTGGTTTTAAGTTGGGTACTGGGGAATTGAATCTGATCCATCAGGCTTTGCAACCAGCCCTTAAGTGCTGAGTCATTTTTCCATATATACATATGTAGCATTTGAGAAAGACTTGAGAAACAAAGGGGAAAAGAAGCAGAGCAGGGGAACTGTACAGATATCTAGGGACAGATCATCTCAGGCAAAGGTACAGCTCATAATAAGCCCACATGACCTGCTTGTCATGTTGCTTATGAATAAGGAGACAAGAGTAGGTAATTGTGGAGTTGAGCCAGAGAAGAGTGTGTGTGTGTGTGTGTGTGTGTGTGTGTGTGTGTGTGTGTGTAAAATGATATAGGCCAAGCAGCTACAACAGACAGGGCTTTGGGAATGATGGGAATGACTATGGCTTTTATCCTGAGTAGAAAACAAAAGATATTGGAAGGTTCCCAACAGAGTGAGGATGTGACTTTGTGCCTAATACATCACTCTGGCAGCTTGGTTGGGAATAGAGTGTAGGAGCCAAGGGTGGAATCTGGGAGTGGCTAGGCACCTACTGTGACCATCTAAGTAGGATGTGAATGCAGGCTAGAGGCTCACTCCATGGGTGAAGCATGTGGATGGTGAGAAGTAGTCTGTCTGGGGAATAGTCAAATGATAGAACCACATGATGGCTTACAGAGTGGGTGTGAGATAAAAGAAAGGGAAAGTAAGACATGACATCTAAGTTCTTGACCTGAGAAGCTGGGAGGGTAGGACCAATACTTGGTGATGTGCTGAAGATCTGGAAAGGCATGTGTGGGAGACAGGTTACCACTTAGCATCAAAAAAAAGTCTAAACATAGAGATGCTACTCAGTGGCACTCATGGGGCTGGGGAAACAGCTGGGTCACTGGAGAAACTGTAAGCATGAGTGCCTGAGTTTGGATTCCCAGAACCCATGTACAAGCCGGATGTTGGGGCAGGTGTCTATATCCCAGCACATCTACAAAGAGACAGAAGGTAGAGACAGAGGAATTTACCAGAAGCTCATGGACCAGCTAGTGTGTGGAATGCAGTGATGAACAAGCCATCCCACATCTAACAAAGTTGAAATTTGACATCCAAGACTGTCCTGTGATCTCCATACACATACTGTGGCATGTATATGCCTATAAATCACAAACTCACACACACACAAAGACACACACACACACAACTAAGATTGATACTCATGAGACTATAACCTTCTTGGATGGAGAGATGACTCTGGAATTAAAGGAGCTCGTTTTCAAAGACTGGTGTCCAGGATTCAATTCCCTAGTACATACATAAGGTCAGATGCACAAAGTGCGGCATGTTTCTGGAGTTCATTTGCAGTGGTAACAGACTGTGGCATAGCCATTCTAATTCTTTCTGCTTACAAATAAATACATTTTATTTTATTTTACTTTTTAAAAATATTTTTATTTATTTATTTGAGAGTGACAGAGAGAGAAAGCGGCACATAGAGAGAGAATGGGCATGCCAGGGCCTCCAGCCACTGCAGACAAACTCCAGACACGTGCGCCCCCCCCCCCTTGTGCATCTGGCTAACGTGGGGCCTGGGGAATTGAGCCTCAAACTGGGGTCCTTAGGCTTCTCAGGCAAGCGCTTAACCGCTAAGCCATCTCTCCAGCCCACAAATAAATACATTTTAAAACATTAAATAATGTAACCTTCTGAAATAGCAATGCAATTCTCTAATAATTATTTAGAATAAATATATGGATGCAGTAAATTTTTCAATTAATCACATATGCTCTTTACTTAATATCCAAATATTTCTTTGACAGAAGTCTTAGGCTTTAGGCATTTCAAAGATGGTTGAAGTCTATGTGTTATGCAATATTGCTTATCTTACTTTGCTGTAAAGTTATACAAATATTATACTACTGTATAGGAAAAAATATACTGGGTTCATATATGTGTAAGTTACCCCCTTACCATTTCTTAAGTGTCCGTAGAAACTTGATATATTCAAAATATCATTCCCAGGGCTTTTCCCCTTATGCATGAATTCCATTTTCAAGGGTCTGTTTGGAAAAAAAGAGTTAAAGGATACTGTTTCATAAATACTATGAAAAAGATTTTAAGAAAAGTAAACTGAAGATACGGGAGCAAAGTTGGGAATTGAACATGGACTATTTTTAGCAATTTCTTTCATGTTAACTTCTTGTGGGTACCTCCTCTTCACCTAAAATCTGTACCCCAGTTGAACTGCAAACAAGAGCTTTTAGAATTAAGTCCAATTTTGGAGGAGGGTTCTCACCACTTTAGAACATGTCATATGGGAGTTCCAATTCTGGGATCCTCAGTTGTTGACAGCTGCCAAAGAACTCTCTCTCAAGTTCTCCTTGCTGGGCCAGGACCTCCTCCTCAGGAGTGTTCAGATATTACCCCACTGGTCTCCTCACTGGGCCAGGACCTCCTCCTCAGGAGTGTTCAGATATTACCCCAGTGGTCTCCTCGCTGGGCCAGGACCTCCTCCTCTGGAGTGTTCAGATATTACCCCACTGGTCTCCTCGCTGGGCCAGGACCTCCTCCTCTGGAGTGTTCAGATATTACCCCAGTGGTCTCCTCGCTGGGCCAGGACCTCCTTTACAGGAGTGTTCAGATATTACCCCAGTGGTCTCCTTGCTGGGTCAGGACCTCCTCCTCTGAAGTGTTCAGATATTACCCCAGTGGTCTCCTTGCTGGGCCAGGACCTCCTCCTCAGGAGTGTTCAGATATTACCCCAGTGGTCTCCTCGCTGGGCCAGGACCTCCTCCTCTGGAGTGTTCAGATATTACCCCAGTGGTCTCCTTGCTGGGCCAGGACCTCCTCCTCTGGAGTGTTCAGATATTACCCCAGTGGTCTCCTTGCTGGGCCAGGACCTCCTCCTCAGGAGTGTTCAGATATTACCCCAGTGGTCTCCTCGCTGGGCCAGGACCTCCTCCTCTGGAGTGTTCAGATATTACCCCAGTGGTCTCCTTGCTGGGCCAGGACCTCCTCCTCAGGAGTGTTCAGATATTACCCCAGTGGTCTCCTCGCTGGGCCAGGACCTCCTCCTCTGAAGTGTTCAGATATTACCCCAGTGGTCTCCTTGCTGGGCCAGGACCTCCTCCTCAGGAGTGTTCAGATATGACCCCAGTGGTCTCCTCGCTGGGCCAGGACCTCCTCCTCTGGAGTGTTCAGATATTACCCCAGTGGTCTCCTCGCTGGGCCAGGACCTCCTTTACAGGAGTGTTCAGATATGACCCCACTGGTCTCCTCGCTGGGCCAGGACCTCCTCCTCTGGAGTGTTCAGATATTACCCCAGTGGTCTCCTTGCTGGGCCAGGACCTCCTTTACAGGAATGTTCCGAAACTACCCCAGTGGTCTCCTTGGCATGCAGGTCTTTCTTTAAAGTTCATGGAAGTCATGTGTCCAGTGGGTACCACATGACTTCTCAACCTTCACAACCAAGGTCAAGTGTTGGCAAAAGGGACACGTTTGATGGAAAGATTTGTGTCCAATAAATACATCATTTTGATTTCTCAATGAAACATAACATCCCAGTTCTGACAGATCAACTTTAGAGTTAACTGACTTAGAGAAACAGTCTTGACTCCTGATTCTGACACTCTAGAACTTGTTTCAGTAAATTTTTTCAAACATATGAGCATGTGTGGTGTATATGCATGTAGTATATACATGAGTACATGCAGATGTGCATGCCCGTGTTCATGTGGAAGCCAGAGGAGAACATCAGGTGTCCTCTATTGCATATCCAGGTGTCTCCTTGAGGTGGAATCTCTCACTGAACCTGAAGTTGCTGTTTCCAGTCCACTGGCTGACCATGAGCCCCGTGATTTTCTTGTACCTGCTCTCCACAGGACTCAGGGTATAGATGTGTGGCCATGTCCAGCTGTCTATTGGGGCCCTGGGGAACCAAACTCAGGGAGTCTCAGGCGCCCATGCTTGCAGCAAGAACTCTTAAATCCCAACCATCCCCAGACTTCAATGGACATTTTTTTTTTTGGAGAATACACTATTGCTGGGCATCTTTTGAAGGCCTTTCATGAAAAGCATGTTGACAGCCCATAGAATCCCCTACATAATGCCAGGTATTCCATCCTCTCTATCTCATACCTTGCATTGGGAACAAATTCACAATTAAAGCCTCTGGCAAGCAATGACAGAACCTCCCCTGCCCCGTGCCCTGCCTGCTTTGTGGGACCACACTTAAACACACGGTGAGAGAGCAGTGCTAAGCTTCAAAAATCTGAAGAAATAAGCAATTGCCTGGTCCACCTCAGCTCACTTTGTAAACAAAGAAGGCATACTCCAGACAGCACAGGGGGCTAGGCCAATGTCACACCGCAGTGATCCAATTTAGATCAGGGTTCAATGCTAGGCCATTGGACTCCAGGCTAATTATAGTTTCTTTCATCATACATTAGTGCTATGTAATTTTCCTAGTAATAGCAAGAAAAGAAAGTTTTAAACAACTATCTACATTGTGTGTATATGTGAGTATGCATGTTAACATGTATGAAGACATATGTGTAGGTGCACATACACATACATGTTCATGTGTGTGGAGGTCAGTGATATCAAGCGTCTTCCATAATCACTGTCTAACTTATTTGCTAACTGAGATGGGCTGTCTCACTTGAACCCAGACTTCAGCAATTCCACTGGCCTAGCTAGCCAGCTTGACCCATGGATCCCCTGCCTCAGCCTCCTAAGTGCCAGGATTAAAGGTGGACTACCATGCCTAGCCAGCATTTATTTGCTGGGGACACAATTCCTGTCCTCACATTTGCACAGCAAGCAGTTTACCATTAAGCTATCTCCCATCCCCATGAAATTTCTTTTCAAAGGGACATTTGGGGATTTAGGATGAACAAAAGGAAACAGAGGCTCACTGAGTATAAAAACTGGGCACTTCTTAATCTCTGATCTTGTCAGAGTCGATCCCCATGGGAGCAAAATGTCATGGAGTATTACAGTGCCTTGGTGGACTCCCAACTGATGCTAAGCCCACCAAGGGCAGGATATTTGTCACACAGCATCTGACAGATTTTGGTGAACTGTGCTCTTATCGATGAAGAGAAATTTCTGAGATCCTTCACTGCCATGTAGTGTTTGATTCAGTGTCTATTTGAGGGACCCTGTCCTGGAATCAGCATTGCTGTTCTTTCCCCTCTAACCACCTCCAGCACTTAATCAACAATATTTCACCCAAGTCTTCTACTCTGCTTCAGTACTTCCTGTCTGTATCATGAGCAGTATCTTATCATTCAAACGAGTTCATGCCTACATCAGTCCTTTCTTTAAGTTCCATAGTCCATCAGCTATGGGCATAGTTTAATAAGGAAGCATTTAGAGAACTTAATTCAATTCTATAACATCCGACATATTAACAAACATTACTGAATTTTAATAGTGGGAAAAGACCAACAGGCAGAGCTGAGGTTAGTAGGTGATGACAATCTACAGTGACAATGGTGATATACATATAACACATATATATATGTTATATGTATATCCATTGATTTATGGATATATTAAGCATCTACCATAGTGGATTTTCTGGCATAGATTATGAGAATAACAAATATTTGTTGCATGAATCAATTTTAAAACATATAGATATACTGTCAATTATCTTCCAATCCCAAGAATTAATAGAAAGATTTTTTTACATACTGGTTTTGGAGTGAAGAAGTAGTCTTCTGTCAGAAATAAGGAAGACGGGGACTTGCATACAACAGATCAGCAGTCTCCTGCCATTCTTACCTGTTAGTCTCACAGGCTGCTTCTAAAGGCATGTTAACTAATGTGGTCACCAAAACCAGTCTTCTCAATAAGTAACCTATCGTGTTTGACTCCTGTAAAGGGTCACAGTGGCTTTCCAGGTTTCTTGGTATTCCAGCCTGGCTTGGAAGAGTGGCTGTGTATTTATGTGACAAGTCCAAAACTTTTCTGGAAAACAGATTCACTCTTGGGTACTTCATGTCACTGCTGTCCAAGTCCCAACCCGGGAGCATCAGAGAGAACTGCTCTCCATCGGAGGCAAGTCCCAAAGACACGGGACCCTGCAGCTTCAGGATATTGAGGTGTCTGGTGCAGAGGTAGTCTAATTCTTTATCCACCCCCCATGGCAGGAGACACGACAGGAACAGTTTCGCTGTGTCGATGGTGAGATTAGCATCGGCCTTGCTGTATGGCTTAGCACATGTCTTTTTGGAATGCTTTGTTTTCTTCTGCCTCTTCAAGCTGTCATTTTCCTCTGAGAAGCTGAAGATACTGTCCCCTGGGGCTGGGCTCTCACTTGCAGGCTTGGTCTGAGCCTCAGCAGACAGAGAAGTGCAGGACGCTTTGCTTCTTTTCATTGTCAGGGCCGTCTTCTCCACAGTGCTCTTGGCTCTCCTCAGGATGCCACTGCCATAGAATGAACCCGGAGGGTCAGTGCCACTGAGGGGCCTTGGCAGCATCCCTTCAACAAGGTTTTCCAGATCAAACAGCAGGATGTGAAAGCCAACATCACTCCATTTTGTTTTCACAGGCAAGACATTAAAAGGCCTTGGAACAGATATGGCATCAGCAACCTAAGGAAGTGAAGAATAATCATATTTCAAAGTCATTGCTGTGTAAGTTCTGTGATGTCGACATGCAACATAAAAAGAAACACAAGTTACAGTTACATGCAAAGCAGTATTAAGTTCTGGAAAGACAGGTCACGGCAAGTTGTCTTGCCTTTATTATAAAATTCCTTCTTAAATTACACTCTGTATCCTAATGTTCATTAAAAAAAAATTTAGGGTCTAGAGGGATGGCTTAGCAGTTAAGGCATTTGCCTGCAAAGCCAAAGAAACCAGGTTCAATTCCCCAGGACCCACATTAGCCAGATGCACAGGGGAGCACATGTGTCTGGAGTTCGTTTGCAGTGGCTGGAGGCTCTGGCATGCCATTCTCTCTCTCGCTCTCTCTATCTCTCCCTCTTTCTCTGTAAAATAAATAAAAATTTTATTTATTTATTTATTTATTTATTTATTTATTTGAGAGCGACAGACACAGAGAGAAAGACAGATAGAGGGAGAGAGAGAGAATGGGCGTGCCAGGGCTTCCAGCCTCTGCAAACGAACTCCAGACGCATGCGCCCCCTTGTGCATCTGGCTAACATGGGACCTGGGGAACCAAGCCTCGAACCGGGGTCCTTAGGCTTCACAGGCAAGCGCTTAACCGCTAAGCCATCTCTCCAGCCCAAATAAAAATTTTAAAAAAATTAACACAAGATTTGTTTTTGTCCTCTAGGTAAATTTGAATTAGATTCACTCTGGAGAAAAAAAGTGTATGATATAATATCTATCTATGTATCTATCTATCTATTTGTATGTATATATTGTGTATATATGCATATGTATGTATATATTCTTTCATATCCTATATATTTCATACCATATATATGAGAGGATAACATTTATATTATAATACACATATACATGATCCCATATTCACATATTCCCAACGTAGTCATAGAGATATGCAAGGAAAAATATTGACTGCTCATTACTCTGTATTCTCTCTGTCACATTTTTCTTCTTCCTGTATTTATGATGACACTGTAAGAATGTATACGTTTGCAGGATCACCTTTACTTGTTCTGTATGTCCACTGTCTAGGACTCAAATACTCATCAAGAGGCAGGTGCTGTGGTTCAGACCTCTAATCTCAGTACTTGGAAGGCCAGGAGGGTCAGGAGTTCAAGGCCAGCATCATAAATAAAGCAAATTTGAGGTCAGCCTGGGCTACATGACCCAAAATTGCCTCGAAATAAAAAGGTATAAATAAATAAAGAAATACCAAATAAATAATTTAAATATCTTAAAATGATAATATAAGCTATATTAATTGTTGAACATTTTCATTGATATTTTGTTTATTCTGTACAATATTTACATATGAGTTTTATAGTTTTCTTTTGTGCTTAGGGAGTTATATAGTTATTTGAAATGTTTTGTTGGTCAGCTATGCATCTGAAATACCATATGTTCCTATTTTGAAAAATGAAAGATTTATAGGATCTGATGAAACACCAGTGTATATAGCCACTATTTTAAATTTTTATTTTTTTTCTTTTTGTCATGCTAGAGTTTGGACCTTTACTACTAACCTATATGCCAAGCCTACTAGAGTTTTCTGATTTTCTTTTGCCTCTTCAACAATTTCCTGTTGGTGTGGAGCACCACAATTAGTGCTAATAGTGTTTTTAAAATATTTTATTTATCTTTTTTTCCTCTTTTTTTGGAGGTAGGGTTTCACTCTAGCTAAGGCTGACCTGGAATTCACTATGTAATCTCAGGGTGGCCTTGAACTCACAGTGATCCTCCTACCTCTGCCTTCCAAGTGCTGGAATCAAAGGCATGCCCAGCTATTTATCTTTTTATTTATATGAGAGCAAGATCCAGAAAGAGAGCAGGAAGGATGTGCCAGGGCCTTTAGCCACTGCAAATGAACTCCAGACAAATGTACCACTTTGTGCATCTGGCTTTACACGGGTATTGGGAAATTGAATCTCAGTCCTTGGGCTTTGCAAGCAAATGCCTTAACTGCTTAGCCATCTCTCCATCCCTAACAGTGTTTTTTTTTTTCTTAATTAATATTGAACATCCTTTGAAGATTATACTTTTGGAGTTTTTCTTTTAAAAAAGTTTCCTATCAGAGAAAATGAAAATGATCACTCACATTCCTTTCAAAGACTGTATTTTTGTATATGGTTTTCAATTTTGTATTTGATTTGTGTGACAGAACAATTTTCATGTTTTCCTCTTCTGATATCCAACTGCTTTAGTGATTTGAGAGACTGGTCTAATTAGTTGAGGTATCAATGAATAAATTAATTGCAATAGAACACTAAATTGATTAATAACATTAAAAAAGAACTTGATTTCTGATTAAGTTCCCTTACCATGACCCACTATGGTCTTTAAAATCTTTCATGTGTCAAGTTCTTGGATACATTTCCTACTTAGACCATATTTAATTAATTTAATATTTATTTTGACAGTTTTTACAGTTGTTGAAGTGGGGGTCTGTCTGATTATCAGTTACCCAAATTTTGTGGTATCTGAATCCTTTTTCAATTATATATTTTGCTTCTTTTTTCTTGTTAGGAGTTAATTTTGATACTCTTTTCAAAGAATCAACTTTTGCTTTCGTCTATCCTTTTGATGGAATAATGTTTTTCCCTGAAAGCCAGTTTTGCTGAGTTCAGCCTTTCAGCCTGTCTTCTGCTGCTTCTGGCTTCCTTTCATGTGGTGGAGATGTCAGCTGCTGGGCTGTCACTCCATCTGACTTTCTCCCTGCTATTTTTGATTCTAGGTCCTCTTGTCTATAATATTCTGCATCAAAATATGACTTTTTATATGATATTTTCCCCAGTCCTATATTGTATCTGAGACGGTAAGATGTTCTGAATCTTTCCTGTCCATTCTACCATCACCTTACTGGATGCATACTCTTATTTGATGGAGGCTCTATACCTTGTGTTTTCTGTCTCTTTGTCCCTCCATGCCTCATCTGCACATACTTTTCATAGTTTGTCTTGTCTTTGCCTGTTTGATTTTACTGGTCTCTAATATGTCTCTTAACCAATGAGTTCTTTATTTTGATATATAATCTTGAAGTTCTATTTGATTCTTTAAAAAATCAAATTGTTTATTAAGTATGCCAGCATCATGGGAAGATTCAGGTTATGAGCCACAGATGAGTGAGACCATGTGACAATTATCTTTCTGTGATTAGGTGAGTTTATTGAGAATGATTTGTTCCAAGTTTGACCATTTTTCTATCGAATTTCATTGTGTCATTTCTCCTTACTGCTGTGTAGAATTTCACTGTGTAGATAAAACACATCTTAGTTTTCCATTAGTGTAATGGTGGACATCTGGATTGATTCCAGCTCTTAGCTATTATGAATTGAGGGGTGATGAGCAAGTGATGCTTTTCTTGATGAACCTGGTACCATCATAAGAGTGAAGGGGACAGACACAGAGAACAGTCAACTCTTCAGCTCCCAAGACCTCCCGTTACTGAAATAGACCAAAAATGAACCCACCATGGCTAAGGGAAATTCAAGGAAGAGGGGGTGAAAAAATTGTTAGAGCTATAAGTTTGGTCATTATGCACAGAGACATTGCCTCTCCCCCATAACTGAAGGCCATCCCTACAATGCAACACCCACAATCTGTAGCGGGGAGACAACAGGGAGAAGGCTAAGATGGTACCAACATGGCTGTAAACACACTATACAGAACTAGCAAAAAATAAATAAAAAAGAAAAACCAAACAATAAATTAATTAATTAAATAATTTACCAAGCCAAAAAAAAAAAATCAAAGTGATCTATTCTTTTTTCTTTTTTCTGCTTTTTCAGGTAGGGTCTCACCCTAGCCCAGGCTGACCTGGAATTCACAATGTAGTCTCAGGGTGGCCTTTAACTCACGGCGATCCTCCTACCTCTGCCTTCTGAACGTGGGGATTAAAAGCATGCACATTATGCCTGGCCATTATTATAGTTGATTCTTTCTAACTCATATTTTAAAACTCTTCTTGTTTTTCTTCTGCACATGCTTATTTTATAATTCCAATGTCTGAGATCTTTCTGAGAGTCACTCTGCATATCTGCTCTGAGGATGCTTTCCTGTTTCGTTGCAGGTGTTAGAATTGTATCTCTCCTTTCTCTCTCTCTCTTTCTCTTGTGTGTGTGTGTGTTGTGTGTGTTACATCTTCAGTGAGTTCCCTTTGAGAAGATTTTAATCTGATTTTCAGGTACCCAGGAGTACCCCCAACTGCAAACATTTTCATATGTTGTACCTAGCAAGAATTCTAACTTCTATATTATGATTTTCGACTCTTAAGAAAGTTGTTCATTTATCTAGGGCCAAGGTCAATAAACACAAATACTTTCACTCTCTGTGAACTTATCTCAGTTTTTGTTCATTTTTTTTTTTCCCCTGAGTTATAGCCCCTGTGAGATGATGGATACAGGCAGCGGTTTCTGCCAAACTGACTTGGCTCTGGACTTACACAGGGCTCTTTGGTCACTATGTAGTGGTTAGAAGCTACACAAAGAGTTCCCATGAATTAACAGAGATGTCAGTTGACCTTTATCCTCACTGGTCGGGAATTGTGTTACCATTTTGATTTTGCCTCTAAGAAATTCTTAAAATTTCTTGTTATCACACATAGTCATTATTAAAAATCATTTTCTAAAAATTACTTTATTGTTTTTAGAGAATTTAATGGAACTGATGTTGAGACAGTCCACAAATCGAAATTGCATTAGTAGAGAGCATTGAAAATCAAATAATTCAGTTTTGATCCTGGAAAGAACAAGCCAACACTCTCACATGCAGCAAGACAAATATGAAGACATGCCTGCTTTGTGGAGATGCTTCTCCACACCGTAAGATGCCATGTACTATTCAAAGATTAAATTATTTAAAACAATTAATTATACAGGAAAACTATAAAGATGCATAAAATCATATAAAATAATGTTCATTGCAAATTTTTCTGTCAATAATCAGCAAAATAAATAGCCCATAATAGAATTTTTGCTAAATACATTTCAGTATATGCATATGATGAAGTACCATGTAATAAAACTTATGATGTTATGGCAATAAATTCACATACATTGTTCATGGAAACACTTATACTGTTAAAGTACAATCCAATTTTATAAAGTTATAGTTTTATGAATGTCTCCTTTTTATTAACTCTATTTATATTTCATATTTATTTATCTGGAGACAGAGAGAGAGAGAAAGAGAGAGAATGGGCATGTTAGGGCCTCTTGCTGCAGCAAATGAATTCCAGACACATGCACCACTTTGTGCATCTGGCTTTACATGGGTCCTGGGGAATCAAATCCATGCTGTGTCAGGCTTTGCAAGCAAGCACCTTTAACCCCTGAGCCTTCTATCCAGCCCTTTGTATCTATTCCCAAATTTCTATAGAAGCCCACATTTTACTAAACAAAAAATTATTTAAATTCTGTTTCATATTTCTCTTGATAAATTCACTAAAATTTACAAATAGGAAGTAGAGTATTCCCAGCTGAGAAGTGCTCCATCTGATGTGCTCTAGAGAACCTTCTTCAAAACTGTTGTGGCAACATGTAACAAGTATCATAAAAAAATATTTAGTGCTATTTTCTCTAGTCTTCCCACCTCAGCTAACCTGATCAAGATTATTGGTTATTCTAGATACTGCTAAGTTGACAGTCAATATAAATATTGAAATACTAGATAGACCTTCACCATGCACAAAGTCCTTTACTGTATAAAAGGAGAGAGCTGGCTATGCTCTCTAGGTCTACTTTTCTGCTTCCTCCGTGTTGATAGGCTATGACACTGGTTCCCTTCTCCTTCCAAGTCTTCCTGATGTGATTGATTGTGACTTAGAACTGACAAACCCTTCCTCCCTTAAGATGGTTTCTGTATGGTATTTTGTCTCAGCAATAAGAACTTGACTATTATAAGTATAAACTATGAGCATTCTATGACAAGAACATGGTAGACCACAAAGGTGGGAGCTTGATTACTTAAAATGTTTGAACTCTATTAGTTTCAGATTACCCTCCAAGTTCCAACAACCCTTGAAGGAGTACTGAGGTAAGGACGTCACCTACGCACGAACTACTTCCATGGTGTTTCCTAGATTACTGGTTAACCAAGTTAAGTAAAACGGCTGTTCCTTCCATCACTCTTACTCCCCTGAACTAGAATGTTGTTCAAACACAGAATCTAGATCTTCCCCACTCATGGAACCCTCAAATAGCAGCAACAATTCTAGTCATATTTATTACATGTACCCTGCTTTCACAAGAAGCTCACTGTACTGTTCCAAATGAGCCCTCAGGAGAAATTAGACATTTTACATTGTATTGTAATCAAACATTATTCCAAATTTATTTAATATGTAAGAAAATCGGTTTCATTGGAAATCAGTCTATTATATTACAAAATAAGCCATTGCTTATTTTAATATTTATTTAATGTATTATGAGTAAATATGATTCCAGACTGCCAACACATTGAAATTTAAGGAAGCTGATTATTTTAAGATCTTTTTTTAACAATGGGCCCTGAAAAAATAATTAATAATTACTTTAGGCATAAATACTACAGAAAAGCAATAAATATGCCTCAGAATATGTCCCAAGTCACAAATAGGACATTTACAACACTCAGTAATGTTTAGCAACAAATGTCATAAATTTCTACCTTATTTGTACTGATTTAGGTACAATGTATCTTTTCAAAAATCCTATTAAAAATAGCAAGCTAAATCATAACTGACGTGATAAAATATTAATTTCAGAATGATAGCACATATCAAACATATCATTTAAGCAAATGTTATGGGAAAGTTTGCCAACCTAGTTAAAAAAAAAAATCTAAAGTAATTAAATGCAGAGAATTTCATTCAATGACTCCACAGGCTGCACAGAAGCACAAGGGCTAGGTTTAAATGTCAAGTGCGAGTTCACATGTACATAGCAAGGGTTGCACGTAGTCATCTGACCACACAACAAATAACTCCCCATTTCTTGCTCTCTATGCTTTGCAGATCTGGGGAGGTGCCTGCATTTCTCCAGCGTATCTCTTAGTCTTGGTCTCTAGAGGTACAGGCTGAGCAACAGATGAGACAACAATGGACAATGTGCCTGAACTCTTAACTTGGTGTAGTGGGGAGTAAATAGTGTGGTCATCTTCATGCTAATGTGTGAGCCACATGTGCTGAGCAGTACACAGACGTGGGGAAAGCTACAGAGTTTGCAAATACAATCGCAGACGGCTGGTAGAAGACTGGAATTGTTTCTCTTATACTGACAATAACTCCAAATAAATGACAAAAACTAAAATCAACAAAAGAAAGATCAAGCTTGAAACAACCCAGTACACATATTTAAAAAAAAAGAGAGAGAAAATAAAATCACTCAAGATTTTGGAGGAAAAATGTAATAGGTATGAGGGTGCAGGTATAACACACACATTTGTTGATTTGTTTTCTTTCCCCTTTGTCCCATTATGTTCAGTTTGCATGTCTTCCTTTTCTACCTGATTCAGAGAGACAAACTAGTTAAACAAGACTGGTTTCACTCCCTGCCTTTGAAGGTGAAAATGTACCTTCTATAAGACATGTTCTGAGAAAACTTCATTGCCAGAGCACACTGGAGCCCCCTCCACGTGTGTTGTGAAGGGACATGTCCTGCCACAATCACAAATACACCCAGTACAACTATTGCCAAACTCCCCTTCATTTACTCATGCTCCTGCCTTTGGGCCACTAAAATGAACAAAGCAGCTGTTAAAACAGCTACAGTGAGGCCCTACCTCAAAAATAAAAATAAAAAAAATACGGATTTGGTTACATTACAGAATTTAAAATTTATAAATTGTCTAATATGTAGTCACGTGGTACACTACAACATGTACAAATAATTTTGTGTACTTGCCTATAATCACACAGGTAAAAGTTGGTATGGTCAACATTTAAATCAACTCACATTATTGTAACTCCAAGCCCAAGTTTTAACAAGGCATTTCATTTACTAACATATTTATGGTCATTTCTGTACCATATGATTCATCTGTGGTTTTACATATGATAATATTTAGAAAATTTAGAGTTGTGCACTTATCACCACAATCTGAGTTTAGAACATTTCCATCTCTCCACAGATCTCTCCTGACTATCTGCTACCACTGTTCTCCCTCCTATCTTGCCAGGTTTTCCCCTTCTGAACACGAAACTGTTCCTTTTGTGGGTGTTTTCCCCAGGCTTCTTTCAGTCTTTAAGATTTTAAGAATCATACATGTTGTAGTTTATATTGTTACTACATTCTTTTTTTAAATTTTTTTTTCTATATTACTCTTAGCTTAATTCTGGAAAAGACAAAAGGTCCCATAAATGAAAAAGTAAATAAAAATGTTGTAAATTAGGAGCTGGAGAGATGGCTTAGCAGTGAAGCACTTGCCTATGAAGCCTAAGGACCCCGGTTCAAGGCTCGATTCCCTAAAAGTGAATATCCTTTAAGGTAGGAACTGTATCCTCTGATATGAGCTATTTAAGAGCAAGAAATATGCTCTACATTTTAGAAAAAAAAAAAGTCCTTTGTTGTGTGATGAGAAGTTCAAGTCCACAGGAGAGGTAGGAAAGCACCCCAGGCCCACTAGTCATCCCCCTGTCTCAGCGAAACAAGAGCCTCACATCTAATGTGCAATGTGGAGGGCCTTTCATTCCTCCAGGATATAACCCCCCCCCCAACACACACACACATACACACACAAACTGAGGGCTTGCTTGAATCTAGCCCTCAAAGTCAGGGGAGTTTCAGTTACTGGGCTTTGACAGATAACACATTTTTTAGAACTGTTGTGGGGAATTTCAACTGACGTCAATCCTGAGCAGGACAGCAGTCGCCCTGCAGAGGCATGTGCAGCCAGCTCATCTCCTTTGAGCTCTTGCACAGTCTGCACCTGGCCCTGCTTCTCCCTTCCTCTGCGCTTAGTGCTTGGTATCCACCTTCCGACCCTTTCCCACCCCTCTGCTTGCACAGGTCCTCGTGCAGGTAATGTCCTAAACTCATCTGCACAGCTTTTTCTCTATAAACCTTATCAAATGCCCTCCCAGTAACAACCTTACCTTCCTAGTAATGGTTGCATATATCCTACAAGTACCTTCCCCCATCAAAGATTTTTCCAGAAGGTAAAATTAAATAGTACTTATTGGTGGTATGACTGAAAAAAATCTACCCAGAGTAGATTTTCATATGTACTGGTCTAGGAGGAGGTTGATCACTTTAAGATTTTATTTTTACTTATTTATTAGAGACAGAGAGAGAGGGAGGGAGGGAAGGAGAGAATTGGCATGCCAAGGCCTCTAGACACTGCAAACGAACTCCAGATGCATGTGCTACCATGTGTATCTGGTTTATGTGGGACCTGGAGAATCAAACCTGGGTTCTTAGGCTTCACAGGCACGTGCACGTGCCTTAACTGCTAAGTAATCTCTCCAGCCTGAAGTTGATCAATTTCTGTTTGATGTTTTGTGACAGGTATCACTATTTAGCTGGCCTTGATTTGTAATCCCTCTGCCTCTGCCTCCCAAGTGGTAGTATCGCAAGTCAGCATCACCAGATACTTTTTTTTTAAGAAACTTGCTACAATATCTGAAATGTATTTTTTTCTGCATAAGAAGAAATTCATGTCCACACACACACACTGGTGTAAAGTGTACCACATCAGATCATAATGACAGAGGCAAATATGGGACTCTTTTCTACCCATAAACAGCAGGGCCCTCTCTGAACTGTCAAACACTCACTTCCTAAAATTCAGCCTTGATCCATTAGTGAAACATGAAAACCAATACTGCTTCATAGTATTTTGGAAAGTCTGAAGTTACAACATAAACCATAGCTGAAAAGTGGAGTTACTGTAGATGTTTCTGACATGATATCCAGGAAAAGAAAATGCATTTTCCCCTCTCAAAGACATCAGGGCATTAACTGATTTAATACACATGACTGCATAAAAATTTCATGGAAAGTACAACTTAAATGCTGTTTTACCTAGCTAACCTTCTGTCTCTGAAGGTTGCTTACCGCTGGGATCTAACTTATTCTGGGAACTCTGCTGCCTTCTTTCAAATACACACTCCATTAGCCGAGGGAAAGCCTCTTGTCGGCTTATGACTCTTCACCCTCCTCCCTAAGACCAGTCGTTTTGCTAACAAGATGCAAGCTTCCAGTGGATATGCCCTCCTTCCATTTACTTTGCCTACTGCCTTTCTTCAAAGTATAAAACACAGGTTAGAAAGAGAAATGAGAATTATTAATAAGTACAGTCATAAATTAACATTTATCTAATCTAAAACACATTTATAAAATTATCACTTTGGAATTCCCTGGTCTAACAATATAGAGATGGTACAGATACTGACATGGTTTGGTTTATGAAGATTAATGGGTAGGTAAGTAGCAGTGTGAATGTCTGGTTTCCATCCAAAAGGCAAATTGATTAATCACTTGGTCAACTAATCCACATTCTAATAACAAGTAAATATTTATTGAGTAAACTTTTATTAATCAAGTCAAACAATGTCTCACCGGGAACAAGCAGATTATGAGAGATTTCTTTCTCCTTTTTTTTTTTTTTCTCAAATAGCTTCCTCCATCTAATTTAACACAATGATCAAGCTTCATCTTGCGTGGAAAGCTTCGCTGCTAGTTATTTTCTAAGCCCAGAGCATAAAACCTTCTAGAATCGATGGGCGCTAACTGGACACACTTTTCATCTAACTTTCCTTGGGATGACTGAATATAGTGCTGAGAATGTTGCCTGCCTGGAAGCAACTATGGCAGGGAAGATTGCCTCTAGTCAAGGTTCCTTCTGGCTCTTCGCATAGCTAGATCTACCTTCAGAGTGGTGTGAGGAACTATTTGCTTAATTTAAAACCTAAAGTGCATTTGTGTTAAGAAAGACATAGAGGGCTGGAGAGAAGATGGCTAGGTGAGTAAAGTGCTCGCAGTACAAGCCTGAGCACCTGAGTTTAGGTCCCTAGCATTTGGCATGCACCTACCTACTCTAGCCCCGTCGGTGGGCTTTGGGTTCAGTGACAGAACCTGCCTCAAAAAATAATGTTCTTTAATTATATCAAATGCCTCAGAAGATACTGCACTATTATTTTTTTACTTAAATTGTAAAAACAACTTTTTCATTTCGTTTCTCTGCTTCTTTAATAACACTCCACTGTTAATCACTTATCAGTCAATATTATAATGAAGGAAAACTGGGCATGAGGAATGTAGCAAGAATTCTCTGTGATACTGTTTTTTTTTTAAATGCATCTAAAAAGTTTGTTCAAAGAAAATAGAATTCTTAAGTTAAATAACAATGGCCTGTGCTTATCTAAATGATAGATTTTTAAAAATAAAGATATCTTGGGCTGCAGAGATGGCTTAGTGGTTAACTGCTTGCCTGTGAAGCCTAAGGACCCCGGTTCGAGGCTCAGTTCCCTAGGACCCACATTAGCCAGATGCACAAGGGGGTGCACACATCTGGAGTTCGTTTGCAGTGGCTGGAAGCCCTGACATGCAGTTTCTCTTTCTCTCTCTTTCCCTCTGCCTCTTTCTCTCTCTGTTGCTCTCAAATAAATAAATAAAAATGAACAAAAAGTTAAAATTAGAGATATCTTTTGCAAGTCTGTTATATGCATGAATAGAAATGCCATAATGAAACTATTACTTTGTACAATTAATATATGCTAATAAAGAAAAGGACTCTGTTGCAGTCCAAAACACAAACAAAACAAAACAAAAGTAATGTGAAGAGCAATCATGTGAGACAGTTGGTGCTGACCTCTAGCCGCTGCATATTCACACTTGCACACAAGTCTGAACAATCATATGCACAAAAAGAAACACACACAAAGAAAGGGAGACAGAAATAGCCCACTTTAATTATTCATCCATTTCTACAATCTGACTTAAAATGCTAAAATTTAAATGTAAAGATACTTGCATGGAGAATTATAGTAATCAGTGGTTTAATTTTACCTATGCAAACCTAATATATAAAATCCTAATATATGAAGTTATGGTGTTCATTAAAAAGTGCATAACAATAAATATTTTCTCACAGAATACTCAGTTGTGAAATCAAAATGAAGGTTAAGTTTTGTATGTAATCATAAATTCTACCAATGATTAGCATTTATATAATCATTTTAGGATTAAATCTATACTATGATTTGAGGAAAACAGCATATGCACTAGTCACCAAATGAAATAATTTTGATATAAGCTCAAGTATTTGAAGAAGCTGAGCATATACTTGTTTTTTTTTTTTTTTAAATCTCTTTTTATAAAGGTTGGGCTATTTTAATGCTCACACAAACTATACCTCTCCTAGGCCACTGTGAATACAAAACATAGTTTTTAATTACGAAAGCCCTTTTATTCTCCTTTCTGAGTTTCAGAGTTTACCTTAAGATATATTTAGAGAAAAAGATCTAGATGTTTACAAGGACTTCCTTTACATTTCTTCATGGGAATTTTATCTTCAGTGACAGAAACCAGGAGTATTTTAAAAGGGATAGGATTCATTAGAAGAACACACATCTGAAAAGGATTTACTCTTACCTTACCAACCATACTTTAATATTCATAACTTACAAGTTCATTTCACAGGACACTATAGCAGGTAGGGACATGCTATGTACAAAGAGCGCCAATCTTACAAAGAGGAAAAGCTTAGAAAACACTGGTGGGTTAATATGAATGGACAAGCATCTCTTGGATGTGTTGATCAGACAAGAAAGTACAAATGACAGCACAGCCATCCTCTGCAGCTTGTTGGGGCCCGGGTTGCTGGAGCTGGTTGTTGGCAGGAAAAAACACCTCCTTGCATCTGGTAAGCTGGTGAGCTGCGTGATTGGCAGTGCAAGTAGAAGACAAAGGAGAAAGCCTTCCATCTGCGGCTGAGGCACAGGAAGGACACAGGGAGTGAGTTCACAATAGAGACAACATTACCAAGCTAATGGCACGGGCAATCAGGGGGCCACCGCACCCCGGGTATCAGCGGGGCATCCATTTCAGCTAAGTGTTAGAGTACCTTTTTGCTTTCTCTCCCCACTGCAGGGGTAAAACAACCTAGCGCCTGAAACCCACTGACTGGTAATAAATTACTATATTGGACACTTTTTGTTTTCTTTCAGCAACGACTCACTGTGCGTCTGTGCTATCATTACCAATTAAAGCCGAGCCTGCTTTAGCGAATAGTATCTAACTGTATATCGGCCCCTTGCTCAAATTGCTCTGGCAAGTTTCACGAGGTCAAGAGTCCCCTTTGACCTTTCTCATCTAAGTCTTTCTGGACACTCACTATTTCTAGCAATCTCAGCTGAACAGATGGACAGGTTCTGCGACACCATAAAGCTAGAATATAAAGATAAATGAAATTGCATTTCAGGCTTCAAACTGGTTTGTGAGTGTCAAATATTATTAGTGTGTCCCACAAAACCTCCATAGTAATGTACAGGCTTACGGCACCTAACAGGCAACATTGCCTTTTGTTTTAAATTCTAGACTGTGTCTTAAGCTTGAGGAATAGTAGAGCTTATAAAGAGGTGCCAAGTCACTTGGCTGATGTTTAGATGCAGGGTGCCATATTCTGTGTCTGTTCTGAATAAAGAGTGAGGAGGACATAGCATGTACAGATTAACACTGCAAATGTTGAGGTACAAATAAAGATGTTAATTTGCTATGAATTATATCTTTTATCTGCTAGGTGATTCTGGAATTTCTGTGTAGTTTCAGGTAAAGGAAACATTATTAAGCCTGAGTTTTATTTTTATATTTTTGACTTATTCATGTGAGAGTACAACTTGTTTATCTGAATTACTGACTGAAATTGCTAGTTTAACCTGAAGTTGAAGAGTACATTATTAGTATGTTAATAATTACACTGTACCAATTAAGCACCAGCCAATATTGCCTCAGTGGGCCTGAATGTATGATCACCATATCACAAATGCATAAGGAATCCTTTTAACATTGCATGGTTTTGTGTCACTCTTAAAAATATGGTTACTATTCTATAAATCACAAACATAACCTTTAAAACCTACTGGTAAAAACAACATATTTATTAAACATCCAGGGTGAATTTCAGTTTCAATTCTTAAATTCTGATTTAGAGTAAATTTAAAAAGGGGAGGCTCAAGAGATGGCTCAGCAGTAAAGGTACTTGCCTCCAGAACCTAACAACCCAGGTTCAATTCCCCAGTATCTATGTAAATCAGATGTATGCATCCGGAGTTTGTCTGCAGTGGCAAGAGGCCCCAGAATGCCCATTCTCTCACTCCCTCTCTCTATCTCTTTCTCTGTATATTTTTCTGCTTGCAAATAAAAAATAGAGGCCCTGGTGCACTTATTCTCTTTCTTTCTCTCAAATAAATAAAATAAAATAAGACTGAGTCATAAAAAATTTTTAAAAATTAAAATAAAATTAAACAACCAGTGGTTGGAGAGATTGCTTAGTGGATAAGTCACTTTCTCTTAATGCCTAACAACCTGAGATTGATTCCCCAGTATCCACATAAAACCAGATGCAAATATAACCGGAATGCCTTTGCAGTGGCTGGAGGCCTTAGTGAGCCCATTCTCTCTCTCAGTCACTGTTCTTTCCATTTCTCTCTGCTTGCAAATAAATCAATAAAATTCAAAATAACAAAGCCTCAATAATAACACTTAATAATTCAAAACTTTTTATTTCTACACTTTATGCTCATAAAATCAATACAACTGGTATCCTGTTGTGGAATTTCCACAATATTTTTTCAATCAACTAGGTGTCTGTAACACAAATGCATTCAACTGCACATAAATGAGAAATAAGACATGAGTATGTAATTCATTTTTAAGGTTTTGGGAATAAAACTTAGTCTCACATGTTAGATAAGTTCCTTATTACTAAGCTATTCCCCAGGTCCCATATATAATTGATTTAAAGGAAATGAATTCTCAGCACTTTAGAAGAAAGTCTGGAAATCAAGGTAAGGAAGAGAGGGAGAAGAAAAAGAGAAGGAAAAAACACCAATTCTTCAGGGAGTCAGAATGAATGTTTAGGGTTATCATAAGGAACTGTCTAGCGATTAGAAAAAAACTCCAGATTCAAATCGCCCCTCCTCAAGAAAAAGGCCCACAACCACCTGGCACCTCAGTAAAGGAGGTGAAATCAAAGGCAGTAGTAATTGTTGAGGATCTTGGAGGTAACCTGAAATACCATAGCAGTCCAAGTGACAGGAACACCTCTGAGAAAGAGCTCTGAAAGTGTGCTGGCTGGTTAAGATATATTTTGTATGGGAACTTGGCCAAAAGGGAATTATAAAAAGTAATCCCCCTAATAAAATATGTATGTGTAAGCATAGATATTTGTTCAGGAAGAACTTTAAAGTTCTGATTGGCAATATTGTCTAACATTTGGATAGAGCCAAAAAAACTCCCCAAAATGTAGGACATGGCTAGCATAATGCCATCTGACATGAGGTATGCTTTGTGCTTCCCCTTAAAATTACTCAGAAGAGCCGGGTGTGGTGGTGTACACCTTTCATCCTAGCGATCTGGAGGCTGAGGTAGGAAGATCGCTGTGAGTTCAAGGCAACCCTGAAACTACATAGTGAATTGTAGGCCAGCTTTGGCCAGAGAGAGACTACCTTGAAAGAACAACAAAAAAATTACTAGGAAGACCAAACCCACTCACCCCTCCCCCAAATTTTTAAAGTGTGTGTGTGTGTGTGTGCGCGCGCGTGCGTGCAGAAATCAGAGAACAAGCTCAGGTGTCATTTTTCAGGAACACCAGCCACATTGTTTTAAAGACAAGCTCTCTTACTGGCCTGGAACTCACCAAGCAGGCTACACTGGCTGGTTATCAGCCCAAGGGATCTGCTCTCCCTATGCCGAGATTCTTGCCAGTGCTGGGATTACAAGAGTGCAACACCACCAGCTGTTTGTCATCATTGTTGTTTGTTTGTTTGTTTGTTTTCTTAATGAGATTCTGGGCATCGGGCACAGTCCTCGTGCTTGCAAGGCAAGCACTGTATTGACTCAAGTGTCTTCCAGCCCACTCCCTCTACCTCTGACATCTGTTTTGGTGGGGTTATAATTCAACTTTTGTATGTACTCTGCTTTTTATATTAAAAAAAAATAGCAGTGGTAGAAAAAAAGGATCCACTGTCAAATTCCACAGAAATTATATTAATGAGCCAATGGTGGCAAATGGGTATTGTTGCATATGCAGTCCTTAAATAGCAACTCTTTCCTCAAGTTTCCCTTTACCTTTCTCAGTATGTAGCTGTCAATTAAGATAACAAGTGCATGTTTCTAAACTACTCTGAACTCAGACTCTAGAGGTGAAAACTAATTAAAAGAGACATGCTGTAGACATGCTGATTTTCTCCCCAATGCCTTCACTCCTGACTAGGACGCCTAAGTCACAACCACCAAGTTGACAGTCTAAACGCCATGCTAATAAGTTTATAATTGGGCAAGAGGTCAGGAAAGGTGTCAGTGTAGAGGGAAAACAAACTGGTTAGAATTGGTACACCACTGAATGGATCCAGGGACAAAGTTTTACAAAGTGCTTCTCTTGGGAGTGATTCATCCATGCATTTACATAAAGAATTAGCAGCCACAACATTTATTTTGGGTAGGTATCTCCACGTGGCCACCAGTTATTCCAGTCCATGCAACACGTACTTGCTAAATTGAAATCAATACCCAAAGAACATTTTTACCTGGAAGCTTTAGCAATAAGAGTGTTACAAGAAAGCCGCAAGTGATTATGAAACGCTGTTCTTTTCAGAGGGAAGCCGGCACCATTTCTCTGGCCTCAAGTACTCGATCGTAACAGGATTCAGTCACAGCACAGCCTGCTGCAGGAGTCACAGGACCATCGTGCAGCTCTCCAAACCCTCTGCCTCCTCTTTCTGTAAGTAGCATGTTACTGAAGCTCAGAAACACTCATTTGCATGTGTTTATCACATGGTTTGTCCTGCCTTACACTGGCAGAGTGGTGTGGACACCAGAGACTAGATTACCCACAAAGACAAAAATATTCATTACTTGTGGTGGTCCGAATATAATATGTCCTCCATATATTCATGTGCTTGAATATTTAGTCCCCAGCTAGTGGTGGTGTTCTGGAAAGTTGTGGAACCTGTAAATGTTTAGCCTTGCTGGAGGAAGTACATCACTGGGAACTGGTGTTGAGGTGTCACAGCTGAGCCCCATTCTACTTGCAACTTTCTATGGTGATGTCATGCTTACTTCCTGTTCCTGCCATTCTGTGTCCAACATGATGCACTCTCCCCTCTGGAACTGTAAACCAAAATAAACACTTTCCTTCCATAACTTGCTTCTGATCAGGTACTTTTGTCTGAGAAACTAGAAAGTAATGACTCATTATATACCCATGATCTCTGGCACCTTGCTGAAGCTCCTTGAATCAAGAATCTGGTACGTGGTAGGTGTTCCATGAATATCTATCTACCCATTGAATTTTCTGCTTTGCATTCTTCATGACAAAATTCATAGAACATATATACCAAAGATCTTAAGGCCTATTTGGGAAAATAATATAAATGCTTATAAGTAACAGGCAATTCAGTTCATAGGTAGTGTACAAGTTAAGTAGCATGTGCATGCTACATGGATATAATGAGAGCATGAAAGAGGACACCTGGTGTACATGGCCTTCACGAGGAGCAGATATGCCAAGAATGCAGTCAGCACTTCCAACATGCAGAAGGATGTCAGCCTGCTGGAAGTTTCTGAACAGTGTCATCTCTCAGATCTAAATAGGATATTAAGAGACATTGAAAAAGAGGAAATCCTGTAAGACTTGGAGTCTCCCAGGACTACTAATGGGTGCCGCCCTACATCCCCACACTGAGAGACATAAAAGTATTTGATGTCATGTATCCTGGAGTGTCCTCAGCTCTCTCTCTCTCTTCTGATGGGAGGAGAGGAAAGCCATTGCCAAAGGATGTACCAAAGCAGGGAGCAATGTCTGCTGCTAGAGATGTGCAGAAATGCACCAGAGTGTTTGCATTTGGGAAATGAAACATAAATGAAGCCTCTTCATATTTATTACACTAACATTTCTGAAAGTTATTACAAACCTGTTGATTAGGTGTTTGCTAGCTTCAGGGGTTTTGTATTAAGGGGAGGACTTAGTAAAGTAATTATCCCAGGGAAGTGGAGGAGCTATGATATACAGTACAATCCTCAGGCTATTTTTCAATGCTTATTTTAGATAACTCTGTGACTAGAAAAAAAATGAGTCTGAGATTTAAGAGCAAGTAATGAGGAAGACTCTAAGTGAGATATTTTCACCATATGCCTTGTCTTTCTGAGACTTTATAATGGCACCACAATGCACACCTTACCTAGAGTGAGCCATATAATGTCACCACAACACACACCTTATCTAGTGTGAGCCATATAATGTCACCACAACACACACCTTATCTAGTGTGAGCCATATGATGTCACCACAACACACACCTTATCTAGAGTGAGCCATATGATGTCACCACAATGCACACCTTACCTAGAGTGAGCCATATGATGTCACCACAATGCACACCTTATCTAGAGTGAGCCATATGATGTCACCACAACACACACCTTATCTAGTGTGAGCCATATGATGTCACCACAACACACACCTTATCTAGTGTGAGCCATATAATGTCACCACAATGCACACCTTATCTAGTGTGAGCCATATAATGTCACCACAATGCACACTTTACCTAGTGTGAGCCATATAATGTCACCACAATGCACACCTTACCTAGTGTGAGCCATATAATGTCAGCACAATGCATACCTTACCTAGTGTGAGCCATATAATGTCACCAAAATGCACACCTTATCTAGTGTGAGCCATATGATGTCACCACAATGCACACTTTACCTAGTGTGAGCCATATAATGTCACCACAATGCACACCTTACCTAGTGTGAGCCATATAATGTCACCACAATGCACACCTTACCTAGTGTGAGCCATATAATGTCACCACAATGCACACCTTACCTAGTGTGATCCATATAATGTCACCACAATGCACACCTTACCTAGAGTGAGCCATATGATGTCACCACAACGCACACCTTATCTAGAGTGAGCCATATGATGTCACCACAATGCACACCTTACCTAGTGTGAGCCATATGATGTCACCACAATGCACACCTTACCTAGTGTGAGCCATATAATGTCACCACAATGCACACCTTACCTAGAGTGAGCCATATAATGTCACCACAATGCACACTTTACCTAGTGTGAGCCATATAATGTCACCACAATGCACACCTTACCTAGTGTGAGCCATATAATGTCACCACAATGCACACCTTACCTAGAGTGAGCCATATAATGTCACCACAATGCACACCTTACCTAGTGTGAGCCATATGATGTCACCACAATGCACACCTTACCTAGTGTGAGCCATATGATGTCACCACAACGCACACCTTATCTAGTGTGAGCCATATGATGTCACCACAATGCACACCTTACCTAGTGTGAGCCATATGATGTCACCACAACGCACACCTTATCTAGTGTGAGCCATATGATGTCACCACAACGCACACCTTACCTAGTGTGAGCCATATAATGTCACCACAACGCACACCTTATCTAGTGTGAGCCATATGATGTCACCACAACGCACACCTTATCTAGTGTGAGCCATATGATGTCACCACAATGCACACCTTACCTAGTGTGAGCCATATAATGTCACCACAATGCACACCTTACCTAGAGTGAGCCATATAATGTCACCACAATGCACACCTTACCTAGTGTGAGCCATATGATGTCACCACAATGCACACCTTACCTAGTGTGAGCCATATGATGTCACCACAACGCACACCTTATCTAGTGTGAGCCATATGATGTCACCACAATGCACACCTTACCTAGTGTGAGCCATATGATGTCACCACAACGCACACCTTATCTAGTGTGAGCCATATGATGTCACCACAACGCACACCTTACCTAGTGTGAGCCATATAATGTCACCACAACGCACACCTTATCTAGTGTGAGCCATATGATGTCACCACAACGCACACCTTATCTAGTGTGAGCCATATGATGTCACCACAATGCACACCTTACCTAGTGTGAGCCATATAATGTCACCACAACGCACACCTTATCTAGTGTGAGCCATATAATGTCACCACAATGCACACCTTACCTAGTGTGAGCCATATGATGTCACCACAATGCACACCTTACCTAGTGTGAGCCATATGATGTCACCACAACACACACCTTACCTAGTGTGAGCCATATGATGTCACCACAATGCACACTTTACCTAGTGTGAGCCATATAATGTCACCACAATGCACACCTTACCTAGTGTGAGCCATATAATGTCACCACAATGCACACCTTACCTAGTGTGAGCCATATAATGTCACCACAATGCACACCTTACCTAGTGTGATCCATATAATGTCACCACAATGCACACCTTATCTAGTGTGAGCCATATGATGTCACCACAATGCACACCTTACCTAGTGTGAGCCATATAATGTCACCACAATGCACACCTTACCTAGAGTGAGCCATATGATGTCACCACAATGCACACCTTACCTAGTGTGAGCCATATAATGTCACCACAATGCACACCTTACCTAGTGTGAGCCATATAATGTCACCACAATGCACACCTTACCTAGAGTGAGCCATATGATGTCACCACAATGCACACCTTACCTAGTGTGAGCCATATGATGTCACCACAACACACACCTTATCTAGTGTGAGCCATATAATGTCACCACAACGCACACCTTACCTAGTGTGAGCCATATAATGTCACCACAATGCACACCTTACCTAGTGTGAGCCATATGATGTCACCACAATGCACACCTTACCTAGAGTGAGCCATATGATGTCACCACAATGCACACCTTACCTAGTGTGAGCCATATGATGTCACCACAATGCACACCTTACCTTGTGTGAGCCATATGATGTCACCACAATGCACACCTTACCTAGTGTGAGCCATATAATGTCACCACAATGCACACCTTACCTAGTGTGAGCCATATGATGTCACCACAATGCACACCTTACCTAGTGTGAGCCATATAATGTCACCACAATGCACACCTTACCTAGTGTGAGCCATATGATGTCACCACAATGCACACCTTACCTAGAGTGAGCCATATGATGTCACCACAACACACACCTTATCTAGTGTGAGCCATATGATGTCACCACAACACACACCTTATCTAGTGTGAGCCATATGATGTCACCACAACACACACCTTACCTAGTGTGAGCCATATGATGTCACCACAATGCACACCTTACCTAGAGTGAGCCATATAATGTCACCACAATGCACACCTTACCTAGAGTGAGCCATATGATGTCACCACAATGCACACCTTACCTAGTGTGAGCCATATAATGTCACCACAATGCACACCTTACCTAGAGTGAGCCATATAATGTCACCACAATGCACACCTTACCTAGTGTGAGCCATATGATGTCACCACAATGCACACCTTACCTAGTGTGAGCCATATAATGTCACCACAATGCACACCTTACCTAGTGTGAGCCATATAATGTCACCACAATGCACACCTTACCTAGTGTGAGCCATATGATGTCACCACAATGCACACCTTACCTAGAGTGAGCCATATGATGTCACCACAACGCACACCTTATCTAGTGTGAGCCATATGATGTCACCACAATGCACACCTTACCTAGTGTGAGCCATATAATGTCACCACAATGCACACCTTACCTAGTGTGAGCCATATGATGTCACCACAATGCACACCTTACCTAGTGTGAGCCATATGATGTCACCACAATGCACACCTTACCTAGTGTGAGCCATATGATGTCACCACAATGCACACCTTACCTAGTGTGAGCCATATAATGTCACCACAATGCACACCTTACCTAGTGTGAGCCATATGATGTCACCACAATGCACACCTTACCTAGTGTGAGCCATATAATGTCACCACAATGCACACCTTATCTAGTGTGAGCCATATGATGTCACCACAATGCACACCTTACCTAGTGTGAGCCATATGATGTCACCACAATGCACACCTTACCTAGTGTGAGCCATATGATGTCACCACAATGCACACCTTACCTAGTGTGAGCCATATAATGTCACCACAATGCACACCTTACCTAGTGTGAGCCATATGATGTCACCACAATGCACACCTTACCTAGTGTGAGCCATATGATGTCACCACAACACACACCTTACCTAGTGTGAGCCATATGATGTCACCACAATGCACACCTTACCTAGTGTGAGCCATATGATGTCACCACAACACACACCTTACCTAGTGTGAGCCATATAATGTCACCACAATGCACACCTTACCTAGAGTGAGCCATATGATGTCACCACAATGCACACCTTACCTAGTGTGAGCCATATGATGTCACCACAACGCACACCTTACCTAGTGTGAGCCATATAATGTCACCACAATGCACACCTTACCTAGTGTGAGCCATATAATGTCACCACAATGCACACCTTACCTAGTGTGAGCCATATGATGTCACCACAACACACACCTTACCTAGTGTGAGCCATATGATGTTACCACAATGCACACCTTACCTAGTGTGAGCCATATGATGTCACCACAATGCACACCTTACCTAGTGTGAGCCATATGATGTCACCACAATGCACACCTTACCTAGTGTGAGCCATATAATGTCACCACAATGCACACCTTACCTAGTGTGAGCCATATGATGTCACCACAACACACACCTTACCTAGTGTGAGCCATATGATGTTACCACAATGCACACCTTACCTAGTGTGAGCCATATAATGTCACCACAATGCACACCTTACCTAGAGTGAGCCATATGATGTCACCACAACACACACCTTACCTAGTGTGAGCCATATGATGTCACCACAATGCACACCTTACCTAGTGTGAGCCATATGATGTCACCACAACACACACCTTACCTAGTGTGAGCCATATGATGTCACCACAATGCACACCTTACCTAGTGTGAGCCATATGATGTCACCACAATGCACACCTTACCTAGTGTGAGCCATATGATGTCACCACAACACACACCTTATCTAGAGTGAGCCATATAATGTCACCACAATGCACACCTTACCTAGTGTGAGCCATATAATGTCACCACAATGCACACCTTACCTAGAGTGAGCCATATAATGTCACCATAACATACACTTTACCTAGAGTGAGCCATTTGCCCGCAAATGTTCAGAATACCTGTTTCATTGTTATCACTGAATATATTTTTTTGAGTTGATTTAGACTTGTCGAACTCTATATAACTAATAAACTCTTTACTTGACAAGAAAGGTACCTAATCCTGCCAGGGCTGTTGTGTTTTTTCTGTTGCTATTGACTCTCTCTTGGCTTGGTCATTCCCCTTTGTAAAATCAAGTCATCCAAAATGCAATCTGGACTAAATGCAATTAACTGGCAAATAAATGCACATTATTTCTGGCATTTCCTTTCCTGTTATAATTTTAAAATGTATCTTTCACTTTCTTACCTAGATCTGTTATTATTTTTTGTTTAGACTTTATTAGTTTCATGAGTTTATTCAATAGTTACTTCTGAATGAATGAAGTATGAGACAGGTTACCATGGCAAGTAGTTAGAAAAGTCACAGTTCTCTCTGCATTTTTATTGTATTTGAGGATAGGAATGATTTTTCTTTCACTTCAGGCATGTGTATGTGTGTGGTCTGCATACAGGAGTACAGGTATGTGTGTTCCTATGTGTGTGGATACATATATTTGTGTGGGTGCACAGTATGTGTGTGTGTGTGAGCGTGTGTGTGTGTGTATGTGTGTGTATGTGTGTGTGTATATGTGTGTGTAAGCCAGGGGTTGATAAAGCTTATGAATTCAGCCCAGGGGTCTAGTTATAGCCTCTGCCCCATTTCTGGGATTACAGGCTCATGACACCATGCCAGGCAGCTTTCCATGGGTACTGGAGATCTCAACTCAGATTATCATTCTTGCATAGCAAGCACATTACTAAGCCACCTCGCCAACCTCTTAGAGAAGATTTATTTTAATTTGTTATTTATTTACAAAAGAGGCAAGGAAAAAAGGGAACCAGAATCCCCTGCCATTGCAAACAAACTCTGGATGCTTGGGTACTGGGGAATCATATGCACACCAGCAGGCTTTGCAAGCAATCACTTTTAACCACTGACCCATCTCCCCAGCCCCAAGACTTTTTGTAATGAAATAAAAAAGACTGCTGAGGAAGGAAGTGACAGGAAGTAGACTGCTACTTCCATCTTGAGGAAATGACCATGAAGTATGTCGACAATTCCTCCAGGGGGAAGAAAGATGAACAGTAGAGGAAATTACAGTTTCTATATAATGAAGGCAGCTAGCTGGGATGAAATATCTGGGTTATGATCTGGAATCCACGGCTCACAGTTTACAATATCTTTTGTTGTATGTTTGCTTTTTATTCAAAAGATTAATATAATTCAGTTGAATAACAATTATATTTTTTATTTCGGGGGGCGGGGGCTTTTTTCTTCCCATCAACTCAGGCTCATGGAAGTTCAAAAGACTATCTTATAAACCACAATGAAACTCAACAGACTGGAAACCTGCATGCCTGACAGAACTGTGTAATCCTTTTAGGACATTTCCTCTAAACTCATAACCACTGTCAACTCTAACTTAAAATGCAGAAGGCATTTCTGAAAAGAAGAATAGCTTTAATTCCTAGTTCAATCAAGACAGTAAGATTCCATAATATTAGTATTGACCAGCAACTTTAATTTATAAACATTGTGAAATATTAAATAGATTCTTTTCTAGGTTTTAAGATGCATTAACATGTCCTAAGTGGGTAAATAAACAAAAAGTTACCAGTGGGCAGTAAAAATCAATTAAAACTTTTAATTATAACATGGTGTTGCATGCTCATGCAGAATGAAATATGGCATATCCTGAAAATGGGAATTAAAAGCAATCATATTAAATGATTCATCAAGACGACAGGTAACCGCAGGAGGGCTGAGAAGCATTAAGAGGTACGATGTATCATTCATACATAATGAGACTGGCAGACTGCATTGCTTGGTCCCATTATACTCCATGCATCAGCTGCAAATGAACTACCCATTTATTATGCCCTTTTTACAGGTAGATATATTAAGGACCCAAATCTTTAGAATTTATTCATTGGTGAAGCAAGAATAGATTAAAACTATTACTTTTGTTCCAAAGGGAATTATGACAAAGAATAGTAAGTACAATGTTTTTTAAACACCAAAGCCTAGTCCTAGAAGGAGTGAGCAGGGACGGTTAGGCAGAGACACAAAACCTCAGGTTGTGTGGCCTTTTGTCAGACACTCGCAGTATGTGGAGCAAACTACCATACAAACACTAAGTGGCTCACAGAGGTTTCTGCATGGGACCCAGAGACAAACCCGAGGTCAGAAGGACAGATTACTGAAGTCAGTGATAACTTGTGACGGTTAATGGATGTGCCCCAGGCACACTCAGAACTTATAGTTTTCTGGGACTATCATACGACTCCCTTCCTTGAAAGCCAGAAACTAAGGTAAAACATTCCAACTGTGGTTCAGATGGATGTTTAGCCTGAGCAAATGCAAAGCCTCCAAGGAAATGCCAAAGAGACCTTAGAGATAAGTGTTGTATCATCCATAACATGACTTTAACTGCAACGGGCTGGGTCCTGCATAGTTAAGCTGTTATGTTCACAAGCACATGATACACTCTGTCAGAGTTCTGGATTGAGGGGTCTTTTTTGATTTGGGGGGGTCATACCAATCATCCAATGACATTCTCATGGAGGCTATGTGCCAATTGTATTCTCATCGTGTTCACCAAGCAGCCATACTGGCAATGCCACCATGGCTTTGAAAACACAGTCGCTGGAGGGACTAATAGATGGAAAATAGAGAATGACTGTCAAAAGTCCAGCTTTGTTTAGAGACAAGAGACCTCCAAAAGACAGCTAGCAATAGTAAAAAGGATACTGTATTCTGTATGCTTCCGTAATGGCTGTGGTAAAGCAACTACTCAGTATGTGAAAAATCAAAGAAATAATAATGACTAAAACAAAACAAAAAAATACCTCCCACAAAACAATTTATTTTCAGCACTATTTATGCATATAAAAATATCTGCAGGCAATGGAAATCCTTGCCTGCTCAACACAGACTCTTAAGATGAGTTAATTCCTAAGAGAAATAATAATGTTTGCACCAAAAAATCCTGCCAGATATTTATCTTAGGATAAACATGCTGTTTTCAGAGCAGCCAAACAATAGGGAGTAAATGATGAATAAGTAATTTTCACTTCAGTATGAAAGAAGAGAACTGTAAACACTTTTAAGACATCCTTATTAAAACTCAATTTAGAAGAATGGGCAGGAATATTGGCTAAATATCTTTTCTAAAAAAAATTCAGGCTCTTGGTTTCAATAAATAAAGCTAAGGACTTAATGCATTTTGTTTTTAATAATCTAGAGGGATATTCCATGAGAATAACAGCTTTCTTTTCTGAGAATTGTTTCCTGTCCCTCTTCTGCATTGGTGAGTCTCTCAGAGCCTGCTAGAGCATAGATCACAGGCACCAAGCAGCCTTCCGGTTTGGATTCTCAAATGGGTCCAGGGAGTGTACTCAATCCACAAGTGACATTCTCAGATTTCAAGAAGGAGATTTATTCCCTTCCTTTTCTTTCCTCTAAACATCATCTAAACTTCTATGAATTTCACTTTTTATTCCTGTATATTTCATCTAGTATATTAGTAATAAAATTGGCATGTAAGTGTAGGGCATTCTTAAATGTAAGGTAATGATTTTGTTTTCTGAAACTCATGTTTCTTACAAAGGGAAACACTTGCCATCACCTTCTAATCAGGAGAAGCAAGTTGCTTGTAAAAAGACATCTGAAAATTCTCCCCCAGCAGATATATAAGACCTATGTTAGCAGATTTCTAAATTATTTCTTACATCCTCCAAGAAGGAAGACATTAACACATTTGGAAAAGCCACAGGTCTTTAAAAATGACAGCAATTTGTAACTGGAAATAATGAAAGTAGGAAAGAAAATCAGAAATAAGGGAGAAAAAAGTCTCCAAATGTTTATGAATGGGTAATATGGTATGGGCATGCTTATAGGATTCTTATGTTCTAAAGTATCTAAAAGATTATTCATGTAAATAAAGGTAAAGTTGAAAACATATTTTAGAAGAATGTTAATAATGTCCCTAGATTAATGTGCCTAAATTCAAGTAGCCAATATGCTCACCTTTCTCTATGGTTCAGTGCTGAATTTTTCCATTCCCCAAATTAACTGATGATCATAAACAAAACTGAATTCCAGAACACATTTTAAATCTTAGCTCTTCACATTTCTAACAGGGAAATGAAACTGGGAGTGGGTAAGAGAGATGAATGAGGCTGAATCTAGCACAGAAGAAATGCGATAAACATTTATTCATTGAAAAATCTCACTTTAGAATTAACAGGAGAGATAACATTTTCAGAAAGTAGCTGAAATCAAAGCTGAGCAAACCTTTTCTCTGGGAGAAATCATGATTGCCTATCAGCAATTATAAAAACAATAATGTCGACCTTGAATCAGCCTTCAAGGTCTCTGTTCCCAACTATATTATCAGCTGTATGAATTTTTCTGTTGCTATCTCAGCCTCAAATGTAACCCATGTGGAGTGGGTGGATGGTAGAGGAAAACGGTCATTTGACCTGTGTCCCCTCTGGAAAGGCTTTTGAGAAAGTTCAGCTGACGCTGGCATTGCTCATGTTAAAAGTGACAATGTTTCAAATTCTATTGAGCACACCATCGATGAAGCCATGCAGCATCTCAGAGTAACAACAGTAAATTCAAAGCAATTCAGTCAAAACAAGAAATAACTTAAATAAAAAGAAATAATTTAAATATATTGTACCTGCAATCCTAAGAAATCAACAGTCAGCTGAAGGTTTTTGGTAACTTGAATTATTTTTTGTGGTCTTAAATTTTATCTTAAAACAATTTTGTTTTTCTTCATGAGATTATTATTTGACTTCCATCCTTGTATCTTAACCATAACATCTAGGAACAGTCCAGAAACTCAATCAAAGAGAGCCCTTGTGTGTAGTTATTGTAATTAAGAGATTCAATATCTATTACTGCAAGTCAGGTATCATAGCAACCTTGTAGTGTTGGAAACTGATAGTAAAAACTCCTCAAAACCAGCAAAGCTGCTTTAGCAAAGCAACGCTGGGGACGTTCCTGGCTGTCAATATGTGGCGTTGCCATGGGCACAGCCTGTTCTCCGGGACTCTGCATCTACAGAAAGAGTGCACATGCAGAGAAGAGGGGAGGAGCACAGAGATCTACTGATAAGAGAAACCCAAAGAGCAGAAATAATTGGGCCAGTGATATAAAATAAAAACATAATTATGAGTCCATGCTTTCCACTGATTCTTTTCTACTGAATGCAGAGAATCCAAATCCAAGTTAACTGTAAATGTGACTCACACAAACCAGGGTTTGAAAATCATTCCTACAAACCCACTTTCATACCATTCATCACAAGTCTTAATTGGAAACTCAAAATGGATCGCATTTAAAAAATATTAAACTTCCACTTTTAAACCCTTGATAGTCGTTTATAAATCCACAGAAGAGAAAAGAACAGGTTACCATGAACAAGAAGCCAATATTGATTTTTCAGCACTGCGTCTCCATTCTATGTGGCCGCTGTCAAAGGCTCTCTCTAACAGTTGGAGTCAAATAGCGCTATTTACAGCGAGAGCCCTTGTCAAGTGGACATAAGTACTTTAACAATACGCTATTCAAATGGCACTTTGCCACACAAATTGCTGACTTGATGAATAACCTATGTCAATGACTCAGGCCAATATAAAAGTTTCATTTTTTACGAGAGGTGTTACATTTACACATTAAATAAGCTTTATTTGGAGAACTATTTGGCAGTATAATTCAGGCCTCTGTATGCTAAAAAAATAATTAAAATGTGTTTAAATGCATCAAAGGAACTTGGCAGCATTAACATGTATCTGGTGTTAAATGCATTCGTCACACAGGGAGGTCAGGGTCTTCCTGTGGCTGGCACTCCCCACTGGCACGTGTAGCACAGTGCAGGACCCTCGCCAGCCCTGCACCATGAAACAGCAGCATTCTCCTTTTGTGCCTATGACTTGCATGGCCCATGAATGTTTAGCTATGAGGCTTTGAAGTCCTGTGAGAAATTCACAGTGGCTTCTGGGTGCAAGGTACATAGCTGACGTCAGTTACTGGTACTTTCCCTGATTCTCATAGTGACAAGACCGTAGGTTAGTCTTGAAACAATGCAATGATATGCTTCTGATACTTCGCCTCACAATCAAGGTAGCTTTTTAATAAAAAATGCTGATGCCAGGCGTGGTGGCGCATGCCTTTAATCCCAGCAGTCGGGAGGCAGAGGTAGGAGGATTGCCATGAGTTCGAGGCCACCCTGAGACTCCATAGTGAATTCCAGGTCAGCCTGGGCTAGAGTGAGACCCTACCTTGAAAAAAAAAAAAAAAAACAAACAAAAATGCTGAAATTCATACCATGGAGTCAGATATCTTTTTTATTGAGCAGTTATTTTTAAAAGCATTAAGTATGATAAGAGTATTTATTCAACTTTCAGTAACTTATAAGATGGTTACACACTACCAAAAAAATCTTTATGACTTCATATGCATTCAAAAAGTAAACTACCTTGCATGTGTGTCCCCTATCATAGACCTTCCTAAAATGTCCTACTTAGAAGACTGTTGTCAGTTAGCCATTAAATTTCTGAATTTGGGTTTCTAAATTTGGATTTAATTAGACAAAATATTAAAAATGAAACTTTAATATTTATAGAAAACAATGTATGTTTTTGAACAATTTTATTCTTAATAATAAAACATTTTCTTTCAAAAGAAAATATGCTAATTTTTGTTATAGTGACATGCTAAGTATTAAAAAGAAGAGAACCCAAATTAAATATTGATCAGAAAAGTGAAAATTTTCACATATCTAAGATATGTTCTTATATAATTCAAATGTTTACATGTAAGTATTATTTATTCTCATTTGAACTAATGTAATTTTGATACTAGAATAGTTAAATAACAACCAAGCTAAGCTACCCCTTTTAATGTAAACCAGCATGCATTCTTCTTTAATGTTGGAGCTCTGCAGGAAAAAAAAAGTGTCATTATTATGAACATCACCAGCTTGATTTTGGTTGTGTGTCATAAAATACAAAAGAACTAACTTTTAATCCTGATAAGAAGTAGGTAGGAGGGTCCAACCTGCAACTGGCAATGTAACAGGGAACCACCTGTGTTTTAAAAGGCAAAAGTGGGATAAGACTTTTTACCAAATGACACCAAATATCACTTTAAGCTTAGATAAAGGTTAGAAACAAAAAATTGTACTTCTAGGAACCTCAACTAGAATGGAAATTCATGCAATCCTTCTTTATTTAAAACAAACTTCATACGTCTAAGTTAACATGCCCATTTAAGTATAATGTTTCAGGGAAAAGTCATTCAAACATTCTCAATTGCACCCGAAGTCATCATTGTGCATGTTTGTTTTGTTTTATTTTGTTTTCCTACAAAGGATGGTTTTCCAGACACAGGAATTCTGGTTTCTGTCTGTGAAGACTTGACACAAGGTACTTCAGTTTACATCCCACCCTGTATATAATTAGAATGAATGGTTTTATAAAAATTTTAGACATGGAGGCTGGGGAGATGGTTTAGTGGATAAAGTGCTTGCTAGGCAAGCGTGGGGGCCTGAGTTCAGATCTTAGCACCCACATAAATACTAGCCATGTTGGTGCACTCCTGTAATCACAGTGCTGGGAAGAGACATGGAACCCCTGGGGGCTCACTGGCTAGCTAATTTAGCTTAATCAATGAATTCTAGGTTGATTGAAAGACCATGACTCAAAGATAATGGTAGGGAACATATGGATAGAGGTAGACATGTTGGCCTCAGGCTTCCACACGCACATACTCATACATGAACATACACATACAAACGCATAGTCACACATATGTATACCATACATGCACACACACACACACAAAGAAAGACATTCAGACATAGAAGTAACAGGGAGACATGGATTCTTTGGCTAGGTCTTCCTAACACCTCAAACTCTTCCAGTCTAGAGAAAACTGTGTAGATTCCAAGTTGGCAAACTACAGCCAGGGCATCATGTCTGGTCCACTATGGCTGTTGTAGTGGAATTATGCCACACTTACTGATGAACTGTTTATGGGTGCTTCTGTGCTCCACCACAGAAGTGAAGAGGCACCACAGCAAAGATCTAGCCTCCAAAGCCAGAATATGTACTCAGGAATCACTTACCAAAAAGCTCTCATTGTGTTCACCATCACCATCAAATAAAATGCAAACCACATTTGTGTTTTTTAAATTGCCTAGTAGGCATCTTAAGAAAATGGATAAAATTGATTTTAGTAATATGCTTTACTTAACCCTGTATTTCCAAGATTAATTCATTTCAATATGTAGTTCTGGCCCAAATTCACGTGCTCCAAGATCATGTGAGTGTGACAGTGAGACTTAGATAGTGTATCTGCACAGAATCAACCTGGGAGCTGATGAGAGACCCATTCTGCAAAAAAAACAGCTGAGGAGGATTCTTTCCAGTACAAAACAACTGGCCTAAGCTGTGGTGGTCAAAATTATCCTGCTCAGAGCCTGGAGATGCTCATTCAGTAAACTGCGTGTCTCCTCAGGCATGAGGACCTGATCTTGATCCCCAGTGTCCACATAAAAAAGCCATGCATGATAGTGGGTATATGTAATCCCAGAACTGTAGAGATAAAGGCAAGAGGCTCACTCAGCCAGTCTAGGCTACTTGGTGAGCTCCAGAACAATGCAAGACCCTATTTCAAAGGAAGTGGACTGAGCCCCTGAAGTCGTCCTCTGGCCTCTACACAATGCACATGCATGTGTGCATGCACAAACACAAAGCATAATAATCCTGCTTGTCCTTTTATTTATCTTATGGACAAGAAATGCAGTAAAAACTGAAGAACAGTCAACCAAGTGGCATGCAAAATAAGACATATTACTTAAAATGCAATGAAGCTGCAAAGATTTCTGCCATCGAAATGATTTTAGCAAGGTTGCCCATGCTCTCCTTTAAAGCTGGAGTCCTCCCTCTGCAATTTAAACAGATGCTATCTTGTTTTATCCTCTGCTGAATCTGAGAAAAGTAGTTCACCATCACTAATATGATATTGTATTCCTTTAAATCATTTAAGACTCTGACCCTCTTGTCTGCCCCACAGATTTTCCTTTGTCTAGCAGTACAAATTCAACTCTGTGAGCAGTTAAAACTGGACCCATTCTCAAAATGTCCTCATGGAGTTTGCTTTTCTTTTTATAAACTCTAGTCCCCCATTTCTTTTTTTTTTTTTTTAATTTTTTTGTTCATTTTTTATTTATTTATTTGAGAGTTAGTCCCCCATTTCTAAGCATCTTCTAATGGAAGAAGGTAAGTCATATTCTAGAAATGTCCAAATATTGGTAAGCAGAATTCACTGTTAAGGCTGAGCATGCTATTCTTCTGTTGAAATTATTCACTCCATTGCTCAATATAGCACACGTATACACACACACACACACACACACACACACACACACACACACACGAGAGAGAGAGAGAGAGAGAGAGAGAGAGAGAGAGAGAGAGAAAGAGAGAAAGAGAGCAAGAGAAAGAGATAGAGATGCAAAACAACCTTAGTTTTTCTACATTTATAAGCTTGCTATCCTTAATTTTTCCTGCCTATAGGATGAGTGTTATTCACATCTTCTTTAAAGCTGATTTTTCCCTTATGAAAACTCATGAAGCATTTCCCTATATTAGTAATGACAGTAAGTTCGGAATTTTATGCTTATCAAATTTGTGAATCAAAGGACGCTCTTATTCTAGGAAGATAAAATACTAAAAAACAGTACATGAAAGGTAGACAGTGAGGGTACATGGTATATATCTGGAGAATATATAACTGAAGTTGCAATAAAAATGGCTATAGTTAACATCAAATTCAGTAACAACAGAAGTATAGCACGTGGAGCAAGAGAGGTGATAGTCCTGTCTGACTCAGTTCCTCTACATAAGGAAGAATGCAGGTTGGAAGCTACAGTCATCCACGGCAAAGGGCAATGGCTAGGAAATAAAGCTGAAATCAACCTACAAGTTGAAAGACAAGACCTGGGCATGTTATTACTTCCTGAAGTCAAGAAAGAAACCAGATTACATAGAGAAAATGAAATCTTTTCTACCATTACCACTACCTAAAGGGTAGCTCCAAGCTTCTCCAAGAAACTGAAAGAAAGAGCAATCCTGCCTTCTAGGAATTAAACCAGTAAACTGGCACTGGGTAAGTGGGATTTGGTCCTGTCTGCAGCACTCATCTGACACACACACGGGTCAAGAGACATCTTAGTCTCCTCTATCATGCCAGCACATTCTTCCTTCCTTTTTTCTTTCTCTCTTTTTTTTAATTAGCATACAGTGTCACTGGTTTTCTTAGGGCATTTTTACGCATGCTTAGTGTGGCTTGAACCGCATCTTCGCCCAGCTCCTAGTCCCTCCCTCCATTTGTGTTCTTCTGTCCTCCCAGTGTCCCTTTCTACTTCCTGTCACTAGGTTCTATCGCCACCCCACTACCTCCCTTCAAGCCTCTTGATTTCTTCTCACGGGCCTCCTTCTTTTTTTCCTGAGTACCCACACTTACTCCCACAAAAATTATCATATATAAAAATTAAAGGTTGGGGAGGTGGCTCAGGGTTAAAGGTGCTTGCTTGAAAAGCCTTCCAGCCTGGGTTTGATTTCCCCAAATCCCACGTAAAGCCAGATACACAACTGGCACGTGCATCTGGAGTTTGTTTGCAGTGGCTAGAGGCTCTGGCATCCCCATTCTCTGTCTGTCTGTCTGTCTGTCTGTCTCAGAAATAGGATCTTCAGGGCTGGAGAGATGGGTTAGCTGTTAAGCGCTTGCCTGTAAAGCCTAAGGACCCCGGTTGGAGGCTTGATTCCCCAGGACCCACGTTAGCCAGATGCACAAGGGGACGCACACGTCTGGAGTTCCTTAGCAGTGGCTGGAAGCCCTGGCGCGCCCATTCTCTCTCTCTCCATCTCTCTTTCTCTCACTCTCTCTCTCTCTCTATCTCTTTTTCTCTCTGTCACACTCAAATAAATAAATAAAAATGAACAAAAGAAATTTTAAAAAAAAGAAATAGGATCTTCATATGAAAGAAAATGTGTGGTATTAGTCTCTCTGAACCTGGGATATGTTATTTAATATATGTTGTCCACTTCCATCCATATTCCCAAACCTTTCATAGTTTCACTATTCTTCAAGGCTGAATAAAGTGCCACTGTGTACGTGCACAATATTCTCATTACCCATCAATAAGGCGGTGGACTAGGCAGGTTCCTCTTCGTGGTATCTGCTCATGTGCAAAGGGTGGTGTTCACATACTGTACTGTGAACAGAGACACAAAACAGCCTCATTTTCAGAACACAGTAGCCTTCTGGCCACTTTCTGACATATTTACCCAACCTTCATAAGTTGTTCAGTTTCCCACCTTAAGTTCAGCTGTCAATATGGAAGTTCCATTACAGCCATACAACTGTCCTTACAAACAACCTATTTCCAGCCAATAATATAAAGAACAGATCCAGGCAATCTTACAACAGCTGACTGAATGAGGAAAGAGGAGGGAATGCTGTCATTGGAAGGAGGAAAACATAAACCAAAGTAAGACGTCTGAATGGAATAAACAAAAGAAAATTCCAGCTGAGGGGAACTTTCAGTGCATTTCAGCCATGACCTAGTGAAGTTTTGGCCAAGAAATTTGACTGCGCAGACTCTCCAAGCTTAGTACCCTGCCGTTGGACTAGCTGTGGGGCAAAAGGCTCCATCTTGATCTCTGCCATGCCCCGTTCCAGCTGCTACCACGAGAATAGACTGAGCAGAGTGGTGTCTCAAGCATGCTTTTTGCCATGAAGTAAGTAACTGCCACTGTAGTTTACAGATTCATTGTTAGGCATTTGGCTAGTGTGTCTAAATTCTCAGCAGGGTGACAGGCCCCAGGCTCATTGATAAAATCTAAATCAGATTCTTAAACCTAGCATTAAAAGTCTGTGTGGACACAGCATGCTCCCGGCTCTGCTGCTCAGACACGTGGCTTGGCGCCATTAGCTTTGTTTAATGACAATGCAACCTTCTGCCTCTAGCTATAAATGTACCCATGAGATGAAGCAAGTTCTTACCTTCGGCCTTCATTAATGACATTCTAACACTCATCATAATACTACTAAAATAATGAAAATGTCAACAATGTTAGTTAAAAATCAGCCAAAGCTCCACTCAGAAACCTCAGTTCCCCAAGGTTCTTCAGTTTAGTTTTAAAAAAGGAAAATATTAGGTTCATCTATATGTTATTAATGAAAGTAACATATAAGAAATTGATTCATAAGAAAAATTTTAAATCAGCAATAAAAGGATAAAATGTAGCACACAGTGTGGCCATTAAAATCTAAAGTATACACATGCTACATAACATTATGAAAAAACATGTTAACATGAAAAAACATTAGGTATGTGCCCATTAATGGCATAGTTAGAGTATGCTGAGGGGATAGCCTGGAGGTACAAAGATACAAAAAAGTACCTTACAGAAGTCAGATTAAATGACTACAACATATCAGGAAAGAAAAATAATAAAGCCAGTTCAAATTCCTGCTAGGCTAGTTTTCTTGGTTCATGAGAATTAATGTGAATTCTACCGTGGTGTATTATCTGAGGTTGGGGGGCCTAAGGCATGGAAGCCTTACAGGCACTGAGCGTCAGAAGCCTTGCCCATGCCAAGAGCTAGTTTCCCTGTTATCTTTTTGCTCATTTTCTATGAGCAATTTTACAAGGTGTCAAATACTTCCATCTAAAAAATAAAAATGGAACCAAACTACATAATGTGATCACCACCTTTGGAAATTCCCTACAATTCAAGTTAATAGTGCTAAATTTCTGATAAGCTGAAAGTTATCCTGTCAAAAATAATGCCATCAAATATAGTATTCATTTAAGGATAACATTCACTTTTCTGGTTCACCTAAGGTCATTGGCAGTTGGAATATCTGAGTTTTGCTTTCACCCACATCTTTACACGGGTACTTTACTTCTTCTTCACTGGGTCATTTATGCTCTGTGGAAGAGACTAATGAGAGCTTACCTTATAGGAAGATTCCACCTGCAGAGTGGGGCAGGGCCCTGGCCCAGGCTGGTGGGGGCTTGAGGACCCTGCCTCTATTCCTCTGTGCTTGTATGTCTCTGAGGCAACTGAGAGCATGGGTGCAGTCTTCAGAGGCTGAGGATTTTCTGCACAATTAAGAATAATCCTTGCTCTCTCTCCTGTCTCGTGTCTTTCCAGAGTGCCTGGAAAACAACATTCAAAGTAAAAAGAAAAAAAAAAAAACCTGTAATATATAAGCAAAGCTGTTTTAACAGAAGGATCACAAGTCTTTATGTTATTATGCCTGTCTTGTAACCAGGATGAAAACAGAGAAAGAAAAAATAAATAAAGCAAAACAGAACAGCTAGCTTAGGAGCGTTCTCTAAATTATTCAAATCTTTTTCTCGCCAAGCACAACATTATGGACGTGAGAAGGCTAATCTTCCTCTGCGAGATTTTTCATCCATGGAAATCAACAGGACCCTCAATGGTCTCTTAACAGTAAAATCTCTTACTTATTATTCAGTATGTGAGTGGTCAATAACAAACAAACTATGGAATATTTTGGTGCTGTCCCCTAGTGTTCCAACTCACAAACAACAGACTCCAGAGTGTCCTAGTAGGGTTCCCAGGCTTCCAGTATTTCTACAGGGAACGCAAAATTTAAAATGATGAGGATGAGCGATAAACAGGCTCTGCAGGCTGCTGCCCTTGCTTGAATACCTCACAGATTTTGGTGCTGTTTTCATTGCAGGACTTGTTGCTGTCGTATGTTTTAATTTCATTTATGTTATTAGAAGAATTCAACCCCTTTGCCCTCCAACATCCTTCCAATTCCAGAAGGGTTTTGACAAGTCCAATTTAAAGATAAAAAAAAAAAAAACAGGTATAAAAAAGAGAAAAAAAAGTTAAGGCTGGAGAGATTTCTCAGTGGTTAAGGTGCTTGCCTGCAAAGCAAAAGGATCCAGGTTCAATTCCCCAGTACCCACATAAAGCAAGATGCACATGTGGTACATGAGTCTGGAGCTTCTTTGCAGTAGCTGGAGGCCCGGGTATGCCTAGTCTCTCTGTCTCTCTGTGTCTCTCTGTCTCTGTCTCTCTCTCTCTCTCTCTCAAATAACAAAATAAGTGGAAAAAGTTATCAGAGGTAATTCACAAATAGTAATGTTTTGAATGAAATGCAATGTCATATACTTACTGAAATCTTAAGTGAATTAGTCATGAGTTCTGTTTTACATTTGGTATGAGTTTGTACTATTAATACCATGTTACATATATAACATATCCAACTAAGTAAAATGCTAAGAAAAATATATAACTAGTACCTAAATACTGATTTTATCTTATATTATTCCTGTCCTGCTAATGAGAAAATCTTGTGTTACTTGTAAAGAGACAGTTTTTGTTGATAGTATTCTAAAAAAAAATCAAATCAAATAATTCCACTAAGAATTTGTAGTAAATTATAGACCAACATACTTTCAGTGGGAACATGTGAAAATTATGACCACTCAATCCTTCCTCATATCCCCTTCTGTATTCTTCTTTTACAGCCACCAAAATACCACATGTCAGCACTTGGGATATGGAACCACCAATGCTCACTATGTAGGCAGAATTTAAGCCTCGAGTCTCTTCACGATACTTTCCCGCTATAATATGTCTCCATTCATAAATAAACATCCTTATCATAAACTAGAAAACATGTCTTTCTATGCTTTCTTTTCTACATAAAGATTTATGAATTTAACAACTGAAACTGACAGTTACATGAACAATATATTCTCTCGAGAATGACACTGGAAAAAAAGTTTATCAAATTAAAGAAAAAAGTAATGCTTCATTGAAAATAAATACATACCTAATTTATAACTGTTTGCCCTGTAAAATCATTGTCAGATTTCTATAAAATCTCTCTTTGAATACACTATCACCATTGCACTTTTATTTTCCTAAGTTTTCTGTGATTGCAGAGATTATTCTATTTTTGAGAGTATTTTTGAGGGTCTTACTATGTTGCCTAGGAGTGGACTTGAACTCTTGGGCTCAACACATCCTCCTGCTACAGCCTCCCAAGTAGCTGAAAGCACGGGTCTGTGCCACAATGCCTGGCGACTGAGAAACAGACATGTAAATACACACACATCTGTGCAGGTGTGTGTTATGTGCCTTATACTATGTTTTTCATATACTCACATTTTATTCTAAACTACTGTTTTATTTTTTATTTTTTTATTTTAAAGAAAGCAATAGAGAGAGAGAAAGAGAGAGAGAGAGAGAATTGGCACACCAGGGCCTCAGCCACTGAAAACTCCAGACATTTGCTCTACCTAGTGGGCATTGCGACCTTCCACTTGCCTCACCTTTGTGCATCTGGCTTACATTTGATCTGGAGTGTCCATCATGGGTCCTTAGGCTTTGTAGGCAGGTGCCTTAACCACTAAGCAATCTCTCCAGCCCTAAACATACCGTTTTACAACACACAACTATTTCTTCAAGTATTTAGTGATGGCAATGACTTACCAACACCCTTGATTAATGACAATCCACTTTCCAGAATTAGTATGTCTTTACCCTGTAAAATCCATTATATTTCTGACATATCTCTCTCTGAACATGGTATCATTGTAGATATTTTCTTCTTCCAAGTTGTATAAGAGTGACTCAGATAGGATTCTTGGAACTTATAGAAAATGTAACAGTAGTTCATGGGCAAGAAACATCTGAAAACTACTATAATTATAAATTAATGCCTAGGTTATTTTTTTCCATAAACATAAATCTCCCATTCTAAAAAAAATCAGATGTTTGACATTGTGAATAATTTTGTGAATAACAATTCATGATTAATTATAAAACATGTGAAAAATAATAGGCATCCATTTGTTTCAAAGAATAACTTGAAGTAGGAATGTAACACAGAGTTTGTTGCCATCAACACATTTCTTTAAAAATTATCATAGACAAAATAATACTTTTGGCATAAAATCTGGGACAATATCTTCATGTAGCCTTTAATAAAAAGTCCAACAATAGAGAGGAATTCCTATATGTGGAACTTATAGACTTCCTATCTCCAAATTATCCACCCTGTTATCACCTGCTCTAGGAAAATGAAGATGGCCTTCATAAATACTTTCCCTTTAGTAGATAGTAAAATGTGAGCCTTTGTGGATAGAGGGTGCAGGAAAGGCCCAGCAGCTGATAGGCTGTTTCCTTCTGTTCTGGGATAACTTCTTGCAGAAGAGCCGCATCCCCAGCACTAGGCCCCGACAGAGAGGGACAGCCAGCAGGACCAGCAGATTTTGGAACAAGGTAGTTTTTTAACAAACTACTTCCTCTGAGACATAACCCTATGAATAGCTTCCCCTAGCATGACAGGGCATATTTCTGGAAAGTTCTCCGTCTAACTCCTTACAGCAGCCTCCCTTCCATGTAGTGACTGTAGCAGCATCTTTTCAAGTCAGGTCAAGATCAGTCTTAAGTGGGGATGGGGAGATGTCTTCTGTTTTCAGTCAGGCTATACCCTTGATCAATCATTTCTGATGAATTATGATATGTCCATGTAATTTATGTCACTCCAGATATACACTTAAATTGTTAGAGGAAGTCTGTAGCAAAAACAATGTCCAAGAGAGGAGATAATGAGTGCGGGAGGCAAACATAGAGAATAGCTTATCCACTTGAGACTCCACTTGGATTGAACAACTCTTCCCTTTTCTAACAACACAGCTAGAAAACTCTTGGAAATCTGGGAGCCATACCTGCATCTTTCTGTGGGTACACTCTGCTCCAAACAATGGAACGAGTTTCATTTCCCCTAGTTACTCTCCTTTTTGTGGTCATGTTTTATTCACATATGTTCTTAGCATCTGGGAGACAGGGGTCATCAGGTCTGAACTGGTTTGGGGTACATGCACAGTAAGGCAAACTACATTCTAAGTGAAGTTTTACAAAGAATTCCCTGTTTGTCATCTTATGCATATGCATGATTGGGTGTAGCAATGATTAACATCAGACGCATCATGGGACTGGGCATGCATGGTAGTGAAATGGTTATGTACCGCAAGTCTGTCAATTAAATTCCAACTATGCCCCTTAGCAACCAGTTCCTCCTTCGCGCCCTAGCCAGAGAGTGGAAGAAGTGCTCAGAACAATTAGCATCCTAATAGACAGTGAAGAAAATACCAATCTTAACTGACCCAAAATTGCTCATTTCCCCCAAAAGTCAGAGCACAGAAAGTTGGGAAACATCTCAGCAGACTCCTATGCTCTTGTGGACACTATTTACACAGGTAGTGTCCCAGTGGAAACATGGAAGCTTAAATACCATTGGTAGATGGGCTGGGAAACATTTCCAGTGTAAGAAGGCCACCCTTGATAAGGTATTCATGAGAGTTTGGAGTGAATGTTTAAGGGAGCCACACCAACCATTTACCTCTTTCTGTGTATGAAGAAGAAGGAAGGATGATCCCCAAACTGCTGCAAAGTAGGATGCTGCTGAAATACGGCTGACCACAGAGTAAGTACACTAGACTGGGCAGTGTTCAGAGGGAACTCCAGCCTTTGTTCAGTTTTTAAAACATAGATAACTCTGAAGAAGACACGGTGTTGGCACATGAGTAGGGCAGCAAGTCTGAAGAATGCTTACATAACCACGCCTCAGAGATGCAACACTCTGAATTATCTATAGAAAAAGAGGGAATCCCAACTAAGCCAGGCAGTAAGAACACAGCAAAGGTTGTATTTAGAGGTAGGTCTTTTCCACATCAGCAGGGGTACTCTAACTGAACCCACCATAATATCAGGCAGTGCTTAAGAGCAGTTATTTCCAAAAGTTCTATTTAAATATGAAATTTTAAAGTAGCCTGTGTACCAAATTTCATAGCCAAACTCTCAAAATCAAGTTTTTATCACAATCAAATTCTATGTGTCAAGGAATTTGACCACTAGGGTTACTGTAAGATTTATCATGTATCTTCAGGGTTACATGTAATTCACTGGCTTGCTTGCAGAGTGCATGGAAACTGGCCCAGTAGTCCTTCCTGACAAAAGCACTTCACAGTTCCTACATCCCACTCCAGACAATATACAACTGATGGGGATTTGATGAAGGAGAGAGCCTCTGCAGCCATGACGCTTAACTAACTAGCTTGATATGGAAGTGTGGGGAAAGGGGCTGAATCCAAACATATTTAATATTTCTAAAGACACACCCCTTCACCCCTAAATATATTTGAATATAGTCCACTAGTTGGGACAAAGATTGTCAAAGATACAGCTCATTTGTACAAAGGGTCCTAATATTATGTTAATAAACCCAGAACTGGCTTTGTATCAACCTCTACACCTTAGGGGTATAGAATGCATTTTCAAAACAGCCTCCATCCACCATGACTGCCATGACCTTAACTCTGGCTGTCCCACAGCATCCAGCTCAGAGTGACCCTGGCATTCATCTCTGGGCCACATTCAACTCTCAGAACCAGTTCTGACCACCACTGACCTCCAGAACACAATGAAAGGGTGAGAGAGGGGAATGAAAGAAGGCAGAGGAATGAAATGCACAGAAATTTAAGTTGCTGAAATACATAAGAATTGCAAATAAAACATTAATTTTAAGCAAATTTCAAAATAGAGTTCACTTGATATTGGCTTATTAAGTGTCCCTCTGAAGCATCTGCTGACAATAACATCCATGAGTAGATTGTACTGTGAGCCACGATGTGAAGAACACACTAGCACTGTCATCTTCTGTCATACACCACACTCTGACAGTCATGCTTCTCGTGAGGGGAAATGTCATCCATTCCATGTACTTGAACCTTTATACCAGCTATTCTTATTCCAATTTTAAAATAGGTAAAAGCATATTTTATCACTTTGGTGCCTCCTGCAAGGCTAGGTGGCTTACTGGATACAATATCATTGGAAGTGCTTAAGTGAAGGGTGAAGTCTTATCAAAAGTGCCTTCGGGTTTTTCTTTTGTTTGTATGGGGGTATAGTGGAATTGTGGGGGGATGTACTTTGATTGCCATCAGTTTCCTTGGGGTGAATAGTAGATGAACACCAGCAAGCACACTGGGGTCTGTCTGGAAAGCAACAAGGCGCCCCTCATCCCTTTACATCAGTCTCCCAAAGGAAATCAATGCCATGGCTCTACCCCATAAGACCCAATGAAGCTAAAATGCTCTCTCCTGTCTTATCACTCATCACCCCTGGTTCTTCTAGAAACTCTATGTCTTAAACACCAGGGTAAGAGGAGTCCTAGGAATAATACCCAGCATCCCTCATCCTTGTAGGATCCTTTCCCCTTGGGAATGCATTCTCATTTAGCCTGGTGGTATTTCTCCGTCGCATGGCACAAGGGACTGCTAATTCTCTTTAAGGTTGTTTTCCTACATGTGATGTAACAGGAGACGACTGGAATAGATGAGACTTCATGGGATAAGTCCGTTGGAAGCAGAGTTCTCTCCAGCTACTGAGCACAGGGGACATCAGAGAAATTCAAAGTATAGGAAGGATTTCATGTTTGGCTGCTGGCTGGCAGGATGGAGAAGGCCACAGAGAAGAAATAAGTAACACTAAGAGCCAAGAGCAACACCTAACCACAGCCAGCAAGAATCTCGGGCCCACGGCAGGAAGGAATTTAATGCTGCCAAGGGCCTGAGGGAGCCTTAGAGTAAATTCTTCTCCAGAGACCCCCAAAACATGATGGTTGGCTGACATCTTCTTTTGTCCTCTGAGAACCCAAGCAATGGCCCTCATTGAACTCCCCTGAGCTCTAGCTTACAGACTGTGAGGTAGTGAATGGATATTTGATCAAGCTACTAATTTTAAGGTAATTTCTTATACAACAATGATAACCTAATACAAGTGGGACTGCTTCCACTCTGAACCACAGATTTGCATTTTGAATATTTGATTCCTTTTCAACATCTGCCTCAGAAAGCCTTTCCTATAAAAGAAAATAATAAAATACAGAAAGGCCTAAAGATTTAAAGCAAATAAGTGTGAAACTTGGTTACATAATTACTGCTTTTATTTTTTTTCATTTATTTATTTGCCCAGCCCCCATATTTAATACCTTTTAATATATCTTTCCTGTTTTATATTCTGAGCCTTATGTCATGGAGACATTCATTAAGTGGCTACAGACTGGAAACCATACATTGCATCATCAAATTCCTTTTCAAGCATTAATTTTCCAGAGGAACCATATGTGAGAGATAAAATATTTTCTCATCCTTTTCCTATTTTCGTCATCATCACCAAAACAACCATAAATTATTTAAGGTGCTATTTAATTCTTACATAGGTCAGCAAAATAGAGAGAAACTGAGTTTCAGGAAGAGCAAGCAACAGGGTGCGTCTGTGTCCTACACAGGGCTGACAAGCCCTACTTTAGAGTTGCTCTCCCCTTGGGGGCCAGTACGCTTCTGTTTATTTACTGTATGTGGTGCGGTTTGCAATATGAATGAGGAAAATGAAGAAAGAACTTGGCTGGAAAGCTAACAAGGAAATCAGTCAATACTTTACATAAAAAGATGATGAGGACCCCAGCCCACTTTGCCCTAAGTCATTTTATTTTTAAATGTTTTACTTATCTCCAAAAATGTTCAATTCTATGATTCACTGAAAACTTACAAAAAGGTACTGTTTATCTTTCAAGTGATTAAAAATTATCAACATTGTTAATAGTATTGGGGCCAAGAAAGAGCAAAGATCTCAGAATTACTACTAGGACTCTCATGGAAAAGCTGTTTAGTTTGCTACATGGCCAGACATCTTTCGTGGGCTCTAAATTTGTCATGCTATTGACTTTTTAATTATTTGGCCAGAGAATTCTCTCATATGATTGTTTTAAGTCTTTATTATTATTATTATTTATTTTAGAAAGGGAGATGGAGAGAGGGAAAAAGAGAGAGAACTGGTGTGTCAGGGCCTCAGCCACTGCAATCAAACTCCAGACACTTATGCCACCTAGATGGCATGTGCAACCTTGCACGTGCCTCACCTTTGTGCATCTGGCTTATGTGGGATCTGGAGAGCTGAACATGGGCCTTGGGCTTCACAGGTAAGTGCCTTAACCACTAAGCCATCTGTCCAGTCCTCCTATCCTTTCTTAACATGACCTGTGCTTTGGCTGCCTCTTCCTGTGGGCAAGGGCATGATGTGCATGCACTCAGTGCTTGGGAGAACCCTGTAAGAGCACAGGTTAAGTTCTCTGGCATGTGTGTTAGCAAACTTAATTTTGAATGAGAAAAGGTCTGTTCATATTCCCTTCTGTGGTGATATATATATTATATATCAGGATGAATGATGGCTTGTCAAAATCCCAGGGCGAGTGGTGGCTCAATGTGTCATGCCCAAACTCTTGTAGGCAAAGCTTCAAAGCACTCCTGCTGACTTCTGAGTAGATACCCCAAATACACTAGATGCAAATAGATCATCTGTGCAACCATGTTCATAGCAGTGTACTTACGATACACAAAAGCGAACAAGAATTCACTGAAGGATGAGTGATGGCTCTACACACTGCAGCATGTACGTAGCATGGAATATTAATCATCCTCAAAAAGGACGGCCATCATGACACAGGTTCCGGCATGAATAAGCCCCCGAGTACGTGATGCTGAGTGAGTTGAACCAAAGCAAGGGGGAAATACTAAAGATTTCCACTTATAAGAGGTGCCTAAAGCTACAAAAGCCATAGAAACACAAGGCAGAACAGTGGTTGTTAAGGGCAAGCTTGAGGGAAGAAGGAGGTGTACTGCCTTCTGGGCACGGGATTTCATTTTGGGATGGATGGGGACAGTGATGTGAGGGTATTTAATATTACTGAACTGCACACTCAAGATGGTTAAGATGGTAAATTCCATTCTATGTAAAGACACTCACATTTGTTTATATCTTACTCATGTTTTAATGTCTCACCACAACCACAATTATAATAGAAAAAAATCTCTCTTGATAAGATAGCCCAAGGACAACACAGAGCACTGGGGACAATGGCATGAAATTCACAGGCAGAGCAAGACATTTAAAAAAAGAACACTAAACATCTCAGGAGAAGAGGCGTCATAAAGGTTGAGCATGTTGGAGAAGAAAGAGGGACATAGATGATGGAGATTGCAAAGGAAAGTACCTGTGACCCAGAAAATGACAATTAACTTGGAAGTGAGGGAATTTTTGCTAGAATATCACTGGAATTGTGTAGGTGGAAGATAGACCCAACTGTATCAAAGGAACAGAAGGTAAGAAATCACACATGGGATAGAGATGGGATTTTGTCAAAAACTGTCAATTACTTTTAGTGGAGTGACAGAGAAAAAAATTAAAGTGCATAAACCCTTGTCTAAAATGTTTTGGACCATTATGTTTTAATTTGGGACTTTTTGTACTTTGGAGAGGTAAAATAATGTACTTTATGTGTATTGTATAACACATATAGCAAGGTCAAAGAGAGTGGACACAATCAAAGGTTATATTTCTCCAAATGGAAGACAGAAAAATAGGACTAAGAGAAGCGGGAGGAAGAGGAGAAGAAGAGGAAGGAGGCTTAATTTTCAGAGGCTTTATGACTTTTGAGCTGTGACAGAGGGAAGGGAGGATGTACTCAGGCAATGGAAGCTGGGAGTCCACAACTAAGCAGACAGACATTCTCTGCATAGAGCTAGCAGGGCATTCGGTTTTCCTCAGCGTGGCACGCTGTACATCTAACATGTCTTCATAATCGTGACTTGCTGCATGTGTATGTTTGTCTGGTTTGCATGTACATGTGCATGTTCATACATGTGTGGGCACATATGTGTGCACAGGTATACCTGCATATTAGTGTGCATGTATGTGGTGGTCAGAGGCTGAAGTCATGTGTCTTTCTCAATTGTTTTCCACCTTATTTTTAACAATTATGTCTCTGTCTGTGCCTGTGTGTGTGTACGCATGTCTGTATATGTGCACATGTATGGGCATGTTTATGACATAGCACACATGTGGCGGTCTGAGGATGACCTCAGGGTATCTGTATCGTTCCACCTGCTTGAGACAAGGTCTCTCCCTTGTTGTCTTGTAGCTTTGCTCCATGTGTGTGAGCACCAGTCTAGCTCTGCTCAGCAAGTTTCTGGACTGTCCTGGCTCTGCCTCCATTGATGTAGGTGCACTGAAGTAACAGACATATGCTCCACGTTTCCTCCAAGTTTTTTGTGGGTGCTGTGGACTTAACCTGAGGCTGGGAAGCTTACCAGCACAACCTTTAACTACTAAAGTATCTCCCCAACCTATGCACCTTATTTTTTTGAGACAGGGTTCTTTTTTTTTTTTTTTAAGTTTTTATTAGCATTTTCCATGATTATTAAAAAAAATCCCATGGTAATTCTCTCCCTCCCCACCCCCCACACTTTCCTCTTTGAAATTTCATTCTCCATCATATTACCTCCCCATCACAATCATTGTACTTACATATATACAATATCAACCTATTAAGTACCCTCCTCCCTTCCTTTCTCTTCCCTTTATGTCTCCTTTTTAACTTACTGGCCTCTGCTACTAAATATTTCCATTCTCACGCAGAAGCCCAGTCATCTGTAGCTAGTATCCACATATGAGGGAGAACATGTGGCGCTTGGCTTTCTGGGCCTGGGTTACCTCACTTAGTATAATCCCTTCCAGGTCCATCCATTTTTCTGCAAATTTCATAACTTCATTTTTCTTTACTGCTGAGTAGAACTCCATTGTATAAATGTGCCACATCTTCATTATCCACTCATCAGTTGAGGGACATTTAGGCTGGTTCCATTTCCCAGCTATTATAAATTGAGCAGCAATAAACATGGTTGAGCACGTACTTCTAAGGAAATGAGATGAGTCCTTTGGATATATGCCTAGGAGTGCTATAGCTGGGTCATATGGTAGATCAATCTCTAGCTGTTTTAGGAATCTCCACACTGATTTCCACAATGGCTGGACCAGATTGCATTCCCACCAGCAGTGTAGAAGGGTTCCTGTTTTTCCACATCCCCGCCAACATTTATGATCATTTGTATTCCTGATGGTGGCCAATCTGACAGGAGTGAGATGGTATCTCAATGTAGTTTTAATCTGCATTTCCCTGATGGCTAGTGACGTGGAACATTTTTTTAGATGCTTATATGCCATTCGTATTTCTTCCTTTGAGAATGCTCTATTTAGCTCCATAGCCCATTTTTTGATTGGCTTGTTTGATTCCTTATTATTTAACTTTTTGAGTTCTTTGTATATCCTAGATATTATTCCTCTATCAGATATATAGCTGGCGAAGATTTTTTTCCCATTCTGTAGGTTGCCTCTTTGCTGTTTTCACTGTGTCCTTTGCAAGACAGGGTTCTTAATGAACCGGGAGCTCACCAGTCCTACTAAACTCGACAGCCAGTGAGTCCTAATGCTCCCCAGCTACCCATAACGGGGTTACAGCTGGCCACCATGCCTGGCTCGTGCATGCTCACTGGAGCTCAAACTTGGGTCCTCTCACTTGCGCAGCACGCACTTTATCAGCTGAGCCATGACTCCCGCTCCTGCAGCAATAACTGTAAAAGCACCGTGCACAGGTGTGCTCACTCACTCTTTCAACTCTTCCATGTTGGAGATGTGCTACTCTACCATCTAAGATTAGATTACAATGAACCAAAACTTCCTGTAAGCATAGTTTCTCATACGAGATCAGTGAGGAGGGATATAGCTTTGCTAGTAGACCAACCTTATGGAAACCAGGAAGGTTATAAGAAACAGATGTAAGAACTTTAAATAGATATCCATGCAACACGTAACCATGTTGATGCTTTTGGAATTAAGAAAAACAATGTGGTGATGGAAGAACATCTGTGGACTAAAATGTATTTTGAAATAAGTCGTTTGGGCCTGGGGAGATGGCTCAGTGGGTAAAATGCTTGTGCAAGCATGAAGACCTGAGTTTGGATTCCCCCATAACCCATGCAAAATGCTGGGTGGGGGGTGCATGCCTGTACTCAGAGCACTGGGGAAGCAGCAACAGTATATGCTGGTGAGCTACTTTAGCCAAATTGGTGAATTTCCAGTTCAGTGAGAGACCCTAACCCCACACCTCCCAGAGTAGCTAATGGCAGCTAAGTGTCCCTGGGATAGGGAGAGTCAGGTTTACCACTAACATGCAAGCAACCTAATTTAACTCACTGTGTTAAAAAATGCAAGAATGTAAGATGGGGGTAGTGAGGAAGAAGAAGGGTGATAATGGGAGCTGTGGGGAGGATAAAACAGGGTAATTAAGGGCATAATATCAAAATACAATATAATGTATGAACATGTAAAAAAAAGTCACCAGGTGAGGACCATCTGAGACAGACAACCGACAGTGACCTCTGGCCTCCACAGACACAGGCAAACATGTGCACATAGACCTACTCACACACACATGTGCCCACATGCATATGAACATGCATTCACACACATGCTCAGCACACTCATGCACAGGCAGAACAAAACATAATAATTTTGCCAACCATTTACTAATTTTCTTCTTGGAACCTCAGCTCACATGTTACTTATTTTTATGTATCTACATGAATTACTGTTCATTTACAAAAACAATGTGATTTCTGCTGAAATGGTGAGTGGAAAGATAACATATGGCATCTCTGGTTAGAGTTCTGGGCCTTCCACACTCCCAGCTGCTGAAACAGGTCCTGTGTCTTTGCTTCCCGAAGCATTGGACATAAGTCAGATCAGGTCTGCTTTACTTAAATGTGAAAAGCACTGGGGAAGGGACAGACCAATCTATACCCAGGACTCATTGACAAGTCTGAGATTAATAATCAGCATTATTTGTAGCACCCGAGATCAAATCTGACAACATTCCCACAGTCAAATTCTCAGCTCACCATTCCCAAGCCAAGGACTTGACCTTCGGATTCTTTCTGCCTGCCTCTACCCTAGAAATAGAAAAGACCTTTCCCATCTAATCCTAACAAGGAAGCGGACGGTAGAAGTTGAAGACTATTGATACACTCAGATGAATCAAGTACATCCAATATCCTTTATCTCTCAGCCAAATCAGAGTACCGACTTCGCCCGAGAATAACAATCATTACAGTCCACTGAGTCTTGCTTTTCCAATCGTTTCTATAGCAGCTGCAGAGGAGTTGCTGGGGAATTGAAAAGCAGAGCGAAGGGAGGGCTGATGGCTCCTCGGGGTTGATTTCCACTACACACTGCAGCTGTGAAACCCACTAACGTTCCAAGTGTCTGCAACATACTTGGAGCAAGGGCCTGGCCGAGGGAAAGCCTCAGCAGCCACTTGCAGTGTACCTTCGCTGTGCCCACTTTCTGATTCCTTAGCGTCAGCCCTGTGGACATTAGATGTAACAAGTGTACTCAGCTACTGCTTCATCCACAGCAATGGCAAAACATGGACTGGAGCCAGAATTTTCTTTACAGAAGGAAAACCCAAGGGGTAGCAACTGCCATAAGGAAGCAATGAAGGCAGAGGACGTAGGACTTGATTTGTTTAATTAATTTTATGAGCAAAGTTTATTTTTATAATTAAAATAAGATTTTATTGATTTTTCTTGTTTGTTTCTGGCAATAGAAAATGTTCTAGAGAAATCTTGCAAACACCACAATAACATACCTAATGTATTTAGTTGCCAATTAACCAAAAAGAGAGAGTAAAGTAATACCCCAGTTCAAACACACACAAACACACACACACGTTTTTGTGTGAATTTTACTAGGAAAAAAAGTTCATCATATGCAGGATTCTGAAAGTCAGTCACAGGTACCCAACAAAGTACAGAACCATGCTTATGTAAACCATGATTCACATCACAACAAATGTTTATGAATAAAGACTGATAAGTCCAAATTTGGAGAAAACTATGAAGAAGACAGCACAACCTATGCTCTGCAGACAGTCACATGATTTCATCCTGGAATTGCCTCAATACAGATATAATGAATGTTCTAAAAATTCTGAGATAAAATGAATATTTAGTTTCACTAAAGGTAAGGTCCAATAACCTGATGAAACTTTACACCACAACTGTGATAGAGGTGGAGATGTGTGTGCACACATTTTTGCATGCACATGCATGTGGAGATGTCCAGTGAGGAGTTAGCATGATGTAAAAATATAATTTCAATGACATTGATTAAAACTAATTCATGGGCTGGAGAGATGGCTTAGCGCTTAAGCGCTTGCCTGTGAAGCCTAAGGACCCCGGTTCGAGGCTCGGTTCCCCAGGTCCCACGTTAGCCAGATGCACAAGGGGGCACAGCGTCTGGAGTTCGTTTGCAGAGGCTGGAAGCCCTGGCGCGCCCATTCTCTCTCTCTCCCTCTATCTGTCTTTCTCTCTGTGTCTGTCGCTCTCAAATAAATAAATAAAAAATTTAAAAAAATATATTAAAAAAAAACCTAATTCAGCGGAGTACTAATTGTTGAATTTAATTTGGTTGAAAATGAGATCAAGCTCATTATCATTGTTATAGTTTTGCCTTGGAATTGTGAAAAGACGTGGAGGACAAAGCAACACAGTCTACTGACTAAGAGCACAGCATCGACTCTACTTCTGGTATGCCCGCTGTTGATCTTTCAGCGGATCTTAACCTTTCCCGTGCCATGCACTTCTCCTCTGTGTTCTGTGGAAGCTGCTGACCCCTATTCACGATAATGCAAATAAAATGCATAGGCTTATAGAGGGCACCATTATGATTTAAATGGAAGCATCTAATGCTAAAAATTACTATATAGCAATAAAAAAAGAGGCTGGGGCTGGAGAGATGGCTTAGTAGTTAAGGCACTTGCCTGCAAAGCCAAAGAACCCAGGTTTGATTCCTCAGGACCCATATAAACCAGATGCACAAGATGGCGCATGAGTCAGGAGTTCGTTTGCAGTGGCTGAAGGCTCTAGTGTATCCATTCTCTCTCTCTCTCTCTCTCTCTCTCTCTCTCTCTCTCTCTCATATAAATAAAATTTAAAAAGACAGAGGCTGATGAATGAGATGGCTCAGTGGACTGCCTTGCAAGCCTGAGTCTCTGAATTTGACTCTCAGATCCCACGTAAAGATGCCAGACACAGTATAATGTGTTTTTAATCCCAGAGCTAGAAAAGAGGAGACAGGAGAATCCCTGGAGCCCACTGGTCAGCCACTCTGTCCTAATTGGTCAGATCCAGACCAATGAGAAACCTTATTTTGGAAAATGTGGACCGGATTCCTGAGGACCATCACCTGAAGGTGTACTCTTGTATACATATGAATACATGTGCTCTCATACATGCAAGCACACATGCATAATAGATGACTAATAAAGAAATTGTATGTACGTGTGAATATGTGAGCAAGAAAAGCTTTGACAGTATAATACACCAAACCATAACAATGACTATTTATGAATACTGGGATTTTGTTCCCTTTTGAATGTCTTCAAGCTGCCAGAATTTCTGTTTTGTAATTGGCCTTGAGGTAGAATTGACATATCATCCTTTCACTAGGAAACTCAATGACATTTAGTGTTTCACAATGTCACCCAGTCACTGCCTCACCTTATTCTTAACCTCTGTCCTCACTCCATAAGAGCGCACTGTCTTTAGAAGGCTGAGGCAGGAGGACAACCTGTGCTTATACTGTATTCCAGTTCAGCCTGGGCTATGTAGTAAGATTCTCAGAAAAGAAAGAAACAACTTGTATGCATGGCTTTCCAGTCTACTGTCTTCCACCTTCTGGCAACCACCAGCCTCTGTCTATGTAGATTTGACTGATGATACTTTATATAAAAATTTATATATGTATGGGTTTTGTCTACTTAACATCTTTCACTTGTTAGAGTTTTCATGATTCATTCAAGTACTATGTGTCAATACTTTTGCTTTGGGGAGCAGATTAATATTTCATTATTACTTTGTATGTCTATACCACAATGGATTCCTCAATTGATGGACATTTGGATTTGGCACTATGAAGAGTGTTATGATAAACCTCCATGCACAAGATTCTATCAGTGTGTTTTTTAATTTCTCTTGGGTGTATAGGAGAATAAAAGTGCCAAATGGCAACCCCACATGAAGCTTCCTGAGCAAATGCCAATCACTTTCCTAGAGTCACTGTTTTATATTTTTGACATATACATCCTAGCATTCTACTGCCTTTGTTTGCATTTGTTATCTTCCATTCATCTTCATTGTAATTTTGATTCTAATGTCCCCAAAGGCTAATGGTGATGTGACATGTTCCCTATGCCTTTTGGGCATTGCTATAACTTCTTTGGAGAAATACATAAATTCAAGTCCTATGGCCTTTACACACCTGGGTGGTTGACCTCTTGGTTATGTTGTGAAACTTATTTTACATTCTGGTTATCAGGCTACCACTATAAAAATGACATGCAAATAACTTTTTCAAGTCTTCAAGCTCTCTGTATACATTCTTGAACATGCTCTTGGAGGGGAAAGAGTTTGAAATTTTATTAATTCCAACTGATTTGTTTTATTTTTGGTTGTCTTTATTCTTTTTACTATAAGCATATATTTTATATAAGTGCAAAGATGAGCATGGTGTCTATGTCTATTTTGCAAACACTGTGTGTTACACATCATCATCTGCCTCAGTTCTTCACAGGAGTGATCAGTTCAGTGATTGTTGAAGCCTAAGTTAATAGATGCAGAATCTTCTCGCTGCAAACATTAGGAAACAGCTTCATACGCTGTGATTGAATAATGAGCCGGGGGCAGTATTTGCACTAAATAAGCTATTTTATTTTATTTTTTTCCATTTTCACTTTCAATGGAATTGAACATATGTTGGTTGAGTCCTCCTCATGCCCCAGCTGTTACATTTCCCATGGAAAGAGATCAGCATACGAGACAGATGCATTCCTTGTCCCCCATGGTGTTTCAATCTAGTGAGAAATACAGGCCTTGACTCCCAAAGTCTGTGTAGGACCGACAGGAAGAGGACACCATGCTCTGATAATCAAAGTAGAAGTCATAAACATCTCTGCAAGACTACATCAGTGTACCCAGGCAGTTTAACACATGTCACTTGCCTACATATCATCTTACTTTACCCTTTGAGTGGTTTCAAGGGCACAGAGCTCCCCTTGTGACACTAGAAGTGTCTGCATGACGAAAGCCAGATGTGCTCATTCCACTGTCCTTCTCAAGCTATGCACTTCAGCAGAACAAGAGACTAGGATGGACAGAGAGTTAGGGAATGAAAGGTAGGGGAACCATTAGTGTTAGCTGGGATGGTAGCTTAGGAAGGCTTTATCACATAATAATCAACATTTAGTCAGTATTAGCTGCTATAGAGAATTAACTCCTCTTTGAGGATGTAAAACTTCTTACATAATGTGCATATGTATATATACATACACATATAATATGTATGCACATGCAAACACACGCATGTGCATAAATGTATATATTACATGGAACGGTTGAACAACATTGGAATATGGGTTAGTTTGACTCTCAACATTCAGACTCTTAACTCTTGGGACATCTTCTTCTATTTAAGAAATTAAATGTAGATTACCTGTAAATATTTCACTGCTAAATTTAAAGTGTATACTCACATCTGTGTATATAACCATTCACAGATATACATACATATGTACACACACACACACACAGACACACAGAGTCAGTGCTACATGGACTAGGATAGAAATTTATCTTGTTTCTGTGAAAAAAGGTCAGCAAGGGAGAAAAAAGATTAAAATCATAGGTAGCAAACTAAAAATTATATGTTGAATCATAATAGGAATACTTATCAGAATAAAGGGTGGTGTAGAAAAAGCCCTACCCTGTGATTTAAATGTATACTATCTTTCTTTTCTTCAAACAGTCACCCATGAAGGTTCCATCCATAACTGGTTACACTGAAAGCAATTTTGGGAAGAAGAGTGACCATTATCGGCAGGATACCACATGCCCCAAAGTGACCTTGTGCAATGTGTGCTGACGTGACAGCTGACACGGCGGAACTTTGCTACTATACGTAGAACGTGGTGGCCTTGGTAAGAAATCATGCCAACTGTCTCACAGAATGGAGAGTTAGTAACTAGCATCAGGACAATATTGTTTATCATTTTGTATGCACAGTAACACAGCCATTATATACCATGGAAAAAGACAGGCAGATAAAACCTATATATTGGAATATGGTTTCTTGATGGAGTGGACTTGTGTGCAAAGACTTTAATTGCATGATAATCCTAGGAAACTACAGCTATAAAAACATGTCCACAATCCTGTGAAACTGTGGCTTGTACATTTTCTGTGATTCTTTCCCTCTAGATAATTAAGATCATATCTCTAAAAGACAAAATGTTTGATAGTTCCTTAAAATATAGCTCATTAGCTATTAGCTGACAAAAGTCTTTTAAACTTTTATGATTGCACATGCCTCTGTGTGTGTGTGTGTGTGTGTGTGTGTAGGCCACAGGCATTGTTTCTTGTGGACACTGTTTGCCTTTTACCCTTTTTAAAGACAGAACCTCTCACTGGCCTAGAGGTAGGCTAGACTGGCTAGCCATTGAGCTCCCAGGATCCACCTATATCTGCATCCTCAGCACTAGGGTTACAAGCGTGTGCCAGCATGCTCTCTATTTTTACCTGGGTTCTTGGAGTTGAACTCATGTCCTCATGTTTACAAAGCAAGCACTTGATCTCTTGAGCCCTTTCTTAATTCATTTTATTTGTTGACACTGTATATGTGCACACACACACACACACACACACACACACTTTTTTTTTTTTTTGGTTTTTCAATGTATAGTCTCACTGTAGCTCAGGCTGACCTGGAATTCACTATACACACTATTTTTATCATATTTATTTCCCATTTTCTTCTCTTGTTCTCCTTCCATTCTTGATCAGCCCCTCCTTTTGTGCAAGTAGTCCAACTTCTACTTTGATGTCTTTTTCTTGTGACTCACTGAATTTAATTAGGGTTGCTTGCATTATCAGGGGCGGGGTTGTTTACCAGAGTACAGGCTATACCACTGCAGAAAACGTCTCTTTCTCCCCCAGTAATCATCAACTACAAACAGTTTCTCAGGGAAGGGCTGGTGACCTAGCAGCCTTAGTGGAACATTAATGGGTTCGATTTTATGCAGTTCTTATACAGGTGACAACAGTCTGGGAAGACTCAAAACTTGTCAAAGTGCTGAGAATAAAGTAGTGACTGTTGAATCTTCAGCACTAAATGGGACATTATATCATCTCCAAGGCCCAGGAAAACTGTGATAGAGGGGCAGGAAGAATGTGTGAGCTGGGGGATGGTGAGCAGTGCTGGGGAACCACATCTTCCAGCATGTCGTGATCATAGCACTCCTGAACTTGCAGTGTCTGTTGTCACCTTTCTTAACTTTAAAATACAAGTCTTATGAATACTGTTTTCTTCTAAACCATGGACAAATAAGTGTTCCATTTAAAGGGCATCATTAAAGACTGAAGAATTTTCTAATTAAGAATGAATAATTTCCTTATGAAAACAATTAAGAGATACAAAGTTTCATAGTCATACTGGAAACCTTTCAAAGCATCTTGTTCCTTATTCCTTAATTTTTGTGTTTCTCTGGTCTATTTATACAATGGTTTGTTTTTTATTTTTTTTTTTTGTTGTTGTTGAAAAATAGGCTTTGTTTGAACCAGTGGTATTTTCTGACATCCTATGGCAAAGTTGATTACAGTCAAGTTGAAACAATGCAAACAATCTCCTGTTCAGAGAAATGGGAAAATAGGAGCTCTTCTGCATCCTCCAGCTTAAGAGCTCCTGAGCACACGACTCCTAACAGAGTATATGAAACCTGCAAAGGCTTCTTTTTAAAAATGATTTTTTATTTTTATTTATTTGAGAGTGACAAACAGAGAGAAAGAGGCAGAGAGCGGGCTGGAGAGATGGCATAGCGGTTAAGAGCTTGCCTGTGAAGCCTAAGAACCCCAGTTCAAGGCTCGGTTCTCCAGGACCCACGTTACCCAGAGGCACAAAGGGGTGCATGCATCTGGAGTTTGTTTGCAGTGGCTGGAAGCTCTGGTGTGCCCATTCTCTCTCTCACTCTCTATCTGCCTCTTTCTCTCTCTGTCACTCTCAAATAAATAAATAAAAATCAAAAAAAAAAAAAAGAGGCAGAGAGAGAGAGAGAATGGGCACACCAGGGCCTCCAGCCACTGCAAACGAACTCCGGACGCATGTGCCCCCTTGTGCATCTGGGTAATGTGGGTCCTGGGGAATAAAGCCTCGAACCAGGATCCATAGGCTTCACAGGCAAGTGCTTAACCACTAAGCCATCTCTCCAGCCCCAAAGGCTTCTTTTTTTGTTTGTTTGTTTTGGTTTGGTTTTGGTTTTTCAAGGTAGGGTCTCACTCTGGTCCAGGCTGACCTGGAATTGACTATGTAGTCTCAGGGTGGCCTCAAACTCACGGCGATCCTCCCACCATTGCCTCCTGAGTGCTGGGATTAAAGGCATGTGCCACCATGACCCGCCCAAAGGCTTCTTTTAATACTATATTCAGAGCAGTATTTCTGTAATAACCACACTTGCATTTATAACCAAACATGGCTGATAAAATTCTGCTGACTGTGATGGCTTAAATTGCATATCAAGGAGACAAGGCTTTTTGACTTCCTTTCCTTTAAAGGTGAGAAAACTACAGGTGAGTTGAGCTTGTCATCAGCCTGCTTCCAACTGGCTGGGAGGTCCTCTCCTGTGCCTGTGTGTCACTGTGCTAACAGAGAGGGGAGACACCTGGACCCAAAGACAAGTTTTGCCACATAGCCAACACTAAAATTGGCTTTACACTTTCTAATGACACAAAAGGCTTAAATATACGGGCCCTCATACAGCACAAAATGCCCAAACTTCTGAAAACTAATTAGTGAAACTTATAATCATCCTGCCTGTTTCCTGCATTGAAGGATGACAGGCATATGCTGACAAGAGGCTGTTTTAATCCTTCAAGTATATTCTGACAAAACTATGACAAAACCCCAAACTGGATCTATAACCCCACTATGGTAGCAAAGCTTGTTGCTCGAGGCCACACAGCCCATAACAGAAACAGGTTCACAAGGACCCTGCTGACACAGTCTCTTGAACTTCAGGCTTCAAGCTATTTCTGAGTCTTCCTTGGAACTGAAATCCAAAGCTTTTCCCTATCTCTCCTCGACCCCAGAGCACCTGGGAAGCAGAGAGCCTGCTCTCCAGGATGAGTAGGACCTGGAGATTGGCAGCTGCCCACAGCTTGCGTGTGGTTATGTGAGAGCTTCCTAAACCGAGGACACAAACTAGCTTTTTTTTTTTTTTTTCTGGCAACTTTTCACAGCATGAGCTGTGACACACTGTTTGCCTTTCCTCCCTTCCTGTCAGCTGTCGATCCCACTATCAGACTGCCTGGCACTTACAGCCTCCTACTTGTAATCTGTAGTTTCTAATCTGTCATCTGAAACATCAGATGACCAGAGCTGTTAGGAGTATGTGTAAATTAATAGCCAAGCTCTGAGAGATAGCCACAGATCCCCCATCAAAAGAGCGCGTAGCAGGCTTCCTAGCAGCCATTTTCTCTCTTCTCAGAGCTTTCCTTATCTAACTCTTTGCCTGACAGACTCACAAAGTTGACCTCCATCTGCTGAAGAACCTTGTATGAGGTATAAGGAAGAGCACTATGGAGGGAAAGGAGGAGAATGTGCAAGGGTGGACAACTATCAGGCTGACCTTTATTCACAACAGTTTCCTCATTAGTGAGCTATGAGTACCACACATTCCCCAGCACAGACTCAGCGAGGCATAATGACATAAAAATTATAGCTTGATTTAGGAATGGGTCACTAAGAAGACAGTATGTTTTTCTTCCATGTGGGTATGTGAGTTTGTGGGGGGTGCACATGTGTACAGGTGCATGTGTACATGTGTGACCATGTGTATGGAGGACAGAAGTTGACATCAGCTATCTCTCAGAATCACTCTCAACCTTGTTTCTTTGATAGGGTCTCTCACTGAACCTGGAAGCTCTCTGACTTGGCTAGTCAGGCAAGCATAAGGGATCTTCCTGTTTCCATCTCCCCAGCACTGGGATTACAGGTATGTGCCACCACATCTGGCTTTTTATGTGGGTATCAGGATCCAAACTCAGGTCTTCATGCTTGTCTGACAAGCATTTTATTAATTGAGCCATTCCACCAGCCAGGTAGTTCTTATAGAGCTCATATGACCCAAGAAACTGAAAATAATTTTATCTGTTCCTGTAAAGAAAAACTTTTAGTGAACCATTTTACCAAGAAATATTTTATTTTCAATCATATAAGCCTGGCAGCCTGGGTTCAATTCCCCTTTCACACAAGGCCATATGCCCAAAGTGGCACATACATTTGGGGTTTGTTTGCAGGGCAGAAGGTCCTAGCATGCCCATATTTTCTCTCTCCCCCCTTCCCTCCCTTCCTCTCATAAGTGAATGAATAAATAAATAATTTATAAAAACAGTTAATTGATGCTGGGCATGGTGGTACACGCCTTTAATTCCAACACTTGGGAGGCTAAGGTAGGAGAATTACTATGAGTTTGAGGCCACCCTAACACTACATAGTACATTCCAGCTCAGCCTGGGTAACAGTGAGACCCTCCCTTGAAATGCCAAAATAAAAAGTTGCTTGGGGGCTAGAGAGATGGTTCAGTGGTTAAGGCACTTACCTGCAAAACCTAACCACCCAGATTCAATTCCCAAGCACGCATGTAAAGTCACATGCACAAAGTGGCACATGCATTTAGAGTTCATTTGCAGTGGCTATAGGTCCTGACATGCTCTCTTTCTTTTCTTGCAAATAAATAAATAAAAATATTTTTAAAAAGCTTAAAAAAGCATTAGGGTGAAGTGGCATATGTAGCAGTTACATTACTGGTAGGAAATATCTGACCAGAAGCATCCTATAGGAGGAAAGAGTTTGTTTGTGGATAAGCTTTCAGGGGAAACATCATCATGGCAGGAGCAGGTGCTGGACCTCATAGCTCATCACAGCAGAAGGAAGGAAGGAGTTGTCTACTCCTGATATACTTTCCCCATTCTGATGAAATTTCCCCACGAAACTAAACCTAAATTAACTCTTTTCTTCCATAAGCTGCTTCTGGTAGGGTGTGCTGTCTGTTTCAGCAATAAGGAGGTAATTGCTACAGCATATTTTACAATATAGCCCATGAGCTTAACAGAGACATTCAGTGACAATCATAACAGCTACATTAATAGCACATAAGAAATTCATTGTACAAGTTTTATGTTATGTAAATCCATTTCTGTGAAGATGAAAATCTTCAGGAACATTTTCTGCTGAATTCCTAAGAGCAACGATCAACTTGGGGCTAAAAATTATTTCTGGTGTAAATTTTAGGGGGAAAATCAGTATTACATTAACCTTGTTGGGTCACAGCAATGAGGGCTACAATGCTGCCCAGAACTGTAAGTGCCAAACACACTACAGGAGCTCAAATATTAATCAAAATGACATCTCCAATTTTCCCCCTTCCTAATCAGGCCTAAAGTCACAGGAAATCCTGCAGATCAATATGCAAAGAGGATACTCTTGTCTCTGCCTGTCCAGCCAGGACAAGGGCCTTCAGTGCTATATACACACTTCCTTTTTTGAAATGGGCATGCCTACCTATGATCCCAGAGCAATGCCCTGGCATGTATCTGACCTGCCATTTGTTACAGAAAGACCTCACACCGTTGTAAGACATGCAGGCATATTGATCTAGAATATATGGTGTTTATTCTAGGTTCTTCTTCCCCCAACACACACACACCAAGCACACAAATACACACACAAACTGATCCCATTGACATTGGCTACTAGCTATTTTCCCTCTTTGGGCTCTGGAGCTGTTTGGGTCTTGAAAAATCTTGAAAACTAATACCATGTCAATTTATTCCTCACTCACTTATTTGCAGGAGGCAGACATTTGGAGAACTGGAATAAAGAACAAATTAGTTCATGCATGGTCTGAATTCCATGAAGAAAATGGTGTAATCACAGCTAGAAGAAAAATAAATTCAGAAAAATTGACTGGATCAAACAACATATGGTCCTATGGTAGGAGGTGAGATGGTCCCTGTGAGTCTCAGAAACACTAGAAGACCTGTGAAGCAGAAAGCTCAGGACTCCTGAAGTTGGACAGCCATGCTGGCAAGGCCAGGGACATTTGAGATCATCTATGAATTCATCCTTCCATTGATTTATCTGTGTGCCAGGCCTATCAGTGAATGGACATAATCTGTTTCTTAGAACCCCTTTAGACTGTTCTGATCTTAGCTGCTATTTATGCTGCCATAACTTCATAAAAACATAGATGGAAAATCTTTCCTATGCCAGATTTTTCTACTTTCATATGAAATAAATAAAATACAAGAAATAAGATGGCAGCACTTGATATCTAGCATGTAAAAGTTCAAAAAGGAGTTAATTAATGGTTTAGCAAAATTAGGGCCTGGGGTGGTTACTCCACAGTCAAAGATGCTTTCTTGCAAAGAAAAGCCTAGGTTCAATTCCCCAGCCACCGTGCAAAGCCAGACAGGCATTCGTTTGCAATAGCAAGAGACCCTGTTAAGTCCCCCCCCCACACACACATAACAAATATTTTTAAAGTTGAAGCAAAATTGAAATTGCAGAGATTAAAGTTATCCACAACAAAGCAAATGCTACACACAAAAGTAATGAAACTCTAAACTTATTCCAAAGTACTGTGTATGGTGTGACGTGTGGGTCAGCCTACTGTGTATGAGATGGTCAGTAGGACGCATTTTGAAGGGTAAAGGGGCACTGTCAGTGTGAAGACATGTGACATTAACAGGAGCTGTAAACGTCTTCTTAGGTAGGTTTACCTGATGCTATTTAAAAACACGATGTAGTTAACATGATATACATGGCCTCATCTGAAACAATATTCAAAAGGTTAATTTGGCAAAAGTGCACTTATTTCATATGACAATGTTTAAACACACCTTTTAGTAGGAAGCAATACTCAAAGCCAGCTCTAGACTCCTAAACTAATATATGGCGTGTATATAACAACCATCACCTTTCTTGCCTCCCATGTTCTTCTCTAGGCACAGTGAAGCTAATCCCTAGATCTGAATACCCTTCACTTCCCATGGTTAGTGGGATTAAACTTGAGGTCATTGTAGGACAGGGAAGAGAATTGTTCCCAACGCTGGAGCTGCTTCTGTTCAAGAGTGGTGATCCCTTGAGCTAAACTGTCACAGGATCTCATTACCATCACTTTGTCCTATTACTGCTCAGCCATACAGCAGATGAGAACTTCCTGTCACCATGTCTGGGTGGGTGATGAGGGTGCCACCATCCAATACTGCTCTTCCTTCATCTCACAAACCCCTACAGATATCCTCATTAATGTCTCTTCATTAGATGCATATGAGTTGAATTCAGTGTCCTTCCAGGACTATGTTTGACTACAACATAGACATCTGTTTATTGGCATAGAAATATGTGTGGCAGAAAGTAGAACTAAGTATTAGTAGTATTTATGTTTAGGTACTAAGTCAGGATTGTTTATCTGTATTCACATTTCTTTTTAATTGTGTGTGTGGTCATGGGTGTATGGGCACATATGCATTCATGCATGTGGAGAACAGAGGACAACCTTCAAGAATACAATTCACCATCTTTTGATGCAGGGTATCTCACTGGCACAGAACTTGCCAAGTAGGCTAACAGAGATCCTATTGTTTTGGGATTACACCATGCCCCAAAATTTTTTCAATTTTTTATCCATTTGCTTACTTATTTTCGGTTTTTTGAGGTAGGGTTTCACTCTAGCCCAGGCTGACCTGGAACTCACTATGTAGTCTCAGGGTGGCCTTGAACTCATGGTGATTCTCCTACCTATGCCTCCCAAGTGCTGGGATTAAGGCATGCACCACCACGTCCAGCTAATTTTTTTAATTTTAAAAAAAATTGTTTGCTTTTTTAAGGTAGGGTCTCCCTCTTGCCAGGCCGACCTGAAACTCACTATGTAGTCTCAGGGTGGCCTTGAACTCTAGGTTATCCTCCTACCTCTGTCTCTCAAGTGCTGGGATTAAAGGTGTGAGCCACTATACCCAGCCATGCCCAGCTTTGATGAGCGCTTGCTTATATCCAAACACTGGTTCTCATGCTTGCACAGAAAACATTTATGCACTGAGTCACCTCCCCAGGTCCCTTATATTTAGTTTTCAAATGTCATAGAGATTTTGAGGGAAACAGCAAAATTAAAACACAAAGTGGGGATAAATGTGATCTCATAACATACCAGTGAGTTGGCTTCCTTCTTTTCCTTCCACCTCATCAAAATTACATAAATAAAAGTTGTGGAACTAGGGATGCTTCTCAGTGGTTAGAGGTGCTTGCTCTGCCAACTAGCCTTCTTAAATTCAGATCCAAAGACCCCATGTAAAGCCAGAAACAAAAATGAACTTATGTACAATCCCAATGGGCCTACAGCAGTTGCAGGTGGAAACAGACGAATCCCAGAACTTGCAGAGCCACCTATTCTGCTTGCTTGTAGCAAAAACAACAAGGTGGAAAGAGAGAGCCAACACCCCCAAGGTTGTCCTATGACCTCCATGTGTGTGCCATGGCATGCATATCCATACAAGCACACACGCATAGCATACACACACAAGAAAAAAGAAAAGTTGTCTAACACAATCTTATCCTGATGGGGCCATGGGACATAAACACTTCTCTTTATTTATTCGCTCAGCATTCTGTTACCTATAAAAAGATATTTGGTCACCATGTAGTCACAATTACAAACGCAATTTGGAACATCAGTAAGTGCACATGTCTCAGAGCACTGGCCATCAGAACAAGCAGCTGAAATTTTGATGCTTTCTTTGGTGATAATGATTAATTGTAATGATACTTCCTGCCTACAGGCATTTGCTGAGTTCACCCTGTCCACAAGGGAAGATTATCACTCCCACTCCACAGATGAGGAAATTGACTTGCAAAGAAGACAAGTTATTCACCCAAGGTCATACAGCTCCTTGTTGGCAGGTCCCAGAGACAAGCCTGAGCTTTAGAGCCTCTTCTACTTCATGGTACTCAACCTTCACTCAGACCTAGGTCACCTAGACTCTACCTCGCTTCTCATCTAGGAGAACCAGCAGGGCTCTCTAACTGGCTCACCACAACCTGGCTGTTTTGTCTTGTGTATTTGTACACCAGATCTGCACTCCTCATGAATAAGATAACCAGTCTCTAGCCTTCAGAACCCAGAAATTGCGAGGATCAAATGAAAAAAACATACACATGTGCCACTCTGAAACGAGAATTGTGTGACACTGTTCTCCAAGAAAAACATCCATTACCATCTGTATCAGAAGCAGTTGTGACCACTCAGAAGAGACACTTGAGGTTTGGCCAGTTAACATCTTCCCACAGAAGGAAGGGGTGGAGGGTCTCACACTCTCGTGTGATCTCAGCTGCTCCTTCTGCCAGCTCTATGGGATGATGAGTTTGCTCTTGTGATCTCAGAGGGAGATGGAGCGTGCAGGGGGGAAGCTAGGGGGCTAGGGCTGTCCATCTTAGCAGCTATGGGATGCCACCATCCATGCTGAGGTGAGAATTCTTGATACTACAGCTGATTTAGGGGTCTCCAAAGGGGTAAATGACCCACTCCCATGCTTTGTGAGGAAGCCCCACAAGCTCACCAGTACACAAGGTTCAGTATTTGTAGAACTATGTATTTTTTAAATTTCTATTAAAGTTTACTACAGGGACAAATCACATGTTGGTCAGACTCCTATCAGGTTATACTTTTATAGCTCCTCTTCTCGACCCCGTTTCCACTGTGGAACCTGGTCAGCAGGGTTACTTTAGTTCCACACAGATGCCCTGCCTGGGGGTGGGGGTGGGGGGACGAGGGACAAGTACATATTCCTAGAAAAAGATTTCACTCAAAAAAAAAAAAAAACAAGGGTAGTAAAATGCAGAGTTATCAAAAGTTGAGTACATTAGTCATCAATACTAATCCATGACAGTCAAATATAAAGAAAATAGACATTATTTAGGTGATGTATAGTGCCAAACTGATATTATAAACTACTCGGCCTGTTAATAACACCTAACATAAACCCACCACTGACTAATCAATAAGAGTCATGCGATCATCTCGCTGAATGTACTCTTGAGAGAACACCTCTGACTCACACTCATTAATTACCTTACCTTACATGATATGTTTCCAGCATTTTGGGAAATATGTTATTCTCTAACATTAGTTGCCTACTCAAACTTTTAAAAGAAAAAAAGAACTTTCAAAATTGAAAGTATACAATCTCTCTGGTACAATGTTAAGAGTTCAATTGAGCACTTAGTTTTCACTTTCCCTGACTCAACTTTCTGGAGTTTTATAATTAATTATGTTCCATTAATACTGGTCATCAATTAGCTCAGAATGTTGCTGAGTTGGTGAGGATGCTGAAGAAGGCAAGATGTAATGATAATCTGAGACCAGTAGGACACTAAATTTCTCTCTCTTGTTAATAATTAAAGTAGATAACTTATGTTTTTATTTATAGCTTCCAGAAATATCCGGCTCATTCCTGCGCACTGCCTTGTCAGCTAATCATGAGCTGGTCAGGATCTGACTTGGGCTGTTGTGTTTTATTTCCCACTCATGCCTTCAGCTGAAGCCATAAGTGCAGCCAAACCAGAAGTTAAAGTGAGGTCATTGTTATGTCTTCTTTGGAACTTTCCACCTGGCCCAATACTTGTCCATCACACGCAGATCAAGAAAAAGCAAGGGTAAAATTCCAACTTACCTGTTTCGATTTCCCAGATGTAGACAGAGTCATCTGCACAGCCTACAATTAGAAAGTTCTCCACTGGGTGCCATCGGATGGTCTTCACAGGGAAAAGGTGCTTCCGGGCTCGCAGGAGGCAGCGCCTTCCCTCCAGGTGAAGCAGAGACACAGAGTGGTCCCCGCACACACAGCAGATCATTGGATCATCTCTTAGCTGTGGAAATGCAACATGTTGGTGTAAATGAACAGTAAAATAATTTCCTTATGATTAACCCAGATACTTCTCCCCTGGGAACATAAAGCACTTTTATTTATGTCCTATTTACAAAAGGACATTTATCCATTGCATAGGACCTCTTCGAATGACACTCTGCAGGAAGCTTGGAAAGAGTTTAAACTCACCAACCCATGGGAAGGTCAAGAAATACAAGAGAAAGGAGAGATCTACTTAGAAGATAAATGAGGGACTTTCCCATCACTCAGCGGATTCAGGCAGGGAGGCAGACGTCGGAAATAATGCAGAATATAATAACCTCCAGAACTAATTTGTTGCCACAAAAAGAAGCTATTTGTAGACACAGGCATAGGCCCAAGGGTATCATGAGCTGAGAGTTTCCACTTAAAGCCTCAAAATGTGATTTGGTGCTGTTCCCAGAACCATACAGATTCTAATCCAAACAGGAAACGCAGTGTAGACACAACCTAAAAGAGGTAAACTTCCAACTGACTGCACAGCTTCAAAGACACGGGCAGCAAAAATAGGCTCTCGGGCAGAACAACAGTCCTCAAAACAATCAGCATGTGGTCACCTTGAACAGCCACGCTGGGTGCTGCGGGCCCATCCAGATGTTCAGCTCATATGTTCAAAGCATCAGCTGAAATCTCTCTCCCAGACTACTGGGCATTGGAGGATATGTTTTCTTTCCTAATTCTCTTTAAGAAGACAACATAAATGTTTAGGAGGAAAACTTGTAAAATGCTACTTATGATATATAATGGAACTTAGACTCTAAGATGAGGCAGGTGTCATTTTTCCCCAGCTTTCCTACCTTTTGGAAAATGCCAGAAACTCTCCTCTCTCTCTCCCTCTCTCTCACACACAAGAAAACACTCATAAATATTAATCTTATGTCCATGAGTGAACTCACACTGTGTCAATCAGGTGCTGTTTCCTAGGCATTCCAAAGACAAAAGAATTTCATAGGAAGATGCATAATGTTTGGATTAGGGGATCTGGGTTTCGGGATTTATAGGTCACATTCCACCAATCCTTCATTGCAGGTGGCTGCTATACTGTTTCATAAAGTTCAGTTTTATCAGAGTTTTTTTTTCTTTAAATATATCATCCCCTTTATGGTTAATGACCTATGCCTGAGGCAGAAGTAAAACAGGTTAGAGGGGAAACTAACTTGGACTTAGTTATAAAAGATAAAGAGAGACTAGAGAGAGAAGAAGAGAGAGAAGAAAGAAAAGAAGATAGAGGAGGAATATAGAGGGAAAAAAGGAGACACAGATTCAGGAATAAAAGCTATATGGGGTATTTCAAATCGCCATGTATAAGTTTCAGAAACCTTTAATTTTGCTACTGTTTTCTTTCATCCTATTGCTCTTCTTATGTCATTACAAAAATATAGAGTAATTTTCCCCAAAATTAATTTGGGGCTGAGTTTTTAAAATATTGCATAGAAATAACTTTATAATCCAATCTAACTTATTAAATCTGCTTGCCTGCTTACTTTATCACAAAGTAACCTCAGAATCCAGGTGTTCATATTGTAGCAAAGACATAATCTCTACCAAAGCTGAACTTGATTTGACATTGCATGAGCAGACGACAACTGTGGTCATTTCATTTACTCAACAAAGTAGGTGAGTGCTCATAAATTTGTCAAAGCTCAATATTTATTAAAGAAATAAGAGGTAAATAAAAACCCACAAAGGGATACAATGTTGCTACCCATATTATTAAAAAGAGAATTTGTGAAGACAAATTAATTTTTAATTCATAGATTCCCTACATGGTTTGACTTGTGTTTCCGTTATCTATTAGGTTATTCAAAAATTCGGCATTAGAAATTAAGACAACTTTTTAGTTTGTGTGATTATTTTGAGATAATAACCATGGGGGTTTTGGATTTTTTTAATATCTTTTATTTGCGGGGGGTGGGGCAGAGAGAAAGAATGAATTGGTATTCCAGGGCTTGTAGCCAGTGCAAATGAGCTCTACGCATGTGCCACCTTGTGTATTCAACTTTACATAGGTACTGGGGGACTGAACCTGGGTCCTCTGGCTTTGCTGGCAAACACCTTAACCACTAAGCCATCTCTCTAGCCCATGTTTTTCTGTTTTAATATATATTCTTCAATATAACCTAGCTTTCCAATTATGTGTTATGATTTGCTTTTCATTTTAACTTACTGTGAAGTTCTCTGGTGACATCAAAAGACTTGTCACAGGACCAGCTTCCAAGAGGAACCTATGCAGAATTTCTTCAGTGAAGATGTCCCACAGGATGACACAGGCACCTCGATCTCCAGACACCATCCAACTCTGGTCCAGCTTCGAAGAGAGGCCATGTGGGTAAAGTAATGAAGTCACACTATGGTGATGGCCTTTGAGGGCCTTAGGACAGAGGGAGTCTGGAAAACGACCAAACACCAAGTAGTACAATGTTATTTTCTAAATAATTCTAAGATTCTTGTCTTACATGCATTTTTTTTTTATTTGCAAGCAAAGAGATACTGAGAGAAAGAATGGGCATATTGGGGCCTCCAGCTACTATAAACATGCTCCAGATGCATGAGCCACCTTGTGTATTTGGCTTTATGTGGGTGCTTGGGAATTGAACCTAGGTCATTAGGCTTGCAGGCAAGTGCCTTAACTGCTGAACCATCTCTTTAGCTCTTACATGTTTTTAATACCTGCTCACACATGGCTAGGAAAATTATAGACAAATCCTTAGCAGACCATCACAAAAGGTAAATGCCTTATGGAAGTCCAAATGTGCTTTAGATAAAGACCCCAGTTTTGTTGTTCCGAGTTACAATCTCTTCGAGGATGCTGAGTTACCAGCTCGTTGCTATAAATTAGCAAGTGATATACCAAACCAATGAGTGATTCATGCACTTTGCCTCTAAAGAGGCATGTTCATGACATCTGAGGCAGAGGGAGAACAAGATCACGGGATTGAGTTCTGCGTGTTGTACAGCTGAGGTATACGAAGCTCAGGTAGGCTACCCAAATTGGATTCCACGTGTCAAAACCAAGCATGGTGTCCAAGAGCAAAGCCCTGGTGTTGGGCACGTCTTCTGTTTACCTCAGGGTCAGTCACTTAGGACATGCTTACAAAACGCACAAGTTCTCTTCCCCTCTCATTCACACATGCAGCATCTGGAAGACTATGATGATAACTATCCTTAGTTCAGACACTCTGTTGAGCAGAATAAATGATTTCTTGAGACTCTGCTTGGCACCTCGTAGGCCTGTGGGCACGGGGACCTTTCAAACCAGACGCTAACAAGAACACTAGACTTCTGGCTTCCCTTCCCACTAAGTACTGCTTTTTCTTTCATCATTGGCTGAATTTCCCCTAAGTGGACAGGACCATAGCCACCTCTCTGTGTTCAAATTGAGAATGAATCCCAAAGAGTCATCATTTTAACTTTAGTTATTTCTAGTCCATCAGACAGATCCCCACTGTCTTTCCCCGAGGGAATCATAATGAGTGTTAATTCAGAAGCTATCTGTCAGGTAGAGATTTCTGCTTGCTTCCTGGATCTCAGAGTAATTCAGCGTAGATGAACCTAACACTACTACAGTCGAATCTCCTTAGCCATTTCACCTCTCTTTGCTTCGTCTCCACTGACTTCCTTCTTCCATCACCTCCCTTTGCTACGTCTCCACTGACTTCCTTCTTCCATCACCTCCCTTTGCTTCATCTCCACTGACTTCCTTCTTCCATCACCTCTCTTTGCTTCGTCTCCACTGACTTCCTCCTTCCATCACCTCCCTTTGCTTCGTCTCCACTGACTTCCTCCTTCCAGCACCTCCCTTTGCTTCGTCTCCACTGACTTCCTCCTTCCAGCACCTCCCTTTGCTTCGTCTCCACTGACTTCCTCCTTCCATCACCTCCCTTTGCTTCGTCTCCACTGACTTCCTCCTTCCATCACCTCCCTTTGCTTCGTCTCCACTGACTTCCTCCTTCCATCACCTCCCTTTGCTTCGTCTCCACTGACTTCCTCCTTCCATCACCTCCCTTTGCTTCGTCTCCACTGACTTCCTCCTTCCATCACCTCCCTTTGCTTCGTCTCCACTGACTTCCTTCTTCCATCACCTCCCTTTGCTTCGTCTCCACTGACTTCCTTCTTCCATCACCTCCCTTTGCTTCATCTCCACTGACTTCCTTATTCTATCACCTTTCTTTGCTTCATCTCCACTGACTTCCTCATTCTATCACCTCATCTCCAAATCATAAATCAGTAGCCTACTCACTGAAGCAATTTCTTGAAAGAACACTTCAGTTACTCTAATTTCCAAAATTGAAATTACCAATGTTGACAAAGTAATTCTACACTTTGGAATTTGGGCTACAGATATACCCTCATATATGCAAAAAGATAATCGGTTCTGTATTTTCCATAGTAGCCAAGGACTCGAACATCTAAGTACCTACTAACAGAAGGGTTATAGATGAAAATTTCATTATTTTTATTTATTTAAAATGAGTTCATGAAGAATGAACCAAAATTTTAATTAAGATTGACTTAAGGATATATTAGCAATATATATAGTATATGATTCTGTTTGGATAATTTAAAAAACATACTCTGGCTGGGCGTGGTGGCACACACCTTTAATCCCAGCACTGAGAGGCAGAGGTAGGAGAATCACTGTGAGTTCAAGGCCACCCTGAGACTCCATAGTGAATTCCAGGTCAGCCTGGGCTAATGTGAGACCCTACCTCGAAAAACCAAAAGAAAAAAAAATACTCTGCAGTACTGGTATATGCTTATATATAGACACAGATAAGTTCATAAGTGTAAGAAAACTATTCTTTTCTGAGGTTGTTTTTTCTCTAGCACAGGCTAACTTGGAATTTACTTTGTAGTCTTTGGCTGGTCTCGAACTCACAGCGATCCTCCAACCTTGGCCTCCCTAGAGCTGGGTTTAAAGGCATGTACCACTATGTCCAGCCAAACTGTTCTTTACAGTGACTTTTGGAAATAGACACAGTACAATCAAGCCAGTAATAAACATTTCATTGTACAATTTTCTGCTGGTACTTTTACAAGCTTTTACAACGTTTTATATTCATGTTGAAATATGCATAAATTTAACAAGTGTCAGTGAATATATTAGACCTTTGCATCTCAGTGCTACTTGTTGAAAATTAGATAAATTAATTAACTGGGGATAGGGAGACACCTATATACTGGAATTCAGATCCGTGGCACACACATAAAGCCGGGTGCAAAGTGGCACCCCTGTCTGTAATCCCAGTGCTCTTACACCAAAGGAAGGAGTCAAGAGAACCCTAAAGCTTGCAGGTTAAAGAAGCCTGGCCTTCTCAGCAGCAAACAAGATGACTCTAATTCAAAAATAAACTAAATAAATAGGACAGATGCTTCATATGGTTAAAAACCTTTGCCAGGTGCACAAAGTGGCACATGTGTCCATTTATTAAATAAGTAAATAAAAACAAGGTGAAGGGAAAGGACAAAAACCCTGTAGTTGATATATGATGTACACAGGCCCACTGTGACATGCACATGCACACAGACACTGACAGAGACAGACACACATAGACACACACACACACACACACACACACACACACACACACACATACACATACTCACCATACACACACATACAAATAAAAAAGACTAAGTAAATAGGGTCAAATAAAAATTAGTCACCTTTTAATGAACAGCCACCTTCTAGAAGTCCTGCTTTGGCAGCATTCAAAGCCTTTGTGATGAAAATCATGCCATCCTCACAGCCACATATGAGTTTGTCAAGACTTGGGACATATTCAGATGCAGTGACTACTGCCATTCCTGCCTCCTCTTTGGACCCAGAGAAATGGTCAATTAGATTTTGTGACATAGTTTGATGTTTATCAAAGTTATCTTGAAGGGTCCAGGTGGTAGTTATTGGTATCTCTGAAAGAAACATACAACAAAGGTAAGAGAGGGGTTCTGAATTCATAATAGATATTGAAAATACCAAGACACCTTCAGTTAGTAACTATGAACACTGTGCAACATTTCATGCTGTATTCATTTTTTCCAGTCTTCAACCCTTGTTATGCTTGGCTGTTCTTAATTTAAGTTGGTTTTTGTACTGCTGTGTCAGATCCATAAACTGTCATTTTCCATCTGCTTTTATGCTGGCTTCCAGTACCCGCTGAGCCATGACAAACTTTCTTCTTTGTAGCCCAAGGTAACTCAATACAAACACTCTGAGGTAACCCCAAATCAGTTCTCAGAAGACACAACGTTAGTCACTGGGCCTCTTACCTCTTGGGGAGCCATCAAATTTGGATACTGGAACATCTGGAATGTGCCACAGAGTAATTCTTCCTGAGATGCCTCCAGAGAAGAGAACTTTATAAAAAGGCTCCTTCCTTTCATTCATGTAGCCCATAACAGAACGGAGGCTCTGAGAGAGAACAGAAAGCAGGCATGACACGACATGGCCACCGTTGTTAAATGGCAAGGCAAGAATTCATAGCTGAGCTAACCCTTTCAACTTATCTGACACTTTGAAAATTTTCAAGTGAATTAAATGGATAATCTGATAATAATCAATAATCTAGAAAAATAAACTTACCAGGCAGGCTTCAAAGAGTTGGTACAAGTACCTCATCTTTACTGACTGCATGGTGCATAGGGTTTGTGCATGTCCCTACTCATGCTCATTACTCAGAGGGGCTACACACACTCATCCACGTACTCTGCATGATAATGCTACGAAGTTCACACCACTAATGTCATTATTTTGTAAGTGGGAGCAGGAGTTGAGTTCCTTCAAATGATGGAGACAGCAATGGGCTTTGAGGCCAGTCGCTAGAACTCAGGTGGCCACGTCCTCATGGTAATTCTGCCCACTAAGGATGCATAATCTCCCCACAGTCCCTCTATCTCTACATGTCAGTTATGCTTTTCTTTCTGGTGACCATTTTCACACATACAGTTTCCAATCCTGCTAGAGGCCACAGGGAAAAATGAATCCATAATTTACACCATATGATATGCATTATGTTATAATATACATAATACCCAATATCAGGCATTCTATGTATGATGCATAGCATTATCTATTATAAATAAAATTTATATAAGTAATTATGATTTTGCTAAACACATATATGACCATTAGGCACAGTGCTCTTCAAGCTACACTTTCATGTATCTTTAAAAATATTTATTTATTTATTTACCTGAGAGGGAGAGAAAGGCAAAGAGAGAGAGAGAGAGAGAAAGAGAGAAAATGGGTGTGCCAGGACCTCTAGGCACTGCAAATGAACTCCAGACACATGCACCACCTTGTGCATATGGCTTATGTGGATCCTGGGGAAACGAATCTGAGTCCTTATGCTTTGCAGGCAAGTTCCTTAACTGCTAAGCAATCTCACCAGCCCCTCTTTCATATATCTTGACACATCTGTAGTTTCCACTGTACCCCAGTGCAAAGCAGCTGCTCTTAGGCAGGCTTGTATACAGAGATTATTCAGAGGGAACAAAATGATTAAGTGATTAGTAAAACAAAACCAAGGCCCTCTTTTGATGTATAAATCAAAGAAAGCCAACTGCTGGTACAATAATTACACAAGTCTAAGAAAGAGATAGGTCCTAGTCAAAAAATTCAGGCTTTCAGGTCTGGACAATAAGTAACATAAGCCAAAATATGGCTGCATTTAATCCTCTGAACAAAGCAATGGAATATTTTTGTTACTACCATTAGAAAACTGAGACACAAAAAATAAGAAACGGAGAGATGCTAATCTCTAAATCCCAAGAAATGAGAGACTTCCAGAAATCTGCAGAAAATGTTCCAACGAAGTCAGGTAATGTACACGTTCATGTGTATGGTATGAGTTTCTGAATATATATTATACATGGGGTATACATGATTCAAAGGGCATTGTGGGGTTTATTGATTAAATAGTAATAATTTTGATAGCTATTTGAAATAGTATTGATAAAATTTGGTTGAATCCACAACTGAAATCCTCCAATGGCCTTGTAGGAAATTTACACTAGATCATTCCACTCTCTGTTTTTCTATGGAACTGAATCTGTGAGAGGCATGGAGTTACTCCACATTGCTGGTAGCAAATCTCCCCTTAGCTTAGTGCTCTGCCCTGCAGCAGTGACTCCTTGTGACCAGTATACCCACCATGCCCTCCCTCATAGTTTATCCATATGACCATTCTTTACTTGGCGCATTTATCCCTTGACCCCTCCATCTCACTTCTTCCAACTGCAAAAGGGGGCACTTTCTTCACGGGAGTACTGTGAGGATGGATATGCTGCAAAAGATAATGTGCTTGGGATGGTGTCTGGCATTTACCAGTCACTCAAATATCAACAGCTGATGAATTCACTCTACATGACATATTAAGTCTATTGATAAATTTACTCTAAAGACTTATTATCATACTTGTTATAAGATTAAACAGTGTGGGCTTAAGAGCTTGGCTTTAACCTCTGCAAACATCAGTTTCCAAATGACATCGTGGTGGCAGTTATTGTCAATGAGGTATTGCGTATGTTTGGCAATAATAATACTTCAATAAATGAAAACTGTCATCATCACTTTGTACTCTTACTCCAAACCCTCAGGCTGTTTAGATCCCTGCTACCCCCACAGCTGAGGCCTGCAACCTTACTGCTCTGGTCAGCTGGGACAGGGGAAGTGCAGTTCCTCAACTCACCAGCAGGGAAGTTCTGTCATGAGCTGTGAGCTGAAGCCAGGGGTAACACCATGGAGAGCTCATCGAAGGACCAAAGAACCTCCATTCTTTCTACAACTCTAGATAGTTCACTGATAATACAACAGGAGCTCAAAATGTGTTACTGCCAAACCTTCGGACTCTATTCTATGGAGTCACTCCTTAAAATGAGTCAGGCCAAGTATAATATATGTTTGCAGAACAATCTTTCCTAGATTCCCTGGGTTGATCAAACTCTCCTTGCCCCACAGCCTCATGGCTTGCATTACTTAAAATAGTCATAAGGGCTAAGAGTTCTCATATTAGTGAATACTGGTCCTGTTTGAACACTAAAATACTGCCTGACTTCATTCAATGAACAAAGGGCAGAAATGCACTAATCAGATCAAGTTCTTGTAATTTTACTGGTTTATTTTGTTTTAATATTTTTATTTATTTATTTTCAAGCAAAAAGAGGGTGAAATGGGTGTACCAGGCCTTTTGCCACTGAAAAGGAACTCTAGATGTATGTACCAGTTTGCACATCTTGCTTTACATGAGTACTGAGGAACTGAACCTAGGCCATCAGGCTTTGCAAGCAAGTGCCTTTTAACCACTAAGCCATCTTTCTAGTTCCCACTTCTAACTTTTAAAGTATTGGAAGAAAGATAGCTGTCTAAAGAGTTATTGGTAAGAGACCTTGGGGTATTTGAGATACGGTCATGAGTTTGAATACTTAATCTCAAACTGGTGGTACTATTTGGGAAGGCTGTGGAATCTTTAGGAGGTAGAGTCTGGCTGGAGGAGGAGAATCACTGGGACAGACCTTGAGTGTCACAGTGCAGCCCTGCTTACTGCTCTCTCCATGGCCTCCCTGCTGAGGCAATGCAGCCTCCTGCTCTCCCCACCGGCATGGACTCTCCCTCTGAGAACTGTCTGCAGAAATAAACCCTTTCCTTACATCAGCTGCTTCTGGTGGGGAATTTTGTCCTAGAAATGAGGAAGTAACTGACATAGTCCTAAACATTTATGCCTCCATATTTGAAGAAACAAAGTAAGATAACTTCTGAGTTTTTTTGTTTTTTTTTAATTACCAGTAATATCAGCGGTTAGAGCAAAAGTCCCTTAAGTGACTGTGGCTTCCAGGACAAACTGTGCTAGGTAACAATTCACTCTGGTGCTAAGAAGAAGGAAACAGCATGTCCTTTAAAATAAACATGCCGTTCTGAGTTAACCACAATATTGTTTTTGTTATCAACAACAGAACAAGGTTCCGTTGCTGGACACAGATAATTCTACAAACAGTCCTGACATATGCCATAATTCTTTGCTCAGCCTCCGCAGGATGCAGGGCTCAGATTTGTGACTAATGGATTCTTTATCAAGTTTTTGCAATGAAACTTCTCCCATTTATGCTGGAGGGACGGTATCCACTGAACTCCAGGATTCCCAGTTACTAGCTACGCTGCCTGATTAAGCAAGGCATTGCCTTGTTAGAGGCAGCAGGCACTCATCACTGACATGCCTACAATTCAGAACTATTCCTGTCTCCATAAAGTAGCCTTCTGGACATTTAACTAAGTCTAGAGGCTTTAAAAAAATCATGTAGAGTAACACTAGTGATATAAAATAACTGTGAAGATTTTTAGACTTTGTAGTTTGTCAAAGGTACAGTTTGGTCTTGTACCAAGATCACAATTATATTCTGAAAATTTCTGCTGAAAATCTTAATTAAACTGGTTTTGACAAGAAATTAAGTGAATAATAAAGTGATTTTGACAAATGTTAAGCTTTTGAAAAGTACTATAAAAGTCATTTCATAAAGTTTCAGAAAGTGGATACATCAAAATGTTACCAATGCTCTAACCAAAGGATCAAAAAGTGTGTGTGTGTGTGTGTGTGTGTGTGTGTGTGTGTGTGTGTGTGTTGTGCACACATACAGAGAGAATAAGGGGAATGAAATGTTAACAAGTGATGACATGATGACTCTGGAGAAAGGATTTATAAGTGACCAGTGTGCTAATCTCACAACTTTTCCAAGCATTTGAAAAATTTCCAACTACGATTTAAAAAAACACATGAAACATTTTTTAATCACAGTAAATATTTATGGCTGTGGCATTAGAATTTTGTCTCTTTTATTTTGTCTGACATTTGTCATTTCCCTGAAATAGATATTGTCTTGTTAATAAAGCTTAACATTAATAGATTTTTAAGGGCTATATTTCTCTTTAGTATCTATTAATAGCTGAACTCAATTTGACTTTTTTAGGGTGACTCTGTAACAAAGAAATACTTTGCCAAACAAGGGCTTTGAGGCAGTTTTTCTTGCCTTACCTTGTTTTCCTCCACAGAAGTGGAGCACAGTAGATGTGGGTAAATGGTCTCCTTGCATCCTCCTCCATCGGCAGGGTATATGCATTTGGAAAGCCCACTGCATGGGGAAAATTAAAAGCAAAGTTTAGAAATTAGGCTTCTTTATTTTTTTTTTAATCCCCCTCCCTCCCACTTGGAAAAGCCGGATGGTACCATTCAAGTTTCTAAACTCCAGTTAGAAATTGTCGGGTTAATAATTGCAAGTGACTTTCTGAAAAGCCAGCACCAGCTGTACAAGTTATACATGGCTAATCTCATTCGCCCATCCCCTGCTGTTGCGTACAAAGGCTGAGGCCTTCAGAGCGCAGAGTAAATCTTCCAGTGCCACAGTTGTTTCGTTCTGGTTTTTGATCAGGGGCCGCAGGCAGGCGTTTTCCATAATCAACCTCCCAAAGTTCATTTTCTACCTGAATGTTCTGTAGGCAGCTCCCATCTGAGCCCACCTGTTTAGCAGCTGATAGATGTAACTGTGACCGTCTTCAGTCCAGACGAGGACTCTGTGAGCAGCCAGCACCTCCCCACCAGCAAAGAACTGCCCCTCTCCACTAACTTCAGTCCACAGAAGGGAAAAATCACAATAGTCATAAACCTAGGCGACAGTGTTGATATTCATTACCAAAAGCTTGTAACACAATCTGCTTATGTCATGAACAAAAACTTATGTGTATCAAGACTTAGAAGGCAATAATAACACAATGACATAGGAAGTATTAGGAATAGACCACAGTCTGTACTCATGGATCAAGACTGTTTTTTTTTAATTGATAGCATTTGCTAACACTAATTTTTTTTCACATTTATCCTAAGATAGGATTCATTGGATAACATTTATCTGAATGTATTTTTCTACACTATTCCCACCAATCATAAAAACTTTATATTCCCTTTTGTTGTTTGTTTCATTTCTGAGGCAGGATTTCATTCTAGCCCAGATTAAGCTGGAACTCAGTCTGTAGCCCCAGGCTGTCCTCAAACTCATGGTAATCTATTTCCTCAACCTTCTGAGTACTCTGACTAAAGATGTGGATGAATTTTCAGGTACTGTATTGAAAATAATTCAGAAATAATTTCTCATTATAACTGTAGTTTGTTATTGATAAAACATCTTGAGGAACAAAACATCTTTTTACAAGAAGTTGAAAACTGACAAGCCAGGCATAAAAAACAAGTGATTTTATGTCCTAACAGTATTATCTTTAGCAGTTTTTTCATATTAAAATCATATTCTTATCACTTTTGCACAGAATAAGAGAAAAATCACATTGTCTATCTCTGGTATTTACACTGTTATTGTGTAATACCTTCCAACATTTAGAAAATACCACCAGCAGGAGTCTCTCTGTATATGTGCAAAATCGTATCATCTGGCAGTTTAAAGAGCCGAGAAACTTGGATTCTTTTTCATAGACGTCTTGCTTTTCCTTCAAAAGAAAATAAAACATTTTAGTACAAATAATAGAAAATACATATATATGCATAAGCTGTGCTACCATTAGCCCAGTATAGATCATAGCATCATAAGAGGAAAAGTACCTGAGTTTCCTTTGAGTATTTTGAAATAAATGTTATTTTGCAAAATAAGCCTTGAGCAGAAAATCCTCTAGAACCCAAGGACACTCCCCACCCCCGCTCTCTCTATATATATATGCACACATATATATACATATACATACTCAACCAAAAGAACAATCACAGGGAACCATGCAGGATGCTGAGAATATAGACACAGTCAAAAGACAAAACCAAAAAAACAAAGATGTAAACTGGAAAAAAAAATTCTACAATATCTTAATTGCTAAGACCAAAACACAAACTGTGAAGTACTTGAAAAGATGTAAGGGTTCAACAGAGGAACAGAGAAGAATGAGCCCTCAGTCAGATTCCTCATAGTATCACTGGGGGTGACTCTACATACATAGCAACATCTAACACAATGTCTGGGCTCCTCAATGAAGAAATTCCTGACAACTCCCTTGGAACAGCCAGAACAACTTTGTCCACACACAAATACTGCATCTTCACTTTTGTGCATTCCTCTGCTTCTTGGTCTGATACCAAGAAGTAATTGTGTAATACGGGAGTCACTATGAAAGTGGCCTCATAGACATCCGCCTGTTACTGTTTACCATCCCCTACCTTCCAGAAGAAAGTGGCTATTAAGCTGGAAGGAATAAAAGAGTCATTCTGCTGTGGTTGTTTGAATTAAAAATGTAAGTTCTGGGCTGGAGAGATAGCTTAGAGGTTAAGCACTTGCCTGTGAAGCCTAAGGACCCTGGTTCAAGGTTTGATTCCCTAGAACCCACGTTAGCCAGATGCACAATGGGTCGCACATATGTGGAGTATGTCTGCAGTGGATGGAGGCCCTGGCATGACCATTCTTTCTCTGTCTCTCTCTTTGCCTCTTGCTCTCTCTGTCTGTTACTCTCAAATAAATAAGTAAAAATAAACAAATTTTTTAAATGTAATTTCTTTCTCTCTCTCTCTCTCTCTCTCTCTCTCTCTCTCTCTCTGTGTGTGTGTGTGTGTGTGTGTGTGTGTGTGTGTGTGTGTGTGTGATTACAATCACTTATATTATGCAAGGAAACAAGGGTGGAAGGGCACAAGCCAAATGTACCATGACAACCCTGGGAAGATGGATGTGGGAAGTAAATGTAGGTGAAACTCCTACCTTTCTATGTCACATTTAAACTTTTCACTATAAGCATGTAACACCCTTATAATTTTAAGACTGCAATAAGTGTGATTGATATAAGGGAAAGAGAATGGTTTGCAAGCCCACCTGAATACTATTGATGGATGAGGAGAGGTCCCACACTTTGAGCTCACCAGTTACAGATACCACCAACAGAGAATCTTCTACAGAAAGAACAGAGATTACACATATACTAACACTGCTGGAACTGGCTGCTGTAAATACCATTTTATATTATTTTTGGATGTTCACAGAGCTTGGAGATAGAATACACTCAACATTAATTTTTCTAAATAAAAATTAATATTTCTTATCACACTCAATGTTGCATTAAAATTTCAAAGTGGTCCCTGGGTAGACAGGGATACTAAAAGAATAACAATAGTAACCATTACATGTAGGTAATATCCATCTTATTCCAGAAATAACTATGGAGCAAGCTTCTACTTTCTCTTGTTATCACTCAGTACAGAAGTTGAATCCTCATTACTACATACAAATAACACAGCAAAAAGGGTCAAGAGCCCAAAACAAGACAAAGCAAAGGAAAGGAACGCAAAACAAATGCACAAAACCCAAAAGATACTGCCTGTCACTCACCACAATCAGTACTGGGCTGTGGAAACACCAGTTTTCTCTTTCCAGTCATCTTAACCTCTCACTGGCTTTCTAGTGATTTGGATCTGGTTTATGAAGCTATGCCCAAGAACATATGTGATCTGTTATAAACTATATAGAATACACCATCTCATGAGCTCATGTGCTTGAACACTTAATCCCCAGTTGCTGGTGCTGTTCTAGAAGGCCATGGAACGTTTAGAGGGTGGAGCCTGGGGTACATGTATACACGAGGAAGTGTGTCACTGGGAATGGGCCATGAGGGGATACAGCCCAGCTCTGCTTGCTGTTCGGCTTCCTCCTTGCCAGTTTGACGGTGGGACGCTGCTTCCTGCTCTTGCCATGCTTTCCCTACCACAGTGGACTCTACCTCTGGAACTACAAGCTGAACTAAACCATTTCCTTCTTTATGTTGCTTCTGGTCTAGGGTTTTGTCCAAGCAGAGAGAAAAGGAGCTGATACGGCAGGTGAACGAACAGATGGAATGCCTAGATGGCCCAGTGGTGTCAAGAACACTTCAAATGTCAGTGCACAGCCTCTTAGTGCTATGCAGCACCCAACCGTCACCTTGAATTCTCACGGAGTGCACGATGCATAGGCACACCATCCAATCGGGAGACTGTGATGACATGAAGGTGTGGACAACAGCCAACGTTTTAGCATCAATTATGAGGACATCTTGATACTCTCCACAGCAAAGAAGCCAGCCTTCCCCTGTCATTCGGGATGAGCAGTGGTAATACTACAAAACAGAGCTCACAGTAAACCCAATGATTATCAGCATCATCACAATCTTAATGTGTTGCAAACCTTAAATTTTAGTCTTGCCTTGTACTTAAAGCACTGAACAGAAGAACAACTAAATTTTTCTTTGTTATTTTTGAAAATTTATTTTACTGCTATTTTTATTTTATTTTGGCACGTGTATCCATGTGTGATGTGTGTGTGCGTATGTGTATGAGTGTTTGTATGCATTTTGATACATGTGTGCTTGTGAGTGCATGGAGTGCATGTGTGGAAGCCAGAGGTCAACAGTGGGTGAATTCCTCTGTCTCTTTCCACGTTGTATTTTGAGACATTGTCTTGCAGAGAGTCTAAAGTTCATTGGTTCCACTAGACTAGCTGGCCAGAAAGTTTGGGGATCCTCTTGCCTCGTGCTGAGCTGACACGTGCACACATGTGCCATCATGCCCAACTTTGACATGGGCATGGGGTATCTCAACTCAAGTCCTCATGCGGACACAGCAAGCACTTTACTTCCTGAGGCATCTTTAATTAGTCCATACTTGTGCACTGTTGACTGCATTCTTAAAAACTTTTTGTTTACTTTTATTTATTTATTTGAGAGAGCCAAACAGAGAGAAAGAGGCAGATACAGAGAGAGAGAGAATGGGCACACCAGGGCCTCCAGCCACTGGAAATGAACACCAGGCACGTGCTCCCCCTTGTACATCTGGCTAACGTGGGTCCTGGGAATCGAGCCTCAAACCAGCATCCTCAGGCTTCACAGGCAAGCACTTTACCGCTAAGCCATCTCTCCAGCCCTAACTTTGCATTTTAGTATCACCTGCATTCCATCATTTTTTTTCTGGAGAAACAGGGAGTCTTTTACAAGAAATATTACCACAAATCATGGAAATCCCTTACTTACTTCTCTAGTGCTTTTTATAACCAAACAGCAACATCAAGCCCAGGGTTTATACCCTAGCATTATTTATGCATATTAATAGAAATGAACACATTTTAAGAACCTTTGAGAAGTTCTTGTGCCCCATAATTTTATAAATGGCTTCTGTTAGAGACCAGACCATACCTTCCACCTATCCCGAGCTCTGTGACTGGGCAGATCAGTTCAGAGCAGGAGTTTGTGAACCCTGTGAAACAGACATCCAGAGCAAAAACAATGCAGGAAACACAAAACGTCACTGTCAGTACCAAAGGATGGTACAGCTGCCATGTCTGTGTCTGGAGTCCATCTACCAAAAGCTCAAATTCACTGCTGGTGGGCGTGTAAGCTGTGGCAACCATGAAAATCAATATGGAGATTCCTCAAAAACTAAAACTAGAGGTGGGAGAGATCACTCAGTGGTTAGGTGATTGCCTATAAAGCCCAAAGACCTGGGTTTGATTCCCCAGTACCTACATAAAGCCAGATATACACGTGGAGCATGCATTTGGAACTTTTTTGCAGCAGCTAGAGGTCCTGGTACACCCACACATTCTCTCTCTCTCTCTCTTTCCTTGAAAATAAATAAAATTAAAAAAAAATTAAAATAGAACTACGATTTGAACCAGTGTCACCATTCCTGGACATATATCCTGAAGACTTCATGTCTATCAAAGAGACAATCGCACATCCTTGATTATTGCTGCCTAGACATCCATCAACAGGTGAATGATAATAAAGATGTGGTGCTTACACACAATCGAGTCTGATTCTGCCATAAACTAAAATGAGATTATGGAGCTGAAAAATCTTGTAACAACTGAGGTATCCCAGGATCAGAAAGATAAATACCACATGTTCTCTCTCATATATGATCCCTAGGTTCTGATTTTCGTATGTGTGTATTAAAGTGGGAGTCAGAGTGTGTAGATGCTAAGAAGTAGAGAAGGGCCCATGAGATGGGAGAAACCATGCTTCAAAGGAGGACAGTAGCGAGGAAAATACAATGCATGTGATATGAATGTGGAAGGGTTAAACAGGGATGGGCCCCAGGGCTTGGGGAGGTAGAGGGCTAACCAAAACTAAGTAGATATGAAAATGTCAAAATGAGAACTGCTACTTTGTAAGCTATTTTTTTAAATTATTTATTTATTTATTTGAGAGCGACAGACACAGAGAGAAAGACAGATAGAGGGAGAGACAGAGAATGGGCGCCCCAGGGCTTCCAGCCTCTGCAAACGAACTCCAGATGCGTGCGCCCCCTTGTGCATCTGGCTAACGTGGGACCTGGGGAACCGAGCCTCGAACCGGGGTCCTTAGGCTTCACAGGCAAGCGCTTAACCGCTAAGCCATCTCTCCAGCCCTTTGTAAGCTATTTTTAAAGAATAAGTCATTCAAAAATTGGAAAGTAGAGAGGTGGAGAAATGGTTCAGTAGTTAAAGGTACTCTTGCAAGGCCTGATGGGCCAGGTTCAGTTCTCTAGTAACCATGCACAGCCAGTTGCACAAAGTGGTGTGTGTGTCTATAGTGTGTGACAGCATGAGGCCCTGGAGCACTGGTGCTCACTCTCTATCTTCCTCAAATAAATAAATAGATAGATTAAAAAATCGAAAGCTGAAAGTGGAGATACATTTCAGTAGTACAGCACTTGTACAGCAGGTGTGAGGCCCTGGACTCAACCTTCACCACTGAAAAACAAACTCTGAAATGAGGAAATTGATCATGATGACTATGGTTGTCTCTCTTGTACTTTCAGAAATAAATAATTCAGAAACTAGGGACCCATCCACCAAAAATATTGGTTAAAATTTCTGATGATGTAGCACTTGCATAGCATGTGAAGGCTTTGGGTTCAATCCCCAAGCCTGCAAAAAGAATCGGACAAAATTAGAAATTTAGGAGGTGAAACTTTTCTGCTTTATAAAACTACACATCATGAAAACTGAGTCATGTGTGCATGTAAGTTTTGTGTCACTCAGGAAATAATAAACAATGTCAAAATTATTTTTAAAGATACACAAATGAGATAACCAGGGGAAAATGTCACTGAGAGATTATCTTTTAAGAGGGAAGAATGCAGGACTAGCAGATAATGGCTAATGACATTTTGTTTTCATGAAGTAATAGAAGTAAATACGAGAAAAGACTATCCCCCTAAGACGTTTCTTTCAATGTGGCGATCACTAATGCTATTAGTGAGTTTTAGCCTCCAAAAGAGTCCTGAGGAAGTGTGTGTACTCACGCAGATTGCTGTGTGCTTGTACGGAAGTGTGGCCTTCTCCACGCACTGGCCACTGGTTACATTCCACATACACATCTCCCTGGAAAACAGAGCACTTCGTGTTATTCTCTGTCATTTCCACACAATTGCCTGGAATAATTTTTGAGCCAAGTTTTTCCTTAGTGCAGCACTGAAATGCAACCTAATCGTTTATAAGGCTTTTTGTTACAGATTACTGGGCAAGAAAATGTTGTGGTCATTAGCAGGGTTGACATACTCTATCTGTGCCTTTTTGTTTGGGTAATTACACCCTGCCTCTTCAGCCCGCACAACTCGCTTTAAGGCCATCACTGCCTCTAAGGGCGATGGTACAAGAATCTTTCCATGGAAACAACATCCTGTGGAAAATGGCTCATTTGGCTGATCTTAAAGTACATATTCTGAGAAGCTCATCTCATCAAGTTCTGTTATCTAAGAGCAGACATATCATTGTTGTAAAAACAAACAGTGCCACCAAGAGGCTATCTTTGGTCTATCACTGATACAGTTTATTTCTGTGCCTTTTTCCTGGTTTGAAATCATCATTTCCGCTTAGTACGTAGAAAGTTCTCATTGTTTTGAAAACTTCCTTGACTGAATATGTGTTACAGATATAAACACAGTCTATAAAGTGATGCTACAAAATACCCAGGGTTAGGGCACTGTATCTGTAGGGTTTCTGTGAAAAAAAAAAAAAATAGAAGGACTGAGTCAGCATTGTTTAAAGATACATTTTTATACTAGTAGCAAAGGCCAGTAAGTTAAAAAGGAGATATAAAGGGAAGAGAAAGGAAGGGAGGAGGGTACTTAATAGGTTGTTATTGTATATATATAAGTACAATGATTGAGATGGGGAGGTAATATGATGGAGAATGGAATTTCAAAGGGGAAAGTGTGGGAGGGGAGGGAGGGTATTACCATGGGATATTTTTTTTATAGCCATGAAAAATGTTAATAAAATTAATTAAATAAATAAATATTTAAAACAATAGGGCTGGAGAGATGGCTTAGCGGTTAAGCGCTTGCCTGTGAAGCCTAAGAACCCCGGTTCGAGGCTTGATTCCCCAGGACCCACGTTAGCCAGATGCACAAGGGGGCGCATGTGTCTGGAGTTCATTTGCAGTGGCTGGAGGCCCTGGCACGCCCATTCCCTCTCTCTATCTGCCTCTTTCTCTCTGTCTGTCTGTCGCTCTCAAATAAATAAATAAAAATAAACAAAAAATATTTTAAAAAATAAAAATAAAGATACTTTTTTAGTTTCGATGGTTTCAACACATAGGTAAAACTTTCTCCATAAGAAAAACAAGCAGGCAGACAATATAGGAAATGCAAAGCAAACGAGCTGCTGATACAACGTTTTATACGTATTCAATCATTTCCAGGTGTTTTGAAGTGTTTATTTTGCTCCTGTTTTTCTTTTCAATCCCTGACAGTCAAATGGTCTAAACCAACTATTATCTACTTCAGGTGATTTAAATTCCTATTCTCCTCCACATCCCAAGACATTTAGCAATGTTTGAAGATTTTATTTTTTCCTGGTTGTCACCACTAGGAACACACTACTGGCACCTAGTGGGAAAGTCGGGAGGTGCTGTGATCCAACCTATAATAAATATAATGATTCCTCACAACAAAGGAAAATCCAGTCCCAAATGTCATTTATAATGAGGTTGAGAAAGTGTGTTCAAGATATAAAGCCAAATATTCATAGTTGTTTCCCTTTGTCTATATCCCATATTACTCTGAAAAAAGATTGAGGTAACCTACAGAGGCATGAAATTCTATAAAACAGGAAGGGAAATCTCTGTGTATTTGTGCTTGGGTGTGTGTGCAGGCACACACACATACACACATGCATGCAGGGAAAATAAGATTTTAGGAAATATACAAATTTAAAGAATATATGAATGTATGAGATAAAGTAAATAATGCATCTAAACAGTAAATATATATATCTCTAGGAAAAAGAAATAGAATTTCAAGCAGCCAACAATATAAATTATTAAGTCTATACAGGACTGAAATTTGCCACTGTAATTTCTGACTTGATATCCATCAAATATCATGTGGAAATATTTCACAGCTCATTCTTAGTATTCCGACCTCAGGGCGGCTGTCAGGGTCCTGGGGAGCATCGTTAAAAGAAGCTCTTGGTGGCTGGTCTATTCCTATGCAAGTTTATTTCCAAACAAGAATCTCTCTTTTTTTTTTTTTTCTGGGTTTTCGAGGTAGGGTCTTTCTCTAGCCCAGGCCGACCTGGAATTCACTATGTAGTCTCAGGGTGACCTTGAACTCACGGCGACCCTCCAACCTCTGCCTCCCGAGTGCTGGGATTAAAGGCGTGTGCCTAATGATCAGTTTTTTAAAACATCCATGGCTAAGCCAGCCCTAAACCTGGCTAAACAAATTACATGATTCAAGCTTGGAGCCTGTGGACCAATAAATGCTTCCCAGTAATAATAATATTTTCTTCTAAGTTTTCCATACCTGTACACTGTGCTTTTAGTTGCCTGAAAATGTTTGCAATTTAACTAGAGGTCTTAGTCCCATTATGTAACTGAGATGTCAACCATGCACAAATTTTTTATGCTGTTTGTCCCACTTTTCTTTGATTTTTTTTTTTTGCTATAGTCTTTGACTTAAACATTTTTGTTTCATGCTTTATATATTCCTTATCCTTTTATTTACATTTCTGATGTCTGCCCAGAAATTCAGTGTGCATATAACAAAACCCCAAAGTCAATCAGCACTTTGCCAGCCTCTATAGCTAGAGATGCAGAAATCTGATTACTGTGGACTAGAGTCCCATATGTGTGGAGACAGGGAGAGTGGGTGAGCATACACACTGCACCTGGTGGTCTGTTTACGTGTCTTAGAAACTTGCTGGGCTTTGTTCGACATTACTGCTACACGTCTTCCTTCTGAAATCTTTACTCTTTCTTAAATATTTTATTTATTTGCAGAGAGAAAGAGAATGGTCAAACCAGGCCTTTTAGCCACTGCAAACTCCAGATGCATGTACCACTTTGTCCATCTGGCTTTACATGGCTACTGGGGAACTGAAGTAAGTCATTAGGCTTTGTAGGCAAGTGCCTTAACTGTTGAAACATCTCTCTAGCCCCTGAACTCTTTATTCTTACTGAAAAATATCATTTAGTATTTTGTTACTTACAAAGTCTGCTGATAGTGGGACCCTTAGTATTTATCTTGAATGCTATTATTTTTCCTCAACTTAGAAAGATTTTTTTTAATTGTGTGTGTATGCATATATAAGTGTACATGACATGTGGCATTCATGTGGCCATCAGAGAACCACCTCAGAGTTTCTGTCCTATCTTTGTACCTTGTTTGAGACAGGGTCTCTTGTTTGGATAGTGCATACTCAGTCTATCTGGCCCTCAAGCTTCAGGATTCTCCTGTTTCTTCCTCCCTTTGCCATAGGCATGAGGGGATTATAGACACATTACCACGTTGCATACCAGTGACACAAACCTAGATCAGCAGGCTTAAAAGCAAGCTCAGACCTATCTCTCTAGGCCCTGAAAAATAGTCTTAAGTTTTATATAGTTCTAAGTTGAAAGATATGTTCTCAGTCCTTTACAAGGGAAATTCACTATTATCTAGTCGTCATCTTTCTGTCAGAGAGCAACCTGGTTTTATTTCAGAGCCCTTCACACATAATTTGCTTCCTACCACTGCCCAGTTTCGGGATCTTCTTGGTCTTCCTATTGTCCTCTCATGAGGTTTCTTGATGTTTATTTCTTTCATTATTCAGTAATTCACAGGAATTCCTAAATGTGAGGATTTTAGCCTACAAGTGAATTAGAACTTCAAAAAAAAAAAAAAAAAGAAAGAAAGAAAGAAAAACTGAGTCATGAAGCAAACTCCATGTCCCTCTCTTCATCTTGGAGGCAGAGGTGTTAGACCCACCATGTCTACCTAGGGAGCCTCACAACTGAACACACATTATTTCAGAAATAATAAGGCCAACCCAGCAAAGATAATAACCACCAATGGATTAAGTGGGTTTTCCAAGTACCCAGTGGCTAGAGTGTAAGCTAAGAATACCTTCATAAATTTTTATTTATGTTGCTTGTTTGTTTTTGAGACAGGGTCTGATTGTATAGCCCAGACTAGCATCAAACTCTTAATCCTCATGCCTCAGCCTCCCGAGTGTTGGAATTATAGATCCACATGACCAAATTCATCTTCTTAGAAGTGTCATGGCATAGCTGGCTCAGTTGTGGGACTTTTCAAATCATCTTAGCAAAAGAAGACAGAAATTCACACTCAAACCAGACTCCTGGGCTTTGAAACCCCACACAGCTAAATTCTTCCTTCATGAATATGTCTGTTAGTGTATGCTTCCCTTTTGCAGCTATCCCACTGTGGCAAAAACCTCCAACCGCTACAATTTAGTTACTTTTCAGATCCATTTCTCACTTAGCTAATAAGTTTTTCTCAACTCTAAAAGTAATCCCAGAAAAATATTCACCATGACGCAAATTCTCTGGAGTGGGAATAAACTTCCCAGCATGACAACAGGTCTTGTGACAGTCCTGACACATCAAGGTGGCCGGCAAATGTTACACACTGCAGCAGGGTGTTTCACTTCAGGCCTCTCCACAATTCAGCCTAAGTGCAACACCCTATTGCTTTGTTATAAGGTATGAGAGCAGATACCACTTTGGTATCGGTTCTACTGGCTTTTGTATGACACACACACACACACACACACACACACACAGAGAGAAAGAGAGAGAGAGAGAGAGAGAGAGAGAGAGAGAAAGAGAGAATTGGCATGCCTGAGTCTTTAGCCACTATAACTCAACTCCAGACTCATGTGCCACCCTGTGCATGTGGGTGACCTTGCATTTGCATCACCTCGTGCATCTATCTGGCTTGTGTGGGAACCTGAGGAGTTGAATATGAGTCCTCAGGCTTCACAGGTAAGTGCCTTAACAGCTAAGCCATCCCTCCAGCCCTCTACTGGCTTTTTAAAAACGTATATTTTATTTATTTATTTGAGAGACAGAAAAAAATAGAGACAGATAGAGAGGGAATAGGTACATCAGGGTCTCTAGCCACTCCACATGAACTCCAGGTGCATGCACCACCTTGTGCATCTGGTTTTACATGGGTACTGGTGAATAAAGCCTGGGTCCTTAGGCCTTGAAGTCAAGTGCCTTAACTATGGAGCCATCTTTCCAGCCCATTAAAAAAAAAAAAAAAAACAGGACTTTGTTGACCTAAAAGTTACAAGCTTAGGCCACCACACTTAAGTTATGCAATAGGTAAGGACTGAACCTAGGAACTTCGCCAGGCAAACACTATACCAATGATCTCCATTCTGCAGCCTCATCATAGCTTTTATAAAAGGAAAGGATAGGAGAAGGAGACAAAAGTCCACACAATTCACCTACCCGTTTTCAGCAGCACTTACAACATAAGGCTGTTTAGAGAAGTCTCTTGCTCGTGCTAAACATGTGATTGAAGCTGAATGACCAAAGAGGAGTTCCTTAGCTGAAATCTGAAAATGAGGAGAAGACATGTTTTAAAAACTCTGAGATGTTTGAAAAGTAAAATCAGGGCCTGCTGGTTCCAATCTTGAGTTCCAGCAATAGGATGGCTCAGGTACGAGGATCACTGTGAGTTCCAGGTTAGCATAGGCTAGAATGAGATCTTGTCTAGAAAACACAAAGAAGGGAAAGAAGGAAGGAAGGAAGGAAGGGAGGGAGGGAGGGAGCGAGGGAGGGAGGGAGGGAGGGAGGGTGAAAGGGAAGAGAGGAAGGGGAGGGGGAGAGAGGAAGGGGGAGGGAGGGAAGGATGGGAGAGAGAGGGGAGGGGGGAGGAGAACTGAGAGAGGAAGGAAGGAGGCAGGGACAGAGGGAAAGAAGGAATGAAGGGAGGGAGGAAAGAAGGGAGAAAGGAAGGGAGGGAGGCCGAGTTGGCGGGAAAGAGGGAAGGAAGGAAAGAAGGGAAGAAGGAGAAGACTATAAATACTGACTGGGAAACTCTTTACACGGTGCTATTTGTGCACAGGAGTTTCAGGTAGACTGACAGACAGCTATCAAAACCCAGAGAACAATAAACTACCAGATACAAGGACTGGGTTGTCCATGACTTCTATTTGTTTTGCTCTAGTGGCCACCATGAAGCTCAGATGACCACAAGACCTGCTTTACCACATCCAGGTTTTGAATACAAATAAGCCAGTGTTGGTGCTGATTATACACAAAATATCCCCCAAGTAATAACAGCATACCAACATACAAGTTTTAAGTTGAGTATGGTGGCCCTTGCTGTAATTCCAGAATTTGATAGGCTGAGGCAGGAGGGTCACATGTTTGAGGTCAACCCAGGCTAAAGAGTAAGACCATATTTCAAAACAAAACAAGCATGTTAAGAGATCAGACATGAACTTTGTTTTAAAATAATATGGGAAAGCATTAAACTTTTTGCAGCTATTAAAACAGCTTGTAGGTGGTGGGAATGTAAATTAGTAAGGCAATTTTGAAAACAGTATAGAAGTTCCTCAAAAAAGCTTTAAAAAACTTCAGTACAGACAAGGTATCCTATTTCTGTGCACATAAAAAAGAAATTAAAACCAGTACTTTGATGGGGTGTCTGCATCCCATGTTCACATTTATTTTAGTGACATTCACACAGATCTCTCCATATAAACCATCTAAGTGTTCACTGAGAGATCAAAAGGATAAAGGAAATGTGGGTATACATGCAGTGAGATATCTAGCCACCCACCTGTGACCACATGGCTGGCCCTGAAAGAAACCATGTTAAATGAAATAGGCCAGCACTCAGAAATAGATTCTGTGAGATCGCACTGATCTGGTAAACAGTCAGCCCTCACAGAGGTGCAGAGCAGGACAGGTTGTCAAGGGCTGGAGAAAAGGAGCAATGGGCAGACATTGTTCAAAGGTTCAAAAAGTGAGTTACACGATGAATGTTTGAGGGATTTACTGTAGGAAGAGCAACTATAGTTAATGCTATTGTCTTGCTAAACATGTGATTGAAGCTGAATGACCAAAGAGGAGTTCCTTAGCTGAAATCTGAAAATGAGGAGAAGACATGTTTTAAAAACTCTGAGATGTTTGAAAAGTAAAATCAGGGCCTGCTGGTTCCAATCTTGAGTTCCAGCAATAGGATGGCTCAGGTACGAGGATCACTGTGAGTTCCAGGTTAGCATAGGCTAGAATGAGATCTTGTCTAGAAAACACAAAGAAAGGAAAGAAGGAAGGAAGGAAGGAAGGAAGGAAGGAAGGGAGGGAGGGAGGGAGGGAGGGAGGGAGGGAGGGAGGGAAGAGAGGCAAGGGGATATAGCTTGGTATAGTGACTACTTTCAGCACATGTGAGGCCCTGGCACTGCATGAGAAAAATAACACAAATGACGCATGAGTGAAATTTGCTAAGGAAATAGTTCTCCTCCCCCTCCCCCTACTCCTCCCCCTCTCCCTTCTTCCTCTCCCTCCTTCCCTCCCTCCCTCCCTTCCTTCCTTCCTTTTGTTCTTAGCAAAAAAAAAATAGAAAATAATTGTTCTCAACATACATGGTAAATCTGAATACCTAAGTAAATATGATTTTTTCAAACACACCTTAATAAATCTAAAAGAAAAAGACTTACATTCTATTAGTCATAGACCAATAGCCATGGCAGACTTTTTAAATATTATATTTTATTTCTAAATTACATATATCTTCAAATTTAAGATGATTCTTATTTGCACAAAATAAAGAAAATAAGAGATGAGTCACAAACCTGGAGAAATATTTGCCCAAGACTTATCTGTTACGGGGTTATTTAAAAGTTAAAGAATTCCTTAAAACTCAATTGCCTCAATGAAACAATTTAAAATCTTATTAATATTCAGAAAAAGCTAGAAATGATGTGCACCAGTAATCTCAGCACTTGTGAGGCTTAGGCAGGAAGACTGCTAATTGGAGGTCACCTTAGGCTAAATAACAAGACTCTCGAAAATAAAATATAAAAAGAAGAGATGTGATTTTTCAAGGAAAAAAAAAAAGTAAAGAACAAGAAAGAAAGAAGTCAACAGCCTGAGAAAACAGCTCCTGGAAGAATAGTATGAGCCCGTCCAAAGAAGCCCCACATGACACACCGTATTAACATAAAAACCAGGATGAGAGCTCACTTCATGCTCAGGAGGATGTCCAGACCCAAAACGCTGAATGGTAAATGCTAGAGAGAGAGTGCAGAAGGTGGGGCTCATCTTTGCTGGTGGGAACATGAATGGAATGGCCATATCAGAAGGGAGTTCAGCCACTTTTTATTAAAATGAACATATGTTATAAGATCCAGCCATGACACTTATTAGCAGTTACCCAAATGTGCTGAGAAATAGTGTCCACACAAAAACCTAGACACATTTATAACAGCTTTACTCATAACTACCCAAACTGTGAAAATCTTCAGTAAGTCAGTGAACAGAAACTACAGCACTGTTCATCAATCAACACAGTAAAATGTCTAATGCTAAGAAGAAATGGCTATCCATGCCGGGCGTGGTGGCACACGCCTTTAATCCCAGCACTTGGGAGGCAGAGGTAGGAGGATCGCAGTAAGTTCAAGGCCACCCTGAGACTACAGAGCTAATTCCAGGTCAGGCTGGACCAGAGTGAGACCCTACCTCGAAACCCCCCCCCAAAAAAAAAAGAAAAAAGAAATGGCTATCCATGAAAAGACACGCCCAAACCTAAATTCATGTTACCTAAGTGAAAGAAGTCCATCTGAAAAGTCTACTCACTATCATTCTGTCTCTGTAACATTCAGGGCAAAGCACAGTGAAGAAGGTAAAAGCATTAGTGTTTGTCAGGGGCCTGGGGAAGCAGGAGGGGCATGGATTTTAGTTCATTAAACTAACCTTTAGTATACCATCAGGTGTGTCCAAACTGCAGCACACAGGCCACATGCACCCCAAAATGGCTATGAATATGGCCCAACATGTTTACAGATGACAACATCACGTGCTATGTCAAAAGATGGGACACCCCTGCATGGTAGACATAAGGCATTTGTCAAAACCCATAGAGTGTTTGTCAAGCAACATCAGGAGCACCACTCACAGTGTAGGTCTTGGTACCATGTTGCCTAAACTCAGTGCTTTCGGCCAATCCCTCACTGCGGTGCGGCACAGCAATGAGAGGACCTTGGAGAATGGAGAGCAAGGAACGCTCTGCACTTCTCAGTGTTACTATCAACCAAAAAGCGTTTCAAAACTTAAACAAGGGGAGTGGGGAGATGGCTGAGAAGTAAAAGGCATTGGGTTGCAAAGCTTACCACCCTGGGTTCAGTGCACCAGCCACCCATGTAGAGCCAACACACCAAAAGTGGTGCAAGCATCTGGTATTCCATTTGCAATAGAAAGAGATGCCTATTCTCATTCTCTTTCTCTCTCTCTCTCCATTACACACATATGTATGTGTGCAAATAAGTATTTAAAAATAAATAAATAAGAATAAACTCTTAAAGTTTTAGAACACCTAATTTTAGGTTTTTTACTCAGAAAGAATAAATTTTCTATATAAAAAAATAAATTACTACTTATACTGTCAATGAGTTTCTCCAATATAATAATTTTCAAAGTATCATAATAATAGCAAATTCTTCTATTATCTCATGTCTGAAAATTTATATGCTATTATTACTTGTAAAAACAGGATTTTAAAATTTAAAACTATGAAGAGAAACACATAAGGTCTCCTTCAATGAATAATATACACATGATGGATCAAAAATTAGTTTCAATTATTTGAAAATGTCTTGTGGGTAATAAAAAGATCTATACGCCAAATGAATGAATATCCACTAAGTTTTCTCTGAACTACACAGGCACATATGAGAATCAAATATATCAATGTGATTAAATTATTCCATGACATAATTGTTACCTTTCTTCATATCACTTCTATCATAATCAAAATTATTTTAAAAGACCAGATTAAAATTTTAGACTTACAGAGAGGGAATTGTGATGGTGGGGTAAAATAAAATAAAAAAAAATCTAACAATGCCTTTTTTGGGAAAATTCAGAAGGTTCCATTTCAGAAAACCAAATACAGTATTGGTCACTGTTACTTTCACATTTCTGGGACAAAACAGTTGACAGAAACAGCCTATGGGGGAGTAAATTTATTTCAGCTTACAGTCTTGGCGAGGAATTTCACGATGGCGTGCCAGAGCAGACATGGGGCCTGGCACACATCTCTTGCTTGTCTGAGTCCTGGCTTCCCTGCATCTGTGGACAAGCATTGAAGTGCGCACCCATCCCCTCCTAAGTAACTGGTTACTCTGAGATACTCAGAACTTACATTGCCTTCTTTTCATCCCTGGGAGAACTCCCTAATCTATTTAATCCTTTCACAAATAAATGTTACATATTATCTTCTAAACAGCCACACCCATTTTCTAAACCCCAAGTCTGAATAGTGTCTCTGGCTGTCCTTGCTCCTTTGCCCCACATCCATTTGCTGTTTCAGTCTTTTCCATTGTCTCTTTTAGGTGAGTGCCTCCCATATTCCCACTGCCAATGATCTGATTCCTCTCAATAAGCTGAGACCTCCTATACACAGCCCTTGACCTCAGCACCCTCCTTTTATCCTTTCATCAGTTCCCTCAAGATGAAATATTTCTGCTTTGCCCACATACTATTGACTCCATTTATATGAATCCCCCTGCCTTAAATTCCTATGCACCCCTTAGAATACAGAAGACGCTATGATCACAGGCTACATGGATAAACCTCAAAGACATGATGGTAACTGAAATAACTCTGGCACAGAAAGGCAGATTCTGTGTGATCCTGCTTATGGGGAGTGGGCACTGTACCAGGTTCATAGCCAGAATATATCATATATACACTACTCAATACTTAGTCATATTACTGACATTTTTACAATGTCTTTGTGGAGAATTTCCCACACACAAAGTTCATCTGGTCCCCAGCTTATATCTCCTTAAAGGCTGTCTTTTCCTAGATTAAATTCTTTCACTGGGCATCTTAACTTCTCCATGATCAAAGGAAGTAGTTACTTTCTCACTGCTGAGACAAAGTATCTGAACACAAGTAGTTGATGAAAGCAAAACTTTTATTTCCAGCCAGGATTGCATTCCTGAAGGTCTGGATGGAAGCTCCTTTGCTTTGGGTTACCACCTGCCCTCTGGAATATCACTACCACTAAGCCACTCTCCTTCCAATTCGTATAACCAAAGTGTCTAAAGATAGCATCAAATGTCTGTTGGGTTGCAAAAATATCTTTCTGTTAAGATCTACTGCTCTAACCCCAAGCAGAAATCTTATTCCTCAGAGGAACAGAGCAGAACTTCCCAAGTACATAGACAAACTGTGCTTATCAGTGTCTGCTTAGGGTTCCCATGGAGGCACAAAGTAAGCTCAAGTCCTTTCTCTACTACATAGGCATTCCTCTTTACATGAACTCATGATTAGCTAGCATTCAGGATTTTCAATATGCACTCAACACCCATGCTGAGCCAATGCTGACTACACACCAGGAACATGGAGAAAAGATGAGGATACTAGGATTCCGAAGTGCTTAAGCTTGCAGTGAGCTACACATTACTAAGAACTACTTCAGCCAGAAAAATAAGATGCTTTGACATTCAAAACTCTAGTAAGACACTTGAACCATTTAGGAGTGAGTTTAAATGATAACCGAGGACATGTTTCCGATTCAGATGAACCACCACCTTCAAAATACCCTCCTTGCAATAATGTCCTTTCCTGGGCTGGAGAATTGGCTTAGCAGTTAAGCGCTTGCCTGTGAAGCCTAAGGACCCCGATTTGAGACTCGATTCCCCAGGACTCACATTAGCCAGATGAACAAGGGGGCGCACATGTCTGGAGTTCATTTGCTGTGGCTGGAGGCCCTAGCATGCCCATTCTCTCTCTCTCCCTCTATCTGCCTCTTTGTGTCGGTTGCTCTCAAATATATAAATAAATTAACAAAAAATAAAAAATAAAAAAAGATAATGCCCTTTCCTTCCTTCAAGAACTTTCAAGAACGCCCAGCTGAGCTCGTCTGCTGTGCCACTCTTGGCAGTGAAGTTAGAAGAACTATTCAGGGATGGGAGATGTTAATTAATTACACTATAAAATAGAATTACAATTAATTGTTAATTTGGGTTTTAAAGTGACAAATTTTTAAAGGCTAAAAATAGTCTCTGGTCTTTAAAAGGCTTCTTAATGAGGGCAGTATCCCTTAAGTACATCATTAGTTTAAATGTTCAAATTGGGTCTAGAGACTGTTAGAGTTAGGCAAATATCTATTCCAATATGTTAAATGTTTATGACTTGGGACAGAAACAATTAATTGCTAATCGATGGGCCAAATCCTAGGCGAGGTCAGGATCTGAAGTGGGAGGACGACAATAGTAAATCAGATGTAAAACATTTTGATGTGGTCTGTAAAAATCACAGGAAAGCAGAGACTAAAGGAATAGCAAGAAGGCCAGACCAGCAGAGACGCCTAGATAATTAAGATATTACTCATTTAGTTAATAGTGCTTTGTTTAGATTAATGAGCCATTATTTTGAGAACTATACTTACATGCTTAGAGTTCACTCACTTAGGGCATAAAATAGTAAAACTCAGCATAGCTTAAAGGTCTGTAGCAGCTAGCTTGTGAATAACATTAACAATATTCATAATTTTCAAACACGATCTATGCCTGTTATATAATACTTTTAATCTGACTTCATCAGTAAAACCAGCTTATGACTTTAGTGAGCATCTTTTCCAACATCATAGCACGGAAATAAGCTGAACTTACTAAGTGAGTGTTCTCACCTTTCACGCCGTTATCTTTTACTCACCTTCAGCTCAGGGGACAGGTCCCAGAGGCAGAGCTGGCCCTCCTGACTGCCGGTCACAACTGTCCGCTGGTCATCTGTAATCATGATGGCGGTGATGCTGTGGGGAGGTGCCCTCTTCCCCCACAGTGCTACTGCCTGAAGAGCTGCCCTCATGTTGGAGGACTCCTGGATATGTGGAGAAGGGGAAAAAAATGCAGTCAGCTTTCCAGACTTTGGAGGAACTCATACCTATAATGTCAGCAATCAGGAGTGTTGCCACAAATTCAAAAGGTCATCCTCAGCTAGATAATAAGTTTCAGGTCAACCTGGGCAACAGAGTGAGACTTTGTCTCAAAAAAAATAAAATAAAATAAAGAACTAGAGATACGATGGCTCAGTTGTTCTGTGCATGCCTGAAGGACTGAGAAGGCCAAAGAGCTTAGAACTTGATCCCACATAAGCCGTTGGACATGACCTTATGCATCTGTACCCCCTAGAAAAAAAACAGCAAGCTCCAGGACAGGTAGGAGACTCTGGCTCAAAAGAGAATAGGCAAAAGTGTGATCTAGCAGGACACCTGATACTTTGCTGTAGCCACCAAATGAGCACATGGGGCATATACATGCATACACGATACATGCCACTCCCTATCCCTACCACACAGGCAAAGCTAAATTCATCCTTTCAGTAATTAGACATAAAAATTTTGTGAATGGGTTAGCTGGCTACATTACAAGTGCATTTGTATGGACTCAAAGTTAATGAGTAGGTCTGCTTCCCCAATCAGTAGAATAGAAGTCAATGTGATGGCTAATCCTGTCAACTTGATGGGACTCAGAAGCACAGAATCACTATGGAGACAAATCTTGAAGCTCCTTTTGGAAAGAGTTTTCAGAGTATGTGAACTGAGGTGAGAAGATCCATAGTAACTATTTATGGGCTGGTGTCTTGGAGTGAATAAAAGGGAGAAAGCAAGCTTAGACAACAGCATTCACATCTACCTGTCTCTCTCTTTCTCTCTCTTTCCCTGTCTCTCTGCTTCCTAACTGTGCTTCACACTTCTGCCACCATGACTCTCCAGCCATGATGAACTGTATCTACAAAATATGAACCAAAACAAACCCTTCTTTCCTCAAGCTCCTTTTGTCAGGTATGCCACAGCAGCGGGAAATGTAATTAATGCAGGTAGCTAGCAGAGAATGCCGTTAACATGGGTAGCTAATCACTGGTGGTAGAACATTGAAGCTGATGCATGGAAGAGGAACAGGGCAGCTAAGACATGGAGGAAGAATGGCTTTCCCTCCAACTCTGGGTTGCAGATTTGATGCCAATGTGTGGGGCAAAGATAGTTTTCCCTCCACACCCAGCTCCACACCCTGAGGTAGCTTCATCCCAACCTTCCCCAGAGCCCAGCCAGGCTTCTCAAGAATAGAGCTGTGTTCATAGCACACATTGGAAACAGGTTTGTAGACCCTCTCCAGAAATGGCACCATGTTTAAGTAGCATTCCCTACAGCTCCTGAAACTCACCATTAAACACAAAGCCTCCTCAATTAAGAACATTGTTTCCCAGTTTTCAAAGATTCTTGTAGGCCTGGTGATCACAATTCCTGTCATATTCATATTTTATCATTTTATAATACTTCTGATTTATTTTGAATGTGCTATCTTCCTCAACAACAATCTTCAAGGACTACTTTCATGCATCAATAGTAGTAATGGTGAAAAAGAATATGTAATTATTTAAAAAAAAAGTTTTCTTGTGTGCCACCATTCATTAGGTTTCGGGTATACTGGGCAACTTATGTTTTCTCCAATTATTTTCTTAAATCCAAACAATTTGAGGGTTTAATATAGGAATATATGTTTAATCTCATGAAGTACAGAAAACATTGAGAAGGTAGGAAAACTATTTCCTATATGAACTTTGAGATATCAAGAAAATGAAAGTTTCAGTCGAGTAGGATTTCTGGTGCAAAAAGTACCAATAAGAAATTAGAATGGGGGCTGGAGAGATGGCTTAGCGGTTAAGCGCTTGCCTATGAAGCCTATGGACCCCGGTTCGAGGCTCGGTTCCCCAGGTCCCTCGTTAGCCAGATGCACAAGGGGGCGCACACGTCTGGAGTTCGTTTGCAGTGGCTGGAAGCCCTGGAGCGCCCATTCTCTCTCTCTCCCTCTATCTGTCTTTCTCTCTGTGTCTGTTGCTCTCAAATAAATAAATAAAAAATGAACAAAAAAATTATAAAAAAAAAGAAATTAGAATGGTATAGCTCATGTTACTTAAGGTGATTTGTTATGGTCCGAAGAGATGGGTCAGAAGTTGAGAGCATGGGCTAGAGAGGTGGCTTAGCAGTTAAGGCACTTGCCTGCAAAGCCACAGGCCCCAAGATCCACATAAGCCAGATGCACAAGGTGGCACATACATCTGGGGTTTGCAGTGGTTAGAGGCTCTGGCGTACCCATTCTCTCTCTCTCTCTTTTTCTCTCTCTCCCTCTCATAAATAAATGAAAATATAAAGAGAAGTTAAGAGTGCTTCTTGTGCAAGCTGAGTACCTGAGGTAGCCTGAGAGACTCTCAAGTTATATCCCTAGAACCAACATAAATTTTGGACATGGCCACACACATCTGTGACTCCAGTACTGTAGGCAAGCAAAAACCTGAGAGTTGCCAGAGCCTTAAAAGCGCAGCAAACTTCAGAATTGGCAAGTCTCCAGTTCAGTTAAGAATGGGGTTAAAAAAAGTTACAGAAGGAGTGCCCAACATTCCCGTTCAACCACCTCAGGCAAGCATATGGGGTGTTTTATGGTCACATATGCATGCAAATTTCACATATACCCACCCAACCCACACACATACACACTGCATTACACACACAACAGACAAAATAAAATTTTCAGTCACTCATCTGCAGGTAGCTAAAAGACAATACCATTACCATGAGCAGCTAATCAATGGAGGAGCTAACCCATGTGTGTGTGTGTGTATGCGCGCTCAGCACATGAGTCACAAACTGGTAGTGTTAATATATTCACTTGTCCATTGCTGGAGGTAATTCAGTATCTATGTTTTCTTGGTTCTCTTCTTAGTGCAATATGCAAGTCTATCTAGTCTATAATAGAAGTATAATACTCTTTTTATGAGAGAGAGATAGAGAGAGAGAGACAGACAGACAGACAGACAGACAAAGTATCATTATATTGACCAGAATGGCCTCAAATTTACAATCCTGCCTCAGCCTCCCTACTGCTGAGGTGACAGATTTTAGGCATACATCACCCTGCCTGGTACCATAACTTTAGTATTCTTAGGGCCATACCAAAGCACTATGTAGCCAAGGACACATTCTGACCACTGTAAGTCTTTATTTTATGGACAACTTTCATATATGTACATGATATATTTTTGTCATGATCTCCTCTCATTCCCTTCTTTTGTGCCCCTTTCCCGTCACCCAAACTGAAATCCTTTTCTTTCCATCTAGTTTGTCTTCTATTTTCATGTTTTTTTTCTTATATTCCCTCCACCAATGCCCATGAAGGAATGTTGTGCAGGTAATGATAGCCACTGTGAGGCCTTGGATACAGTGGTCATTCACATCCAGAAGACAGTGTTCCAAAGCACTGCTTCCCATCCTATGCTCTTACACTCTTTCCACCCCCTTCTGCAATGCTCCCTAAGCCTTGGGGGTTGTAAACATTGAAATTCTGAATAGCAGAGCTGCACATATTAATCATATTGGTAATTGAACCTGAGAGTTCGGGGTTGCAACAACACTGAAACCTGAACTTACACCTCTTTAGCTTAAAACAAAAAGAGGTAATGCATAAAAATATATGGGTATGAACACCATATACACATATATACATATACACACATATACTAAATATATACATACATATTCATATATATATATATATATATATATATACACATACATACATATGGACTTATTTGCAATTCTGGTTATAACCAGAAGTACGAATAAGTCTAGGAAAACTCAAGGGGTAAAATCTGAGAAGATTTTGAAAATTAATCTACTAAAGACTGAAGCTGGGCTAGACTGTGGCCTTTTTTTCGAGAAAAATATGTGTGTGTATAATGTGACAGATATGGTGGTGGTGGTTGTGCATGTGCATGTGTGTGTGTATGTATTGTGTAATGTAATATGATGTGGTAGTGGTGGTGGTGGTGGTGTGTGTATGTGGTATGTGTGTATGGTGTGTGTGTGTGTCTGTGTGTGTGTGAGATGTACACACATGTATGTGCCCATGTGGTATCCTGTGAGCTTGACTACAGTGGCCTGAAAGGAACAACAGGTTCCCACTTCTATTCCTGTTCCAGCTGAAGCAAAACCTTCCAAGTGTAACCTTGTTCAAGGAAAGAGGAACTACAAAGAATGCCTCATTAACCTCCAAGAAAATAAGGAAGCTGACTTCCAAATACCCAGACAAAATTGTGCCAGGCTACAACCACAAATGGGTGTGGGAGTGAAAATAAATTACTGTATATAATGCTGCAAACCCCATGTGAAAAAAATAAGCGTGTTAAAAAAAATCTTCCTAAGTCAATGAGACTATCTAGAAATCTGTTTCGGACACTATGGTCATGTTAGAATACCTGAAATCAACAACAAGCAAACAGGCCATGTCAACTCTGTTGGGGGATGGACAATAGAAGCCAGTGTGGTAGTTGTCATGAAGCCAGATAAATATTTACTCTATAGTCCAGCCAGCCACCTCTAGGGCTTACCCAGGAAGATGGAAAAAGAAACAAGTTTATAGAAAGATTGCTACAAGTACAATCTTATTCATAATGGGTCAAACCTGGAAACAAATCAAAGGTCAATTAATAGGTAACCAGATAGACCAGCATATCCACACAATGGGATACTATTCCATAGCAGAAATCAATGGCCCATTGATTCACACAACATGAATGTGAAAATAATCATATCAAGTAAAATGAGTGTTCAAAAACAGTAATATCATATGATCTTGTGAATTAAGTCCTAGAAAATTCAGATTAGCCCACAGTAGTAGAAAGCAGAACACAGGCAGATGATTGCCTGGAGGTAGGAAGAAAACACTGAAGAGTGACGACACAAAGGCAAATGTGGAAAATTTTGACTGCAGTGAGTTGCTTTGTTAGGTTAACTATGGTAATTCCTAAAGTGTATGCATATGTAAACTTCAAATTCACATTTTAAAATTTACACATGTATTTGTGTATACATATATATTATTACATATATATGACTTACATTTAAAGTATTCAGTATATCTGTTATACTTCAGTAAATTTTGCTTTTACTTGCTTTTAAAAAATATTTCATTTTGTTATTTGCATGACAGAAAAAGGAAGAATAGGTGTACCAGGGCCTGCTGCTACTGCAAACAAACTACAGATGAATACACTTTGTGTATCTGGCTTTATTTTCATTATTCGCATGTACTTTGAACATTATTTGTACATATAGGTCCTGGGGAATCAAATCCCAGGTTGTGAGGCTTTGCAGGCAAGTGCTTTAACCACTGAACCAGCTCTTCAGCCCTATTTATTTGCTTGCTAGCACATTCTGGAAGACCCTCAAACAACTAAGACTGAGCAAAATTCCTATAGAAATAGTTAAGAAAAATAGTAAATAAATCCACAGTATAAGTAATGAGAACAATAAACCACAGGGAAGTATGAGTTTAGCACTCTATGAACTAATAATAAAAAATAGCCTAAGATTTAATGTGAAAAATAACAAACATATTAATAAATCACTATAAAGGTAAAGACAATTAAAACCTTAAGAATAAACATCCTGCAGCCAGTCCTGGTGACACAGACCTGTAATATCAGCTACTTGGGTGGCTGAGGCAGAAGGATCTCAAATTCAAGGCTAGCCTAGGCAATTTAATAAAACTCTGTGTAAAAATTATAAATTAAAATTAAAGAAGGGCTGGAGAGATGGCTTAGCGGTTAAGCGCTTGCCTGTGAAGCCTAAGGACCCCGGTTCGAGGCTCGGTTCTCCAGGTCCCACGTTAGCCAGATGCACAAGGGGGCGCACGCGTCTGGAGTTCGTTTGCAGAGGCTGGAAGCCCTGGCGCGCCCATTCTCCTTCTCCCTCTATCTGTCTTTCTCTCTATGTCTGTCGCTCTCAAATAAATAAATAAAAAATTTAAAAAAAAATTAAAGGAATGTGGGTATAAGGCACTGGTAGAATTCTTGCCCAGAATGTGTGAGGCCCTGTGTTAAATCCCCAGTATTCCAAACAGGACAGATTATAGTGAGATTTTTCCAAAAGAAACAAATACTCCCTGTACAAATAATGAAAATAAAGCAAATCTCAATTCTGAGGATAATAAGAATGGTCTCAAGTAAAGGGAGAATAACTGACTTTAAAATAAATTTCAGGAAACTGCCAACAAGGAATTGTAAGGAAATCAAAGTTGTGGAGTGAAAAGAATCAGAGCGATATTAAGAAGTCTTAAATGGGATGGTCGAATATTTGTCTAACATTAGCTCAAAAATTAAATAGAAACTTTCCATTCCTATCTGACTCTACACTAAAACCATCAGGTAGAACGGTGCAGGAGTGCAGTACCAGCTGTCAAATGGGCGGCTGCACTGGCACAGGTTGGGGAGTGGGCGCCTCAGGAGGCTGCTCCGGGCACTCTACCACCACCAGTCCCAGGAGAGCGAGAACAGCAGGGCACTATTGGGCAGGCTGAAGAGGAATGTGGGGCTGTCAGCATGTTAGAGTTGGAGAAAAATGAAGGAGGCACACATCCCATGAGATGTCATACAAGACGTGTCACAAACTTAGGAGGTCTGCACCAGATGACCGTGGACAGGTGGACTCCATGGAGAAAAAGCAGATTCCCGTGCAGGGTGAGAGGGAGTTTCCCACATGGAAGGTCAGAGTCTGAGCAGGGTTGCAGAGGCTCTCACGTTGATGCAGGCCAGTCAGGGCAGCAGGAAGGGGAGGGGCACAGCACAGGCTTGGCTAGCTCACAGCAGAAGTCCAGGGAGAAGGAAAGCTTGCCCTAGGAGACATTCAGCATTAGAGCTCTGGGGGAGGAGGGGCAGGAGGGCTACTACCCAAAGGTGCAAACAGACATGGCAAAGGAATACAAGATGTGAGCAGGTGTTCATCCACTCGAGAGGTGAACTGCGCTGCAAGGACGGTGAGAATAGAACGCAGAGAGAGAACAAGCACGTGAACTTCCGATAAAGGAGCGTGGCGAAGGTCAGTAAATAGACTGATCAAGTAGAAGGGGTCATCAAGCCAAATAGCAGAGAAGGAGCACAGGAAATATACAATGCAAAGTTAGACGCATATTCACACCCAAAAGTTTCAGAGATTACCATAGGTACATGTCAATACATCATTCAAATCACAAAACACCATCCAAAAACTAAGTAAAAATTTAAGTTACTTCTTCTCCAACCTCCATTAATATGCAGAACACAAAAATTAAATGTATTCCTTCTGTAAATATTCAGAATTTAAAAATATATCCCAAATAATCTTTGAGACACCAAAACACAATAAAAATTAGATGTGATTGAGACCCTAAGACAATGAAGATTCTGTATAACAAGACTTGCTAAATTTAGGGGTTTTGTAATTAAATGGGAAATTATAGCTTTCATTGTGTACATTAAGAAGGAACAAGGTGAAAATTAATTAGTGAGTTAATTATTAAAAGTAAAACCTTATATTTGAATAGATGTGGATCAACCCAAAGAAAGTAGAAGAGAGCAAGTCAGAAAAAAACACAAACACACAATATTCTAAAACAACAATATAGAAATCAAATCCAGTTCTTTGAAAGACAAGCTAATATGAGGCAATCTTTGACAAAGAAGTAATGAAAGATACCTACAAGATAATATACAGAGCAGGCATGACTAAAGTTAGTACTTCAGGTAAAGATATTGACAATATATTTAAAAACTTAGAACACTGAGTAAAATAAGTTATGTAGGAGACATAACATACTAGAATTCAATGAATTTGATATACAGATTAGAATATATCTGTAAACATTAATCACAGAATAAAGCTCACAATCTATCTATATGTAACACACTCAGGTTGTCAGAAAAATAAGGGGGAACAGTAATTTTGGGAACAAGCAGATACACACACATACACATTTGGACACAAAGATAATTCTATATAAATTTTAAGTATACTGACAGCCTATTTAACAGCTAATATACTAAAAGGAATGGATTTAGAAGGGAAGGAACAAGAAGCAAACAAGAAGAGGTGTGTCATAACTTTAACCAGAAGCACGCAGGGAAAGTGACCCACACCAAGCTAATCAAACCACAGAACTCATCACCAGAGCCACAACATCCCCAGTCTTTCATGTGATAGGAAACTAGCCTCAAATCTTCAGCACAGAACTACAGACTAGGACAAAGACTGCCCGTCATGGGCATGGGCATGGGTGTGACTGGGCAAAGACAGCAGTCCAACTCATTGTCCAAGAAGCAGGAAAGCAGAACACAGTCGTTTGACCTACTAAGACAAACAGTTAAGTAGATAATGTTTTATACATCAGGAAAGTTCTCTTTGGCAGAAAAGCTCACTCCAGTGAAAATCACTTGGCTGTTGTGCAAAGTGAGGATTACAGAATTGCTAGAGGGGCATGGGCATGTCTTACCACCTGCTACTAAGAAACATCTCGGATCTACATAACCTTCACCACAGCATCTCATGCTCCCACACAAAAATAGCCACAGTTACCTTATGATCCCACATTTGACTTAGCTCATGTGTGTTTCTGGCCACTAAAAAGAGACAGAAAAGGCAGTACCCATGGTCATATGGCTCCAGAGAGAAGTGGACATTTTTGTTTATGACCAAGGCACACTGGCTTTTGTCCAGACTCACCTGCCACCTTTGAAACCTTTGTTGTTGTTGTTGTTAGTATTATTTTGAGGTAGGTTCTCACTCTAGCCCAGGCTGACCTGGCTCTCTGTCTTAGTTCCAGGCTGACCTCAAACTCATGCCTCCTGAGTGCTGGAATTAAAAGTGTGTACCACCATGGCTGGCATGAAACATTTAATGTAGAAAACTAGTGAAAGAAATTCATCAATACTGTGAGGTAGAACCACAGTAGAAACAAATTTGGGGTAACATTGGGTAGGGAATTAATATGTTTGCAATGATTGACATTATACTAATGATAAACAATTCCTACAGTGCATTAATAGACCCCCTAATACTCTGAAAGATCGGCTGCTCTTGTTTGAATCACCACAACACTATCTATCCAATGACTGGTATTCTGAATCCTCTGTAAAATCAAAATCTATACCTTGATGTTCTCCTAATGAAGAAATTACCAGAATGACTGGCCCTTAGTGGGTACGTGCTAAATATTCATTTGACCAAGCCTATACTGATGGTTCATTAATCTAGCTTTGTGTTACTTTGATTGAGAAATGAATCATTTTAATTTTTAAATATTTCATTTTTATTTTTATTTATTTATTTGAGAGAGAGAGAGAGAGAGAGAAAGAATGGGCACACCAGGGTGCATCATGCATTTCTGATTAAGCATCATACTTAATGCCCAGATGACAATGATTTGGGAGGTAGAGTCTTGCTGGAGGAGGTGTGTTGCTGGGAGCAGGCTTCCGGGTGTTATAGCTCAGCATCTCCTTGCTAATTCCTGCCAGGTGTTGTGGCAAAAGGTGATGCCCAGCCTCTGCTCTGCCATGCTTCCTGCATTGATGAAACTTCCCTTGAGACTATAAGCCAAAATAGACCCTTTCTTGCCCTAAGCTACATTTGGGTGAGTGCTTTGCCCCAGCAATGAGAAGGTAAGTGCAACAACCTTCTTATAAAGTATGGGGATCATTTCCTAATCATTGTTATACCCCTTACAGGACCTGAAGCTCAGGGCACTGAAGAAGGACAATGATAAATACTGAACAAATGCTTCTCTTCATTATATTCAAGCTCTTATCTGAGAGGGGAGGAAGGTGATTAAGGGTGTGAACTTAAAGACAGGCTACATTGAAATAGGAATCACCAAATTCTTTTAAGCTTTCAAGACTTCATCTGTGACATGGGTGCAGTAGTGGTAGCTTTCCCATAGGATTGCTGAGATAATAGAAGGACATGGTCCATAAACTGTGAGGCAGAGAGTCATATCAGGATATTGATGCTGTTTCTTTGATCTTCATTTACATATCTTGAAATATAGAGGCTAATATTCACAGGCCAAAGTTTCTCATCATCACACTTTTGCATTTTTCTATATCATATCAAATTCACTTTCCATTGATGTATGTTGTCTGAGAACAAGGGCTTTGGCTTCTGTCTCATTTGTTTATTGCTAAATTTTCAGGGTCTAGAAGAGGAGTGAACAAAATCAGCCCTCAGGAACTATTTTCTGAAGTCTGAAAATTCACATGTAATATTGCATGCGTCAATCTATCTGAATATTTACAAGTGTTTAAATAGGTAGCAAAATATAAGACAGTTGGAGCTTGTAAAAATAAAACCATAGTGCTGGGGAAATGGCTGAGAAGGTAAGAACACCTTCTGTGAAAACCCAAGAGCCTGTGTTCAATCCCCAGCACCCATGTAAAAAGCCCAGCAAGGTCATGATGAGAAATGTGGTCTAAATAATACTTTTATTCAATTGCTTTCTGAGATAGGCTGGCCTTGAACTCACTTTGTAGCCTAAGGCAGGCATTGATTTTTTTTTCCATTCCCATTGCCAGGAGCTAGAATAACAGATGCCACCAGGCTCTGCTGCTCCAGGTAGCTATAAGCTGACTATGATTCTGAGAAAATAAGTGGATTTCACAGTAAGGAAAAAAAAAAAAAGAATGATGTAAAAGTAGCACACTAGAAGTCATGGTTTTCACCCTTCTGTTTGTTTATAGTTTTTAGTGTGTGTGTATGTGTGTGTGTGTAGTAAGTGCACATGTGTGTACGTATGTGTGTGAAGGCCAGAGGTTGACATCAGCAATCTTCTTCAGTTTCTCTTCACCTTACTTTTTGAGACAGGCTTTTCACTGGCCTGGAGCTCACTGATTCTGCTTGACCAGCTATAACAGCAGATCTCAGAGACCCTCCTGTCTCCACCTCCCAGTGTACTGGAATTATAGGCACATGGAATGCCTGGCATTTTACATGAAACTCTGAACTTTGGTCCTCAGCTTGTGTGACAAACACTTGACCCATTGAACCATCTCCCTAGCCATTATTCCTCTCTATAATTATTATTGTTGTCATAATTATTATTTACAGTCAAAATAAAAAGGCTCCAATAAGTTCTTATCTCCCCTAAATATTTGAGAATTAATAGCTATTAATATAAATATCAAACTATAAATATATTTATAAATATGAAAATATCCAATAGAAATATATTCTAAAAGACGTTTTAGTACTTTTTGAGCCCAGGTCTCACACATGGTAGGTAAGTGCTCTATCAACTGAACAGCAGCCCTAGCTCTAAAATGAAATCTAAAAATATAAAACAAGTAGATTCTCTAAGGTGGAATCTCTGTGGTGTGTTTGAAAGAAGTATCCCTTTTCTCCTTCAAATAATTATATGTCTAGACAAGTTTGAAAACCTCAGGGAAGGGCTCACAGACCTCTATTCCACAGCCCTCCATTTATCATCATTGAAACTCAGATACAAATACCTGCTGATATGTCAGAATGTCTGAAAGCCATGGATAGATATTTACCCTTCAATGATTTCTAAATCTGGGCTACTTACATGAAATTTAAAATAAATACTTCTCTTGCAGAGCAAAAAATAGACATTAGATCAGAGGCTTACTGTGAGACAGGTATGAAATTACAGACTGTGTCTTGAAACACAAGTTTCCCACCTTATGAGTCTCTGTTCACATGCTAAGTACATTTCAGATGCTGGTGAGACATGTTATAACAATACATAAGCAAGGTCATCAGTATTTTACTATACAATAAATATAGATACTGAAATAATTACACAAATATGCACAGAACTACTGTAGTCTTAAGTAACTACCAATAACTTCCCAACAAAAACTTGTGTGTTCCCTACTTTGATACCATGGTTACTAGGAGGCGCCTTCAGGAAGCTCCCTACTGGCAGACAGAATCCCCCCTAGTTATGCAGCTGCAGCACTCATATCTCACTGTTCTCCAAAAGAGACCGTAACCTTGCCCATCTGAACAGGCAGAAGTGGGATGAGAACATGGATAGGCATGGAATGACCTACAGCAAGTAGCTTGACACTTACCAATCCTCTCCTTTTAGTGTCTCACACTTCCTCATAGATAGATTGTATCCCAAAACCTCTTTCATATACCTACAGGTGTGTATGTATACATATAGAATCTTGTCATTTCTCAAAAATTATGTTAGAGATAATAACTAAAGAGCCTATTATAATGCTGGATTTGATACAATTTAATTTGATATAAAGACAAATTATATGTGTATACATATATATATACACTCAGGATCAAATTACATACATACATATACATATACATATACATATACATACATATATGTATAAAAACTAAGATATATGCCCAACAAGACCCAAACTTCATTGATGACATGTCTGAAATGTCTGCCTTTTTTAATTTCAGCATGTCTGTTTCTAAATAAGATAGGTTTCAGGGCTGGAGAGATGGCTTAGCAGTTAAGCGCTAGCCTATGAAGCCTAAGGACCCCTGTTCAAGGCTCAATTCTCCAGGACCCACGTTAGCCAGATGCACAAGGGGACGCACACATCTGGAGTTCGGTTTGCAGTGGCTGGAGGCCCTGGTGTGCCCATTCTCTCTCTATATCTGCCTCCTTCTTTATCTCTCTCCCTCTCTCTCTCTCTCTCTCTCTCTCTCTCGTTCTCAAATAAGTAAAAATAAACAAAAAAGTTGTTTTTTTTTTAAAAAAAGATAGGTTTCAGAGAGTGTTACTTGCCACTGGGTTTTACCCATTTGAATTAAAAGTTGTGAATACTTTAACTTTCTAGAAAAGTCTTATGCAATGAAATCATAAGGCTTTTCCCCTTTTGCCTATGACTTTTTAACACTGGGGACAGAACCAACAGCTTTGCACAGGCTAGGCAAGTATTTTACCACTGGCCATACTCCCCCAGCCCTCATGCATATTGTTTAAAGTTGCAGGGACAGGCTGACACCCCTCCATGAATCTTCTTAGATGAGCACAACTGCCTTCTATAGCAATATCTTCAGAATTACTCCTGTTCTCAGGATTTTGATAGCAGCTTGCTGGTCCTGCCTTCTGGAAGCATGATCCACTCTGATAGAAATTAAGAGCATGGGAGCTTCCTGAAAATAAAGTTGCACTCACCATCCATGATGGCAGTGACTCCAGGATAAGCCTCCTATCTGAACTGACCTGCAGAAAATCATATTTTAGCGTTGAAAGACTGTCTGTCTATTCTAACCTCTGAGGAACTCCTAATCACCTTGTAATCATAACTAGGTCATATTTTAGGGTTGAAAGACTGTCTGTCTATTCTAACCTCTGGGGAACTTCTGATCACCTTGTAATCACCGCCAGGAAGGAAACACTCTGGGTGGCTATAGGTCATGTCTGCTGCAAAGGATGGGTCTGTTTGTCTTCCGTGTTCGTCCTTACCCACCAGCAGACTGCCTGCCACAGAGGTGACATTCACTAAACCTTTAAGTCACTATGTGAATATTCAACCTGGACCTTGAGGATGTGGACTTTAAAATGTGGATGTAAACTTTCACTCAGAGGAGGAAGTCAAGCAATGTTGATTTGACTTTCCCAGGACAGAGAGCCTCCTTGTCCTATTAGGATTTACATTCTGAGGAAGTTATCTCTTCTTCAGTCACTGAAGAATAGAAATGTACACTGGTTCCAGGTTCACCTAACATTGTATTTATCATCTCTATTATTTTAACTCTCAATATGCCTTCGTATGGGACAAAGAAGAGAGGAAAATACAATAGAATGAACCAGATAATTTTTTTCTCTTCCTCTTCTATTTTAATAGCTAAAAATTGATTTTTTTAAAAAAATTATCAGTTTGTATGTATAATGTGTGTGTAATTATGCTCATGTGTGTGAATGTGGGCATGTCTGTGCCATAGTCTGTGAGTGGAGGTCAGGGGACAACCTCGAGTCTCAGTCCTCACCTTCCACCTTGTTTGGACAGGGTGCCTTGGTCAATGTTGCTTATGCCAGACTGCTTGGCCTGTGAGCCTCCCATCTCACTGCGGGAGGGCAGGGGTTACAGACACTCACCAGTATGTGTCCAACTTTTTACATGGATTCTGAGGACCCGGTCAAGTCAACAAGCTTATGCAACAAGCACTTTACCCACTGAATTATAAGTATCACTTCTTACTGTATGGAACATGCATATAAGATATTTATCATCTAAAATAAAAAAACACAACTGGATCTCAGAGGCAGCTCAGAGCCTCTGGTGACACTAAGCTGAGGTCAACAAGAAGTGTTGGTGATCATGAATTCATTTTCCTTCTCCTTCAGGTAAGGAAATGAAGACTCAGGTTATTTGGTCAACCCAAGAAAAGAGCAACAGAGGCAGAACCAGAGCCTGTTCTTCTAACAAGCTATCCAGAGCCAAGATGACACACTAGAAAAATTCGGCAATCAACTAAGGAAACTCCCAGATTGTTGTTGGAGCGGGAGGAAGAAGTTAGGCAAAACAACAGTAAACCTTTTATCCCGCTAGATTCTCACATAGCCTCCACCGGTGGCCTTTAAAGATGGACTAAGACTTTCTGACGCTGTCTCCATAAAGATAGAACCATGCAGACCTCAAAGAAGGACAGAAAATATGCCATTACAGCTCTGAGCCTCCAGCCTACCTTTATCTCCTTTCCTTAACACATTGTTCTCACCTTTCTGACTGGTCTGAGGTCAGTGGGGTATGGAGCAAGAGGCAAATGTGGGTCTGTGGCTGGACACTGGAATTTTTAACCTTGTCATAAATAGCTTTGTTCAGAGACACACCCAGGTAATGAGTCCTTCCCTGCCTGGCCTCACAAGCAGACAAGTCTAGAACCTTCTGACTGACAACAACCAACCATACAAAAAAAAATTAGGGGGATAAAATCCTTACCTATGACTTCTGAATGTTTAGAATATCCTTCTGACCACAGTCCACACCTGTTAGGAAAGTAAAAATGGTGTCCATTAACAATGTGAGCTTTGGGATATCAAAGACCTGAGCTTGGGTCTCAGCTCTTACTTTCTAGCTGTGTGGTCTTTTGAAACCCACTGCTTCATGGAGAAGATTCTCCCTGACTTCCTGCAGAACTCTTAGCCACTGAACAGGATAAAAGTCAATTCCCAGGCTGGTGAAATGGCTTAGCAGTTAAGGCATTTGCCTTTGAACCCTAAGGACCCTGGTTCATTTCCCCTGGATCCACATAAGCCAGATACACAAGGGGGCACGTGCATCAGGAGTTCCTTTCCATTGGCTGAAGGCCCTAGTGTGCCCATTCTCTCTTTCTCTCTGCCTCTTCCTCTCTCGCTCTCTCTTTCACAAATAAATAAATTAAAAAAATTAAAGTCAATTCCTTCAAGGTTTTCTTTTCAAAAAGATAACTCAGTCATCTTATGACCAAATGGAGTTTTGTTTTCAAATTTTGAGTTTATAAGGAGATTAAGGGGAAGTCAGGTGTTAAAATTCATTGTATTTCATTGTATTTGTGGCCTTTGAACAGATGGTTTCTTGTGTAAGATGATACCTTCAGAAACTTGAAGACAACACAGACTGGAGAACAAAGAAAACACCTTAGCAGTCACGTACCACACCTGACCTGGGAGGGTAACATTTTGGAAGAAAGCAATGTAGAGACGCCTTTAGACACATAGAGTTCTCTGTAGGAATAAGAAACAGCAACAAGCACAAACTAAAGGATAGAGAAGGTGATGGGCCATCATCTACACAGGGTCGGGTTAGGGCGCCTTGAGAGCCAGAAGAACAGAGCAGCAGTTCTGGTGCTTAGTGGAGCCTGAGGGTCCAAGAACAGATGTCAGAGTCTTAGCAAAAACACCATCCCCCAAACCTGCCTGCTTATAGGGCTTTCTGAGGCAAGAGATCTCATCTCGTCAACAGTCGAGAAACACATCACTCCTTAGAAAACTTAGAAATACAATTTCTACCAAGTCAAAGGCTGCCCAAGTCACATATGAATAACACAAGAAATTCAAAAGGTTTACCCACTGGAACAGGACAACATAAGAATGAAATGAACTGGCAACCAACACCAAGGCCAAGTTCTGTGAGCAATGTAGCTGCCACTTACAAAACTCTGGAAAGTAGTGTGCTTTGGACAGAGGATGTGTTGCAGGTGATGGTAATGGTAAAATCATCCAGAGATCAAGGAGGGAACCAGGCAGATATACAGATTAATCTCTGTACTGCAGATACGCATAACCCAGAAAGTACTTCAACAAACAAGCCAAGAATGTAGAACCACCGTATCTCCATCATGATGGGGATGAGGTTTCCAGCCCAGCTCCAAGCTCTCCAGTTAAAGATTTTCACAAACCTTACCTCCCTGTTCACTCATCTGCAGAGGCAGAGAACTAACACCACACAAAACCAAGTGCATTCCATGAAGGGCACCTGTTAGAGGGATGGGCATGAGCGTGGGAAAAGAAATACTAGAAGGGTAACGAAATTCTCTCTGGGTGGCATTTCACTTTTAAGTCTATTTAATCAGTGAACGACTCCATGGAATTAATAGCCCTCATGTTTAAAACCTCAAAGGTATGCTTTAAGAAGATTTTATCATTGCTTGTGCTAGATTTAACTTTCTGAAGATAATTAGTCTATTTTTAAACTATAAGTGAGCAAATCATATCACTGTTGTAGTCCAGACAAATAATGAATAAATATGTTCATTTGCTTCAGTCAAACAAACATGTATTGTGAAGTAAGCATATGCAAGGCATTGGGTTGGGCTGCAGAGAATTCAGAGTAGAAAAACACTGCTTACCCAGGAAGTATCTGCACCTGAGTCACCTTGTGGTGATTTTTTAACGAGCATCTGTACTCATGGGCAGAGCACTTGTTTTCTGCAAGTGAATTTTGAAAATCTATATGTAGTCTTCAGTGATATAATCCCCCATCCAAGAATAATATGGAAAACTATCAGCCTATTATGTGTTTAAGTGAACACATTATAAATACTACCTGGCACCACGTAAGAATAAATAGTTCTGGTCCCTATTTGGCAAAGGGATCACCCCCTCTCAATGCACTCCTGCTAAGCACTGTGGTGGCATGCTCACTGGTGCCAACTGGATACTATTACCACATGCTTCCTCTTCAGAAAAATGAGGAAAAGCATTTCTTTATACAAGCAGAAAAATAGTAAGTTATATAAATATATTGGGAATCTTGAATGTGTATAAATCCATACCATCCCATGTGCTGACTATAGCTTTGAAAATGGTCACTAAAAACATGTTGTGCCAGGGCCAGGGAGGTGGCTCAGTCAGTAAAGCATTTGCCTCTCCAGCATGAAGACAAGAATAGGGTCCCCAGTGTCCACAGAAAGGCTGAACACAATGGCACACATTTGTAATCCCAGTGCTTGGAAGCAGAGACAAGGAGATCCCTAGATCTCACTAGCCAGCAAGTGCCAGGCCAGTGAGAGATCCTGTCTCAAAAACAGATGGGACAGTGTGCCAGAGGATGACACTTGAAGTTGTCTTCTGGCCTCCACATGTTCATGCCCACATGTGCATGTACACACATGTGCCCACACATATATGAACATGCATATAAAACATATGTGCATTCCACACACATGCAACAAATTATAATCAATTAGCATAAACACTTGCTATGTACCACCTGAAACCACACAGGCAAACATGGCTGCAGCTCACTAACACCATCAAACCCTTCCTCTACCTTTCAGAATCCCACCCCAGCCAAGGTGATCCAGTGAACCCCAACACCGTTACTTGAGCATGCAAACCAAACTCATTCACGCATGCACTCTCTCTTCACTGAGGTATCCCATGCACTCCCCTTGCTTCAGCATATTTTTCCTAAGATAGCCATGCTACTCTTGAAGCCCATCCTACATGGCAGGCTTGTGAACACAGAATCCCATGACGTCTGAAGAAGGGAACAGAAAAAGCTCAGCCCTCAGGGGCCACCAATTCAAGAGAATCTTAGTTTTATTGGAATATTCAATTTTCTAAATAAAATAATTTCTTGACTTTTCATTCTAGCACTGATTCCAGACACAGAAAGTGAACAAGATTATGTTTGTGGGCTTTTGTTTGAGAAAACCTCAATTACTCCCTTATCAATTTCCAAATACCTTGTCTTCAACTAGTCTCTGTTTTCCCTGATCTGTTTGCCTTTATTTATTTACATTTATGTTACCAGTCAAAAAAAAGGGAATTGAGGCCTAAGAAAAAAAAAAAGATATATATTATGTACAATGTGCCAGATCTATGTGACATGGTAAGGAATGACCAGAGAGACAGCCACCATCCTCCAGAAGCTTACCTGTGTTTGAGGAGACAGGCACCCTAAATTACTCCCAGTCCAGATGCTATGTTTAAAGCAAAAACTAGTGTCTCTGGAAAGAGTGATCATAAAAAATGAGAGGATTTTCCCATAAAGATAACAGCTAAGTTCAAAGTGGAAATTTTACATATTCACTGGCTATTTTCAGTTTTGTTTCCCTTCGCCAAAAAGAATCCCCACCTCCCCTGGCTGCAATAGTGAGGAGACAGAATGTGCCTGTCCTTCCACCCTTGAGTCCATCACCCTGGACTGACAAAACACAGGTTCCTGCCTTCTTGAATTCACATCCTCTGAATCAAGCCCTGAACATGACACTGAGGTGAGCACACAGAGGCACCACAGGAAAGTCAGTGTTTGGAAACAGCTTGGCCCTTGACCTCTGCATCCCCTGGAAGATGCTCATGTTCTTCAAGGCTCAGTCATCACTTCCTTGGACTCGATAACTGTGTCTGTCTGCCAATTCAGCAGAGGACAGCAATGCATGTCAGCCCACCACCATCATGTGCATCGCTCCTTCCCCATGAGAAGAGAGACAGCAGGGACACAAGCCTGCTGGAGAAAGGCTCCTAACACCTGTTGAGCCAACTGCTTTCTGCTCAGCCTGGGGCTCAGACCAGGTTCCAGGGATGCCTTTAAGCTCATCTTACTAGGGAGGCTTTTGAATACAAAACCCCATTGTGTTTTGGGGGTGTGACAGAGACCACTCAGCACTCATGGGTCATAATTCAAAAGAATCTTAGTTTTATGAGAAGACTCACTTTTTTGTTGTTGTTGTTGTTGTTTTTAAAAAAAGGACAATTTCACAACTTCCCATTCTAGCCCTAACTCCAGACACAGGACATGAACATGCATCCCTGTGGCCTTTCCATCATGAGTGAGGCAAGCTCTGATTCCCTTTCATATCATCCACATCTCTTTTTCTACTACACAGAACTTCCCCTGATCCAGGATCTTCCCACTTGCCTTTACTTCTGAGCACATCCTACTTCTTTTGTCCTCTTGGTCCCAACCTCTGGAGCCTTACAGATTCTAGCAAGTACTTACTAAGCACCCACTGTGCTCTCTGAACAACTGCCATTAGTATTCTTAGGAAAAAAGAGGCTTGGTAAATCTAAATTCCTTGGCTAGGAATAATTATATCTCTATGTCTGTCTGACCTCAAGGCCCATCCCACTTGTCAAAGGGCGAGGAGTAAGAATCCAGAATGACGAAATCACCTGTTTACAGTACACACCGACAAGCCAGTCCAACTACTTCTTTAAAAGAAACAAAAGCCCAGCAAGTACAATGTACCTTCAACCACAAGTGCGGGTAGGTGCCAAACCATTTTAGTCTGAGGGTGAATCTGTAAGTAGATGTCTGCTGTCTAATCGCCAAAACCTATTTATTGTGCGCGGAATCACACACATGGTCAGGAATGCTCTCAGTGCCCCAGGACTTCACACAAAGGTAGTAAAGACCTCAGTGTAATGCTGGTGCATGGAATGGGAGATTTCAACTCTGACATGATTTCCAGCTAGTGCCTATCATAAAGTCATAAAGGCCAACAGAAACAAAATAGCCTCTTTTATTCATGTGTGTGGTGTGAGTGTGCACGTGTGCACATGTGGACGTGTGTGTGTGTACAGGGATATACATATACATGTGTGGAGGCCAGAGAGCATCCTCAGGTGTCGTCCCTCAAGTATACCATATACCACTTTTTGAGACAGTCTCACATTGGTCTGGTGTTCACTGAAGAGTCTTACTAGCTGCCTAGAGAGCTCCAGGTATTCTCATGTTCCTGCCTCCCCAGAGCTGGGATTACAAGAATGCACCATCACATCTGGCATGTATGTGAGCACTGGTTTGCAAACTCAGGTCTTCATCCTGGCAAAGCAAGCACTTTACTAAGTAACTCCCAGTCTGATGGGCAGCACTTTAGAACCTACTGCCCACTTATGCTTATTCCAGAACAGTCCCTAGGAAGGAGAACCTCTGGTTTCTGCTCCAATAGGTTTCTACTGACCAAGAAGTCACTATACAGTGATATCAACAATTCTTTCCCTGGGTCATAAATAAATGCCCAACTTCTATAGTGCATGGGCATATAAGGGCCTTAAGAGGCCTAGAATCGATCCAACCCATTTTAACTAGCAAGAAACTACCCAGTAATACCTTGTTTGTATTTCTTGGAGGAGGGACACCAGAAACACTTATTTCATTCCACACAATAATTCACTGCAATCAGAGAGAGCTCAGCAAGGGCAACACCATCTCCCAGCTGCTGATTACATCAAAGGCTTGCAGCACAAATTCAATTTTATGATGTTAATCTCAGCCTGCCACTCAGAAATTTTCTCTGAGGGATATGATTTTCCTCTGGATTTCATTTTAAGAATGATTTTCTTCATCCACAATCAATAAAGATATGTTTTCATCAAAAGACTCTATCTTGGCAGAATTCAATTGGCTATTTCAATCCCTTTTGGTGACACAGTATTAATTAAAATAGTTTATGTTGCACCTCAATTGGAAAAAGAGGCAGTGAAAACAGCAGCTACTCAGAACACATGTTCTAGACACAGCAACACAGAGGGCAGAAAATAATTTTCTCCTTCTCCAGGCGACAGACATTAGCAATTCAAGGGTCACTTTAGCTTGGATTTTCTCACATGAATAAAAAGCAAGTAAAGTTCTTCCAGCCAGTATTTTTGGTTCAATGTGAAATAAAAATGCATATATACTGGGTGCTTCAAAGGGTCTTTGTTTTTCCAAGGGCCAAAGGAAGAAGAGAAACAAGTAACACACACGGTGAACTGTTCAACAATCACAGTCACTTTTTATCTTAATAAATTAATAGACAGATAAGAATAACAATGATAGGTGCTGGAGAAATTGCTCTGTGGTTAAAAGAACTTGCTTCAGCCAGCCTGGCCACCGGTGTTCAGATGCTCCAAACAAACATAAAGCCAGGTGCAAGTAGTGTAATGTCTTTAATCCCAAGATAAGATACAGGGAGAGGGATGGACAGATGGCTTAGTGGTTAAGGGTTTGCCTGAAAAGCAAAAGGACCCATGTTTGATTCTCTAGGACCCACGTAAGCCAGATACACAAAATAGCACATGTGTCTGGAGTTCATTTGCAGTGGCTGGAGGCCCTGGCGTGCCCATTTCTCTCTTGCTTTCTCAAATAAATAAATATTTTTTAAAAAAGATACAGGGAGATCACAGCGTGGTGTGCATCCAACCTACCTGGAGCAGGGGTGAAGAGGGCTCTCTGAGGAAAGTCAATTACAGAAATACTCAGCTTGGAATTTATATCCACAGTTGGGAAAATAGGTAAGGTAGTACAGTCTAATGAGCATGTACTCTCTAAACCTCACCTCAGCTTCCTAAACTCAGAGTCCTGAACTCATCCCTCTATCAGATGTCTAACCATGATGAGGATGTAATAGATAAAGCAAGTGTCTCAAGACCCTCAGAAGCCCATGGACTTCAGCAGGCAATGTCTTCAAGGAGATACCTTATTCTGTAAGTGTTGAAAGAATGCTGCTTCAGACTAGCCCACAGTATACCAAAAATTAAGAAACAAGAAACACATCAAAATAAGAAACAGAATGGAAATTTACAGTTATAGCCCAAGTCCTTCTTTTATGTATTAAAGAAAAAAGAAAAGATACTGGATCAGTAGGTAACAACCCATAGGTAGAGAGATAGCTCTATTTTCAGTGCAATGTGAACACAGCTAGAAAATCATTTATTCAAAAAACGTAGAAAGTTTCTATGGGAACCAGCATCACCTCAGAAGTCTGTTCAAATAAAGATTGCTAGGCTTCCTACTTGATGTAGTACATCAGAACCTTCAAGAATAAGAGTCTCAGAATGAGAATTTAGATTAGCCCTCCAAACATATTCACATTTGGAGTTGGGCATCTTGAATCAACCTTGGACACTTTTACAAAGCACAGTGAAATATTCGATTTAACTGATTAAAGAAAATTCACTGGGCAAAGAAAAACTCTTCCTTGGTGAACAAAGAAAAACTTCTTCTGGCCTGGTGAGAATACCTTGTACCTTGTATCAGTTGGGCCTTCCTTACCCAATAGTCCTGATCTAGGCCACAGCAGAACCATTTTTCTCAGGCTGGAGAGATAGCTTAGAAGTTAAGGTATTTGCCTGCAAAGCCAAAGGACCCAGGTTCAATTCCCCAGGACCCACATGAGCCAGAGGTACAAGGTATAGCATGCATTTGGTGTTTGTTTGCAGCAGCTAGAGGCCCTGGCATGCTCATCCCCCCCAACAAATAAATAAAAATAAAATATTTTTAAAAGAACTATTTTCTCTACAATGAACAAAATTGTTACTAAAATTATTACTTTGCTGTCTTCTGGTACCTACCTGATGAGTAGTATTTTTCCATGTTTTGTAGAGCATTACAACAAAACCGTGGTTTTCCTTTGAAGCCCATGTAGAGGAAAGAATTTTTGAAAAAGGGCACCTCTAAGCATTCAATTATCCAGAAAATTTATGCCATGTTAGGGAGAGAGGTAACTCATGCATGGTTAAGCTAGAATCTCAAGGAAAATTCTTCCACATCTAAAAGGACTTTCAAATCTAAACGTACCAAAGAAAAATCAAGAAGGTAAAATTCTATGAGAAATTCCTCTCAAAATGTTCAAATCTCACTTAGATCTTTTTTCCTTTCCTTTCCTTTTTTTTTTTTTTTTTTTTTTTTTTTTTTTTTTTTGAGGCAAGTCCAACAGACTGGCTTTTTTTTTATACAAGAGAGTATGAGCAAGAGAGAGAAAGAGAGAAATGGTGCACCAGAGCCTCCAGCCACTATAACAAAATCCCAGATGCATGTGCCACCTCATGCACAAGTGTGACTTTGTGCATGTGTCACCTTGTGCATCTGACTTACATGGAACCTGACCAAGAGAGTCAAACATAGGTCCTTTGGCTTTGCAGGTAAGCATCTTAACACTAAGCCATCTCTCCAGCCCAGACTTTTTTTTTCCCCTAAGACTCAGTTCAATAGCAGACTGAAGCAGTGAGTGGAGCTTGGAGCTGGAATAAAATGGTCAAGGATCCTATCAGACATATATAGGAATGTAGACTTTTCCCAGAAGAGAACACAGACATACACATTGTGAAGAACTTCTTACACAGAGCCTTGTCCCCAAACTCAGGCAATAACACAATCATCAATGAAGGAAAACAGAACACATAGGGAAGGAAAGGTTAGTGATGGTAGCATATTTATGATTTCGTGCTTTACTCTAAACCATTGTAAACATCTTTCTGGGTCTGATTTTAATGCTATCTATGAAAGTCATAAATCCTACCTGGACTCAAGTCTACTGTTTCCCTGTGACTAATCAAGAGGAGAGCTCTAGGGTACCACCCTGGCTGAGTGCCTGGTATGTAGTCCCTTGGAGAGTGCTTTGCATACAGCGAAGTCTTCCAACAATGTTGGGAGGAAGACACCTGATAACATAAAATTTGAAGTTTATATCATTACCTTAAAAAATAAAGGAAGATTCTTGGGCTGGAGGGATTGCTTAATGGTTAAGGCACTGCCCTGCAAAACCAAAGGATGCTGGTTCAACTCCCAAGGAACCCACATAAGCCAGATGCACAAAGTGGTGCATGCATCTGGAGTTTGTTTGCAGTGGTTGAAGGCCCTGGTGTGCCCGTTCTGTCTCTCTCTTCCTCTATTATCAAATAAATAAATAAATATTTTTAAAAATGTAGTAAGATTCTCATTTCAGGAGACTAAAGTCCATAGGTAAAATAATTGTCCAATGCTGTACCTGTAGCCAGTAAGAATGGACAGTATCCAAATAGTATGTCATGATGTGCACATGTTGTGTTCCCTTGCTCCACAATACCTATTTCAACTTGGCTGAGGATATGGCCAGTCTCAGCATTTTCACCTGGCAAAGGCTCACAAAATTTGAACCTTTGAGACTGAAGCTAAATATTAGCTCCTTTGAGCTTTTCCTAGATAAGTTTAGCACTCCCCATTTTCTGGTCTTCCTTTTTTAAATTATAGGAGTCTTGATTGCTCTGCTGTAATTATTCCTACTTCCTGAACTTTACTATAAGATGGCCATAATCGCCTGAGACAGACAGACAGACAGATAGATAGATAGATTCCAAATGTTCAGAGGAAGTCAAAGAATTAATGTGTACATTATGAGTAAATATGAAAGAGTCATGTCATGTCACTTTCTTCTTCTTCCCTAGACCAATCAGTTTGAAAATGCTCATCTTAAGCTACAACTCCAGCTACTTCAAAAAAAAAAGAAAGACATGGTACAGAGGAAAGAGTCAGGCAAGGGATACAAAAGAAGTGAATTGAAGTATATGATGAACCAAATGCATTGTATACATGAATAAAATTGTCAATAAAAAGAAATATAGTTATAAAAAAGAATACAACTCCAGAGTTTGGGGAGATCGCTCAATAAGTAAAGTACTTGCCTAATAAGCATGAGGACCTGTATTTGATTCCCAGAACCACATAAAACCACATGAGAGCATGTGCTTGTCATACCACAGCCATGGAGCCAGAGACAGAAGGACCCAGTCTATAAAGCTAAAACCACCCAGCATAATGATGTGCAAACTCTATGTTCAAAATTGCTCAGGGCTAAGATTCTAGAGAGACAGGGTCATGTGCATTTTTAGAAGTTCCAAGGGACCCAAATGTCCTTTCTAGCAATTTCATTTTTAAAGATAAAAATAACACAAAATAGTTATGAGATGCCCAAAGTTAATGAGGGTACTTGCCAGGACTTCAGAATGGTTCTGGGGCAAGAACTCAGTGCAAGGTTTGATACTTTCAGCCTAGGTCCGTACTAAATCCCCTGTCCCCATTCAGCCTAGAGAAGAGTTGAATCTAGAACTTGTTTTTACTGGGAGTGTCAGGGGCAACGGAGGATCACTGTATACACAAAACCAGCCCTAGGGAGTTACCTGTTAAGATGTGATAAAATTGTTATGAAGGACACAAACTGCTGTAAGCTGTATTATTAACCCAGGTTATTATTAAGTAACAGAAACAAGGCAATTGTTGAATCACAAGGATATCTGAATGCAGAGATCTTGAAGTTTTGAAATAGTCCTGATGCCAATACTACTGCCAAGGTCCTTTGGAGTTTTTTCAGAACCTAAATATACTCTTCAACTGTGGTGGACTTCTATCAGCTAGAACGTCGGGTTTATCAGGGGTGCCTCGGGCGGGCAGACAGCTGAAGGGTGCATACATGCACCCAGCATAAAGAGAACCATAGCAGTGCTCACTGTTCTGAGAAAATAATTATACTTTGCAAATCTCTTTCCTCAGAGAAATGGAAATGCTCGGACTCAATACACAGTACCAGTACTGTTATTTATTTATTTATTTATTTTGTGGTGGTCTTTCAATCCCATTCAAGGACAGCTTCCCTTTCTCCCTCAGCCCTTGCATTCTTCACAGAAAGCACCACGGGACACTTAGGAATGTAGGCTAAGGAATAAATAATGTTTACAAAAGGAAAGGAAAGGAACAGAAGGGAAGGTGGAAGGGGGGAAGGGGAGAAGGAGGGGAGGAGGAGGGAAACGGAAAGGAAGGGAAAGGAAAGGAAGGGAAAGGGAAAGGGAAAGGGAAAGGGAAGGAAAAGAAAAGAAAAGAAAAGAAAAGAAAAGAAAAGAAAAGAAAAGAAAAGAAAAGAAAAGAAAAGAAAAGAAAAGAAAAGAAAAGAAAAGAAAAGAAAAGAAAGAAAAGAAAAGGAGAGCAGCAGCAGCCCTAGCGGACCAGTGGCCGCTGTTCTGGAGCGTGCTCAGCGCGGACGTCTCCCCCGGGTCGTGGGGCTCCGGGAGGGCGGAGAGGGCGGGCGGCCCTGAGAGAGGAGCGGGCGAGCGCGGGACGGGGCCGCACGTCCGCTTCCCAGCGCGGCCTCCGGGGAAACCTCCGTCCCCGAGGCTGGCCTCGCGACCCCGAGCGCCTTTGGCGAGAGACGCTGGAGGCGAAGCGGCGCGGCGGCCTCGCTCTGGTCCCTCTCTGCCTCGAAGCCGGGCGGTCCCTCAGAACCTCGTCAGGACCCGCGTCCCCTCAGCTCCGCGCCCGCGTCCCCTCAGCTCCGCGCGCCCGCCCGCCCGCCCGCCCGCGTCCCCTCAGCTCCGCGCACCCCCTCAGCTCCGCGCCCGCGTCCCCTCAGCTCCGCGCACCCCCTCAGCTCCGCGCCCCCGTCGCCTCTGTTCCGCGCGCCCGCCCGTGTCCCCTCAGCTCCGCGCGCCCGCCCGCCCGCCTTACCAGAGCCGCGCGCTGCGCACCAAGGGGACGCCGTCCTCGGCGGCCGCGGGACACCCGCACGGACTGACAGTCGGCCGCCGGACCGCGGGCTCCCCGCCTCCTCCGGCCGGCCCCGCCCGGCCCTGCCCGGCCCGCTCCGGTCGCCGCCGCCGCCGCCCTCCCATCGCGGGCCGGGTGCGGCCCCGAGCGCCCCGCGCTGCCTGGGCTGAGGGAGGGCCGCGCCCGCCCGCCCTCGAACCTCCCCCCAGGGCCGCGGGCCGAGACCGGAGCCCGGCGCGGAAATCTGTGCTGACGTGCTTGCCGGCAAGCGGGAGGAGCGGAGTTCAAACTTCAGAAACCATGTTAAGAAAAGAGAGAGAGGGAAAAGAAGGGAACAAGAGAGAGAGAGAGAGAGAGAGAGAGAAGGAAGGGAGGGAGGGAGGGAAAAGGAAAGAGAAGAGAGAAGAAAGAAAGAAAAAGGAGAGGGAGGAAGGAAGGAAAAATAAAAGAAAATACAAAAGAAAGCCAGGCAGTGGGGGAAGCTCAGACAGGGAGGTTCCTCGTGGGCTTGCCAGCCAAGCACCCGGGGTGAGCCCCAGGCTACTGCAGACCCTGTCTGGGAGGAGGTGGCCAGGGCTTTCATTCCGAGGACCCCTGAGGGCGTTCACACCGGAATCCCGGACATTCAGGGTCATAACCAGCGGCTGTGGGAGCCCACTGTGGGTGGGCATGTGCCACTTCTGCCTGGGCGGCTTGGGGAGGTGGGAGGGATGGATGCTTGCTTTTGTCAGGACCCTGCAAACAGGTAGGCAGAGGTTTCATCACCTCCCTCTTCAGTAATACCTGGATACCCAAGAGCTCAGGATATGAAGCCTGGCGCTCAGCAGTTCACGAGTTTAGGCCTCTCCTAAAGGGCCTTTTCTTCCCTGCCTCCACTTCTGCATTCTCTGTGACTTGCTAGTTCTTTATTTGTTTTTATTTTTATTTTTGGTGGGGGAACCATTTCATCAGAACCTCACTTCCACATGCAAACTAGGCATACACTCCCATACTCTCTCCCTTCCTGTCATAACCCTTGTCCCAACTTTCTACAACTGAAAGTGCTTTGACCTTCCCTGCTTCTTCAGAAGCTGGCACATGGAGCTCCTAGCAGACACACTAGAGTATACCAGGTATGATATAACTGTCTTCTCTCAAGGTGCCTCGTAATCAATTTCCCTAACCAGGCCTGAATCTAACTGCAGAACTTTGTATCGAAGCTACTAACCCTACCCATGTATGTGTGACTTTTGTACTTGGATGAGTTCTACCATAAGTACCTTAAGAACCTTTTTTTAATGTATTTTTTAAAAATATTTATTTATGTATTTGAGAGCGACAGACACAGAGAGAAAGACAGATAGAGGGAGAGAGAGAGAATGGGCGCGCCGGGCTTCCAGCCTCTGCAAACGAACTCCAGACGCGTGCGCCCCCTTGTGCATCTGGCTAACGTGGGACCTGGGGAACCGAGCCTCAAACCGGGGACCTTAGGCTTCACAGGCAAGCGCTTAACCGCTAAGCCATCTCTCCAGCCCACCTTAAGAATCTTGAAGACACTCCATGCTTCTGTGTCTTACATTCAAGGATGACATCTGTTAAGGTCAGGGTCTAGGAACCATGATACTTCCTAGGGCCAACAGAAATGAAGGAGAGGAGAGAAGCAGAGTGTTTTGGATTGCTGAATAAAGGGTTACAAAAACAGTAATATTTGTGGTGATTTGGACGGTATGTCTAAGGGGAGACTCATGTGTTTGAATAATTAATCCTCAGTTGATGGTGCCATAGGTTGTGGAACCTTTAGGAGGTGATGCTTTGTGGAGGAAGTGTATCACTGGAGGCCAGCCTTGATGTGCTGTAGCCCAACCTCAAGTTCATCTGCTCAACTTCCTCCCTGCTGATGTGATGATGTGACTCCAGCTTCCTGCTCCTGCCATGCTTTCTTCACTGCAACAAACTTCCCTCCTCAAAACAGTAAGCCAAAAGCAACCCCCTTTCCTCCTTAGCTGCTTCAGGCCAGGTGTTTTGTCCCAGTAATGAGAAAGTAATTGATACAATAGTTGTTTTTTGTTTTTTTTAATCTTGCTTGGTAGCCCAGGTTGGCCTCAAATTCAACTTCCTCCTGCCTCAGCCTTCCACATGCATTGCCAAGCAGTAGTTATAGTAGTGTAATCAGAAACAGTGCTGAATTGTATCTAACACTGATTCTGGATGCTTGAAGTAAGTAACCAGAAAGAGTTTATGACAAGAAACTGTAGTTCACTATATGTCTCATGTAAGATGTATTGGTGCATCCTTGCTTACCTACGAAAAGGATGGGTATGGCCTTTTCAAACTTTTAGCTTTCACATTACAAATGGTAAATTGAATTATTTATTCCCACTGACCGATTTTGGAACAATACCTACTACCTTTACTTAGAAAACTTTTAGGCTTCTTTCTTTCCTCCTGGTCCTTGAACTTTGACCAGTCCCTATCCCAAACCATCACACACACTTCTTCCCTCCCCTTCTAGGAACAGGCTGACCCAGAGTACAACTTTCTTTTTTGACAGGAAGATCTGTCCATCCTATTTCACCCTACTTTTTCAAATCCTATTCTTTCCAGAGTGTTTAACCCTTCCTAGAAATACATTTTCTAACTCTCGAGACATTGCTTTCTACTTATTTATTTGAGAGCGTGAGAGTGAAAGAGGCAGATAGAGAATGGGCACATCAGTGCCTCTATCCACTGAGAAGAAACTCCAGACTCATGCACCGTCTTGGGCATCTGGTTAACATGGGTCCTGGGGAATCAAACCTGGGTTCTTTGGCTTTGCAAGCAAGTACCTCAAACAAGAAGCCATCTGCCCAGCCCATAACTTTGGAGAAATTGATAGATTTCTCCCAGTTGTTAACCTGTGACAGAATGAACTACCTCATTTAGTCTGATCTTACTCATACTTTACTGCTTTGGTTAGTGGACATGGAGCATTCCCCACTCCAGATATGGCTGCATTGTTCATATAAATCCATTTTCTGGTCTAGTGAAATAGCTCAGTCAGTCACATGCTTGCCTCACAAGCCTGAAGCCCTAATGTCAATCCCCAGAATGAGTGTGTAAAATGCTAAGTGTGGTGGCAAGGGGTCTTGCAAATCCCAGAGCTGAGGAAGCAGAGGCAGGAGCCTCCCTGGAGCTCAGAAGCCAGCTAGTTGAGCCTGCCTGGTTATTTTCAGGCCAGTGAGATATACTACCTTCAAAAAAGTAAAGGTTGCTGTCACCTGAGGAACAACACCCAAGGTTGTTCTCTTGCTTCCACATGCATGTACACAAACCCAACAGTGTTCACACAGGCATATACATACACGTAACTTACACTAAATAAATACATTTTGTAAGATCTAATACATTTAAGTAAATATATGAGAGGGAAGAGAAAAATATATCCTAAAGCGTACCAATCAGAAATATTATTACTTACACATATTGTATATAGTGTGTAAATTTCTTGCTTTCTGTAAATTACTTTTTGCATAATTGTAATATGCAGGTTTAGTTTCTATACTTCCCCTTAAAACATTACAGGAAGTTTACCTTGTTGCCATAGTATCTTTATCACTCATTTTTCACAGCTGCATGATACATTACTAAATGGGAGCAGCATAGTATGCCCACTTCCTCCTCACTGAGCATTGTGTTTATCTAACATATGCTGTGTTAAATCTATTCTGAAGGACTTATTTCATAAACATTATATGTTTTATATTCATATTACACATCTTCTTGATATATCTTTCCAGTTTGATTTGCATGACTTTCTCCACTCCTAGCCCTGGGATGCATGCAAGACATGCATTTTTAGCATTTGACAATTCAAATTAAGCATGAGAGAGGGGCCATGTGTCCTTGCTCACCAGCCTATGTCCTTACTTAATAATAATTTTATATTTTAAATTGAAATTGAATGTCAGAAGCCATTTATTTTGCCCATTTTCTCCTTGGATACATTGTCCCTTGCTGTTTATTTTGGTTCTTATTTGAAAGTCTCAAGCTGACTCCACCTCTCAGAATGCTAGGATTATGGGTGTGTGCTGGAACCTGACCATTAAGCATTTTTTGCTCTCAGAAAAGCACATTGAATTCCAGATACTGCCTACCTTTCCTTCCTCTCTATTGACAGGGATAGCCAGGCCATAATGTCTACTTTTTAATCTGTTCTTCGTCAAGCTGTAGGGTGCAGAAGTGTTATCAAAAAGACACATATTTCATGTGCAGCTGTCATGTGTTTCTTTGCTGATAAGATACTATCCAGTGTGAACTCCTTTCTTTCAATTCTGAAGGATCTTCACCAGATACAGTAAATATCCCTGTAGGGTGTGTGGTAATTTAATTTCTGACCTACTGTGATAGAAATTACTAGAACTATTGCCTAAGGAAATTAGTTTGGCAAATTTGTGAAATAAAAACATAAAGTGATGGTTTAAGAAATGCCCTGAAATACCTTGATATTTCTACTTTGGTGAACCTTAACCTCTCTCCTTTGAACACGGGATATGCTTAGTGACTGCACCCTTGCAAACTGAATGCAGAAGGAATGAGACTAACAACCAAATGCAGACTATCCAGTGCTCTTGTTACTTCCTCTTGTGCTCACTCTAAGGAAAGCCAGCTCATGTGCTGAGAAGGATACAAGCAGTTCTCTAGAAAGATCCATGTGGTCAGGCTCAGAGGCCTCTTGTCCATAGCCATGAAATAACAGAGCCCGGGTTCAGGAGACATTTTGCAAGCACACCCTATAGTCCTGATGAGGCTGGAAACCCAGCTTACTGCCCTCCCTTCATGGGCCAACCTGCACCAATACCATAGGGTCAGCCATTCCAAGCCCCTAGTGCAAGGGTACCCTACCCTAGTAAATGTTCACTTTTCACATGACACCAAATTTAGAGAAAACACATTGCAGGACAAAAGATCAGAGAACTCATTCAAGAGCCTTTCTGAATGCTGTCCTAAGAATGAAAATATGATTAAGCTGATCTTTCAGAGTTGTGAGCATTATAATATCTTTATTTTGAGTTATAATCTCACTCTAGTCCAGGCTGACCCAGAACTTACCCTGCATCCCAGGGTGACCTTAACTCATAGCCATCCACCCACCTCAGCCTCCACCTAGAGTGCTGGCATTATAGGCATGAGTTACCACGTCCATCATGTTTTTTATCTTCCAAACTCCTTTTGAGATGTTTATTGGCCATTCTTCATGACGACCCACCTTTTGGCTGTATGAATAAATGAACTTCAACCTACTAGTATCTTATGCAAAAGTTAACTAAAGTGGGGCTGGAGAGATGGCTCAACAGTTAAGGTGCTTGCCTGCAAAACCTAAAAAACTTGGTTTGATTCCCTAGTACCCACGTAAAGTCAAATGCATAAAATATCACATGTGTCTGGAGTTTGTTTGCAGTAGCTAGAAGCCCTGGCAAACACATTCATATATTCTCTCTCTCTCTCCCTCTCTCTCTCTCTGTGTGTGTGTGTGTGTGTGTGTGTGTGTGTGTCACACACTCTCACCGCTCCATGAAAGTGGTCAATAGGTCTATGAAATCTAAAACTTTAATTCATCTAGAAGAAAACCATAAGGCTTTGTTACCTCAGGTCAGGCAAAGCGCGCACACACCAATCACAACAAAACCCATAAGCCACAGAAGAGAAAAGTATGACATATTTGAATTTCAAACCTAAGTAAGTTCAGGTGTAAAAAGCACTGTAAAACGATGAAAACAAAGTCAGAACTTGAAGGGAAATTATTCCCAAATTATGCATCTGATGAATGAATTGTATCCAGCTATGCAAAAGAATTCTCCAAATAGAAATATAGGAGCTAGCAATTTAGTTATCCAAATGCCAAAAGATTTGACCAATTCACTAAAGAAATATCACATAGGAAAACTATTCTCATAAGACAATGTTTAATGTCACCAACTGTAGAGAAATGAATGTTCAGTCTTTTTAGGTTATCACCAAATCTCTATTAACATGTCTGATTATTTAAACCTCAGACACGTTATTAGCAAGCACAGTGTAGAAAGGTAAAATCTGCACTGGGGAAGGTTGCTCAGTGGTTAAAGGTGCTTGCTTGCAACCCTGCCAACCCAAGTTTGATCCTCCTCAGCACCCACCCAGAGCTGGATGCAAAGTGGCACATACCTTTAATTACAACATGCCTATGCCAAAGGAGGCGGAAGCAGAAAAATCCAGAAGCTCACAAGAGACAGAGACCACACAGCCAGATTCCTTGTCTCAAAAGAAGGTGACACACACCTTTAAATCTCAGCACTTGGGAGGCTGAAGCAAGAGAATCCCTGTGAGTTTGAGGCCATACTGGACTACAGAGTGAGTTCCAGGTTAACCTGGACTACAGTGAGACCCTGCTTCAAAAAACCAAACCAAACAACAGAAGGTAGGAGAGGAGAAAAGCCTCATGTTTGTCTTTTGACCTGTGCAGGTGTGCTGTGGCATGCCCATACACACACTTCATGCACACAAGCTTAATAAAAAATAGGAAATACCTAAAGCTCTCATACAGAGTGGTGGAATGATTGATGACGTAAGCATTTTGGCTTAATGGCTGGAAGTTTCTTACAAAATTGAATTTTCACCTTATTTTTATTTTTATTTTTTTAAATTTAATTTATTAGCTTTCTTTTCAGTAAATACAGGCAGTTTGGTACCATTATTTAGGCTCATCTGTGATCTACCCCCTCCCAGTAGACCCTCCTTGTTATTGAAAATGGGTCGTGCATTGTGGAGTTAGCCCCCAGTTATTAGTATGATAAATGTCTCTGAAAATCATGACCCAACATGTAACTCTGACATTCTTTCCGCCTCACCTTATTTTTAAATGCTTATTATTATTATTAACAACATATTTTGTATGGATACATCATGTGTTGGTACCCTCTTTGCTCTCGTCCCTGCCCCCATTACATGGGGACGCTCCTCAGTGGGGTTGCAGGTATTCCCCAAGGGGTTGTTGTTTATTTGTTGTGGGATCAGTAGTCAGTTATCTTATCAAACTACTATGAAAATAATTTTTAATTTATATTTGTAACACTCCTTCATTTTTCTATAATGATAAATGAAAACTTCTTTTCAGAATCTTTTACATTCACACTTACCCTAGCTTTATCTATGCCTGGGCACAACTTCAGCAGACAAATTAGTGTGTCTGTATAGTAGGATGCTACTTGGCAATAAATAGCCAATTATTGGTCTCATGCAGAAACCTGGCTAAGTATCAAATGCATTCCTTTCAGTGAAACCAGTCCAACTCGAAAGGTATAAGCCAACCAATTCCTTTGTAGTGTTACTCTAGGAACAAAACTACAAGGAGAAAAAAATAGCTTAGTGATTGCCAATGGTGTGGATAATTTCTGAGATAATGAAATGATTGTACAACTTGAGTGTGTCCATGGTATGTCACGATCTGCTTGCTGTTCTTCATAACACTATCTTCCAAACAGTGTGAACTTTGTGGCAGCTACATTTTAAAAAGTACCTAGAAAATGTGAAAACCTTTTCCTTTAAATGTAGAATTAAACAGACAAACCAGAAGGTGAGAGTTTACCATGGTATAATAACTACTCATCAAAAGAATGCAGAAAAGTCTGGTGCTTGGAAAGTAAAGATCTCCTGAGGAATTTGGGGCTTAGGGGTGTCTCCCACACTTGTTAACCTCAATTTTGTGTCTGTATTCTACATTTTTTTATTTTTATTTTTTTTAATTTTTTTGTTCATTATTTATTTATTTATTTGAAGTGATTGAGAGAGAGAGAGAAAGAGACTGAGAGAGAGAAATTGAGAACGGGTGCACCAGGGCTTCCAGCCACTGCAAACGAACTCCAGATGCGTGCGCCCCCTTGTGCATCTGGCTAACCTGGGTCCTGGGGAACCGAGCCTCGAACTGGGGTCCTTAGGCTTCACAGGCAAGTGCTTAACCACTAAGCCATCTCTCCAGCCCTGTATTCTACTTTTAACAAATAAACAAATAATTGATAAAACAGACTCAAGAAGAATAAATTATGGATTATTGAGTTTAGTTAGGGAGAAATCACAATTCATGAGGTTGATTTAAGGGAAATTGATATCTAGGAAAAAGCTGGAGCATTTACACACACATATTTTATATTTGTGTGAAGGAGCTTTAGAAAGTTATGGGCTTTGTTCAAGGTTATGCATTTTGTCATCACAGAGCTGGACTCAGTTATAAACCTCCCCTGCCCATTAGTCCCTCCAACCCCATCACGTGATTTGAGTGAGAAAGACTGTGTTAGCTGTCTCTCGTTTATTACTGAAATCAAGTGCTTAATGTTTGTTGCTCTTTTGCAAGGTACTTTGGATTGAACCTTGTGCATGCTATAGAAGAGCTCTGCTACTGGGCCCCAAATGAGGCAGTCTCACTCAGTTGGTTAGGCAGTCCTTCAACCTGTGATCCTCCTGTCTCTGCCTCTTGAAGTAGCTGTGAATAGAGGTATGAGATATGAGATTCATCACACAGTTTTCTACTCAGAAATTTGTTCAAGAATATAAAGAGAGAAATTTGTTAATTGTCCATGAGTATGTGTCCTTCTCTGTGCATGTGTGCACATTTTCTCCTTGGAATGACTTAAGTTCTAAGCCTAGGTAACATGAGTGTAAAAAATGATGGTGGTTCTTGATTATAACAGTGCCATTGAGCAGCCCTACAATATAATATTTTAGGTGAAATGTAACATTTAGACAGGCTATTTTTCTAGTGGCTGATTTCAAGGTCAAATACATTTCTTTCTCATATTTTGGAAATGCCTACATAGAAAGAAAAATGAAAAAAGGTAAGTCAATATATATTTTTAAGTGATAGTATTCTAGGTCAACTTGGAAAATGTTAGCACTGGGTCATTTGAACCCGTTACTACATGAGTGACCAAGTGTCGTTGTTTTCTGTGCTCTTAAGTGCACACAGCACAGAATAATTACCTGAGACAATGAGATAGGATGGATGATCCAGGTGCAATTTCGACTGCAGTTGCTGTGAATTCATCCCCAATGTTTCTATAAATGGCTGCGACACTGTGTATTCAATCATCAGTAACTGGTAGTTTTCAGAAGAAAAACTGCCCCATCGATTTTAGTACATTCTGACATGAAGGGAAATTAACTCTCACAACTTAATTATATTAATATCACAGGAAGGCATGGAACATTCTAGAGTTTGTATACTGTACTCCATCTGTTATCCTGAGAAAAATCAATTGAGGCACTGGGACTGAATTCCATTTTATGATGGTGTCAAGGTCTCTCATTTGGCAGGGCTTCTTCTTCAGGATCTCATATATATTATCTTTGCTGTTGCAAGACGAGATGCACAGGAAACGTAGAGGCGGGACCTGAGGATGAAATCGTTTGCTTTGGACTGCACAGTTTTGAGCAGCTGTGCTAGATGTTATCATTCCCAGTGGGCCCCAGGTGACCTTTCATGAACTTGCTTCCTCTGGATAATCTTTTAAGTCTTGGTCCCTTTTCTTGAATCCAACTTGTTTTTCAGATAACCTGACCTCTATCATCAACTTCTCATGGCAGAAACTCCATCACCTCCATTAGGCTCCCCCATCTGTTTGCCCTTCTTTTCTCCTCTGAGTCTTCTGTGTGCACTAGTCCACACCACACTTTCTTTGATTCTTTTCTCACTTATCTGTTTGTTTTTGTATGCGTGTGTGTGTGTGTGTGTGTGTGTGTGTGTGTGTGTGTGTGTGATGTGCATGTATGTGTGCTTGAATGTGTATGGGCACACATGTGTAGGCAGGTGCAAATGTGTGCATGTGGAGGCCAGAAGTCAACATTAGGTGCTGTCTTCAGTCACTGTCCTCCTTTTTTCTCTTGAGACATGGTCTTACACTCAGCCTAGAGGTCACTGATTTGGCTAGACTGACTAGTTCACAAATGCTAAGGATCCTTCTGTTTCTGCCTTCCCAGCACTGTGAATGCTGGTACATACTATCATCCCCAAGGTTTATTTGGGTGCTGCTGGAGATCCAGTCCTCAGTTGCTCATTGTTTGTAGCAAGTACTTTACCATAGTGGTCATCTGACTGTAAAACATCCCTCATAGGCTCAGTTTTGAATATCGGTCTTCAGCTAGTGGCAATTTGAGAAAGTTGTGGGGCCTTTGAGAGGTGGAGCCTTGCTGGAGGATGGATATCACTTGAGGTGGGCATGTGGATATTATAGCCCAGTACTCATACTGCTTCCTTTTTGCTGCTGTGAAGATGCAATGCCCATGTGGCTGTGGCTGTGGCTGTGGCTGTTGCTGCTGCTATACTTTCCCCACAAAGATGACACTTCCCTCAAAATTGTAAGCCTGAAATAAACCTTTTCTTACTATAAGCTGCTTCTCATGAGGTTTTTTGTCCCAGCAACAAGAAGGTAACTGCTATAACCACTGGGCTTCTTCCCACCATGTGTTCCTGCTTTTCTACTCCTATACTTTCCTTTCCTCTTTTCTCATGATGGCACTATTTTCCCCTCAGAGCACACATCAGGATCATGCATATTCATTCATTTGCCTATTTGCTTTTGTCCCTCATTTGACTGTTACAAGCACCTAGGTAATAACCACGTTGTTGTCTCAGCACTGCACTAGTTGTGGTTACCAGAGTGCTTGGTAGTTGGTACACATGTTAGAGCTAGGTCTTAACTCATATCTTATAAAATAAGTTCCAAATCAATCAAATATATAGCATTTACTGTGATAACCATTATTAAGTATTTAAAGCATTGGTATGTAAACAGTGACTTTGTCCGTTTCTTCCTCCTCCACTTCTTGTATTTTTCCTACTCTTCCCTTCATCTTTCTATTCCTGTCTTAGAATTGAAATATAAAATTATACATATTTGTTGCGTTTTTAAAATGCCACAGATGACCAGGTGTGTTGGCTTACAGGTTTTTAATCTCAGTTTCTTGAGGCAAGAGAGGTGCAAGTTTGAGGCTAGCCTGGGCAACTTGTTAAGACTCTGTAAAAATAAACATATTAGTAAAAGAGTTAAGAATATAATTGCATAAAAGTGTCTGTCTAGCTTATCCAAGGCCCTAAATTTAATTCCTCAGTACCACAGAAAAAATGACAGTGCTTTCCATGGTGCATTCCAACTGGATTCAACTCCATTCTCCACCAAGACTGTTGCAACTGTGGAATTCTGCATCATGATGTAGAGGTGAAAATTTAGTCTAAGCAGCCATAAAAAGGGAAGGAAAGCTCCATCCAGGAGATTTCCATTAAAAGAAAGTGGCAAGGGAGTGAAGAATTCCTCCAAAAAGAAGAGCTTCATACTTATTCAAAATCAGAGGTCAAAGACACAGGTAGCAGGAGACTACAGATACTGGAGAAGGAAAAGTAAATGCGACATGCATATTTTTCATGAGACAACATGAAGAATGGAAGAAAATAAATTTTGATGTGGGAACACAGAGGAAGTAGATGAGAAATAGGAGATCCCTGTTTGTACCTCATCTGTTTTTCTGAAAGGATTAGAGGCAACTGACAGAAAGGACGCGGGAATAATAACCTTAACAGACAAATAGGACTTAGAGAGGGGGAGACCACGACCACCATGAGAGCTGGGGTAGGGGATGACTTCAAGTTTTCTCTGCAGTCCTTGGCTTTCAGGACAAAGGAAAAAATGTGCCATGCTTCCTGTTGTACAAGAACAAATCACCTCAAAATGAGCCTGATATTGCCAGTCCTTTATTATTCACTTTCATGGCTCTGAGCTGTCTGTACTACAGCAGGGAGGTTCCGGCTCTTGGGAACTCAATAATCACGGGGCTTCCATTATAGGAAGACGTGCTTCTGATGAGTTGGTTTGAAAAACAAACATCCAGACAGAACATCAGAGGCTCTCAGGCACCCGATCTGTGTATGGAAGTCCCAAAGGCTGAACGCACCTGCCTTCCTCTCCTCACCAAGTTGGAAGTCAATCAGCTTCTCTTGCTTCCTACTTCTTTAGGTGAAAGTGTAAAGCTAACCTATATTGAGGGAAGGGAGACTAATTTTCTTTGTGAAGAGACAAATGCAGACCAGATATGTGCTAAGGAGCCACCAAGGGTGTTGTCTGTCTTCAAGCTATTATGTGATACAGTAGGTCAGGGGTAGGAGCAGGGCTGGGATGTAGCTCAGTGGGTAGAGTACTTGCTTAGCATGCATGAAACCCTGAGTTCCATCCCCAGTACACATCAGCGGGGTGTGGTGGTACACCTGGAATTGCAACACTTGGGGTGTGGAAGCAGGAGGATCAGAAGTTCAGCTACATAGGGAGGTTGAGGCCAGCCTGGGCTGTACAAGACCCTCTCTCAAAACAAGAAAAGGAGGTGTGATGGAGGTTCCAAATGCTTCTAATTAACTGCAGTATCATATTAGGATTGTCCTTTTTGGATGCACAGATGTATTTCTGGAAGAGAAACAAGTTATGGCAGTGTTTAACTTTTCCTGTAGTTAATTGGTGAAAACACCTTTTGTATTCATACCTTGCATATCAACACGAGGCAAGAAATCCTAAATAGAGAACAATTTCATCTATCACAGATATGCCTAAATACTCATCAGCCAAATTTCACCATTTCTTACTTATATTTACGAAGTGAGGAATAACCAATTCTGTCCGTAGCACGGAAGTATTATAACCAAACAACTTGAAAGCTTGTTCTTGAAGGTCTCAGAGAAAAGTGTGTTTCACATAAGAATTCTCTTTAACACCTATTAACATATAACCACAGTTAATATCTGCAGCTTCCACACTAAAGGAGATCAAAGGATATATTCCAACATGCAAGAATGTCATATTAAAGTTCCTATGTGCCTTAATCACAGGGATGGCCATGATAGGACTGACAATACTTTTTGATTTTTTTAAAATATGGACCGCTCAGGAAACTAGAGACAATATACAAAGAATTTTAATTAATTGGGCCAGTTTTATGATACCTAAAACAGGACATATTTTGATCGTGGTAACTCCACTGAAGTAAAAAACAGGATATATTTTGATATATTTTGGTATCATGGTAGGGTGTGTTTTCTTATATTGCGAGATAAACACAATAAGAGAACAAATCTTGCATCTCACTATCTCATGTATTTGAATTTGTTCTTTCTTTACAAATCCCAAACTCATGTGTATCTGCTTATCAGTTTATGGAACAATTTGGCAATTTTGTGGAGTTTGGAATCATAGTTCTTTTAAAATGTCAGTGTTTCTTTTATTGAGAGCTTCAAAATATGAACATATTGCACTTTGGTCATATTCCAATCATGTTATAGTCTTATGTTCCCTCTCCCCCACCCCATTGCACTAAGGGCCCTCCTCAGTGGAATTATCATAATCACAGTGGGATTGGTATTTTAAAGCCTTCTTGTAATTTTTCCTGCTTTTGTGATGAGTGCTATTTTTCTATGTAGTTTTAACTTAAATTATTTAATGTATTTATTGAATTATGAGAGGAATACTGGATATCTGAGTTTGTGATAATATTCATGAACTAATAATGGCAGAGGTTTAGTAAAAACAATGGGAATCTCATGCCCTATACGAGATTGTTGAATAATCATCTCACCCTTACAAACCCATAAACAATTCATTTGCAGAGTAAAATTTGAAGATGACTGACAAGGTTGAATACAAGTAATACATAGTGGGGAAGAACAAATTATTGCTGAGAATACATTTAGAACAGGCCATACATGCTTTATATGACAATCATATAAAATTATTGATAAATATTATAGGTTATCTAGGACTGAGAATTCCATACAATCATTGACCAGGGTATTAAAGATGAATATGAGATACTTGGGTGGAATTAAAATAGAAGTAAGTTCTTAATGGGGATGGTATAGAATTCTGGATGGGAAGGTTTGTAAAATAAAAAGGTTGCAGTGTGATATAACAGAAGAATTAATTATTTTATACAAATAAATGGCTGTCAGAATTAGAAGATATTAAGAAATTGTCCACAGACAAATAAGTATTATTTTGGTATTATGGAATTAGGTGGTGCAGAATGCTACTTAAAGCAAGTAGTTCATTGGCTGAGACATCACTTGTATTTAGAGCTATTTCTTCAGTAATGAAATTTGATGCCATGTTAAACATCCTATATGTGGTTACAGGCAAACAGAATGGTATTATATTAAAAAGTTGTAGCTTGTTATTAAATGTTATCTCAGACTTCAGTACACATGTTTTGTATTAGGAGTTGGAATTCTGGAGAATGTAGATATCCTTAGATAAATGGTTGTTGTCAATTTGGAATAGGATTTTACACACACACACACACATATGTATATATGTATGTATGTATATATGTATATATATATGTATGTGTATATATACATACATATATATATGTGTGCATATATATATATATGTATATATATATATATATGCGCGTGTGTGTGTGTAAAATCCTGGATATATATATATATATCCTGTCATATTGAAACACAAGTGTTGTAGTCAATTCCACATTGCTGGAATGAATATCCAAACCATACACAATTTACAGAAGGAAGGAGTTTATTTCAGCTTACAAATACACATAACGCCTGGAATATCCTGCCATATTGAAATACAAGTAAGCTATTATAGACACCTGGGTTCATGTCAGAGAGACATCACAGCCAATTTGAGGGGCATTGCCCAGGCCAAAGATGAGATAATGTTAGCAACAAAAGAGAATAATAGTGATAATAGACTAAGACACTTCAAATATGCTAAAATCCATTAGTTCCTAATGGTACTTGCACACAAAACATCAGTCACCTCTGGAGGATGCTAAATAGCCCACATTTATTCTGAAAACTAGTGAATTAAGTGGAGCAATTAAGCCATTAGACCACATCTTGTACAAATAGAATCTCAGGCCTGCGGGCTGTTAATTTGAAAGATGTTTTACATGAATTCCAGCAGATAGATGTGAACACAATAGCAAAATTCAAATAGCGCCATCGAACATCTAGTGAAATGATGGTTTGGGGTTGTGACCATCAATGGCTATTTTACCATTAAGTGTCTTACTGCTGGGAGACTTATGACAACAGGAAGCCCACAGCAGCACCAACAAGGAACAAACTACAGAACTGCACATTATGTGCTGTGACAGTAATCTTGATGACCAGTGTGACAAATCTGGTATCACCTAGGAGACAAACCTCTGGGTGTGGCTGTGAGGGAATTTCCAGACTGGGCTAAGTGAGGAGGGAAGATCTACCCTGACTGTGGGAACTGCCATCCCATGGACTGGGGAACTGTCCTCACTAAGAAGCGGGGGAGGAGCAAGTGAACTCCAGGGTTTCTCTTTCTGCTTCCTTATTCGCACACAATGTGATCAGATACCTCACACTCCACGCCTTATCTACCATCATGCTGTGTACCCTTAAACCCTTAGACTAGGGGCCAAAATAAATCTATCCTTCCTTAAGCTGCTACTTTGTCACCTCAGTGAGAAACGTAACAAATGCAGTGCCTATTAGCAGAATTGCAGTGCCATGGATCTAAGGATAATCTGATTAGTTCCCTAGCTTTATGGAAAATATAAGACCCACAAACACATGAGAAAACTCATGGAGGCAATCAGAAAGTTCAATATTGTGAAAAACCACACAATGATAGTATACTTTTTTTTGCAGCACATCAACAAAAAAAAGTAAAAGCAGCAAGGGAAGATTTATACAGTAAAATATATGTAAAAACTTTTAGATACAACTCTGACGTGTGTGGGGCTGAGAAACCATATCTCCCATTCTTTCCATAAAAAAGCTGAATGAATGAACTGGAAATGTACTTTCTTAGCCAATTGAGCTAATATTTGTCATAACAGCTATGGGAAACTAAAAATGGGGTCTCTTGAAAGAGCTCTCCATGAACAAAACTGAAATAATTTCAGTAACAAAACAAGCAATACAGAGCATCCATGAATTATGACTATTCAGCAAATAATTTTTTGACCAGACGAACATGGCACACATCTGGTAGAAGTCATACTTCAGAAGTTCCTAATTTGAGTTTTCCCTGGGGTAGTGATGCGCGTTCTGCCACTTTCTGCTTTGCTGGGCAGGGAAGACCTCCGGCTTCAGCCACTCCATCGTAGTATGTGCAGCAGACACTGGACAGTGTGCTGTGCTTTCAGTAGTTGAGCTGAATTAAGTGCAGTTGTGATTTATGCTCTTTTAAATACGTGATGATTTTACTGGGACATAGAAGCCTCCTGAGTCAAGGAGCATCTATATTGAGTTATGACCCAAATTGTAAATTTCCCATAAGTACATATAGATAAAAATCAATATGGATGGGAAAGAAAGGACAAGTCTCCATATAAATGAATTTCAAACAAATTATACCAATATCCCTGCTTTCAATGAGGTGACATATAACTACCCTTTGGGAGTTGACTGATGCACAGCAACTTCCCGTGGGTACCAGGTGTAGAGAAGAAAACACAGTAACATTATATGAGCCAGTTCATCAAAGTCAACACATCATTGTCACAACACATGTTAACATTGTGTGCCTTAGGTATGATTTGTACTTTACATATCATGCTTTCCCAGGCCCATAACACTATTAAAATAATCAGGGGCTGGAGAGATTTCTCAGCAATTAAGGCCCTTGCCTGCAAAGCTCAACGATCCAAGTTTGATTCCCCAGTACCCACATAAAACCAGATGCACAGTGGTGCATGCATCAGCATCTCGAGTTCCTTTATAGTGGATGGAGGCTCTGACTCTCTCTTTCTCTCTCTCTCTCTCTCTCTCTCTCTGCTTGCAGATAAATAAAACAATTTTTTTTAAAAAATCAGAAAGCATTAGATTCTAGTAAAGAGGCATTATACTGTATGCCTGAGGAGCAATTATTAAAAGTATTAGGGGTGCCAAAAGTATGATAGTGGGGGGCTGAAGAGATCCCTTATTAGTTAAGTGCTTGCCTGTGAAGCCTAAGGACCCCAGTTCGTGTCTCAATTCCCCAAGACCCACGTTAGCCAGATGCACAGGGGGGCGCTCACGTCTGGAGTTTGTTTGCAGTGGCTGGAGGCCCTGGCGTGCCCATTCTCTTTCTCTCATTCTCTCTCTCTCTCTCTCTCTCTCTCTCTCTCTCTATCTCTATCTCTATCTCTCCATCTGCCTCTTTCTGTCAGTCGCTCTGAAATAAATACACACAAAAATTTTTTTTGAAGTATGATAGTGACAGAAACCTTTGCAATAAAGATGAGCCATTTTTAAACTTTTTTATGAGAGAGAGAGAGAATTGGTACATCAGGCCTTAGCCACTGCAATTGAACTTCAGACATGTGAGCCTCTTTGTGCACATGTGTGACCTTGAGCACTTGCATCACCTTGTGTGTCTAGCTTACGTGGAACCTGGAGAGCCAAACATAGGACCTTAGCTTCACAGGCAAGTGCCATAACCACTAAGCCATTTCTACAGCCCAAGAGGAGCCATTTTTGTTGAATATCTGCCTTTACTTATGCCTGCTACATTTCCCTTTTAAACTTCTCCACAAATGACCCTATTTTGGTCACCTTTAGCTGGATTCCTCTTGATCCGTTGAGTAACAATCATAAACTTTTGTTTTTTAGATATCTATTGCGCTTTGATTTTATAAGTGGAGATGTGACCTTTATTAAGTTAAGAATTAACCTGGGTGGATTCAAACTCCATATTCAATGTCCCAGCTGTGTGGTTCCCAAAAGATACTGGAATAGTTGCCCCAAGAACCTCTATGGGTCTTAACGATTAGACAACATCTCAGGATAATAATGGTCACATTTTTGGGACTCATCTCCTACATGAGTCCTCTCCAAGCTGCTTTGTGAATGCTGAACTCTGACCCCTTTTGCTTCAAAGAGGATCCCACTGCCTATATCCACAGATGGGAGATTGTCTTCAGGAAATATATATGATATACATACAAAACATATAAAATATCTCCAAACCTCACAGGGTGAAATTCTTGATTTTTATAAGAGTGGACATCCAGTTTCCACCTGTTCCTGGTTTCTCTCCAGTGCTTCATTGGTTTCATCCTTAAATATTCGTTGACTTTTTAAAACTTTTATTTGGGTCAGTGTCATCTGTCCAAGCCACACCACCATTGCCAGGAAGAAAACCGATAATAAGCTCTTTTGGGACACTTAGGATTCACTGACACCTGCACCCTATTCCCTCTTCATTTTCATTCTACAAACCTTCAGTCAGCTCTTAACTGCTCTAACATCTTTACAACCGTAACTCATTTATCCCTTACCAACAAACTTTGTGGAAAACAGTTGTCTTTCCTATTTGTCAACAGAAAATCTGGTTAAGGAGAGCTAGAATTCAGTGCCAGGAAATTTTGTCCTAACCATTGCAGACTTAATCTCTGAAATGTGATTTTTGTTAAAGTAATTTTAACTGACATTGACATAGTAGAGATAGTTAATGAACTTAGCTTACTAATGCTGTCAGAGTTTAATTTTTGTTCTGTTTAAAAAGAAAAATAAAACACTCTGGGGTTGACATAGGATTTCTAATGTCTATTTTATTTTCTGTATTTGCAAGGGGAGAGAGGGAGAATTGCAAATGAACTCCAGAAGCATAGGCCACTTTGTGCATTTGGCTTTACTCGGGTCCTGGGCATTGAGCCAACTCATCAGCCCACACTAATTTCGGGGAGGGGGCGGGGGTTGAGGTACAGTCTCATCCCAGGCTGACCTGGAACTCACTCTGTAGTCCCAAACTGGCCTTGAGCGCACAGCGTCCTCCCACCTCCACCACTGGGATTGAAAGGCGAGGGGGATCCTAATGCCTCTGGAGTTACACTGTGAGAAGACGACATCGAAACGGAAACAAGTTCTTCACTGTGGGCCTGACTCTGCCGCTTACTTTGCGCGCCTCTGGCAGAGCCCATCTCTTGCCTGTTCGTTTTTCCTGCGAGATGGGTGACGGTACATTTTTCAGGAAGAGACTCTTACTCGAAGATCCCAAACCGTCCTCCACCCATGTAGTTCCTACGTGTCTCCACTAGAGGGGGAAGCGGTACCAGACAATTTTGTTTTCTTTTTTATTTTTTCAGTTGGCATACAGAGATTCAGGTATCATTCATTCTGGCATTTTTGTATGTAATTTGTTTTTGTTGATTCCCATCCCCCTCCTACTATATCTGTCCCCCAACCCCCCACCCCGCCCAACTACCCGCCTTCTGTTTACATGTCACAAGTATCCTTTTGCCTTTCTTTCCCACTTCTTCCAGCTCATCATTTATATTCACTTTTGGTTATGGGTCTATCTTGATAGGTTTTATCCATATTTGCCTTCTAGATATTACATACTTCTAGATATTACAAGCTAAGAGCCACATATCAGAGTGAACGTGTGGTTTAGGTCCTTCTGAGTTTGTCACTTCACTTAGCGTGATTATTTCCCCAATCCAACCAAATTCCTACAAACTTCTTTCATTGAAATTTGTTTTAAAGACCCAAAAAATAGAACACTGTTTTTGAGATTTTACTATTTTTCTCTGATGATTTCTATGAAATATACCTTATAGAAAATGAAGAATCTCCAAAAAGATTACAAACAAAATACATCATTTAAAATATTCCTGTTTTAAACACTGTCCTCCCTTTTGGACTGTCTGCATCCAAACCCCCTTTACTGTGAACATGTCACACCTCTAGCGTACACCTTTCCGGTGCACCTGAGGTGTGGACATATGAAATAGTGTGGCAGTGGTTTTCAGACCCAGGAAAACACACTGGTGTAACTCAATCTATACTCACACTAGAACCTAAGGTGATGTTACAATGCCACTTACTCAGCCCTCACAGACACATAATGTCTGGAGACTGAGTTTGCTTCCTCTGTCAGTTCCAGGGTTTCAGCCAGCAATGGGCCTCCATCGCTCCTCACTGGGGCTACTGTGCCCCATAGTGGCCTGGAATTTCTGTCTCTCAAAGCACCAGGCTAGTCTTCACACCGAAACTGATGATTTTCTAGGGCACAGATCAGGTTGTGCCATTCTGGCTTAAAATCTTAGGGGCTCTCTACTCTCTTTGGGAAAGTGTCCAATCTCTGAGGTTAATGTGAAGATTCGCTTTTTGGTTTACACCAGATATCCTGCATAGACCTTTCTTTCAGCATTCTCATCTCATACTTTATGTTCTAGTTATGTTTAATGGTTGGCTCTTTTATGAAATGAGAGAATACATTTTGCCTTTGTGCATTTTGATGTCTTTACTTATAGTAATAGAATTAAAATATGTCAGTGCAAGTTGATTTTATACCTGTGTGAGAATCATGCTTATATCCTTTTTCAAAAGCTATCCTTTGGCATGACAAAGCATGAGTCTTTTTTCCAGCCATGTCTTTTCTTTAAACTGTCACTAGTGATGTTTCTAATGACTCTAGATTCATATATTCAAGCATGAGGATTTAGTGTACACTGTCCATGTTTGGGGCTAAGCACTGTGCCTTATGCTTGGTTGAGGTACAAACTCTTTAAATTTTCAATTATTCCACAGTGGTAGAAATGTACACTGTCATGTTATATGGTAGAATTATGTCTATGACCACCAGATGTCACCCTGACATCTTGATATACATGAAGTTGAAAGAACAAACCTTCCTTTCATGTTGTTTTTGATAATGCATAAATAAACCTGTAATACTTTAAGTCTTAAATGGGTCTTGGAACGACTGAAGTGGAGGCAAATCCAAGTTGTATTTCTTCATGTGCTTTCTTACTTGAGATTCTCCTCCTGGATTTTTCTCTCTGTCCTTAGCTTTGATACAATGTTAAAGTACATCTAAGATCGGTTTACAATTCAATAATGAAGTCTTTTTCAAATAACCTGGTCAGTTTTTAGTCATGAGAGGGGTCTCTGAACTATAAGCAGAATCATTTTCAAAATCATCCATCATCCTTTCCTCCCTGTCTTCCACCCTCCCTTCCCTCCCTCACTCTCCCACTTTTCCTCCCTCCCTCCCTCCTTCCCTCCCTCCCTTCCTTCCTTTTTTCTTCCTTCCTTCCTTTCTTTCTTCCTTCTTAACAAGCTACCTTGAGGTATAATTAATAAATAAATCTTGAATATATTTAATGTATATAATTTAATGAACTTGGGCATGCATGTGAAACCTTCAGCACAGTAAATACAATGAAGCAACGATATCCCTGTAGTTACTTGCAATCCTAGAAGCAAAATTTTTATTTTTAAAGACCCTCATCACTACAAGAGGGCCCAGGGATCCTTGGAGAAATGGTTGATTCCAGAGCTGTAACAGAGAAAGCACAAAGAAATCCTGGAACATATTGCAATTTCTTATAGTAGAAAGTGCTCAGGAAATGATAGAGGGAGGTAAAAATATCCCCGCATTCCTTTAGAGGGACTTCCACTGGATGGGTATGGGAGGATTAAAGAACCCAGTATTTACAAATATTGGCATAACAGACTGAGTATCAAAAAATCTGGGGCTAGGGAGATGGTTTAGTGGTTAAGGCATTTGTCTGTGAAGCCTAAACCCAGGTTCGATTCCCTAGAACCCATGTAAGCCAGATGCACAAGGTGGTACATGTGCCTGGAGTCTGGAGGCCTTGGCACACCCATTATCCCTCTTTCTCAACCTCTCTCACTCTCTGCCTCTTTCTCTCTCAAATAAATAAACAAAACTATATATTTTAAAAAAATCCCATGAGTTTGTAATTACATTAACATAATGCAAATGAATTCAAAGGAGAAGCCTAAACATTCTTCAGAGAAGAATCCAGTCAAATGTAGAGATAAAGCAGAAACGGAAATCACGTCTACATAAAAAACTGACAGTCACCAGCCGAGGCTGAAGAAGAAACTTTGGGGTTGTTTAACATTTGTCTCACATGTGCAAGGCCTGAAATTTGATCTTCAACCCTGAAAAAAATAATTAAATACTTGAGTCAGCTTTTTCCTTTCAAGAGCATAATCTGGCTGTCAGTCATGGACAGGTAAATTGTCATTACTGTAGCAGGATCTTCCAGATACAACTGACCAAAGTTGACATCACTAATAAAAGTGAAGACTAACATCGTGTGCTCCTCAGGACAAGGAAATGAGACAGATGGGAGATATCTCTCATACTAATTCTGCCAAAAAAAAAAAAAAAAAAAAAAAAAAAGCAACATAGCTGCCCACTTGGGAAAAATAACAGACCAATCCCAGGTGGAGGAAATTTTTTGAAAACACGAATCCAATTCTAAAATTCTTAATATCATGAGAAACAACAAATGAAAAAGCCACAGAGTAAGTCTAACTTAAAGGAGATTGAAGAATTATCTTCTAAAGAAAACTTTTTTTATTAAGAACTCTCCACCTTTGGTACATATTCCTCAATAAAGCTTTAAGTGGTATAAAAATTTATGAGTCTTTGTGATGCCTGGAGAGAACATTCCTTACAAGCTTTAATGACCTATCTCTGCCCCACCTTGTTTTACTGGTATCTTTAACTAGTATCAGTTCTATATTAAGGTTTAAGGCCATGAAAAGCAATAAGAGAAAAATCATAATAAGAAGAAAATTTCTCCAATAAGAAAACAAAACAAGTCTTACTGTTTTGAGAATGGGATATAGGTTGCTAGCTTTTCAACTTTGATCTTAAATGTTGAAAATTCAATAAATTAGTATTTAAAAGACACTGTTTTATATGGACATAAAAACACATTGGAAGCATTTGATTTGAGAACAAAGGAGATAACTGAAAATATTGGGCAAATAACACATTAGTTCAAAAAAAGTATTTATAAATATCTATAGCTTTTCTCAACTGAAAAATGATATAGAATTAAAAATCCATTACTAGAAAGATAGCATATTTTGAAAGATTTAGGCAAACTACAGATGGTATAGCACAATATTTTTTCATGTTTTGAGCTCTTAACAAAGATAAGAAATTTTGTTAGATTGTATTCATGAAAAATAATTGTACCTAGAGAAAGGATTAAAAAATGAATGCATTGAGCTAAATCATATTAGTGCCAAGACTGATCTTCTTCATGGTTGTCTAACCTAACAAATTAAACGTGACCTATGTTCTTCATTAATAATACTAGGACCAAGAAATGAAAGCTATAAAGTTTATGCATCCCATTGAAGAGTTTACATCATGTATAATTTTGAATTATAATAAGTTTCTAACATGAACATCAATAAAAGGGATGATAAAAATTACTTCATAGTGACAATACATACTACTTAGTATGTAATCTTTTTATCTATACTGACCTTCATGTCTTTCCCTGTATTATTATTTTTTATTTTTTTGTTCATTTTTATTTATTTATTTGAGAGTGACAGAGAGAGAGAGAAAGAGGCAGATAGAGAGAGAGAGAATATGCATGCCAGGGCCTCCAGCCACTGTAAACGAACTCCAGATGCATGTGCCCCCTTGTGCATCTGGCTAACATGGGTCCTGGGGAATCGAGCTTTGAATTGGGGTCCTCAGGCTTCACAGCAAGTGCTTAACCACTAAACCATCTATCCAGACCTCCCTGTATTATTTTTAAGCAAATCAGAGTGATAGCATTTCAAGATTGCATTGTATATTAAGCTTTTATTTTCATTTTTATTATAAAGTAGATAAGACATGAGAATTTATAGGGGATAAGCAAAATGGCCATAGCTTACATATCTATAACTCTGCAGTTCCACATGACCTTAGACAACTTCTCAAAACTTAGAAGTGCCTCTGCAATAATAGAGAGTGGTGCTACAGATCTGATTTTGAAAGTGTTGTCTAATGAAATGTGTTGGTTTCAGAAGATTTCTGAAAGCCTGTAAACCCATACTTTACAAATACATAGCCTAGGGTATTACAAAATTATGCATGATTAAAACAAATGTAACGTATGTAACTAGTTGTAAGTATATACACATATACATATATATTGGGGGGAAATAAATTATGACCAGGAAATATTCAATATGAGATATAGTTATCTTCCTTAAAGTCATTTTCTGTCCATAATAGCTTGAATTGTGGGCACAGAAGCTGTGGGTATGGAAGACTGAGTATGTTTCATTATTGTTAACAACTAGTTAATGAATAACTAAATGCCTTTTAATCACAGTCCAAATCATTTGCCTTTCTTCTTATTTTATGCTTTTACTATAACTCCTTGTTATGACTTTTTCTAAAAACTATTTTTAAAACATTTTATGTATTTACTCATTTAAGAGAAAGAGAGGGAGGGAGAGAGAGAGAGATTGAGAATGGGCACACCAGGCCTCTAGCCACTGCAAATGAACTCCAGATGCATGTGCCATCTTGTGCATCTGACTTACGTGTGTCCTAGGAAATTGAATCTGAGACCATAGGCTTTGCAAACAAGAGCCTGTGTGCTGCTAAGCCATCTTTCCAACTCTGAAAACTGTCTTTTTCTTTTGCTGCAAATAACACATGTCTAGTAGAGGCCAGCAGAGAGCATTGATGGCATACTTAGGAAGTTGAGGCAGGAGGATTGTGCATTTGAGGCTAGTATGGGCTGCACAGCAATCCCCTGTCCTAAACAAACAAAAAAAATCTCAAACAAACAAATCACACAAATAACAACAATAAAGACAGTCTGGTTAAGATAATCACTTCAATGGATATTCCTGGAAATCTTTCTTCTCTTGCCTCCCCGAGATGCTCTGTTCTCTTGGGTCTCTTCCTCCTTCACTCACTATGCCTCTTGGTCTCCTTCCTTGGTGTGCATCTGGATGGTGACAGGTCTCTATTCATCACCTCCCAGTGGATTATGTCATATGACCTGGGTAATGCAAATGTGTATCTCCAGTGCTCTGCTCTCTCTAGTCCTTTCCAACATTTTGCACCCCATGGCCTACTTAAAAGCCATGAAATGTCTGATAACCAATTCATACAAAATGTTGCAGTGGAACTCTTGATGCCCATCAGTCTTTCTTCCAGGCTTGTCCATTGAGTGAAGTTATTAAAATCCACTCAGTGGCAAAAAGTATGACAAAATAAAAAAAGAACACATAAAAAAATCCATGATAAAACAAATTAAAAAACATGAACTCTCATGGTCCTTATCAACCCCACCTGCAAGGTGTGTTTAATCTACCTCTAAGTTCATATCTTCTCTCACTTCCTAGAGCCACACCTCACTCCAGTCCATTTTCCTTTCTCAGAATGCCCAAATATGCCTTGCCACCAACCTCTGCTTTTACTCTTAACCTCTTCCTCCATTCTTCCCCATATACCAACCAGCATGATCTTTAAAATATGAATCTTACTAATTCAGAAATGTTATGCTAAAGCTTTAAAAATTTCCATTGCCTTATAATAAAATTTTTTAAATAAGATTTACTGGAAAGTTTCTCCTGTCTTCATCTAATGTCCAAGACAATTTCAAATGGATAACTAGTAGCAAATATTAGAGAAAGTTCCTTGTGTTTGAAATTACCAGCATTTTAAAATAAAATGTTCACATATTTTCTAGATACAGTCAATTAATTAAGTATAATAAGCAAAATTATATTACTGCTTCAACCTCTGATGAGTTGCATAAAAGGTTCTTACAATTAGATCATATTTGTATAGATTAACAGGTTTTTAAAATATATTTTATTTTATTTATTTATTTAAGAGAAGGAAAGAAGGAGAGAAGCAGATAGAAAGAATGGATGTGCCAGGGTCTCCAGCCACTGTAAACAAACTCTAGACACATGCACCACCTTGTGCATCTTGCTTTCATTGTTTACTGGGGAATTGAACCTGGGTTCTTTGGATTACCTAGCAAGTGCCTTAACTGCTAAGCCATCTGTTCAGCCCTAGATTAACAGTTTTATAGCTAAGGTAAATCAGGGCTCATGGTCCAGCAGTAGTTAATTCCCAATGCATATTTTAAGATTGCTTGTTTTGCATAGCCAAATTTAAGTTTTTTGTTTTTTTTTTCTTTAAAATCTGTTTTTGTTCATTTATTTGAGAGTGACAGACAGAAACCACTGCAAATGAACTCCAGATGCACGCACCATCTTGTGCATTTGGCTTACATGGGTACTGGGAAATTGAGCCTTGAGCTGGGGTCCTTAGTCTTCACAAGCAAGCGCTTAACCTCTAAGCCATCTCTCCAGCCCCTTTTGGTTGTTTTTTGAGATAGGGTCTCACTTGAGCCAAGGCTGATCTGGAATTCACTATGTAGTCTCAGGGTGGCCTCAAACTTACGAAAATCCACCTACCTCTGCCTCCCAACTGCTGGGATTAAAGTTGTGTGCCTCCATGCCCAACTTCCAAATTTAATTTTTATGGATTATCCAGGTATATTTAATTGACTTGCTATAAAGAAAAACTTATGTAAGTTACTTTATATGACTACCTTTGTAATTTTGTTTTATGGTTAAGAAGTATTAAATGTATAACTATTCAGTTTAGAGAATGTTAGAGCACATCCTACCAGTCCATGAGAGTGGGAAGGGCATTCTAATGAAGCCAAGCTGTCCTTTGGTTTTGTTTTTTTTTTAATTTTTTATTTATTTATTTGAGAGCGACAGACACGAGAGAAAGACAGATAGAGGGAGAGAGAGAGAATGGGCGCGCCAGGGCTTCCAGCCTCTGCAAACGAACTCCAGACGCGTGCGCCCCCTTGTGCATCTGGCTAACGTGGGACATGGGGAACTGAGCCTCGAACCGGGGTCCTTAGGCTTCACAGGCAAGCGCTTAACCGCTAAGCCATCTCTCCAGCCCCTGTCCTGTGGTTTATCACATAATAACTTTAGGTGATAACTTAGGAACATTTTGTCCTAAACTCATGCTTAATAGAAATTTAAAGTACACTTTTACCAGCTTTGCAGAAATTAGCAGCTAAAAGAAGAGAAAACAATATTAAGAATGTGCTTACAAAAGAAACTTTGTGTAGGAAAATCTCCAGATTCTAATGGATCAAATGCAACTGTTGGTGGAAACCTAATTAATGAATCATGGGAATATATAAAGCAATAGATAAGCAGTTGAGCGACTACAAACAGGAAGGCTTTGCTGAGGTGAAATGAAATAAGTGTGGGGCTTTGCAGTGTCCAGTGAGAATTCAGCAAGTTAGTAAGATGAATCTTTCCAACTCCAAATAGATATTTAGAATGAATTTTAAAAGCTCTGTCTTGATATGCACTTTTTTCTTACTGATATAATGTTGACTGGAGGGAAGTAGGAAACACTTTAAATTCTTTTCTTATGTGAGTGCTGGGGATACAGACTCATGCTTGCACTCCAGCCTCTACCCAACTTCTTTTTATTGAATTTATTGATTTTTCTTTTGGAAAGGTTGCACACATAGACTCCTTCTCCCCACAACTCTGTCAAGTGTCTTCGGTGGGGTTGCTGGTGTTCGTTGTGAAGACCAAAAGGCCTCAGTCAGTCCCTGCAGGGATGGGGAGACATGGCATCCCAGGCTGTTCCCAGCCACCCTGAGGCTCTGACAGTGTTTCAGCCCCCTCTCTCTGATACACCCTGAGCCTTGGTGGGTGAGACAGAGATCTGATCTAATCTAGTGTTGTGTTGCTTTTTTCTGTAGGCTCTGGATCTGTTTTTTTTTGTTTTGTTTTGTTTTGTTTTGTTTTTTTTTTTTTTTTTTTGGTTTTTCGAGGTAGGGTCTCACTCTGGCCCAGACTGACCTGGAATTCACTATGGAGTCTCAGGGTAGCCTTGAACTAACAGTGATCCTCTTACCTCTGCCTCCCGAGTGCTGGGATTATGGATCTGTTTTTATGATGCTTGACTGACCACAGTATCTTGTCTGTCGCCATTTCCCTGAAACTGGTTTTCAGATTAGTCATGAGAGCAGTATTCGTGCCACCACATCCCCTGTAATGACTTATGGGCCCAGGTTCATGAGGTGTAGATGACCCGACTCCTGGTAGACAGTTGGCTCAGATCCTACAAAGCATGGACACAGACTTAAGCTCACTCGTGCACAGCAGCTTGGCTGTCTTACTACACTCACTCCAAATTGTGGAATCTAACTGGGTCATTAGTAAGGTGAGACCTATATTCACAGCTTCTCAGAGTGCCTAGAAGAAAAATATTCCAATTCACTTCTTTCTCTTTAGAATTTGTTGATTGATTGAGTGTGTGTGTGTGTGTGTGTGTGTGTGTGTGTGCTGCCCCAGCTTACAGCTTTTATATGGGGTCTGATTATTCAAACTCAGTGTTGTGAGGAAGGCACTTTTACAACTGAGCATCTTCCCAACTCTTTCTCCTCTTTACAATTCCTTATAAAAGGTCTCATAGACTGTTTCAATGGACATAATGACACTGTTTTTGTATCCCACTTAAAAGAGCCAATATTTTTATAAAAATCTAAACATATATGATTTTAACAGTATAATTTTTCCAGATAAATATTTAGACATTTGGAATGTAATTAAATAATGATTTTAAAAACCAAATGATTTCAGCATGTTAATACCTTCCTGACTCTGTTATTCCCTTCCTTCCTTGGAATGATTCTGATTACATATACAGTCTCATCAGGCTGCCCCTTCAAGGTGGGGGTCATTCTTGAGAGCACTTGCATTTTTCTAGTGTCTAAAAGAAATAGGCCATGACATTCTATTTCTGCAAGGCAGAATCGAGTGAAACAGGTTGAGATTTTATATTTTGTGTGTCACCTTGAATTTGGCATATTAGTCCTTCAATTCATGTAACTTTTCTACATAACTCACGAGAGTTGGGGAGATGTCTTAGTGTTTGCTGTACAATAATGAGGATCTGACTTTGATCCCCAGCTCCTATGTTAAAAAGGTGTGGCCACACATGCTTGTAACCCCAGGGCTCACGGAGGGTGGAGACAGAAGCATCATTGGGGCTCTCTGGTCAGCCAGTTTGACTGGAAATGGCAGCTTTGTATTCAGTGAGAGATTCTGACACAAGGAAGCAAGGCAGAAGAGAGATGGAGGACAACACCAGAGGTTCTCCTCTGACCTCCACATGCATGTGCGTGGGGCATACCTATGTGCATACATACACCAATACTACACATACATACCATGCTCCCCACACAAACGATAACAAGAAACATGGACTATCTTGTTTGTTAGTGGTAAAAATACAGCATATTCATTGTATAAGAACGGGGGAGGGGGAAGATTAGGCTATCATACTGTTTCTTGCAATATGGGTAACAGTGTGGAACATAGACTTGGGGTATCATTGATTAACCATGTGTATTTGGAAATAGTATTTGACTTGTCTATGCCTCTGTTTCTTCCTTTGAAGATCAGGGGTGAAGGTACTGTTAAGTACACTAACATGGGGTGGAATGAGTATTGCATTCACCCTCCTGGCTGCATTTCATATTGGCCATCATCATTGGGGATGTTGATTGGTTACATGTCCCCCACATATACTTAATGTCAGCTATACTAATGTATGGTTACATGTGTGTCCTGATTCTCTTTCTTTTCAAACTAATTTTAATAATGTTCATTTTATAACTATTTTCATATCCTTATTTTAGAGAGAGAGACAGAGTGAGAGAGAGACAAAGAGAGAATTGGCATTCCAGGGCCTCAGCCACTGCAATGGAACTCCAGACGCTTGAGCCACCTAGTGAGCATGTGCGACCTTGTGTTTGCCTCACTTTTGTGCATCTGACTTACCTGGAATCTGGAGAGTCAAACATGGGTCCTTAAGCTTCGCAGGCAAATGCCTTAACTGCTAAGCCATCTCTTCAGCCCTGCAACTAATTTTTTAAATCTATTTATTGAGAGAGACAGAGAGACAAAGAGGAAGAGGGAGGGAGGAGGTGAGCATATCAGGGCCTCTAGCCACTGTAAACAAATTTCACACACATGTGCCACCTTGTGCATCTGGTTTTAGGTGGGCACTAGGGAATTGAACCTGGGTCCTTTGGCTTTGGTGGCAAATGCCTCAACCACTAAGCCATCTCTTCAGCCCTATAAGTACATTCTTACAAAAATCTCTTCAACTAAAAAAATAGAGACAGTGTACTAGCTCCAAGGTCCTGTATTGCTCATGTCTCAGAACATGAGACAAGTCACCAAGGAGAGCCCTACATCTGTGAGAGAGCTCAATGTAGCTAAAACAGTATACTTGTCCCAAGGGAAATTAGACATCCCTAGCCATAATGCATCTTCTGAGGATGCTGTAATGGAGTCCTTATGCTGTTGTCTCAGTAATAGATATGTCATTTCAGTCAGGGTCTCCATGGGAAACCGCTCCTTTTCTCCCGTCAGTAGTTGCTAACATGTTTTGTGGGAATACAGATCCCTAAAGACACCCTGAGCAAGAAGGTAGCTCTAATGTTCTGTGGAGAAGTGTCAGAAGGTGCTCAGTTGCTGTTGGAGTGAAGAGGAATTCTAAGAAGTCAGCTCTCTTGTCTGGTTGTGTCCCTGCTCCTTGCTCTTGTATGGGAAAGGAAAGGACCCTCCCCCTTTTGCTTCACACTTAACATCACATCATCATAGAATATTTAAAAAGCACCTACTGTGTGCCACAAACTAGGATGGATAGGAAATTTGAGCCTTGTTCTTAGATAATCCAGTGTCTGTGATTGAACCTGTCATGCAGAACTCTTATCCCAGCTATTCAGGAGGCTGAGAAAGGAGGGTTGCAAGTTCAAGGACTGCCTGAGCTACAGAATGATTTCAAGGCCAGTCTGGAAATCTCAGTGATAATCTGTCTAATGACAAAAAGTAAAAAGAGGGCTAGAGAGACAGCTCAGTGATAGAGAGCTTACCTAATATGCACAAGGCTTTGAGTTCAAGTCCAGTACTGCCAAAACCAAACGAAAACATCCCCTGGTGCCTCTGTACCCACATTCATTCTATGTTCTGTCTTTCAATGAGTTGACCTTACCTATTCGGCTTTAAACTTAACCTCCTATATAATACTCCACAGTTACCCACTCATTCCACTTCATTGCTTCATTGTACATGCTACAGAGGCCATGCATGGCTGAACACATGGGGGGGGGGTCCTGTAGATACTGACGAGTCAGTGGCAATCTAAATAAAGTCTCCATCTTGCCAGGGTTTAAAATCGCAGTGGAATTCAGACTATAAATGAGTAAACAGCATGGTATCAGTAACCTGTATGGTGAAGAATGAGTAAGACAGGAGGAAGAGAACATGAGTAAATCTATGTAAAAAAAAAAAAAGCCACTCTTCCTAATGGTTTCCATGTAAAGACCTTACATAAGTTTAACATCTCATTATGTCACAGAGGCTGCATGTAGATTAATGAAGATTAATGAGTTGGTTCTGAAAATAATTGAGGCTGTCTACATGTGGGTTCCCGATGAATGTCTACTGAATTGGGTATGACCTCAGCAACCACCTTTATAATGCCTTGAGAAAGGCAGCTCACAGATCTGGGTCCTCACAGGGACAGCTGTGAGCAAACAGGCAGTCCTCACGGACTCCTTCAAGACAGCAAAATGGACACATTTCCCAGGGTTCCAACAGGAAGGTGGAGCAGAATAGTTATAACTCAGCCTTGAATTCCAGCATATCTGAATAAAAACCTGTTATAATTTATCAGTTTTATGAATTAAACTTAATTTCTCTGTCATTTTCAACATCTCTAAAATGGTCATGATCATCAATACTTCCTTTAGACCCTGGCTGTTGTCCCTTCCTTGTAGCTTGCCCTCTACTGATGAGGCTCCCATACATGTTACAGGGAATCAGTAGGCCAAGCAGATGTGCCTGCCTGAGGTCAATGCTCCTGGACCTGCTTTTTAGACCAGCTCTGAGCATCTGGAATCCAGAACCTCACATCCTTGGATTCTGAGCATCTGGGATCCAGGACTTCGCATCTTTAGATTCTGAGCATCTGGGATCCAGAACCCCACATCCTTGGATTCTGTCTTGCTTTTCGACCCTGTAGGAGACAGCTGTGAAGTATGACATTATTATCAGAGGGTAAATGGGGGTGGGGAGGGAGGAGCACTGAGGTTAGGAGGGGAAATGGGAACCAACAAAACCAAGTTGTATTTAAAATTGCTAAAATGAATGACATTTAAACTTTTTGTATACCAACTTAAAGAAACAATTAAACAAGTAAAAATAATAACAGAAAACATCATGGAAGGAGCTCACAAGAGACATTCATGGGACATCATCAAACAATGAGAATTTCAGCGAGGACATAGTTGGGATCAGGTGTGAACAGCCCTCTGCCTGACTCTTCTTATAGCCTCCCCAGGATGTCTACGGTCCTCCCTGGGATCCATTTTCAGGGGCTTCTGTTCTGGATCTTTCTATCAGCCAAGGGACAGGACCCCTCATTTGGTGAGCTCTTCTTTTCCAGTCCCCTGGCTTTTAACTTTCTTTGCTTCCAGCAGTTGGTTAACCCCTGGCAAGAGCCATGATTTAAGCTGGGAATGAAGCCAGCACCCAGGGCAGCCAAAAGGCAAAGATTGACTGTGAAAATAATTCAGGCTCTGCAGTGGTTAGCAGAGTAATGGAAGCAAACAGTTCATTTTATTTTGGGTTCATTTTTGGGTAGATGCATGGTTTCTATGTTGTTGCTCAATAAATGGCTATAACTGTTTTAAACCCGTGCTCCTGTGTGTGCATCCCCCCTTTTGTGAAGCCAGGTCTCTCACTGAATCCGTAGATCGCCAAATTTGCCAGATTTGCTAGCCAGAGTGTCCCTGTAATTTATCTGTCTCTCCCTGACTCTGTCTCCTCAGTGCTGGGATTACTCACGTGTTCCATCACACCTGGTGATTTTAAGTGGGTTCTTGGGGACTGAACTCTGGTCCTCCTCAAGCTTTAAGTCAAATACATTACTAAGTTATCTCTCCAGATTCTGCAACTCTAAATTTAATACAAATTCAAATATGTCATGAATAATTACTAAGCACATAGTTCATTTTAGATAGTAATATTTAGGGGAGAATGAATGAAAATAGGTTGTCAAACCGTATTTAAGGAGAGTTTGATTTATTTTAATTTTATAAGCCTTTTGATTCATTGATGTTTTTCAAATACAGAGTGATTATTAATAAACAAATTCCTATTAATAAACAAATTCCTTATTTTAATATCTAGAGAGAGTCACCATTAGTATTTTAGCTTAGCTTCTTTTATTTTCTCTGTGTATTGACTCAAGTTTTTTTTTTTTTTTTTTTTTTTTGAGGTTGGGTCTCACTCTAGCCAAGGCTGACCTGTAATTCACTCTGTAGTCTCAGAGTAGCCTTGAATTCCCAGTGATCCTCCTAACTCTGCCTCCCGAGTGCTGGGATTAAAGGCGTGCACAATCAAATTTTCTTTATAAGAATTTAAAAATAAAAGATGTTGACTTTAGAAAACATAATCAAACTAGCAAGAAAATAACCCCTATGATTATACTATGCATAACATGACTATTGAAATGTTGGGGTAATCCTTCTAAGCTCTGTTTCTGTGGGTACCATTTGTTTTAGAGTATGTAAGAAGTCGTTTAACAAAATTGAGCTCACATATTTTCTAATCTATATTTTCTAGTCCATGATACAGCTTCTTGTATTTTTATAAAACATAACTTTTAATGACTAAATAATATTCCTTCATGAAAGTACATAGTGATGGTCTTAACAGCTTTCTTATTTGGGATGTTAAGTGACTTTTTATTGTTGTGGAATAGAAAACAGCAGGCACTCAGCATTTCTGTCTTTTGTGTCAGATGGCATTGCTAAAAATGACTCCAGCCTGTCTGCTGCTTCCAGCCCCTGCTGGTTCTGGAAACCCGCTACTTCAGCCTTCTCTCCTTTTTCCATTAAGAGCACAGACCTCATTATGAGATGATACAGCCTGGGAGAAGAGAACGTGGCTGCACCAAGGTCAGGCAAACCTGAGTTCACATCGTAGGCTTGCCATTTTCTAGATTTCAGACACTGTTACAGGCTGTTGAATTCCACGAGACAGTTTGTCTGTATCTATTTACTATTAAGCAGACACCTTATCAAGGGTTAATTTTCTCTTTCAGCTATATTGACTGAGCAGTTTGTTGTGGTGTTAAGTACAAAATAGACAAACATGGGGACAATAGTATATCCCTGACCTTGTGGCTTTTATAGCCTGGCACTATAAACAGAATCTGTGTATGGTCATGTTTGAAAGACTCCAAACTGTACCTTTAGCAGGTGTGAGGAAGGAGAGTCCTCTGCCATGAGATCTGTCATAGGGGATGTCATGTTGTCACCGAGGGGCTCTTGCTTTCTTGTGGACACTAAGCATTTTTACCTATGATTCAAGGCAAGCAGTCAGGGTTGCAGGAAGATCATATCGACCAGGAAACGGGCTGCGTGCTCAAAGGTCGTTTCTGTCTCCTCTCCTAAATGAAGAGAAGCTGCTTGAATGTGACTTTGTAATAAAGTTCTGCAGCCTGGGGGCAGCAAGACATGACTTTAACTCTTTCCTGCCCATGCCTTTGATCATCTTTCTTACTTATATTGTCTTTTTCCTCCCAGCCTTTTGTGGGAGCCTTAGGGGTGCCCAACCTTTTCCTACCTTTCTTAACTGTCACCCTGATATTGCGAGTTTAGCAAATAAATGTCAATTTCATCTTAACATTTATTGCCATTTGACCTTTTTACAGAATCATTGTGTATTTGGAAAATAAAATGTAATATACATACATATATCAGTTACTTTATAGGCATTTGGCATGGATAGGGGGAATAAATGCTAAGGAAAATCTATTATCCAGATACATAGAAACCAAATCACAAGACTTTTTGTTGTTTTGCTTATTTTTTTTTTTTTCTTTCAGTGCTAGAGGTTGGACACAGGGCTTTGGGCATGTGAGGTGTGGACTCTGAAAGCCCATAACACAGGGGTCTAGTTTAGAGTAAGTCACTTGTCCCCTGAGCACGGTGAAAGGAAAAGGGAGGGGTGGGTTCTCTGCTGCGCCTCAGGCACAGGTGTATTCTCTTCTCCTTCCGCAGCTGTGCCCCTGCAGGTTTCCATGATTGGCAGCCCACAGACCAGGAGCTGATTGCCTTATTGGAAGGCCCTGTGGTTCACAAGGAGTTTTCATTAGTTTGCTAAGTGTATTAACCTCTTCTGCTGCACAGCAGCACCCACCCTGCCACTTCACATTAACCTGATCTTTGTTTCCGGTGGTAATTGAGGACCTGAGTGTTTCATGGGCCAGCTGTAAGGAATTTCAGCTGGTGTTTTAACTGGAGACACCTGATGGCCTAAAGTAACAACAGGCAGCAGCAGGAGACCTTCTAGGGGACACTGGCAGCTTCTCCTTACAGCTACAGTGTCCTAGTTTGTGTTTATAGCCCTGCACAACTGGAACTAGGTTTTGTGTTTTGCTTAGGGTGTGAGGTAGGGATCAAATTTTGATGTTTCAACATTTGGTATATTTCCCCAGCACCAGCTATATGTCACATGGGTGTATGTGTGTAGTTATTTTCTGAGCTCTGTGCTGTGTTGTTTTATTATTGAAATAATACAACAATTTTTGAAATAAATACTATTTTATTTGCTTTTTTAAAAAATCAGTGCATTACCTTTCAAATCAATGCATTATGACCACCTTTGTAAACATTTTAATTTTCACAAATCTGGGTATTTTTGGATAATGTTCCCTTGTTTAATCATCATTTCTGTTTTAGTTTGTAAAATTACTTTCTCATTCCATAATATTAGCTTATCCTATTCCATGGTCAAAGTTTGGTTGGTGTTTGATAAATGTATAGACCAATCTGGGAAGGCTGATTTTTGTTATAAGAGTTGATGTGGAAATTACAACAATAGACTTTTTGATATTAAGTATTATAATATATATATACATTCAACTTGATGAACTGTATTTTAATACTCAAGTTGGGCTTATCAACCTATTGAAGCTATCTGAATCATTTTATAAAAGAGGTTGGTCTACAATTTTCCATTCTTCTACTGTCTTTTTTTATTTTTGGTTAAGTGTTTACTATCTTTGTAAAACAAAAAGTATAAATTTACCCATTTTCTTCTCTCTGAAAGAATTTGCTTATACATTTTCACATCCACTATATAGACAGTAAGATAATCTTAATAATTTTCTGAGGAGGGGCTTTATTAGAATATTAACTATTTATTAAAATGTTTAAGTTTAGGTATAGTCAGATATTTAATCTCTTATCATGGTATGTCTGATAAATGATTTTACAGGAAATTTAAAATTTGTTCCTATTTTCAAATTTACTGGCATAGTTATTCAAAATTGCCATTTTAATATCTAAATGTCATTTATCTCTAGCTTTGAGAGTGTTTCTCTCTAAATATTATGTTTTTATCTTTCCATATGATTTCTAAAAGATGAATAAAGTGTGAATATACATAAAACTTGTGTGAGTGTGTGTGTGTGTTTATGTCTATTGTGAAAGGCCTGGGCCCTGACATATACATTGATTGCTGTGTAATTCTTTGATTCAGGTAAACTAGTTCTGGAATTGTTCCACTGTACTACTCATAACACTTTTTTTTTAATTTTTTTGTTCATTTTTTATTAATTTATTTGAGAGTGATAGAGAGAGAGAGAAAGAGACAGAGAGAGAGAGAGATTGAGAATGGGTGCGCCAGGGCTTCCAGCCACTGCAAATGAACTCCAGACGCATGCATCCCCTTGTGCATCTGGCTAACGTGGGTCCTGGGGAACCGAGCCTTGAACCGGGGTTCTTAGGCTTCACAGGCAAGCACTTAACCGCTAAGCCATCTCTCCAGCCCTCATAACACTTCTTTAAAAGAATGTTTTGGTCTTGAGGGTGACTTTGTTTGATCAAGTATAGCTCTACCAATATTCATCCTTTTCTTTCCAACTTTATAGTATATTTGTTTCAAGTTAGACTGCAACAGCAGTAGTTTCCAGGTTTTTTTTTTGTTTGTTTGTTTGTTTTAGGTAGAGGTTTGCTCTAGCACAGTCTAAACTGGAATTCACTATGTAGTCTCAGGCTGGCCTTGAACTTATGGCAATCCTCCTATCTCTGCCTCCCAAGTGCTGGGATTAACATGCACCACCATGCCCCAGTTTTGTTTTTTTCTTTTAACTCATTCATTTTTATTAAGTAAAGCTCATTTGTCAGCCATTTTAGTTTGTTTAATTTTATCATTGAAATAATGGGTTTTTCTAATATTTTATTTTGTTTTTGTGTGTGAAGTGTGTATGTATGTTCATATGCTTGTGTGTGCAGGTGTGTGCATCCACATCTGTGCATATGTGTGTGGAGGCCAAAGGTTGACATTGAGTGTGTTCCTCAATTTCTCTACACCTTAATTTTTGAGATAGGTCTCTAGGTCTCTCAGTGGAGTTAGAACTCACTGGACTAGACCAGACTAGCTAGACAGCAAGCCTCAGGTCTCCTCCTTTCTCCCCTCCCCCAGCACTAGGATTATAGGCATGTGCCACCATGCTAAGCTTTTACATGGGTACTGGAGATCTGAACTCAGAGCTTAGTATTTGTGTGGAAAGCACATTGCCAACTGGCCATGTCCCTGATCCATCTAATATATTATAAGGTAATTTTGTTTATTTATGAGAGAATATGGGTATGCTAGAATCTCCTCCTGCTGCAAATGCACTCAAGATGCATGCACCATTTTGTGCATCCAGCTTTACATAGGTACTGGCAAGTCAAACTTGGGCTGTCAGACTTTGCAAGCAAGTGCCTTTAACTGCTGAGCCATCTCTCCAGCCCATTATAATGTGATTTCTATTATATTTTTCTTTCTGCTTCTCTCTCCATTTTTATCAGTTATTTTGGAAAAATATGTATGTACTATATCTCTGTAAACAGCCTCACTCTGCATAACAAGGCTGTGGTCACCAGCAGTCTGTGAGTGTGCATGTGTGCATGCGTACGCTTGCATGCTCCCATAGGCTTATATTGCCTAGTGACATTATGCCATATTTGTTTGTATAAGTATACTCTGATATTCACACGATGATGAAATCATCTGGGGATGAATTTCTCAGAAAACAGCCCTGTGAGTGAGTAGAGCCTAGTTCTAGTTTTGTTATTTGAAGATTGCGAACCAAATTTCCATTCTTATGTCAATTAATGTGTAATATTAATTGGTATTTCTAACTGAAGAATTAGACTGAATGTTAAGTAACCTCTCAGCCTAATATTATTGCTGGCAAATATTGTATTTCTGTTCTTTTTTTTTTTTTTTTTTTTTTTTTGCTTTCCTATACTACAACTCCTATCTCTAGGTTTCTAAAATCTGCAAACATTTTCAGTGACTTGCAACTAAATAAGCCTTGCAGCCTCTCCACTCATAGGTATCTGTGCTAAGTGCCCATCTCCTTTCAACAGTGTAAAATTATCAATTGTTGATATTTATTATTTGTCACAAAGAAGTGTTTTCTACAATGAAAGTATGCTCATTTAAAAGTCTGTGACTAGGGCTGGAGAGATGGCTTAGCAGTTAAGCACTTGCCTGTGAAGCCTAAGGACCCCGGTTTGTGGCTCGATTCCCTAGGACCCACGTTAGCCAGATGCGCAAGGGGGCACATGCATCTGGAGTTTGTTTGCAGTGGCTGGAGGCCCTGGCGTGCCCATCCTCTCTCTCTCTATCTGTCTCTATCTCTTTCTCTTTCTGCCTTTCATTCTCAAATAAATAAATAAAAATAAAAAAAGTCTGTGACCAGTACCTTATAAGAAAATACCTTGGGAATTGTAGCTGTAAGCCTAAGGAACTTTCTTCTATTTCTAAACTTCTGAGAAGTAATTTTTATTGGCATTTTTAATTTTTCTTAAAATATTTATTTATTTGAGAGACAGCAATCAAGCATACGTGCACTAGGGTGTCCTGCCACTGCAAACAAACTTCAGGTACATGGCTACTTCGTGCATCTGGCTTTATGTGTGTACTGGGAATTGAACCCAGGGTAACAGCCACTGCAATAAAGCACCTTTAACTGCTCAGCCGTTGCCCTAATTCTTTTATTGACATTTATACTCTATCAAAGTGAAGTAATAGTTTACACTAAATAAGTCATTGAGAGCTTTTTGCGAAGGAGTTATCAGTATTCTCTAGAAAAACATAATGCTGAGATGGGGTTCCAGAGGAATTGGAGTGATGATGAAAAAAGATTGAAGGTAAGAAGGGAGATGTAGAGATGAGGTCAGCATCATCTTCAGCACCTTTGAACTACTGGTAGGCAGCCAGGTAAACCTGAGGCCAGGGATCATTACAATTCAGATCAGCCAATGGTTAACACAACATCCCCAAGTCTTAGGACACTGGTGTGACTTCTTAACAGTGATGGAGATTCTTCTTTTGGCCATAAATAAAGGAATGAAGAAGCTACAGATGTGAATCTCCAGGCTGGAGTGGAGAGACAAAGGCCATCAGACAAAATATGAGGGCATGATCATCCTGCTAGGCACAGTGGACATCCAGGGCAGGGCCTGGACATGCCCAGGTGAACGTGACCCTGTGTACTAGGATGGGCACAGCGGACATCCAAGACAGAGCATGGACATGCCTGGGTGCACATGACCCTGTGTGCTAGGATCCTGGGGTGTGAGTATAAGCACATATTCAGACCCAATAGGAGCAAGTGAGTGGAAGTCAGAACCTCCGGTGTTGTGAAATAATATATAGGATCTTTTATACAGTGATGGGCTGCATTGAGTCCTTGCTTTTGTGCTAAGCAGTTTATACATTTCTAATGCTGACAAGAAGAAAACTCAGGTATTATCTGACTATTTTTGCAAAACTGAGTTTAAAATGTATTAAGAGACTTGGCTTAACATTTATGCATCATCGTAGCCAGAATTAGAATACTGGTTGATTCGATCCCAGAGTCTCAGCTTTACCTTCAAGCTATTCTTTCATTTGGTTCTTGACATCTAGAGGAGAAGCTAAATGACATATTTTCCACGTTAAAATATATCCTATGTGGATTATATTACTATGCACTCTTAGTTCTCAGCCTCTAAAGATATCATCTTTATGAAACACAATAGGGAACTAATAAACACTAAAGGAACTCAGTCAAAACTAAGATGTATTCGTAATAAGTGTGTAAATGATCAACTACATCACACAATTTAAAAATGTTGGTGCATGTGATGATAACCCCAAAGCAGTATAGAAATACAAACAATGAGATGTTGGCTAAGGAAAAAGTGACTGGCAGATTTACCTACTGAAAATGGGCTGTGCGATTTTTAATGTTTTTAGCTGGATCCACACTATTTGCCACAGTTAGGGGGAAAGATTGTCACTGCAACTGATTAATTTTCAGGATGAAATTTGCATCTTTCCCCTCAGGGTTCTTGTTGCTATGGTGATGCTATGACATCCAGTTTTACAGAGCACAGCTTCATACCTGTGGCCTTTGATAGGAACTGGGTGGGAAGAATTTCATTTAGAGGAAGATCTTTATGATTTAAGCCAAAGTAATGATGGAGAATTGTGTGTTAGGGTCTCTATGTTAATCCCTTGTTTTATTCTAAAGTCCTTTCTGAGATTGTGGACATGAATGGGAACCTAAAATGATATACTAACATTGGCATAGATAGAAATTCACATTGAGGTGTTTTCATTTGACATTAATAACTGTAGGACCTGTTCCTTCCTTTGACCAAGAGAACCAGAAGCATGTCAATAGCGGGAAAAGGAACAGAAAGTAACATTCAGTTGTGTTTTCTACTGTTACTTTGATTTAATTCCTCTAAAGCTCATTTTTCACATTTATAAATCATAAATGCATCATCTGAGTTTCCCAGTCAGGAGAAATTGATCAAGGTTTTCTACAATCTTTAAATGATCCAGGATAGACTAAAGACCCAATCCAAACCCCAGAGAATATATCTCAAGACTATTGAAAATGTGTCAAAGTTATTGTTTTTCAGGATGCTTGCTTAGGTGGTTTGATTGGAGAACACCAGAGTTGACAAGGCATTTTTGTCATCAACTAGGAGTATTCTCTGATCAAGATGATACATGGAGATGCTGAGCAGGAAGAGGTGGGATGAAGGAAGGAGAATGAAGAGAAAGGTGGGAGAGAGGAGGAGGAAAGAACAAATAGGTAAGAAGGGAGAGAGAGAGGAGGGAAGGAGAAGATAGGAAAGAGGAGGGAGGAAGCTAGAAGAGAGAGAGAGGGAGAGGACAGAGGAGAAAGAAGGGAGGAAAAGGAGAAGAAAGGATTGGGAGGAAGGGCAGGAAGAAGGGAACGAAGAGGAAGGGAGAACAGAAAAGACAATGGAAGTAGGAGGAAATAGGGAATGGAGAGAAGGGAAGGAAAGATCTGAGAGAGGCTGGAATTTGAAAGGACCTGGGGTAATCATTGGGCCGTAGTTTTGTATAGTAACAGAGTATTGACAGGTACAGAGCCTATCATTAAGTCTTGCCTTCTCACCCAATCTGATATTTGCTGTTGTTTCTTGTATTGTGACATTTAAATTCAATGTGACCATCTATGACTTAGGGTTAAGTTTTCCACGTTATTCATTGTTCATTTGTGATACTTTTTTTTTAAACTTTTTTTTTTAATTTTTAATTTTTTATTATTTATTTGAGAGCGACAGACACAGAGAGAAAGACAGATAGAGGGAGAGAGAGAGAATGGGTGCGCCAGGGCTTCCAGCCTCTGCAAACGAACTCCAGATGCGTGCGCCCCCTTGTGCATCTGGCCAACGTGGGACCTGGGGAACCGAGCCTCGAACCGGGGTCCTTAGGCTTCACAGGCAAGCACTTAACCGCTAAGCCATCTCTCCAGCCCCATTTGTGATACTTTTTAAAAACATATTTTTCACTTATTTTCTACCTTTTGTTGGAGTGAACATTGTTATTATTACAGCTTACCTTCAACATTGCTACGTTATCTATCCTTCTTTTTAGTGATAACTATAGGATTTATATGAAACTTTACATTTTCATAAAACTATTCAAATGCCATTATTGAGCCTATATAAAATAGGAATCCTATAACATTTATTTTTTATTAATAATTCTGGCATATATTTTAAAATTTGTCATTAGTTTCATAATACATTGCAGTTATTTTCATAATTGAATAATTAAATACATGTTTTCATTGTATATTTTTATTTTTTATTTTTTATTTTATTCATTGAAAGAGAGAGGGAGAGAGAATATGGGTGTGCCAGGGCCTTCAGCCTCTGCAAACAACTCCAGATGCATGTGCCACCTTTTGCATCTGCTTTACATGGGTCCTGGGAAATTGAGCCTGGGTCCTTTGGCTTTGCAGGCAAGCACTTTAACTGCTAAACAATCCCTCCAGCCCTATATTTTCTTTTTTTATGAGTTCTGAGAAGAATAAACACTATGTTGCATATGCACATGTGTAGTACATGCTGTGTCCCTATGGACAATGAAAAAGATGTATCATGTGTTTTAACATTAAATATGGCTTGATAAATGGCTCAGCAATTAAAAGCACTTGCTTGCAGAGCCTGATAGCCTTGGTTCAATTCCCCAGCACCCACATAAATCTAGATGCACAAAGTGGCACATTCTTCTGGAGTTCATTTACAGTAGCAAGAGGCCCCTACACACTCACTCTCTCTCTTGCTCTCTCTCTCTCCTCTCTCTATCTCTCTGCTTGCAAATAAATAATAAATATATTCAAAAGAGATTATATAATTAATGTATATTTAACAGCTACTCATACATTTACCATTTAAAACTCTCTTTGTTCCACATATATACATATGTACATTATATGTGTATGTAACATCAATATATATGTGTGTGCTTGCATGTGTGTGGTATATATACATGTATGTGTGCAAATACTCTGTGCACACACAGTAGAGGCCAGAGGATGATATCAGGTATCTTCACTTTTGCTAATTCATCATATTTCCCAGATAGTCTCTCACTGAACCTGGAGCTCCTGGGTTTTCGTAAGACTGGCTGTCCATTAATCCACCTCTCCCCACCCCCCTCAGGGCTGGGGTTCCATGCATGCACAGCTATACCTGGCTTTTTACATGGGTGATAGGGGTTGAGTTCTGGTCTTCATGCTTATGCAGAAGTGTTGTTACTCTCTGAGCCATCTCCTCTGCCCTGTTTGTACCTTTTCAGAAACAAGTTTTTTGTTGGTATGATTGATTTTCCTTTTCCACATGAAACTTCTGTTAATATTTTTTTTTCTTCTATTCTTGGTTTTCCTGGGTAGGGTACTCACTCTGTCTCAGGCTGACCTGGAATTCACTATGTCATCTCAGGGTGGCCTCGAACTCTCAGCAATCCTCCTACCTCTGCCTCACTAGTGATAGGATTAAAGGCATGCACCACTATGCCAAGCTTCCTTTAATATTTTTTTTACAATATATATTTGCCTTAGTCTTATGTTATCCTCATTTTTACAAGGATCTTTAACTTCCACTGAATCCTTTCTGATTAGTCCCTTTTCTTTTTCATGTTGTTTTTGGCCTTCTTTTATTATCCATGTCAAAATGTTAATGGACCCAATGTTGTACAGGTCTGATGCAAGTAGTGACAGCTGCTGTGGGGTAATGAACGCAAAAGTCACTTCATGTCTGGAAGAAGGTGTTCCACAGGGCTCCCCCTCCCTTGGCTCTTACGTTCTTTCTGCACCCTATAGAGATGTGTCATTTAACTTTGAACACTCAACAGTCAATAGGTCTCAACACTTTGGCTAGTTTGGGGTATCTCAAGTTGTCAAGGCCATCTGCAAAAATAAATAAATAATGAATGAATAAATAAATAAATTTTAGAAAAGCTTCTCTTACCAAATGTGAGAACAATACTATCTTTTTGTTTTTCAAGATTAGGTCTCTCAGTGAACCTATAGATCATAAATTCAGCTATACTAGCTAGCCAGTGAAGCCCAGGGGTCCTTCTGCTCCCACCTCCCCCACACTAACACAGGAACATGCCACTCTTAGGGGACTCAGACTCTCCTCCTCATGGTTTCACAGCAAGTGCTCTGCCTGTAGAGCCACCTCCCCAGCCCCAGGAAGCAGAATCTGAACCAAAGTAGCTTAAGGTGTTACCATTAATAGTGATTTTCAATGTTAGAAGAAGACCTTAAATGAGAACCTCCTTAGAATCCTAATGGAATGGCTTTTTGAGGCATGGAGAAAAGTAAGCCATCATGGCAGTAGATAGGAAGTCATAATATTATTTCTATGAATAGAGAATTAGGAGTATAAATAGGAGAGGAGACTAAGCAGTAAGGAGGGATTTGACCAGGAAAGCACTGAGTATTAACTGTCAATTTGTTATGTTTTGCAACATAATATTTCTAATAGTTCTAAGATCCTAAAACTTTAATAAGGTTGGTTGTGCATGAGATGGGAAATCTACCCAAAAATAAGCTAGTATCTAGAACAGAAGAGTCAGATTTGGGAACATAAACTCCCTGGAATTTTCAGAAATCATAGGAAAGACATTAAAAATTCAAATTGCAAGGAATAGAGATGTAGTAAAATATTATGATAACTATATTGAGTGGCCTGGCCCTAAGTAACCTGTATGTTACCCCAAATCACTGCTGTCTAAAACAGGTACCATGCTAAGAGTCCTAGGACATCTATTAATAACCTAATGCTGCTGGTGATGCCAGCATTCTGCAGGGAAATTATGCACAGAAAAAAATTCCATTATTTTTCCCTCAAATTTTTGGCAAAGCATTAGAAAGAAAGTTACCTAAAAGTTGAAATGACTTAATATAAATGTAATATGATAATCCAACCTCCCCACAATGACATTTGCTGAGAGTGCTGTAGTGAGCAGGAACTCAGGTTTCCTGTAATAGGACTTAAAATAATGAATGTGTAATTATTTTTAAGACAACATAGCCACCCAGAATTTATTCTATTCCCAAATGCAGTTCATACATTAATATTTATACTTAACATGCAGCTTTCTTAATTTGGAAAATGTGAGTATAAGGCAATGACACGTTATTTCAGTCCTTCCAATCTAACTCTTGCTATAAAAATGACATTTTTATACTGTACAGAATTGTCACATGTCATGTTTAATCTCTTCATTTTTAAACTTGTTTTATGACAGTGAGAGAGCAGAGGAAAGAGAGAGAAAGAGAGAGAAAGAAAGAGAAAAGAGAGAATGCACACACCAGGTTCTCCAGCCACTGTAATCAAACTCTAGATGCAGTCACTACCTTGTGAATCTGTCTTATGTGCGTTCTGTGGAGTCAAACCTGGGTCCTTAGGCTTTTCAGGCAAGTGCCATAAGTGCTCAGCCATCTCTGTAGCCCTAATATCTTCATTTTTGACATGCATATGTGTAATATTATTGGTTTGACGGGCATGAAGGTTGGCAGCTTATCATTTTACCTTTTTCAAAATGGCTAATTTATTTTGCAAAATAGTTAAACTGTGAAAATGGAAACAATATTGAACCCTGTAGGATATTTATAAATGTTTCCAATAAGTTGCTTAGATATACTATGAAATCAAGCCTGGTTTCTTTTTAGTATTGTGATGTGAATGAGATAATTTTTAAGGATAAGAATAACCATTGTGTATCATCTTCTCTCACATTGTTCCTCATAATGAGATTTAGAAAAAAAATCTTCATTGTGGCTTAATCACTATCATACTGCCTCTTCAATTTTATATGTGTAAATTTATGTGGAATTAGTACTCATGGTTTATTGCAATCCTTCAAAAATGGATACTTAGATTATATCAAGTACCCAGTAGAATATAGACATGATTACATGATTGAAGCTATCACTTTATGTTGTACATCTGTTTTATTTATGATTGAAACTCTAAGAGTACTTGTATTGACTGAAAATATCTATGGGTAATGATGCTTGAAATCTGCTTTATTCATTACTGAAAATTATTAAGACTCTTTTCTTTTTATTTGTATTTTGTAAGTGAACAAACTTAGAACATTAAATATAAGTTACTTAGTATTCACCAAGCCACAAAGGAAACATAAAAAGGATTCTGTGTAGCTGCTCATGTTACAATGCAGATACAAAAGTTTGAATATTTAAACACTAATAACATTATGTTATATCATGGAAAAATTTTGTATACTTATGAATATTATATTTTACGATAAATTGATATTTTTTGGACAGGGCTCACTATATAGTGTAGGTTGGCCTTGAACACAGTACATAAACCTGGCTATGAATTAATTAAAGCCAATGATATTCAAACATCCAAGATCTTTTAACTGAGCCATAATATCAAAAACCCCATAATGGCACAGGATAAACATTCACATTGCAAAAGATGGGATTGGAGGAGCTGGGAAGTGGGGCACTTTGAGCTCTGGCCTACTCACTCCACTTGCACTTACTCTTTAGCACACATGGATTAGGGATGGGGAAACAGGAGCCAGGAATTTGGAGAGCTAGGGGCAAGAGGCCAGCTCCTACAGTGGCCTAGGCACCCACCCTCCAGATCCGAGGTAATAGGGATTTGGGTACCCAGTGGCCAGTCAATCAGGGAATCCCAGAAAATTACCTGCTTCCACAGTCCACAAGCAGGGACTAGGTTGTCCTAAGACAACAGTGGGGGTACTAGGATCAGGGAACTGAGAAGAGGGGAAGGAACCCGGCCCTCTGGCAAACTCACTCTGAGTGCATCCTCTGGAGCCAGGGATCTAGAAGTTGGGGGACCCAAGGGCCATTCAAGCAGGAAGGAGTAAGGGGCCTGCTTCTGCAGCAAACTCAAAGGGTCCAGGCAGCCCCAAGCCAGCAGCAGGGGAGCTGGGAGATGGCGGGACAGGAAGATCTGAAGCCTAAGATTTCAAGGCACTAGGATACCCCTCCTTATCTTTAGCCTTTCTGAGATGGCAGAGGCTGCTATCTGCATGACATCACCTTTGCTCAGTGTTGGTCAGAACACATGACACACGTTGCTAATTGTGTGATTAGTGCTCTCTCTTTCTCTCTCTCTCTCTGGAGAGCAGCTTTGCAGTGCCAATTAAAAGTCATAAAATACTGTGAATTCTTGATTGGGTAGTTTGAATGCTTGCTATTTATCATGATGGTATAGCCACATGCACACACATATTTCTAGAGAAGGATGGCGACCATGATTTGCCTTTTATAATGAAAAACTAAAGTTCTGAATGTCAGCAATTAGATTGATGTAGTTATTCAGTAAACTAGGCAGCTGAAAGAACTAAGAATCCCATCTCAGACCCCATAGCATCATGTGAAATTTTCAAGGTATATTCAGTGCAAAAAGTAGGTTACAAAAGGACAGTCTCCCTGAGTTGGATGCACGGTGCCTCATACACAGATACTCACCCTTACAATAGCAACTGCTTGCTGTACTGATTGTCCATACACTCCTTTTGGTCTAAATTATCTTATGGCCTCCTCAAGAGGCCACCCCAGCACACATTCACTAATTCTATTTTAACTACCCACGGTCATCCATCATTTTGGTGGGAGACCTAGAAGACCCATGGAGGTCCATGTTTGCGACTGGCTGGGATTATCTCATTATCTACAAGTAATAATTTCCATAGTACTTTTCATCTGTTACCACTCCCTGTCATGTTTAACTTTACTACACTTTGACTGTGACTCCTAACATCATCACCTCATGGAACTTGAATCCTAGTGCACATGAGACCTTCTCTCAAGGACTGTCTTCTTTAAGGGAAGTCAGACCTAAAACACAAATTCAAACAAAATATTCTATTTATGGGAAACTAATGTAAATATGCACATGAATGAGTAATTTTTTTAAAAATTTGTGATTAGAGGTGATTTTCTTCCTTTTTTGCTTATCTTCACTATCTTTAATGACCATTAAGAAGGAACAAGTGGGATGGAAAGATGGCTTAGCGGTTAAGCGCTTGCCTGTGAAGCTCAAGGACCCCGGTTCGAGGCTCGGTTCCCCAGGTCCCACGTTAGCCAGATGCACAAGGGGGTGCACGCGTCTGGAGTTCATTTGCAGAGGCTGGAAGCCCTGGCGCGCCCATTCTCTCTCTCTCTCCCTCTATCTGTCTTTCTCTCTGTGTCTGTCGCTCTCAAATAAATAAATAAAAAATTTAAAAAAGGAAGGAACAAGTAATACATTTGTTTTGTGTGTGCATGCACGTCTGTGCATGTGTTTGTGCATGCACATACACATGTGTGCATGTTTACACAGAGGTTGGGTGGCAACCTCAGGCATCCTTCCTCAGTGCCATCCACCTTTATTTAAACAGGGTCTCTCCCTGTTATGGAGTTCACCCAATAGACTAGTCTATCTTGCCAGTGAGCCCCAGAGTTTTGCCTGTCTCTGCCTCCCCAGTGCTGGAACAACAGGCACGTACCACCATGTCTGGCATTTTTACAGGGGTGCTGGGATTGGTCCACATGTTGTAAAACAAGTACTTTACTGACTGGTATATCTCACCAGCTCCCTTTAAGTTGTGGTAAATGGGAAGAATCGACTGATGCTTTTTCCTCCACTCACCCTTCTTTCAATTTCATTCTTCATTCTGTCTCCTCAGAAGAAAGCTACTTCATATGCACTTCCCTGATTTATATTCAGAGATGTATTGCATAATTACATAATGGCTGTACGTGAAATGAAAGTTAAAACAAACGAAGGCCTCAAGGATTTCTGCAACCAGTGAATTTCACTTTAATCTTTCAATATTCTTTCTGCCTTGGCTATATCCTTAAATATTTCACACCTGAAAAATACTTTTCCTTTAACAGAATACTGACCTGTAGAAACCAATCATGTTCATGGAAAGTGCAGGTACAGATGTCTCTGAAGAAATATCCTCTCCTGGGCTGTGTTATTTATAGTAGAGTAACCTCAATTCTTTCTAAGTAAAATGGCATTAGACCTTATGATGGGCTCCACAAGTATTCATTTCATGAAAGCTTAGCATTCAGCTTTCTATCATAAGACAATGCTTGCAAAAGTAAACTCCACAGATGAATCTTTCAGTCTACATACTGAATAATGTATTGAGTGGGAAAATCCTGGGTTCTTAACCATGAGCCAGCTACTCACTGCAGTGTATTCAGTGATGGGTGTGAAAAACTCTAAGCAGAAAGGAAAAAAAAAATATGCCAATTAAAGCGATGAGTTAATGTTTTATTTTTAGGAATAGCCAAGTTATATAAGTGAGTTAAATGACCTACCTTTGAGCATCTTCTTTTTTCACCCTTTAGTGGAGACCTGGGTGCTAAAAAATAATTATTTACCTTAAGAAAATCAACAATACAGGTGTGTCTGGCATCTAGGAGATACGCTTGACCTCACCTGCAGAGGTATGGTGGGAAGTATCACTCCCAGGAACCTGTGTTAGTCTGAAAGGAGGGCAGACATAATAAGACACCATAGCCTAGATATCTAAACAAGATAGAAACTGAATTTCTCATGGTGTGGGGAGGACGTGTTTTCCTGTGTGTCTTCCTCTTTTAATAGGGCACCAGTGAATCTTCCATCAGAACTTCCTCCTAAATGTCTCATTTTAGCCCAATCACCCGGGTAATGACCCTATCTCCAGCACAGTTACATTCTGAGATACTGGGACTTCCACATGTGAATTTAGAGTAATACAATCAGTCAAAATAATGACATAAGTAGGAAAGTAAAAGAATACTGAAGGGTGGAATAATGAGCTTCACTGAACTCCATAATGTAATGATTAATAAAAATCGATTTCAAATCTTAAGGCTTCATTTTCTAGGTATAACTATGAAAACATGTTTCTAAAACTATGTTCTATTTATGTTGAGTTGAAAATAATGACATTTACTAACATTTAGTTCCCTTTAAACAGTCACACAAAGATTGATTCCTAACATATTTGGGGAAAGAAAAATGTCAACAAATCCCCCATTGTAGGAACTCTGAACCTATTATGTAATTATGTAATAGTGCAAGAACTCAATAACAAAAATGTAATTTAAAACAAAGGGAGACAGAAAAGTATACTTTATTTTTATTTATTATTTATATGTTTATTATTAGGGACTCAATAACAAAAATGTAATTTAAAACAAAGGGAGACAGAAAAGTATAGTTTATTTTTATTTATTATTTATATGTTTATTATTTTTCTGCTTTTCTGTGTGTCTTTTCTTATCTGTTTTTTTTTTTTTATTTTATTTTTCTGAGACTGAGTCTCACGTTGTGCAGGCTGGTCTCAAACTCACTATTAAAAGCTTGGAATTACCTTAAGTGTCTGATCTGCCTGCCTCCACCTCCCAAGTTCTGAACTCACAGCCATGTATCATCATGCCCTTTGGAAAAATATTAAAAAAAAAAAACACTTTTCATAACCCAGACTAAAGAGGCAATCAAAACCATGTAGTGAATAGAGATAACAAAGGAAACTTTTCAGCTGCAATTTTCAAGTTTTCAAATAACTTTTGGAATATTAAATTTCTAACAAAATATTAATTAAAACTTGTAAGTATATGATACTAAAATTCTTTATCTTTTATAGAAAAGGATTCAAAATATGCAAGTTATACATTACATTTTAGAAGGAAGATAAATTCCATTCCCAAGAGACCAAAATGAAGGACTTAAAAAGTAAGAGTAAAAATTAATGAAATAAAAAATTAAAGATATTGTTCTAGGGACTGTTTCTTTAGAAGACTTTATAGACAAAACAGGTAGGCAGTATCAGCAATGAGGAGACAGTTTCTCAGACAATGATAAAATTCATCTGTTGTAAATGAATAGAAAATATATATTTATCCCACTATATCTGAAAGACTGACAAAGTCAGAACTGTCACAAAAAAAGGAGCTATTTGAATTCAAGAATGATCATAAGCTATGAAGATAATCACTGTTCTTTCTGCTACTTGTGGGCCCAAATATCCAGGTAGTAAATCCAATCCAGTTTCATGAGAAAGGAATGTGAGACCTGTAAGCTATTGCAAAGCATAAATTAGCTATCAGCAATTTAGCCCATTCATATCAATTAGCAATTCACTTGTAAAATTCACTTGTTGCAACTACCATCTCATTCTGGGACAAAACATCTGACCAGAAGCTTCTTATGGAAGGAAAGGGTTATTTCAGTTTACAGTCTCAAGGGTAACTTTTGTCACAGCATGGTAAAGCAGAGGCTGGGCATCACATCTGGTCACATCATCTGGGAAGTGGCCGCAAGAGTAAGATGAGCTCTGGCAAGGGGAAAGCTAGGCTTTAACACCCCAAATACCACCACCAGCAACACATCTCCTCCAAAAAGACTCCACCTCCCAAATTCCCACTAGCTGAGCCCCAAGTTTCCAAAATGCATGAGTCCATGGGGGACATTTGGCTCAAGGTACCACAGTACAAATTTTAAGGCTTCAAAAGAATGTTTGCTTAAGAAGCGCAAATGAATGATGAACACAAGAAGCTCTAGTGTACTTCTCTACTGATACCAGGAGCCCTAACCAAAGCCCCAGCAAAACTCAGTATTCACCTACACAGTGAAATGTAACAGTGTTCAGTTCTGGCAAAACTGCGTCCATGGCCATGGTCTTACTTTTTATGAGGGATCAGTTTCCTGACTTCCTTCTCTGGTCACCCCACCCTCTCTGTGGATGACAGAAGTCCTGTTAGAATCAACCCTTTATGAATTGTGAAGCCTTAAGATATCCATTCAAAACTGCTGGCCTCCTCTTCTGCAGGTGTGAAAGTCCTGAGCAACTGAAAGGAGACAAGCAAGTGTTGAGAGAGAAGTCTGGTCCTGTGGACAGTGACTATATTTTTCTTACATAGCTCAGGAGAAAATACATCTTACCACGCCATGAGGATAGATTTCCTTTCCACTTGGTATCATGCCTTGGAACCCATTTCCTGCAAATTCACCTTTGTGTCCTCTTGCTGAGGTATGCTCCTGAACTCCTATTTCAAGGTCATATTTCAAACTTTATTACATTTGATCGCCTGGGAACAGAAGTCTCCACTGACCCCCCAGTGGATGCTCAGGCAGACAGAGGGCCACAGAGGAATGGCCATGAACAGTGACCTCATAGCAAATGCAGGAACAACTGGGTTATATACTTGGACCAGCAAACAAAAAGCACAGTCAGAGGTCACTCAGAATAGTATTCTCTGTGGCTTTAAAAGACAAGGACTAATTTAAGCAAAAGAAGTGTGTGGAATAATCAATCAACAATCCTGACTTACCCTGCCCAGATCCGAGGCTGAATGTGGGCTTCATTAACTGCTGCAGGACAGAAGAGGGTTACCGGGAGCTGCCAGCACTTGAAGCCTGCCCAGAAGGGTTCGTGTTGCTGTTTAATGTCCAGGCCTTCTCTGTGAGAGTGTCTCATATGCAAACAGTCAACCCTCTTCTTTCTTAAGATCCAGATAGTTTAATTTCCTTTTTGGCTAATCCTCAAAGAAGCACAAAGTAATCATTTTTAAGTTTATTTTTCTGCATGTGTGTGCTATGCATATTCATGTGTGTGTATATGTGTATATTTGTGTATGTGCACACACGTCTGTGGCGGGCACCTTTCTCAATCATTCTCCTCCTTATTTTGATACACAGTCTAACACTGAACCTATAGATCACCAGTTCAGCTAAACTAGCTAGCCAGTTGAGCCCTAGGAATTGTCCTACGTCCATGTCCCCAGCCGGGATTCCAAGCCTGCACCACCATGCCTGGCATTTACATGGGGCCTAGGGACTTGATCTCAGCAAGCACACTACTCACTGAGCCATATCCTTAACTGTGAAATGAAGCTAAAGTCTAAGGAAAGATTCCATTATTTGGGAGTATGGAAATGGTATTTATATATAAAGTTCCCACTGGGAATTGTATTTTAAAGGACAATAATAATTGAAAATATGACAGGCAAACTGGTAATTCAACATTTCAGAGAGAGGGGAGGTCTTGGATCAGCATCCAGGATAAAGGAATGGCTGAGAAGTAAGTAGCCTGCAGTTTTGATGACATCCATACAGGGACAGTACTCTGCTGCAGTCACAAATGGTCAATGTTACTTGACTCAGGTGACATAGCATCTAACTCATGAACTACCCAGCAGCAAGCCTTTGTACACTGTCATGAGCATCCAATGATTTGTTTGAAGAAGTTTCATGACTACTAGAAAACCACTAATATTTCCCTCCTTTATATTATGTCAATAAAACAGGGAATCCATAGAAAACCCCTGTGGGCTTAATCATGTTTTCTCAATATTAGGATATATATTTTTTTCTCCCCTTAATAATATTTAGGTGTTATTGTATATTTTTCTCAATACTTTATTGTCACAATATGTTGGGTTTTTATGAAGGTAAATCCTTTGGGCTTCTTATTATCCTTACATAATTTTTTCTCTAAACTTTTCCTTCAACAAATGTGGAAAACTTTCACACCTAACACTCCATGAGTAGCTCATATTTACCAGGCCTAACCTCCAGGTGCATTTTTTTAAAACTTCAGTTCTCCAAGCAGCCTCACTCTTTATAGAACATTAACAAATGTGGCATACCGCTCATTAATTTTGTTATACATCCTCCTGAAATTTTTGGTGGGAATGCTAACCCTTTCATTTCTCTTTCTTTCTACTTCTTACTGGCTGGAATGGAGATATTTTGGTCATGTGGATGACAAGGAGGTATCTTTGAGAAAACAACATGGCTGTAATATTGGGAGTCCTTGGCCACAAAAGCCTGCCTTCCTAAGATAGCTCATTCCTGGTTATAAGGGAAATTTACTTACATCTCATGTACACCCTGTAATGTAAGACTCTGTTACAGCCAGACTATATTCTAACACAAATGTCTGCTACTTGCCAGGTGGCAAACTAGCCCTTCCTTACATCATTACTTTTCATCTTCACAAGCCCACCATTGATATCAGACTTATTTCCATTCTATAGCTGAGACAAACAGAAGACAGACATCTAAAACTCTTGGCCAAGGTTGTCCATACCCAGTCCTGTCAATGGCTCTTGCCCACAGTGCTGGAGTCTGCTCTCTTGTCTTTTGCTCTAACACAAGTATTCCTGATGCTGCTTGGCTCCTGAGCTGCTCACTGTGTCTGGCTCCAACCCTAATTCATTTGTATTTTTGCCTCTACAATCCTTTCCTTTCTCCATAAGTTTGATTGCTCTGTGTACTACCTCCTCAAATTCTTTTCCAAAGACTGGGACTTACTATAAACCCCAAATGTCTTTTATTAATAATAATAATAATAATAATAATAATAATAATAATTTATCAGAGAGAGAGATGAGAGAATTGGCACACAAGGGCCTCTAGCTACTGCAAACTCCAGATGAATGCACCATCTTGTACAAATATGCAACTCTGTGTGTGGCTTATGAGGGACCTGGAGAGTCAAACATGAGTCCTTAGGCTTCACAGGCAAGCACTTTAACTGCTAAGCCACCTCTCCAGCCCCCAAATGTCTTTTGACCTCTTTATTTTTATCTTTCTCCCTCAGCCAATCCTCCTCCCTTCCTCCAGGCAACAGTGACATTAGCTGACCTTCCTTACACACTCATGCAGTCTCTCCATCCTCATGTTTCTTGCTGCTGCCAGGCAGTGCTGTGTAAGGCTGGAATGATTTACTTCCTTTGTTAATTTGCACATGTGTGTGAGGGGGGACACCAGGGCCTCTTGCTACTGTAAACAAATGGCAGACAATTGCCCCAATTTTTCTCCAGCTTGATGTGAGAGGCTTGGGAATTGAACTTTGGGCTGGCAGGCTTTGCAAGTATGTTCCTTTAACTGCTGAGTCATCTTCACAGCCCCAGATTTATCACTTCTTTACCTCACCTGGCTGACTCTTTTTCTTCAGACTCCACGTACATCTGAATTTGGGGGCACATTCTCTGAGCCTCTTCAACTTGGCTGGCTCATCACTCCTGAGCTCAATTCGAGAACATTCTCCATTCATGACTTTAGCAATTCCTTTGCAATGCTGAGGACCTTGGTCTGTTGAAACAATAAAAATCAATGGGTCTAATAAACACAGCTATTTTATTTATTGTTGTGTTCTAATTGAGAGTACAGTTGTGGACACAGAGAAGACCTTTAATCAATATATTTTCAATGAACAAACACATAAATGAAATGGGGAGAGAGGGACCTTGATGCAGTTGTGAAATTATGAATTTCTGAGAGGAGAAGCATTTATTTTTTAAGCTCACATAGCATCTTTTTTTCATCATTGGTATAAATTATTTACAAATTTAGTTCGTTTTTTTCCTGATTTTTTATTCTTTTCCATTTTTGCAAAAGTTTATAATTTTTATTTTATTTTACTTTATTTTTATTTTTTTGTTTTTATTTTTATTTATTTGACAGCAACAGAGAGAGAAAGAGGCAGATTGGTGGGGGGGGAGAATGGGCGTGTCAGGGCCTCCAGCCACTGCAAATGAACTCCAGACGCATGCACCCCCTTGTGCATCTGGCTAACGTGGGTCCTGGGTAATCGAGCCTCTAACCAGGGTCCTCAGGCTTCACAGGCAAGTGCTTAACTGCTAAGCTATCTCTCCAGCCCAATTTTTTATTTTATTTCTTAAAAGGTTACACTCTTATATTCCTTCTCCACCACCCCCATTCTACTGAGGGCCCTCCTCACTGTGAGGGCATGAAGGCCACAGTCTCTGTGGGTGGGAAGGGGGCAGTGCCACGGAATATTCCTTCCCACCCTGTGGTTCTTATAATCTTTTGTCCTCTCTATTGCAGCGTTCCTTTACACTTGGCAAGTGTGTTAGTAGTCTGATTTAGTGGTTAGTAGTTTGATTTAGTTAGTAGTCTGTTGAATTCTCTGTAGCCTCAGGCGTTCTGCTTTGATGAGTTTTGAGCGAACACTATGTCTGTTGTCATCTCTCTGGAGCTGGGTGTCAGGCCAGCAGTGAGAGTGGCACTTGTATCGCTGCTCTCTGCAATGTCTTCTTGGCCCTGGCAGATATGATAGAGAGGTGGCAGTTGGCTATCTTTTCTTGTTATGTTGATGGATCTTGGATCTCCCTAGTATTCTCTGCCATCTTCATTTTTTGAGAGAAGGGTGTATTGTATGGTATCTTGTCTCCCCCTCTCCACTTCCCTGGCTTGACTCCAATTTTTGCCATCTTGACTGGAAGTCTCACATACCATTTAAATTACTGAAGTGTTTATAATGGCCCATCCTGACATGGTATGACACTAATGACAGGCAGGACAATGACAATTATGGAGAGGTAGTTGGTTCATGTTTTAACTATTTATCTTGTCATGGTTGCACTCTGCTCCTTTGGCCTCAGGAAAATACCTTACTTAAGAAAAAAGTTGGTTTGCTGCCAGCTTCTATAGTATGTGCCTGAGATGTTTGAATGAAATACCCCCACACCCTAATGGGTTTACAGTTAAGCTTCATTCTCAATCCCCAGCTGGTGGACCAGCCTTTGGGACCTGGAGCTGTGATGGAAGAGGTTTATCACTGATGGTGGACCATGAGGTTTATTAGTCCAGCCCACTGGGTGTTCAGAGCTCTTTCTGCTACCCTCCCCATAATGTGACAAGATGTCCAGTCTGCTCTGCCATGCTTTTCTTCCCATGATGAAACTTCATTTTAGGACTGTAGGTGAAATACATCCTTTCCTCCCATCAGCTGCTTTTGGATGGACAGTTTATTCTAAAAGTGAGAAGGTACACACTACCGTGCCATTGGAAGATGTTCTTGCAGAAGGTATATAGTGTGAGCAAGGCTAAACGTCTAATAATAGGAGGGCCACAAAGAAACTACTACGATATTTTTTGAACAGTTCTGATCAAAGATTTTAATAATGAAAATTTGAACAACCTGGCTCGTTTGTATCATTCGTCTCAAATTTAACTTTCTGAAGCACATGTGCCTGGTGTTTAGCCAGTTTCATCCCAATGTGGCAGTTACTTGTTCAAGAAAGGACAGAATAAGGGGCAGCGACAGAGCATTTTGGAAGATGTTGGAGAGCAAATTGAGACATTCCAAATGAATGAGGAAGGTATGCTGGTAGGCTAAACTGATTTCTGCATTTTTCTTTCAATGATTACTATCCACAGGTATTTGTTATCATTATTTTTTTTTTCTGTTTTGGTTTTTGAGGTAGGGTCTCACTCTACTACAGGCCGACCTGGAGCTCACTGTGTAGTTCAGGGTGGCCTTAAACTCCTGATAATCCACCTACTTCTGCCTCCCAAGTGCTGGGATTAAAGGCATGCACCACCATGCCCAGCCTCTTATCATCGTTTTAAGTTAACATACAAAGTAATGAATTTCATGATGGCATATTTATACATATATTTAATTATACCTTATTTATTTTCTGGGAAGGGACCTGGAAGAGTGGGAAAGCAGTAGCTCACAGTAATAATGCTATCTAGGCTTAAGTACTTCAAAGCAGTTTAGGATAATTCTGCATTTCTACTTTGTAGATTTGGAGGACTGTTAAGATTTAGCTTCTGCAGGTAAAGCACGACTGCTATCTGCCCCTCAGATTCTATTTCAATAATAATCATTCCATTGTGTCCTCCCTTGAGTGGGAGTCACAAAAACTGTCCTGACAATTTCCTCTCAGTCTCTGTTCCATTAGGTCCCAAAAGTACCCCCCCCAACACACACAGCACTCCTTGATAATTCCTCAGAAGTCTGTACTGACCTGGCCACAAACCTTCAAGATTCCCAGTGATCTTCAAGATACCTGAGTGTTAACAGTTCTAGATTGTCACAGTCTTGACTCAGTTTACCACTTTCATGCCATCTCTCAATTGTATTCCACTATAATTGATGCTGTTGGAGACTCACACAGGAAATCATCATTTCTCCAGTCCTGTTCTTCAGCAAGCTAAGGCTCTTTGAATGACAGCTTCACCAGTACCTTTTGGCACTTTTGGCTGCTTAAAATTCTTAAACTATCTAGTGCAATTTTAAACCCTCACTTTACTTCCCCTCCAGAGTTTCTTATACTTCCTAGGAGGGTGTCATCAGGATATTGCCTGCTGTTATCCCCTCTTCTTTTCCTACTTGGTTCTAGATATTTGGTGTGTTGAGGGGGAAGATGAGTGATGGAGAGTGTTTTTCTTTGGTGGTGAAGAGGGAAATGCAGAGGACTCTTTCCTAGGAGATGATGTGCCTTCCTAACACTTCCTCTCCGCTCCACACCACTCGCTGCCATTCACATTTCTGTGCTTGTGAAGTCTGAATGTGGAGGATGGTGGGGTGACTGCTGCAGGCCAAGTGAGATGGCTTAGCTGACTCAAAGGATCCTTCAAGGCTTTTCTCGGGTCCTGAGAATTTACAGAATGGCCTAATCTTAATTGTTGGTCATCAGCTTTAAATTGCAGTCCCCACTTTGGTGAAATAGAATAATCCCAATCCATGCTCTTCTACACTCCCAAATAGCATATTTTCATAATAACAATAGCAGCTAGATCTTAGAGTACATTTACTAGCTGTGAGCTACTGTACAAAACTGTGTCCTCTTATCCAATTCTTCTAATAGCCCAGTACATCTGCATTACTAGTATTGATCTCGTTTTATAGATGGAAGAATCTAAGGCTTTAATAAGTAATAAAATGTTCAAAACTCATAGTCCATGTGGCTTGTAGGCATGTACTCTCAGATTCTATAGCACATTTTCTTCTAATACACCATGTATTGGGCCTTTACTCATGATATTGAAATTGGTCTTTAGATATTACTCAATGAGATATATTTATTGTGTTGCTATAGAGAGGACAGGTGAATGTCAAACTCAGACATCAAAACATTGCAAAAATGTGTTCCCTGTTGTCTGATGTATCCACAGTGTCCATAGCCTTTAAGACATAGGTCCAGTCTCCTTCCATCAAATGCCTTTTGCTCTCCAGTGTGGTACTCAGTGGTCTCCAATTCCTCTGAAAGTTCTACTCTGCTAATCCAGTCACTCAGCACTTCCAAATTTATTTCCTTGTCATTTCTTTATTTGTTGCGTAACTGAAGACAATTTTATATGTGGATGACTCCCCCCCCCCGCGCCGCCGCCATATCTGTCAGTATGTATACCTGGATCAGTTTAGGAAAGGCATCTATTAAGTAATGATATAATATGTTACACTAAATACTTTTCTATTCTAGATGCAATATCTTTGTTTTGGTTACATCTCATCTTGGAGTCCAGTAGTGCAGGATGTGGTACTAATCAACATCATCCTCACATGGGATCATTTTTGGTTCAGTGGGAAATGAAAGCTGCAGTTGCAAACCTCCGCAGGGTCTCAAGGCGGTACTTCTCAGTTGAGCCCTTCCCCAAAATTTTCCATTATCTTACAATACTCTCCTGTAAAATCAAGGCAGGACAGATCGCCTCAGGCATGCAGATCTCTGTAAAATAGGGAGCTATTCCATTGACTTTGTTACCTCATATTACCTGCTATATAGCAAAATTGGAATTTTAAGATAGTATCAGAAGCTGCAGACCAGGATCAACTTCTTCCCTTAAAAGTGCTGAACCTCAGAGTGCTCTCACCATGTTCTGGCTGAGAGCTGGATCTGAAGAGTAGTGACTGCTGTTATCAATAATATATTTTCTGGGCTGGAGAGATGGCTTAGCAGTTAAATGCTTGCCTGTGAAGCCTAAGGACCCCGGTTCGAGGCTCGGTTCCCCAGGTCCCACGTTAGCCAGATGCACAAGGGGGCGCACGCGTCTGGAGTTCGTTTGCAGAGGCTGGAAGCCCTGGCGTGCCCATTCTCTCTCTCTCCCTCTATCTGTCCTTCTCTCTGTGTCTGTCACTCTCAAATAAATAAATAAAAATTAAAAAATAATAATAATATATTTTTTTCATTCTGAATAGCTTTTATCACATTGTTGAATAAATTTTTCTATTTTTTAATATGTGGGAAATAACTTGGATATGAACCATCACAATTATGCAATCATCTGTGACTCAGCACCAAAATGTTTTTATTGTTTCTTTAGTCTTTCACGTGGTAGTAAAAAAAATGCCAAGTATCAATGTAAAGGAAGAGAGGAGAGAGATGGGGAAGCATCCTCTGATTTCTTTCCCCGTGTGTGAGTATGTTGCACTTAATTTCACATTGCTGAACAAACACCCAGCAGGAAGCACATTTTTGGAGGAAAGGGTTTTTTTCAGGCTCACAAATTCCAGGGGAAGCTCCACCATGGCAGAAGAAGATGCCTCACTTCCGTAGATACATACAGAGAGATACCACCAAACAGCCAGCAAACAGAATAGCCAGAGTTCAAACTGCTCTGAACATACTTTATGGCTGAACTAGTCCTCTCCCAGTGACACCTCCTCCAGAAGGGCTTTGCTGATAGAGACTCAAGTTGCTAGCTTAATCAAAAAACCCCAGGGGCTGGAGAGATAACTCAGTGGTTATAACACATGCCTGCAAAGCCAGACAACCTGGGTTCAATTCCCTAGTACCCATGTACAGCCAGATGCACAGTGGTGCATGTGTCTGAGGTTCTTTTGCAGCAACTGGAGGCCTCAGCATGCTAATTCTCTCCCTCTGTCTCTCTCTTTTTGCAAATCAATAAATTTAAAAAAAAAAAAAAGACCTCAGGTTATGGGAAACATACATTCACATGCAGTCCACCGCAGACTGCTACCAAGTGTCATAGTCACACCTAGTAGAATGGATTCCAAAGAAGAAATAATGGCGTTTGTGTAGGCCTAAGTGCAACATTTTCTTCAAGAATAATTGAGGCAGTATATTTCATATTTGAATTTAATTTTGCTCTGAGATCCAACAACTGCAGTGGGATATCCGGACACCATGGATGGGCAGGGAGTTAGGCTCAGGCTGTTGCCACCTGTGTCCTAATTTGAATCAGTGTCTAAAGTTACTTGGTGACAACTTCTTGAGTCCTCAGGATTCTGAAGGTAGTTTCCCTGTGTGGTTCAGGAAGCTGTCAATAAAAGGTTTCTCTTGGTATAACAGGTCAAACATATAGGTTTTCTTCAAATTTCTTTCAAATTGTTCAATTTGATTACAGATTCATGCAAAAATGTCCCAGCATTCTACATGCAGTGTGAAGTAGAAGCAGAAATGACTCCTACTCCCCAGTGCCTCAGCATTAGCTACCCCAGCACCTTGCTCTCTCCCTAAACTGCAGGGTTCAGAACTGTTGGATAGCATAAACTCTACCTCAGGGAGCTCCCTGCTCTGGGCCTCAGAGGACTATGTAGGGATAAGGCAGCCTGAAGCCTAAGCCGCCATTTATAGCAATTGAAGAATTTTACTTCTTCCAGGGCTAGGAAAGATGATGGGGAGATATGAGAAGGTGGTCATTTTACTTTGTAAAATGTCTTAAAGTAAAATGCATGCATAAAGATGCCAATCTTACATGTAGATTGGATGTATTTATACCTGTATAGAACTGTATGAAAACTATTTTTAATTAAAAACTCAAAATGCTTCATTCTCATGCAGGACTCTGCAATTTACAATGCATTTTCAATGTGCAATATTTCAACGAACATCCGGTTCTGAGTATTAGATCTAAAATTAGAGTTTATGGGAGGAGGAAACAGCATCCATGTAGCCCATAGAATTTCACATAGGTCTGAATTCTATTTTTTATATCAGTTTAAGAAGAATTGGAACAACTTCATTACAGGTTTTCTAAAACTCACTGTTAAAAGTCATCAAGCCTGAAATTTGTCAGCTGAGAAATTTTGCAATACTGCCTCAATCTCATTGATTATTAGTTTGCTTAGATTTTCAAATTCTTTATCTGGTAGTTTATCCAGTTCTTCTACCTTGTTCAGTTGTTTATGGTACAGTTTTTTTTTTTTCATATAATCTTGTGCAGTTCTCTGATGTCTATTATGATATTTATTTTTGCCATCTATGCTCCTATTTAGTGGGATATTCATTCTGCTTTTCTTGGTTAGCCTAGCCAAAGGTTTGTCAATTTTGTTTATCCTTTTAAAAACCTGACTATTTATTTCATTGCTTTTATTTTGTTTTAGCTTTAATTTAATTTCATTTCTGATCTTATTTCTGATTTTATTTTATTTCTGATAAAACTGAGTTTGATTTATCCTCAATTTTCTGATTACTTTAGATACATTTCTAGGTTGTTTATTTGAGGTTTTCTATTTATATCTTATGTATGTATTCTTGGCAGAGATTTTTATGTCAGTAATCCTTTTGCTCTATCCAAATACTTTGATGTATTTTGGTGACATTTTCATTTGTTTCTAGGAATTTTCTGATAACCTTTGTATTTTCTTAGTCATTACTCATTTGGGTGCATGCTTTCCTTTTTTTTTTTTCTTGTAGCTTATTTGTAGTTTTATTCCAATTTTGCTCTGAAAAGATTTGTATGACTTTGGTTTTTATTAATTTAGTAGGATTGGTTTGATCTATCATGAAGAGTATTCAATGTTCTGATGAGAAGAATGTGTATTTTGCTGCTAGAGTATGAAATCCTCCGCCAGTGTCTGTTAGGTCATTTTGCTCCAACTTTGGTTCAACTCAGATATTTATTTATGTCTCAATGATATGTGCATTGAGAAAAGTGGGGTGTTGTATTTTCAACTACTACCATATTAAACTCTTCCTCTTCCTTTAGCTCTTATAGAATGTGCGTCATGATTTTCTGTTGTTCTGTTTCCATTACATATAATTGTAACAGTTACATCTGTCACTTAACTAGTGATCCTCTTACCAAAATATAATGACATTATCGCTTTATTTTTACAGTTTCTGATTTAAAGTCTTCCTAATATTATAGGAGTATAGCCATGTCTGCTTGCTTTAGATTCGAGTGGATCTTTAACAGTGAAGTGAGTTTCCTGTAGGCAGCATAAAGTTGGTTGTTAGATCTTGTGCTTTAGTCCATTTATCTAGCCTGCATTTAGGTTGGTGGGTTTGATCTTCAACACCATTATTGAAAACTATACACTACTTCTCTCTTTGTTATCTCCATTGTGCTTGCTTTGCAAATTCGGTTGCTTTCTACTACATTAAAGTATTGTTGTAATTTGGTAGTTTGCTTTCATACTAAGATTTCATTTTCTTCTCTGTCTTATGAATCATTTCTTCCTGTAAGTACTGTATACTTTTATTTTTAGTGAGGAATTGCCTTATTAACTGTCAATATTGGTTTGGTGGTGGTTAATCCACTCAATTTCTACTTAACTCAGTAATACTTTATTTTTCCTTCACTTTTAAAAAGAATAGTTTCCCTTGTATATAATTATTGTTTTTATTGAGGATTTTGAATCATGAGACTATATACAAATTATTGCTTCTTCAGAGAAAACAGTCACTTTAAAACGAGCCAGCTTCCCAAACTGGATTTCAGTCCTATGAGGACAATGGAATTCTCAGCAATAAGGATGGCTGGTGCTGCCATGATCAGGGTTCTAGAATTCTCTTGTTTTCCATTTTCTGGTATGGTCTTCACTGGCCTTAGCCAGGACAGAAGACTTACCTTGTGCTTTCAGATTATATTTGCTATTGTGAGGTTCTATCATTTCTTTCCTAATTTCCAAAGTTCCCCCTTACTCATTCTCCTTAAAATGCAGTTGTTGTTGTTGTTTTCTTCTTTTGCCCTGAGATTTCTCTTTGGCAGACAGGCACAAAGCATCTCAATTCTGCCATCAGAGCTCACAGAAATTTCAAGCACACTGTGGTTCTTGACAGCAAGTTAACATAAGATGCAAGGTATAATAAAAATTGAAATAAACATGCATACGTGAATTCATTTTTTTTAATATCAAGGTAGGGTTTCATTCTAGCCCAGGCTGACATAGAATTCACTATGTAGTCTCAGGGTGGCCTCAAACTCCTAAATCTGCCTCTCAAGTGCTGGGATTAAAGGTGTGTTCCACCTCACCTGGCTTGAATTCATTTATTCACTTTTTAAAATTTTATCTATTCATTAAACCAAAAGTAGACTACTTACTATAACTATTACATCTCCAGGCTGCTATTTGTGTATTTACTATGTTGTATATGAATATATATATATATATATATATATATATATATATATATATATATATGCACAACTAGCTCTTTTTGAAACTGTGTAATTATTATACAAAATTCTATGTGGTAACAAGAGTAATTATTATGCCCATTTAATATACACAAGTGTATGTCCCATTAAATGGATGAAAGGAAATGAGGCAAAAATTCAAACATGGCCCCCTGAGAGTATTTGCAGTGCTCCCCTGCTCAGCAGAAAGCATGCAAGTGGAAAAAGGGGAACACATGATCAATGGTAATTTTAACCAGATCTGAGAACCAGAAGGCAGCTGAGAAGACTGCATTATAGAGACTGAGGAAACTAGATAGCAAATCAATATTCACACAGAATAACCTATAATGGCCATTTATTTCATTTTCAAAGAAGTCAATGAGTATATCAGCAGTTTTGTGATTGTTTTCCTGAAGAACATGAGAAATCATCCCACCATGTCTGAACTGTGTGTTTGGTTGTCAGAAAGGATTGTGTGCAGGGCTTTCGATACAACCATGGGTCCCCATTTCAGTGACAGCATGAGAGGGTTAGCTTGAAAGCCAAAAGCCGTCCTGTGAAGCTAGTAGTGGAGGTTCCCTTGGGATACAATCCTGATCTGTTCTCAGGCTAACCCACACTGTTCTTGAAATGAGAGGATTGCTAACAGAAATGAACCATAACCTCTTTTCTGCTCTTTCAAAATAAGCTGCTCTGCTGACCACTTTTCTCTTTCTTCCCATGGAAATCACCACAAAGGAAAGTCTCAGAGTAAATTGTCCTGCTGAGATGTGGCAGCAGATAATAGAATTAGATGCAAGGAATGGTTCACTGCCCCACTCCACATGCTGGTGCCTCTCCCTCCTCTTAGAGAATATCCACATGAGTTTTAGGATCACAAGTCTTGGTTTTAATGTTCATGCGTAAGAAAAGCAGCCTGTAAGAGTCTCAATGTGGAAAGCAATATAAAGAAACATATCAAGGGAGAAAAGGCACTTGGGGCTATTGCTCCACATGATGTTGACCTTCTAAAATAAGTTACACTATTTGAGTAATTTCCAGCAGAATGTGAGCCACGGTGGCAGCAAGATCAGCTCATCACTGAAGGGTCACATTAATGCCTCCAAACTTGTCAAAGAAGTTGGAGTGCAAGTGTGCATGTGTACATGCATGTGTACATGCGTGAGTGTGTGTGTTTGTTATATGGTAAATTCATCTGAACTAAAACAGCTACTATCAGCTGCATCAAAAGCAACTGGGACAGCTCATGAAAGGTTCCTGAGATTGGTGCTGCTGACATTCCCCTATAGGAGGAAGGGTGTGGAGAAATTGCCAGACTCTAACCTGAGATCTCAGATGCCCCCTGTACCAGCTGTATGCAGTGACTCACAAGGTCACTTGACTTCATGGAAGAAGAAGTATATAAGAGTAAAAGATCAAGGACAGCCAGCTTCTTGTAGCTATGGTGGGAGATCATCCATGCTACAATGAAACTTCTTAGTGGTATGGATGCCTTGTAGTCCCCATGCTTTGTAAGTAACCCTCACCATGAAGCTGGGGAAGAGCACCTGTGGTGGTAAACCTGACACAGGCAGCTTCTTGAAGCTGCCACAATGAGGTGGTTAACAATGCTAGGATGGGACTTCTTGATGTTACAGCTGCTTTCAAGGCTCAGCATTCCTGTAGGTAATCTCTCTTCCTGCTCTGCAAGTGATCCCTTTAAGCTCATTGGTTCTCACAAACTGGTTTTGGTGCAGTTTTACTTTGGTCTATTGTCATGAGCCCTTGGGGTAAGTAGATAAATATCCACACCTTCCCAGTGTGTGTGTGTGTGTGTGTGTGTGTGTGTGTGTGTGTGTGTGTGTGTGCGCGCGCGCGCGTGCACACATAAATTTAAATCTAGTGTTTATTCTTTTGTCCTGATGAAAGGGAAGAAATGATATAACTTAAACTGTGTAAGTTCTGTATTCCAAATATTATAGTAGCCACACCATTTGAAAGATCACTGTGAAGTAAAATTTCCATAATTAAGGAGTAATTATGTCATAATAGTTTTAGATGGTTGACAATTATACCCAAGCCTGTTAAGTGCTATATTGTTAAGAAGACCATTTAACATACCTCAAGTTATTTTTTACTTTATTGAGATCATAACTGTTCATTTGAAGATATTTATAATCAAATTCATAATAAATTTTTGTTTGTTTGTTTAAATTTTATTTATTTATTTATTTATTTGAGAGCAACAGACAGACTGAAAGAGAAAGAGGTAGGTACAGAATGGGCATGCCAGGGCCTCCAGCAACTGCAAACAAACTCCAGATGCATGCGCCCCCCTTGTGCATCTGGCTTACGTGAGTCCTAGGGAATTGAGCCTCCAACCGTAGTCCTTAGGCTTCACAGCTAGACGCTTAACCACTAAACCATCTCTCCAGCCCCCCTTTTTTTGAAGTAGAGTCTCATTCTAACCCAGGTTGACCTCTATAACCCCAAGCTGGCCTTGAACTCATAGTGGTCCTCCCACCTCTGAGTGCTGGGATGTGCGCCACATGCCTGGAAATACTTTTTAAAAAAAATTTTATTTATTAATATGTGTATCCCAGGCTCTCTTGCTTCCATTAAAGAGTGCACATCACTCACTTTGGGTAGAGAATCTTCCCTTTTCAGATGGCAGTGACCTTGGGACGACTCAGAAGGTATCACAGTGCTGGAAAAAAGTGACTGGAGTACTGAGTAACATCTCAGTCACAAGGCTCAGGGTCTAATGTGGAAGAGGTGGCGGAAGGAATGTAAGAGCCAAAGGAAGGGTAGGACTTCTTACAACGTGCTCCCTCCAGACATAAAATGGCCTGGATATCCATGACCTCACAGTGCCTGACACTACCTACACAAGACCATCATAATAGGAAAAGATCATGACATCAAAATAAAAGAGAGGCTGATTGAGATGGGGAGGGGATATGATAGAGAATGGAGTTTCAAAAGATAAAGTGGGGGGAGGAAGGGTATTATCATGGGATATTTTTTTTCTTTTCACAATTTTTGTTAACATTTTCCATGATTATAAAAAATATCCCATGGTAATACCCTCCTTCCACCCCCACACTTTCCCCTTTGAAATTCCATTCTCCATCATATTACCTCCCCATCTCAATCACTGTACTTACATATATACAATACCAACCTATTAAGTACCCTCCTCCCTTCCTTTCTCTTCCCTTTATATCTCCTTTTTAACTTACTGACCTCTGCTACTAAGTATTTTCCTTCTCACGCAGAAGCCCAATCATCTATAGCTAGGATCCACATATGAAGGACAACATGTGGCACTTGGCTTTCTGGGCCTGGGTTACCTCACTTAGTATAATCCTCTCCAGATCCATCCATTTCATAATAAATTTTAATGAGATCCCATTTAGCCAACTCTCAATTTCAGCTACTTTAAATCAGATAAATTCTATTTCCAGAATCATCCATTTCCTCATGATGGTTCAATTTTTGAAAAGTTCAGTATAAAAATAAGGGGTTTGGGCTGGAGAGAAGATTTAATGGTTAAGGTGCTTGCCAACAAAGCCAAAGGACCCAGGTTCAATTCCTCAGTACCCATGTAAAGCCAGATGCACAAGGTGGCACATGTGTCTGGAGTTTGCAGTGGCTAGAAGCCCTGGTGCACTCATTCTCTCCCTCCCTCCCTCTCTCTCTCTCTCTCTCTTTTCTTCCCTCTCCCTCCCTTGCCCCATCTCTGCCTCTTTCTCTCTCTTTCAGATAAATAAATAAATTGTGAGTTTTCATTACCTTATTTTTAAAAAATAAGGGTTTTTTTCCTTGTGATTTGTAAACCTGGAAATGATTATTTTGCATACTACCTAATGTCTGAATATATAGTACTTAATTTATTGTATTGTAATCAGTTATGGAGCACATTTCTTGTGGCCTTATATTATTAAACTTGAGTATATATATGTATGTGAATATGTAATTTTACAATATTAAAATCATGGTAGAATCAGAATTATTCCTATTGACAAAACTTTATGATATCTGTGATCCTTTGAGAAAAAACAATTAAACTATTCTACTGTCATTTGATAGGATAACAGAGCTAAATGTGGCTGAATTTCCATTTATTGACAATGGTTTTGGTCATGGTGGTCCACTCTCTTTACAATCTTGGTGCTAGCAGTATATCAAGGAAGAAATTTGGCAAAGTGTGACATTTCTGAGGTCATTATTTATGGACTGACATGTTCTCTATAGAGGCTTTTAAGCTTTACATAGCTGGGTAACCTTTGGAACTTTTTTGCTTGTATTCATAGACAAATTTTAGTTATCAATCTTGTAGAACTAAGGTAATTTGGGAAGAGCTATGCAGCTACACTAACTAAAAAAAATATATAAAATTAAAAAAAAAACTAACCTTGTAGAAAAGAAGTATTGGTCAACTAGAAATTTGCCTTTCTTCCTTCCTTCCTTCCTTCCTTTCTGAGAGAGAGAAAGAAGGGGCATGCCAGAGCCTCTAGCAACTGCAAATGAGCTCCAGACACAATGAGCCACCTTGTGCATCTGGCTTTATGTGATCACTGGGGAACCAAACCCAAGACCTTAAGCTTTGTACGCAGGCACCTTAACTGCTGAGACATCTCTCTAGCCCCTGCCATGCTTTAAAAAAAAACCTAAGTACAAAAATTAAATATATGTCATAAGCTTTAATACTCACTAGTGGTGGATCTAGGATGTAGATGATGACTTTGTGAGGCTCAAAGATGAGGGACTGGTTTATTTTCACTTATAACAACTATTGCTGTGTTTCCTTGAGTGAAATATGTCCTGTTGGATATGCTCATTGCTCTGCAAGGACTGACAAGTAGAGTGAAATATCTCCTCGTGGTTCTGGCCATCACGCTGCAAGGGCTGACGAGTGGAGCAAATTTCCTGGGATTTTAGTTGCAGTCACAATAAAAACCTTAAAGAGAGCTGTCTGTATGCATCATACTCAAGACTTCCTTTAATTTCCTTATCCCAGAGGGAGCAAGTCCAATGACAATCCAGGCCCATCATGTGTCATTTCATGGAACTGTTGGTAAAGTGATTAAATGCCTACGTGACAGAAATGATAGATGTTGGTTCTATCGCTGCCACTTAATGCGGGCAGGCTAAGTGTTTTCCCAAGAGTAGATTTTTATGACAAGACTTGTTAAAGTCATCATAGCCTACAAATCCATGTCCAAGAAGCCATATTTGGGTTTGGCTGTTGCAGACATTTGTGAGGAAGAAAAGAATTCCCAGGTTCTATTCTCTCTTTTAAGAAGTAAACTGGAACAATGAGGTTTCTATTTTGAAATAGGCTTGTTTTGACATTCAAAGCCTCAGACTCCCTCAAAGCTTTCTCATATTTGGAATAACTTAAAGATCTTTCCTCATAATTCTGGGCAAATATTCGTAGGTAAAATCTGAGTGTAAAGTTCTTCCACTAGCTCTCTGCCTCCTTCCTCTCCCTCCTCCTCCCCCACCCCTGCCTCCACTCCCCTAACATGCTTCCCATTTTAGCAACACCAACAAACTGCCAATATATCCTTTATACACAATATACACTATATACACAATATACTTTCCTCTTAGAGAACACCTCTTGAAGAAGATGAGGACAAAATATACAATTTTAACATAATATGTCACTTTTCTAAACTTGATTTAGAAAAACAACAAGGCTCAATTTATATCCTGAAAATATATCCTGAAAAATATTCCAGGATTCATTGTACTTATATGTTTGCTAAGTTGGGAGAAATAATAATCAACTTTCATTCTGCCTCTCCCTTTTCAAGTAGTGAGTAAGTGGCTGACATGAGCCACGTGGAGGACAGTTTCCATCCTGGGTGAGGTGACGGCTTACTGCCACTTGCTGCAGGTTCAGTTAGTGTAAGTGCCTCCGTGTGGACTCCCCTTCTCTGTATAAGCCTTTGATTCGTTTCCAGGACACTTGTTTGTTCCTTCTTTCTCATGGCTGTATTCCAAAAATTTTCTCACTCCTAAAGGCTAGTACTTCCTGGTCTATATTTCCTTAGATCATATATGATTCCATAGTGACTTGTTTAGGAACAGCCTTGAGAAAGCCAGTGAAGGCTGACATTTTCACCCAAACTTACCAAAGAGAAAGGATTACGGCATACATGCAAGTGAAATAATGACAGCAATGTTCTAAGGTATCAGAAAGCAGAACTTGGGACTTGGGCATCTAGAGTAGCAGTGATGGTAGTTTTGTCTGATGTGGGCTTAGTATAGGTGTACATGAGTATTTCAAACTCTACTTAACTAAGACTTTTGGGTTTTTTTTGTTTTTTTTTTGAGGTAGGTTTTCACTGTAGTCCAGGCTCAACTGAAATTCACTATGTAGTCTCAGGGTGGCCTTGAACTCACGGCAGTCCTCCAACCTCTGCCTCCAGATTGCGGGGGTTAAAGGTTTGTGCCACCACGCCCGGCCCTGGGTTTTTTGTTTGTTTGTTTGTTTTTGTTTTTATTTTTTGAAGTAGGGTCTCACTGTAGCTCAGGCTGACCTGGAATTTACTATGTAATCTCAGGGTGGCCTCGAGCTCACTGTGATCCTTCCACCTCTGCCTCCTGAGTGCAGGGATTAAAGGCATGTGCCACCACACCTGGCTCATAAATAAGACTTTTTACAATAAGAAATAACAGACATTTGAGGGGAGAGGAAACTGAATCACATACAGTTTTAAGTCACTGCCAAGGAGAGAAGCAGGAAAAAGACACATAAAGAATAAGGATGAAAAATGGAAAACAGTAATAACCATGGCAGACATTAGTTCAGTTACTATCAGTAATTTGTTTGCTAGGTTTGAATGTGGTTGATGACATCCAAAGTTCATAGGAGATTTGGTTGCCATTGTAAGGTATTAGAAGGAAGGGGTCTTCATTTAACTTCGCATTTGGCATTAACGCTGAGGTTATTAGTAAAGTATCCATGACTGAATCATGATGGATTTGGAAGATAAAAATCAGCATACATACACATGCACACAAACATGTGTGTGTGTGTGTGTGTGTGTGTGTGTATACATATATATATGTGTGTGTGTGTATATATATACACATACTATATATATATATATATATACATATATATATATATATATATATACACACACACATATTCACACATATACATTCATGCACATGCATAGGTACAACTACACATACACAGAGAAATGCACATAAATATATACACACACATACACATGAAATATATATACAATACATGTGCCACATATGTACACAAATACACATACTCATATATACGCATAGCCATACATGTTTAAACACAAATCTATAGACACATAAACTGCCTGCTTTTTGTCATGCGATATTGTACACCACTTTGGGTCTCTGCCAACAAAAAGACTATTGTAAAATATGATCCTTTGACTTTGGGTGGTATAAACTTTTTCTGTGTGAGAATGTTTTGTTTTCTTCTGAAGTATTATTAGAAACAAGAAAAGTAGGAATAAATTCTTTACAGGCAAAAGTCTTACATAATCCAATTAAAAGGCATAGATAGTCAAAATAGATTAGAGGACAAAAAATATCCACCTCTGCATGTACAAAATAACTAACTTGAAATATAAAGATCTAAGTAAATATAGAATGATATCAAAAGAAGCTAGAGGAGCTATACTAAACTCGGACAAAAGAGTTTGGGGAGCTGGAGGGATGGTTCAGCAGTTAAGGTACTCACCTTCAAAGCCTAATAACCTGGATTTGATTCCCCAGTTCCCACATGAAGCTGGATTCAAAAGTGACACATTCATCTCGAGTTTATTTGCAGTGGCTGGAGGCGGGGACATGCTCATCCTCTCCCCACCCACCTCCAAATAAGTAAAATAAAAATATTTAAGAGTTTGGAACAAGAAAAATGTCTGGGGGAAGAAGACAGATATTACTCATTAAGGGATCAACTTTAGAAGACACAACAATACTTAATGTGTTCGCACCGACCAGAGAGTACCAAAATATATGAGGTAAGTGCTAATAGAAGCTGATGGAGAAGAGAACAGGCATCACTATAGGCAAGGACTTTTACATGGATGTTTTGTTAATTATCAGATCCAACAAGTAGAAAATCATGAAGGACACAGTTGAACTCAAAAGCACCATTTATCGATTGAATAATTTATATGATTTATGGGCTACCTCTACATTTATAGGGTACTTCCTTCAGCAGTGTAATACATGTTCTTAAGTTCACAAGGGAAATTTATCAAGACAGACAATATTTGACAAATAAGTGCATCTAACAAACCTAAAAATAAAATTTACACAACATACCTTCCAAAAACATGAGTTAAGCCAAAAGTTAGTAACAGAAAACAGAAAGGTCTCTGAAAATTGGAAGATTAAATGGCACAGTTCTGAATCGTATGTGGGTAAAAGAGGTCTCCAGAAAAATGTAAAATTACATTGTATTAGGTGAAAATAGAGGGAACTTATCAGAAGTTGGTGGAACACTGCAAAACTCATTTATAAGAAGGAAATTTATAGCATTCAATGTATATGTTATCAAAGGAAAGGATTCAAAATCAGTGATAACATCTTTCGAAATTACACTTTAAGCCTAAAGCCACAAGGAGGAAAGAATTAATAGAAACCATGGCAGGGCTAGAGAGATGGTTTAGCAGTTAAGGCACTTCCATGCAACGCCATAGAACCCAGGTTTGATTCCCCAGGACCCATGTAAAGCCAGATGCACAAGGTCATGCATACATCTAGAGTTCATTTGCAGTGCCTAGAGGTCCTGGAACACACTTTCTATCTTTCTATCTGCCTCTTTTTTTATCTCTGTTTCTCTCAAATAAATAATTAAATAAAATATTTAAAAATGATTTTAAAACCATAGCAGATATCAATGAAATTTAAAATAGGAAATAAATTGAGAACAATCTAGGAGGAAAAAAATGTGTTCACTGATCAATAAAAACATTTAGCTGTTAGATAAATAAACCAGAAAGAAAAGAAAATTACTAATATTGAAAATAACAGAAGCCTACAGGCCCAGGTTCAGTTCTCAGCCACCTACATAAAGTAGGGTTTCTTGGCCAACAACTCACTGGGAAGTGTCCACCCTGGCACTGAAATTTTTCTGTAACAACTTGTGGCTTCTGGGCAAAGCATTATCCTCTCCACAGGGTGTTTCTGCCCAAACTCTCTTTTTAAATTATGTTTCAATTAGCTAACAAAGTAGTAGGTTTCCATATGGCTTATTCATAACATCTTTAGTTTTTATTCACTATCCTTCTACCCCTCCTCTCCTCTGTCTCCCTTTTCAGCGCCAGTATTAAAACCATACTTTCTATAATGTATATTGCTCAGAATTCTGTTATAAATATAATTAAAATATATTCTATCTTATGAAAGCTTTAAACTTATCTAATAATGCATATAATCCCTTATAAATGAGTTTTGCATCCTGCAGCTTTCTGTAGGATTAGAATGTGTGCACTGTTCTGGCAGGAATGAAGCATGCATTTTCTTACTAGTTACACTGGAAGAAGTTACCCTCTGAGGAGTTCATTATCCCATCTATATTCCACCGGTTTTATGGTGTCTGCCTAAATTCTTTGAAGGTTTATGATTTAATCACTGCTCTTTAATGAGCATCTGAAATATGAAATAAGTCTAACATGCATCCATGGCCTAAGCTTAATGTCTTAAGAAGTTATAGTTCATGGGTCAGGTTAAGGACATTAATTCACCATTTTAAATTCTCATTTTTCTGAGCTTCTTCAGAGCTCTGAAAATATTTGTACTAAATTTCTTGCTTAAAATGCTTCTTGCATAAATTGAAACTGTAATAAATAAGTGCATTAACTTAAATATACTAATGCCAAATATGGAACATTAGTTAACTGACACTGAGTGGCTAATGTGGTAAACCATTGTGAATAAAACTTCTCCCAGTCGTCTATGTCAAAAGAGAAAGTAAGTGTCCACATACTGAACTCTCTCATCTGTGAGACTCATCTTAATCAGTTTAACATAAAATTCTCTCTATATTCTCCCTTACTGGTGCCTGTAGTTATAAAAAAATGCACCCTGCCCTCCTCCTGGCTGGAGATTGTGACCACCATCACCATCACCTTCACTACCACCATCACCTTCACCACCACCATCACTGCACCATCACCATCATCTTCAACATCACCTTCACTACCACCACCACCATCATCACCACCATCACCTTCACTACCACCACCACCATCACTACCACCATCACCTTCACCACCACCATCACTACACCATTAACACCACCTTCAATATTACATTCACTACCACAACCATCATCACCATCACCTTCACTACCATCACCTTCAATATCACCTTAACTACCACCATCACCATCACCTTCATGGCCACCATCACTGCAACATCACCTTCATTATCAACACCACCATCACCAGCATCATCATTATCACCCTCACTATTAATACCATCATCACCACAAACATCACCATCACCTTCACTGTCAACACCATCACCACCACCACCATCATCACTGTCATTTTCACTACCACTAACACCACTATCTTCAACAGAACCACTAACATCATCATCACCTTCACTGCTATCCTCATTACCACCACTATCACCATCATAACCTTCACTACCTCCCCCATCATTATCACCACCATCACAATCACCACTACTAGCATCATCACCTTCACTACCACCATCATAATCATTACCATTGTAAGCAACACCATCATTATCACCCTCACTACCACAAACACCATCATCACCATCTCCACCATCTCTACTATCACCACCACCATCATCATCAATACTACTACCACCATCTCTTTTGGGTCCTTCAATCATATAATGCCCATTTCCTCTTGGTCAAATTCTGTGTGCTTGTCTTCCCATCCTAATAGACTTGCGATGTTTTTCATACTGTAACCTTATTCACACCCAAGCGCACACACACACACACACCAGCACCACCACAACCAAGGCCACTTATGCAGTTCTCTTCAACCACTGACTTCATGAGAGTTACGAGTTCTATCCTGTGCCTGCTGTCACTCACCTCTGCAGCACTGCTGTACTTTCTGCTGACTGTCTGTGCCCACTGGAATACAGATAGCTCTTTGAAATCAAGGAATTTGCTTCTTGTAATCATGGTACCTAACATATGGACATAACAAGTGCTCCTCAAGCATCAGCTGACAAATGAACTTGGACCACTACATGCACATTCCTGATCTCTTTGTCTCCAGCATCTTCCTTCACACAAGTCTCTTTCCATATTACATTTCTTGAAACACAAGCTGCTTGCACATCAGTACTATACAAAAGCTTCCTAAGACTCAAACTCCAACTTTCTTTTATTGAATTTGAGGACAGTAATTTTCTTCACACATTGCTTCAATGCAAACTTTCAGCTATTTCCTAAAATAAAACTCAGTGTTATTTTAATCTTTCAACTTTAGTTCTCATTATTATATCCTTATTATTTATTTATTTTATAGTTTCTTTTAAATTTGCATACAATCTTATGGATTTCATTATAGAATTTTTATAGTACTTTGTACCTGTGCTCCCACCTCCTCTCATTGGTTCCCTTCCTTATCTCAGTAGTCCTACTTCTACTTTCTTGTCTTGTGTATTCAATTATCTTCTCATCCCCACTTGAAAACCTATTTTTCCTGTCTCATAGTTTCCTTTTTAGTTTCATGATACACAAGACACACACACCCTTAAATTGAGGATCCAAATATGAAAGAAAATATGGTATTTGCCTTTCAGAGTCTGGAATACTTTGCTCAGTATTATAACGTCCAGGTACAGCCATTTTCCTACAAATGCCATAATGTCACTTTTATACATGCTGAATAAAATTCCTTTGTGTATATGTACCACATATACTCTCATCATACATCTGTTGGTAGGCAGGGGAGTCTGGCAATTTTATAATCTCCCTCCAGTCTTTGCTGCTGTTTCTTTCGCTAGGAAATCTCATGACAGACCACATGGCCCAAGTCTCGCCTTCCCAACAAGCATTGCTCCACCCCACGCTAAGTGCTTCCTTTTCTTCCACATGCACTTTAAATTTTATATTTCCACCAGGGTGATGTCTTAGTTCTTAAGACCTTGAAAATAATGAACCCTAGTATTAAAATACCCCCTTAATCTTAAATATATTCTCAACCTCCATAAAAAAGCACACTCTTGGGCTGGAGAGATGGCTTAGCGGTTAAGCGCTTGCCTGTGAAGCCTAAGGACCCCGGTTCGAGGCTCGGTTCCCCAGGTCCCACGTTAGCCAGATGCACAAGGGGGTGCATGCGTCTGGAGTTCGTTTGCAGAGGCTGGAAGCCCTGGCGCACCCATTCTCTCTCTCTCCCTCTATCTGTCTTTCTCTCTGTGTCTGTTGCTCTCAAATAAATAAATTAAAAAAAAAAATTTAAAAAAAGCACACTCTTTGCTGTTCTTCAAACATATGGACCTTGAAAGTTGTCTTTGATGTATTTAATTTTACTAAACATGGTGAAAAACTTTATATCATGTACACAATATAAGAAAGCAAGGGTGGTGACCATGGACCACTGACATTTGGCCTCACTGATGACACTAATGGTAATTCACATTTGTAGCTACTGCAGTCACAGCCGACTTTCAGGAAACTATTACTGTATAAAAATAGAGGCCAATAATCTTTGAGCTTATTTTTTCTCAACGTGGGCCCATTTTATATATACGTTCTACATATGACATAGAAATGTGCATGCTTGATATTGTAGCCCAGTTTTAAAAGCTCGCTAGGCCCAGACCATACCTGCAGCCTTGAGTTTGCATTTGCACAATGCTGGCTTGGGGGCTCCTCCTTTGTTATTAATTAGCAGAATTGTATTCTCCCACTTTATCTTCACTTTCCACGGGTGCATAGGAAATATTACTTTTTTTTTTCCTGTTGTCCAACATCAGTCTTGATAATTCTCCGTGAATGCTGGAAAGGTTGGAATGCACTTTCTGATGACAGCTGTGATGTGTTCCTCTAGAAAATGTAAAACTACTGAAAAGTATGCGTAAGAACACAAGAAAAAATCTTCTATACATTACTGTAATGTTTATTTGTTTTTCCTATGTGTAATTAATAGAATATTTGATTGACATAATAAAATCATTGGGATTTTAATAAAAAGAATTCCACTGTGAAATTAAAAATTCTTGGTAAGCCCCATCTGAACATTTACATCTATATTTGGTTTTTCAAGGTAGGATCTCACTCTAGTCCAGGCTTACCTGGAATTCACAATGGAGTCTCAGGGTGGCCTCAAACTCATGGCGATCCTCCCACCTCTGCCTCCCGAGTGCTGGGATTAAAGGTGTGCACCACCACGCCCTGCTCTACATATATTTTAATTGTTTAGATATACTATAATTTTTTAGTCACTACCATTAGATATTTAAGTTACTTCAGCTTTCCTCACAATAATGTGACAATGAACAGTGTTGTGTGTACACTCCTGTTAGTATTTTGAATTATCTCCTTAGAAATAGATTCATGGGATTAAGGATATGAATATTCTTGCATGCAGATTGATGGCCCAAAACATTCTTGCTAATTGACAATGCAGCCAACAATGTTAAAGTATGCATTTTACTGGATATAGAATGGAAATTCTCATGGGCTGAGGCACTTGCATGCAAGCCTTCCAGTAGGGTTCAGTTCACCAGCTCCCATTAAAAGCCAGATGCAAGTAGTGGCACATGAGCCTGGAGTTTGTCTAGAGTGGCAAGAGATGCTGGTGCTTCACCATCCTAACACAGGCTCACTGACTAGCTAGTCTACCCAGATGGCTATTCCAGAGTGATGCCCTGTCTCCGCCGTGTACGTGCCAGGATGGCAGGTGGCCACCATGTGCACACCTAGCATTCATGAGGGTGCTGTGGATGTAAACTCTGTTCCTCACATGTGAGCGCTTTACCCAATGAGCTGTCCCTCCAGCCCTGGAGCAAGAGTCTCCTTGAAAATGTCTTTGGAAGAGTCAACTTGACTCTTAATTATGTTGGAGATGATTAAAACATAAAGCCAGCCGGGCATGGTGGCACACACCTTTAATCCCAGCACTTGGGAGGCAGAGGCAGGAGGATCACTGTGAGTTCAAGGCCACCCTGAGAATACAGAGTGAATTCCAGGTCAGCCTGGACTAGAGTGAAACAAACAAACAGAAAAAAAAAAAAAAAAGATAAAGCCAATGAATCATCTTTTTGACGAACTAGTATTATCCAACAAACACAGGGGATAAAATCTTCATCAAACACTAAACTCTGTAATGTTGATGTCTAGATGTTAGTCTCCATTTTGAAACTGCAAAATGAATGTAAACTGCATGACATCAGCTCCCCTTGCGTGGGAGAAGCCTTTACTCCATGATGTAGCCCATACAGGCTTCTTGCTACTGCAAGGGCTCAGACACACTATTCTCCGTCACAGGATTCCTCAATGGAGCCTATTACAGTCTTTCAGAAGCACATCCATCAAATTTCATTTAATATATTACAGAGAATAATCTCAAAGGAGAAAATGGCTTCCTTCTAATTAAGTTTCCTGAATTTGTAATCCAGGTAGAGCAAGACAAATCCAATGAGAGTCTTCTTCATTAGTTTAAGATCATCAGGATAACGCCCCACTGAATTAGCTCGTGAACTAGCCAGCCACAAGGCTGACTGGATCATCTTCTTGAGGCCAGTAAAATGGCTCCTTGGAGAAAAGTGCTTGCTGTACCAGTGTGAGGACCAGAACTTGGGGCCAGAACTTGCAGCACGAGTGTGAGTGTGGAAGCTTGTTTGTAATCCCTTCTGTATAGATCAGAGACAGGATCCCCAGGACAAGCTGGCTACCAAGACTCACTGAGTTGGTGAGCTCTGGGTTCAAGTGAGAGGCTCCATCTGAGCAAATAAAAGTGGAGAGTGATGAGGGAAGACACCCAGCATTATTCTCTGGCTTTGACACATGTGCACACACATGTACACACATGCATGCACACCACACGCATACACATGGAAAGTAAAAGCTAAACCAGGTCCTTTTGCTCTATTTGACACCAGTGAATTCAGCCCAATCAACGCAGTGACTAGTCTCATCAGTCAACAAGCTGTCCTAATGATCAGACTCCCATACAGTGCTGTGCAGCCTCCCTCTCTAGAAGGTTCTATGGCTGGAAAGCATAAGGAAGGCAGGCAGCAGACATGATCTGAAGCAGGAACACTGGAAGCTTTGGTTAGGCTGAGATTGGTAGGAAGTGTCAAGAGCAGCCATATTTACTGAGAATGACAGGCATGGCATGTCTGACGGCCTGTCTAAAGACACCTGTAATGTGTGGGACACTGACAGAAAGAAAAGACGTGGGGGTGTTCATTGGAGATAGCACTTAGCATTTCGATCTTAGAAGCACACTATAAAAACACAAATGATGGGAAAGAGATGATATTGTCTAAGAAAAAAAATTAAAATAGAATAAACCAAAAGGCTCAGTGGGTATTTAGCATGAATTTAACACATACCTGCTAATTCTGATTTAGTTAATTGACTTCCTGTTTGATCAGATCACCTGGCCAATTGCAATCCTTAGCATTACATTTTTTAATCTTTTAAGTTGTTTAATAAAGAAGCCTTTATTTTAGGGTAAAATTAAGCTTTCCTGCTGCGATGATAAGGCCTGTCATCTTTTTTTTCCCCATTTTACAATAGTTTCATATTAATGAAATAATTCCTTTAATTGACATTTCAGGTTTTGTGAGATCATAGTTCTTCTCATATTCAAATGATGGGGCATTTAATATATTCAATAGCTTTTATAAATAAATACACATGGGAAAACATAATAATCTGGAATATAAGTATAATAGAACAATTCCATTTTCATGCTTACCCCAATGAAATATGCTCTTGCCATGTACACATGCAGAAAGACACCAGCACACACATAATGTCAATGAAATGCACAAAGTATTTCAGTGTTTGTCAGATTAACTCTGTGCCCTTGTGTCCCCTTCAGGTTATGAGGTATGCCATAGCACTATTTTCAGAAGATAAGATTCTATCTTAGAGAAGGCAAAATATATTTGCAACATAAGTTATTCTGAACGATATAGTTGAGACTAAAATCTTGAAATCATAGGTTCTTATTCTTACCCTCAACAATGTAATTGAGACTACATTTCATGGTCATCAGTTCTGAAAGGGATTTCTGGGTTTATGCTGGGTCATGACGTTCAGTAGTGATGAAATTTTGAGAATGTGCCAACCCTTATGATATCTCTCACTTTGTTCATCTGAAGAGCATTTATGATTATAATTTCATCCTATAAGACTGATAAGGATAAAACCATCACTGTACATAACAAATGTTAGATATATTTTTAAGATATCTCATTAAAAAGTCAGGAGAGACAGTTCAAGGTCTGTTGCCAGTGGTCCGGTATGGACCCTTGGGGGCAGGGGTGAGCTGGCGCAGATTTAATGACCCAAACTCTGGGAGTCAGGTAAGTATCAAAAGCAGACTAATTTATTGCAAGAAATATGCTCCTTAATATACCCCTCCCCCCACCCAGCCTGGCCTCTCATTGGTTCCTTAGGCATCTGGTGTCCTGTTGTCTCTTCCTCTGTGGTTCATTTCAGTTGGTGGTCTTGATAACATCTATCTCCAGGCCCTCAGGCTGATTCTAGGTTGACTCAAGGCGGAACTGCTTATTACGGATGCGCCTATTGCATCAGGCATTTGGGGTATTGCATCAGGTGCCTGGAGCATGTTAGGATGTTCCTGCTACAAAGAACCAAGAGCACTTCCTGTGCCTGCTGTGCATGAGGGCCTGAGGAAATCTGAGACCACCCCAAGTTGACTCCCAGGACCCACATAAGCAGCTGAACATGGCCATGAACATCTAAAACATCAGTTTTGAGGGAAGCAGGGACCAGAGAATCACTGAGGCTTGTGAAAAAGAAAACAAACGACAACAACATAAGGCAAGCTCTGGGATCAATAAGAGACTCCAGCTCAAGTTAAGAATGGGTAAAGTGCCGGGCGTGGTGGCGCACGCCTTTAATCCCAGCATTCAGAAGGCAGAGGTAGGAAGATTGCTGTGAGTTGGAGGCCACCCTGAGACTCCATAGTGAATTCCAGGTCAGCCTGGGGTGGAGTGAGACCCTACCTCGGAAAACCAAAAAAAAAAAAAAAGGTAAAAGAGAGATGGAATGGAACATCCTACATTCCCCTCTGACCTCTCCTCTGGGACAGCCCACTGCAGGTAAGCACACACAATGCCACGTAGGCACAGACATATTCATGCCACACACAAAACACACACACACACACACAGAGAGAGAGATTGAGAGAGAGAGAGAGAGGGATTTTTCCCAAGGGCCTTGTGACCAATATACATCCACACATAAAGCCATTGTGGAAAACAGAACTCTTATTTCCTTTAAAAGTTAAAAACAGGGCTGGAGGGCTGGGGTCATGGCTTAGGGGTGAAGCACTTGCCTGCAAAGCCAAAGGACCCAGGTTCAATTCCCCAGGCCCCACGTGAGCCAGATGCACAAGGGGGCATACATGTCTGGAGTCAGTTTGCAGTGGCTGGAGGCCCTGGCACACCCATTCTCTCTCTCTCTCTCTCTCTCTCTCTCTGTGTCTCTCTCTCTCTCTCTCTCTCTGTCACTCTCAAATAAAAATAAATAAATAAATAAGTAACAGGGCTGAAGAAATGGCTTAGTGGTTAAGGCATTTGCCTGCAAAGCCAAAGGACCTCTGTTCAATTCCCCAGGACCCACATAAGCCAGATGCACATATTACATGCATGTGGAGTTCATTTGTAGTGTCTGGAGGACCTGGTGCACCCATTTTCTCTCTGTTTTTCTGCCTCTCTCTCTCTCTCTTTCTCTTTCTCAAATATATCAAACAATAAATAAAATACTTAAAAGTTAAAAACAGAACTATTTCATAATCCATCAGTACCGCCATAGATACACATCCAAAGGAAACAAAATGAATACCTCCTAAAAATTCCTACACACCTGTCAATATTTTCACAATGATACTCACCATGCCAAGACTAAGAAAGAAAAACAACAAATACAAAATAGATATTATATAGCTAAAAAATTAAGGAAATCTTGTTATTTACAACAGTGTGGTTGAAGCTAGAGGACATTATGCGGTCAACTAAACCAAACTCAGACAAACACTGCAGGAATTCCCTTATGGGTAGAATGAACAAAGGCCTCTAACTCAAGGGAGCAGAAAATAGAAGTGTTTTCCCAGGGTTGGGAGGTAGAGGACATAGGGATGTGTGATTCCTTGTAATGTTGGCATAAATTTTTGTAAAAAAATAAAGACTTTAAAAGCTTGGTAAGTTAGACATAGATCTTTGTGGCAGAAAGGATAGACCATCCAGAAATGGACACTATATTAAGCAGGTGGAGTATGGTAGAACTACCCTGAACCCTAGTGACCTGAAGTCTGAGACAGGAGGATCCTTAGTTCAAAGCCAGCCTGGACTCCACTGAGAGACTTTGACACAGGAAATAAAGCACAAACAGTAAGAAAAGAAAAGAAAAGAAAAGAAAAGAAAAGGAAAGGAAAGGAAAGGAAAGGAAAGGAAAGGAAAGGAAAGGAAAGGAAAGGAAAGGAAAGGAAAGGAAAGGAAAGGAAAGGAAAGGAAAGGAAAAGAAAAGAAAAGAAAAGAAAAGAAAAGAAAAGAAAAGAAAAGAAAAGAAAAGAAAAGAAAAGAAAAGAAAAGAAAAAGAAAAGAAAAGAAAAGAAAAGAAAGGTTGAGATACCATGTAGGGGCCTACAGCATGACTCACCATTAGCTCTGCCTCAGTTTAGAAGGCTGTCCAGGACGACTTGGTCCTAAGATGGCAGTACAAGGGTCGGATTCTCCAGATCACGAGGAAGAAGTCCAGTGAGATCTATTTGAGAATGACATCCTGTGAGTGGAAAGAAGTCCAGTGAGATCCATTTGAGAAGGACGTTCTACCAGTGGGAAGAAGTCCACTGAGATGCATTTGAAAAAGACGTTCTGTGAGTGGGAAGAAGTTCACTGAGAGCCATTTGAGAAGGATTTTCTGTGAATGAGAAAAAGTCTATTGAAATCCATTTGAGAAGGACATTCTGTGAGTGGGATGTAGTCCAACTTGATCAGTTTGAGAAGGCCAGTCTGTATCTTGAGAATTCTATTGGTGCTTTATCTCCACAGGAGACCCCTGTACATTGCTAATGAAGTTTCTTACCTCCAATCTCAAGAATAGCTGGCCTGGGAATGGAAAGGACAGGGTCAGTAGCTCCAGAGTAGGAACTAGAGGCCCAGAAAGGTCATGGCCTGTAAGACATAAGGAAACTGAGTCCTCTCTGTAGTGGAAGGTCTGGGAAGCAGAGAGCTGCCTATATCTTCAAAGACCTGGAAATTCTTAGGAGTGGTTCCAAGCTTCCTTTCTGAAAATGCTGATAGTGGGCTTAATATAGAACTACTGAGTCCTGGTCACTGAGAATAGACATGTTTAATTCATGTTCAGAATGGTTTTCTTGCACATTGAAAGAGTTTGGGAACCATTTGGGAAGCTTGTTAGGGAACTGTGTGCCCCCAGATTTCAGCCTGTGATGCTGATGCAATTCAGATAGGGTGCCATTAGAGAATCTGGGTTTGTTGTAAGTACCTTAAGTCCTCGAGATAGATGGCTTACAAATTATGCCTCGGAAAACAACATTATAAATTCTTTGAATGAAGTCAAATATTGGTATGAAAACAGGATTCAATCAAGTACTGTGCCCATGATGGCAGAGCTGTTCTTTGTACATTCATTTATCTTTATGATAGGCCAGTCTCTGGTGGATTTGCTTAACATTTCAACTGAAATGAGAATTTTCTGAAAGAATCTTGGTATTTCTCCACTCCACTCTATTGCTACCTGTTACAATTTGGTATAAATCTACAATGGAAGACTTTTCTGAGTTTATCATTTTTATGCAAAGAGTGATTTCATCTGTTTGAAACACTCAGAATTCCTTAACCATTGGTTACCTCTGACCTACAGAACATCACCTTTCTCGCAGTGTGCTCAGCCTTACAGATAGAAAACCAGAACAAAGTGGTAAGGCACTAGGTTTCCAAAAGGAAGAAAACTGAAAAGAACATTGAGTTCAGAAGCAATGCCTGAGAGTGAGTATACCAGTTCTTGTAGAACAGGTCATATGACAAAGCTTTGAAATTAGTGGGTAATCAGAGAAATGAAAACTCATAAGGGAAAAGTTTTGGATTTGGGAAGATGTTGTTACTTTCCCATTTCTTGGATAAAACGCCAAACCAAAAGCAGCCCATGTGAGAAAAGGGTTTATTTTGGCTTGTAGTCCCAGAGGGGAAGATGTTAGAGCATAGGCTGGACATCACCTTTGCTGCAGTCGGTGGAAGAAAGCAGCAAGAGTGTGAGCGAAGCTAGCACTGGGAACTGAGGTCTCACAAACCTCTAGTGAGACTCCACCTCTCAAACTGCCACCAACTGAGAACCAGCCTTTCAGATAACATGAGTGTATGGTGGTCATCTGATTCAAACCACCACGTTTTGCCTCTGGCCCCCATGGACACATGACCATCTTATGATGAGAAGTGTATTCAGTTCAACTTTAAGATTTCTCACCAGCCCAAACACTGTTTAAAAGTCCAAACTCTCGTGTGAAACTGTCTCTAAATCATAATCAAAACACTACTTACATATACATAATGGCATAGAGCAAACATTCCTACTGTAGAAGAAGGCACAACAAGAAAAGACTGAACCAATATAAGGCCTACAAAAAGCAGGGAAAAAAAAATCAAATCCTGCAACTCCATGTACGATACATAGGACCCACAACAAAGTCTCTGGGGTTCCAATTCCACCCCTCCAGATGGGTTGCTGAAGCCCAGGGAAAAAATTCCATCCTGAGCTAGCAGCTCTCCTTGGTGGAGGTTCTATAGCCCTGGTATTTCTAAAGTCCTGGGGTCTCCACTGCAACCCACAGTTCATCTTTACCATGCTCCCCCATGGACTTTCCAGGGACTATGACCACTACACATTACCTAGGATCATCTCCAGAAACTTGTGTGGCAAATACGATGACCCACTCTTACCTGCATGTGTTATTTGTTATGCTTCCATAGTCACAAGTTTGTGGATTAGTGGATAGGGAAAAATAAAGCCAACTTTTTTTTTTTTTTTTTTGAGGTAGGGCCTCACTCTAGTTCAAGCTGACCTGGAACTCACACTGTAGTACCAGGCTGGCTTTGAATTCATGGCAGTCCTCCTACCTCTGTCTCCCTAGTGCTGGAATTAAAGGTGTGTGCCACCACACCTAGCTTGAAAAAATCCAACTTTGAAGAATAAGAAAATATTGTCAGCATTATTACTATTATTCCAATATAGAATAGCTGGCCCAGTCACACTGGTGGTAATTTCTTAAACAATTGCAGCTGAACCAGGATGCAGTCTTTAACCCAACAATTTTATTTCTTTCTGTACCTTCTACTTCTGCTTAATATTCCTTCAAACATATCAGTCCAGTATTTTAACTTTAATATTTTTAATTAATTAATTTATTTATTTAACAGAGAAAGAGAGAGAGAGAGAGAATGGGCGCACCAGGGCTTCCAGCCACTTCAAATGAGCTCTAGATGTGTGTGTCCCCTTGTGCATCTGGCTGATGTGTGTCCTGTGGAATAGAACCTGGGTTCTTTGGCTTTGCAGGCCAACATCTTAACCACTAAACCATCCCTCCAGCCCCAGTACTTTTAACTTTAATTTTGTTTAAATTCTCAAGACCACCTCTCATTCAGACTGCATTCTAGCCCATTTCCAGTAAAGTCCTCTCTCCCCTCTCCTTATAAGCCAAGCTTCACAGTCCAAAGTTCTTTCTGGATTAGGTCTTTCAGCTCTCACAGGAATCCATCAAGCTTTACTTATGGCACTGCTAGCATTTCTTAGCCAAATATGTCAATTCCTTTCATTTCCCTCCTGTAAATCAGTTCCAAAATATCAAAAGTCACACAGTCAGGCTCTAACAACAAGCCCACTCCTCAGGCACCAACTTTCCATTGTAGTTATTCCCAATCAATAGTAGAGGACAGGTATAGCAGGCAGCCTCAGGCTTCTGAGATGAACTTCCAAACCAGGCACAGTTATGGAAGAAGGGATAATTATTGAAGCCAACAGATCCAGGGGAAGTTCCATAATGGCAGCAAACCTGCTTTCATAGGTCCAAGCAGAGAGCGAAGCCACAAGCCAGATCCCTAAAACCACACAACAAACAAACACACTTCAGGAACTCCAGGCACTTCTCATATCTTTAGATTGGAATTTCAAATCCACCACCATACCTTAGGGCCGTACCCTAAGATTCACCCATTGACACCTCCTCTGGCCAAGTGGCTGCAAATCCAAACTACAAACTAATAGAACAATGAATCTGTTGGGGGCCATCTATTCAAGCTACCACACCAGGGTTTATTTAGACCTACAGTCTCTAGGAGATGGGAGGGAAAAGATGATAGAGCAGAAGCTGGATGTTACTTTTTGCCACAGCAGGTGGAAAATAGCAGCAAGAAAGTGAGCCAAGCTTGCACTGGGGGCTAATAAACCTCAAGCCCTGCCCCTGTGACACACCTTCTCCAGCAAGGTTCCATCTCCTAAATTGCCATGAGCTGAGGACCAAGCATTCAAGTCACATGAATGTTTGGGTGACAACTGACTCAAACCATCACAACAGACAATAGTAAGAAATGGAAATACATAATGAAGGATTTTTCTGTTTTCTCCTTTGTTTCTATACCTAGTCCACAGTGGGTACACATGTGTATGGATGTGTAAACACACACACCCATACACACACACACACACACACACACACACAAGATAATACTGCTATACATTTTTAGAAAGTAAGAAAAGTTAGGATGACTAATGGAACTAGCTTTAGCACTATGTACACACAGCTGTTTTCATGGATTTTGTTTGAGAAACAGTGTCATTAGAATTATACTTTATTAGTAAAAGGCAATCACTTGTTTCCTCTGACACTACAAAATATGAGAAGTCTTTTGTTCAAGGCTCTTAGGGCAGCATGTTTCAAGAAATTAAGCTGCTCCTAGGGCTGGGCATAGTGGAACATTCGATCTGGAGGCTAGGGTAGAAGAACTGACACTCAGGAGAAAAGGCTGGGGATATTTCACCACAAATGCCCCTGAGCCTTCCCCAGCATTTCCAGCCAGAACTGTGTTTGCTCAGACTTTTGAGGAGTCTAAATTTGCTTTAATAAGAATTGTTGGTCTCTCTCTTCCTATCTCTCTCTCTTCTCTCTCTCTCTCACTCACTTGCCTGCTTATTTGCCTTGTTTTGTTTTTGCTTATGAAATCCTCTTGATTGCAAATCAATAGGGACTGGAGCTGAGCAGGGAGGCCCTGTTTGTGCCTCTCTCCTGGCTAAGGGGCAGCTCCAGGGACCTGAGCAGGTATTTGGCATATGGCCCAGTTGTCTCTCCCTTGCTGTCAACAAACAGCTTCTTTCTCTACTCAGCTTGCTCTTTTCTCCATTTTATTCTTCTCATGGGCTTGTCACAAATTACACATATTAAAGACCTGTTAATAGTCATTTTGGTTAGGGCAATGGATTAGCTGTTGTCATCCAACCTTCACCCTGTCCTGACATAAATTCTTCATCTCCTGAGGCAGATCACTGGTCCATGATCTTGAGAGTTTTGTCCCTGGCTGGTGAGTCATTTTATATGCAGTGACAGGAAAGTCAATGCTGAACGTGAGGACTGTCTCTGTGCTCAGCTGATATCACATGTGAACTGGAATCAGTGGAGACTCTACCCTCTCATGATCTGTTGACAATTAAATTGCATGGGAACCTTGGAATTGGCTGTTTTCCAAGGCAAAATTAATGATGAAGTATGGATGGTGACTGTGGATACTTCTTCCTATAAGCGTCTGTTGGTGGAGAGGCTGTCCCCACACCATGGAATCTGTCTGGTAGTACAAGTCACAGGCTTGTGAGTATGTTTGGTGTATTGCATAGAGCCTTAGGACATTTTTTTTATGAAGAGGAGACGAGGAGTTGTCTCGTCTGTGCTTGTTTCCCCGGCTCCGTGGAATGGGGGGTCTAAAGAGTGGAGTATCACTTTCTTGCCTGTCTTATGATATATGGAGGATAGGAAATCTTTGATTCATGCACATTTAGCAATAAAGAGTTAATCTCCCTAGTGTCTTCTAATTTGCTATTTTTTTCTAATGCTTTACAAATATCACCTTGTCAAAGAAGCACAAGGTCACTTTATAAACATGAAACTTAGGTCCATCTCCTGATGTTGGACCCATAGTAGCTACATGAACTTGGACAAGTTAAATCATAGTGGTATCTTAATTTCTTTCATTAAAAAGTGGGCTAAATAAGAATGTCTTGTCTGGGGAGTTGTGAGGATGGGCTGAGGTCAAGTGGACATACAAGTGACAGGGTGGAGACGAGGAAAGCCTCCCTGGTCTCCTTGTGCCTCATTGCAGCAGAACTCTTGGGATAGGGCTTCCACTTGCACAGTGGACAGTGGATGTTAACTCCCAGGCAGAATCAGGGAGGAGTTCTCTTAAGAGGGATTCTCAGGGCCACTGCAGCTCTGATTTCTAAACATAGTGCCTCTGACCTCACCCTGCCTGGACCCGCACACATCCATCACCTCATTTTGAGATCGGAGGCACACAATTATATCCCCAGAAGCTGGTGAATCCTGTGTTACTCATTTTGGATCATGGACAGGAGCATTCAGTAGTTGTAAGTCAGTTTTCCAGAGCAAGAGTAGGAGACTGCTGATATAGTCTTCATTCCAAATACACCCCAATAGTTCTTCAATGGAAAGTACTCTGCTGAAGACAGGATTCAATGTTCTCAAGACAGGTACCTAAATGCCTGGTTGAAAATATTCTGGAATCAGCATCAGAGTATTACTTTATTCGATAGCAATATACTAAAAATAAAATTTAAATACTAATTATACTCATAGCAAAGTGTCATATCACATTTTTTTTTCATTTCCACATATTTTACAGTCCACATTAATAGATAAGCAGGTACTTTATTCTAGAAGGCAGTAATAGTTTTGTGTTTTTGTCCCTACTTAAACTTATTCACTATTTTTCCTTTTGTAATAAAACTTCCATGCTTTACATTTTGATGTGTGGATAGTGTTCCAGTAAAAAGATAGATTATTGTACTTATTGACTTACTCTTTTTTTTTTTTTTTCAAGGTAGGGTCTTACTCTAGTCCAGGCTGACCTGGACCTGGAATTAACTATGGAGTCTCAGGGTGGCCTTGAACTCATAGTGATCCTCCTACCTCTGCTTCCCGAGTGCTGGGATTAAAGGTGTGCGCCACCATGCCTGGCTCTTTATTTACTTTTAAAATGAAACTTTCACATTATTCATATCAATGCATTGGTAGCATTCTATTGAAAAGATGTAGCATATTTTTCCATTTCTTCTTGCTGTGTAGTAAGACTGTACTCATCTGATTATAATTTGTACAAGTTGGATTTATCATCTCTTAGACTCTATGCTATGCAACACTGTTCTTAAAGTATTGTGTCATATTTGATGGCATCGTTGTCTTGCTTGGTGTTTAAGGCTCTTTAAGCATGACAGCTAAAGACACAGAGTCCACAGGATGTCATGTGTGCCAGATGTTACTAGGAGTGGGTGGGGTCTTCTGCTGGGGGCTGGCCATTCATGAAAAGATGAGCTAAATAGTCTGCATGTTGTGGGTACTGTACTTAGCCCTGGAGATTAGACAGTGAATAGAAAAGACATGATTTCTGTTCTGTTAGAGTTTTCATCCAGGGAAGGGGTTGTTTTAATTAATTATTATATAAAGAAATAATGCTGCACTTATAACAACAGATACAACATAAAGGGTTATTTGCCAGGAGGGATTAAGTGTGTGGGAGTGATGAAGGTAGGAAGGTAAGAGACATTCTCTGAGGAAGTATATTTGTGTTGGGTTTTGAAGGAGAGATACAAATTAAATCCAAAGGCTGAGGCATTTTCTAGGCACTAGGGAAAGCTCCTAAAGTAGCCTTGTGTCAGGAGAAGGAATTGTGGGGAATAAGGAGAGGTGTGCCAGAGTGGCCTAGCATCTTCTTGGAACAGAAAAACATACTGCTATAGAGTGTTTCCACTGGATGTAAAGGAGGGAATTGAGTCGATGCTTTTATTTTAACTCTGCAAACTTCTCAGTGCTACAAGGAAATCCGGCTCCAACACCAGCAAAAACCTTCAAAGTCACTTGGTACTCATTTCATGCCTACCAGGAATAACATTCCATTAATAGTAAGTTAAAAGAGTTGTCATGTCATTTGTATAGCTCTTTGCAGGGCAGGAAATCCACATCTGTGACTCCATGTCAGTAAGATAGTTCATTTTTACGATAAGATTCCAGCACAGCAAAGCAAATATATATTCTGGTTGACATTAAAGTTGTACAAATCTCCATGGAGAACATGTATTGCATGTAATAGGAAGTCAAATTTCTTAAATATCTATTATTCTCAGGACTCTCTAATATAGTAACTGCATCAATGAGACATCAACTTTTCTTTTCTTTTTTTTTTTGGTTTTTTTGAGGTAGGGTCTCACTCTGGCCCAGGCTGACCTAGAATTCACTATGTAGTCTCAGGTTGGCCTTGGACTCATGGTGATCCTCCTACCTCTGCCTCCCAAGTGCTGGGATAAAAGGCATGCACCATCACGCCTGGCTTGAGACATCAACTTTTTAAACATTGGGACAAATTACAGCTATAGATGACTAAACTAATCTTTCCTGGGATGTAAGGACTCACTGCATACTCTCTCACTTTGGCACATGGCTGGTGATGGGGTTTGGCGATGTTTCCATACCAGTGCACGTGTTATGGCCACACCACATTTTCCTGGCACTTTAAATCTTCTACATCTCTTTCTTATTTATTGTGCTAAAAGTCTGGGTTTAGAAACAGAATGCACTTCAAAGGTCATTTGATTTAGAAGTCATTTGGATGATATGACCAGGAGCAGCATATATCAAGTCCTGACGTTAATTGGTCACAAAATTTGTTGGGTTGTGACTAGCACAAAAAAGAAAAAAGAAGGGAATAGAACATTTCAGGAGTATTTATACCCATACACAGACACATGATTATTTGGTTATACTTGGGAAATTAGTGTTATGGGGTAAACAAATGCTATGGGTCCACAAAAAAAATAGAAGAGCACCAGGCTCCATGACTAGTGTTCAGATTGTGACTCAGCAACCCACTAGCCGAAGGGGCTAACTCACTGACATGCCTGGAGTTAGTCTCCCCATTTCCAGACTGAGGTGAATACCAAAGTGTGCATCTGATTAGCAGTGGTTGAGGTCATGCAGCAGATGTTCAATACACACAGGCATTTTTTAGAGCTGCCCTGTGGGTTCACAAAAAGAGGGACAGAAAACTATACGAGTAACATGTCAGGTTTGTGGACTTCATTTTGTACAGGTTTCAGTGGAAGCCAGTGTGGGCCAGTTCACGACTGCTCAGCAGGCTGGGAAGCTGACAACTCCCAGTCTCCTGGCCCAGTCTCCCGTATGTTTAACTGTGTGTGAACGACACGTACTCACATCCTGTAGTCCACCAGTGGCCATCAGAGGACAGCTTCAGTTGTTGGTTCTTACTTCCCACCCTGTCTTTGAGGCATATCATTCGTGTTGGTCACAGCTACATTTGCCAAGGTAGCTTGCAATTATTCTCCTGTCTTGACCTCCATTCTCACTGTTGCCATGCTGACTGTACATCGAACTTCATGTGGGTTGTGAGGATTTGAACTTGTGTGATCAGTCTTATGCAGCAAATGCATTACTCACTGAATCATCTCCCCTGTCCCAGTCTTCTACGTTTATTCTATCTTTGTCCCTTCCTTTGGAATTTTAGGCTCTTCTTTTCAAGTATTTATTTACTTTTTTTTATATTGAGCGGGAAAAAAGCCAGTAGCACCTGTGTTTTTTGTCTTACATGTTTCATGTCTTACAAAGAGTATCCTTCACAATAAACTATTGACTCATTCTTTTAAAAAATATGTGCAATCAAAAAGACTAAGCTGAATTTCAGAAAAGTCTAAATTTAAAGGTGTGTGTGTGTATTACTAGGACTGAAACTAGATTCTTGTTCATGTTTGGCAAGTGCTCTACCACTGGGTGATATTCCTAGCCCTTTTCTAAATTTTTGAGACAGGGTCTTATGCAGCCTAGTCTTGCTCTTACCATGCAAGCTTCTTGCCTCGGGTTCTCAACCTCATGTAGCTGTAATTACCAGGTCTGTCTTGGGCTTTTTAAAATTTTCTTTTTATTTCAGTAAATGTGTGATCATAAATGAGATATTCTATCTTTCTATACCTAATATAAAAAGATATTAGAATAGGCTCTAGCTAAGAAGGTTTCTACCCTTAATGTTTGTACAGTGTAAGCATAGATAGAAAAATGTTTACTACTTAATTACCAGAAGTGACTACCAACAGTGAAATACATGCCATGACTTACAATTTATATTTAATATGCTATTCTATAGTTCATTCTGGAGATTTTGGCTTCCTGTTAAAATGTCTCAACTTGAGCTGGCAGAAATTTCCCATGGGAATGAATGTATCCATCTACACTTACATGTTTATGAACTGCAACAGGGATGTTAGAACTATACTCAGGCCTGAGAGTGGTAGTACTTTGATATACCTGAATGGTCATATGATTATCACAATCACAACTTACTTATTTAGGCAAAAGTAAATGCTACTGACTTTAAAAATTAATGCTTCTCTCTGTAAGATGAAATCATGCTCATAAGCCAAACTGAGAATAGATTTTATGTGTCTTTATGGGAAAGTATATGCCAAGGAGAGATGAGGAGTAAGCCATCAGGTGAAAAGTGTGCTTTTATAGCTGTTCAGAGCCAAATATGGAATCCAAGTATTGACCTCAGTCTATGGTTTTTATAGAGAGAGTAACACTCATTTTGGGGGGGGGGGGTGATACCTCAGGACGAAGGGAAATGATTAGACTGGGCAGCCATGGACGTGTCAAGTGATCACGTTCAGGTCTCATCTCACATTATGATTCTAGGGTGGCTATCTCCCTCAAATAAAGATAAATCTCAACATAATGTATCTTTTCATGTTCTGAAAACTTAAATGCCACAATCTAATAGAGAGGAAAGCCACATTTGACACTCTCATTTGGGCCCAGCAAGATTTCTAGCCCCAAAGGGTCTGTGCTTGGCGTGGTGCCTCCTTCCCTGGGGAGAGGCTTGTTTGCTCCTGGAAATCAGCATCTGCCAGCCACCTGGGTGTGGAAGGACTTCTGACGTGAGAGAAAATCTTACAGAGGTTTGACATAAAGCCCAATTCAGGTAGTCAGGCAAGATAGAAATGTTTTTGCATGCTGTGCTCTGGCTTTTCTTAAATTCTCTGCAAAGGCAAGCAAGACCTTTGTTTGGATTTTAAACACATGGCTCTCCGGCAAAACTGCAGGCTCAGAGTGTCTGGCCGCCTCACTTAATGTGCGCTGTCGGGAGAAACGTCCCTGGTGGAAATGTGTGCACCACACTATTATTTACAGGGGTGCTGGCTCCAAGCCTAGTCTTCAGGTGTCTCCAAAAACTGTTTCTTGAAGAAAGATTTTCCTGGTTTTGATCTTGTGAAAAATCTTCATACTTGATGGTTTGTTTTTATGGCTGTGCCTGGCTGGAACTATGAAATATGACACCTCTAATGAAGTTTCCTTAGCTAAGGACGTGGTGCCCTTGAATAGCATGCATTTTGGTCACATCCCAAAGTGAACACATTTAGAAAAAAAAACAAAAACAAAAAAGCAGCTATCTGGGAGTTTGCAAGACATTTGTAAGTAATGTATATGTTGGACCAGGAACAACACCATGCTATTCTTTTTTTTTTTAATTTTTATTTATTTATTTATTTATTTATTTATTTATTTATTTATTTATTTATTTATTTGAGGGTGACAGGCACAGAGAGAAAAACAGATAGAGGGAGAGAGAGAGAATGTGCGCGCCAGGGCTTCCAGCCTCTGCAAACGAACTCCAGACGCGTACGCCCCCTTGTGCATCTGGCTAATGTGGGACCTGGGGAACCAAGCCTCGAACCGGGGTCCTTAGGCTTCACAGGCAAGCGCTTAACCGCTAAGCCATCTCTCCAGCCCACACCATGCTATTCTTATTGATTCAAACAAGACAACTTTCTTTCTCTCTTCTCTCACCCCATCTCCCCCTTGGCTAATAAATCTTGCAGACAGGAAAACAGAGGTGCTTCTTGCAGGAAGGTGTAGGGGGCAGTGTCATCATCTTTCTAGTTTAATGCAAAATGGTCATGCTTGAAGAGAGGCCGTGTTGCAGAAAGTAACATAGCACTTAAATTTACAAGCTTGGTATGTTAATGATGGTGGCGTGGTCCTGAGGGATCCCTTCACTCCTGGGAGCTCACGTTATCTATCACCAGTCAAGTAGGCAAAATTATTTTTGTCTTTGATGCATCAAAATAAAATTGTATGCGCATGAGAGTGGCACGATCTTGTCATTTCTAACCCTATTAGGAAGATCGAGACAGACATAGAGATTGACTAACCATGAGGTTTGTTGGGAGGCTGGGAGCACAGCTCAGTGCTAAGGGTTTGGTGGCAAATACAGGGGTCTAGGTTTAATACCTAGCACGATAAAAATGGGTATTCACTGTAGTCTGTGTTCAGACTACAATGTATCAAAAACACAGGGGACATTCTCTAACCTCACAGATCATGCTTGATAGGAAGGTAAGCTTTTCAAATGTGTGAATGCAAGGGAGTGTGTCCTAGATCCTAAAATACCTCCAAAGGAATTTTGAGAGAGTTGGTTTTTGAGAGAGTCTAGAGGGGCTTTATAAAATGATATGCACTCTTGTTTCTTGAAGGATTGAGATAGGCATGGGGACAGAAAGGTAGAACCATTTGGGAATTTCTCATTAATTCCCTATGGGTCCAAGTCTGCTCATATGGGATAAACTGAGTTTTCAAGGCTTAGGCAGGTAAGCCACTTCCATAGTACTGCACTCAAGCTCACATTGCTGGTAGAAATCACCCAACCAAGAGCAGTTTGTGGGGAAAAAAGAGGTTTATTTTGGCTTATAGGCTCAAGAGGAAAGCTCCACGATGGCAGGGGAAAGTGATGGCATGAGCAGAGGGTGAACATCATCCCCTGGCCAACAAAAGGTAGACAATAGCAACAGGAGAGTGTGCCAAACACTGGCATGGGGAAACTGGCTATGACACCCACAAGCCTGCCCCCAAATATACACCGCTTCCAGGAGGCGTTAATTACCAAATCTCCATCAGCTGGGAACCTAGCATTAAGAACACCTAAGTTTATGAGGGACACCTGAATCGAACCACCACACATAGTGATACTTACACAAGATACAGCTCTCACCTCAAAGAGAATTAAAGTTTATTCTGGAGCCAAATATGAGTAGTGACCATGGCCCAAGAACACATATCCAAATAGCCTCAAAATCTCAGACTCCATGTTCAAACATGGTCAGTTCCATGAAGCCTTTACAGTAACAGAACAAAGAAAGTCATAAATCAAGGTACTTTTCAAACACCTTGGTGGCAACATCAGGTAGGTTGGTGACAGCAAAGCAGGGAAACCTCTGCTGTAGGCTTCAGAGGCTGTCTGATATCAGTCTTGGCTTTTGGGGTGGTGGAAGCTGTGGCTCTCGCATACATTGAAAGGATGTACCTGATAGCCACAAGGAGGTTAGGCCAAACAGACATTGGCAATAAATAATATTTATGGACTCAGATAGCTCCAGATAAATTTGCCTCCAAACCTGTAACACTGTGTCTCTCCACTATCCATTAGCCTTATAGAAATTCTAACATAGGTGTGTCAGTATTTATTTTCCTGGGGACTTTAGTTTGTAACCTAGAGGTCTGTTTTAAGTAAGCACTGTTCTGCTAGAGAAATTATATTGAGCAGATAGCAAGTCTGGGGGTGCTGAGTGACAATGAGAGGAGAAAAACCGTGACTGGCATCTGCAGTTTGCCCTGTTAAGTGGTTATATGTAGCTGGGATTCTCAGGAGGGTCTGAGCCTAGCTCTGAGTGTGGGGAGCCATCCCTAGAAGCCCTGATCATGCATGTGATCTCCCAGGGAAGTGTTAGGAACAGATTCCTATTGGTCAGGCCTGATTTGCAAATATACATATTGCTTTTCCCTCATTGGCATAAAGTCAGAAGAGTGAAGTGGCTGAAAGACAATTCTGTAGGGACCAGCCACCACCACGGTGCCTTTAAGAATGCAAGAATGAGAGTGCTGGGGAGATAGCTCAGTGGGCAAAGTAGTTGTTTTGTAAACATGAGGACCAGAGTTCAATCCTCAGAACCCATGTCAAAATGCTGGATGCAACTGGGGCATGGAGGTTCATGCTGCTCCTCCCAGCACTGAGGAAGTTGAGAAAGGAGGATCCATGGGACCTGCTGTCCAACCAGTGTAGCCTAATTGGTGAGCTCAAGACCACTGAGAAACCCTGTCTAAAAAAGGGGCGGGGGGTGGCATTCCTGAGAATAACATCTAAGGTTATCCTTTTGCCTACACATTCATGCACATATGTGTGCACCCATGTACACACACACACACACACACACACACACACACACACACACACACACGGAAGAATGAGAAGAAACACAGTGAAGGAGAAAATAACAGGTCATTTCATCTGCCATCTGCCAGTAATTATCTGAAATACGTATGTGTAACTGGCTTGATAACCCCAGAAACATGGTGTAGGAGATGAAAGGGCCAAGCCTGTCTACATAGTGAACCTTTCGGCACAGAGGCAGGCTGCCTGGCTACTCCACAGCAAAGCTGTGCTGAGGTTCTCCTGGGGGGAGAGGGTGCATAGAGTGTACCTGATGTCTCTGCTTTCAGGTTGCTGTGAGCAATCAGCTTCTCCAGTGGGTTTAACAGGACAGTGTGGTGTGCAGGGAGCAGTTTTCCTGGATCCTACTGCTGCTTTTTGAGAGGGCCAGGAGCTCTGACTCCCTGCTGCACCCCCTGTGCATGAGCAGTCTTCATATACAAATGACGTGTCCTGTCAGAGGAAAGACCAACCACTTCCTGGGAACATGGCTCTGCTGGGAGCAGTGTTCTCTGAAGTCAGAGGTGAGGAGGAGCTTGGGAGACAGCACAGCGTGAAGTTCTGCAGGCAGGAGAATCGGAATTCGGATCCTCAGCACCTTCATGAAAGCTGGGCACAGCTGTATGAGCCTGTAATCCCAGTGCTAGGAAAAGAGAGTCAGGAGGACCCCCTGGGGGCTGCTGGCTAGCAAGTCTAGCCAGACCTGAGAGCTCCAGGTTCCGTGAGAGAGCCTGTCTCCCAAAAGGCAGACAGCTGCTGAGAGGTCTCCAGACTCAACCTCTGGTGTACACACATGCACAGATACACACACACACACACACACACACACACACGTGCACAGCATAAATAAGCACACATTTAAGAAAGCAGTGAGGATTCTGTCGTGACAGGAATCATCACAGAGAAAGAGCTCACTGAGTTTCCTGGAAGGATTTAGCAGGAATTTATCTAATTGTGTTGAGTCTTTTTTAAATGTCACTTAGTAAGATAATATAACCAGAGGACCTTTTGTTAGGTGTGTCTACTCTGCATAATATTAAACATCTAATTCTGAAGTTTCAGGTGAAATGGGCAGATGTCATTTCTAATTCTTAAAAAGTTTACTATTCAGGCATTTATCTTACTGTATAACGAGTCAACTTATTTCTGAATAAGTTTTAAGTGTATTTGGTAAGGCAAGCTACACTGGCTCTGGAGTCTGCTCTTGTCATGCACACGACCTACATATCAGCCTGATTCCAAGAGCAAAAGCCTTGTGTACTTTAGGATTTCATCAAATCTGATTATAAACACTTTTGAGACAGACTGTCTCTAGAATAATGAAGTCATGGTATCTGGCACTGTTCCCTTAGAAAGCATCAGAAACTATCCAAATAAAACTCTTCATTCTAGAAACTTCTTTCAGTATTACAGAGAAGAGAAGCAGAATTTTTCCATGAGAAAAGTATGAAAAATAATAATAAGATGCTAATGGTGACCTGAAAGGAGAGAGCGGGGGCATCATTTGTGTCTCTTACTGTGTCACTCCTAGCCACTCAGGGGCTCAGAATGACAAAACTTATTTTTAGTCCCATCCTGTGAGTGTCCCATGAGCTTCTGCTTCTCCTCATGTTAGGAGCACTGAGTCCACTTACTTGGCAACTAGCTTGGGCTGGAACATCCAAGATGGCCTTTGACAAATACCTGGGCCTTGAACCTGATGATCAGCTGTACTCCTGTGTTTCCAGCAAGAGAGCAGGAGCTCCTTGCAGCAAGGAAACTGAGTCCCAGAGAGCAGAAGTGGATGCTGAGTCCTGACAGGGTCTAGTCATGGGCTCGCACAGGGCCCTGCCTTTGCATTCTATTAACTAACACAAATCACAGGGCCAGCTCAGCTCCAAATAAAGGAGGAGTTTTCTTTCTCTCAAGGGTGGTGGCCTGAGACAAGGACAAAAGGCATCATTAGAAATTCTTTTTGGAGATAAAGATTGTATTGTTAAAAGATATCTCTGACGGCCTGGAGAGATGGCTTAGTGCTTAAGCACTTGCCTGTGAAGCCTAAGGACCCCGGTTCAAGGCTCGATTCCCCAGGACCCACGTTAGCCAGGTGCACAAGGGGGCACATGCGTCTGGAGTTCGTTTGCAGAGGCTGGATGCCCTGGCGCATCCATTCTCTCTCTCTCTATCTGCCTCTTCCTCTCTCTGTCTGTCGCTGTCAAATAAATAAATAAAAATAAACAAAAAAAAATTTAAAAAGACTTCTCTGGGGAGAAAGCTGTTTTGCTCCCTCCTAGAGCTATAGTGGGTTAAATACACTGAACACTGTACTCCAGAACCATGCTGCTCTGTCTGTACAGGGAGTTTGGCTGGCTCCCACCTGTAATCTGAATGTTAGATATATGACATTACAGTCCCACAATGTGCAGTGTTCAGTATCACACTTGGGTTTTACTACTTTGTCGTTATTAAAAACCTGCTAGATTCTAGATCCAGTATTGGTGAAACAGCTCTGAGCATGAGGCATAGCCTCCCTCTTTTATTTCACAGACGAGATACTATAGCAGCTCTCAGTGCCAAGACTCCTAGGAGAGTCACACCTCAGTAATGTCACCATCAGCCTCTGCAGAGTTCAGTCTTGTCAAGAGAAAAATACTCTGTAACTAGTTTCTACTGCATTCTTTCTAAATTGAATGTCCTAAACTGAAAAGTACTTTTAGGTTTCCTGGAGGGGTGGGGAGGAAAACCCAGCAAGTGTCAACTGTTTAAAGCTATTTTTGTGGGTTTTTTCTTAATTTGTATTTATTTATTTGCAAGCAGAGAGAGACAGGCAGAGGGAGAGAGAAACTCTCTCTCTCTCTCTCTCTCTCTCTCTCTCTCTCTCTCTCTCACACACACACACACACACACACACAAGAGAATGGGTATTCCAGGGCCTCTGGCTTGTGCGAATCAACCCCAGATGCATGTGCCACTTCATGCGTGTGGCTTTATGTGGGTACTAGGGAACTGAATGAGGGTTGTTAGGCTTTGTGGCAAGCACTTTACCACCAAGTCATCTCTCCAACCCCTGTTTAATGTTACTTGGTGGTGGTGGACTACTTCATGAAATATGCTTGCTTCTTAGAGCAGAAGATATTTCTTAATTTTTATTTTAATTGCATAATTCATATTATAAAATGTGTATAGAAACTCTTGGATTCTGTGTTGTTAATCATTGTTATCCCGGGTGACTCTGGGTGAGGTTGCCTTCTAAGACTCATTGTTAAGGTGAAAGAACCAAACCATATTAAACACAAAATTGACTTTTGTGAAAGACTTACTCTTAAGAAAAAAGAGATGAATTGCATGGTTTTTGGTTAAAAATCATCCTCTAATGTCACATGTAGCACATGTGTTGGAAGTCATTTTCAGCCCCCATGCGTGCCAGGTGGCTCCTGGTTCTTAGGATAGCAGAGTGGAGTCATTTATTCAAACAGAGATGGTCCTTCGTCAGTGTCTGGGCTCTCCACCACTCTTAGAGCATCCAAGGCATGCCCCAAGTTTCTTTAGCTATGCTCTGGACTCACAATTTAAACGACCAGCAAATGTTCAACTTGAGAAAAGTGCAGGTGGATATTATCTTCTAGACAGAGTATTTGTCATCCTATGAGGATAAATTTTGAGTATTTCACTTAACTGCCAGTGCTCAGTAAGTACTTCACAATGTTAATAGGAAGGTTCCAGGAGGCCTGAAAATACTATTTAAGGCTATGGGACCAGTCATTTTCCTCATGGCCTTTTCTGTTGTCTCAGCTTCCATGACTCACACATCTTCCCAAACTCTTCCTACTAATCTGTGCTTTCTCTTCCTTTCCTGTCTTGTTTTTCTCTAACTTTCCTTGACATATTAGAGTTTCCCTAGCTAAACCTCTTACTTCTTTTTAACTCTTTTCCGTCTCTAGCCAAGCTAATCCATGTATAGGCTATGACTACAGAGTCTTATCCTTATATCCATTTAGACAACCTGTTTCTTTAAAGTGGGGAATCTTATCTGTTTATGTATATTAGAGATAATCTGTTTATACCTATATGTATATTAGAGATACATGTGGATTTTCAACTATCCTATTGTTGAGTCTCTTCTAATTGTCTGGAACATTTTTTCCTCTTGTCTCTTGTTTGTTTTGTTGTGAGGAGTTCATCACATTGGAAAGGTGTGATTCTTTTCTGTTTCTTTACTGTATCTACTGGTGAGTTTCATAGGATGTTTACATGGCAGGCTAATTTTTCTTTTACTTCTTGAAGTAAGATTCCCTTAAGCATTTTGCAAAGCTGATTTGGTGGTGATAAATTCTGTTTGTGTTTGTCACAAAAAGTCTTATTGGGTTAATGTTTATTTTCTTTCAGAATTTAAAATTTCTTCCATTCCCCTTTGGCTAGTTTCCGTTGAGAAATCTGTTGTTCATCTAATGGAGATTTCATAAATGTGACTTACCACTTCTCTCTTGCAGTTATTTTAGAATTCTCTTTTTGGTCTCATACATTTGATGGGTTTGTTATAATAAGTTGGAAATATACATATGCATATATGTGTGTGTGTGTGTGTGTGTGTGTGTGTGTGTTTCCTACATGTAGGTGTCTATATATTTTTCAAAATTAGGGAAAATTTTAGCTATTATTTCAATGAATAGATTTTGATGTGCTTAATGTTTCTCCTTGGGACATTCCAAAAATGCAATTTTGTTTATCTCAATGGTGTCCTAAAGGTTTATGAAATGTTCTTTTCCTTCCTTTGCCCTGGGGTATTTATTTCAGAAGACCCATTTTCAAGTTCAGATGCCTTTTCTAATCTATGGCCAAGGCTCAATGGTTTCCAAGATTTCTATTTGGCTCTTTGTGAAGATTTCTTTCTCCTTCTCTCTCTGCTGAATTCTTACTGAGTCAAACATTGTTCTTCTAATTTTGTCCAAATGTCTGTATTCCCTGAATCTCACTGAGGTATTTTACTGACATTCCTTCAATTTGTGTGTGTGTGTGTATGTGTGTGTGTATGCGCGTACGCATGCGCCCACGCTCAGATTATATGTGTGGTACATTCATGTGTGGTGTATATGCATGTGTATGATATTTGGTATTGGCACTTGTTCAATGTGTATGCATATGTCCATGTCCCATGCATGTGTACATAAAGCCAGAAGACTTCTCTTAAGTCTCGTCAGCCTATTTCCTTTATTTGGAGTCTCTCACGCGGCCCACAGCTGCTGTCAGTCAGACAGCCCCAACAGTTCTCTGGTTAATGCACCCTGAAGATTAGATTTACAGACACGTGTGGTCGTGCCTAGATTTTTACATGGGTTCTGGGGAGTTGAACTCAGTGTTCTTGGGCCTGACAGGCCCTTATGCTTGAGTGGCAAGTGCTCTTAATCACTGAGCCATTTCCTAGCCTTCTTTAAGTTCCAACCATTTCATCAGTAACACATTGTGGGATCTGTTCTTCTGGAGGTATCTGGTTACTTGGCATCCATCCATCTTACTGGTACTTCAACCCTGAGATCTGTACGCAGAGCTGACCACTTTCTCCCACTTTACAGAGTTTTGTGGAGTGAACAGCTCTCTCTGACGGTACATCTTAGGTGTTGGCCTTGTAGCAATGTTGCCTTTGGACTTTTCTGGGCAACACAGTGCAGTTTTCCTTCAGCTATGATTAATGACTGTGGGCACAATGTGTGCTTTTGCCAAAGGGTCACTGTTTCCTCAAGGTCAGGGTCTCTGTGGGGGCTCATGGCAAGTACAGAGAGGCATTCGCTGCAGTGGTGGTAGGGTGTGTACTGTGCAGGGAGGCATACGCTGCAGTGGTGGTAGGGTGTGTACTGTGCAGGGAGGCATACGCTGCAGTGGTGGTAGGGTGTGTACTGTGCAGGGAGGCATTCGCTGCAGTGGTGGTAGGGTGTGTACTGTGCAGGGAGGCATAGGCTGCAGTGGTGGTAGGGTGTGTACTGTGCAGGGAGGCATTCGCTGCAGTGGTGGTAGGGTGTGTACTGTGCAGGGGGGCATACGCTGCAGTGGTGGTAGGGTGTGTATTGTGCAGGGAGGCATTCGCTGCAGTGGTGGTAGAGTGTGTACTGTGCAGGGAGGCATAGGCTGCAGTGGTGGTAGGGTGTGTATTGTGCAGGGAGGCATTCGCTGCAGTGGTGGTAGGGTGTGTACTGTGCAGGGAGGCATAGGCTGCAGTGGTGGCAGGGTGTGTACTGTGCAGGGGGGCATACGCTGCAGTGGTGGTAGGGTGTGTATTGTGCAGGGAGGCATTCGCTGCAGTGGTGGTAGGGTGTGTACTGTGCAGGGGGGCATACGCTGCAGTGGTGGCAGGGTGTGTATTGTGCAGGGAGGCATTCGCTGCAGTGGTGGTAGGGTGTGTACTGTGCAGGGAGGCACACGCTGCAGTGGTGGTAGGGTGTGTACTGTGCAGGGAGGCATAGGCTGCAGTGGTGGTAGGGTGTGTATTGTGCAGGGAGGCATTCGCTGCAGTGGTGGTAGGGTGTGTACTGTGCAGGGAGGCATATGCTGCAGTGGTGGTAGGGTGTGTACTGTGCAGGGAGGCACACGCTGCAGTGGTGGTAGGGTGTGTACTGTGCGGGGAGGCACACGCTGCAGTGGTGGTAGGGTGTGTACTGTGCAGGGAGGCATATGCTGCAGTGGTGGTAGGGTGTGTACTGTGCAGGGAGGCACACGCTGCAGTGGTGGTAGGGTGTGTACTGTGCAGGGAGGCATTCGCTGCAGTGGTGGTAGGGTGTGTACTGTGCAGGGAGGCATAGGCTGCAGTGGTGGTAGGGTGTGTATTGTGCAGGGAGGCATTCGCTGCAGTGGTGGTAGGGTGTGTACTGTGCAGGGAGGCATATGCTGCAGTGGTGGTAGGGTGTGTACTGTGCAGGGAGGCACACGCTGCAGTGGTGGTAGGGTGTGTACTGTGCAGGGAGGTGTACGCTGCAGTGGTGGTAGGGTGTGTATTGTGCAGGGAGGCATTCGCTGCAGTGGTGGTAGGGTGTGTACTGTGCAGGGAGGCATACACTGCAGTGGTGGTAGGGTGTGTACTGTGCAGGGAGGCATACGCTGCAGTGGTGGTAGGGTGTGTATTGTGCAGGGAGGCATACGCTGCAGTGGTGGTAGGGTGTGTTTTCTGTTCCCTTTGACGGTGGAAATGATGGGTCCAGTTTGGCATTTAGGTTCCTCAGTCTCTCCAGGAGCAGATGCAGCTAGCTGTGCCCTCTGGCCTAGTGGGGGTACCTGGACACCTCGTAAAATCCAGAAAGTAGAGCCTTGCCCCACAGTGCACACAGCCACTCTAAGTGGCTGGAAGATTAATCCAGCACTACTGTAATGCTCACACCCCACATGGACCCTGGCGTGGCAAGAGAACTAGGTGACAGTGGTGGGGCCTGAACACTGGCTCCCTGCACAGACCAGGGGGATTGAATGCTCCCCTATTGCATAGAGACATGGTAAGTGTACCCTACATGGATATCTGCCATAATTCTTGATGTTGATGAATCCACATATCTGGCTCCAGAGGACAAGTGACCTGATTACTGTTGTTGAAGTTGGAGCTCAGTCCCTTTCATGCTAAAACACCTGCCTCCTGCAATATTGTACACTGGCTGGACTGGTGCTGAGGTCACACTTGTCCTGTTGGGTCAAGTTCAATCACATAGGCCAGTGTGATAGTGTACTTGTGGAATCCAAGAAATGGAGGTTTGAGTTCAGATGCACTTCTTGTCTTACAATGTCGTCATGGCCTGGGATGTACAGTTTTGCCAGTGTTTGCTATGAAACTCGACAGAGATTCTTCGATGTGGATGAAGACATGAGCACCCCTTTGCTTGCTTTTGACTGATTTTATCATATTCCAATAATATAATGTTGTTGTGCAGCCATCTTTTGAGATCTGTGATAGGTTCTTGGTTAACGTTATCTCAAAATTGTTGACATGGTGTGGAGAGTACAGGTCTTAGTCCACTCAGGGCACAGCGATAGTTCCAGGTACTGGAAAAGCTAAGATCATGTAAGCCAGCAGCTTCAGGGTGCATCAGTTCCCTGAAGTCCATCTTCCCACAGTGGTTTCTCAGGCTAGAAAGAGTGAGGAGGCTATCCAGGACCACTCTTGTAAGGAGATCCACCCTACTGAGTTGACCTCCACCATGTCTTATTCACCTCTCTAAGGCTCCTCACCAGAATAACCTTCCAATTAGTGGTAAAGCATGGATTTGGTTGTCTGACTGGTCACAAGGCAACATGACACATAGATAGAGAGCTGCACATAAGTGTCTAGTCTATACCAAGGTTTATTCTCATTGCCATATACAATGAAGGATCTGAGATAAAACTCTAGAAAGAGCTTCCTATCTTTCCTCTTTTGAGTCCTTCTATTGCCACCTATCAACATTGCTTTAAGCTTTTTCAGATGCTTCCAATCCAAGGAGGAAGGGATCACCCATTGTGAACTTTGTTTCCTGATGAAAATAAGCATCAATGCCTGGAGGTAAACTCTCACTCTTTACTAGTGCTTCTCCCTCTTTGTTTACCTGAGGAATGTTCAGTGCCTTTTCTTTGGTTACAAGGAAATGGGCTTTTCTCTGTTTTTCTGCCCCTGGATCTAAAGCAATTTATAAAAAAGTTTTTTTTTTCCTTTTTTTGTAGGTTTTTGTTTTTATTTTTATTTCTTTACTTGAGGGACAGAGAGAGAGAGAAAGAGAGAGAGAGAGATAAAGGGTATGCCAGGGCCTTCATCTGTTGCAAATGAACTCCAGAAGCATGTGCCACTTTGTGCATCTGGTTTACATGGGTCTTGGGTATTTGAACGCGGGTTCTTTGGTTTGCAGGCAAAAGCCTTAACTGCCAAGGCATCTCCCCATCCTGTATTTTATGTTTTTAAGTATATATTTTATACGGACATATCATGTATTGGTACCATCATTTCCCTCCTCCCTGCTCCCATTTCACGGAGAGCCCTCCTCAGTGGGGTTGGTGTTATTCACCAGGGCGTTGCGGGTGATGAGTCATATGAGCAGTAGTTAGTCAGTGTGTGTGTGTCGGGGGGCTGCCCCTGGATATTCCCTCCCACCTGGGGCACTTACCATCTTTCGCTCCCTTCTGCAAATCCCCCAAGCCATGGTGGATGTGCTTTAAGTCGACTTTAGTGTTGAGCTCTCAGAAGCTTCTGAGTTTCTGCTTTGGTGTGTTTTGGGTACCATCAGGATGTGGCCCACCACCCTGGCACGGGTGTCAGTCTCGCTATGAAAGTAGCACACTTGCTTATCTGGCCAATTCCAATTGATAGATTTTGGTTGTCCTTGGTTTCCCTGCCTTCTGAAAAAGAAAAAGGGATTCTCCAATGGTAAATGAGGTCTTCATAGTTTAAGAGGATAAGCATTGTTAATTTAGAGAGATTTTAATGGGTGTAGCCTCTCTTTTGGCTATAAACCAGTGGGAGTTTCTCATTGGAGACCATAATCTTGGTCTCCATAGGATTCTGACTTGGTTCCCAGTTCCAGCTATGGGTTCCTTTCCACTGAGCAGATCTCTTAACCAATCTAAAGCCATTGGTCACCTGCCTAGGCTGGGTGCCACCATTGCACAGGTGTGTATGTCTTGTCAGTATGGTTGCTTTCATATAGCAGTGTCTTCTGCTTGATGACAATGTTGTTGGCCATTTTCCCCCGGCAGCTGTCACGTAGCACTTTCCAGCATTATATGGGCTAACCATCTGGGAACTGGCTTCCTTCCAGATTCCAGCTGGATCTCTGGGTATTCTGTGTCAGCAGTGTGTGGCACATGTTCTCCCTGATCTATGGTTTCTAACACAGAACAGCTTGAATCGCAGCCATACCTAATTGGCAACTCAAGAGACAGATGATAGGGATGGAAGGAAAGGTTTCGGTGGGTGGAGGGTAGAGGAGATTATCACAAGACTAAATCCAAAATAAAAATAAAAACTTTCCTCCTGGATCATAGACTAAAAGATATAACCCTCAACAGGAGTGTAGGGGAATCATCTAGTAAGAAGGGCCCTAGAGGGCTGGGGAGATTGCTTAGTGGCTAAGGTGTTTGCCTTTGAAGCCTAAGGGCTCATGTTTGATTCTCGATCCCACATAAACCAGACACACAAAGGTGAGGCAAGCATAAGGTCACACATGCCCACTAGGTGGTGCAAGTGTCTGGAGTTCAAATGCAATGGCTGAGGCCCTGGCGCACCAATTCTCTATCTTGCTTTCTCTCTCTGTCTGTCTCTCTTGCTCACTCTCACTAAAAATTGAAAAGAAAAAAAAAAAGTAGGGCTGTGGAGGGGATGGGATGAAGCCTAAACATAAAACCCTAAAAGATTTGGCTCTGGCTTGCAACTCCTGGTATCAGGAAATTGGTTACAATCCACATTGAGCTATTGATTAGAGAGACTTACGAGGTCCCCAAAACAAAACAGGGTTCCATCAAAGCACTTGATTATCCACCTGGCAATAGGGTAAGACCCTATTGCTGAAGACCAAAGCCCTTGTTTTCTTTTTGTCTATTTTTATAATATACCATTTTCCATCCTTTTACTTTCAATGTACAAAGTGGTTACATGGAAGTGAATTTCCTATGTTCAATATATAATTGTACAATGTTTGAAAATTTATCTGGCAATATTTTCATTTTTATAATGTCTGTGTATGTATACACAGATGTGTCTAATGTATATATGTGTGGACACATGTACCATGGCAGGTATGTGGAGGACAGAGGACAAACTTGGGTATTTGTCCTTTCTTTCTCTTTGTTTGAAACACTGTTTCTCACTGTTTTGGAAATATGCATGTGTAAGTCTAATTGGCCTCTCAGCTTCCAAATTCTCCTGGCTCTGCTTCCCATTGCTATGGGTGTGCTGGGATTAGAGGCATCTGTGTCACTTTGCATTCAGCTTCATATTGGTGCTGGGGAGTCAAACTTTGGCTGGAAGACTTATCAACAAGTGCCTTAAATCTCTGAGCTATCTCCCAACCCCATCCATCTCTCTTTAAAAATTCATTAATTGAGATGATTTACATTTTTATTATTATTATTATTTATACTTAATATAAAATGGCTGAGGACTGACAGCCTGAGATGGCTCCACTCTTCAGAATTATTTTGTGTTATTAAACTTATATAGTTCACTTATGATTTGATAACTTGATTTGTTTGGCTTACTTTTTTAAAAAGTAAGAGCCTAGAAGGCATAAGGAAGATTCTAGCCTATTGAGCTGGATATGTGAGCAACCAAAGAAACTGGGTCTGTTCTCTATTTTTCTAAGTGAAAGTATGAAGTAGGCCTCAGTCCCATAGTGATGACTTCTGTGCAACCAGTCAATATTCTGCATGGGCCCTCCTTGATTCTTGCATCTGTTCTGATGAGTTCGAGGACTATAGGCTCCTCCAGACTTCCAAATGCAGTCATAAGCTATAATGTGGAGCCAGGATATTAGACTTATAACTACAAGACAAAGCATGTTGTGCCTGTGGGGGAAATGGATTGGTTTTATCAAATGAATGAATAAAAAATTAGGCAAAAATCTAATATATTTGCTTTCAACTCAAGCCAATCTACAGTTCAGATACCCTTTTTTATCTTCACCGTTCACAACCTCATTTTCCATGGCACATTTTAAAAGTCAATTCTTTCACAACATTTTCTGATTTTTCTCCCAGTTTAAAAATAGTCATGGGCCTGGAGAGATGGTGTAGTGGTTAAGGAGATTGCCTGCAAAGCCTGACAACTAGATTGTGATGCCCTAGTTCCCATGTAAAGCTAAAGTTGAGCACGCATCTGGAGTTCAGTTGCATCATGGCATGCCTGTTCTCTCTGTCTATCTCTCTATCTCTTTTTGCTTGCAAATAAGTAAGTAAAACATATTTTAAAATAGTCACTTTCTTTCCTGATGTGCACAGCCTTCATTGTGTCATTGACTATTTCCTACCTCTTGTTGGAAATATTTGTTCACATGTTAATATGATCTGCTAGTCTTTTAATTTTAACTTACCTATCTGCTTGTACATGTGTATGTGTGTATGGGCATGCCAGGGTCTCTTGCTGAGTGCATCTGGCTTTACAAGGATGATGGGGAATCAAACCTGGACTGGCAGGCTTTGCAAACAAGCACCTTTTACTGCTGAGCCATCTCTCCAGCCGTTCCCCCCCCCCCCAAAGCTTTTATTGGATGTCTCCTACCAAAAATCACATCTGCAAGTAAAGGTTATGGCTGTCTTTTTAAATATTTTATTTTAATTTATTTATTTGAAAGACAGAAAGGGAGAGAGAATGGGCATGCTAGGGCTTCCAGCCACTACAAACGACCTCCAGATGTCTGCACCACCTCTTGTATCTGGCTTATATGGGTCCTGGGGAATCAAACTGAGGTCCTTTGGCTTTGCAGGCAGGCACTTTAACTGCTAAGCAATCTCTGAAGCCCTGTGGCTGTCTTTTAAGAATCTTCCATGATGGTGGCTACAGAGGTTAAGGGTAATAGGACTTTGCTGCAGGGAAGCAGGTGAGCAGAAATATATCTAGAAGCAAAACTCCTATGTCCCAGTGGTTTGTCTTCTAAAATATAATATGAGACATCATTTTGAAAGAAGTAGTCAGTAATAAATGGGTGAGCTTCTGCTAGCTTTTTCAGGTACTGGAGGCCAACAGAAATTGATTGTTCTTTATTACCCAGGGCATTCTTACTTTGTAGGCTCTTGGGTTAGAAAGGGGATGGGTTCTGACATGCCCGCAGTTAGATGTGAAGGAATTATGCAGGTGAGGAACTAGTATTCAAGGGAGGAAAGGAGGAGAATGGAGACAAGGAGCTGGTGTGGCGAGGAGAGACCATAGATGAAGATAAAGCAGGAAACAGATACAAACTGAACCTAGATTGACGAGGCCAGAGCCACAGATGTACTGTATATAAAGAGCTGGAGGTTTGTTCGTCATGCAGGTTAAGCAGTGCAAGAAATTTCCCATGTGCTCATTCATTCAATCACAAGTACTAGGCATTGTTCTCGGCATTGGTGACACAGCAATTGGCAGCTTCGTGCCTTCTGTCAGTGAGGGACACTGCAATGCATGGACACAATACAGTAATGCATGTAACCTTCCTCTATGGTAGAAAGACTTGGGTGGGGATTAGTAAGGTATTTTCAGTTATTTAGATTACTTTCTCTTGGTTAAGTTCAAAGAATGACTATAGGCTATCAGAGCATTGCAATACCTTATGTAGGTAAAGTGATTTCTACATGATAGATACCTGACCCTTGTTCTAAATCCTGGTCCACTTCTTACAGGACAGAAAGGAGACTGATAGATATTTTAAAATGGTAGCACTTGGGGAATTATTCACTACAGTAAATAAGAAATCCACAGAAATTTCATTTGTATTTATGTTTACTGCTTTAAGCGATAAGAAGGCAAGTTACAAAATATCAAATATAGTTTGCATAAAATAGTTTCTCAAAGATTTGCAAATTGTAGTCTGGAGTAGTCATTTTCTATTCCTCCCTAGCATCCTGTGTATATTTCCATTCATATTTGTACAACATGGTCACTGTTGATGTCATCCCCCAGGACTGGAAGCCCATGAGGACCTCCAGCTTGCAACCAAATCCTAAGCAGAGAACTTAGAACATCAAGGCATTATTTTTTTCAATTATAAATTTTCTGTATAAGCATATATTCACTGTACAATGATTTGTACTATGACATTTCAGGCATATAATATGCACATGGATCATATTCTCAAACACCAAGAGAGAGGGTTTTTTCCCCCCTAAGACATCTTCCCAGGCCATGTGAACAGCTTGAAAAAGTGCAGATTCCTGCTCCAGATATACTATATCGGATTGAATTTAGAGTGCTTGGGAAATTGTACTTAAATTCCATTCTCCAAAGGTAACCATGTAAAATGAATGTCTGAAAAGCATTTAACAAACAGGAAGATGCTATTGTTGAAATCCTTTTCAGTGTTATAACCAATTTAGGTATAAGCCACATCATGCTTCACCTTAAAAATCTCCACCTCTTATTTTTCCTCTCTTTGTATTTTTGGAAGCACTATTGCCAATGTGAGAAAGAAGCTGGAAGAAGGTAGAAATGTCAATGCATAGGAATGTACTAGGAAAACATTCACAGTACTCTTACCTCACAACATTATTTCAGGACACACTGAGGGAAAACAAATTGTCTTAACCTCAGCAGGGACAGGCAAAGTCATCCCTATGATGACATCTAACCCTTAAACTACAAAGAGAGGGAGAAGGTGTGGATGACAGCAAGGAAGGCCCTCGATGAGGCCACTCCTATCAGTGAGCTTCTTTAATCCTCATAACCTCCAAGCAAAGTAAGTAATTGTATTCCCATTTTTTCTTTTTTTTTTAATTATTTACATATTTATTTGAGAGAGGGGGGAGAGAGAGAGAGAGAGAGAGAATGGGGTTCCAGGGCCTCCAGCCACAGCAAATGAACTCCAGATGCATGATCATCTTGTGCTCTTGGCTTTAAACGGGTACTGGGGAATTGAACCTGTGCCCTTTGGCTTTATAAGCAAGTGCCTTAACTGCTAAGCCATCCTTCCAGCCCTGTATTCACATTTTATAGACAAGAAGTTGAGCAGCCTTGTGGTTTTATTTCCTTTTTGTTAAATCCGTGGTTTTTCTCCTGCCCCTCTTTCTTTTGTTGAGAAATGCATGAGCAACAACAAAAGCAGAAGCCACAAAGGCTGTCCTTTACTTGGATGTTGGCCTGATTTTTGGCAGCTCAATTCATACAAGGCATTTCCAGCACAACTCTCTGTGACCCTAATTTTGTAGGAATTTCTTACCCATAGCTAGCAAAGACAATGGTTAAGTAATCAAAATTGCAAAGACACTCCACTAATTTTATATTTAGATGTAGATTGCATCGAGTATGCCCACCTATGAAAACTATGCATGCACATAGTAGGAGAGCCAATGCTTCAGTAAGGCATGAGCACAATGGGAAAAAGTCAGATTTATATTTTAGAGTCAGTGCTAAAGACAGAACACAAAAAGTAGCCTGCAGTGAGCATTTGCTTTTCTCTGGGCTGGGAGAGCAAACTCAGGCCTAGCACAGGCCTCAGGTCCTTCGCTGTGCTAGGTAAAATATGATATATCTGAGCCCGGAGACACAGGAAACCAGCTCAGGTGAGGTAAGAACATTCTTCCAAGGCTCTGTTTCCATAAGTCTTGGGTTTTCATATGTAACATGTTAAAATAGATTACATGGAGAAGTGTAATTCAATAACCTGGTGAAGACAACCATGGAATAGTACTGTTTTCTGATACGGTGAAAGAACATGAGGAGAGTATGCATGTTCTGATTATTTCCTGAAAACTAAGAGAGGAGTGGTGGACAAGATGATTCCTATACATTATGCATTATTATATACATACATGTATATGATATATATAATATATATGTGTATATATATATGTATATATATATATATATATATATACACACACACATACACACACACACACACACACACACACACACACACACACACACACACACACACATATATATATATATATATATATATATATATATATATATATATATATATTCATACACCTAAGAAACTTTGGCAAAGGACCTTAGATATCATCTTGTCTACCACTCCTCTCTTATAATAAATGCAAAAAGATCTCACTGGTCTCTTCATCCTGATTCAACTCAGTAACCCTTCATGGATGGATGACTCAGCTTCCAAAACACCAGACATCAGTATAAGAAGTTTAACTTGCCTCTTTCAGTATTTTACCCAGACCTGGCTTCACAACCACCTACTCTACAAGAGTTTTCTTTTTTTTTAATTTAAATTAAATTTAATTTATTTGCAAGCAAAGAGAGAGAAAAGAGACAGAGAGAAAATGGGTGGACCAGGGCCTCTAGCCACTGCAAACGAACTCCAGACACTTGTGTCCCTTTTTGCATCTGGCTTACATGGGTACTGAGGAATTGAACTTGGGTCCTTTGGCATTACAAGCAAGCATCTACTAAGCCATCTCTAGCCCCTCTACAAGAGTTTTCAATGACATTTGACACAGTGAAGCAAAAACCACGCCACTGTTGGGATACACACTGTGTGTGCTGACTCACATTTGCCTGACAGATCTGTGTCTCTTTTACAGAATAATTTAAACCTGTTAATGATAGCTATGACTCCTTTCACTTTCCAAAGTGACCTGGTCTGAATAATAAAGTATGAGGTCATGCCATTTCTCAGAGCACCTTTGTAAGGTGTGTAAGGACTTTTAGTCTCATGGATAAAGAAATAGAAGGTGGCTTTTATGATTATACACCTGGCTTAAGGTAGCAAGTGATTGATTCAGGTGAAAACTCGGATCTACTTGATAACCATTTATTCTTCATGAGAATGCCTTGAAGTACTCCCCTCTCTAGCAAATGCTATAGACAAATTACCGTGTCACACTGAGCTGGATATAACATCTTTTATTTTCATTTTTAAATGTGAGTGACCTTCCCTCCTAGGACATCTTCCTTATGTTAACTCAAATCCATCTTGCTGCAGGTGATTCCTTTGGTTCCATCCCAGCTAAGCTGGAGACCAGCTGGTCACAAGGCTTTATCTTTGCTCATGGTATACTTTCCCCTAACAGGAAAGGGAAAACCTTGCTTGCAAGGAGTAAAGCTGGAGATTGTGCATGGTGGCAGACTTCTTTGGCTTACACATCTCCTATTGGAGGGTATGAGGGTTCCAGTCATGCTGATGTGTGGCACGGTGGGCTCAGCTGATGTAGATCGTTCCTTGAATAGTCATTCTCTGGGAAGACACCAAGACTCTTCCTTGAAGACAATGGATTCTGAAGACTCTGGACACAGTTCCTGGAGCTGTGTGGTAACTGTTCCCACAGTTTACCTGGACAAAAAGGGGTGGCTAAGAACTAAATGCTGGCTAAGATGTTATTATTGGGATGATATCACTTCTCTATTATTCAACACAGAACATTCATTCACCTAGATTTTGACCTTCATGCTTAATGTTGTGTAGAAAAGAATGCTAGCTCTTGAACTCAGAATTTTTATTTCTATTTATTTATTGGAGATAGAGGCAGGTGGAGGGGGGGGAGTGAGCCTCCAGCTGCTGCAATTGAACTCCAGACACATGTGCCACCTTGTGCATCTAGTTTACTGAGTCCTGGGGACTTGGACCTGGCTCCTTCAGCATTTCAAGCAAGTGCCTTAAATGCTAAGCCATCCCTCCAGCCCTGAACTCAGAATTTTTAGATGAAAATAATTCTCCCACTTGTCATAGTATAAGTTGTCAGCCAATTTATACACTAGTTGTTATCAAACATTGCAGAACCAACTTTGGCTAGGCATGTAGTTTGCAAATGTTAATGCCTACTTGAAAAACAATCATTCAAAAATTCCTAGTCCTTCCTGGCTGGCAGCCTAGATAATCTGATTCACTGGTATGGCCTGCCATCTGGGTTCTAGAATTGTTCAGATAAATTTAATGTGTAATCAAGTCAAGAATGTGCCATACTGGTGCTTGCATAGGTGCTAAAATGCCAAGGTAAGCTTATCCCCCTTAAAATTAACAATGGTACCCGTGGTGCAAACCTCAGAATATGTAGAGGACATATCGAAACACCAGACCATCTGTATTCATCATGTCTGTGGAATCTGAAAGGAAAGCAGCTAGACTTTACAGACAAAGTGATTAATTTTGATAGGCTTAGGAAAGAACATGGCAAAATGAAGATAAGATCTCTGGGGTGTCTTGCATTTCTGTGAAGTACAAAATGTGAGATACAAGTCTCTTCTGTGCTCAAAACATTAAGTAAAACAGTGGATTTGTATAGACCAAATTCAAAACATTAAGTAAAACAGTGCGTGTGTACAAACCAAAGTGTTACTGAATCAGTTACCTCACCTTGCTGCTGTTCAGGCAGCTTAGGCTTCTTTATATATCATCCTTACGACTTTGATGTGATGAGCTGATTTTAAAATGCACTTTACTCTGGACGTGGGGGCTCAAGCCTTTAATCTCAGCACAGGGGAGGCTGGGGTAAGTGGGTGGCAGTGAGTTCAGGCCAGCCTAGCCTAGGCTAGAGTAAGAACCTGCCTCAAATAAAGACAGCACAGTGAAAGTTGTTCATTTTCTTTGATGGCCAGAGATCTCATGTTATTTCTGAGTGGAGAACCCTCATCAATCTGATACAAGCTGGCACGCTTGAATCCCGAAAGGGATAAGGAACTGAGGGCTCTCCCTGTATGTTATGTGTGTGATGGCTAAGCAGGAAGTTTGGCTGTGCCAGAAGCAGTGCTGCCTGGTGCTGCAGGTGTCTCCCCAGGAGCACCCCCAAAGTCAAGGCACATTAACATTGAGTCCCTGCTTCCTGTCCAACTCAACCCTCAGGAACCTTCAGACCCAGAGATATTTCTGGAATAGCAATATTAAGGCCCAAGAGTATTATAAGACAAACAAAATAAAGATTCTCTCTTGGGGAGTTGGGCTGAAGCTTGGATAGGCTTGCACTAAAAATGGACACATTACAAATTGGGGACAGTTGCTCTGTGGCAGCAACCGGAGGTAATGACTCAGAGGCCGAACGGAATTTCAGATATAATCTGCATGCCCAGTGGCATTTGTCATTACACATGCTTCCACACTAGATATTAATTTTACCTGCAAAGGCATGGGGTTGCGAGGGATATGATGAGATCCTGGGCTGACTCCCTGCTGAACCGACTGTGTCACATGGGAACAGTACATTGTGGGGCAGAATCCAGACCTTCTTCTCAGCAGGCCACCAGATGCTGCGTGTAGTTGGGCCTGAGCTGAGAAGCTCCATGATGACAACCAAGGGAGGCACTATGGCCAGGCAAGGACATGTGGCTGTGAGCTTCCACTGGACACAGCAGCAGGGTGGCCCTGCCTTTCCACCTCTGTCCCCTTTCTTCCTCACTTAGCTTTTCCTTTCCATATACAACTGGATTCTTATAGTCATGGATTGTGGAAGGAATACGTGTTACCTCTTCACGCACCATCTCATTTAACTCAACCCATCAGGAAATACCACCATCCCCTCAGCTTGCCTGGCCAGCATGTCTCCCTTCTGTATCCTTCTGGAATGTTCCATGGCTGCAATGACACAATATGTTGTCTGTCTTTATCAGACTTTGGGCTTCTTGAGTAAGAGACAGTGTTCCTGTTTGCACTGTAACTGCTTAGCAGATATGGTCATGTGATACTGGGAATAATTAAAAATGTATTTAGGGCTGGGAAGATGGCTTAGCAGGTAAAAGAGCACTTGCAGAAAGCATGAGGGGCCATGAGGTCCTGAGACTGCCCATCTGCTTCCCCAGCACCCATTTAAACAGCTGGATGTGGTCATGCACATCTGCAATGCCAGTCCTGTGGGGAGCAGAGACTGAAGAATCACTGTGGCCTGAGAAAACTGCAGCTTTGCTTTCAGAGAGAGACTGCAGCATCCCAAGAGCTATGTGGTTGAGGGATAGAGGAGGGTATCTCACATGCGCCTTTGGTCACCCACACCTGTAAGCACATCCGTGCGCATATGCACACGCCCACACACACACCACCACCACCACCATCACCCATGCTGCAAAAAGTACTTAGAAGTTAGTGCCTGAAACCTGAGTTAATAAAAGGAATGAAACCCCAGGGTGTTCCAAAGCAGTTTGTATGAGACACACCCATTTCTAAAGCAGCAACTCTGAGTTTCTAACCACAGAGCTTCAATTTAGACCCCAGAGCTCTTTTTGCTCTCATAGGCTCATTTGATGGGACCTCAGATTAGATGCCGCCATACATTTTCACAACTTGCTACTAACCTGTTCAGGTTTGTCTTCTATCTATAGGCTTCAGATGCAAGCTATAAGTGTGATCTGTCTGTGGCAGAGCTAAATGCTTAGATGGTGCCCAAAACTAACTTAGGAAAGACTGCAAAGATTCCCCTCAATGACCTGTGTTTAAGAGAGAGGGTATAGGCAGCATCAGACTTAAGATAGAAATATCATATGAATAATTACCAAATGCTATGGCTACATTTGTATTTCAGAAGCTTGTAATAAATCATATACTCGTAGTTCTGAACAGAATGACCACACTGCCACACTGTTACTTGTTATATTCATAATTCATGTGGTAATAAAGTGAGATTAAAGGCCAATGCTGAAGGTTAATATGACTGAGAAACTGACATATTCCTAGCCTAGTTATAATACTAAAAAGCCGAACTGGCTAGGTTGTCTGACATTTCATTTGTGTTTTCACTTATGGTACTTTCTGAGTATAAGAAGAGACCTGCAAGAGGTACGCCCATCACAGAAGCAGCACAATGTCATTACCACTAAGTATAGGTCACTGCCAGATGGACATGTCTGCTTAGTATGAAATACCTAAATATTTTTGCTTTGCTTGCCTATAGTGCTTGCCTGGCTAAACTGTGTTATGAAGATTTCCAATATTTTGTCCATTAAAGGTAGAGAATTTTCAGATATAAGTACACAAGCATGTATTTTCTAGATATGGGAGGGGGGTCATTCTGAGAAAATAGCAGGCTACATATACTTTTAAAGATCAAACAGGATGAAATAAGAAATATAAAATTATAAAAGACAGGGTTAATACGAGACATTTTTTTTACTATCATATGTTTGTTATTCTGTTTGGAGAGAAAGGAAATAGGAAATAAGAAAACATAAGTCTGCTCCAGCCAAAATCATGTGTGTAACTAGAGCAGTTTATGTTTGGCCAAACAGCAATCATATTGACAAGGCTTTTGACTTAGGTATTCTCAGAGTCCTCTACGGGACTTTGGGGCCATTATGGTGTAGGGATGGTGGCTCTATCATACAGGGATGAACAATCAAAGCTGGCTGGAGACCACCTAAGTGCCTAAGCACAATACCATGCCAGCAGCTTCCTCATCCCAGCGCTTCCTTGGGCTGGCCATTGTAACTAGATTGCATGCAGTTAAGAATCTTGGAGCAGTCGGTTGTTCCCATAGCAAGCACACAATTTCAAAATGGAGACAGGATGCCAGGTGCTCAGAGAAAAAAGCAGATGGGTACTATCTTGATTGAAACTGTTTCCGTAGCCTATGACAATGTCTGGTGGATTTTATCTACATGACAGTGGGGACAAGAAGAATAGGTGTTGATAAGGACATTACTGAGATGATGGAGTTTGCATGTTAAAGTGTATGTGTTGGCATTTTGAAAAAATAGAAGTATGTGGATTGGATAAAATTGGAGGCTCTAATGTTAAGAAGCTTTTTAACTTTTTTTAGATGATCTCTTTTCAGAATAACTGTACAGAATATTTGGGATAGGTTTTGGTTGTTTTTTTTTTTCTTTTTGCTGTGTGTGCATACATATTTCTCTCTTCTTTGTGTGTGTGTGTTTGTGTGTGTGTGTCTGTGTGTGTTTGCATGTGATAGTGTCTATGTGAAGCTCATAGGACAGCTTTCAGGTTGCCTAGCCTTTCTACCTTCCCTAAGGCAGGATTTCTCTATGTCTTTCTCTGATGTTGTTCTTTGATGCACTTGCTGTGAGATTTCAGGAAATATGTCTGTCTTCTGTCTACCATCTTACCGTTAGCCTATCACAGCTTCTAGCTTTTTATGTGTGGCCTGGGGTGTGAACTCAGTTAGCACAGTTTGAGTAGCAAGCACTTTCTCCAATTATTCATATCCCCAGCCCCTTCTTACTTTCAATAAGAGAGAGCTCACACTCTAGGGGAAGGTAGAAAGCATGGGAGCTGATGACCCAACTAGCTGATGAAGAGACCAAGGTCCTGACCTCGCTGGTCTGTCTTGGGATGGTAGAGTAAAGATGAGGCCCAGGGTCTCTGACTCTATCCCAGGCCCCTGTTGTCTGGCTGTGCCTCCTGGGTTGTACCCTTCCTTGCTGTGTGGGCATATTAGCTGAGCTTCCACTTGCATCTTCTAGAGTGTTCAGTCTTCTAAGTCTCCAGGTGTTATACAGAGTTTTCAGGGCTCAGACACTTTCTAAGGTTGATAATTTATTGTTTGCAGCGTTCCTTGGCAGATTTGATGGTATTGTTTTGTGTATTAAGTTACACAACAGAAAACAGAAGCAAGATCCAATATTTAATTTGGAAACTCAATGTGATATAGATGATCCATGTTAAACAGAATAAATTTTATGGCCTAATTTTTCATAAAGTGACTTCCTATTTACATTTTTTCCATGGACTTTATTATAACATTAGAACTGTGTACACTGTAATAAAAGTAAATGGAAGAAACAAATCTTTACAAATTATATTTTAGAAAGAAAACCTTGTGACATTTTAATAAATGTAGCAAAGTGGCTAGAAGGCAACATTTGGGACTCCCTAGGTAAGTGTTATTTCTCTCATTAAAAAAAAAAAATACAGCTAATACTTGAGATCATCCTGACTGGCATCCTACCAGTACTTGGCAAGTACATGACCCCCAAGCACATTTTCTGTTCCCCTGCTTTATACAGGGACCAAAGGCTCATTTCCACTTAGGTACACTCCTTTCTGCAGATAATTCACATCTTAAGTCTTAATCCTTTCTTTATCCATATAAAGTGCTAATTCTCTCTGAGAGGGTTGTGTGAACTATATCTGACCCTCTAGTAGACTATTGAAGGACAGAGCCCACCATGAAATGTCTTTCCTCTGAACAGTTCCTCGGGTTTTACAGAATCTCGGGAATGGAAGCAGAGCATGCCATTCTTTGAGAGACTGTAAAGATCCTTTCTCTTGCTTGAAGGTTAGCTCATCTCTTAAGGCCACTAGGATTCTACTCAATGAAAGGCTTTTGAAACAGAAGTTCCAAGAACTTTATCTTCAAATGCACTCTTAACAACAATACAACCTCTATTGTGGAATTACTATGTTTTTGTTAGCAGCACTTTGGAGATGCTGTGCCCAATTGTGGAGAACAAGTTTGCATCAAAAGGTACAGCATACAGTTTGGGCTTGACATCTCTCAGCCTTCAATTCCCTAGCAGTAAAGGTAAAGAAAAAGCAAGGCAGTTGGCAGTCTATTAAGTTTATCAGTGTACGCTGGCACCTGGTATAGAAGGTTGTTTGTCGTCTGTTGATATTACTGCTCTAGCAAAACAGGCACCCATGAAAAATCTTGTCACTAGTTTCCCACTTGCCATTCATGGGTGATATCCACCTTCCTCACGTGCCAGCCTCCGTTTTCCCCTGGTGCTGTATGTGAGGAATCTGCAATCCAGGCTCAATGCCACAAATTTGGGGAGCGAGGAGCATGGAAATGAAAAACCTCATCAATACAGTTTATTCTGTTTTCTTGAATGGTTTTTGTTCATTTTTGGTTTGGTTTCCAAGCATTAGGGGTTACTGGGCTAGTGAGCTGTTAGTTGTTTGTAAAAGGATAATTCTTCCTTATCTCCCTACATAATTGCTGAAGTTTGGCACTGTGTACTATAAGATGGCTTACATCCTGTCTAATCTCTGACCTTGATGACAACAATAATGCAAGATCCCATCTTGTCTTGTCTTTAAATGTTAGTCTTTCCTTGTTCCTTGGTAATATTGAATAATGCTCAGCATTTTTCTGGCATAACGAATATCATTGTTCCACGCTGACAAATGTGGTGAGGACATCAGACAGATAAATGCACATCTAGGACAAATAGCACCGATGTTGTGCATGTTTATGTATATGTTTGTGTGTGCATTCATGAGTGGGCAGCGTGTGCATACCTGCGGAGGTCACAGAAGGGCCTCAGGTCTTGTTCCTCACACACCATCCACCTTTACTGACAAAGGGTCTCAAATGGCTTCGAGCTTATCACGAAAGCTACACTGGGTGTCCTCAGGAAACCTGCATCTACGGGACTGTACTTTGCCTTCTTCTGTGTGGGTTCTGGTTATTGAATTCAAGTTTCCTGCTTACACAGCAAGAGCTTCACCAGCCGAGCTACCTCCCCAGCCCCAAGCAGCACAGATCTACTGAAACTACTTTGCCTATAATTTTCATATCTTGCTATTTCAATATACTGGTAATGTGTAAATGATATGTGCATATGTTCCTTTTCTCATGTTAAGTTCTGTGATTTCTTGGAAGTCAATTTGAAATTATTTGGAAGTATGCTTTTGAATGTGTGTTTCATTTATCCAGACTCACCATTTCTTGCAGGGCACATGTGTGGTTGTGTATCATGTCAAGGGAGAAATATGAGTCCTTTAGCTCCTGGAGGAAACCATAGCAAATACTGACAGTTATCTATCTCAAAAAGTGAATGACCCCATAAGCCGCTTCCTCCTTTCATTGGTACGGCAGGTGGTGGGCTGCAACTGGCTGCAGAGGGGGTACTGGACCATTAGAGGGAAGAGTGGAATAGACTGGAGCCAATGTCAAGATCTTAGTGCTTTCTTTTTTCTTCTGACCTAAAATGGAATTGCAGGGGTGAGTCTCTGCTTAAATTAATTCCTTCCTCTGCCCTCAGCATAGCTAGCTGAGGAGAGTAACTAATCCACGCTCATCTGACATCCCTTGTAATGATGAAACCCCAGCTTTTTAGAAATCCAGGGAGCTAGTGATGCCCACCTGAAGGAAACTGTAATAGAATATGTTCATGTCATTTTATTTAATTTTTCTAACATGTCTTGGAGGGATGAAAAAGTTTTATTTTCTAATGTGTAAAATATGGGTTACATTCCATAAGCCTACACTAGGGTTTAGGCCTTAAAGAGTATGCTTCTAGGTGTGTTTATTTACTTTACACCTAAAATTGTTCATATGTGTCATGTATAGCAGGTTGTTGTACAGGAAATCTATGTACTTCATACCCATAGTTTCCTATCCCTGAATTCAAACAACCACATTTACAAACACTTGGGGAAACAAGGGCAATTTTATATATTTTGGGGTGAAATACCTTTCACCTATGCTGAATATGTACAGACATTTGTCTTGTAATTATTCCACAAACAATATGGATAGCAGTAATTCTTAAAGAATTTGCATTCAGTGAGGTATTATAAGCAGCCTTGAGTTGATTTCAGTTCACATGAGGATGTGCATAGGTTATAGGAAGCACCATGTGTCATTTTCTCTAAGAGATATGAGAAACCACAGGTGTTAGTGTCCTGGGTCCAATCCCCTTGTCACCATATTCTCAGGGATTGACTTTATATGCACATTGTGCAAGGTCAGACCATACTCACTACCTTATATGTTATCAATCTCCTTATGACGACATATAATATACAATCGCCATGTTTTGTCAAGAACAATATATATTCTTCATTATGGCTATACAGCTGTGGAACAGAACTCTTGAAGTTTTCTCTTATAACAGCAAATTTGTATTCTGTGACCCCCAAACTCCCTCCCTTCCATGAACAATATTCCCAGCCTCTGGCCATCACCATTCAATTCTGCTCACTAATGGTGTGATTATAACTCTTTTAGATTCTGCATCTGAGTAAGATCTCACACTCTTTCTGTACATGGTTTATTTCATTTAACAAATTACTATGTTCAGATTGATGCGTCGATTGACAGAATTTCATCCCAAAGCACAAATTAGATGTGCCAGCAGGGGGCGAGCATACACCATGACAAAAGTTCAGACTCACACTATAGCTTTTGTTGAACCAACACACTTTGACCCAATAGGGCTTTAATTTAAAAGTTCTCAAACGTATAATTACATAGTTCATCTGTCATAAGAAGACCCTCAGTTGTCAGCTTCACAGTTTGCCAATATTACACACTTCTGTTGTGAAAATCCTTTCAAATTAAGGAAGACAACCTAACCTAAAGCCATGTGTGAAGTTTAGAACTAAATCAAACTTTGTCAGGCTCTAATTCCTGGGAGAAATGTGAGAGGAAACAAATGTCTTGATCCATCTGAGGTCCAGTTTATTCCTTAGTGAGGTGGGTATGGAAAGGGTCCCTGCCTCACTGTATTTTAGTGATACCTTATAAGATGGCATGTGCCAGGAAAGATTCTTTATGGATCTGCTGATAGACACTGAGGAAACTTAAAAACTCATCAGATCACATAATAATAATAATAATAATAATAATAATAATAATAATAAAAAAAACAGGCTGTTGAGAGCTCAACACTAAAGAAGTTATCTATTGTGCCCTGTAAGGTTCCAGTGACAGTGCAGAAAAGGAGGTAGAAAGAATGTAAGAGCCACAGGGTGCGAAGGTTTTGGAGTATTGTCCTCCTGTGATAGACCAACTGGTATATTCATGACCCAACAATGGTCACCAGTGCCTGTAGTACCTATGATAATGTTTACAAGGATGCTTCTCTTTTTTGCTGGAGTCACTGTACCTGGTTTGTTTCCCTAAACCCCAAGGGCTTTGAAGAGGTAATATTTTAAATTTAAAAATTAGAGTTAGGCCCAACACTGTATTTTATAGCTGTGTGTACAGAGGGACCCCTCTAGATATCTATGAAAGGTATACTAAGAAAACAACCTTTTTTTTTTCAAATACTTAATGAACAGCCCATATTCATGTGCTCTTTTGCCACTAAAAATGAACTCCAGACACATTCTCCACCTGACTTGATGTGTGTATTGGAACATCAAACCCAGGCCAGCAGGCTTTGCTTTGACCAGAGCCAATCTCCCTAGCCATATGTATATATTCGCTAAGGATATGAAATGCATCTCACTAAGGTAAAGTAACTACAGCAATGCTCAGAGACTTCTAAGGCATCGAAACCCACATCTTAATGAAAGGCCTGAATACTATCTGAACCAGAAATCTATCACATTAAACAGGACTGTATTTTCATCATTAAAGGGGATATATGAGAAGCCATTCTTTAAAGAAATCCAAGTATTGTTTTAGAAATTGTATATTTGTTTGTTTTTGTTTGTTTGTTTGTTTGTTGAGGTAGGGTCTTGCTCTAGTCCAGGCTGACCTGGAATTCACTATGTAGTCTCAGAGTGGCCTCAAACTCATGGTGATCCTCCTACCTCTGCCTCCTGAGTGCTGGGATTAAAGGCGTGCCCCACCATGCCCAACTTGAAATTGTATCTTACCTACACAAAGGAGATTACACAGCAGCAGGACCATGTATGCCCTTTGGCACCTTGATGGCTGTGATAGCAGCTGCTGTAATGGGAGAGACCGCACACGGCTGCAGACATCTGTCAGGCGTTCACACACAAGTTCCATAAGACCCTTCCTGAGTTATCATGTCTGAGTAGAGGTGGCCCTTTGCACTCTACTCTCCCCTGTGGTAGAGAGAGATTTATCACCACAGCATAGCTGCCATAAAGTTGCTGTCACCAAGATTTGGGTATAGGAAACATGTTAAGTGTTACCCCACCCCTTGGTAAAAGCTGGCACAAAGCACCCAGCCAGAAACGGATCATAGAGGGACAGGGTTATTTCCAGCTTAATGGCTTCAAAGGGAAGTGTCAACATGGAGGGGAAAGCATGGCAGGGCAGGTCTGTGAGCACCACAGCTCCAGGGCAGCAGGGAGGAAAGGTAGAGCACAAGCTGAGCGCAGCCAGCTGGGGAGGGCTGAAACACCCCTTCGTCCCCCACTGACCCACCTCCTCCAGTGAGGCCCCACCTCCCACAGGCTCCACCAGCTGGGGCTTATTCACAAACATGGGGGCATGTTAAATTCAGACCAGCACAACCTCCAAACAGGACTCGCCATTGCTTAGAAATAGTCATCTCTGATCTTTTAAAGGCAGAGACAGCTTAGGTCAGGTAAGAAAAGAGTATTGTGCAAAAAAAAAAAAAAAAAATTGATGTTGATAACCTACACTTTCTTTGAGTATGTTAATGCGCCCCAGGTAATTGTTATCTACAAAGGCTTGAAAATCATTAGTGTATTACAGTCACAGGCAACACAACGCAAAAAGTTCCTTGACAGTGTCACCACCAGACACAGGATGACTCAAGGTGTTTGATTACATAAACTACAGACACAGAGAAAGTAGACAAGTTATTATAACAAACTGCCATGCGCCAACCTACAGACTTCTGTGGTGATCAAGCTATGACCAGTCACTTATCTATACCACTCTTCCTTTCTCCTCAGCTTGAAGTAGCTAAATTGAAGACGATTTCAACCACTGTTTCACCAGAAAATACTTCTGTATATATTCTAAAAATATTTTGGTCTGGAGAGATGGATCAGTGGATAAAACGCAGATCCCCAGAGCCCGCATAAAACCAGGCAGTCTAGTGAGCATCTATAATCTCAATGCACCTATGGTGAGGAGGGAGGCAGAGACAGGAGAATCCCCAGAAGCCTGCAGGCCACCTAGCTTGACAAACTCAGTGGTGGTGAGCAATGTGTGTCCTAAACAGAGAGGGTGGTAAGAACCTATACACAGGGTTTTCCTCTGACTTCCACGCATGTTTGGTGCCATGCATGCGCCTTCAACCCCTCTGCTCTCTCCCTCTCCTTCAAAGTCAGATTGGCATAAAAATTGTAAAAATAATTCTGAAGACATACAGACATTTTTTTCTTATAGCAACTTAATCATTTTGTCTCACTATCCAAAATTGGCTAAAGCCTGTCCTAGCATTGCTCATAATGTATTGAGGTTCCTTAGGCATGCAACATTCTCTCTCACAAAATATAATTCAATGCATTTGCTTTAGAGTTCAGAAAACTTTACCTAGATTATACTGTTACTATTTTTTTTCTTCTTTGGGGCTTTCTATCATAAATAAGTTAAATTTTCCTTGCCTATTTTCCATAGTTGTCATTTTATTATAAATTTTATATACTTCTTACATAACCCTTTTACTCACTTTACTTACATTTTTTCTAACGTAGTATCAGTTACTTTTATAAACTTCATCCTTTAATTTCTGTATTGATTCTTTTCTTATTTCTAATTCTTTTATGAATTCTATCATATTAGTTCTAATTTTGCTAATTATAAATATTCTATTTCCTTCCATCTTATTTATTAAGGTTTAAATTCTTATCTGAAATAGTAGATTTTTTGTATTTGATCAGTGAGCTTATTTTTATGCTGTCTTCATTTTTCTGGTGAGATGTTATTGAATATCCTCATGTGTATTTCTGTTATTATTATCATATGGTATTTGAAAAAGTTCCTTTTCTATTCCTCAATTTTTTATACATTAACTTTCTGCAAATCACTGTGAGCTGAACAATGCAGTTGCTGTTCTCAAATGGCCATCCTGTTCCTTTCTTGTTATTTTTCATTTATTCTGGAGCATGTATGATGTGTTTGCTTTTGTGATCACATGTGTATGTGTGTGACTTTGCATGCAAATATGTGCAGAGGTCAGAGGTCAACATCAGATGCCTTTATCAGTTGCCCTCCAGTGCTTTTACAGATAGAGTTACTTGCTGAACCTCTAGCTCACTGATAAGCCTAGCTAGCCAGCAGGACCTGGGGATCCTCCCGCCTCTGCTCCCTAGCATGGGAGACGCAGACACACAGTGTTGTGCCCTGCTTTTATGTCTCTGGGAATCTGAACCCAGGTCCTCATGCTTTGTGCAGCAAGCACTCTACCCACTGAGACCTTCTCTACCTTGACATCCTGGTTCTTAGGGGGTATGCTTCTCTCCTTTGGGGTTAGCCTGTTCTCAAGCTTTTGCATTCCTTGTTTCTTTGAGTCTGTCTGTAAAAGTGGGTCCTATGTATGCACTCATATCTGCTCCTTGCATTTTGGGTTCATTGACAAGACATCTTGTCAACATTTTATGTGCAATCTGTGGGTAGTTTGTTTTGCTGTCTTAGCTTCAAGGTGCTTTCTTGTGTTCCTCTGTGACCACTCTCCATGCAGTGGGGGTGGGGCAGAGATGAGGGAGAGGCCACAGGCACCCAGCTTGTTTGCTTGAATGAACCATGCATCTTTCTTGGATATTACTGACTATATTTGGCCAAGACAATTTGTTGACTTTGGTTTGGTGGTTTTATGTAGATAGGAAAATATGCATTATTTAAAAAAAATCGCTATAGATCCTTTAAAGCTTTTGTTTTCAAAGTGTAGATTCATTCTTTTGTGACTTCAATATGTTAGAACCTTTTATACATTTAACTTGGCAAACCTGTTGAAAACTGATTACTGTAACCGGAACTAAATCTACACTTTCATTCAGTGCTCAGTGGAGAAATTTCTGATGGAAAAATGGTATTTTTCTCATGGCATTAGAGACCAGAGTCTGGATACTATGGAAGAAGCCACACACTCTAAATACCAGATTGTAATGGAGAGAAGAAATGGAATCTGTCCTATGCTGAATTACAGATGCTCATTTCCATGGGCAACTCCAGGGACTTTAGATTGCTCCTGAGAGAACTGGTTCCTAAGTGAATTTCAAAATTTAACTGACAGTTGCCTGTTGGAAAACAAGATAACAGTAAGACCAACAGAAGCATGGAATAATAGAGCACTTGGTAGGGTGAGGGTGACCCCAGTGAAAGTGGGCAGATACACCCTGAACAGTCACAGAGGACAGAGTCTTGGTGCACTTAGTGCAACTCCATAGGAAGCACTTTAATAATCAAAGCCTATTAACTAGCAACAGCTCCTGGAAGCCATGCCTATCAAGACATGCTACAAAGAGCGTTTCAAAATCTCTTAAAGCCCCATAGTAAGAAACAAAAGGTGGAGGCCTGAAGACCATGAGTCCCATCATGGTTTTGCAAGCTCATTAAGTTTTGCATGAAATTTTCTTTAAGACTTGCAAGGACTTAAAGGAGTTTCCAGATTTTTGCCCTATTTTGAGAAGAGATTCAATTGGTGATCCTATAATTATGCAGCTGTTTTGTTAAAAAGGCAGCGTCTCTTGGGCTGGAGAGATGGCTTAGTGGTTAAGCGCTTGCCTGTGAAGCCTAAGGACCCCGGTTCGAGGCTCAGTTCCCCAGGTCCCACGTTAGCCAGATGCACAAGGGGGCGCATGCATCTGGAGTTTGTTTGCAGAGGCTGGAAGCCCTGGTGGGCCCATTCTCTCTCTCTCCCTCTATCTGTCTTTCTCTCTGTGTCTGTCACTCTCAAATAAATAAATAAATAAATAAAATTTTTTTTTTAAAAAAAGGCAGCGTCTCTGCCGTTTCCCTTTTGGTCTATACTTTCTACCACATTCACCTGTCTTTCATTGTCATGACTTTTTGACCACTGAAGTGGCTGTGTTTGCAGTCTGTGTCCTATAGGATAGGATTGTCTTCCAAACATCTGTGCTGAGTTTGTACCCCAGAATCTCTGGAGCCCCACTGATGGCAGAGAGACCATCAAGGAGTCATCCCAATTAGAGATTAGAAATGCCCTTGAAAGAGAAGAAAGCTTGGACAGAGAGGACTTGAGAAAAATGAGGCACCTCTAGGCAGCTGTGGGTCATGATTGTATGATACTAAAGGTGGAGACAGTTTCAGCATTTTTCTCTCCACATCAGGCAGGAACTGGAAAAACTATTTCTGAGTGTAAACCCCACAGAATAGCCCTTCCTTCCTTACTGTCTTAATTATTTTATAAGTTCTGTTTAGTAGTGTTACATACATGTGATTGTGAAAAAAGTCTTACAAAGTGTTGAGAAAAGTAAATATGCTTATGAAAAAGAATGGACCTGAACCCTTACTTTACACCACACGCAAAACCCAACTCAAATGGATTGCAAGACTGGAGAGATGGTTTAGCACTTAAGGCACATGCCTGCACGGCCTAAGGACCCATATTTGATTCCCCAAGACCCATGTAAGCCAGATGCACTTGGCGGCACACATGTCTGGAGTTTGTTTACAGTGGCTGGAGGTCCTGGGGTACCCATTCTATCTGGCTCTCTCTTCAATAAGTACATAAATACATAAAATATTTTAAAAGTGGATTAAGGACTTAAATGCACAATGTGAAATGAGACCTAAATGTAAATATGTAATATGAAGTAGAATTCATGAAAAAAAAAATACGAGTAAAGACACTAAATTTGGCAGTAATTTTTTGGAAATGACATTAAACAGAATCATAAATTTATAAGTGAGACATGAAATTTATAAGCTCCTGTATAAGTGAGTAATCAACAAAGTGAATAATTAATATAAGACTGGGTGGATGTGTTGCATGAGGGAGTCTTTTTAATATAAGATTGTTGTTAGTGTTATATTGGAAACAATATTCATTGATAACCATTCTAACTTTTCATATTTGATTTTATTGATGTATAGTATATAAGGCATTGGGCTCAATTGACATTCTCATGCATGCATACAATGTTATTTGACTAATGTAGCCACTTTTCATTTTTGGTAGGAGGATCTTGACTGCTTCAAAGAGTATGTCCTTGATTTTCCTCACATCTTGTCTACATCCAGAGTAGTTATTGTTTAAGCTCACTAGCAAGGACTTAAGTATAATGCAGACTGATAACCAGACCCAGGACAGTTAAAATCTCTCATGCCAAGTAGGTGAAAGACATTTATGCACAAGCTTTGGGTCTGTGCAGTGTGTGTGTCCAGCAGTAACGGTTGCCCCAGTCTTTACACAGCTCTCTGGAAACAATCCTCACCATTCTAGGAGTTTCCAGAACCTATTCATTAGCTGAAATGGGTATGGAACATTGATTACAATTGTACTCTTTACCTGCACTAGAAAGGAAGGTCACCACACGCGAAGAAGAGAGGAAAACCTAAGTGTCACTTAGTTGTCATTATGTAGGTATTTTGTCTGAGACATTTATGTCTTCTCATATTGGACAAGAAAGCCCAATTTTTATGGGAGTTTTATGGTCAAGTGTGTAAGATGTCTATTGGGCACAGACATTTGGTGAGCAAATATAAAATCATTAAAATGATATATCCTATTTTTATCAAAGGAAATAGAAATTTATACTTGAAAAACCTGTGAAGACTAAGAAAAGAAGAAAAAGAGCACATCTATTGGGACTGAGCAGATGGCTCAGTGGTTTAAAAATGCTTGTTGCACAAGCAAGGGGACCTGAGTCCAATCTCCCTGTCCCACACCCATATAGAAACCCCAGGCATGGCTGGTCACGTGCCTGTGACCCCGGTGCTGAGAGGGGTGGAGGAAGAAAGATTGCTGGAACTCACTACTGATCAGCTTGTGTGACCAAAAAAACCAGGAAGCTTCAAGTTTCATTAGAGATCCTGTCTCTGGGAAAAAAGACAAGAGAGCAATATAGGACACACAATCTGGGATTTAGTTCTCCAGTACCTACGTAAAGCTAGCTGCACAAACTGCTGTGTGCTTTGGAGTTTGTTTGCAGCTATAAGAGGCCCTGGTATGCCATTCCCTTCCTCTTTCTTTTTCTTTGCATGCAATGGACCAATAAAATGTATTTCAAAAAGGACACACAAAATCTACCTCGGGCTTCTGCAAGAGTGAGCACATGACACGCACATAAGCATACGTGCTCACCACATACATATACCACACGGACACAAGCACACATGCACACTCACACATACACACACATACACATCTGCACACATAAGCATACACACACACCACATATATCACACAGACATGTGTGCATGTCACACATACATGCAGACACCAATAAAGGAACATAAATGTTGGGAACATAGTACATTCAAACACAGGATTCCAAGGCTAAGGAAAAATTAACCAACAGTATAACAGCATACAGGTGGAGTCTAGCAGAGTTATGAATTAATGACACACTATCTGATATTCTAAGATTAACTCATATTAGTACTTGTTAACTCGGTTACCTAACATGCCATCATCACAAATAGAAGGCAAATTAGTCATAATGGGAAATAATGACAAATATATTTGGCCAGAATGTTGACACCTTAATTACTATTAGCTAATAATTATTGATTACACACATCTTAACATAGCTATGACTTTTAAAATCATCTTTTTTATTTACTTACTTATTGAAATAGGGAGAGAGAGAAAGAGAGAATGGGCACGCCAGGGCCTTCAGCCACTGCAAACAAATTCTAGACCCATGCTCCCCTTTGTGCATCTGGCTAATGTGGGTGCTGGGGAATAGAACTTGGTTCCTTTGGTTTTGTAGGCAAACTCTTTAACCTCTAAGCCATCCTTCCAGCCCTGACTTTTTAAATCATCTTCTTGCAGTTATCAGCACACATACAAATAGGATGTTTTATACTTATTTTACTTATGCCTTAAAGTAACTAAGCTTGGGCAGGTTAAAAAATGTAATTTAAGTCAGAAAGATATTATTTGCTAGATCAAAAGTTGAGAAGCAAGTATCCTCATTCCAGAGTCTGCCCTCCCAAATGTTGTGCTGTGTCACTCAACCATGTTCTCCCAAATCAACAAAAGTCAAATGGATAAGAGAATCGCATTTCTTTTTGCTTAGTATCACACAAATATTGTGCCTCTTCAGAACTTAGGCCATTTCCAAGCACCTAGTGCTTGCAGGAATGCACTCCTGCACTAACGTCACACAGAAATGGAGTGACAGCAGACGCCGTCACACCAAAAGACATCCAGCTTCTAGTGACCACTACCCAGTGTCCAACAGTGCCACCTAGGCAGAAATCTAGCAGTGTCTGCTTGGATCATTTTGCTCTCTTTAGTTCTTAATTTATAAAACTTACAAATTGTGACATTTATAATAACATTATCTTTGAAGTGGGACAAATTTTGGGGTAAAAATTAAGTGTCTTGGCTGGGTAGATGGCTTCATGGGTCAGAGGGCTTACCGTGCTAGCATGAAGGCCTGAGTTCAGTCCCCAACACCCCTGTATAAAGCCAGCCATCATCACACACATCTGTGGCACCAGCACAGAGAGAGGTAGAGACAGGGGAATTTTGGGTGCTCATTGGTAGCCAGTCTAACAGAAAAATGTAAGTTCCATGTTTGATGAGAGACTGTCTCCAGGAAATAAGGCAGAAGAGAAATGGTCAGAAAACATCCAAAGACTTCCCCTGGCCTCACACATATACATGTGGGGTGCTCATACCTGCCCACACACATGTATACCATGTACATAGTTTTCTTTAAAAGAAATTAAATTCTTGATTTTGATCCCAGTTTCTAGCATGTTCAAGTTCTATATAATCAGACATGCCAAACAACCTTTCTGAATGTTCCTTTATTGTAGTGTGTGAAAAGTGATGTTTTACAGGTTCTGAAAGTTAAATGTCAAATAAGATACCCACAATAGCTCTTGCAGGCATTCTGGACTTCAGATGTTATTCACATATTTCCTTCTCCAAAACCATAACACACATTACTGCTGGAATATGAAGCTTTCAAGCATTGTTCACACATTTGCTTCCCTTTCCTAAAACCCTAAACAAGGCAGACTGCTTAGCTCACTGTGTATCTCAAGCAATGGATATGCCGCCTTACAGGAGCTATTCATCCTGGCACCATTGATGGAAGATTTGACTTCTTATATTTGAAGCAGTGAAAATTTGAGTAAGTTTTGGGTCATCTACCTAGAGATTAGGAAGTGTGTAAATGAAAATTACTCATCTCCTGTCTTGTGGTGTTTAATGTTACTTCTCCAAGGGTTTGACAAGCTCTTAGCAGAAATGGGCTGAGTGTTTTTATAAGAACATGAAGGACCTGAACTGAGGGCTGTCCTCATATTCCGAGCAGTCACACAGCAGGTGAACATTGTCCATCAAAACCCAAAGAAGTTCCCTTAGGGATTTTAGTATCCCCCCAGACCAATAAAGTCAGGAAGCTCTGTCACTCATTCCTCAAGTGAGGTATTTTATTAGCAGCCTGTGTCCCTCAGACATATGATACGTGCCACTTTTGGAGATACAATTTTCATTTTGAAATATATGTCCAGCCCCCTGACCATTAGAGCAGTGAAGTGCATCCACGCCAGCCCTGCAGCATTCCTGGACCACTGTTCCTCCAGCCACCAAGCACTGGCAACTGCTACCCAGTGCTGGTGATGGCAGGGCTTGAATTACAGCCATGTTTCCGGTGCCCTTGAGTGCACTGCATGCTCATTCTGTAGTCCACGTGTGGCTGGGTCATCTTCTTACATTTCTTTCTATAAAGTTAATAACATTATGTCACAATTACTCTCTTTGTCTCTCTCAACATGCACACACACACACACACACACACACACACAGCATAGACCTGTGTTCCTTCCTCCATGTATGGAAGACATTCTTCAAAACAATGTGCATTATAGCTTGGGTGTCAGTGCATTAAAAAGTCAGATTTGTCTGATATTTTTCCTATTACATTCTCTTAGAATTATGTCCTTCAGGTAGTCCCACATCCTTAAGGCCAATGGCAGCAGAGCTGTGTCCTGCCTGCCTCTCTAGGGTGCACTGAAAGCAGGAATCACAGCACCCCAGTGTTGCCCTGATGTGATTCATTAGACCTCAAGCAGCTGCTCACCTCCATTAAGAGTCACTTAAGCAGCAGGTTGGGGAAGCTGGGCTGCTGTGATCTCATGGTGAGGCTGAGAGAAGAAGAGAGGGCTCAGCAGAAGAGAAATGGTCATATTATGTCAAATTTGGGAAGGATTTTATTTTTCAGAGAACATAGTTATTATTTATTGATTGTTGTATATGATAGGTGGAATGATTTTTGTTATAAGTTTTGTTTGACAAAGTTTTGAGGCTCCACTGTTCATGCATAAGAAGGATCAGTTACAAAGCAGATACAGCCATCACTATTCTTACATGGGCTGACAAAGCGACACACACACACACACACACACACACACACACACACACACACACTTCTTACACTGTTCAGTCTCAGTTCCGGCTGCAGGAAACTCTCCTTCTCTTCTCCATAAAGCAAAAAGGGAATAATGCGGCTCAGCCAGCACAGCAGATGCAGCCCAGAGCCCACAAATGATTCTAGGATTTGAGCCTCTTTAAGGTTCTATTTTAAGATTCAGTGCTTTTTATATTTGTTTCAACAGGAGCGTTAGAGGACTGGAAAACTCTGCTTAATTGCTAGAGAGGAGGAGCGGCCCCTCCCCCACCCTGTGCTCAGGCAAGCTGAAAAGGAGAGCCCATGCGATTCCCAGACACATCCTTAAAAACTGCATCAACTGGAACGGAGTGATTCCTGAAAGAAGAGAGAACCTCGAAAACGCCCAGTGCTTCCATTGTTTCCTGCTTTGATGTGTGTGTGCTTAATTCTAATTATTAAGGAATAACCTTCCAATCCACAGCCACTGAAACAAAAACAACAGCAACAGTGATAATAATAACAATAATGGTGCCATTTGGGATGAGATGTCAGTATCTCCTCCCTCTGAGAGGAAGGTTACTATAACCTGCCCCTTGCTGTCTGCCAGGCTGGGAATCACAACTGTGGGAGGTCTACTTTTCATCACCCCAGTGCAGACAGCTGCATCTGAAACAGGAATTACGGAATAATCCTCCTTGTTCTGCTAGCACAAGTCACAGAACTGGTCCTAGGACGGTCACCTGGGTCATCCTCCAATGATCCAGGGAAGAGCAGGCATCCACTCCTGCCTTTCCCAGCGGTAGGCTATGACCCGAGCAGTCTGTTGTCACTGAGGTGGTGACGGCCGCACCTGGCAGCGCCACGGAGCACCTCCTGTGAGCCGCTCAGCTGAGGCTCCTTGCAGCTGGCAGCAGCGGGCTGAGAGCACGGGAGCTCACAGGGTCGCTGCTGCATTGAGAGGAGCCGGCCCTGCAGAGCCGAAGGAAGTTCCCGGGGCGAACTCTGCCGCCTCGCTGCTGCTCACCACCATCGGATCTTACAGGAGCCTGGGCGCCTGTCAGCAAGAGAGAGGATCCCATTTTGCTTTCTTAGTGAAAAGGGATGAGAAATGAGCTGCCAGAGAGATCTGGCAATGCGAAGAGTGAAAGGCAGATTCCTGCCAGCAGCTAAGTTGTAAAATTGCTTTGGAGGCTCCTTGGGAGGAGCAGGATCCAGTTGACAAGAGAAGAACAGACAGCCGCCCGGAAGGAGTCGCTGGTCGCAGCCCCTGCTCCAGTTCCAACTATCTGTGGCTGGATAACGGAGAGGAGACTAGAGGCGTAACTGCAAGGGGGATTCCTGGAAGGAGGAGAGGAACAACCCAGCTGGCGTGCACTTTTTTTTTTAAGGAGAACCCCTCAGGTACGTTTTCTTTCTCCTGTCTATGCACTGCCTCATCCCATCCACAGGCAATTTTGCGTCTGTCTTGTATTCTTGACTCTTTTTCTCTGCACTTAGCGTCATGACCCTGGGATTCACTTAACATAGTAGATGCATGGGGAAGAGCTTACCCTCCTGTACTTACAATATACACGATTTTACTGGGGGGCGGGGGCACAGGCTTCTTAATCTTTGCTTTTATATTGAACGCAGAATAATAAGTATTTTCTGAGTTTCTAGTCAACTTTCAGGGGGAATATCTGCATAAGGACAAACACGGTTGATATCAAACCCAGGGTGCTCCCTGGTCCCTTAGGGCTTTGGGGTGAAATCCAAGAGTCAAGCGGAGAGGAAAAGTTGAGGGTTTCTAGGAAAGAGTTAAAAGCCGAGATGCCATAGACTAGTATCGTGTCACCCAGAAATTTTTCCAGCTCTGCTCCAGTCCAGCATCATGGCTCTGCACATCTAGAAGATGAGGAACCTGGAGACTCACTTCTAAGAGACGCACCGCTGAGACCCTGTGCCTGGCTCTCTTTTACAACTGTTCTGTGGTGCAGAAGGAAGCAGTAGTCTAAAATAAATCCTTTCCATCCAGCAGCCCGAGTGAGCCCTAACTTCTGCAGTTACATCATCACCAGACTCGCATAATAAAGAGAGGGATACGGCAACTATAGAACCAAGCTCCAACAATGAGTTTTACCATGAATTTTCCCCATTGGGCTTGTACAGAGTGAACCAAAAGGGCTAGATGGGTGATATACAGGATAGATTTTCACAGACATCCTGCATGCTGGAGTGAATGGTCAATGACATTCTTTTAAGAATGTCATCTTTCACTCCTCAATATTTTATTTTCATAAAGATGGGTGAGGTTGTCAATAATATGCCAATGTATTAAAAGAGTATTTTATAGAGGAGGGCAAAAAAACAAGACAATGAAAACAGTTTACTGCATTTTTGTATAAATAAATTATTTTATAGATTTTCTTAATGCTTTATTAAACATTTATTACTCAAGCTTTAGTGCTGAATTTTAATTAATGCTGGTGATTTTCAAGTACGAATGGAATAGGAAAAATGGGTTATAAATTATCATTTGCATATATACTTTAAAGCGAGTTGTCACTTTTCTTAAATAGCAACAATAGCAACAACAACAAAAAATCCTGAAATCTCATTTTTGCCAAATGGCAGTGGTTCAGCACTGAGTTGGGCTATCCACCAAAATGAAGTAAGCAGTGGCTTTAAAATCCACATTACTCGGATCACAGCCCCACATACAACAAGTCAGTACAGGTGATGGAGCATAGGAGTGATAACAGATGGACAAGGTATGCAGCTGGGCCCTCAGTGGGCAGTGGAGACCAGTGTGTGTGTGTCCAGGGTTTGCACCTACTGTAGTGCAGCTTGCAGTATCTGTAGGTAGAAAACTTCACAAATGTTGCAGTGACAATTTTATAAAATCCTTTAAATGATTATTTTGAAAGTAATCAACAATATAAAATAACTTAAGTGAATATGTGGAATGAAGGGACCAGGAGAGTTGCCTTTTTAAACTACAAAAGTTGTCCCTTTTTCCAACTATAGTGGGATTTTTTTTTTTTTTTTGAGAGTTATTTAGGTAGCTTTGTGGTCTTGGGTTTGAGGGTGGATGAGAAGATAATGTTAGTTTCCTTTCTTGTCGTCAGACATTCACTGAAGAGATCAGGAGACTTGTCCCACACGCACATGCACTTGGATACATAGATGCTCTGGTAATACCTGAGTGATGTGTGTACTATTCACCATGTGCACCATTTCTCTTCCTAGAGACAATGATGCCTCCTGTGGTTACTCCTCTTGTGACATCCAGCAATGAGGTGCACTATACGTAGACACAGATTGCTTAAGGGTCCATGGATCACTGCAGGCACATGGGAGTGGGGGGTTTCCTCTTTGAAAGAACATATGTGCGTGGTGGTCATGATGGTGGGGTCAGTGGAATTAGAATGCTTAATCTCTGTTCCTTTAGGGCAAAACTGTGTCTTTGAGTATCAGCACACTGCTGTATGGTCACATTTGCCCACTGCTCCATGCACTCTCATTTCTGCTAAATGCAATAGAGAAGCCCTATATGATCTCTTGGGGACATTGTCCTGCCTGTGCTGGGTCTTCTAGCTTTAACGCCATCAGCTTTGGTCATGCATTCTGTTCACCCCATAACATTTGTTGCACAGGGACTTTTTCCAGAAGTTTTGAAGATATTGGCATCACCTGAGATTCCTGATTTTCAATTAGAAATTTTAGTAATTTTAAATACGTGCTGAATTTATTTCTAAATTAAACGTTTACAGATAGTAAGCTGTCATCTAACTATTATGGCTTACACCTGATATCAGTTTACTTGGTGATGTACATTTAAGTCAGTATCACCCGAGCAATTACCACACATTCAAAGGATTAAATCAGTGCCTTTCTATTATTGTTGCAAATCATTTCTGGACCTCCAGTTATCTGTGTTTGCATTAAAAAGCTCCAATTCCTTTCCACCTCGATGAAAAGAGGACTTCTTTTCATTTATTAAGAAGTATGGACACATCATGTGTTGGTACGATCATTTCCCTCCTCCTGTCGCCATCCCCCTGAGGGCACTCCTCAGTGGGATTGCTGGTGTTCATTTCTCTCAGTCAGTGGCTCTTAAGCATGTGCAGGAATGAATACCTAGCTCTCAAAACTCCACTGGGGTGATGGATGCCGCAGTGGCGTTTGCCTCACTTGTGGCCTTGTAGTAAGGGAGACAGGGAGGATGTTCTAACTGCTAGAACCAAAGTCTCTAAGAGGAAAAGTAAGCATCAGGAAGACACACAAAATCATTTGCCCTTCACTTTAAAACTGTTTGTGACCCAAGAGACATGCTTGTCTCCTACCTCTTGCATATTGTCTATTTTAGCCTCACATACAAAAGTTACTGTGGTCTTGATATAGACGAGAATTTATATTGCTCTTTCTATACAGGAAGTTAAATATTTTATAGGAATAAATACTGGGTAGTAAGATCATCTCAACATCATGAATTTTACTCAGGGTTTTAAAAGTATTTTTAAAAGCTAATCACATGACTCATTTACTTTCAAAGATTTTTCTTGTTCCCCTTAGGATTTTGCAGTCCTACCTTTGGCCTGTTTCTACACTAACATTGGCTCATATCCTGTATTCAGAGTAAAACATACTTTATTTATGAGCATTTTGGCTCTTGTGAATATGGGTGTAATATATCTGTGTGATAGAGAAAAGGTGTTTTGCATGAAAATATTTTGCTTCATGTGTTTTATAACTGGAAATAACATACCCTAGAAATAGCATTCCTAGATGAGAGAAAGAAGAGAAGAGGGAGAGAGGAAAGGAGAAGAGGAGGGGAGGGCAGAGGAAAGGAGGAGAGAAGATGAGAGAAGAGAAACAGAGCAATTAATTACTTACCTGTTGATCAGTGATGACTTTAGTATTTTGCATATGGAAAAAACTACTGACTTGGTGAAGTCACTGGGGAAGTTTTTAGGGGAAGAACTGGTGTCTGAGAGTGAGACCTATTGACATGGTCACAGCACACCTGGCAGGAGAACAGATAGCTGCGTTTTAAACCTTGCCATGGCTAAGCTGCATGTAATGGAAAAGAACAGATTAAAAGTGCTACTTATCAGTGAGAAATCTGGAGTTAAAGTGTCAATTGAGAGAAACCCAGAAAATTAATGCATACATTCCAGCAGGAGTCCAGTTCATTACAGGAGACTGGAATCTATAACAGTCATAAAGCCTGCCTCTTGCTGGCTGGGTAATCTTGGGGACATTGTTTTTCTTTCTAAATCTTGATTTTTTCATCTGTAAGTTTGTCTTGAAGCTTGGTTCTCTGACTTGGGGATTTTATAAAATGTGCCTGGTGTAGGCTTTGTAGTGCGAACTACACCTGAAAATGCACTTATAAAGTTTATTGCTCTGATTGGCTTTTCTTAAGGGTTAGGAAGATGCAATAGCATTTCACTCTCTGGTAAGTTTAGGAAAGAGTACTTTTTCCTTTTAGAATTGGGTGGACACCTTGTTTCTTTGCCTTCAGACAACTGGGCAAAACATATTAGCTTATTTATACTTTATGTAACTACATATAGTCAATATCCAAGGAAGACTGAGTCTAGGACCATGCACAGATATCAAAACTCCATAGATGCCCACACTCCTTATGTAAAATAGTGTAATATTTTCATATAATCTAACAATATCCCATGTATCTTACATAATCTCTAGCATATAGATAAATACACATTGCAATACCAATATTATATAAACAATGGCTACACTGGGTTGGCCAGGGAAGGATGACCAGACAAAGATTATACATATTAATTTCAGGTGAAAATTTTTAAATGCATTTGCTCTGTCAACTTTGTTGAATCCATGGATTCAGAACTATGGATACAGAGGTCCAATTCTATTTTACAGAAGGTCCCATATCTGTGAGTCATAATATATTTGCTATAACTCTGATGAATTTTTGCCTTTTGCCAACAAGAAATAAATAGTAAGCTTTGTATGGTTGTGCATGCCTATAATAATCTCAGCAGTTGGGAAGAGGAGTCAGGAGGATTGGGAGTTCAAGGCCAGCCTTAGCTATGTAGATAGTTTATAGCCCAAGCTGGACTATAAATGAGACCCTATATTAAAAAAAAGAAACAAATGGTATTAGGGTACTTTTTTAGGGTCATTCATAGTAGTCATACTATGAATCATACTCTCTGGATGGGCATTACACTCAATGAGAGATCACTAAAGACAACACATGGCAAGGACTGAAGAGAGTGCCTTAAGTCTGGGGACGGTTTACAGCTCCTTCTCACTCTCATGGGAGGCTGACCTCCAGGAAAAAAAGCATGTATGTAATTTCATATATGAAAATGTAGAAATACAGTTAATTACTTCTTAGAAAGTAATACATAAGTACACATGCCTAACTACTCAATAAGATCCCAATATTACCACAGGATAGTTGAAGAAAAACTGGTGCAAAGAATAAATGATAAGAAATATAATGCTTAATAATCATAATAATCACATATTTTACTCACTACCTTCTTCTATGTAATCTTGAGTCTCTTGTGAGCATTCACAAATTCTTTGTACTTGTTTTGGTGACCTGATGTCTCTGAGTTTCCTGTCCTACCTACCTCTTTGAGTGTATTACCATTGACACGTCATAACAGAGGAGATTCAACTCCCACAGCTTCTCCAAACAGTACTTCCTTCCAGCTTCCCTAAGCTTACTGCCCCATTCTTTCTCTTCTCCCTCCCTCCCTCACCTGCCACTGTTTTCTTGCTTATATCTCTCCTTCAGCCATGCTTTCTTTCTTATTCCGGTTTTCACCACTCTGCTTCACGTCCCTGTCACTTACTGCCGGTAACACTGTGCAACTCTCCCTATCAATCAACTCATGGTGGCCCTCCTCTGAGCATCTGTTCTGAATGTTACTGCCAAACTCATTGTCCTAAAAACATCATGACACTTTCTGAGTACACCACTTTGTATTTAAAATAAAACTGAAAATCTTTGCTTTGGCAACAAACTTTTTTTAAAGAAACATCTTCTTTAACTAGGTCCTGGCCTGCTTATCCAGCTTCACTTCTGTCAAATTCTTTGCCCAGTCTATCCCAATTACACAGATTACCTGCAGATTCCACATACAAGCATCCTGTACAGTTTCATAGTACTAAATGATCTATCCATTTTACTAATACATCAAATTCTTTCTCATGAAAATTTTACTGTAGTATTGACCTTAGGTTTGAACCTTCATTGTTTGTGATGCTTTTATAAGACAGTTCTAGCTAAACTTTAGATCCCTTAAATAGTGTCTATGCCAACTGTTGGTCCAAAATACAGAGCTCTGGCCTCAAAGGGAGTAAAAGGGAGTTTATTCTGGAGCCAAATATGAGTGACCATGGCCAGGGAACTCATATTTAGGTTAACAACAAATGCCATGTTCCAAAGTGTTAACAATTTCAAGAAGTTTTTAAAGTCATGGAACCAAAGAAAGTAATAAACCAAGGTACTTTTCAAACATGTTGGTGGTAACATGAGTAGATGGGTTTCAGCAAAGCAGGGGAATCTTTGCTATAGCCTTCATACGCTATCCAACAACATTCTTAGCACTTGGGTTGATGGAAGCTGAGGGTCTGCTAGCACATTCCCAAAACCTGATCACTTCATAGTCACAGGGATGTTAGGTCAAGCACGGAGGTGGGCAAATAATGGCTACTAAAGGGCTGGAAACAACCCAAAATAATTTGGCTCTGAATCTGCAACATTACATCTCTCCATAATCACACAATCAGCCTGGTTGGATATTTGAAGTATGTGTGGCTGATATTAAGGGAAGGTTAGTTCACAAAACTTTAATCAGTTAATGAAAATTTCTACAGCTTAACTGCTGCAGTCTGCTTATGAGAAGTAAATGAAACAACACAGAGCAAATGTTCAGCAAATGCCAATGGGAATCAATTGTAGTTACATTCACATTGTTTAATCTGTGCACAGAAGGTGTCTGCCCAGTACATATGTATTTGATCTTATATTTCATTTGCAATACTTTATCTGTTATATTTTATTAACATCCATCTGTGATGTAAATTATTAATGAGAGATTAGTAAAGGAAAGAGAAAGTCTGATATATAAAGTAGGATGGTAAGAAAAAAATAGAGGTATAACTCAAAACTTTACTTGGTCCCAAGATAGCAATGACCTCAGCAGCTACATTTAGGCCAAATTGGAATAGCTTTGAACAGCCTGTTTTTGATGAGATCAAGTACCCTGGGCTCCCAATAAGAGCTTATGTGTCCTCTCCATAGAATTACGCTGCAAGTCCTAATGACTCTATAGCTATAGCCAATATGAGCTTCATGAAGCATCCACGACTGTAAATGCCCCTGGGACAGGAGGATTCTGAACCAAAGTCCTGATTTATTCCCCTTGCTCAGAGAGCCAAAGTGCTAGAAGCTCAGTAACTAATGGACTCATGAGAACTCTGGCCGGCAAGAGACACCACCACTAGAGAGGTGGAAAATGAACATTTATCAGAGTGCTGCCAGCCTACCTATGTCTAGATCAGAACCAGTTCAGGCTAGAGGCCCATGCCAATTTCTGATGGTGTTTCTCTCCCTCTTCTTGACCATGGCTTCTGGGACTATGTACTGGGTTTTATTTTCAACAGCAGTAATTCCGCACCTGATGTCCTTTCCTCCTATCATGTAATCTCCCCATCTTGTTAACAACTGATGATCAAAATTGTAGTTTAACTACTCCCCCAGCAACACTTAAAGCACATCACACATGACCTCATTACTGTTTTCCCTACCATGGTTCCCTCCCTCTTGATGATATATATACATGTATGTATATATGTGTGTATGTATGTGTATGTTTCTCCAATGAGGTCATCTACATCCATAGTTATGGAAAGAAACTCAGGGAATTCCCAATGGTATGTTTTAGTTTTCTGGAAGGAATTTTTACATCTGTTTATTCCAGAATAGGAGGCAGTGGTCCTGCCCAGAGATTGTGATAGTTTCGCTTGGACAGAATTTTCCCCCAAAGTGGGAGGTGAGTGAGCTGAGCGAGATAATGTCTGTGTTCTTCATTTGTGTTTACAAGGCGTGGGAGTGTCCAATGGAAAGGAGGAAGCAGTAGGATCTACTGAGACAAAACCTGACCTTAGCATTTCAAGTTTTTCTTGCTCTTCAAAGTTATGCACTGCCTTCCTCCTCAGACAGTTGACCAGACAGGCCTTGAGTTTCTTACAGTTTGTACCAGTTGTTGGTACTTTGGACTCTACCTGCGAGATGTTATTTTCTGATTATTGGGTTCTAAGTATAAAGCATATTTTTATGGGAATGAAAAATACATTTCTTGAAAGCCTGAAATTAGGAAAATCCAAAGAAGTAGCATAATTCTACATTCCAAATTATTTACATTTACAAAACATTAGCCATACTCCTTAAAAAATTCCAAGAAAAAAGTTCTTGACAAAGAAGCTCCAGCTTTTGAATGTCTGTTTCCCTTTCTCTCTTTCTGTATGTGTGTGTGTGTGTGTGTGTGTGTGTGTGTGTGTGTGTGTGTGTGTTAAGAGCTTACATATATGTATATGGGTATGTTTGTGGGTGCAATTGTATGTGTGGGAGAGGGGGCATGTGCACATGTATGTAGAGGTAAGCAGTCAATGTTGGGTGTCCTCCTCAGTCACTCTCAACCACAAATTTTTATGTTTAAAACTTTTTCATTTAAGAGAGAAAAGGCAGATAGATAGACAGAAAGAGAAAGAGAGAGAGAGAGAGGGAGACAAAGTGAATGAGCATGCCAGAGTCTCTAGCCACTGCAAATGTACTCCAGATGCATGTGTCACCTTGTGTATCTGGCTTACATGAGTACCTGGGGAATAGAACCTTGGATCCTTAGGCTTGTTACATGCAAGCACCTTAACTGCTAAGCCATTTTTCCAGCCCTTGACCATATTTTTTTTGGTTATTTATTTGTTTATTTATATATTTAAGAGAGAGAAGGAGAAAGTGGGAAAGAATGGGTGTTCCAGGGCCTCTAGCCCTGTAAATAAACTCCAGATGCATGAACCACCTTGTGAATTTTGCTTAAGTGGGACCTGGGAAATCAAACCTGAGTCCTTTGGCTTTGCAGGCAAATGCCTTAACCACTAAGCTATCTCTCCAGCCCCTCAACCATAATTTTTATGACAGGGTCTCCCACTGAAACCAGAGCTCATGTATTCAGTTAAACCAACTATCCAGCAAGCCAAGGGATTCTCCTACTCTGCCTTCACAGGGCTGGAATCACAAAAGCATGCACCACTATACCAAACTTTTGCATGGGTCCTGGGGATCAGAACTCAGGTCCTCATGCTTGAGGGGCATGGACCTTGCTGACTAAGCCATTCTTCAGCCCTGGGTGTCTGTTTCTTGACTACCTTCTCACTTTCCATTGTGAACTTAGTTCAGTTATCCGAAACTCCTACAGGACAGATAATTTACTGAACCATGCCAGGTTAATACCAGATAGAAATGGATCAATAGTTAAGATCGTTCATATTTCAGTGCAAATAAATTCGTTACTATATGTGTGAAAATTAGAGACAATGAGCTTGAAGTTTAGGAGAGAAGCACTAGTAACTATTTATCATTAATTCAAACACTACTGAACAATTAACCAATTTGTAGCAGTACTTTTGAAAGAAAGACAGATTTAATAAATATTTACAGATGAGGATGCTATTATTACATTATATTAAGATGGTACATTTGGTGTCAGTATTGCACAATAATATGTTTATATTCATTATGATGGCATGGAAAATTCTCACCTTACTGCTGTACCAAAAATCATTAAATTATGTTTGCAAAATGAATAATAGCAGGTTTAATGCTTTCTAATTGTCTGAAAATTTATTAGCAGATATTTTGCCTAAACAAGGCATTTCCCATGTGGTTAAATAATACAATGATGATAATGGATAGTTGAGAAGTAATCACAAATGGAACAACTGATCTTTTGGAAGGCAATTTAACCCTTTCATGGACTGGTTATTGACATCAGGGAAGTATTCTGACCTGGATCACATACCTGTTTTCACGAACACCCTTGAAAAGGATCACAGGTGTGCAAAACGCATTGTTTTCCCAGGAAAGCAACTCAAAACCAGCATGGAACTGATAGAGCTGAAAGGCTGTATTTTTCCTGTTCCTGAGCACCAGCAGAGTTATCTTAATGACATTTCTCTTAGGAAACTACTGGAATCAGCCTGTGAGTCCTGAGGACTCAGCAGTTGGCTATGGATGAGGGTGAGGCAGATATATTGTGGACAGTAGCAGGAAGTAGTTTAAAGTTTTAGTTTGAAGCATGACCACCAACTCCACAGTGTGGAGATCACTACACACAAATTTGCTGTTATTTACATTTTCCATTCTCACTGCATGAGTCAGGTGATCTTAGGGACATCTCTGGTCTTTTCTTTTTTCTTAATTATTTTATTGTATTTATTTACTTGAGAGAGTGAGAGAGAAAGAAGGAGAGAGAGAGAGAGAGAGAGAGAGAGAGAGAGAGAGAGAGAGAGAGAGGGAGAGAGAAGAGGGAGAGAGGAAGAGAATGGGCATGTCAGGGCCTCTAGCCACTCCAAATGAACTCCAGACGGATGCTCCACCTTGTGCATCTGCCTTATGTGGGTCCTGGGGAACTGAACTGAGGTCCTTTGGATTTTCAGGCAAACGTCTTAATGTCTTAACAGCTGAGCCATCCCTCCAGCCTGTCTCTGGGCTTTTCTGACTGAGCAGTGAATTTCTGGTCTTTTGTGCTGCTGCTTTTGTCCAAATTAAACTATATAAATTCCTTGGAGTCGAGGGAGTTCTTTCTGAGTTAATTGCAGCAGGTTTGCTGAAGATCTGAAGTTCAGTTTCAGGCCAGATGTGTTAATGTGAGTTTACAGGCAGAGGCCTAAAGGCTTGGCTTTCCTTGTGCCTCAGGTACCGGCCCCTGCCTTCGCCACACTGCAAGTTTTTCTGACAGCAAGTCAGTCTCTGTGACTGCGCACCTGGTGGGATGTTCCCACGCTCTAGCTAAAGGTTCAAGGAGGAGACCACCATGGGCAGTGGGGATGAGTCCACGGTCACTTCCCGTGTTGAACATTAAAAAATGAAAATACTGTTTAAATATACTTGTCTTGATATTTTAAACAAGAGACAATGGTCTTTGTGATTCGTGACCAGAATGACTATTTCAGAAAGAGGAAGTGCTTGTGAGACAAAAGGAATTCAAGTTGTGATGACTGGAGCCAGGGGCATTTCTCTTGTGATATAAGAAGCCTGTGGGCAGTTGGTGAGGCTCCACAGAAGGAAGAAAATGGTGAACTGACTTCAAAAGTCCTTCTGTCTGTTGGAAGAGAGAAATGTGAGCACAGGAGGAGTGGATTATCATATTCCATATTTCAAGAGGGTGGCCTCATGAGTAGGATACCCAAGTGTGCTCTAACCAACCAGAAAGGCACAAGGATGTTCCAGGTTATAATTAAGGATATGTAGTCAGGACTAGAGCTACTGGTAGATCTGAACCTCATGCTACAGCATCAAATATTCGCCTTTTGGTGGAAAGAAAAATAGTAATGTTTATTAAACCTCTTCCTTAAATAACTCTCTTTGTTTAGCCTAATAAAATGTAAAGACTCTAACTATTTTAGACACCCTCTGTCCCCCTGTCCTAGTACAGGCTACAAGGTGGAGCAGGGGACCAATATCTACTGAGTGAATAAATAAAGTGATGACCTATTCAAGTTGTCAATATGTTTAAAATCTTTTACATTCCACAGGTTTTAGCTATTAGACTTCTTTCCAATCTATCTTTATCATCTCTAGACCTATTCTCTTTTGACAGTCATGCAGGTACTGGACATGCACAGGCTTGTGGTGCAATGGGAAGGGGAATTCAGGGACTCTAAGTAGGGTCTCACTGAGAAGTACAAGTTAAATTGAGCTGTTGTGTAATAACATACTTCTCAATACTTAGGAATCAGTTAAAGATCTTCCCTACAAATTGTGATGAGATATTTTTTTGTCTGAATACTGTGGCTTAATTTGCATTTATCATTGGAGACAAAGTTATGCAGCTGTAATTATAATCTTTGAAAAAGTTAACCAAATCTGATTGATGATCACTGCTTAATTGCTTAAAATAAAGATCTAGGTGATCTTTCTTAATTTCTGCCATAGGTAATAGATTAGCAAGAAATTCATAGATTAAAAATATAAGAAAAATATTAGTCCAAAATTTTCTAAAGATACCATGACAGGGCCTTAAATTAAAATTATCATTCCTCATGCTTTGCCTATTTTCATTGGAAAATATAAAGTATTTCTGTTTTGCTCATTATATCATAAAAAACCTGTTCGTTTTATTGTTGTATTCAAAAGCATCCAAGTATACATCAGGGGGTGAATTACTTGATTTTTTTGTTCAGGTGTTTCTTAATTTATACACCATAGGGATTTAAAAAATGTCTTCAAATTGATACCAGTCCTTTAGTGAATTTGTTTAGTAACTTTGGAAGCTGTGTCAATCATGTTTACCATAAAGGACCACCTATTTGCATATTGCTCTTACCTCGGGTCTCTCTGCTTCATTCAAGCTGAAGCTGACCAAAGAGACAGATGATTGTTTTTAAGTATGAACTCGCTTATATTAGCATATTACTGGCCATTTCTTGAGCAGCCAGCCTCATGGCTCCCCCATCTCTTTCTGTTTGGGATACTGTCTGTGGTTCTTACCAGCAGCATTTCCAGGTTTTTATATCAGAGTTTTGACAAAAAAAAAAAAAAGTCTTGCACTGTGCTGATGAGAGCATCAGAAGGGAATTGGACTGAGTCCAACAGTGCTTTATATTTTTCTTTTTTGTGGATTTGGGTATTATCCATATGCAGGGAAATGCAGTTGTGAAGAATCTGTCACAACACCTTTGAGAACCTCAGGTAGGCCTGCCCTCTCACCTCACCCAAATTTTCTTCTTAAAAATTGATTTTTCTATCTATTTTGTGTTTCATACTCAAATTATTTTATTTTTTCTAAACTTGAAAGTAGTTACTCTTTATACTAATTTATGACATAGATTACAGGAACTCTAGAGCTGTTAAGCAAACCCAACAGAAGGAACGAGGGTGATCTTCTGTCTTGCCCTCTGCTGTCAAAGAAATTTGTGACTGATGCCGGGCATGGTGGTGCACGCCTTTAATCCCAGCACTCGGGAGGCAGAGGTAGAAGGATTGCCATAAATTCAAGGCCTCCCTGAGACTACATAGTTCCAGGTCAGCCTGAGCTAGAGTGAGACCCTACCTCAGGGGGAAATAAAAAAAGAAATTCGTGACTAAACTCTACTGCCACCGGCCTGTTCATATTGGTGTGTAAGAGCATACTAGAGTCACATCTACATATGAAATTTGTTTATTAATTAATTAATAATTTTATTTATATATTTATTAATATATTTTATTTTAACTAATGGTAGATGCACAAACCCTTCCTACCTCATATGTTCCGAATCTATAAATTCCCTTCATATTTTCCCCATTATAGTTGAAGTGAACTCAAATTGCACTACCATTAATTTTTCAGTACCTAAAAAATAGCTTGAAAGAAGTAGAAAAGTAATTTTTCACTTTGGTAAGATTTGAGGGCCATGGTGGTTTAATGATTGCGAGAAAATACTGATTTTTATCCTTCTCCTCTCCCACATGATGATGCTTTGTTACTCTCAAAGACTTCTAGATATCTCAGAAAAGTGATTTGTTTAGGCTGCATTGGGTAGTAGCATATCTGTTACCACATTCTTTCCTGAAACTTGCGATGTGGTGGGTAAGTGTGAGCGCTGGAAGCAGATAAAGAAGTCATAAAATGGAACATAAAATGTGCACACTGCAGAGGTTAGTGTTTGGTAACCAACTTAATTTCAGAAGCCTTACTGGAATTATAGGGATAGGCAGTGCTAGTAAACATTTCATTTAAGATAGTCCACAGGCTCAGCACAGATGGGAGATAGAGCACCTGCATTGACGGAATTATTCATGATGAGAGTTCAAGAGGGGGCTGAAGGGATGGCTTGCTGGTTAAGGCATTTGCCTGCAAAGCCAAAGGACCCAGGTTTGATTCCACAGGGCCCATGCGTCTGGAGTCCATTTGCAGTAGCTAGAGGCCCATTCTTTCACTTTCTCCATTTGTCAAATAGATAAATAAATAAATAAAAATAAAATATTTTAAAAAGGAGTTCAAGAGTGATGAAGGCGATATATAAGAAGAGGGTGAAATGGCATATGTGCATTAAAATGCCATTATATGATAAATTTTAAAAGGTATTACAAATTTGTGTGGTAGGGGCTGAAGAGATGGCTTAGTGGTTAATGCATTTGCCTGAGAAGTCAAAGGACCAAGGTTTGATTGCTCAGGACCCACTTAAGCCAGTTGTACAAGGTGGCACATGTGTCTGGAGTTCATTTTCACTGGCTGAATGCCCTCTCTCTCTCTTTCTCATTATTAAATAACATTAATTAAATTAAAAAATGTAAATTGTATGGTAATTTCTACATTCAAGATACAAAGAGTAATTTCTTAAATCCTGTATTATATATCAACACAGAGCCTTTTCATTTGACTATTTCATGAAAATAGCATTTTACATTTCATGTATTTAGATTCACATTATTTCCCTGGGTTATTAGGTACTGTGGATACTTTCCACATTACCTGTGTAATACAGTGATACTAATTTAGGGCTTTGTAGATTCATAACTTGTACTCAGATGTAGGCGCTGGTATGTGGAGTTCGGGGGTTGTGAAACATGCGTAATGGTGTCCGCTGTTTTGTTTTCTTTCTACAACTAGAACAACAATGGTACATTGTAGAGGACTATCGCCATGATTAAACAACATAAGCTTTAAATGCTTATGCTCCATCAGGAGTTAAGCATTCAAATAAAATATAGCAGCAATGATCATTACTTGTTTATGCTCATTAGCCATATCTGGGATTTATGAAATGCTATAAATCTAGAGTCCAAGAACCTGAAGCTCAAAGGAGGGTCTATTCAAGAATTAGAATGGAGGGCTGGAGAGAATGCCTTAGCAGTTAAGCGCTTGCCTGTGAAGCCTAAGGACCCTGGTTCAAGGCCCAGTTCCCCAGGACCCATGTGAGCCAGATGCACAAGAGGGCGCACGCGTCTGGAGTTCGTTTGCAGTGGCTGGAGGCCCTAGCGTGCGAGGGCTCTCTCTCTCTCTCTCTCTCTGCCTCTTTCTCTCTCTGTCGCTCTTAAATAAATAAATAAATAAATAAATAAATAAATAAATAAAACAATCAACAACAACAAAAAAAGAATGGAAAACTATGAAATAGGTTTGGGCACATTCTGAAGTTAAGACTCTCCTCAGGTGAGCATCATGCCTTGAGCATGCAGAGGAAAGTACACCCCAGTTATTAAGGCCCCACACACTGGTACACTCTCCATATCTTCTATGTGTCACTTAAACTCACTTGTTTCATGTGGAAAATAAGCACCATATGAGAAGGGATCATACAAAATTCAGACTCGTTTTCTCCCTAGGGAAATTTACATGAAGGTTATTGAAATCAATTAAAGCCCTGGGTAATTATAACTGATCTTAAGGCCAGTATATTTCCAATTCTAGATAACCCATATATACACTTATTCCTATTATCTTTGCTAACTGTGGTGGCCTGCTTGATAGGGTTACCTAGGATACAATCCTTGAAGTGCCTCAGCCTTTGATTATCATGTCATTCCGTTTTATTATTCTTTGAGTATTTTAATTCTTGCACATATTGTAATTTGACTGTATTCTCCTTTTACTACCCTCTTTTTGTCCCCTCCCCCATCTCTATTTCATTTTGAGCTCTCTCCTTTTTCCAAGTAATCATTCTCTGGTGATGTTTCATTTTTTCTCTCCTCTAGGTCAAAATGTTGATGGACTCAGAATTGTGCAGGTCTTATGGGGATAATGACAGCCACTCTAAGGTCATGAACACACCAGCCAGTTTGTGTTCTGATGGCAGTGCCCCAAAGTACCCCTTCCTACCCCATGACTCTTACATTCATTCCAACCCCCATTCTGTAATATTTCCCAAGCCTTGGAGGGTATGACAGAAATGTCTCTTTTAGTGTTGACATTTCAACAACCTCTTCCCTTGTCATTCTTATTAGGCAAGGACGGTGGAAGGTTTACTCTGTGGCTTAGCATCAAATGGACTCATCCTAACCCTCATCTGTAATTACAGCTCTACATCTTCTCATTAGAGCTATTTTTTTTCTTGTACTAAGTACACAAGTGTGCACAAGTGATGACATGACCATTGCCATCTTAAGATTGCATGACTTCTTCACTGTGTCTCTGAGATGCAAGTCCAGTATAAGATAGGAAACACAGTTGGCAGGTTAGGAAGCATGAATACTCCAAGTAGAACACTAAGAACGGCAGGTAGGGTTATCCCTAACTCCTACGAATGCATTTTGTCTCCTGGGTATGTGACAGGCAGACGTTTGGAATTCATGCAGCATTCTGAATGCTGGGGCTCCATGTTGCCAAGGTGCATTAGTTACTTCCTCACTGCTGTGACCAAATACTAAACAAAAAGCAGTTTTGTTGCAGTCAGGTTCGCATTTCTGGTAGAAATCACGCAACCAAGAGTAGCTTACGGGGGAAAAAAAAAAGATGTTTATTTTGCCTTAATAGGCATGAGGGGAAGCTCCAGGATGGCAGGGAAACACAATGGCATGAGCAGAGGGTGGGTATCACTCCCTGGTCAACATCAGATGGACAATAGGAATAGGACAGTGCGTCAAACACTAGCAAAGGGAACCTGACTATAATACCCATCAGCCCACCCCTAACAATACACTGTTTCCAAGAGCAGTTAATTCCCAAATCTCCATCAGCTGGGAACCCAGCATTCAGAATCCTGAATCAAACCACCAAAGGCTTAAACAAGGATAGGGTTTGTTTCATCTCACAGTGCCAGAAGCCCCATTTCACCATGGTGGGTCAGGAATGGCACCAGGAGGCCAGCTGGTCACATTGCATCCACAATCAGGAAGCAAGAGGGTAAAGAGGAAATTATGTCGGCTAGAAAACCTTAAGGCCTACCCCCAGTGGCCCGCTTCCTTCAGCAGCCTGGCTCCACCTACTCTATGCTCCACAACCTTCTCAAACAGCACCACCAGCTAGGAAGAGAACATTCAAGCACAAGAGCCTGTGGGGGACATTTCACATCCAAACCACCACATGAAGTATCAGTTAGAGAGCTGCCACTTCACCTGTATCTATCGAGACCATTTCCTTTTCAGTATGCATGTTTCTGTGCCTTGGTGTGATAGTACTATTCGAGTCCATGGTCGTGGGTCCAGTGATATATTTTTACTACTATAAGGTAGACCCCTGGGGCTGGAATGAAAGTTTGTGTCTAGGAAAGGCAAGCTCGTTCTTGGAATTATGCTGATTCCAATTATAATGGTGATGCCCTTTTGTGAACAAAAGTTGTTCAATATAATCAATGTCTATAAAATGGCTGGTCAACCATCTTGAAACTCGTTGGTGTTCCAGGTGCTGGGCCTTGGTCTCAATGTCTCAGAGGAAATTTTCAATGGACAGATCAGCCTTGGTGAAATCTTGATGAAGAAGCTGCCATTGACTTCTCAATCATCCATCCATTAACTTTTCTTCTATAAATTAAGTAGTACATGTAGATATAGAAATAAATTCTTCCCTGTTTAAATTTGTATATCTTCTCATTGAACCAGAACCCACAGAATCCAGTCCGTAAACTCTCTACTGGTTTCTACTGGGGCATACATGTTGGTGAGCTCCTGCAACTTCTTCAACATGTGTCCTCTTGAGTCCATTAACAGATGCTGGGGGTTCTTCATCTTGTTGTGCCAAGACCCCTGACCAGGAGCCAAGACCCCCGGTCACCCAGGAGTCACCTAGAGGACCGCCACAGAAGCCGAGACACTTGAATGTAAAAGCAACAGGTTTCTTTTAATGTCAAGCTTAAGCAGGGACTCAATCCACACAGACCGACACAGCGGGAGTGGGAGAGAGCCCCGACCTTCTAAAAGTAGGGGTTTATAAAGGAAAAGAGTGGGAAGGGGGAAAAGGGGTTACATCACATAGCATCTTTTAAAATGATTGGTTCCAAGAAGGCACGCACGGGAACATTTGTAGTTGCTCATCTCTGGTCAGCAGACTGCTTGTAGATCCTATCTTTTGCAAGGGGCCGGAGGACCCCACAGCTAAGTATTTCTGAAATGTCCTGTTGAGCAAGTGAGCATGAGTTACAGAAGCAAAGGTCGGCACTTTAATCAGTTAGTTCCTTATCTGAGCAGAGCCCGGGATCCTCCTTTGTTCACAATGGTTTGTCCTACAATGGCAGTGTCATTGTTTAATTAGTTACATGTTATTTCTTTTTGGTCTCTCAATCTGAATTATGCTGTGACCACCCTTGTGGTTGGTTTGAAGATCTAAGGCAATGTTTGTGGTAGGTCTTGATGGGGAATTAAAAAAGTTTATTTCAAGAAGAAGACCCTTGGGTTGTCTTCACATTTTGTCCCCTGAGGCACAAGACAGGGTCACTTTGTCTTAAATACTCAGAGGAATCAGGAATTCAAAAATTTTAAATCATTCCCACAGACCTCCCATGCATGACTGAGCCCCAACCTTGGTATGGCCAACCTGCCTACATTAAGAATTCATTCTTATTTAAAGATCTAGTCTATTTTTAGAAGAAAAATTTATTTATTTATTTATCTATTTGAGAGAGAGGGAGAGATAGAGAATGGGAATGCTAAGGCCTTCTGCCCCTTCAAATAAACTCCAGATGCATATGCCACCTTGTGCATCTGGCTTTATGTGGGGATTGAGGAATCAAACCCAAGCTGTCAGTATTTACAAGTAAACACCTTTAACCACTTAGGTGTCTCTACAGCCCTATCTTGTCTCTTTAAATTATTAGTTCCTAAGCCATGTTCCTCATTTTTCCTATATCTGCTATAAGAAATGAGAATTTCTCTTTCTCCATGTAGTGAAACAGATTGACCTTTCAATCAATAATAAATAATTTACATCCTTTCATCATCTTTTTCTGCTGCATCAAGAGGCACCAGCAATAGTTAATCAATCTCATGATGCCCTCACTCCTTCCTCTGAACCTCTCAGACATCTAAGACATTGTATATGCTAGTTTGGACTTTTGACTGGTACCCCATCACTGCCCACAGCGACAAGAAAGTTAATTATACTTCTATTGCAATGCACTACAGGCTGTGTTTTCTTTAGTGCCTGTCATTAGATCCTTAGATGGATAAAACATCTCATTTAGAGCCATGACCCCAATGCTTCCTTGGTGCCAACCTTCCTAGGTTAGATTCCCAGGAGAACAAGCTAGACTAAGAAGCCTATGAGCACAGTTTCTTTTGACTTAGGAATGCAATCGCAGTCATAACCAATCCTCATGAAGCCCTGACACCAGGAGGTTCCTTGTGTTCAAGCACACATCCGAACACCCACATCCACTAGTCTTTTCGTGTGGGAAGTCTGGAATGAGCACTGGGCCATGAACCTTTCTCAAAGAGGGACTCAGAATGATCCCTCAGCAAACAGCATAGCCCCTGGAAGTTGGAGCCATGACAAACAAATTCTTGAAAGGGTACCTGTGTGTATGACACCCTGCAGCAGTGCCACGTGACCCTCGATGGTGAGGGGGAAGCCAGTGTGAGGCTGGGCTGAGCCAAGCATGACTGGGATTCTACCTCAGCAAGAGTGTGTGCTGGCGCCATCAGCTCTGTGTCTTTCCTTCAGCAGTGTAGAAGTTGACTCAGGATGTCCTCACAAACATTTAAACAAATGTGATGGCTTAGAAGATCATCCCAGTGAGGTTCCACTGTCAAAATCCCCACATCCTTCTTTCTGGGTTTGCATCAAGACTGAGTCAGGGGAACAGGAAAACCATGGGTACAACCTGAGCCCTCATGGGAGTCTACAGGAGGGAAGGTTTCTCTTTGTCAGAACGGGCTGTGGATAAACAGACACCATGTATTTTTGCCCTTGAGATTATGATAGATGTAAAAAAATCTTACATTACTTTCTTTTAAAAAAATTTCAGTCATAGTGGTAATTAGACCTTCTTTAAATCAAACTATCAACTGTGTTTGTTGTGATCATCGCTAAATATTTTTGAGGTGAAAACTGGTTGATACTAAGTGTATTTTAAACTGGGACATTACATGTATGCTTCATTATTTTATAATGAAAATATTAGAGCATTTTTAAGAACTAATGCTTCATTGGGCCATGTGTATTACCTCTCTTACATGGAATGTGCTGCCTTTGATGAAAAAAGTAGAAAATGTCTTGCTATAATATTAAGCAATTTGACCTAATTTATTTTTGGGATTTATTTTAAAAGCATGTTGTGATGCAGGAAAATGATGAGCTTGCAGATATGTGGTGATGCATTTAAATTTTTGTTGTCAGTGTCACACCCATTTTTGCTTGAGTGCTCTGAAGCATAAACCACTGACTTTTGTCCAAGAATTTGAGTATTGGAAATCTAATTCTCCAAAGGGGAAGGGAGGGAGGAAATAATTATGTAACCATTTAAGTTCTAGTCTGATGCCCTGATATGCAGCATTTGTTAAAATGTGAATTTCTCACTTTCACCATAGAACAAGAATGCATCCAGTTATGCACAAGGAGTGAGAAGAAAAGCCAGGAAGTCAGGTCCATTGTCAAGTGTAAACTATGGTGGTGGTGACTGAGTGAATTCGTGAACTTAAGTGCATAGAGTAGAATGTCTGAAATACTTTCAAGGCCATATAAAATGGATGGGAAATTTTAATTTTTAAAGGACAATATTCTTAAATGAATATTGGTGAGGGGCCTGGACCAAGGTAGATCTGGGAATAGAAATAAGGTGTTCTAGGAACGCAAGTAAATAGAATCATATATATGCGCTCACAGGTAATTTATTTACTTTATTAAAACAACTTCATATATATACATATACAGCAATTTGGTCAAATAGATACTATCATTTCCCTCTGTTATCTCCTCCCCCTCACTGCACCCTCCCTCCCACTTACATACTTTATGCTTAATTACAGGTACATTAATTAACTGCATAATTGAAGAGAATGCCTTCTCCCCCAACAAATATTGACTACTAATAGCTCCTCAGGGAATGGTGGGGACTAAAAAGCCCCTCCACAATCAATAACCAGGTTAAATAAAGTTTGATACAGTATAAGCTGATTTCATGTGTTTATCAAAATATTCCAGTATCATTTACTGAAATATTATCTCAACTTTTTTATACCTTTATAAAACTCAAAGTGATCATATCCAAATGTCCTTATTTCTGCCCTTTCTGTTCCCTTACAGTGAATTCTTTGCCTCCACTTATATCCATATCACATCTGGCACAGTTACTAGTAAATTATAAAGCAAATGTTGAAGAGTCTAAATTATCTCAATTGTGATTTGATTATTCCAAATTCTTTGCATTTCTGTATACACTTGAGTATTTTCTTTTCAAATGCCAGCAATTGAGAGGACTGGTGTTTTATTTAATGGTATTGTGTTAAATCTGTAGCTTAGTTTATGGAGAATAAATACAATGTACAATTTTCTAGTTGCAAGCATATTTGTTGCTAATTTTATTTTGATATTATTGAAAGGGAAATTTCAATAATGGAATTAAAAAATACTGTTGCAGTATTTTGATACTTTTACTATGAAACAGTTGACCTATAGTGAATACGAATGTGGTAAATTAATAGTTTAGCTCTAATAGTTATTTTGAAAATGTCTCACCACTTTCTCAGAAATAATCATGACAGTTGTGGGAAAGACAGTTTACCCCTTTCCTTTCCACTGCTTTATGACTTTCATTTCATTGTCTTGTCTCAGTGAGCTATGGAAATCCTCCAGCTAAATGATGATAACAGTGGTACAAATGGATTTGTTTGGGTAGCTATCTGCCTGTAATAAAGCATTAAGTATTTTATGATGAGCTCACTTTTGATCATAGGTCTTAGATTGAGAGATTTACATTTTATCAGATTGAAGATAACAGTTTTCTTTTGCATTGCTAAGAATTTTTAAAATTTATTTTATATTATACAAAGAACCAGGTTTTATTATGTTGTTTTCAAACAATTTTTTGTTTCCTTTCCCCTTTCTTTGTCTTCCCTCCCCTTATCCCCTCTCCTCAATTTAGCATCCTTTCTGCTTACATACAACATGTTTCCTTTTGTCTTTTCTTCCCTTCTCATTACCTCTTGCCCCATCTACTGGTCTCCCATGTTGAAGTGAAACGTTATACAGCCTCACATCAAAAGAGGCCTTATCCCTGTGGGACTCTCCTGGTTGCTCTGCAATTGTAAAAGGGTTGGAGTAGAGGAAGGAATACTCAAATGAATATTATTATGTATTAATAATCATAATGATAGCCAACACTTTAATGATTATGATGTCCCAAGTCTTGCTCTAATCATTACTTACTTAATCTCTGAAGCAACTTGAGGAATTTGGTCCCCACATTTCCTCACTTGTCAGGAGATTGGCATAGAGAGAGTCAACATCAGGCAGTCTCCTCCACACTCCCTTCTCTATAGGGATTAATGAGTATGCTAGGAGTTAAGCTGGGCTCCCAAGGGCATGTACTGCCTACCCTTCAGGTATAGAAATGTATATTGACTTAATTGGTGATTTTGCCCTTAACCATATGGAGTAGTATGTCCTGGTAACCATGCAGAGATGATTAGATTCCTAGCACTTTTATTTAAGTCACCTAGTACTTCTGAGTTTAGGTTTTCCTCTTCTCATTAGAAATGACATTCTACCTTGTGAAATTGTTTAGGCACACTGAAGTCACCAGACAGATCCTGCATCATCAGAGAGGCCTATGGTTTGGGCAGGTGGTCATCCATGTGTGAGATAAGGCAGGGAAGACAAGGTAGGAAACAACAGATCTTGGAGTGACTTTTGCTGCAGTCAACTGTCTCCTTGGCCTTGGACCTGTAGAAAAGCAGTACATTATGACAGGAGATGATGGAGGGCTAAAACTGCTCAACACATGGCCAGGGAACTAAGAGCAGGAAGGAAGTGAGGCTTCACAGTTCCCTTCAAGAGCATGTGATGAATGGCCTGGGGGTCCTCCATTAGGCCTCACCTTCAAAGGCTCCACCACCCCCCAGTCGTTTTATGGTAGGGATCTTTAACACACGGACTCTGGTGCAATGGTACTTATCCAGACCACATCACTGTGTTTCATTCATGTTACGCACACAGTCTTTTTACCCCTTCTTATAGAAATGTGTTAAATGAGTCTAAACCCTCCCTGCCCCAGTAAAGACATTGGAAGATGAAGATTTGATTCTTGACATCCACCTGTTTACTCATCTGCCTGTCAGCTCTATTATTCCTCTGCTCAGTCCTTGGTGCTCTTCACCAAGGACAGCGTGCTGGTCCTCCCATCACCAGCGGCCCTGGCTTCTCTTTGCCATACTTGAAGGATCCTGCTTATAAAGTGAGCCTGGCAGTATGCTGGGCCACACTGCCTTTCCACGGATCTCTCTTGTTCAGATGCACATCCTCTGCACCTGGCTAGGTTTCCTTCTCAGCTGCAGCCACGTTGCCTTCCTGCCTTATGAGAAGTGTCCACAGTCAGCCACTTTCCAAATCACCATGAATATCATTGTTAAATATTTGGTAAACTATATTTGTATTTAACCTATTTATGTTGGAAGAATTCATTACTTTTGAGACAGGGTCTCACAATGTAGCTTAGGCTAACCTTGAACTCACAGGGATTCTCCTGTCTCAGCTGTTCAAATGCTAGGATCACAGCTGTGCACATACAACTGGTGGAAAAATTATTTTAAAGCAATTACCACAATGCATACCTTAAGATCTTTACTGTTGAGGCACTGTTGTGAGAAAGGCTTTCTCACTATGTTGTTGTGGGGAATTAACTGGAATCCTACATGTCCGTAAGAATACATAAACTCAGTGCCAAAGAAAAGATAATTCAGAGGCCATCATACTTGTCTAGAATTAAGCAGATGGCAAAAAATAGGAAGCCTGACACAGGGGTGTTAAGCACAAATTTCTGAGGCAGGAGCTGGTCAGAGTTGAGGAGCGTCAAAATCGTGAGAAAATTCACACTGGGGCTTGAGGAAGCAATCTTGCTGGTCTGTATCTTGAAGGATTCTGCCCCTTTATATTCTGTCTCTGCCTTGGAAATGAACCTTTAAGTCCCCAACGTGCTGGCCTTAGTTCATTTGATAAACAAAATCATTTATTGATCTGAAAATGTTTTAACTCCACTCTGGTAATGATTAGTAATAAAATTGCCATTTAATAGTTAATTAGCTCCTTCAGTCCACTAAGGCATCCCTTTAGTCATATGAAATAGTTCTTTTAAAAAATAAATTAGTTCAAGTCCTAAAAATTATTACCCATTCAATGTCAATACAAGTTTTTGACTTTTCTTGCTTTAAATCAATATGAAGTTCAGAATAGAGGGCAGGTTGCTGAACTTCATGACCTAACACACATTTCCAAAGCTCAACTTCTTTGAATTGAGTATAATAATAATGCTTATTTCAAATGAATATTATAGGAATAAAATGGGATAAATTTTACACAGTGCTTGATATATAAGGAATAATTAAATGTTATCATGAACACTTCCCACAACAACAGCACCTGGTGTTTTAATTTAATCTCCTTCTAAGTTCTGATTCCCTAAATCTTAATTCTTAGTCACAAATTTCATTGCCTAATATATTGTGTATTGTGTAATTAAACTTAACAGATGGAAGGTTAGTGCAAATTCTTGAATTCAAGTAGTTGAGAAATAGATGATGGCAAGTTGCCCCCTACTTCCTCCCCCCCACCAACTTCCAGCTATCTTCTACCTCCATTGATTTTGTCCTGGTCAGAATTTCTTTCCTATTTTCAATGAACTTCAGAGAAAAGAGTACAGGCATGGCCGGCCATCAGTACTGCTCACTTTAGATGCAGTGAGTCACGTGAGAGTCTGCAGAACTAAGGCAAAGCTGTATTTTTATTTTATTTAGTTGTGCAATTTGAGTCACTTCTCTCCATCCTTATGAAGTGTTCACATCTGCTCAATGGGCGCCCCACGGTCTTCCTTGGATATCCAGGGTATATTATGAGGCTGCTTTAAGTGTCTGGACAGTAATAGTTACTCCATCCTTCCTTACTCTGACACTGAGTTAAATGAAATTTGTGCCTAATTCATTGGATTTTACAAACTTTCCCTAAAGCAGCTATGGATTGATCATGGGGTTATAACGAGGAGAGGGCAGGGACCAAGAAGTAGTGAGGGGGAGGGTGGGAAGAAGAACTCTAACCTGCTAACTAGGAAGGTGAAATTTCAAAATTGGAAAGTTAGAGCCAAACCACAGAGATGTAAGGAAACGTCTCCAAGTGCTTCTCTAGAATGTCTTATTCTTCATCTCACTCTTCAGCCCAGGATAATTTTTAAGCTGTATCCCACTTCTACTACCATAATCTTTTGATGGGGTACCACCCATGATATAATGGCTTTTTGCATCTTTCCCCCACTCCTCTGGGAACTCATAATAACACATTTGCTTGCTGTGCTCTTCTGTTTTCAACACAGTTCCATGTTCCATACATGTTTGCTCAGTGAAACTTTACAGCCACCACTGTTTATCCCAGTGTCATAAATGTACAAGCCCAGGCAATTCAGACGTGTCACTGGATGTCTAAGTGAAGATGCAAGTGCAGGGAATCTGGGTCAAGGGACCATGCTGAAAGCCATTAAGGATTAAAACCTCTTCACCAGATGGAACTTAACCTAAATTTAAAAATGCCTGCATCCTGTTCCATTTCCCCACCCTCTGGTCCCTTCCATAGGCACTTCTCTGGCCAAGGGAGCTGTGTCTCCCACTTGGGGCATGGCAACTTGTGCTCACACTACATATTATAATTATTGCTATTTTTTAATTTTCATAGATGGAGATAGAAAGAGAGAAGGGAGGACAGAGAGAGAGGGAGAGAATGGACATGGTAGGGCATAATGCCACTGCAAGTCAACTCCAGATGCATGCAGCACTTGCTGCATCTGGCTTTATGTGGGTACTGGGGAATCAAACCCAGGTTGTTAGACTTTTCCGGCAAGTACCTTAACCACTTAACAATTTCCCCAGCCCTTCAATTTTTATTTTAAAACAAGGTCTCGCTGTTTCACACTGCCCTAGAGCTCACTGCCCATCACAAGTGGCTTCCTGCTCATGGTAGGCCTACCACCTCAGCCTCCCCTGTGCAAGAATTATGGCATAAGCCACCACACGCATCTTTCATGCTGTTTTGTTTTCTCCCCTCTGGAATGTTCAAGACGAAGTTCAGGTACTTAAGGCTTTCTGGAGCCTTTTTTGTTTTATTTATGAGTCTATGATCAGTCAAGAACTATGAATATTTAAACTAAAGAGAACAAGGTCCCTCTATGCCAGAAATTCACAATGGAATTGGAAAGGCAGACACATAGGTAAAATACTTCACATAAATAGTGATTGTGAGCATTCCCTTAGCAGAGGAACATTCAATGCATGGTAGCAGCACAGAGGAGAAAGTGCTAGAATCCTGTGCCTGGCAGGCCAATGCTTATCTTTCTGGAGAGATAATCTATCGATATTTGTGAGAGACATAGGTGGAGGGGGAAAAGAGAAAGGAATTGGAGACACAAGGAACAACATAGAAAAACTCAGAGTGCCGAGGCAAAAATACGGTGATTAAGGAATGCTATTACTTGAACATGGCTAGAACAATGTAATTTGAGAGTGGCATGAGGCAAGATGGATAAGGTGGAGCTTTCAGTAGGGGAAGTTACAAACTGTTAAATATATTAATATTTTAAAAATGTTGTGTTTGAATAGTCAAGTTAGTGTTAAGAAGATATATTACACTCTTATGTCACTGTAAGTAGCTAACATAAACAACGGAGGAAGGAAGAGTTTATTTTGGCTCCTGGCCTTTGAGGTTCAGTCCATGGTCCATTCCCTCTGTAGTGAGGCACTTCAGGGAGGAGGGAGATTGTGCAAGAGCAAGCTGTCCACCTCCTGGCTGCCAGGAACTAGAATGGAACAGCAATAGTACTAGGAAGGGGTTATAACCCCCATGAGCCACCCCCTCCAACCACATTTCTACAACATCCTGCACAAATTTTAAATCCATCAACATATTAAACCATTCATTAGGCTGGAGCCTCATAATATGATCTTCTGTGGAAATACCCTTCCAGATACACCCAGAGGTGGGCTTCACCAATCTCCTATGTATTTATCAACCTACTCAGGTTGACTAGCAAGATTTCCCATCTTAGTAGAGTAGTTGGGCTGCAATCGCAAGATTCCAGGTAAGAAATTCTTAGGTTGAGAGTTGCATTACCAGTGGAACAGTATAACATTCCCCTCAGGGGAGGGTGTGGGTGGATCTTAAAGAGTCTGGTATGACTCCTGGGTGTGCGTCTTGTGAAAGTCGTTGATAGTGACAGCATTGACTGGGATTGGTAACTCACGCAAAGGACCAGGTTTGGGTAGAGGTCATTTTGGGCCTGGGTAGAAATATTTATTGAGTCATTGAAATGTTTGTCTATTCATAAAATCTTGAGTATCATGAGCTTGCGATGTTTCAGACATGATTTTCTTTTATAAAAAAAATCTTATCTTTTAATGTGAATACAATGTTTTGTAAGGAACTAAAGTTTCTTTATGACATTTTTATATGTTTTGATTTGGCTCCTTCCTCTTATGTGGTAGTTGCTGTATGGCTCCATGGACTCAGGCACTTTGGATTAAACTTCCTACTTGAGCCCCGAGCAGGCATATCCCTGCTACGGGGGCAGCGTGTCACTGGGGCCAGATCTTACTGTCCAGCCCTAAGGTGTGTTTGAGGACAGATACGAAACCTACCCCAAAGGTGCGGACTGAGTGGTTTGAGCTCTGGAGGTTTGGTCTGTGCTTGCTGGTGGTGCTGGCTGCTGGGGGTCTCTGTGCTTGGGTCTACAGAAGGAGGGTGGCTTCTTCCACCACTGACCGTGTTCCCCTGGACTCGAGCCTGCAATAAATCCCTTCCTCCCATAAACTGGGCTTGGTTGGACATTCATCCCAGCAACGAGGAACTGTCTGCATCACCTCACAACCTCTCCTTCATCTCCTTGCCCTTCTCACAGCTCATATCCTCTATCATCAAGATTCCCCTTTCCACTTAAGTTCACATGTGTCCTATTGCCAGCCCTCAGCCCCTCCTTTGAGCCTTGTCTCCCTCTCATGGGCTCCTTTCAAGTTCCTTTTTGTTGTTGTTGTTTTTCGAGGTAGGGTCTTTCTCTGGCCCAGGCTGACCTGGAATTCACTATGTAGTCTCAGGGTGGCCTTGAACTCATGGAGATCCTCCTACCTCTGCCTCCTGAGTGTGCCACCATGCCCAGTATCTAGTTTCTTGAATACTACCCATACTCCCACATAAATGTGCATCTATAGAAGATAGAAGCTAGGATCATCATGTGTGAGAGAAAATTCTGTATTTGTCATAAATTTTAGCCTTAAAGAAATCAATGCAATGGAGAGAGGTGAACATATGTTTGCAGTAGAGAAGATGTCTAATAACAAACAGGTTATGGGAGAGTGTGGAAGGAGGAGCTCAGGTTGGGTGGCGGATGATGCCAGAGGACAAATGACCTTCAAATTTAAACACCATTTTTATAAATAATAGGGGCTGTGCCTAAATGACAGTAGAAAGAGTATGAAAGTTACTGAGGTATGAAAGAAGCAGTACCCAAGGCAGAGAACAGACTATGCCTTGGGGAAGGAGGGCAACATGGGAGTGCCTGTGTACAGTGATGGGCATGTCTTGGGCTGGTGTTCAGTGGGACAGGCTTTGGACTGAACTTTTTATTTTTTTTTTATAGGATATATGACTTTTTATTTGTTTATTTTTCTCAATTTTTATTAACTTTTTCCATGATTATATAAAAAAGTATCCCATGGTAATACACTTCCGCCCCCCACTTTCCCCTTTGAAATGCCATTCTCCATCATATCCCCTCCCCATCTCAATCATTTTACTTTGTTGTCATGATCTTTTCCTCCTCTTATGATGGTCTTGTGTAGATAGTGTCAGGCACTATGAGGTCATGGATAAAGAGGCCATTTTATGTCTGGAGGGAGCACGTTGTAAGGAGTCCTACCCTTCCTTTGGCTCTTACATTCTTTCCACCACCTCTTCTGCATTAGATCCTGAGCCTTGGATGGTGTGATCGAGATGTCACTCAGTACTCCAGTCACTTCTTTCCAGAACTATGATACCTTCTGAGTTGTCCCAAGTGGACTGAACTTTTTCTAACAATATTTGCCTCCAACAGTATTTCTGGACTAGTAGTGTGGGCTGGGAAATTCAGAAATGAAAACATTAGAGAAACTAAGAGAATTCGTGTTTCTATTTAAGCAAATCACAGTTGCTTAAATAGGGTTGTATAGTAGGGTTGGCAAACCCAGGCCTATGGATTGAGGGGGTTGATAGAATATTTTATTCTACTAAGATTAGTTTTAAATGATTTCTTTACCTTACTACAGCCTAAATTTCCAAAGCCTATTTTCTGTAAGGAGAGATCACAGACATGATCACTTTTTCAAACTTAGCACAGGACTCAATTTCTTCATATTGTGTTAGTTCAAAACAAGTCCCAGTTTGTAGCTGTGAGTGAACACCAAGTTGTTTCAACCAAGAGGATTTGCCCTGTAAGCTTATGAAACCCAGGAAGGCCCCTTCTCTATGTTTCCTTTGCTTTTCTCATTCATACAGCCTCCCCTGGAGAAGCTTGGCCCTCTGCCAGGGCATGTGTTCCCCAGTTCCCTGCAGAGCAGATTGAAATGAACTTGGAGGATTTCCAAGTGGAGGGAGGCTGATAAGGGCTTCAAAGGCTCCTAAAGCCATATGAAACTTATGATGGATTCTTTCGTGACTTAGGCAGGTTGATTATCTACCTACATGCATTTTTCAGACCCAGAAAAAGGTCCGAATGAGCCTGGTGAGATGGCGCAGTGTGTAAAAGTGCTTGTGGGGCACACATGATGACCTGAATTGAGATCCTTAGAATACAAATAAAGCCAGTAGTATGTGGCATCTACAGCAAGATGGGAGGTGGAGACAGGAAAAGCCCTGGCAGCTTACAGGGCAGCCTGTCTGATGTACACAGTGAAATGCAACAACAGACCCTTCCTCAAGCCAGGTGCAAGGCAAGGATGGACATCTGTGGTTGCCCTTTGACCACATGCACGTGTGTGTGTGTGTACTCTGGTTTTCTGGGATGTCTTTCAGTGATAAAATATCAACAAATCTCTTGTGTATGTTTGTATACAAAGTGGTGTGGCAGCAAGCCAGTACCACCACATGTAAACTTTTTCTTCATGTAGTCAGGGTAGTAGTTGTCTCAGAGGTCATCGAGTTGCACATAGTCATTTACATTTCAAAATTAACTCATAGAAGGAACTCTGGCTGCTTGGTTTTGGGGTATCAGAGTTCTCATACACTCTGTAGCAGACAGTTCCCTTTGTGATGGAGATGTCTTCTCTAGCAGTGTCCTCATCCCCAGGATGGGTTTTCAGGCACGTGCCCTACATAAGGCTGGGTTGGCTGTTTAGCAAAATTATGCTCTTTCCAGACACAAATTTCTAAAATGTGCTTTTACCATTGTCGTTTCAAGGATACTTTCCTATTGTAGCTTTAATATATGACAATGTTTATTCTCATATAATCTTGATTTTTTTTTTTTTTTTTGATGCATGAGAGTCCATTGTCAGACTTGATATCTACTTAGGTTTTTCGCTTAGCATTTATTGAAATATTTATTTATTATTATTATTTTAATCATTGTTTAATAAATTACCATCACTGAGCTAGGACACGGCTCACGGAGTAACAATGCTTGGCTCACAAGCATGAAGGCCTGACGGAGCCTGAGTCTGATCACCAGCACCCATGAAAGATGGCCATGGCTAAACACGCCTGTAAATCCAGTCTGTAGGGGAAGAGACAGGAGAATCGGGGCCCACAGTTCAGCACCTCCGGATTGAGTGCAAGACCCGGTGTCAAGGAAATAATGTGGGGGTGAGCCATAGAACACACAATGCTGGCCTCTGGCCCCTACACGAAGGCCCACAGGATGCACGCATTGGTGTGTACACACAGTGCACATCCTACACATGCATGCCCCAAACAGAAGGAAGTCACTCACCATTGAAGAGCTGAAATGCAAAGGGTTATTTGAATTAGAAAAAGTCTTACATGCAATGATAATACAAATTTGGTAAAACTTTTGAAGGCTAGGTAGGGGAGAATGCACATATGTCCTTGTGTTTCTGTCAGCATGATTTTTAGATATGGAAAGTAAGTGGACATGTCATCATGAAGTCAATATGACTGTTTAAATGGTCATTTTATCAATGTCAATGTTTCAAAAGTAATCCTTACTACTTTCAGCTCCTTCTTAAGTTGTAATAAGTGACTGAAGGAAGTTGCTGTCATTGAAGAGAAGTAAGCCCGCTTACACAATCAGATATTTCCATGCCCCCTCTACAAGGTTTCACACATTCTGCATTATGAAGACTTTGAAAGTCTGGAAACGGGTCAAACAGAGGATTGAGCTGTGATCCTCACTTTAACGTTCCTTTCTTTTCAGATGCTCCATGGAGCTATGTGCAAATGAGATGGATGGGTGAAACCCCGCCTCCGGAAGAGAATGCCCCGGCCACCCGCCCAGCTTGGCTTCCGGATTCCCAGGCCCTGGGCCCGGGGCGCTGCCCGCGCGCTCCCCCGCGCCCCGGAGCTTCGGGGTGATGCCTGCCTTGGACGTACGCAGCGCCGTCATCATCCGGGTACCGTGTCTACTTCTTCGGCTTAGAGAAGCTGGTTCTAGTTGCTCTCCATGGTGGCTAATCTCTTCAAGGACTTGATTTTACCTTACATACAGAAGCTTTGCAAAGGAATGTTCACAAAGAAATCGGGACCTACAACCAAAAAGAAGGAGAATCGCCAACAGAAAAAAGACCACGCTCTTCCTACTGTTGGCCCAGCCAAACCCCCCAGACTTTCCAATACCCTGAGAAGCACCGTAAAAAAGATCGCAAAATGCTCATCCGCTCGCAATTTATCTGTTGAAGAGGACGAGGCAGCCCAGGACTTCTCGCTCTCCCCGACGTTCAGTTACCGAGCGGCTATCGCCAACGGCCCGCGGCAGGCCCGCGCCGAGCCCCGCGGAGACCATGAGGAGCCCGCTCCGGAGCCCTCGTCGCCCGGGAGCTCGTGCTCGGGGTCGGTGAGCGAGCTCCGCGGCGGCGCCGAGAGCCGCGGGCCCCGCGCGCGCGCCATGCCCGTGCGACGCCACCGGAAGAGCTCGGGCAGCCTGGCGCCCTCCGAGGGCAGCTCGGACGGCGAGCGCACTCTGCACAGCCTCAAGCTGGGCGCCCTGCGCAAGCTGCGGAAATGGAAGAAGAGCCAGGAGTGCGTCTCCTCCGACTCGGAGCTGAGCGCCGCGAAGAGGCCCTGGGGCGTGAGAAGCAAGTCTTTGGATAGAGCCGCCCGGATCCCGAAGGCCGGCGGGCTCGAGCCGGGATTCAGCTCCTCCGGCTGCATCAGCCAAACGCATGACGTCATGGAGATGATTTTCAAGGAACTGCAGGGCATCAGCCAGATAGAAACGGAGCTTTCCGAGCTCCGAGGGCACGTGGACGCCCTGAAGCACTCCATCGACGAGATCTCCAGCAGCGTGGAGGTGGTCCAGAGCGAGATCGAGCAGCTGCGAACTGGCTTCGTCCAGTCTCGGAGGGAGACCAGAGACATCCATGAGTATATCAAACACTTAGGTCACATGGGCAGCAAGGTGAGCCTGAGATTTCTGAATGTGCCCGAGGAGAGACTGGAATATGCTGAAAGCGTGGTGTACCAAATTCTAATAGATAAAATGGGTTTCTCGGATGTACCAAATACGATTAAAATTGAATTTGCTCAGAGAATAGGACACCAAAGAGACTGCCCAAATGCCAAACCTCGGCCCATCCTTGTGTACTTTGAAACCCCTCAGCAAAGGGACTCGGTCTTAAAAAAATCATATAAACTCAAAGGCACAGGCATCGGAATCTCCACAGACATTCTGACTTACGACGTCCGGGAGAGGAAAGAGAGAGGGATACCTTCTTCGCAGACATACGAGAGTATGGACATGAAATTGTCCACCCCGGAGCCCAGAGCCAAGAAGAACGCCTGGCTGTCGCCTGGCGGCAGTGATGCGGAGCTGGAATCTGACATCAACAGAAACAGTTACGCTGTGTTTTCCAAGCCGGACGTCCCAACCAAGGGAAGTACTTCTAAGTCAAGCTCAAAAGCACACAGCTCTAGATCTAGGAATAAGACTGCCAGCAGCAGAACCTCAAATAAGTCAGATCATGATAAGGTGTCCTCACGTGTGCCAGAGTCCAACAACTCACAAAAGCAAACTGCACCCCGCTGTGCAGATGCCTCACCTCTCTGGCATTCTCAGAGTGACTTTTTCACAGCTAAGCTGAGTCGCTCTGATTCAGATTTTTCCAAGTTGTGTCAATCTTACTCGGAAGATTTTTCCGAAAGCCAGTTTTTCACTAGAACTAATGGGAGCTCACACCTTTCATCTTCAGACCGGGAACTTTGGCAGAGGAAGCAGGAGGGCCTGCCTACCTTGCACTACAGCGCCCAGGACCAGGGCTTGGATGGGAGTCCTCAAGGTGTCCAAGTCCACAGTGAGGTCAACCACACGGAGACTGTGGACAGTGGGATGAGTAACAGCATGGCTTGTGTGTCTGCTGACAGAAGTAATTATAGCGACTCTCAGCTCTCCTTACAGGAGGATTTGTCTCCATGGAAAGAATGGAATCAAGAAGAGCAAGGGGCTGGCCTAGGCTTAGATTCATCCACCCAGGAGGCCTTTGACTATGACACCAACAGTCTATCTGACCAACAGCTGGATGTCTTCAATAAAGACCTGGATGGCTTGGGAAAGTGCCACAGTGACCTACAAGATGACTCTGAAAGCTTCGATCTAACGCAAGATGACAATTCATCTCCCTGCCCCGGCTTGGACAATGAGCCCCAATCCCAGTGGGTTGGCCAGTATGATTCTTATCAGGAGGCAAACTCCAATGAGCTGTACCAAAACCAAAGCCCCGTGTCCCTGCTGTATCGAAGTCAGACTGAACTCCACAGTGACGACTCAGAGGATGTCCCACCCAAATCTTGGCATAGTCGACTGAGCATTGACCTGTCTGAAAAGACTTTCAGCTTCCAAAAATTCGGATCCACTCTGCAAAGGGCAAAGTCAGCCCTGGAAGTCGTGTGGAACAAGAGCACACAGAGTCTCAGTGGGTACGAAGACAGTGGTTCTTCCTTAATGGGGAGATTCCGGACACTATCTCAATCTACTGCAAATGAATCCAGTACCACCCTGGACTCTGACATCTACACGGAACCCTACTACTACAAAGCAGAAAATGAGGAAGACTACAGCGAACCAGTGGCAGATAATGAAACAGATTATGTCGAAGTGATGGAACAAGTTCTTGCAAAGTTAGAAAACAGAACTAGTGTGGTTGAAGCAGATGAACTCATCCAGGAATATGATCACCCTTCATATGAGACACCTTATGAAACCCCACAAGATGAGGGTTATGATGGGCAGGCAGATGACATTAGTGAAGGGGAGTTGGAACCTTCTAGTGAACCAGTCCCTGAAATGGAAATAAGAGAAGATGAAAACCAAAACATACCTGAGCCGCCAGTGGAAATCACAAAGCCAAAGAGAGTCCGACCCTCTTTCAAAGAGGCAGCTTTAAAAGCCTACAAGAAGCAGATGGCTGAATTGGAAGAGAAGATCCTGGCTGGAGGTACTCATGTTTAAATGATACGTTATGAGTGAGTTCTGTTCTAACACTGAGTTGAGTGGTACTGCTTTAGAAAGTGGTCTGTTTTCTTGGGAGAAAGAATTTACCCACAGTGAATGTGAGTGTGTGTGTGTGTTTGTGTACACTCTGGGAAGGATTTCATTTTACTCAGGTTGCTAGCCCTCCCAACCAGTTGGGCTTGATGATATATAACGAACCCATGCATGTTCCATCAAGATTCCTGTGCTAGCTTCAGGCACAGCCCCATTTCATCGTTAGTAGCTAGCTCTGTGGCATCTGTTATTAGTCAAGCAACAGTGAAATGGAAGGTCAGCAGTTTAACCCAGTATCCTGGTGTCTGCACCTTGGTCCAAAGGTTCACTTGGATAAGGACAAAGGAGGAGTTGATCTTGAGAGCTTTGAGAGGGTAGACTGTGAGACTTAACCAAACTTTTCTCACCAGTAGTATAGTTTGGAGCCTGGTACTAGGAAGACCTGGCAGTGCACAGCCAGTCCTTAGCACAAGTAGATGTAGCTGAGGCTGGAACAAAGAGACAAGACCCCAGGCCATGCCTGACACTCAAACGCCATTCCTTGAGAATGAGTCAGTACGGAGGGAAAAGTGTGGAGGCTTCCTCTTTAAGAGTAGAAGATAAATTGTTTCCCTTTATGGAAGTAAGAATTATTGATATAACAATCTTTCTTAACTTCCTAGGGGAAAAATTTTGGATATTGGACTTAGAGGGTGTGTGTGTGTGTGTGTGTGTGTGTGCGCGCGCGCGCGTGTGCACGCATGTCCTCTAAAATATATATATAGTATTTTTTTAATCTTAATTAACCATCTTTGGCACGCACCTCAATTTTCCCATGCTTATCATTTTATATTTGGGGGCAGTTCATTAGACTTTTTAAAATGATTATTAATTGTTCATGTTATCTCAGACAATGCCATCATTAACTAAGACATTTAGTCTATATAATATTTCTTAAAGAGATATTTATGTGACTATTACCTGCTTTTCTGAAATAATTAATGTATTAGTTTTGTAGTAAGTAATGGGCTATTGCTTCTTTTTGTTCAGAAACTCCTCAAAACTGGCATTTTTTGGTTCATATGGGTGAATGAGTGAGTCATTAGATTTCTCTATACTTGTGTGCATTGGCTGTGATTCTGTTACTAATTTTGAATGGCTGTAATTCTTAATTCTATTTGAAGCTGATATAAAATGCAAATTAGATGAATGTCTGGTAAATATAATTACATTAGAACAATATCTATCACATATCACAGTAATTTTTTTGTAGAAACTAAGCTGATATTTTTTGAGATAAATTCAGAAGTTTGACTTTTTATTAGTTTTTGATACAGAAAAGTCTATTTAAAATGAATTAAGATTAAATTGTTTGTGAGTGAGAAAGAGAAAGAGATAATAGATACATGTTCAATGCTAACTGCTATAGGCATGTCATTGAAATGATAAGCAATATATACAGGGAGGGACCATACATTTTAGACAAAAAAGTATTTTCAACTTTTAAGAAATAAGTTTTGAATCACACATACACACACAGTGGAATATTACTCAACTTCTACAAGGAGGAGATCATGGCATTTGTTAGAACATGGATGGATGGAATTTGAGGATATATGTTAAATAAAATAAGGTACACATAGAAAAGATATTGCATGAATTCACTTATATGAAAAAATTTAGACAAAATATGTAGAACTTAAGTATAGCTCCCTTACTGAGTTATCTAGCATGTAAGAGACTCTGGGTTTCATTATCAGCACTGACAAAGTAAATCAAAAACCATGTATATACATGCATTTGTGTCCATATATAGTATACATGTACTGTGAAATGTAAGCACTACTCCCACCACCAAGCACAGTTTGGAGCTATATATTTGTATCTAGCATACACACACACACACACACACACATATGGAAAGAGAGAGTGCAAGAGAAAAGGAGAGAGAAATAGAATAAAACAAGATACCTGGAGCAGTGTATATAGAAGAAATGAGATCTATAAGAACAAGGACACAAAGTAGTGAACATGTAAAATAATAAAACTAAGTATCTAATGGTACTATGATGACTATAGGGAATGTTAGTTACTATATTTTGCTTCCTTTGCTTCCTGCTAAATGAGTAGATTGCAGCTGTTTACACACACATGCACACATACATGCACACAAAAATAGATATCTATACCAGCTAGTGGATATGGTAATTTGCTTCCCTATAGTCATTTTGGTGTCTATATTTCATTATATCATAGATATATGTGATAAAGTTTTTTTGAAAATTAAGTTAAAAAAAAGTTCCTTAATAGTACCCCTCAAAACTGTAAATTGTAAAAATGACCATTCATTAAGCTAATAGACCTGGTTATTGAGTGACAGTTCTTACAAAATACAAATACACTTGGTTATATACAATCCACCAGTGAGAGAGTTCTAAACCAGAGAAACAAACTTGTGCTATGTGCCAAGAAACAAACCTGTGCTACGTGCCTAATGTCCATGGAATATGTTGCACAGAGCAGACCTCTCCAGCTACACACCTGACCTCCATGGCATATCTACAGATGGTCAGACCCCTCCAGTCATACACCTGACCTCCATGGCATTTCTACAGATGGGCAGACCCCTCCAGTCATACACCTGACATCCATGGCATATCTATAGATGGGCAGACCCCTCCAGTCATACACCTGACCTCCATGGCATATCTACAGATGGGCAGACCCCTCCAGTCATACACCTGACCTCCATGGCATATCTATAGATGGGCAGACCCCTCCAGTCATACACCTGACCTCCATGGCATATCTATAGATGGGCAGACCCCTCCAGTCATACACCTGACCTCCATGGCATATCTATAGATGGGCAGACCCCTCCAGTCATACACCTGACCTCCATGGCATATCTACAGATGGGCAGACCCCTCCAGTCATACACCTGACCTCCATGGCATATCTACAGATGGTCAGACCCCTCCAGTCATACACCTGACCTCCATGGCATATCTACAGATGGTCAGACCCCTCCAGTCATACACCTGACCTCCATGGCATATCTACAGATGGGCAGACCTCTACAGTCATACACATGACATCCATGGTATATCTACAGATGGGCAGACCCCTCCAGTCATACACCTGACATCCATGGCATATCTACAGATGGGCAGACCCCTCCAGTCATACACCTGACATCCATGGCATATCTACAGATGGGCAGACCCCTCCAGTCATACACCTGACATCCATGGCATATCTACAGATGGGCAGACCTCTCCAGTCATACACCTGACCTCCATGGCATATCTACAGATGGGCAGACCCCTCCAGTCATACACCTGACATCCATGGTATATCTACAGATGGTCAGACCCCTCCAGTCATACACCTGACCTCCATGGCATATCTACAGATGGTCAGACCCCTTCAGTCATACACCTGACCTCCATGGCATATCTACAGATGGTCAGACCCCTCCAGTCATACACCTGACCTCCATGGCATATCTACAGATGGGCAGACCTCTACAGTCATACACATGACATCCATGGTATATCTACAGATGGGCAGACCCCTCCAGTCATACACCTGACATCCATGGCATATCTACAGATGGGCAGACCTCTCCAGTCATACACCTGACATCCATGGTATATCTACAGATGGTCAGACCCCTCCAGTCATACACCTGACATCCATGGCATATCTACAGATAGGCAGACCTCTCCAGTCATACACCTGACATCCATGGCATATCTACAGATAGGCAGACCTCTCCAGTCATACACCTGACATCCATGGCATATCTACAGATAGGCAGACCTCTCCAGTCATACACCTGACAGTTATGGCATATCTACAGATGGGCAGACCTCTCCAGTCATACACCTGACATTTATGGCATATCTACAGATGGTCAGACCCCTCCAGCCACACACCTGACATCCATGGTATATCTACAGATGGTCAGACCCCTCCAGTCATACACCTGACATCCATGGCATATCTACAGATGGGCAGACCTCTCCAGTCATACACCTGACATTTATGGCATATCTACAGATGGTCAGACCCCTCCAGCCACACACCTGACATCCATGGTATATCTACAGATGGTCAGACCCTTCAAGTCATATACTTGACATTCATGGCATGTCTACAGATGGTCAGACCAGACCTCTGCAGCCACACATCTACATCCACGGCATATCTACAAATGGTCGGACCTCTCTAGTCATACACATGACATCCATGGCATATCTACAGATGATCAGACCTCTCTAGCCACACACCTGATGTCCATGGCATATCTACAGATGGTCAGACACCTCCAGCCACACACATGACATCCATGGCATATCTGCATAGAAAGGGATCAGAACACTTTCCTCCCTTGGAACTTGTCTCCTCATCCAGTAGACCAACTTTGACCAAAAGCTGTTGGACATCATGTGTCCTGGAGGAAGTCAGCATGCACCTTTTCAGGACACATGCTGGTTGATGAGAGGCACAGATTGGCTATGCGGGAGTCTGCAATAGCCTAGATTTTAAAGGGCATCTCTGCTCCCTTTGGCAGCAATTGGGCAGTTTTCCCTCCTGTGCCACCAATATGCTTCTGCAAGAAGGGCAGCCAAAAGGGACATTTTCCCAGGCCCTTCCCTGCTCAGAGAACCCCAAGGAAGTGCCAATTGTCATGTTGGGTTTTGTGCCCATGGCCATCTGCTTACTGGTTGTTGGACAGATGCCAACAGATTTTTCTCCCCATGGCTACACAGTACTTGTAAAGCAGCAGTCCTGTTTCTTATGTGTACCTGGTCAAATTTAAATATAAAAATATTGATGTTGGGGCCGGGCATGGTGGCACACGCCTTTAATGTCAGCACTTGGGAGGCAGAGGTAGGAGGATCGCCATGAGTTCAAGGTCACCCTGAGACTACATAGTGAATTCCAGGTCAGCCTGAGCTAGAGTGAAACCCTACCTTGAAAAAAGAAAAAAACATATATACATATTGATGTAATGGCTGATTGAAATGCCTACCAGCCTGGGTTCAATTCCCCAGCACCCTTATAAAGCTGGATCATTCATCTGCCATTTGTCCACAGTGGTGAGAGAACCTGGTGTGCATGTATATGCATATGTGCATGCCTGCACACATGCACACATGCACACAAATAAATATTTTTTAAAAGAAAAGGAAAAGGCTTGTTTAATATAATAGAATTAGGTACGTCTGGTAATATAGGTCGGTGTCAAAGAACTTTCTTAGCATGCATGAGGCCACAGGTTCAATTCTCATCAATCCTCCTAAATACAATTTAAGAGAAAAATCTTGCTTAAAATGGTAGGATGTTCAGCCTATAACTTAATGTTATGGAATTATAGGCTCAGTCATTTGAATAACTGATTTCAAATCTTGTCCTTGCAGTCTAGAAGACAAGAAATCCCTATTGTTTATAGGTGTGGATATTTGGTGACAGTATGTTGGAGACCTTTCGCTCTGACGGCTAGGTATTGCCCATAGGATCACATTCTTCCCTTGCTGCTGAGCCCGATGAGTAGTGCCATTTGAGCAGCTACCTCAAACTCAGCACCATGATAGGGACTCTCAGATCTCTTACCTGCAGCCCTGAACAATAAACCCACTGGAATTTACTACTGTCCCCTAAATTCCCATAGGGCTGCCTCTATGAACCTGCATTCTACCTCGTGTGTGTGTGTGTGTGTGTGTGTGTGTGTGTGTGTGTGTGTGCGCGCGCGCGCGCTGGCTTTAATGTATGCCCCCATAGACGCAGGCATTTTTTATTAAGATGGAGCATGCAACTTGTTGAGTCCAGTGGGTGGAGATCTGCTGGGGAAGAGGTATGTCACTGGGGACTGAACTTGTTCTCTAGCCCTAAGGCGTGTTGAGAGCAAGTTGGAGCTCTGGCTGTTTGTGTTCACTGGCTGTTTGGTGGTGTATTCCTCCTGTGACCTATGGAAATGAGCCAGCTTCTCATGCCATGATGGTGCCTGAAATAAACCCTTTCCTCCCCCATGAGCTACTTCTGGCCAGGCATTCGTCCCAGAAAGCAGAAAGTAAGTGCAGCGGTACGTTTCATGTTTGTCTTCCTTAGAGCTGAGATTGTAGTTCTGTATAGAGAAAGCAGTGAATTCACATGTCTGAGAAATACGTGGATGAAAAGGAGGAAGTATACTAAGAAGAAGTGCATGCTTCTGAGCAGAATCCAAGCTCAAACCATTGTGGTAGTCAATGGCTAAGGACAAAATGAGATTTTCTGAGGATGCAGAGGAATGGCTCATGATGAAAGGTGGCTATTGCATGTTGACGTGTGTATGCTAGGCACTTTCCAGACATTATGGCTGTTTCCTACAACACCTCTGTGAATTTGATTTCTTTATCATCACACTTTTTTTGTTTTTCCACTTTCAGGAAACTCAGATAACCTTGCTTAGACTTCATGAGGTAATACAGTGAATAACAGTTGTATCCAGAATTAAATGGGCCATTATGGGAAGAAAAATTGTCAGATCAGTATCTCATTTCAAAGATTGCTTTGTATTCATATTCAAAGTATGAAAACAATGGAGGAAAGAGTGAGCCCTTAGGTTTAATTTGAAATCAAGGTGCTAAATTTTCTGCACACTGAGGTTTTGATAATAAATGGTTCATTTTCAGTGTTTTTATTCTAAAATCTTTGCACTATTTTATAAATCAAGGTTATCAAGAGCTGTTGGGTGACTCTATAGTTGGATCCTAAACTCAGTTTTATGTAATTTGCTTAATAGAACAACATTGAACATGAGTATGACTATGTCTTTATCACTGGGCACGCCTGTTAAAGTGCTTGGTTTTGTGTGTTGAATTTGTATTGACCATCACTGAGAAGGACTTGTGAAAATCCTCATCAGCATTCCCGTTCCCTCAAAGCAGCTACCAGTCATCACCCAGGCTGTGAAGACCAGCACTGGAAGGGACGGGGCCAGAAGCCTCCTCTAGTCTTCTTGGCATACCAAGATACTCATCACTCCTTGTGCATGTTTCCTTATCTTTCTTGTGACGTTAGAATGTCTGTCCTGTAATCAAACTTCTGAGTCAAAGGTATTTCTCTCCTGACTTCTAAAGTCAGTGGTTCCCGTATATTGGGATGCATGGAAATAGCCTTGGCTTTCCTATTAAAAACATACATTCCTTGATACATTCGCCAGGTGGCACTCATACAGGTAATGCCTAGGTCATGCTCAGAGTGCTCAAACATGGGCAGCCAGTGATGCATCCTCTGGAGTTTCTTTTCATTCTCGCTTGAGTGATGTCATTTGTTCCATGGGATTGACCTATATCTATTTCCTGATGCCCTGAACCACTGCCTCTGGGATAACTCTCTTGTCTCCATATCTGGGTTATAGTTATCTGAGTTAGTATGTAAATTTGTTCTCTCAATCATTAATTCATCATCTGGGCCATTCTTCAGTGAATATTTAATTTCTTGGCTTGGCATCTGTGATAAGGAGTAAAAAATCAGGTTTGGTTTTGTCATTAGAAATAGGTAAGCTGAACTTAGAAATTACACACATACATACTTTGATAACTGCAGTAAATGTAGATACAACATGGTAAGAAGGCTGTGGTGGGGCTGGAAAGATGGCTAAGCAATTAAGGTGCTTCTGACGAGTCAAAGGACCCAGGTTTCACTTATCAGGACCCACATAAGCCAGATGCACAAAAAGGTACACACATCTGGAATTTGTTTGCAGGGGCTGAAGGCCCTGGTGCACCCATCCCCTCCCTCTCTCTCTCCCTGCCTATTTCTGTTTCTCAAATAAATAAACAAATAAAAATAAATATTTTTTAAAAAGGACACAGTGGGTTAGTGATGAAAGAGCCTTCCCTGAGGAAATGATATTAGGTCTGAGATCTGAAGAATTAATACATTGACATCAGCTAAGAGAAGGGGAAAAATATTCCAGGCAAAGAAATGACAAGACCAGGAGTCCAGAGACAGAAAATAACATGACAAGTTGTATTTGAGGAATTGAGGAAAAGCCGGGTGAGGCTAAAATGCATCCAGCAGGACACAGAAAGGTATAAGACAAATCTGGAATGGTAGTCAGAGGCCAAGTTGTGTTCTGAATTTTGGTAATCCCTTGGAGATTTAGTTTGTTTGCTGTTTTACCTGGGAACCTTGGAAAGCCACAGTCAGCTATAGACATACCAGGAAATAGAATATTCTGTTGCTTCAAAGTCATGATGACCCCTGCTAAGCACTTTCCTCACCATCTCCTAGTCCTTCTCTTTGTAGGATTCCCGTCTCAACAGACAGCATGCCTACATGCATGCAGACCGAGCCCTGTGCCTTGACACCACCTCAGTGCTAGCCTCTGTTGTGTTCTGGCCGTCACACGTCTGTTTGACTGCCTTTCTTATGACTTATCCTCATTTGTTCTATCACAAAGCTGGTGAGAGATTGAAATTCCTTCTCGACTAGCCCTCATGCCTTGAGCACATAGCAAATTTAGATACCTGGAAGCTTTTGTCTAGGACTTTGAATTTGGAGGGCGTAAGGTAGGGGTAGGTGGGCATAATTTCCTAGTAGCACCTTCGGTACCATGCACAGAGAAGTGGTTGCCCCATTGGCTATTATCTAGGTACCAGGAGTGGTGAACCAGCTGTGGCAAACCCTGGCTATACTGCATCATCTTGACTCTTGTACGCCAAGTGGATGGGTAGTCAGACTTCTTGTTGACTTCAGGACCTACTCAAAAAAAAAAAACAAAAAAACCACCCCTTTTTATTTATTTATTTATTTATTTGAGAGCGACAGACACAGAGAGAAAGACAGATAGAGGGAGAGAGAGAGAATGGGTGCACCAGGGCTTCCAGCCTCTGAAAACAAACTCCAGACGCGTGCGCCCCCTTGTGCATCTGGCTAATGTGGGACCTGGGGAACTGAGCCTCGAACCGGGGTCCTTAGGCTTCACAGGCAAGCACTTAGCTGCTAAGCCATCTCTCCAGCCCACACTTACCCCTTTTTATGTTTAATATTTTATGTTTAATGTTATGTTTTATGTTTAGTGTTTAATGTTGTCATGTGGGATATACTCATCACCTCAAATTCATTTAATAATCCCTGGCAATTTGACCTCTAAATAGCTTTTCAAATGCAACAATTTTTCTCAGTCCCATTGTTTCTAGGCTCACTATGACAATCACTGTCTCTTGCCTATTGTGAGAGCCTTCTAAATAGTCTTCTTGTCCCAATCCTGCCCTCTCACTTGTTGGCTGTCAAATCTCTATATGTAGTTATATGTTTATGTATGCAAATCAGTAAAAGCGTCATGGAATCATTCTTTAGGATGGGGTCTAAGCAATGGAACCACGCTACTGACAGTGCCTCTCTTCTTGTTGCCTCTATAAGGAGGCTGTCACCCTTTGTAAATGCAGCCCTGTACCCCTCTACCAGTAGCCAACACAGGAGCATCCAAGCATGGTAGCTGAGAACATAACTTCTGAATTCAGCATTCAGGTTGTGAGACCAGTGGCAAGTTATTTACCTTCTCTGTGGTGCAGATTCCTTACATAAAATGCAGTTAATCACACCCCTATGTGACACAAATAAAATAAACTCTTAAAAATAAGACAGGTAGGCTGGAGAGATGGCTTGGCAATTAAGGCAGTTTCCTGCAAAGCTGAAGGACCCAGGTTTGATTCCCCAGCACATAAGTTAGTTGCACAAAGTGGCACATACATCTGGAGTTCATTTGCAGCTACCAGAAACCCGATGTGCCCATTCTGTCTTTCTACCTGCTTCTCTCTCTCAAATAAGTGAATAAAAATAAACACTTTTTTTAAAAATGACAAGATATCAGCCAAAGCAGTAAATAATCAGTAGGGAGCTAGCTTACCTAACCAGCACAATGACTTCGACTTCATTTCCTAAACTGTTTCTGAGAGTTATGAACCGGAAACAAAATGCTATAATTATCTTTGTCTGTGTTTCTTATCTGAGCTAAAATAATGAACCAGGATTCATTTTGGGGATAGATAAATTATGTGGTAATTTCTGTGGTCTTGAATGGTAGCTTGGTGGAACTGGACACAGTATCCCCAGCTATGCTTATTGGTACTTTCAAGAAATACCAAAGCGTGCACCTGTTTGAACTTTAGCTTGTTAACAACTTTGCTGTGGGTCAATAGCAACAAAGAGAGCCACATAAGTGTGGCAGCATTCGTTGAATACCCATGGGTATGCTGGACATTAGATTTTACTTATTTATTTACTTATTAGAAACACATAGAGAGAGAAAGAGTGAGAATGGGCATGTCAAGGTCTCTTGCCACTGCAAACAAACTCCAGACTCATGCACTACCATGTGCAACTGGCTTATATGGGACCTGGGGAGTCGAAGTTGGGTCCTTAGGCTTCTACGTCATGTACCTTAACCACTAATCCATCTCTCCAGCCCAAGTATGTTGAACTTTAGAGGATGTGGGTGGGGAAAACACTTGATAAAAGGATATAAATTATTCCTTTGACATCAAGGTAGCCTGGCTCAAGCTACTCAGAATTATTTCTTGGGGCTGAGGGGAATGACAACAGTTAAAAGACACTTGCTGCGAAGCCTGCTGGCTTGGGTTCAAGCCCATAATACTCATGTAAAGCCAGATGCAAATGTAATCACAGTGGACCTGAGAACATGAAAGATGGAGCCAAGAGAATCTGAAGCTTGTTGGCCAGAAATCTGACATCCCTTTGCAGTCTGGCAGGTCATTTGCAGTGGAAAGAGGCCTTATCTCAAAGAAGCTAGAGCAGATACACTTTGAAGTTGTCCTCAGACCTCCACACATGTTCTATGGCATGCATACACACACATACATACACACGCATGTCCTCCGACCACCACATGTGCTCCACAGTATGTACACACACACACACACAAATAAAAATTTAAAAATAAATCTCTTGAGTTCTTATCGTGGGAGGCATGTTTACTGACATTGTAATTGAGTTACTTGCAAGACAATATTTGTTAGCATCTACCTAAATGTATATTGTGAGTGACATCTTGGTTATAAAATAAAAGATAATATTAACTAGATGGCTAATGGTATGACAGTTTTGTTATCATTTCATTAGATGGTATTAACAATAAGGCTAGAAAGTGAAGCTAGAAAATGGCTAATGTTATTCAGTCTGAAACCTATGACAGGGCAAAGTGATTTGCACACATTTTCCACCCATCATCACACAAGTTCAGGGGTGCAGCTGATGTCTCCAGAATGCCATCCTCTGATGGCAGTCCAACACATTTGGCTTTACCTCTCACTCAGATTGGCACCTTCCCCTTTGAGAGTTCCACTTCAGTCTTCCCTGGTGTTGCTGGATTTCCCTAAGGAACTGTCAGTCAGCGGAGCCGACACTAGGCAGCATCTGCAGGCTTCTGCCACTCAGCCTGGTGCTCAGGGCTACACAGGGATGTGTCCTGTGTCTGGAGCTGAGTCCAGCCCTACTGTCTGTAGCAGCTGCCTTGGTACCATCCCCTGATCTTGGCTTTTCCTCCTGATCATGTGGATAGCAGCCAACTTCTTGATCAAGTAAATCAAATCAATTGATAAGAAAACACTCTGGCTACATTGGTGGTGTGGACCAGCCAGTCTACAAGGAGACTTTTTCCAATCTCTTGAATTTCCTCCTTGTATTGGGAAATTCAAATTCAGCTTTAACATATAAATATCAGTCAGTTATTTCTTTGCCATAAGCTGCTTAACACAAGGTATTGAGCTTTGAATACTGTGTCTTGAAGACATGCAGATTTAATGTGACATTTCTTAGTCTCATGGATTTTTAGGATGTATGGGACATTATAAATCATTTAGGCCAAAGCTGTCATTCAACTATTGAGGAAAATAAGGGCTCAGAAGATAAGTATTTTGTCTGAGGTCATACAGTGGGTTTGCCTTAGTTCAAAAGATTATTTTCTTATGCCAGAGTTCAATGTGTTCCAAGATCACACATATCTCTGCTAGAGAAGTTACTAGAAATTACTTCTTATTATATAGGTAGCCATTGGAGTAAATAACTACTTGTAATAAAAGGAATGCTGGAATTAAAGTAGCTAATCATAACAGTAGCACAAACACAAAAAATAACAGGGCTTTTTTTTGTCTAGGAACCCAACTTCTAATTTATGGAAAAGAAGAACAAATTCAAAATACTTAATATACTTCTATTTGCCAACATTAGATTGAAAATCTAAAAGCTTAGAAATACAAGAGTAAAGTCATAACATTTTTTTAAAGAGGTTGATGAGACACCATTGTGTTAGATGTATCTTAACTGCAAGTTTTCTCTGTTGGATGGTGAAGAAGTGGTGTTTTAGGTTGTCTTTGCAATGTCAGCTTTCCATCTTGGAATTTTGGTGCTGGAACAGGTCACGAAGGTCAGTGAACACCATGGTCATCAATCGTTGAAGGCAGGCTGGCTTTGTGTAGGTTCAGTTTATTGGTACAGGTATTGAGGTCCAAGTGAGGTGGTCCTGGAGAAATATCTGAGCATAAGGACTGTTGGATGGATCTTTAAACTTCTGACAATGGGCCAAGCTGGAGACTCCTCCTACTAATGTACTTTTGTTTCACAGATTAGACAAGCAAAAGCACCAGAGAGGTTGCAAGCCCAGGCCATAGTTTCTTATGTGTGTATTTACTGGACAGCACATATAGTGTGAAAGAGGGATGTTGTGTAGCACGTCTGGAGAAATAGACTCAGGCACAGACTACAAACACTTTCATGCTCTCTTGGTTGAGTATGCACACTCACATGACTTTTCATTCTTTACTTAATGCGTGCCAAGAACAATACCACCAGCCATGAGCTTTCTAGTATGGTCCTCTCATATGCCATAGAATCTCATCTTAAGGACACTAAGTTTCATTTAACCCCAGTGCCAAAGAGAGAGGAGAAAAGGAGAGCATAATTAAAACCATGCCATTGATTTCCCCTTGCCAATGCATGCCCTGAGCTTTGGTCCCAGAATGCACTGCTCTGGCTTGTTCTCTGCCCCTGTAGGCCAACCTTTGCTTATCTACTGCGCCTTGTAGATATCTACGCCAGCAGGCTTCCTACCAAATTTTCAGGAGGTTCACTGGCAGAAGGGAAAGGTCAGGGTGTCATTTCTCATTCTGTGCTTTTACTGTCCTTGCTGTAGCCTTAACTCTCCTGATGTCATCCCCCAAAGCAACCTGCATGGGGCACTTGATTTCCTTCACTTGTCCTCAAGCTCTGGACAGGGTAGCCATTTCTGTGTCTGATTTCTAGGCCTTACCAATGCCCTTTGGTCTCTTAACTCAGCTTTCACAACTGTGTGTCCTTTGGACATCTAGATTAATACAAGACCCAGAATATAGTTGTTTCTCTCTTTTAGTCATCCCAAAATCTCAAGTTCTCTCAGAGTGCCAACATCTCCTTAACCCCAACATGATTCATTTTTAAGAACATAGTGATGTGAATGGCTGAGGAGGCGTCTCTTGTGTTTTCCACACAAGCTGGAGTACCTACCTGAGTTGGAACCCTCAGGCTCCATGTAAGAGCCTGAAGCTATGGCGGCCTTCTGTAACCCCAGTGTGTCTGTGAGGAGATCATAGGTGGAGAAAGGAGCATTCCCCAGAAGCTCTAGGGCCAGCTAGCTTGGTGAGCAGAGCAGTGAACAAGAGACCCTGCCTCAAAACAAGCGGGTAGGCAAGGACCAACACCCAACGTTGTCCTCTGACTGCTACCTGCATGCTGTGGCACATACATGAACACATGCATACACATAAACAGTGATGTGAAGTTTACTTTATATAATAACTTAATTTGAATTGATTATTACTGCATGTTTTATATTTTTTGCACATACATAAATGCATACACTTTTTATACAAAACTACATACAATATATTTGCAAGCCATTTAAGGCACTTTCTAAGATTACTGGCTGGACAATCTTTCCTCATGAGAAAGTGACTTTGGACCCTCTTCACAGCTAAGTACAACCTGATTGTATCACAGAACAGTTTAAAGCTGGAAGGGAGACTACTGGGCACAAAGACTAGAGTAGAAAGAACTCTGTTCATCTAATTTCTATAATGTGCCATCTGTTTTGGCTCAGAAGATGGAATCTTTTCTCCTCATGATACTTTAAGATGGTCTGGGAAAGAGTAAATTGATACGATTGCTTTCCAGAACAATTTGACAATAATTGCCAGTCCTAACCGAACATGCTCTTGCTATTCCTCACAGCACTCCATGGAAGCACAGTGCTCAGCCTAAACACCATGCAGGGGGCATTCTTAAAGTGTGTAATAGGCCCATATGGACAGTGGGCTACTCCACAGCCAGAAGAAGAGTGAGGAATATCCCTGTGCTTGAGTGATGTTATGGTGAGAAAAATCAAGATGGAGCTGAGGAGATAGCTCAGTCTATAAAGTGCTTGCCTTACAAGCATGAGGACCTGAGTCTGAGCCCCAGATCCCATAGTAAAAATGGAACACTTAGTGACATGTAATTGTTACCCAGAGCTGGGGAAGGCAGAGACAGGAGGATCCCTGCAGGTAGCTGAATAGCCAGTCCAGCCTAATTTATGAGTATCAGGTCACTAGGAAACCCTGTCTCATAAAAAGGCAGGAGACACCTGAAAATGAACACATGAGATTATTCTCTGGTCTCCTTGCTCAGTCATCTGAACACACACACACACACACATGTCAAGATTCACAATAACATATGTCATATGACTTCATACAGACATAAACGTATGCATGTGTTTATATATTGTATCCACATACATTCTTCATCTTGTTGTTTTTAAAATCATATGCATGAATTATTTATAGAATGAAAACAACCTAAAATTCTCCAGTACAGTGGTGGAAAGTTAAAAGCACTTGGTAAACACCAACAGGAAATTAACTAATCACCACTTTCTTTAACTAGCTTATGGCTGGATGAATGTCTTTTTGTCACTGGGTGGTGATTGGACTTGGACATTATTTACAGAGAAATGAGTGCCCGTGCCCAAGCACCATCACTCAGAGGAGGATGCATGAGCCAGTTTCCATAGGCAATATGAAGCTTTTCATCATCCAAGAAGTCAGCATCGCAAAATGAGGATGGATGAGTGTGAGAAGCCAGGATACAGGGAGTAGAGGATGCAATTCCAAAGGCCAAACCAGCCAGAGGACTTACGGGAGATGAAGGAGTTCTGTCAAACATGTAGTCAACAGACGTCAGAAAGATGCAGGAAAGATGAGGCTGTGGTCATAAATTCATCTGTCTCCAGGTGCAGGCTGGTGATTTGACCTGGTCTCTGTGACTTGTAGCCACCAAGAATTATCATACTAAGGATCTGCAAGTGCGGCTGGGAGATTGCCTTAAAGCCCACCTTTTCTCTCCCAGGGACTCTGGCTTGTCTTCACATTTGAGTTTGTTCTCAAAGAATTATACAATTCCAGAATGTTATACATGAATCATCATGTTCCTGGGAATCCCCATATGCAAAAGATGAAATGCTTGACTAACGGTTTTACTCAGTGTTCTCAACCCGGGGTGCTTGTCGGGCTGGAGGGCAGAGTCTAGGATGCCGCTAGCCACCTCAAGGACACAGTATGGACGCCACAGCAGAGGCTTATCTAACGCAGGTGCCAGAATCCTGATTTAGGCCAAATGCTTCAATTCAGGAACATAGAAAGCAGCATGTTGTGTTCTAGGGATTGAAGCCAGATCCTCAGGCTTGCAGGGCAAGAATGTTACCCACTGAGCTTTCTCCAAAGCCCTCCAAACCCTCCTATTTCTTTGTTTCTAATACTAGCCCAACTCATTTTGCCCAGTCAATAGGATTGATTTATTTCCCCTAGGTCTCCAGGCACCTTGTTCTGATTAGGTCTCTATAAGAAATATATTCTAAGAGAAAATGAATGCAGCTAGTTTATTTTAAAGGAAATAGTAGGATTGCACTGTGTGGGAGAGAGGAAATGAGTCAGTAATGTGCAGGAAGCTGGTAGGTGAGCTGTGTTTACAGTGGGTGGTGGGCCAGGCTCTCTGAGTAACTATATCCTTTCTACTTAAGGTGTGCCCTAGAGGCAGCTGCTTTGGGTTTTTGTAGGAATTCATAAAGTGAGAATCTCATGACCTATCCCAGACCCACTGAGTCAGAGTTTTCATTTTAAAGGATTTGGGGGGATTCCTATGCCCTAGTTTAGTGTATAAGAAACACAGTTCTAGCAGACAGTTGGCATTTTGCCAATTCCTTAGCTGACTGGGCATGTCTTGCTTCTGGGTCGATTGAAGATTGCTTAGCAGATCCATGGCCTGAAAACAAAGGCATGGAGGAAGAGGCCTGTGGGTGCCTGCAGTCGACTGCCTACAGATGTAAGGAGGCTTGCATATGGTACCTACCCGTAGCATCTCCTTCTCTTTTGTTCTGTCAGGTGGGATCCACCCCAAGCCCCCTTCCATCCAGGATTCACGTGGGAAGTCCTCACTTTCTCCAAGACTTTCCTCACATCTTTCTGTCTCTTTAAGGCTTGTATACCAACCCAGCGTTACCAGTTCCCATGACCTCGCTCTCCTTTTCCCTCTATTTGTATCTAGCCTTTCAATTTTTGCCTAATCTGGTTACTTAATGTGCTGCTTGCCTACCACACAGGTACATTATCTTGCCAAAGCAGGGAAGCTTGTGATGCTTACCAAGAGGTACCATTACAATATTTTCTATATCACTGAAGCTCTCATATATATGCCACTTTTTACTTTATGCCAAATATTTCTTTGTCTTTACAAGTTATACTTAATGTAGCTATCCTCATAACATTTGTAATTTAGGTTATTTTGTGTTTTCTTTTAATGATTACAAGAGGTACTGTCATGATCTCTGTGCATGTGTTTTTAATTATCATTTATAATATAATTTCTAGATGCTAAAATATTGAAACAGGCTAAATTTACTTTCAAGACTTTAAAAAATATTTTATTTATTTATGTATTTATTTAAGAGAGAGAGGGAGAGAGGCAAATAAAGAGAAAATGGGTGTGTCAGGGATTCTAGCTGCTGCAAACAAAATCCAGACAAACGTGCCACATTGTGCATCTTTACATAGGTACTTGGGAATCAAACTCTGGTCTTTAGGCTTCACAGGCAGGCACTTAACCACTGAGCCATCTCTACAGCCCAAGGTTTTATAAATATACATATTATGATTTCTTGAGAGAGGAAGCAGATGTGTGCAAACCTATTGCTGCTACAAGTGAGGTCCAGAAACGTGCATCGTTTTGTGAGTCTAGATTTTGTGGGTACAGGGCAATCAGACCCTGGGCCGGAAGGCTTTGTAAGCAAGTCCTTTAATTGCTGATCCATCCCCCAGACCTGTCAAAACTCTTGATGGATATATATGAAATGTCTTTTACAAATTTTGTCCCTATTTAACTTTGATCAGTCTTAAATGAATATGCCTGCAACGTAATACCTATTTCCTCAACCTGAGCCAATGTAGCTTACAGTAGTTAAGAGAATGACTCAATCATAGCTTTCTGCTTATGATTTTAGACAAGGTCCTCAGCTTATTTGAACCTAACTTTTTTCCATTTTTAAATGAAATGACAATTATGCTGCTAACCCACAGGATTATTGTGAGGATGAGATTAATCTGTATGAAATTATGTACTGTACATGGAACACTTACATGAATGAATTATACATAATGAACAATATCACTTTTTAGCTATTATGATATCAAGACCTTTGAAAATGCACAAGTGAATAAATGATATTATAATTTTACTTTATTTGCATTGTGAAGTGTGACTTACAGTTGAAAAACTTCTTTTTGTTTTTGACCTTTACATTTTCTCCTGAGAATTTTATAATCTACTTGTGTTTTCTCATAGACCAATATACTATAGATATTAAGCTAGTATATTTGGGACAAACATTTTCCCAACTTATTTCTTATTATTTGTTTCTCTTTAAACTATATACATATATATAATATTTATGTTTTATTTGTTATACATTATATTTTCCATATAATGTCTTCATTTTAAATTTGGATTTTTCTTTTTTAATATCTTACTTGTTTATTTGCAATGAGAAAGGGAGAGAGGTAGAGAATGAGTGAATGGGCATGTCAGGAACTCTTTTCACCAGCAAAGAAATTCTAGGTGCATGTACCACTTTGTGCATCTGGCTTTATGTGGGTACTAGGGAATCCAACCTGGGCTCTCAGTGTATTTAACTACTAAGCAATCTCCCCATCCCTACATTTTCTTTATTCATATAATCGGAAATATGCTTACCCATATTTTAGAGTTTTTAAATGTTACTGGTTTATTTTTGCTGCTTTTGTCTCCATAAATTGAAGAACAGACTTCTAACTCACCTTATATTTCCAAATAATCTATAATTTCTGAAGGAAGTTTGAGTAAAAACATAGAGGAAATAGGATCAAGTTTCATAATTCAGCACCAGAAGCTTTAAGGCATGAACCTTACAGGACTGCTCTTCTCAAGGTGTTCATAAGCATGCCCTCAGTGGTGAGCAGAAAACTCCTCCACACGTTTCCTTTGGCGAAGAAGGGACTCTAGCCCTGTTGTAGTTGAGATGGTGGCACCAACATAGTTTTTTCTGAAGGGTGAGTTCAAGTAGGCAATCTAAAATAAGCCTTCTGAAGCATACTTGCACATCTGACTGCACATGAATTACCCAAGGTTACCTGCGGAGGGTTCTTGTCATAAGGCACACTTGAAGGTAGTGGGACTTTTCTACCCCTTATCCACACTGAAATGTGTCTCTCAGATACCATTGCCACTGGTGAGGACTGACTGCTAAATCTTATGGACATGGTAATGTTGAACAGTCTGGCCTTACACATGTCGTTGTAACATGGTGCTCATGGTGTTTCTTGGGATTCTACATTTGTGCATGATCTGATAACAGAAGACTCCAGTTAGTGATGTATTCTGTCCCGGATCTGATAGCTAAAGACTGTACTCAGTTGGACCCTGTGCCTGGGCTGATACCTGAGGACTGTAGTCAGAGATACAGTCTGTGTCTGAAGCTGATACATGAGAAATTTTGTCTGCAAGCATGTCTATACTAAATGCAAATTCAGAATTCAATTTTTTTCTTTTAGTCAATATGCACTTGTAGCTGGGCGTGGTGGCGCATGCCTTTAATCCCAGCACTTGGGAAGCAGAGGTAGGATTATTGCCATGAGTTCGAGGCCACCCAGAGACTCCATAGTGAATTCCAGGTCAGCCTGGGCTACAGTAACTCCCTATCTTGAAAAACCAAAAAAAAAAAAAAAAATGCACTTGTGGAATTCTGAGCATATTTCTTTGAGTTGTTTCAAAGGATTAATTATCCAAGATATTGAAAGGATTCCCAGGCTACTGGATGGAGTCACTTCCACTTAGGGAAGTCTTCTCCCCTTACTTGGTCCTTTCTGGAGATGCCTCCACACCCCACGATGTATGTATGCACATCTGCTAGCTCCTTCCAATCAAGGTGAAAACTATCATGCTTAACCACATGTGGATATGGAATGTTCTGAAAATGCATATACTTTACATGTATTTTCTGAGATGATATAGTAGAATTGGTCAATAACAAGGTGATCATAACAGAGGTGATTCTATTCATGAAAACTCTTGCAAATAAAATGTGTTTTCCTTCTAGCATTCCCATTCATTACTGACACCGTTGAATTTTATAGGAACTAATAATAGAGGAGAAAAAAAAATACCCAAGAGCTCAGACAAAGAGCTATGAATTTTTCCTCACATTCTCCTGGCTTCTATTGGTGGGATTTCTCTGACCCTAGCAGGATGCATGGCCCCTTTGAGGATAACGGCCCTTTTTTAATACCTAGAGGATGTTGGTGGATCAATTCTACTGCCCTAACTTGGAACAACTTAAGTTGTGGTCAACACCATTTTCCAGAAGTGAGTCCCTAGGTCCCCCAAGACTGGCTTCCTTTTGTTTTCTCTTCCTTACTTCCATATACCTCACCAATGTTCTCTTAAATAAATTGACAGGGGTTACATGATTTGTCAGGCTCTAATCCAGGAAATCCAGTCTGTTACACTTACCAACCAGAGTGACCCCATAATGAGACATTTAGTACATTTTGTATATAAACACAAGAAATGTCTCATTGCTCTTGAAAGCTTTCCTACCTTTTCCTGTGGACCATGCACTGTGTATTTGTGTATTCTTCATTAGTTGGATTATTTTCCCAAATTTCCTTCCTACCAAAGTTCTCTCTATTTTAAACCAGGGCATAGCACAAAGACCATTTATTTAAAAGTCTTTAGCTCCCTGTATACAAGTTTTTTGGAATCGTACCTCACTTACTGGTAAAATAGTACAGCAAGACTTGTTTGTGAGGCATACTTAAGTAGAAGAGTGAAAAGGTAGGAACGTGGTGGAGAAGAGAAGGCATGGGCCCTTCAACATGGCTTTAAGGAAATCCAAAACACAGCAATCTCATGCTAAAGACTTTTTTCATGCACAATGTAAAGACACCTGATGAAAGTTCTAGAATTCATTAGAGTTGGAAAAGAGTGAAGAAGGGAGATAGGAAGGGAGGGAGAAAGAAAGGAAGTAAGGAATGAAGAGAGTGGTGGGTCACAGCTTTCTACAGTGTGGTGTCTTTCCTGTTGTCTGTGCTGACTCTTTACTACTGTCTGTAAACTCCCTCTACTCCATATTCTGCTTCCTTTTCACAAGTCTTGGTGTCCATGAAAAGAAAATGTGACTGTCACTACTAATATAATTATTTCCATGCTATTATGTTTCTGAGTTTATCTTCCTTCCTTTTAGAATATTCTTTCTTTTCCATGTTGAAGAGCAATTAAATATAAAGCAATGAATCCTAACAAGCTTCTCTCAAACCAGAAATACCAGAATCAAAAGAACCTTGTTAGTCATATGAATTTTCAACACTACCCATATGTACTGACTTAATAATTGGCACTGAACCGAACAATCTGTGTAAAACAAGCCTTTTAGGTAATTTTGATTCATTAAAAGCTTTGAAAATTACTTGTACAATGATTGGCAGAAACAGTTATTGGGAATGAGACAAGAAGGTCCTCTTGTAGGTTGGTTTAAATGTATCAGTTGCTTACCACAACTGCTTCTGCTGGTCTTGATTCAGGATCGTGTTGGCAAAAGAATAGAAGACATTATTCCTCTCAGAGAGATGCCTGGGAACTAGAACTGTGACACATGGATCAAGAGAAATGCTCGTGGGATGGGTTTTCTCCTTTCTGAATAGGAACAGATACCTTCCTATCCCAAAATATTTCCAACTCACCACCACCACCAACAACAAAATATTACCAACTGATATGGAAACACTCCTGGGAAGGTCAATAAGTATGTGATGAGATGTCTAGTTATAAACATAATGTGAATTAATTTACTAAACTTTCACCTAACCAGACTGAAACACCTAAAGATAATGTTTGGATTTAGCGGAAGGTGATTATGAGTAGAGTAGGAGGTGGGTGTGGTTTCTCAAAGAGTGTGTGATCTGAGCAAAGGAGTCATGGGAAAACATTTAGATAGCTACAGTCCTTGTGAGCTTGGGCAGGGCAGCAATGTCAAGGAGAGAACTGAAGGTATACCAAATCAGGTATCTGAGTATCCTTGTTTGCTGTTGCTGAATCTTGCACAGCCTACCTGGAACTCACTTTGTAGTCCAAGACTGGCTCCAACTCACAGCAGTTCTCCTACCTCTGCCTCTCAAGTGTTCAGATTAAAGGTGTGTGCCACCACATCCGGCTTCTGAGTATCCTTTAACAAACGCTTTCTTGGAGGCAGCAAATTGAAGGATCCTGCTTTTTAACCCAGTCTGCAAACCTATGTCTTTTGGTTGGGGCATTGAGGCTATTGATATTAAGAGATATTATTGAAGTGTGTATTTATTTTTGCCATTTTTTGTAGTTCTTCCGGTTTTACCTTTGCTCTCTTGTATTAACCAGTATTTGAGTATTGTTTGTTTTTTCCAGATTCCTTATATATGTGCTTTTCTTTCTCTTCAGCATGGAGGATTCTTTCAAGTATTTTCTGTAGAGTTGGTTTTGTCTTCAAATATTCCTTTGTCCTGCTTTTGTGTGGAATGTCCTTATTTCTCCATGTATTTGAATGGATAACTTTGCAGGATAAAGTAAACTTGGTTGACAGTTGTTATCTTTCAGAACTTAGAATACGTCACTCCAAGCCCTTCTGGCTTTTAAAGTTTGTGTTGAGTAATCTGCTGTAATCTTGATGGGCTTGCCTTTGTAGGTAACTTGATTTTTCTCTCTAACTGTGTTGGGTTTGCCTGCTATGAGAGTATTCCAGTAGGCTGAGTGGAACAAAATACAGGCAGATTCTCTAATTTAACTAAACAATGTGCACATTCAGTGAAAAACAATATAGAGTATTTATGCAAGAATAGGTATTATAAGAACCAGTTCCTCTAACAGTCACTGCCCCTTAGGGCGTGTGGTGCCCCACACCCTTTATCCTGTCAACAAGGAGGTTAAGATTTCTGGTCTGTTGAGGGTTCTAAGTTGGCTTGTGACCAAGTGAGACCTTTCCCTAATATACAACAGAAGAGGAAGCAAAGCACTATAAATCAAGAAGCAACAAATAACAAGCCCCAAATGAAGTTTAAGAATGGCAAATCTGACCATCCATCAGATTTAACATATAATTTATCCTGATATGGAAGGTGCAGTTAGCACTTCCAGTTCAGGCCTGTATACCAGGCTTATTTGGTGGGTACTGACCTGGTGCAATCCCAGTTATTTTGGAATTATTTTGGTCTCAGTTATCCTGTGCTCCTGCTGCCGCTGCGGGAGCTGCTTCTGCCTGCCTATGTGGGCTCTGGATACTCTGGATCTCTCCTACTTCTCTGCTGCCACTGGTGATTTCTTATACACCTCACTTTTTAGTAGAAGAGTACATTTTGCTGTTTTTTTTTTTGGTTTTTTTTTTGTTTGTTTGTTTCCCCTCTAGGCTGCTTTGGCATGGTTCCTACACTATTATATTAATCGGAAGTCCCAACACAAATCTTGATGAGCACAGTTAAATAAATACAACTAGACATAGTGTTCAATGCAGCGTCAGGGGACAGGATTAAATTGATAAAGTCCTATCTCTTTAGGTGTGCTTGCCAAAATATTAGGGGGCTGGATTTGCCAAGGCTGGTCACCACTCAGATGTTTGAAGAAAAGTCTTATATTTCATTCTCAAAACCGGAGAGGGCTAATCGTACTTGGGAAGTGAGATCTGTGATTAAATTCACTCTGCAAAATTCTCTAGCTGACTCATACGACTTTTGTCATAGAAAACAATGTTGACTGAAGATTCATTCACTACAGTTTCATGGCACTTTTGGAGTTACGAGTTAATATGTAGACTTCAAAATTGGATATGCAGTCTAAGCTGTTTTTCTCTGAGCTCCTCCTGCTGTATGCATCTCATGGTGCCAGCCAGGAGCTCCCCTTCCAACCTAGACTTAGGGGAATGTCCTCTGGGCTTTTCTGTCTACTGGAGGCCATAGGAGGGAGGCAGCTCCAGAGTCCATGCTCAGGCTCTGCCCAACCTCTGCTGCTCCAGACTTTGATTTCCCAGCTGTCTCCAGCTCCTATTCCATTTTCCATTCTGCTTTCTTTTATTGCCTCATCCTTTCTCTTTTCCTTGTCGCTCTTTCTGTTGCACCCAGTGAGAATGAACCACACTCAGTAACTGTAATTGAACCTGGGACTCTTTCTTGATGGCAGATCATGCTGGTAACCTCTTTAAAGAAACAATTCCCTAATCTCAGAGGTTCCTCTACAAAAAGGAAGATATTTATTGCTAGCTCAGAGACTACCTTCCAAGTTAAGGTGTGAGGACACTAGCATTTGGAGCTTTCATCTTGGGATTCTTACCTTCAAGCCAGTGGGACGAACTTCAGCATGTGACAGGAATTCTTGAAAACCTGGTCTTTTTTTCATCTAGTGTTAGTTCCATGGCTCCAGACTGATTGTGAGTCAGCGTCATGTGCTCTTGCTGGGGGCCAAGGGAGATAAAATCGCACGTGGGACCTTCTTGGCATGCTCTGCTATACTAATCATTAAATGATGAATTAACTTCAGGAAAGGCAGGATTAAAGTAATCGCAATATGAAACAAATGTGATCCCAAATGTTCAAGTGTTGTTAGTATTTAGAGTTGGGCCTGTAGCAGTTCCCTTCTCATTCTTGGGACAAAACACCAACCAGAAGTAGCTTATGGGGGAGGAAAGGGTGTATTTGAGGTGATAGCTTCAAGTTTCATCATGGTAGGACAAGCATAGAGCTGACAACATAGAGTGGTGTCTTGTCACATCATTTGCAGCATAAGTGAGCTGAACCCCCATTGTGCTGGACTAATAAACCTTAAGGTCTACCCTCAGTGACACACCTCCTCCAGCAAGGCCCCATGCCCCAAAGGCTCCACAGTCTTCCCAGCTTGCCACCAGTTGTGGAACAAGTATTCAAAACATGTGAACCTGTGGGGGACATTTCACTAAGACCACCACATGCCTTCAGGTGATAGTTAGGGTTAATGAGGTCGCAAAGGTGTTCCAATGATGCATTGGTGGCTTCATAAAATGACACAGATAGACCTCCTTTTCCATATGGCTCTGTCTCACCATGTGGCTCATGTGTCTTAAAGACTTGGCAGTCACCAGTGCCTTCATGCTACACTTTCTAACTCTAGACCTAGGAGAAGTAAATTTCTTTACTTTGTAAAATTACCCAGTCTTTGGCATTCTGTTGTAGCAACACAAAATATATCCAGACAAGTGATGTAGAGAAATCACAGGAAGCAGTTTGAATTTATTTTATTTTTTGAATTTATTTTTTTTTGAATGACTAATTGGCCACATCCACAAATGTTATGACATGTTAGCATGGACACTCATGTAAAATTTTAGAAAGCCAAGTTACCTCATCTCTTATTGCATCTCTAACTGTAGCATATCTCTAAACAATGCTTGAAAAATTATAATCAAACAGAAGTTCAAAAACCTCTTACCCTAATTACTAAACTCCACTCCAGAGAATTAAGTAAAGTATTCGAGGAATACTTTACTTAATGACATGGTCTGTGCCAATGGAAGGTTCTTGGGGATCATGTCACTGAGTCAGTTAGTAATTGCCGAGTAATCAGAGTTATATCTAGGGTACTCCCTGCCTCCTAGCATGTTAATACCTAATATATAACTGGTATTGAATGAAAGTTTCTCTTTTCCTCTCTTCCCATAAGTCATTTCTCTGTCTTTATGTCCTTAGTTAACATTTCAGGGTTTAGATTTTTAGGATTCCCCCTGTGTCATACTTGTTTTTGTTCTTGATTCAGAAGCCCATGTTCAAATTCAACCTCATCTGCTCACTTAACAGGTATAGAGAAAGATTTGGGCCCAGGATTTCATTCAGCCCTGGGTATTAGCCTCACAGAGGTCCTTGGAACAATGTCCATGAGAGGACATCAAAGCACCTATGTATGTTTGTAATACTTAGTGAAGTCACACGTTATACTTTTTGTTTGCATGTGGGGTGTGTACATGCATGTTTATATGTATGTAGGTATACATTCATGTGGAGGGTAGAGTTCAGTGTCACGTGTCTTCCTCTACCACTCTCCATGTTATTCTTTGAGACAGGCTCTGGAACTGAACCTAGAGCTCATCAATTCAGACATACTAGCTAGCTATAAAGCTCCAGGGATCCTGCTGTCTCCACCTCCCTAGTCCTGGGATTCCAGTCATTGCCCAGGTGCAGCCTTTATAGGTAGGTGATGGGGATCTGGGCTGAGATCCTCATGCTTGTGCAGAAAGCACTTCACCCATTGAGCATCTCCCCAGGCACATGTGTATTTTTAATAGCTAATTTCTAGGAAGATAATGGACAAACAGGCCATTATTGTCTTCTAGTGGAAATGAAGCCAGTGGGTTATGTGAGACCCTAACACTGAAGAACAGGGGGTAGAAGTCCTGTGTGAGCCCCAACACTGAGGAACATGAGGATGAAAGCCTTAGGCATGACATTGTCAAGGTACCCATAAGATCGGGTCCAGCCCAGTACTCCAGAATGCCAAGCTGTCTCCCAAGGAGACATCCAAATGCATTGACTAGATCTTCAGGGTCCATGCTGATAGCAGAAACAGAAACATGTACTTATTGGTTTTAAATGTAGGCAGGATATTTCTCCATGCCAATACATGATATTTTCACATTCACTCCATCTGCTGCTTGGCTTATTTTGATGGTCTTTTAGCTGATGCCCTTGGCTGATGCTGACATTTTCAAGGTAAACGAGTTTCTTAGATTATTAAGAAAGTGATTCTTCCCTTAACTCCTATTCTGTTCAACTGATGGCTGCCTGTTGTCTTAATTGTGGATAAGACTTCCTGAAAGTGATGTTGCTTCAAGTAATTTCATTTACCTCCAGGAAAGTTGGGTTGGCTCCAAGTGGACATTGTTGAGTATTTAAATCAATGCCACACATAAAGTGTCTTTTAGCCCTTTTCTTTATCTCTTAAAATAACAATTGTATGTATTGGGCTGCCTTCTAGGGCAGTATACTTTTGTCCTAAGCTTGGATTATGTGTTCTCATGTTTAATTGATGTCTTTATAAAACTGTTAAATATTTGACCTTCTTCAATTGATTAAAAATGCTCTTTCACCAGAGGATGATTCGCAGTTTCAAAACATCAATAAGTCATACCATGACAAATGAAAGCTTCCCATGTGATTCATTTGAACAATGCATAGGTCATAGCTGTAAGTGTTATAGTGTGTAAATAATTCAGAATGGGTAACCCCTTTGACATGTCTGTTCTTCTCATTGACAGTTGTTCCATCCCATGATGAAATATATGTATTATCTGTTGTTTTTTAATAAAAAATTCAACTGCTGCTGCTTACCCTTGTGGTTGTAATGTCACAGCTAGACTTACTCTTATTACCAGAGGCAGAACCCTACTAAATGTATAATTTTCTTTTCAAAAGTGACAAAGTATGAAATGCACAGAAGCGTGAGTGACTTCACAGATTAATACACATGTTCTAGACAGTATATATCAGGGATTTTCAGAACTGATATTTTTCTGTTTATACTTTTGATTGTACAGAAAGGGCAAATAACATGATTAGGGAATAGTTATTAAAGGTCATTTTACCCAAGACATAATGCCTGTTTCGGGCACTCACAAATGAAGTACAATGCATGTGTTTTGTCATCAATTTGACAAACCACATAAAAAACGACATCAGATATATCCTGTATCATCTCTTAAATAATTCCAGAAACACAATGGGGCGTTCAGTACTTATACATACAAATATGGGCTCTAGCAGGAAGTGGTGGCACAAACCTTTAATCCTAGCACTCAGGAGGCCAAAGCAGGAGGATCACTGTGAGTTAGAAGCCAGCTTGTGCTACAGAGTAAGTTTCCCAGTCATGTGAGAGCTTGCCTCAAACAACAAGCAAACAAACAAACAAAAAATGCAAATAATGTGCTGTTACACAGTATATTGCTCCCTATGTCCATAGAGATGGAACAAAGAGAAGTCAGGAGTCATCGTTAAGCTCTTGTCTGAGTTACATTTCTTCTAATATGGTGAATGCTGTCCCTGGAAGGACGGCCCTTCTGCTTGGGTCAGGAGCATCAGAGCAGCTCCCAGGTGAGCTTTGGGAAGCTGAAGAGGAGGAGGGCTGCCCGGATGCTGCTAATGCCTCTCTTGGTGCTGGGTTTGGTGACTAACCGCTCTGATATGCCAAAGTCCTGTTCTGTGATTCAGTCTGCATTGACATGCACCTGATGCTGTGAATGTCTGAAATTTATTGCAGTCTACAAAATATAATCTGGGGGGACTACATTCTTGACTAATCTGTGAGTCAAATACTAAAAAACCACACACAGTTCTATGCTTTGCCTAATTTGCCTCAAACATTTTGTATTGGAAGGTACAAACATTTCCACAAGCTTTGCTAGCATTTCCTATGAGAACATTTTCAGGGCTAGAGAGCTGACCTAATGATTAAGACATTTGTCTGCCAAGCCAAAGGACCCAGGTTTGATTCCCCAGGACCCACGTAAACCAGATGTACAGGGTAGTGCATGCATCTGCAGTTCATTTGCAGTGCACTCATTCTCTCTCTCTCTCTGTCTCTCTCTCCCTCTTTCCATCTCTCTCAAATAAATAAATAAATAAATAAATAAATAAATAAATAAATAAATAATAAAACACTTTTTAAAAAAGAATATTTTTATTCCTGACCACAGAAGCAAGGAAGAGAACCACGATAAGTTCACTTAATTCATAGATGAATGTCTTATTAACTTTTCCTTTACAAATGAAGTCTTTAATCCATTGGCAGTTATAAGAAGTTTAATGTCTTATTGCTCGAAATAAAGGAACTCCTACTCTGGCTTTAGTCTGCTGCATTCCAAAGGCCCTGTTGGGCAGTTTTCCCACAATGCCTCCCATTGGCAGTGGAGAATCCAAATATCTCAAACTTGAGATTTCTGATATGCCTCAGCTGCTTATAAACTGTGTAACCATCAGTAGAAATGTTTGCATTAAACCCTTTCTGTATTCTAGGCACTGGGCCATTTGTTTTGGAAATTCAGTGCTAATTCCCCACCTCAAGAACCTTCTAAATTTAGTTCGGGATAAAGCAAAGGAAGAAAGAGAAGATACCTGAAAAGGAAGGCAGCCCAAGACAAGAACTTACTACTTTGAATACACAAGTGCTATAGAGTTAAAAAGGGCCCTCTGTGCCACTCAGGTGAGGGTTGAAGACCACATAGCCCACATAGCTTATAGATCTATTTTTTATCCTGTTTATAATTTTAAATCAACTCACATACAAATCATATGTTTGCCCACCCCACCAAATACAACATCTAAGTCATGCATGTCCGTGTAATAAAAGAGAAGACTGGTGTTTCCCAGTGCTGTGCCTCTTTCTTCCCAGGGGCTGTAGTTGCCTGACATCTCCATTTGCATCAGCTACTTGGTCCTGTGAGTATAGACAGTCACAGTCCACAAATGAGATAAATGATCCAGAGAAACTAATTAGTAAGAGACTATGTTAGACCCAAAGTGTCCTATTAACTAGCTTTCTTTCACATACCAAACTGTCAGTCATATAGGCCACTTCATACTTCAGAAGGAAGCATGGAGCTATGATAGGTGTGTGTGGGGTTTTATAGGAAACGTCCCCATAGCCACGTGTGTTTGTGATTAAGCCTCATACTCAGTCTCCAGCTGGTCCGTTTTTGGAAGTAGAACCTTGCAGAAGAAGGTGTGTTGTTTGAGGGGCTCTGAGGTGACATAATCCAAGCTTCCCCTGCATGAATCAGCTTACTTTTCATTAAAAGAATACACATAGGCCCCAAAGCCACTTATTAGAGATGGCTCAGCCATTAAAGGCACTTGTTTACAAAGCCTGATGACCAATTTTATTGCCCACCATCCATGTAAAGTCAAATGCACAGAGTGGTGCACACATCTGGAGTTGGTTTGCAGTGGCTAGAGTCCTTGGTGTGTCCATTCTCATCTCTCATTTTCTCTCTATATCTCTTATCTCCTTGCAAGTAAATAATAATTTTTTTAATATCAAAAAAAAGGAATCAGCTTTCTTTTGCTATCAACTTCCAACTGCTGTGGCAAAATGTGATGCTCAGCCTCTGCTCTACTGTGCCATGATGAAATGTTCCCTTGAGACCATCAGCTGACATAAACCTCTTCCTCCCATAAGCTGCTTCTGGTCAGGTGTTTTGTCCCAGTGGTGAGAAGGTGACTGTAGCAGTGTATGCCTAGTTCATTACTCAACACCAATGGGACAGGACGTCTTTGGAAACTCAGACATTATTATACCTCAGAAAACTGATACTATTCATATATCAATCATTGAAGTACAAATACAGAAGCATTTGGGGTAGCAGTTGATAATGTAGTATTTCTACAATGAAATATGTGAATATTCCCTCAAATGGGAGAAATAAAGACTATGTGTAGGCAATAATTCAAGTAATATTTTGCTTTAAACTTGCATTCATTTTATTGACAAACTTTTAGAATATCAATATCTATAGACTGGAATACTATTGTATCAGAATGATGGATAACTGCAGATTTCATATCTGTAAATGTAGATAATCTTAAGTTTCTAGGAGCTGTTGGTAGAGTGCTTGCTTAGCATGCCCCAAGCCCTAGCGCCCATCCCTAGCAAACATAAACCAGATGTGGTGAGTGGCCTGCACCTGTGATTCCAGAGGGAGAGGCACAAGGCACAAGAGCTCAGTATCACCCTCAGCCACACAGTGAGTACAAGGCAAGCCAGTACTTTCTGTAAAGTCTACATCCCATGTAGACTTTTCACCTTGATATGTTCCTTTTGATCATGTTCTAAGTGCCTACATTTAAGCGCACAAAAATACAACAAAAGAAAAAATGGGAGGGGAGAAGGAGGGAGGGAAGAAGAAGGAATGATGGAGGAGAAAAGAAGGGAAAGATAAAGGAAAGCATGCCAACTCATTCAGCTCATCGTGAGTGACCTGCCCTGAACCAGGACTGCCCCAGGGACAGCTCTCTCTGGAGCACACACAGCCTGCCACGCCTGTAGGTAGAGACAGGAAGCTAGCAATATATTTTCACATTTGAAATGGATGAAAAATTATCCAAAGATAAACAGTAATTCACAGTATGTGAAAAATTACATAATTAACGTTTCAGCATCTAATATGGAGTTTGAGACACAGCCGTGCTCATTTGCATGTTGACTTTAGTTATGTTCAGTTGTTGGAGTGGCAGGGGTGAAGAGCTGTCACAGAACCCCTGTGTCCCACAGAGCCCAAGGTATAGATGCAGTGGGGTGCTCAGGGTTCAGGAAAGTCCTTGAACCCTAAACCCTAGGTTAGTGTCTAATTTTTAACTGAAAAAATTGAATTAAAAAAGTACTAAGAAGGATAGTTACTCAATTATTATATTTATTTAGGGGAGTACAGAGCCAAGAAAAGACACCCACATAGCTAGAGATCATATATGGGGGTTGGGCTGGGAAAACCATGGAAAGAAAAGAAAGTTCAAAGTTCTAAGAGCACCTGCCATGTGGGGAGCTGGAGGAGGCTCTCCCCTTGGCTGGCCTGGTTGGGCCTGGGCTGGGCCAGTCCCAGCCAAAGAAAACTCACCAACAGGTGGAAGTTCCCTAGAGGTCAGGCAACTCAGAGAGCATGCCTTCTCCTTGCAAAGCTATTTATAATCTTATGGTGGTGAACCTTGTCCTTCGGCTCAGGTGAACCAGAGGGACAGCTGATTATAAGGGCGAGGGGCTGTCTCAGGAAGAAGCTAGCCAAGTTCTAGGGGCTGAACTTGACCAACCACAATGTTTGAAACAAAGACCTCCCTCCCAGGAGGGGCCCAGTTTGCTTGTGGAAAATTCAGGTCTAGGTAAGAGATAAGAATTCTAGCAAGTACAGACCCTCCTGCCTTTTTTACTTTTAGGGGTCCAGTCACCCTAACTATCTACTCCCTCTCATAACCTTGTAGAAGCTTGCCCTGAATTATCATGGGTAAAGTCACATGCTGCTGTCAGTGTCTCTGTCTCTTGACTGTTTCTCTCCATTCTCCCAGTCCAGACCTGCCAAAGAAACCCACTACCCTCTACCTGAGCTCCTAAGATAACCTTGGATTTGTTTCTCCTCCCTGGAGGCATCCCTCCTTCTCTATTTCAGAATTGGATCCTCCCTTTTTTCCCTTATGGTTTCTTCTGTTCTTGGTATCTTTAACAGTTCCTGTTCCAGGAACCATCTCCATGATCCATGGCTGATGTGCTCTGAGGGAGAAGGGTGGCCAGGGTGTAGCTTTTTCTGGATGAAGTTTCTGTTGTTACTTCAAGCATGTCTGACATTCCAAAACCCATTCCAAAGCAAACTGCTTCACTGATTTGCAAATCTGTATGTCCACACTATGGGGTATCCCCCACATAAACCCCTTAGTTTACCTGTGCATGGGTATAACTGGTGATAATCCTAAGGCAACTCAAATTTTCCACCAGAGTTACTGGCCAAGTTCTGGTAACTGCTGTGCATATAATCCTGATTTAAGAGTTTGCCATGTTGCTATTACATGGGTCTTGATCTGCATAACAACACACAGCCTTTTCAGTTCTCTTTTCTTGCAAGACACCACATTTTCATTCACATCACAATGATTTTAATCAAAAGTTCAGCTTGAGGTAGGTGGAGGTATATTGAGAAAAGGACTGGAATTATCTAGGATTATTTCTTTTGGGTAATATTGACTTTGGAATCTTTCAGAATGATCTATATAAAAGGAATATTTCACTACTTGTGGGTATAGTTATATAATCAAGAAATGAATTTGCTAACTGCACCTTGGCCTTGGCAACAGATTACTCTGTAGATCCATGGCCTCTTTCTGCTATAATTCTTTGACAGCTTATCACCTGAAAGTGTTCTCATCAGTATAGTACAGACAGACAGACATGTGCTATAGGGTTCATTAGTGGCCTGAGCTTCGGTTCCCACATCTGTAAGATGCCACTCACAGAGTAGCAGCAGAGTTCAGGAAGAAAGTACATTATTTTACCTACCATCCCAGAGCTTTTGAACTCTCCATAAATGCGGATTGTTAGTACTGTTAAAAGTATTACACAGCTATTGTGAAAAGTGAGCTACATCATAACTTGCTGGCAAAAACACCTCATCCGTACTAGAGGTCCATTACATAAATATCAAGGGGCCTAGAGAGATGGCTTAGTGGTTAAGGCACTTGCCTGCAAAGCCAAAGAACCTCAAATTCCCCAGCACCCACGTAAGCCAGATGCACAAGGTGGCACATGCATCTGGAATTTGTTTGCAGTGGTTGGAGTCTGATACACGAATTGTCTCTCTCTCTCAAACAAATAAAAGATTTTTTTAAAAAATGTTTTAATAAAAAAATAAATCTTTGGCTGGAGAGATGGTTTAGCAGTTAAGCAAGTACTTGTGAAGCCAAAGAATACTGGTTCAAGGCTTGATTCCCCAAGATCCACTAGATGCACATAGAGGCACATGCATTTGGAGTTCATTTGCAGTGGTTGGGGGCTCTGACATGCCCATTTTCTCTCTCTCTGCCTCTTTCTCTCTCTGTCTGTTGCTCTAAAATAAAGAAAAATAAACTAAAAAAATAAATCCCCAAAAGTATTTCACTATACATTCATGTGTATACATATTTTTAAAATATTCCTATATAACTTCTCCCTCCAAATATAATAGTACCAGAAAACTTTCAAATAGTAGATTCTACTAAGAATACTAACAATTTATTTAATCTTAAAGTTCAAAAGATCTTATAGATGAGTTAGCTAGCTTGATTTTGTAGATGAGGTGCTACATAATTTGCACAGTTACTCTAATACAGAGCACAATCTTTAAGTTCTAGGACTTTTTCCTTCCACCCCTCAGTTAGAGTCTTACATCTAATTTAAGATCCATTTAAATACTCCCACCCACCCATTCTCATTTTTAAATACAGAAAACACTCAAGTAAATAATTGTGAATGCTTACAATTCTCTGGGAAACACATTTATCAAAAAGTTGAAGTAGGGTGGGTTGCTGATGAGGTAGACAAAGTTTCCACTTCCACATCCTGCATTGGCTTGGATGTAGGAAAACCAGGAGTTGGACTAGTTGACATTATATCCCTCCCTGCACCCACAAGACCAGACACTCACACACACACCTTCAATATCACTCCTGTGTTTTGTTAGTCTAGTTTCTGTGAAAACGGTCTATGCTGTATATAATCTGGTTAAAGGAGAAAGATATCTATAGAACTGAATAATTACCTTTTAAAATATTTTATTTTTATTTACTTATGAGAGAGAGAAAGACAGAGAGATAATGGATGTGTCAGAGCCTCTAGCCACTGCAAATGAACTCCAGATACATTTGCTACAACGTATATCTGGCTTATGAGGGTTCTGGGGAATTGAACCTGGGTCCTTAGGTTTCACAAGCAAGTGCCTTAACTACTAAGGCATCTCTCAGCTCACTATTTCTATTCTCTATAGGAGCTGAACTTTGAATGATTTAGATAAACAATCATCGATACTCACTTGGTATGGTGGTGCTTAACAGACTGTAGTGACAGACTTTTTTCTAATGCAGAATGTTTTATCCTCATTATTTGCATAAGGAAACAGTATCTTCAAGATGAGTAGTTTATGAATACCATGCAATTAAAAGGAATCTCAGGTCCTCATCTTTAGATGATATATCTTGTGTCCTGCAAACACCAGAAATCTTTCTCTTCCTATATCCTGGGTCTAAAACAGCCTTGGTAGAAAAAGGAAGAACTACCCATCAAAAATAGGCTATTTTTTATCTTAAAATCTTACTTAGAAATATATTAATATATATTTTAATATACATAGTCTTAATTATGTTTTTCTTATGGTGCATTTTAACATAATGACTTATTTATAGATTATATTTCTTAAGCAAGATTCTCGTTCCTAAAACATCTAATTCTGTATTTGGCACAGATAGTTGCTGCTTTATTGGTCCCACAATATCTAATTAAATTTAATAGCAATAATTATAGACCAACTTGCTAAGTAAGAAATTGCTACCTAAACAAATAAGCCTGTGATGTTCTTTGCCCACAACCTTTTTGTTGTGGTAGTTCCTGTTGCATACTTTCTACTATGCTTCTTATAATTAGTTTCACCCAATGAACCACAGTTTTAGGTTCCCTCAAAGTTCCTCTTTTGCAGCTTAATTAGATGGGTTTATGAATTTGCTTCATAATTCAGAGGTAGTGAGTAGGGTGATATTCATTTTTTTGTCTGTCCTAAGTCAACTTGACCTAAACTATTCATGTCTTCTTTACAACCCTCAGTTCGTGTTTTCCACCCACTTCTCTAATGCCAGCGGCTCTTGGAGAAGGGTTCTTCCTCAGCCCAGTGCATGAAGTGAACGTATTCATCCATGTCTCCGTCTAGCCATTGCCAGGTTTTAGGCTTATATGTTTGGATGGCTTATATCAACTCTCTGAGATCCTATGACAATTGAAGTAAATATACTTGTGCTGTGTCACCATTTTTGGACACACAGCTCCTACAACCCTTAGAATCTCAGCTGAGATCTTCTGTTCCTCAGTGGCATGTCATGCGATGGCTGATATCAAGCCATCATTATGTCATTTCTGGGCAGAGACTAGTCACAAAGAGACCTAGATTAATAGGTTGGAAATTTTAGCCCCAAACCCATATCCTGGGAGGGGAGAGGGCTGCTTATCAGTAGCCAATGCCACAAGTTCAATGAAGACTCCAGGTTTCGAGGAATACCTGGATAGAGGATCACTTGGGCATGCCTGGAGGGTGGCACACCTTGAGAAGGCATGGATGCCCTTGTGCCTTTCTCCTTTCTTAAACTCTTCACCGCATGCATGTCTTCCATAAAATTGCTAGGTGTCTCCTTTGTAGTCAACCAGCAAATATAAGTGCTTCTCTGTGAGCTGCTCTTAGGAATTTGTGGAATATGAGAAAAGGGTCATGGGAACCTTGATTGATAGTCTGTTGTTCAGAAGTTTCCAAGCCTAGCCTTGGGCTGACATCTAATGTGGGCAGCAGCTGAGTGGGACTGAGCGCTTAACCTGTGGGGTAGCCTTCACCTCAATCCATAAAATCAGAATTCTGTTCAATCTGAGGACCCCCAGGCATGGTGGAGAATCTGGGACAGAATCCATTGGTAGCTGATGGGAAAAGCCCTCCCTCCAGATATGTAATAGCATATTTTATGCTCACTGTGTTATGAGATTATTGTAGCAGTAACAGAGCTTTCTCCTCAGTGTGTTCACTGACCCCTGTGCTATAAAATAGTCATTCTAGTTCTAGCTAATCAAACTGGAAACAGCCCTTTGTCTCCTAAGGCAGAATGGGTTAGCCGTGGCAGTGTCACGTGGGAAATGATAGACATGGTAACTAACAGGCAGTGCAGGGCCCCACAGGCATTTGGCAAATTCTTAGAAAGTTATTTTGGAGTCACTAGTCAGTGGCTAAAGAGGGTGCACTGTCACCTGTAGACATCTGGCTGTGCTCAGGATAGCGCCTGTATAACTAACCGTTTTCTGACCCAAACCCTGGCAACATTGATGTTGAGAAAACTTGTTCTTCATCATTGAGTGAATGAGCAACAACTTGGATGAATCTCCCAAATGTCTTTTTTTGGGGGGAGACAAAAGGGTGGGAATCCATTTCCAAGGAATATGTAATGTAATAGATGGCTCCATTTATTTGACTTCAAAAACAGTGTAAATTATAAGGTTTGGGCAGCCAAGCTCACATCATAAAATGAAAAAGAAAAGGTAAGTGATGAACAGGGATGTCAAGACTGTAATTACTGCTGGGGGTGTAGTAGAGAGAAGCCTCCAGAGGAGGCACAGGTGGGTTTCAAGGGTGTTGGAAAAATTCTATTTTCTGACCTGTGAGGGTGTTACATGAATGTTCATGCTCTGATACATTTTGAGCTTTAAAAAGAATTGCAATGCTTTTTGGTGCACAATTAAAGGTGTTTCAACAAAGCAAACTAAGTCACTGAGTCCATTATTGGTGAGTACTGCAGATGTGTCAGGTCCCTTCTCCTCTGCATACTCCAAGATACTGAACAGAAACACACAGGGCAGACCATCTAAAAATATTTTTTGCAGGAGAGGACTAGTTCTAATGGTGTCTGAAGTTGTTTCCTGTTGACTTGAGAGTCACATAGCATGGCATCCAAACTTTTGTAGTCAAATAATGAAAGCAAGTCTTCTAGGCTTCTCATGATAAAAATGTCCTGCAAAGGACCTGGAGTGTAGGAGATGGGTTTGGATTTCATAGGAAGGTATGGAGGAAAAGCGTGAATCGCTTCTCAGTTTGCTTGTTTCAGATGAGAGTCCGAAAGGTCTAGATGGTATGGTGTAGAAAAAAAATTCTCAAATTTGTTGTAGTGTATTGACACCCTCTGATAGAAATCCTTACTTGTAGGTTTGAAATATTACTATTCACTCCATGTAGTCCTTGGGTGCTGCTAATTTTCTACCTGACTGCCTGTCAGTTGTTGGGAGTGCTATTTTCTTTTTCTCCTTGTGACATAAATTGAACTTGCTTGATTCAGACAACTGTCATTCACCTCCTATTATGTGTTTTCCAATTGTTCCCATTTCAAGATTTTCTTTTAAATAAATTCACTTCAGAAAGTGAAGCCAGATTCAAGTCTAATTGTCTATCTACTAACATTACAGTGTTAATTATGACCTCTGGTTATATATCAGTTTTCTCAATGTGGGCCATGCTTAGAGAAGGTAAGATACCAATTAATTATTTTATAAAATCAAACAAACATTGAGGGCTGGAGAGATTGCTTAGTGGTTAAGGTGCTTGCCTATGAAGCCTAAGGACCAAGGTTTGATTCCCCAGAACCCACATAAGCCAGATGCACAAGGAGGCGCATGCATCTGGAATTTGTTTGCAATGGCTAGAGTCCCTGGTACACACATTCTCTCTCTCTCCGTTTCTTTTTCCCTCTGTCTCATTAATAAAAATAAAATATTTAAAGACAAAAAATATTAAACTGTAAAGAGTCCTCTGCAATCATTAGCTCATAACTCTAGGTCGGCTGTTCATGTTAGATGGATCGGCTAGCCTAGGTCTGAACACTGCTGGGGGCTGTCAGGACAGCTCTGCAAGCTTCTGAACTCTGTGATAAATGTTCTTTCCTGAGAAGTGGAAATATGTAAATGTATATTTTCCTCTCATTCTCAGGCACTTGATCTTATCCATATTATGATATGATCATATTCATTTCCTTTCCAGCCATCAGTGTATGCTAATCATTGCCTCCATTGCCAAGGAAGCAACTGTGCAGGTTACAGGCTTAAATTAGTGTGATGTGATTTACCACTGCGGGGATCTGCTTCCCCGAGAGATGTCTTGAGAGCAGTTAGACTTTAGGCTTATCTTTAGACAGAGATTTGTCTGGGCCTCAGAGAGCTGTCACAGATGAGCTAAAAAGCTGAGTCACACAAAGCTTTCTATTTCCTGTTTTGCTAGCTCATTGTCTCTAGTGACCAGATCTTTCCTGTCTACCACAGCTCGCCTGTAATTGAAAGAATTATGAAATAATTTCCAACTATAACCAATTCTGGTTAATTTAGGTATTGGAAAGAAAAGATATGCTTAAGAAAAAAACTATTCAAAATATATACCTAAGTGAAAAGAATGTGACTTTATTATAATTACATCCAATATCCAAGCATTCATTTATGTTTTATAAAGACACTGTTAAAATGTAGATAGATGACACTTCTATAATGTAGGAATCTAAAGCATTACACACATGTCACAATTTTTTAGAGAACTTTAAGATGATTATTAAAATAGGCTCATGTAGCTGAATTGTACTTTCCAGACCTTTTCAAGATTCACGAGGCAAAAATGTAGATGTATCTACAAGTTTCCTTTTTCTTTATTCCTCATCCTGTCACTCAGCTTTTTCTGTTTCATAGACTTGTTTTCAAGATTCAGGCCTCATGGGTCACCTCATGAACATGCTGTCCTTAACCTTCACTTCCAATTTCCCACAATCCTATCCTGTACTGTCAGGCAAAGCTGGGAAGAAGTAAGCTGTTCCATGCTAACCCCGAAGGGCGAGGAGCATCATTTTTAAGCCGGCATTGGGAAAATGGTGATGGCAGGCAGGTAGATACTTTCAGGTGAATAGGAGATCATGATGTTCTACAGGAATTTAAAACACTTTCCCACCAGCATGCTGTTGTTTTCAGTATTGTATTGTTTGAATCAGGTCTCAGCTCTGAACAGGTCTGTCCATGCTCAGGTTGTTCCTTTCCACAGGCTACTTCCTTCCCCTAACTATGTTCTTACCCATTGACATAGAAGTTGGGATCCTAGGGTGAAATGACAGCCCTCAAGTGTGTCCTGTTATCTCTGGTTTTAAGCATACAGAGGTAGAGACAAAAACATGCATAGCTGCACAAGTCAATTTATAAGCAAAACAAGGAGATTTACACCCATTCTGGTGTTTCAGTAAGAAAGGGCATGCCAGAAGTACTTAAGAGGAAGGGTGATGAAATTCACACTTGTGAAAAAGGAAGGAAAGTCAGAATGCACCCCTATTTGGCCTAGAGGTAGGTAGTTAACCCCCTCATGGGCGGGGTGGGGTTAACTACCTACTTAGCTGACTCTTGTGAAGTTAAAGGCAAGGTACACATATGCCTGTGGTTGGCACAGGGCCCAGAGCAAAGAAAGCTCATTCTACAAACATCAGCTCATGATGGAAGATAGGGTCTACCCATCATTTCCTGTCCTAGCTCAATAAGGATGTAGTATTGGCCTTTCATAGACTTGCAGGTGTTTTTTGTTTGTTTGTTTGCTTGCTTGCTTGTTTTTTGCTTTGAATTGAGATAGAGAAATTCATCGTGCCCATGTTACCTTCTAGCACTCCTTAAATTCTGTCTTTTCCAAGGTTAGAAAAGTGTGTGTGTGTATGGGGAGGCAATTTGGGGGGAACTGTTGAACTGAGTAAAAATACTTATAGACTATCCACATTCCCTTTCATAAATTTTTCTTTTTTTAAATTTTTTATTAACATTTTCCATGATTATAAAATATATCCCATGGTAATTCCCTCCCTCCCCACCCCCACACTTTCCCATTTGAAATTCCATTCTCCATCATATTACCTCCCCATTACAATCATTGTAATTACATATATACAATATCAACCTATTAAGTATCCTCCTCCCTTCCTTTCTCTACCCTTTATGTCTCCTTTTTAACTTACTGGCCTCTGCTATTAAGTATTTTCATTCTCACGCAGAAGCCCAGTCATCTGTAGCTAGGCTCCACATATGAGAGAGAACATGTGGCGCTTGGCTTTCTGGGTCTGGGTTACTTCACTTAGTATAATACTTCCCTTTCATAAATTTTTCACTCATTTGATGAAAGCATTTCTGGTGTGGCTTCCTACAACCCCTTTTCTACTATCTAAACACTCTTCTTGGCTATGTGTGTAACCTTTGGGATTCAGAATGAGATGTTGGGCTGTGAATTTCTGCTGTCTGGTAGGAAAGCTTAAAGGCACACCTGTGAAGCGACTCCGAAATCCAACTCACTCTCAAAAGATACCCTGCAGGGGTACGAATACCTTATCTGATAATGGCGTTTGTTCCCATGTCCCCAAACTGACTGGTGCAGTGGGCTCAGGCCCGGCAGTAGGGCTTGGAAGCATGCTGCCCAGTCCACGTTCGGATATGTGACAGGAAGTGTGGATGGCGTCAGAGCTCTGACCCATATTACTGGGAAGGACTTTGGCCATGCACACGTAGCCAGAGGCAGACATGTGTTCCTTTGCTTATGTACTGGAGAACACAGACATTGGGTAAATTTCTTTTTTTAAGGACATTCATCACTGCAAATGTCAAGTATTTATTGTGCGCTCACTGGGGCAATCAGCTCTCTGAAAATGGAACTGTTCAATATTTCAAGGGGAGGGTGCATCTGTAGGGTCTTCTCCTGGGGACCTAGTATTCTATATTGAAGGATGTCCTTTTCAGGTACCATTTGAGAATAGACTTCGCCATTAGGATTCTGTCATTTCAGTAGAACTTTACTAAAAAACAGGGGGAGGTGGAGGATAAGGGGTGAGAAGTCCTGCCTACCCAATACCAAATGTCCTATTTAAAATAAGAGCCAGTGCTTTATAGTTCTTTGCCACAAGCTTGCTTCTAATGTGCATGAGTGTGCATATGGATGCCAGAGGACAATGTTGCCTATCAATTCACTATTTTTTAAAATTTTTTATTTGTTTATTTGAGAGATATATGGAAATAGGCAGATAGACAGAGAGAAAATGAGAGAATGAGCACACCACAGCCTCCAGCCACTATAAATGAACTCTAGACACATGTGCCTCTAGTGTATCTGGCTTCCATGGGTCCTAGGGAATTGAACCTGGCTCCTTTGGCTTTGCAGGCAAGAGCTTTAACCACTAAGCCATCTCTCTAGCCCAACTTTTTTTTTAAAAAAATTTATTAGCATTTTCCATGATTATAAAAAAAAAATCCCATGGTAATTTCCTCCCTCCCCACCCCACACACTTTCCCCTTTGAAATTCCATTCTCCATCATATCACCTCCCCATCACAATCATTGTACTTACATATATACAATATCAACCTATTAAGTACCCTCCTCCCTTCCTTTCTCTTCCCTTTATTGAGAGAAAGAGCCAGAGACAGAGAGAGAATTGGCTCAATAGGGCCTCAACCACTGTTTTCGAACTCCAGACACTTGCGCCACCTAGTGGGCATTGTGAACTTGTGCGTGCCTCACCTTGGGAACCAGAGTCAAACATTAGTCCTTAAGTTTCACAGAAAAACACCCTAACTGCAAAGTCATCTCTCCAGCCCCCATCCACCTTTTTTTGAGACAGGGTTTCTTGCTATCTAGTGAGCTTTAGGGACCCTCCTGCTTCCACTGTAAGTTCATGTCACAATATCCAGCTTTCTTTAAAAACATGGGTTCTGGGGCTGAAGCTCCTCACAAGGCAAGCACTTTTTCGACTGAGCCTCCTAGCTCCACAAGCATGCTTTTAAGAGTTTTGTGTATGATTTTCTAATCCTTATGGTAATCTTAAAAAATACTGACATTTGTTTACCAAAAATATGTCTAGAAAAGTTGACTGACCACTCATATTTAGAAAATGGAAAAGCAAGGATTCCAACCATATGTTCTGGCTCAAGTTCACATGGTTAGCCAATCATTTCATATGTATCCAACCACCCAGAAGTACGTACTGCACGCTGCCAGCTGTGCAGTGTTTGGACATATCAGAAGGCTCAGTCACCCATCCCCTTCTTTCATCCTGACAGTGCTCTTCTGTAGAGATGGGCTGTAACACAGCACTGATGGAGGGGCCAAAAAGCCCAACTTTTATGAAATTGCATGACGTTTAGGCAGGTGTGTCTGCTCTGGGAAGCAAGGACTTCACTCTGGCCTTCTGTGGTTAGGAAGATGATGGGGCTGGCCCATGTTGCTGAGGGCGCTACAGATGACATAACAACAAACACTAGGAAGAAATGGAGTCTATGGACGCAGGCAGGGAAAGGCCATTAAGTCACTTCCCTTTGGTTCTGTGTGAGCTAAAGTAACCCCCAGTGCCTGGGACACACCATCCATAGAGGCCAGCGGAGTTGGCCCCAGGAGAAACACACCCCCATACAGACCAGCAGGAGTGACATGAGTTACCCATTGCTTTTGTCCATAGGTCTCTCTGGCCCCACTGTCTCATGCCAGAGTGCTTCCCCATGCTAGCTAGTTTAATTCTGCTCTTACTTACCTAGCTTAAGATTTATGCTTATCCTCCCCTGTGCTTTGTTTCCCCAAGAGGCCCACACTTGATACATCCCTTGTGCTTTCCTTGCCTTGCACTGACTGGGGTGAGAACTTCCATTCATTTCTGTCCCTGGAAGTCTTTAATCCAACCTTTTGGACTCATCTTTGCCTTTGATGCTTTCAGGCTGATTTTAGGGTCTTTTCAAAGTTTCTAAACCTCCAGGTTAAATTCATAGCGGACCTAACTTTACATCTGTGAGTTGACAGATTCTGTGTTTGGAATCACAACCTTAACACCTGCTATTCTGTATTTTTAAATAATTTCAGATTTAGTTTCTCCTCTGTAAGATTTTTCCACATTTTAAACATAGATCCTTTGTAAATATTAATGTTTTATTTCTATAGATTTTGTAGTTTTATTGCTCTCATGAATGGAATTCTTTTTATTATCGTTCTGACTGTTATATTGAATCTATTAATTTGTAAATATTTGTTTTGCAATGTGCTCCTGAAACCAGTTATTAGTTCTCTGATGTTTTTCAGTTGTTTCATTTTTCAGAAAGCATTGCTTTGCTGAATTTTTGTTGCAAAGACTTAAAATTTTCCATTTGGCTTTGTTTCTGCTACTGGCATTTTCCTATTGAGGTCTATTCCTTTGTGAAAAGCCATCTTTGGTCACAATGTGTTTTTTGGGAACCAGGCATGCCTCTTCCCTTAGTAGTATTATGTAAGGAATGGGAAATGGTTACTCTAAGCTTTGATATCAACATTGGCTGGAAATGCATTCGTATTTATTGAAACTGGACTTAGTTTGGAGTGAATCTTCTTTCTAAGGAGCTGTGGAATGGATGACATCTTTGCAACTTTTTATCCCCACCATGCCATCCTTTAGGTCTTAGCTGTGCTCTGCCTATGTCACTGGCAAGATAAGATGTGTCATAACATTCTTAAGTGAGGCTATCTTGTTCAGATTGCAATCTAAAAGTAATTCAGGAAGGAAAGGGTGGAGTATGGAGTCAGGTATTTAGCATGATTTATGTTTAATTATGAACATCTATACTTGCAATATCTGAATTTTATTCCTGGGCTGGTAAAACCATAGAACACCTTCACACACTGATATTTAAAGCTCAAAGTTCATAACCGTGAGCATGACTAGGATGAGTAGCTGTGCTTTGTCCTTGTGTGGCGTGAGCTCAGTCTTCACAGATAAATTGAAGTCGGTGATGTAATCTAGCTTGCAACATATGTCTTGATTGGGCTCAAGAGAATGCCTGAACTTCTCCTTATCCATTCTCTTAAGGTATCTTCAAAATGTTTAGAAATGCACTGACTATAGCAGAATACATTGTGAAGACAGATATTCAAATAATCAATATATAATACAATCATAAGGAAAGTGTAAGTAGAAGAGGCGGAGCATGTGGTGGGCACACTGGGGCACAGCCTTGTATCACAATACCACGTGTGCATTAGCATGCATTTCCACATTACCTCATTGCAGTCCTCAACCAACTACAGTCTGTTTATGAAAGGATCCAAGGTTCTGTCATATAGACCGGGCTGTCTGCCCAGTCACAGTCTCCCTACTTCTACCAACCCATGTAAGATTACATGTAGGTAACCAGCACCCCCAGTCGTATTTAATATTTTACAGCAAGGAGAAGGACTTTGTTTCTCTGCTTAGAGAACAAGTATCTCGTCAGGAAAGAGGAAAGAAGAAGACACGTCACCCACCCTCTGGAGGCTATCTGAGTTGACGTCATATTTTAGCTGCTGTGAACAGTGCTACAGTTAACGTAGGTATCTTTTTGGTGTAATGATTTCATATATATTACACCAAATGTAATGTAGCTCTACATTTCAGGTTTCATTTGGTTTTTATTTGGTGTTTAGAATCTCCATACTGCTTTCCTTAATAGATGTACTAATTTACACTTCCACCAACAGATATGAGTACCCACTTCCCTTCATGCCAGCATTGTTATTTTGTGTCTTGTTGTCCAGAGCAAGTCTAAGTACAGTGTGATGTCTCCTGCTTTTGAGTTGCAATTCCCAGAGAGCTAGTGGTAATGGGGTGTTTGTTTGTTTGTTTCCATGTAGTTGTTGGTGACTTGTATGTTGCCTTTGAGAAGTGTCTACTTAATTCTTTTTCTATTTTAATTAGATTATTTGTTTCAGTGTGGTCTGGGATTTTGAGTTCCTTCTACATCTTAAATATCAACACTTGCTAGATGTATAATTTGCAAATATTTTCACCCATTCTTCAGTTTCTCTTAAGTATGTTCTCTACTGTGCAATGATCTTAGCTATAACCACAGCTGTCTATTGGTTAAACTAATGTTTTGAAGTGTTTCCTTTATAATTTCTTCTGGTGATTTCATAAATTTTGGTTTAACATTCAAGTCTATAATTCATATTGAATGTTTTAAACAGATGATGAGAGGAAGGGATCTAGTTTCACTCTTCTTGGATGTATATCCAAATTTTCCAACAGCATTTGGGAAACTGTTGTCTTTATTGTAGGTCTTTAGCATTGTTGTTAAACATCAGTATGATTTGGGATCAATTCCTGGGTTCTCTGCTGTGTTCCTTTGGTTTGTGTGTTTATTATGATAGTGACTTACTTTTTGGTTACTATATCTTTGCAATATGTTTTTAAGTCATGCCTTGCCTTTACCTTACTCACACACACATACAGACACACACACACACACACACACACACACACACACACACAGAGCTAAATCATTTGTGACTCCATGTGAATTTAAAATTTGATTTTCAATGTCTATGAAGAAAGCTATTGCTATCTCAAAGAAAATTCTATTTAATTTACAGATTGCTTTGGGTGGAATCATCTCTTTGATATTAATTCTTATGCATGAGGATAGATAGTTTAATGTATAATTGTTTTCATCTGCATTTTATAATTTGCACTGTAGAGTTATTTTAATACATTGGTTCTATCTATTTCTAAACATTCCATTTTCTATCGCAATTATAAGTGGCATGGGCCTTTTTAGTTTATTTTTTAGTTAGTTCATTATTAGTGTACAACACATTACTGATTGACATTTCATCCTGTAGTTTTGTTGAATTCATTGATCAACTCTAATATGTTTTTCTGTATTTCATGGTATATTGTACTTAGCTGGACTGAGGAGTACCTAGGAAAGACACATCTGGACATGGTGGGAAGGCAGCTTCCAGAAAGGATCACCTGGGAGAGCAAACCTTCCCTCCTGCGGGCAAGACTGTATGGGTAGGAGAGACAAGGGTCAAGGGAAAACAGCATCACACGTCTGCCTTGGTTTCCTTTCCGAGTGCACATGCCTTTCGCTGTGGCTGTACTCGCCCACCTCACACACACATCAGGGACATGCTCCTCCTTCTGTCCAACAGGGACTCAACTCCCAGCAACCCTTCGTAGGGCTTTCCTGGCCTTCTGTGGTGGGATGGGACAGTTCAGGCACCCAGCATCTTAGACTGTGCAGCTACCAGGACCTAATGTTTCTGGTATATAGGCAGCCATTGTTGGACTGTCCCGCCCTTGTCATATAAGCTAACCTAATAAATCCCTTTATTTTGATACATTGTTGAATATGATTTTCTGGTATTTTATTGAGAACCTTTGTATCTTTGTTTCCCACAGATGTGCGTTTGCAGTTTTTCTTGTCATTGTTATGTGTGTGTCAGGTTTGGTATCTTGATAATACTGCAGTCCAAGTGTCAGTAGCCCCTTCACCTGGGTGTTTGAAGGTATGGTGAAGACCTCCTGAAGAGGATTCTGGTTTCTTGGTGATTTGTCCTCAGCCTGTTTGGAAGAGTGCCTGCTGAGAGCACTGAGCTGGAACCAAAGTTGCAGTTATCCTGTTTTCACATTCTGTTGCGGCATTAGTTATTATTTATTTGACAAATATTTATTGGGCACTATTAGTTACATGACATTCAGAAGGCTTAGTTAGGGTTTTATAAGGAGTTTCTAAAAGCTCATGCATAAACATGATACAAAGTATAAAATTTAAATACTAAGAGACAAGTATAGTTCTGTAGAGCTTTGGAGAAGAAATTTACTTTAGGCTGAAGAGTTAAGCAAAGGAAAGGACTTTGAGTTTTAAATATGTACTTGGATGTGGAGCAGAGAAATTGGTTTAAACAGAGGCACAGAGGGTTGAATTATCAACAAAGGCACAAAGAATAGGAACCCTTGATTGGAAAAGAGGGTCCTAGAAAAATATACCAAAGTTTTGCATGCTGAGTTGGACCTTAGACTTCACTTAGAAATGAAAAAGATTTAGTCTGATGGTTTATGGAATGATTCTTTTTAGGTATGCCTTTTAGGCTGGGACCAGTGTGGAAAGGATTGAGTTATTATTTTAGCTTGAAAGTTAAAATCTGGCTGGAGCAGAGAACTTGAACATGCAGGTAGGAAATTGGATTGTGCTAGGTCCTGAATTTTTAAATGCTTATTGTTTTTCTATTTGTGATATATATGTGTATATGTTATACATATATACATATATACATATATACATATACATATACATATACATATACATATACATATACATATACATATACATATACATATATATATATATATATATATATATATATATATATATATATATATATATTTGTGATGGACCAAAAGTTGTGACATCAAATGTATCCAGTGGGATTTTAAGAAGAGAAAATCCTGGAATTAAGTATTTTGGAGACAAATTATTTTTCTGCTTCTCTTTAAGGCAAAACTCATTTGCTTAGAATTATTGTTTTAATTCTTCAGTATGGTGTTCATTCAGCTGTCAATGCCACTCAGATGCCAGAGTTGTCTTATGACATTGATTATACTGTCCTTTTCTTACCTAAACACAGCTGAGAATCAACACTAACTTCCCTAGCATTGTTGGAAGTGTCTGCTTGGCCTGTGTACATACAAGGTCTTGACTCTGTGGCCGCTCTGACCTCTCCTTGGGCAGATCCTCCTCTCGTTCACCATGCTCCAGTCTCCACCCAGAGGCAGGCACTGAAGCATGAAGAGATTGCCCTGTGTACATACAAAATATGTGATATAATAATGCATTTTAATATTCAGAACAATACGACAAACCAATTACTATGTTTATTTTGGTTTAGGGAGAAGATACTGAAATTAAAATGGGAAATTATTTTACCTATAATATTTGACTCCAATTTTCTACAAGAAAATATATATGAATGTATTAGACTTGTTTATTTTTTTTATTTGAGAAAGAGATAGAGAGAGGGAGAAAGAGAGACAGAGAGAGAATGGGTGTACAAGGGCCTTCAGCCACTGCAAATGGACTCCAGCTGCATGTACCACCTTGTGCATCTGGCTTACGTGGGTCCTGGGAATTGAACCTGGGTCCTTTGACTTTGCAGGCAAGAACCTTAACCGCTAAGCCATCTCTTCAGCCCTAAAGCCCTTGTAAAAAGGCTCAGAATTTCCCTTCTCCAAGTAGCCCCAAATCAACTTAATGTGATCATTCAACTTATGTTCACAGAAGTATTGCTTCAACTTACATTTCATTTTTTGTTGTGTGTGTGTGTGTGTGTGCGCGCAGGTTTTTGTGTAAGGGTTGCTTGTACATGTAGTGGCTAAAGGACAGTCTGGGCTATCGTTCCTCACTTTCGTGAGACAAGGACTTTCACTGACCTGGAAATCTAAGCAGGCTAGAGTAGCTAGCTGGTCAGCATCCCAGGAATCCTCTTACTCTGCCTCTACTGGGCTTGGTTATAATTGTGTACCACCACACTTGACTTGGTCATGTGGATTTTGAGGGTGGAAATTAGGTCCTCATGCTTGAGAAGCAAGCACTTTACCAACTGAGCTATCTCCCCTTCTCCCCAGACTACAGCAGTTCTATTTTCATGCTGTATTATTCAAGTATTTTGATGCCACTTGACAAATGCCTTTTCCACCTATCATTAAGCCAAAGGGGAACTCCATCAAGGAAAACTGGAGCCTGCATCTGATTCTACACCTCAGTTTAATGTGATGACTGGCTGCTCTCTTCTTGTCACCTCCAGTCCTTAGTCACCTGACATTTCTTCTGCTCACTGGCCGCTCAGAGTAGCCTCTGACTCCTTTCTGCATCCAAATTGTAAATGTTGGTGCACTTTAAGACTTTCACCTGGGCTCCTTTCCCATCTTCACTTTTGTTCTCTCCCTGTCTGATTTTATCCAGTGTTGTTTCTCTTCATTATTTTTATGCTTATAACTTAGTTTATGTCTTTAGCCCAGGTTACACTCATAGTGATTCCCATGTGTGCAGTTTCCTGTGAGGTGGAAACTTTATAGAACTCTCGTGTTTAACATTAGTTTCTTAAGAAAGAATGGGTCCTCAAAATTTACAAATACATTAGCTACGCAGTTAATGGCATTTCCAAACATTTTACTTCTCATTTCCTCCACCACCATACCCTGACCATCTCTTGAGGGTGCTAGATGAATTCTTAAATCTTCTTTTATCTTCCCTCTTGCCCATCCCTCTTCTTATTCCCTAGTCTACATTCCACACAGTATGGATAATACATTTGAAAATACATTTATTGATGTATTTTAAATGTAATCCATAGTAAAGTATATTCATTATACTTGTACAGCCAAATGACCAGTGTACAGATCAATATCTGTTCTTAAGTACATTTTAGTTTTATGTTTTTAACATTAGAATTTCATTTGATTTGTTTAATGTGCTATGGTGGAAATCACCCCATATTTCTTCTAACATATACATATATACATACCATGGTCATTTAAAAAGTCTTTCTTTAAATCCCTGAGACCTAGACATCTAGTTAATCTGTTCTTGTCCTTTTCTTTATGACTGACAGCAGAGGTAGTGAATAAAACCCAAGTTTCTTGATTTACAGGCTGTGCTGTTTTTACTGTTTCTGTTACTACTGCCTTTCTCCCTCTTTCTTTTATAGCCAGGTTAAGTTGTATTAGAATAAAGATTTACCCTTTCAGAGTAACAGTCCTCACTCCTTTCTGAACCCATTATTTGTGTCTATAATTTATAAATATTTTATTAAAGTATGATAGATTTTGTGCATAAAGAGTTATTAGTAATTTCAATATACATTAAGATAATAATTCAATTACTTCAAGACTAGTATGTGGCATGAAGTTAATCCCATTTGATCTCCTTGGGCCCCAATGACTCCTAGAAAATCTCCCTTGGTAATGTGAAGGACCACAGAATAGAATTTTTAAAACACAGATACACTGAATCAGCTCAAATTAGTATACTGTTGCCTTTGTTTGGTGCTTATTAGAGTTAGAAGTTCTCTCTAGCACATTTCTGTGTCACATTACTTGATGCTCTCTGTATCCTGTATGTGATACCTCAGACATGGAATTTAATCAGACCTGTAGTACAGGGGAGGAAAAAGAAGAATCAGACAAACTTACAAAATTCTGAATCTACCTCATAAAAAATAAGGAATGAATATACTGATATCAAAAGGTCTTATTTTCTAGACACCATTATTCTTATTTTTTATGTTAAGTGTGTGGATATAAATAAGGCAAAGTTTTTGTTACTAAAATAATATGGAAGCTAAAATATAGTCTAGCCTGAAGACATATATTACTATTTAGTGTTTTATTTTTAATAAGTCAGCATTTCATCTTTCAAGGATGGTGTCAGAATCGAAGTACCACGAGGGTCTTGCTTCTGACTAATTTCCAAGTGGACATTTTCTTGGTGTTGTAGGACGCGTTCAAGTGTACCACACCCAGGGCGCATGGTGCCACTAGCCTACGCCTCTCCTCTTTGCTCTTGGAGCAGGTCTGCAGAGTGGCGATGGGGCTTTTCTGTGTTCTGAGGGTGTATGGAATGTTCCCATCACCTTGGGGGCGGGAGAAACAACTGAAAACCACAATAAACACCATTTGGTGTTGTGTCTCATATTTAATACTTGCTCTGCTTGAATTATTTTTTCATAGTGCGCCCTTTCAGATGTTTACTTAAATGCTTAGCACATCCATTCTACCACCAAGAAAACGCTGTTGTTCCTCATCTTTGTCTTTCCTCACCTGTACAGCCACCCCATTCTGCGTCACACACTTGGATCGCCAGCCCCAAGGGGGATCACTAAGTCTTGGTGACTTGTGCATCAAGGGAAAATACAGAAGAAAATCCAGTTGTTCCTCCTGCATGTCAACATTCTTTACTCTGCTGCTGCCCTGCTCCGGGCACCATTGCAGTCAGAGACCCTTTGGGCACATCCAGTTCTAGAGCCTTGCTGGAGTCTGTGGGAATTAGCCGATGGCACCGCGAACCGAGTTCTTCTGAAGGAAAGTGGATTCTGAAATTTAAGTTTATGATCTCACAGCATTCCAGGGTAGAAATGAGAACAATGCCCTTATTTCCGTAATAAGTTATTTAGAAGTAGTTGTTTTATGTTATGTGCCTATCATAGACTCGTGGTCAATTCATTACACTTGTATAGTGATTCGCTCCTCACTCTCCCCCACACACACACATAGATATACTCTCAATGAATTCTGGGATGGAGAGAGAGAGAGAGAGATTAATAGTAAAATTTTCAGAACTGATATAATTTTATACCCAAAGCTAACTTTATTTCCTGACATAGGTGAACAATATTTTCTCAAAGAAAAACTCATATATTGTCATGTGTACAGGTCATTTCATAGCTTGCAAAGTTCATTCAAACTAACTATCTTATTGAAACCTCACTAGTAATGTTTGCTTTTCATAGATTGAAAAAACCTCAAGGAGATTAAAGACATGTGAGCTCTTACATGAACTATCTATTGGCCTCTGTCTTTTTTCCTGTCATTTTGTGTTTTTTTAAGAAATATTGCAACTTGTTTTGACATAAAATTATTCATAACATAAAGAATAATGGAGTGACTACCTGTGTACCTGCCAATGGATTAAGAAATGAAATATTGTGCCAAGTGTAGTGGTGCATGCCAATAATCCAAGCACTTGAGAAGCTGAGACTCCAAGTGTGAGGGTCCACTGGACTACATAGCACCACCCTGATTTAAAGTGAGGGAGGGGGAAGGAAGCAATGAGGGAAGGAAGAAAGGGAAAAAGGAATAGAGAGAGAGAAAGAAAAGAAAGAAGGAATAAAGAACACAACTAGAACTTGCTAGTGGGTAATAGTTCTTTATAGCATAGGTAAGAACTTCTAATTAATACCTGTCTCACTTTATGACAACTTTATACACCTCAGTTTCCTCATTGTAAAGGCAGGACTTCTTTTCCAACATTATTTGACACATATAGTGTGCTTGTGTCAAATATAAGCTTAAAAAACTTTTTTTTGAGGTAGAGTCTTACTCTAACCCAGACTGACCCAGCGCTCTCTAGTCTATAGCTGACCTTCAGTTCACGGTGACACCCCCACCTCTGCCTTCCCAGTGCCGGGGTTAAAGGCATGCACCATCACAACCTGCTAAGCTTTTATAAACTCTATATATTGTTTTGAAGCTTGTTTTTTTTTTTTTTAATTTTTACCCTAGGGAATGTTAGTGAGCTCCAGTGACCTAGGAGCATATAAATGTAACTTCTTGTGTTTGCCCAGCTCTTTGTCAGGCTGCTTTTTATTAGCAGCTTGCATTTAAATTTTTATCATTTTTCTATTAAAGCAATGTTGTCATGAACATTCCTGTGTCCCTGGTGCTCCTGAGGAAAGCCTCCAAAGTATAAAGGAGTACCTGAAGGATGCAGCCGCCCTCATGGAAGCACTCGCCTTCAGCCTGATTAGACACGGCCACCCTGCCGTGGCAGACTTGGCTTCCAGTGCCCAGCAGCATGAGGAGACATGTGAGTGCAAGCATGTGCCCATGTATGATGGCGCTTTACCACTTTGCACAGCTGGCAGATGAAGGTGTGTGGGACAGTTTTCAAAAGGTTTTTTTTTTTTTTATTCCCCATGCTTAAATATCCACTCACATATTTTGTTTCATCTGGTAAACTGTATGCTCTTTTCTCTCTCTCTTCTTTATGTACATTGGTTTACAATCCTTTTTTTTTTTTCATTAAATCAGGTGATTGGATCTTCTCACACACTGACATTTTTATTGCACCTTTTTTAACAGACAAGAGTTTTATATTTATTGTAACCAAATATAGCATTCAATTTATTTTTGAGAAAATGCTATTTGGGGATTTTAATGAAGAAACATTTCCCTACTCCATGGTTTTATAGTATCTTCAAATTTCTTCTGAAATGTAGAATTTTAATGTTTTTGAGTCAATGTTGCTATCTTTTTGAGGATTTTGGAGACAAATCTCAGGTATATCTCCACTCTTGTTTTTCTTTTTAGTGTGTAGCTGTGTTGCCATGGCCTGTTTTGATTTTCATCCACTTCTTTATTATCCACTTCCTCAGTAGAACAGAGATACAGGATCAGGTCGGCACTCTGTCACGTTCCACCTATATATTTGAGTCTGAACCAAATTCAAAACCATTGTTTTGTATTTATATTAAGTATGTTTTTAAAATAGTTTATTTATTTGAGAGAGAGAAAGAGAGAGGAGCAGACAGAGATAGAGTGGGCATGCCAGGACCTCCAGTCACTGCAAACAAACTCCAGATACATGCACCACCTAGTTCATCTTGTTTATGTCAGTACTGAGGAATCAAACTCGGGTCCTTAGGCTTCATAGACAAGAGCCTTAACAGCTAAGCTATCTCTCCAGCACTTATGCTAAGTATTTTATGAAGTAAAAATTAATGAATTTATTGGAAATTTAAGAATATTTTATTAATTTTTTATTAACAACCTCCATAATTATAGACAATAAACCATGATAATTGCTTCCCCTCCCTCACTTTCCCCTTCACAGATCCACTTTATATCATATCCCCTCCCCCTCTCATTTGGCCTCTCTTTCATTTTGATGTCATCATCTTTTCCTCCTATTATGAAGATTCTGTGTGTGTAGTACCAGGCATTGCAAAGTTATAGCTATCCTAGTCATGTTGTGTCTGGAAGAGCGCACTGTAAGGAGACATATACTTCCTTTGGCTCTTATATTCTTTCTGCCCTCTCTTCCACAATGGACCCTGAGCCTTGGAAGGTGTGTGATAGAGGTGTTTCAGTGCTGAGCACTCCTCTGCCACTTTTTCTTAGCACCATGGTGCCTTCTGAATCATTCCAGAGGTCATTGCCATCTGAAAGGAGAAGCTTCTTGTATCCCCAAAACAATCTGATAAATATTACTTTAAACAATAGTAAACATTTTTTTCCACTGTTCCCTCACTGGATATTCAACTTTTGGGGTAATATAACCCTTCATTCATAATATCAATCTTGGCAAGATTTGGACTTACTTACTGGCCTTCTCAATAAACTCAATTTGAGGTTTGAACTTTTGGTTTTCCTCTGTTTTGCAAGTGGTTATTGAAACCCAGCATTTCCATCAGGACATTGGAATTAACTAAGACCTGAGGCGGCCCTTTAACTAATGAGTGGAACAGGTCTTTCTGAGGTAGACATATGCTAAGGACCATGATTTTCTCAGCATCCCACAGACTCATTCTTTGCCACAGCAAGGGTTGGACAAGACTGAAAGCTCGCGTACTTCATCACATCTCAAACTCTCCTGAAAACTTAATAGGAAATGGGTAAGCTCACTTGTTTGAGTATGGATTTTTCATGTGTAATTGGGAATAATAATATACAACTTACCAGTTTTTAAACGTAGACAATAAATGTGAGATAGCATATTAGCAGGTATGAGTATTTGATAAAACCTCAGTTTCATATGTTTTAGTAAAATTCATTTCAAGAAATAGCACCCAGATCTTTGCTGATTAGCAAGAAACAGTGTACACTGCAAATGATTTGGCTATTTGTTGAAGTGGCAATGGTATTGGCTCAATTAATTTGAATGGATTTTCTTTCATACTGTATATATTTTTAAGATAGGATTTGGAATAAACATTCCTTTCTGAGCATTCCAGTTTTACTGTGTGCTACTGACATGATCTAGACCAATTTTCTTATTGGTAATATGGGAATAATTCTTTATAGTGAATGAAGATTAAAAACAGTAGATTCAGATCCCCCACTATACTGCCTGCTCTAGTGTTAAGCGTGGATTAATTAGTAGCTGTTACTTTTATCATTTCATAAGACTGAGATTTCACATATTTTGGTATAATTAAAATGGGAAATTCTAACCCTTCCTACTCCTTGAGAATAATCTCATGGAGATTATATATCAATAAAAAAATCTCTGATCTTTGTCTCTTAATAATCCAAGCCCCAGTGCTGACAAGTTTTCATAGTAATTTGCACAGTCATCAATCAACCACTTCACATGGATAAGGAGTATGGTAGAAATTGAGTGTTTGTTTATCCCAGGTGTACATCGGTTATTAAACTTTACTCTCATCGGGATGAGTGCAAAGAAAAGCTGATAAATTAGTGACAAAAAGCTTCCACCTGGGGATTCAAACCACAGGGAGTAAGGAGAGGAGGTCTCAGAGCCCCTGGGTGTTTCACTGGAGGACTGTCAGGAATCCAAGACAGGCCATTGGCATAGTTACTTAATTTTTTCCATTTAAATGTAAAGAGATTTAAATTCCTAAAATTCTGCTACATTTTTTCACTTTTGGCCAATCACAAACAGTAGGAACGTGTAGAGGACACGTGGTCTGTAAATTGCTCCTCCCTGTGAAGACAGGCGTATTTTTAAAGCAGTTGTAGAGCTATACTTTGAGAGCTATAGCATGGGTCTTTCAGAAGGAAAAGAAAGGGTATTAGATAAAAATAACAGATCTACAGGAAGGAAGGAAGAGCACCAGAATGCAAGCTACATGGAACACAAGATAGAAATGCCCTTGCTCATAGGGAGTTCAAATCTAGTGGCAGAGTAAAATGTTGTGTTGAATATTTTATCATTCAACAGACTAATTAAGTTGCAATTAAATTATTTACATTTTAATTAAAAGTATATTGCTGTCTAAATCAATGGTCTAAAAAGATTTAAATAAAAATATAATATGTCATACTACTGCCTCTACATCCTGGAACTTTAGTTCACAGCAAGCTCTTGACATTATATTAGTTTCTCAGATTTAGTTCCACACTCAAAATAATGTAGTGATACAGCTGTTATTCAAGTGTTAATTTTCATGGTAAAAATGAACCTACTTCTTCAACATCTTTTATACCCACTCATCCACCCACTGTTCTATGCATCACGTTGTTATTGAAATCGTTCCTGCATGTGTTTCCTGTGGCTGTATGTCCATGTTGGCACAGCACACATTTTAGACTTCTCCCATTAAATTTACTTGAAGATGTTTCTTTTGCTTTCCTCACAACCAATGATTTCCCTCTCTGCTTGATTTTCTGTGACTGTTATCATCGTTGTTTTCTGCACACCCATCAAACCTGTCAGAAAACCCTCATTATTTTCCAGGTATGTAGACCTTGGATATTAGTGTAAAGTCCTCAGCAGCCTTCAGGCCTCACGCTGTGGCCACAGATCCTTGCTCTAGAAACTTGCTGCACCTGCCTCATTTCTCCTCCTGTCACTTATGGGAAGCCACTCAGTGCCCTTCACTGTCCCCATAGGATATCTGATGTGTTCCGTTGGTTAGTAACTGGGTGAGAAAGAATCTCTGTGAGGGTTACTTTTTAATAATGCCTTTCTTCTTTCCTAGAAAATTACTCATACTTGGAAATGTTTTGGTCTGTGTAACTTTAATAATAGTAATTGAAGGAACGAGAGGGATGCCATGACAGGCTTCAGAGTCACCAGTAGGCCTAAGTTTCTGTTTCCCAGCAAAGTCTAAGTGAGAGTTTAACAGTTACTGAAAAAAATCATAAACTGCTTATGCCATACATTCCTGTGGTCATAAGATAAGTTGCTTAAAGTGTTGCTTCAGTTCCTCAAACCTACATAGCCAATCACAATAAAGGTTACCTAATCTACCTGGCATTCCCATAGCCACTGCTCTCTAATTTGGCCCACCAATATCCTAAACCAATCAGGAGAATACAAGTACAGTTACTGTGGAAAACAACCAGTCATGTAACCATCCTCTACTTCTATGTTCAAATCCCTATAAAAACTGTTCTGACACTTGGGGCTCTTGTATGGATCCACTGCATTGGTGAAGTCAAGAGTCCAAGGTTAAGCCCGAAATAAAGCTCCTTGACTTTGCATATGTGTTTGGTTCTCCTTGGTGGTCACTGGGGGCACTGAGAACTGGGCATAACAGTAATAATAAATATTTTATTTATTTGTGAGGAGAGAGAGATAGAGCAAGAGTATGGGCACAATAGGGCCTATAGCCACTACAGATAAACTCCAGACGCATGGGCCACTTTACCTGGGTACTAGCTTTGTGTGGGGACTAGGGCATCAAATCTGGGACAGCAGGCTTCACAAGCGAGTTCCTTTGACAGCTGAGCCATCTCCCCTGTCGAATTTAAAAAAATAATTTTTATTGTTGACATAGTTGAACAGATGAAAGAACAGCATATATGTAGAATGTCAAGAGTAATTTTTTGAAATTCTTAGATGATATTTTCCCCTCTAAATTTTTTCATCACTTCTTTCTGGATGACTTTTAACTGAGGCTGACCTTGAAGACTTAACTTCTGATTTTTTTATTCATTGTTTTGCTGCCTTTAAAAAATTTATTCTGACTTGGGAGTGATTTCCTCATCTCTGTTTTTTCAATATTTTATAGTTTTATTTCCTCTATCAGGTTTTTAATATCTAAGAGTCCTTTTTATATCTTACAGTAGTCTTTATAGCATATCATTGTTACTTTTTGGAGATGAAACAATGTTTCATTCCTCTAATGTGTTATATTTAGTGTTCTAGTTTTATTATGCTCCCTGACATTCCATTTATTGACTGTGGCTCATCTGGGTCCCTGTGATAGTTTGACTATGTCCATCTGTTGTATCAGCAGCTGGTGTTTGTCTTTTGGTCTGTACGTAAGCACGAGACACTGAGAAGACAACCAGTTGTGTTTTGTGGTGTTCATAACTGTGGATGCACAGTAAATGGCAAGACTGAATTGGAGTGTATGGGGTAGGAGCGTAAGTACATGTAAGTGTTCACATGCCGCTTTCTGAGAATCTTGTCTGGGAAGCTCTTGACTGTGTCCACAGGAAAAGCCTCCAATCTGGTCCCCATACCAGACACCATAAAACCATGCCTGTGTCTGAGGTCCTAGGAACCATGTGAGCAAGCAGAGAGTTAGGGTAAGGGCTATGTGTCAACAGTGTATAAAGATAGGATTTTGTGCAACTCTTTTACTTAATCTCATTTTCTACATCTGCTTGGATTTTCTGTATTCATACTCCATCATCAGAATAAACCTGAGGTCTTGTCTCAAAGCTGTGACCATTTAGCCATACATAGTGTCACAAAGGATTGGAGGTACAAATAATGTATCCATGTGGTCAGGAATCCTTTGTCCCTTTTCCCTGTGATCACATACTTGGTCACCTGTTACCTCAGGTATGGATGGCCCTATCAGGGTTCTTTCAATATAAATACACTTACATTTTCAGTAACTGTTCACTATTGGCTGTTTCCTGAACCTTACTTTATTCTGAAGTCAGGTTTCTAAAAAATATTTTACAATTTTATTATCATTTATTAGCATATGTATGTGGCCCATTAATTTAGTCTAAACAGAAGTCTCCTGTTATTCTTGGAAACCCAGATGAATAAGACACATCAAGTGGTCACCACTGCTCGGGTGCAGCAGGGTTGGAAGAAGCAGACGAGGAGTTTGACTGGGAGAGAATTCAGGGGATGCCTTGACCAGACTGGGTGATTAAGGGGGAAACTAGAATGAAAAGTCTTTATGGCTTTTGCCTGGCTGACCAGGTGGAAGCCATTGACATCCTCAGCAAAGAGGATGCAGGAGGGAGTCTAGGAGAGGGCCAGGCCCATTCCAGTTTAAACTGAATACTGAATAAAATTGAGATAATTCCCCCCCAACACACACACAAGTTAGTTGTTTTCCTTTTGAAGACTGGGAGGTCGTCGTGATGGCAGTATGTGCTGGAATGATCTTCAGGGCTGTCAGCTGTAATGTCTTAATAATTCTATTTGTCAATACAACAGTCTTTTTAAGTCCCATGACTCATTAAGCAGATATAAAGAATAAAGTAATTCCAATTCAGCAACAGATACCTTTATTTGACAATAAGAAAGAATTATAAATCCTCTGAGGCTCATGCTTATAGACTCAGCGAGCAACATATGTGTAGTTGGCTCTGAGGCCGAGAGTTGGGGCTTACCAGAGTTGATAACTTCCTTTCTTATCAAAATGAACCATTGCTGATGCTCAGGTCTTCTCAAGAAGAATAAATATTAAAACAAGAACTTGAAAGACTCCAGTGGCCCCTAAACTCCTTTAAAACTTAAAAAAAATCACATCAAGCAAGAATAGTTTCAGTTTCCTGTTAAGAAGTGATTCTAATGTGAAAGTGTACACAGAATGACTTGTAATGCACTTGCTCAGAACACAAGAAGCATATAAACATTTCACACACATGCATACATCACACACATACACACACATTCTGTTATCTTCTTTGGGTCAAGGGAAAACCTTTTTCAAAAGTAAGTTAATCCTTTTTTCTGTTTCTTGTGTTCTCTTATTATCATTCCCATCAAATTTCCCTCCTTTCTTCCCTCACTCCTCTGAAAAGACATTTCACAGGTAACTTGTAACTTGGGTTTAAATTGCTCAACATGACACACCAGCCTGTAGGCTAGCGGCAGTTGGACTGCAATACAAGTTGAGGAGTTGAGGTGAGGATATTGCTGACAGTTTGAAGTCAGGAAAAAAACAAACAAACAAACAAACAAACAAAAAACGTATTTCTGTTTCTGAGTTTTCAGACTAATATCCACCTTGCAAAATATTAGCTGTGGAATGGGCAGGTCTTATCAGTGCATGCCCCACCACTGTGTGTCATGGGAAGTATTTTTTAATATTTTGTTTATTTATTTATTGGACAGAGAGGAAGAAAGACAGAGAGAGGCAGATAAAGAATGGGTATGCCAGGGCCTCCCACCGCTACAAACTCCAGACATGTGCACCACCTCGTGCATCTGGCTTATATGGGAACTGAAGAATCAAACTTGGGTCCTTAGGCTTTGCAGACAAGTGCCTTAATCTTTCAGCCATCTCTTCAGCCTAGGAAATTAAAAAAAAAAAAAAAATATATATATATATATATATATACATATATTTACTTTGAGAAAGAGAGAGTAGGCATACCAGGGCCTCTAGCTTCTGCAAACGAACTCCAGAAGTATATGCCCCCCTTGTGCATCTGGCTTACATGAGTACTGGGGAATCAAACCTGAGTCCTTTGGCTTTGCAGGCAGGCACCTTAACCACTAAGGCATCTCTCCAGCCCCATAGAAACTATTTTAAAGTGATGTGCTCCACAAAACATAAATTCCTCTGATTAGTTTATTTTACAATTAATATGCAGTAGACATTATCTGGCCATACTAAAATTGAAATTAAATATTATTTCAAGGTAAAGCAATACCAGAAAGTTGACAAATGCTTTATGATAACACCTAATTTAGTTGGCGTAAAGAGAAAATTGTGACTAATATTTTGATAATTTTCTTTATTCTAGACTTATTCCCATCCTGCTATCATGCTTGGTCCTTTATCTTACTTTAGTATACCAATAATCCAGTAGGACACCTCTGAAAAATGGAGTCCTTGAGGTAGAAGGGAGAAATAATGCAAGAAGGGGTTATAGCTCAGTAGTAAAGCACTTGCCTTGCCTCTATGAGGCCCTACATTTAATTTCCTACACTATAAGCAAAAAAAGACTTACATTTTTATTTTGAATATAATCACTTATTTACACTTTTGAAGTCAGTTCCTTAATTTAGCTTATTTATCTTTGTGTTTTGATTTTAATTTGTGCGTGTGCATGTGTGTGTGAGCACACATGTATGGAGGTCAGAGGACAACTTTCTGGTCAGTCCTCTCCTTCCAAGCCTGGTTAAGGGAGGGTCTCTTTCATTCTTATTTTGTTATTTTGACTGCTGTAATGGCTGGGAGCTTCCAAGCTGGGAAGTTTTCCCACCTTATTCACCTCCCATCTCACCACTTCTTACATGGGGTTTGACAATGGAACTGTAGTCTTGAGGCTTACTCTGTGAATGCTTTGTTCCCTGAGTTTTCTCTCTAGCCCTTTAATTCCATATTTGGCAAGTTAGACATCCTTTCCTGAGATGTTCCATAGACTCATGCAGGTACCCAACACCAGCACCACATTAGAATGTCAACATGTCAACGTGAGGGGAAGAGGTCAACCTGGCCTTCCTGCTTTGAGAAGCCTCTTGCCTCTGGGAGAAGCAGTGCAATGAGATGATCGTAAGGTGAAGGCACCACAGTGGCACCAGCAGCTTCCAGTGGTACATCTTCCCCACAGACAGAGGGTTCAGCTATCAGTTCACAGAAGACTGGTGGGATAGATGTCAGTGAAGATGAATGGAGTCGTCTCTCAAGCTTTATATTAGGCAGTGTTCTTCTCATTATCTCACAATGGCTTTGATATCTACTTAAGAAAAATGAGAATAGTTGAGATTATCTCTCATGGCCCCTTTACTTTCATTATAAGATTATATTTTAAAAAAAAGAATGGAGACATCTCAGAATGAAAATTCCAGTGGAACGGTGATATTGAATTCTCAGCAGAGTGAAATTGTAATTCATTATTCTTGGGGCTCTGGAAACTGGTCTAGACAAAGGCAAATCCGAGGCTGCTTCTGTGGCCTTGAGAAGCAGTTTATAAAACAGGAAAATGTAGATATTTTTCCATGACTTTGAGTCCACAGTCTATAAAATAGGAAAAATAAAATAAAAAAATTTCCAAGTATGTATTACAAAGATTGCCTGCCTTTTATTTATTTTTTTAGGAATGACTATTTTTTTGGAACTGGAAGCAATGGATTAATGCCAGTGTACATTCTATCATGATTTCAATAAAAATGCATGTTGCTAAATAACACCTTAAAAATCTCTACAATATGGTGACAAATAACTAGCTTTATAATGTGGTGTTTTAGTAAGCTTGACTTTCAGACTCACATTATAGAAAATTCCTTTGGCACTTTTTTCAAACCATAGCAAATAGAATTATCTCTAGGGCTGGAGAAGAATGAGTGGTCTGTCCTGTTCTGAGATATCCTTTGAAATTTTCACTCCATCCTTGATTAATTTGTTTGGGAGGTAAGGAAGGTAAATTAAATCACGATGAATATCTATATACAGCTGGATTTCTTTCTGTTGGTTGATTTAGTGATATGATCATGAGAAATATTTTTATTTTGTGTGTGTGTGTGTGTGTGTGTGTGTGTGTGTATGTGCATGTGCATGTGTGTGTGCATACAACAGGAGCTCTTGCCACTATAATCAAATGCCTATCTGGCTTTATGTGGGTGACTGGGGAATCAAACTGGAGCCAGCAAGCTTTGCTGGCAAACACTTTTAACCACTGAACCATATCCCCAGGCCCATGACAAACCTTCTGTTGGACATAGCACATGTTCTGATAGCACTTCAAGTGGAAGTATCCAGTAAGAAACGCATAGGCCAGAGCATTCTATGCGGCTGTTCATGGTTTAGGTGGTTTGCTTTTAGATCCTCAGCTCGAGGGTATGTCTGATACAGAGAATGAGACTCAAAACCTCGTGCATGGGCTGGAGAGATGGCTTAGCAGTTAAGGTACTTCCCTGCCAAGCCTCAGGACCCAGGGTTGATTCTCCAGGTCCGACGTAAGCCAGAGCACATGGTGGTGCATGTGTCTGGAGTTCGTTTGCAGTGGCTAGAGGCCGTGGTGTGCCCATTCTCACTCATTCTTTCTCTCTCTCTCTCTCTCCCTCTCTCTGTCTCTAATAAATAAATAAAAATAAAAATAAAACCTGGGGCATGGGAGTAAGCTTTCAGCCATCTCACTTTGGAGGGGTCCTGAATTCCCTAACTATTTGGGGGAAGGTCAGCCTATCTTCTCTCACTTTAGTACTTCCTGCATAGTCATATCTCTTCTTAGAACCACAGAGGTGTTTTTTAATATATAGCTATCTTAGAATCCAATTCATGTTGCATAAAATCAAAGTAAGGGTTGGAGGGATGGCTTAGCATTTAAGGCATTTGCCTGCAAAGCCAAAGGACCCAGGTTTGATTCCCCTAGGGCCCACGCTAGCCAGATACACAAGGAGGTGCACATGTCTGGAGTTTATTTGTAGTGGCTGGAGATGCTGGTGCGCCCATTCTCTCTGTCTCTCTCCCCCCCTTCTCTGCCAAATAAACAAATAAATAAATATAAAATACTTTTAAAAATGTTAAAAATACCTAGTAACTGGTTGTAGTGACCCTGTTGTTGCTGAGAAAATTAAAAAAAAAATAAAAAAAGCCAGCCCAAAGCAGCCTATGAAAGAAAAGGTCTGTCTTTACTCACCTTAGTTTCCGGGGAAAATTTCATCATGGTGGGGAAACAACTGCATGAGCAGGAAGCTGGCTCAAATCTTGTCACATATCTGGGCGGAAGTAGTCTACGGACTGAGTTTGGAGCTGGGCTAATAAGCCTCAAGATTTCTTCTCAGCGACACACCTTCTCAAGCAAGGCTCCATTTCCCAAAGGCTCTCCCAGCAGGGCCTTGATTAAGTAGGCAGTTTAATCACAAACATGTGAGGCCAAGATGGACATTTAACATTCACACCACCACAAAATAGGAAGAGAGCAATTTATTTCTAATGTGAACAACTTACTCATTATCTTCATCCAGAAAAACCTGCACCTAATAAACTCTGAGTAAACTGTCCCTTAATAAGGGATAGGATCATTGCAAAGCAGCGTGAGCTGTGAGCTGCCAGGGAGTGGATGTTATGAACATGATCTGCCATTTTCTCCCCCACTAGAATTTGTCTCTCACTGCTCTTCCCTGTCATCTCACTGTGAAGGAAGAGTAGGAACAGTTTAAGCATCATCCCCAAATATGGCAGATTAGCTATAGGTACTTCTGTCTGAAGTCTGAAAATTCATACACATTTCCTAACCTAACAAGGAAAATAAACAGCATTTTCACAGAGTCAGTCTATACCAGAAAGAATAGGAAAACAAATATTGCCATCATTCTGTTTCTTTGGTCGAATGAGATCTGAATGTAAAATCAAGTTCTGTCTTCAGTCTATAACCTTGGCTTTGAGATGCTCTTTATGTCCAGAAGATATGATGAAAATAAAACAATACATAGTTTGTAGTTGGTTTTTAACTTGATTAAAATGTTTCCACTCCATAGGGAAAGCAAGTGTGCTATTTGGACTGGGCAACACTAGCTATGACATTATTTTGTGACAATTAATGGTTATTAGTTTTCTAGTTTATTAAACCAGAACCAGTAGTAAAAATAAAAGTTATTTCTTGTGATATTTCTTGCTCATGAGCTACAGAGTCTAATAGGATGGTCTTCTCTGCCTTTATTGCTCACAAGCTAAGGGGCCTAATTGAATGATGTCCTTCTCCTTTATTGGTTTTCATGAACACTACTCTCAGCCCCAGGGACACCCCCACTAGAGACCAGCAAGCTCACAGAAGCTGCCCTGGAAACAATGACTTCCTCATTCCCCCCACAAGTGGAGACCAGAATAAACACCCAAACTCACATGCATCATTCTCTGTCTTTAATGACTAATACCTTTGTTCAAGGTCACAGCTAAGGTTAAAGAGTGTAAATGTTATTTGTCTCCCATTTGCCCATGACTTTTATTATTCTCACCAAAGCATGGTGTGATGCCCATTAACAAAAATTTAGGGGAGCATATTCCATCTTCTCTTCACCCATGATTTTTTTTTTTGCCAAAATTGCTGTGTTGACAATTTAAATGTAATTCTTTCACTTTTGATTTGACATTGGAAGAACTCCCTTCTGCTCATAAGTCAGGGAAAGATGGATGACAGAAACCCAAGTCCCTCCATAGCTTCTGTTGCAGCCTCCTATCATGGTGAGAATTCTGTAAACACCAAATGTGTTAAACATAGAAGAGATATGAGACATTTCTACCAAATAGCTTACTTAATCTTTACTATATTCTTTTTTTTAAGAGAGGTATTATTTTTTAATGTGTATTTTTTAGAAAAAGAGACACACACACACATACAGAGTGAGGATGGTCATGATAGGGCCTCTTGCTATTGCAAATGAACTCCTGAAACATGCACCACTTTATGCATCTGACTTTACGTGAGTACTGGGGAATTGAACCCAGGCTGTTAGGCTTTGCAAGAAAGGACCTTTAACTGCAGAGACATATCTTCTACTACTGTGTTTTGCAAACACAATCTCATTTGGAACCCCAATGAGGAAAAAGGTAGTATTCTAACTGTCTGAATCAGAAGTGGTGGGTGAGGCTCCTGGCTGCCTCATCTGCTAAGAACTCTGAGGTTTCTAGAGGATACCATTTGAAAACCCCTTAGCCACACAATTTCCAAAAGACCTTTTATTCTGAGGTAGTCATGATTGCAACAAACCAATAGACTGCTTATATCAAGGGTGTTTGGAAGGAGAGGGCCCTGGTGTCCACGAACGGAATGAGTTTAACAAATGACGAACTTGCCAAAATAAGATTTGAAGGTGTGTGTGGATGTGCAGGTGTTGGGGTTGGGTGTGTGTGTGTTGTCCTGGGGGCAGAAAGGAGTATCGTGCTTGCTAGGGAACAAGGAGATGTGAAGGAAATACTCTTCTGAGGGGTTAAGGCAGGAATCAGTTCCTTCCAAGGAGCCGTGCACCATCTCTGATGGACTGAGACTTGGTAGACCTTTTGTGACAGAGGCAGAGGCTGGAGTAGCAGTGATGAGGGATCTACCATCAAGCCTTAAATCTTCATTCACATAAGCCACATTTATGCTAACTAAGCCTTCTGCCTAAAACCATAGGCGGTGGAGAGGGAACCTGCACAAATGTGACCTTAAAACTCTGCTTTCTGGCCGAGGGACAAGGACGTAATATCCACACATCGCCTGGCTCCCTCTGCCCAGCACCAGCCCTGCTTATACACTGAGACAGGCAGCCAGTGATGTGCCTAAATTTCACTTTTCTCTCCATCCAAAATCCACGTTAAAGAGAAAATACTCCTGAGAGCCATCATTTGATGATCTTGAACTCATCAGTGGATGAGAGCCACAGTATGAAGGAATATGGCTGTGAATTTGCTTGGTAAATTATGTTTCATATGTTTACTTGGTAGGTGAGTGGCCTTGAAATGTTGTAATAGTTTTGCTATGTTAAACTAGTTTTTGGCCACCACTTCTTCACACTTGTCTCAATCAACATGCCCATACCTTAAATTTCAAACTCTTTGGGAGAAGGGATGATTGTGTTTGGAAACCCTCAATCAATTGATTAACTAATTAATCAGTTGGCTAAGTTGGTAAAGAGTGAAAACTAATGGAACACAATCCTCTTTATTACAGTCTTTTATCTCTCAAACTCTTGGTTTCTGTTAAAGATAGGAGGAAGACCAGTGGTGAGTATATTTGTGTGTTTTAACAGATTTACCCAGAAATAGTAAATTTAAGCAGGCAAGTCAGGGAGTGGCAGCTGAAACAAGGAGAAATCAAATCAGGTACCTTCAGGGAAGGGAGGAAAGAAAGAAGGGAGGAATAGGGAAAGGGAGGAATGGAAAATGGTGTGATGTGAGGAAGGGGATAATAGAACATGGTAGGTCCAGGGGAAAGTCACCAAAAGATTGTGTGTGTGCGTGTGTGCGTGCGTGCGTGTGTGTGTGTGTGTGTGTGTGCTGTGAGGTACTGTAGGATGTTTGACAAAATATTGCAAGTAGCCTCCAAGTATATCCAGTTTTAAATGTAATGCCCAAAAATTAAAACATGTCTAGGGGCAGCTGGGGAGATGACTTAGCAGTTAAGGTGCTGTCTGCAAAGCCTAAGGACTCAGGTTTGATTTCCCAGGACCCATGTAAGCCAGGTGCACAGGGTGGTGCACACTCTGGAGCTCATTCACAGTGACTGGAGGCCCTGGCGCGCCTCCCCCGTGTCCTCCGTAGCCTCTTCTCATAGCTCCTGGATATCCGTGCCAGCACCAATCCTGCCCCAAAACGTGCTTGTGTGGACTTTGTCAAAAAGAATGAAGTCAGCTCCTTCGTTCCTCCCCACTATCTGTAGATTCCTGTGGCCAGTCTTCCAGATGAACTGTTTGCCTGGAAGCTGCCACTGGAGCAGAGGTCTCTTGTCATAGACACAGTTAATTAAAAGGAAAGTGCTAAGGATGAAAGTGAAGTCTGCTTTCTTGGGTCACTAGTCCCTCCCCTAAGGGCACTCTACCACAGTCTGATGTTTATTCTTCTTGCTCTGTTCCCATCATTGTAACCTGCATGGACGCTATAGAAGTGAGCTGTGTGACTGGAACTTTTAGTTTCAATGGAGTCACATGTTTTCATTCAGTGTTATTTTTTTAATTATTCAAATTGATATCTATAAGTCCAAGTCATTCATTTAATATATTCCCTAAGTGAAAAAATTAATTATGTCCTATCAATAGATATTTATAATCTATCATATTTTACCATTACAAATAATATAGCAAATATCTTTCTCTATGTAACCTGAGAGGTAAGAGTTTCTTTTTCTTTAGTGTAATATTGTGTGTGTGTGTGTGTGTGTGTGTGTTGTAGTATAGTGTAAACACATGTGTGCAGATACACATACCCTGTGAGCATGTGTGCAGAGGAAAACAGCATGGGTCCCTCCTCTGTTGCTCTTCCACAGTATTTTCCCTAAACAGAATCTCTCATTGAACCTGTAGCTGCTGCGGACAGTCCGATTGGCTGACCAGGAAGCCCCAGTGACTCTCCTGTGTCTAACCCCCCACCCTCAGCAGTGGGGTTTCAATATTCCATGTCCACACCTAGCTTTTTCCATGGGTGCTAGGCATCAAATTCAGATCCTCGTGCTTGTGTGACAAGTGCTCTTACCCACCTAGCATCTCCTCAGTCCCGAAAATTTCTTTATGTCCCAAAAAGAGAGGCAGAATTATTGGGATAAAGAGTAATAACGTTGAATCTTACCAGATATTGCTGCTTTGGTCCTGCAGAGTACCGTATTGTGCTTTGTCACTGCAGTACTGCATAAAGATGTCATGCCACGTATGACTGTGCACTCCTCTCAGATCCTCATTTTCACGCACGGACATGGAGCAGCGCCACCACTGCCGTGACTGGCACGCTCTGTGGAGCTGGAGTTAACTCAGGCCTCCCCTCCGTGAATGCCCCGTTGAAATGCCCTTCTCACTATTCCACTGTGCTGGGTTTTGTTAGGTCTCTGATTAGCGATAATAGCCCTCAGTTATTAGAAAAAATATTTTACATTTTGTTCTCAACATATTTGCAATTGTTTGTTGAAGCATTTGAGGTGTTTTTTTTTTTTAAAAAAAACTCTTGTTTGTTTCTTCTGCTTTTTGTGCTTTGTATCTGAAGTCATTCCATAGGTATATATTCTATAAATCTAAATAGATTATGAAAGTTTGTTCATGTCTATATTTTAATGCATTAATAATGTACATGTGCATGTTTGGAGAAGAAAATCTGATTTTCTTTCTATGTGGAGAGCTATTGTACCAATCACATCAATTTTCACCTTTCTCCATGGTTTTGTACTACTAATTTAATACAATATGTACATACATGTGTACACACACATGTGTATTTTGAAACCCTATGTTTGGTTCTAATTATTCTCTGAACTGTGTCAGCATCAGTTGCAATTGTAACAACCTTTTAATTTTCTTTAACATTTGATGAGGCACTAGTGTTCCCCTTTTTCTAATTTTTGTAATGTCTTTACCTTGTTCATGCAAAGGCTATGAACTATGTTCATAGAATTCCATATGATTATGTAACTGATTACAACTGTCTGTCTTTACATTATTTTTATGATACTACATCTCTAGGTATTGAGTTTTATTATCTATAACATTATCAATGGATTCATATATTCCTTTTCTGCAAGTGATGTGCATGTGGTGTGCATGTGCATGTGTGCATGTTTGTATGTGGGTGAGTGCACATGTGCTGATTGCTGGAATTTTTTACTTCTTTATTAAAATTTTTGTTCATTTGTTCTCAACATATTTGCAATTGTTTGTTGAAGTATTTCATACTAATTTCTTTAAAACCCTTGTCAGAGCCAGGCCTGGTGGTACAAAACTTTAATCCCAGCATTCTGGGAAGTAGGGGCAGGAGGATCACAAGTTCAAAAGCTGTCTGGGCAACAGAACGTGTTTAAGACCAACTTGGGCACCACAGTGAGAATGTCTCAAAATAAATTTTAAAACATGGGTGTAGCTCAGAGGGACAGCTCTTTCCTGGTATGTGTGAGGCTTAGGGTCATTGTTCACAATAACAACAAAACATTCCCATCTGATAATTCTACCACATGAACGTCTTTATGGCCCTATTAGCTGGCCTCTGTTGATTTTTTTTTCCATTTAGCTTGAAATGTTCATGATTCTTCATATAAGAAGTGACTTTTTTTTTGTTATGGAAATCTGAACATTGTAGTTGCAGTTTTGTGTGTCAGCAGGCTTTGTGTCAGAGGAACCAGGCTGAATGGGAGCCCTGGCTCATAGGGACAGGCGGAGTTGAATATATGGGCTCTTTGCTCCATCTCCTTTGTCATGCAAGAGCACAAGGTCTTATTCCCACCACATAGGACTGGGTTTGGGGCTTCCTGCTCTGTCTCCGCTTATGTTACTCTTTGGGAAAGGAATGAGGGCCCTGTTGTTGTTCCCCATCTTATGCTGTGGGCTGACCCCCATTACTAGTAGGAGTGGTGACAGTCCTCCACTAGACCTCCCACCACTCTGGCGACAAGGGGAAGCATGCCTCCATAATGCTTTATGGGGGTAGATCAGGGTTGGGCTGTAAGAGCTCTAGCCAGTCTAACTTCCCTCCATTTTTCGTAGTTTCTTATGTTCACTTTATAGAAGAATAAGATAAACAGATGTATCTATTTTTATAGGAAACAAAACTTTCATTATCAGATTATGTATTATTAAAACCCATTTTTACTGTTTGGCCAAACACAAGTTGATTAAATGTGCACACCATTACATAGATGTGCACTGATGGGTTTAATTTTAATATCATTAAAATTCACCCCATTATCTTTTTCCTTGTAATTTAGTAGCCATCACTAGGCATACTTTCAACAAATTGGATAATTCTTCACACTTAATTACTATGGTTGCCTGTTTTATTTATGTGTAGGAAAGAGAGAGGCAGAGAGACAGAGAGCGAGAGAGGAAGAGGAGACAATGGGTGCACCAGGACCGCCAGCCGCTAAAAATGAACTCGTTGTGCATTTGGCTTACATGGGTCCTGGGGAATTGTCCCTGGGTCTTTTGGCTTTTCAGGCAAGTGCCTTAAGTGTTATGCCATCTTTCTAGCCCGATGGTTGTGTTTTAATTTGTGAATTACCTATTTTCTCTAGATTTTTAACATCTTATCCCAAAGGTCTGATAAGTATCCATTTCTTTTTTTATTTAATTATTATTTCATTAATGTATTTTTAATTCTATAATATACATGTAACACTGTGACATATGCATGAGATAAGGATAAAAATTACAATTATACGTACTTAACTATTTGTCAAAACACCATTCCCCGATTAATTATTCTGTTTGTCATTTATGAAATTGTGTCTTTTCCTAATCACTTAATTATTTAATATAAAGCTATATTAATTTCAGTTATATCTCACCTTCTCCTTTGTTTTTGCCTGGAAAACAGTTTTAGGATTTATATTTTTGTGGGGGTTTTTTGTATTTTTTTATTAAGAACATTCTGTATATGGATACATCATGTGTTGGTACCATCTTTTCCATCCTCCCTGCCCTCATTCCTCTGCATGCCCTCCTCAGTAGGGTTTCTGATATTCCCTATGAGATTGTGGGTTATGCATTGTGGGTGCAGTAGTCAGTTATTGGGGGAAGGTATGACGTCAGATATGACGTCCCAACCTGTGTCTCTTACAATCTTTCCATCTGCCTCTCCTGCAAAATTCCCTGAGCCTTGGTGGGTATGTTTCTTTTTGTTTTTTGTTTGGTTTTATTTTATTAATCCAATTTGTATTGAAAACTTCTATACTTACAGACAATAACCCAGGATATTTCACTCCCCTTCCTCATTTTCCCCTTCATAACTCCACTCTCCATCATATCCCCTACCTCTCTCCATTAGTCTCTCTTTTATTTGATGTTATTGTCTTTTTCTCCGAGTATGAGGATCTTGTGAAGGTATTGCTAGGCACTGCAAAGTCATGGATATCGAGCCCAATTTCTGTCTGGACAGTTGCATTTGTGAGGAGTGGTGTACCCTTCCTTTGGCTCTTATATTTTTTCGCCACCTCTTCCACAATGGACCCAGAGCTTTGGAGGGTGTGATAGAGATGTTTCATTGCTGGACACTTTGTCACTTCTTTTCAGCACTGTGTTGCCTTTTGGATCATCCCACTGGTCATTGCCATGTGCAAAGAGAAGCTTCTATAACCAGAAGTGAAAGTAGCATTGATATGTGAATATGAACATTAAGTGTAGTGCTTTCAGGGCAGTTTGGTGAGAATAATATATGCATTTATCCAGACAAGAGCAGGCTTTATACCCCTAAGGGTCTTGACTTCCCCTGCTATAGGCTTTTGATTAGGTTTTCAGTACTAAGCATGTATTCACTTCAATAGAGCAGGCCTCCAGACCAATTAGAAAGCAGCTGGTTTCCCCCAGAGCAGACATGCCACTATTACACCTGTTGGCTCATTTGGCCTGTCTGGCCAAACTTGAGCCTTCCAGTATCCACTGTTTTCATTGCTAATGACTCCTGTCCTGTCTCCCATAGGGCTACATGCAGTGCAGCTTTTTCCAGCTTTCAGTTGGCTGGTCTACATGGAGAAGGTTTTCAGCTCAGCACCAGCTTGATTTTTCAGTGACCTTGCTGCCCACACATGTGAACTCTTCAGCAATAGGGTCTCACCATCTGTTACTGTGGGAAACCAAGGACCTTGGCAAACGCGTGTAATGTTTTGGAGGCAGTGGGGACCTCCCTGGCCAACAACTCACTGGGAGGCACCTCATCCCTGGCACTGAAAATTTTCTAGTAGAAATCTATGTTTTCTGGATGTGCCATTATCCAAAGAAGTCGGCTTTCATATGTCTTATTCAGAATATCTTGAATTTTGAATGGCCCTCCCACCTCCCTTCTCTTAGTCTCTTCCCCTGGCCTCATTCCAGTCCTTGTAATCTGTTCTTCTACTTACATACATAAAACACCATCTCCTAAAGTTCTTCCTTCTCCTCGCTCCCTTGTAGCCTTTTTCCAGCTTACTGGCCTCTGCTACTGATTTTTTTTGGTTTTAGCTCCACAAGTCTAAACATTTGTACCTAGTGTCCACATATGAGCAATAACATGCAGCATTTGTCTTTCTGGGCCTGGGTTACCTCACTTAGTATAATCCTTTTCAAATCCATCCATTTCCCAGCAAATTTTCTAGTTTAATTTTTCTTTACTGCTGAATAGAACTGCATTGCACAAATGTGCCACATCTTTATTATCCATTCACCTGTTGAAGGACATCTAGGCTGGTTCCATTTCCTAGCTATTGTGAATACAGCAGCAATAAACATGGCTGTGCAAGTATCTCTAAGGTAGTGAGAAGAGTCATTAGGATATATGCCTAGGAGTGCTATAGCTAGATCATATGGTAAATCCATTTTCAGCTCAAGAATCTCCACACTGATTTCCACAATGGCTGTACCAAATTACATTCCCACCAACAGTGTAGAAGGGTTCTCCCTTTTCCAAATCATCATCAACATATATTGCCATTTGTTTTCTTGATGGTAGCCATTCTGACAAGAGCAAGATGGAATCTCAAAGTAGTTTTAATTTGCATTCCCCTCATGGCTAAGGATATAAAACACTTTTTTAGATGTTTATATGCCATCTGTATTTCTTCCAGTGAGAACTCTCTATTTAGTTCCATAGCCCATTTTTAATTGGGTTGTTTGATTTCTTATTGTTTTGTTTTTTGAGTTCTTTATATTCTGTTAATCCTCTGTCAGATGTATAGCTGAGTATTACTTCCTGAGAAATTAGCGTTATATTCAGAAAGTCATTACCTATGCCAATATGTTGAAGGGTTTCCCCTACTTTTTCCTCTAGCAATTTCAGAATTTCAGGTCTGATATTAAGGTCCCTGATCCATTTGGACTTGATTCTTTTGCTTTTTTTAAATTTTTTTTATTTCTTTTTTATTTTTTTTGAGAGTGACAGAGAGAGAGAGAGAGAGAATGGGCATGACAGACAGAGAGGAAGAGGCAGAGAGAAGAGAGAGAGAGAGAGAGAGAGAGAATGGGTGCTCCAGGGCCTCCAGCCACTGCAAACAAACTCCAGACACATGCGCCCCCATGTGCATCTGGCTAACGTGGATCCTGAGGAATCGAGCCTTGAACCAGGGTCCTTAGGCCTCACAGGCAAGCGCTTAACCACTAAGCCATCTCTCCAGCCCATGGACTTGATTCTTGTGCATGGAGAAAGACAAGGATCCAATTTTCCCAGTCCACTTGTTGAAGATGCTGTCTTTTCTCCAATGAAGACTTTGATGTTTTTATCAACCATCAGATGGCTGTAGCTGCTTGGATTAACATCTGGGTCCTCTAGTCTGTTCCACTGGTTTACATGTCTGTCTTGTGCCAGTACTGGTTTTGTTACTATGGCTATGTAATATAGCTTAAAATTGGGTATGGTGATACCACCAGCCTTATTTTTGTTGCTCAAAATTGTTTTGGCTGTTCGAGGATTTTTGTGCTTCCAAATGAATTTTAGTATTGTTTTTCCTATTTCTGTGAAGAATGCCATTGGAATTTTAATGGGGATTGCATTAAATGTGTAGATTGCTTTTGATAAGATTGACATTTTCACAATATTGATTCTTCCAATTCAAGAACATGGAGTGTCTTTCCATTTCCATGTGTCTTCTGGAATTTCTTGCTTAATTTTTTTAAAGTTTCCATGGTAGAGATCCTTCACTTCCTTGGTTACATTTATTCCAAAGTTCTTTATTTTTTTTTTGAGGTAATTTTGAATGGGAAAGATTTCCCGATTTTATCTTCTGCATGTTTGTTATTAATGCATAGGAAAGCTACTGATTTCTGTGTGTGTATTTTGTATCCTGCTACATTGTTAAAAGTGTTTGTCAGCTCTAACAGTTTGCTGGTAGAATCTTTAGGATCCTTTATAGATAGAATCATATCATCTGCAAATAAATAAATTGATCTCTTCCTTTCCAATTTTTATCCGTCTTATGTGTGTCTCTTGCCTTATTGCTATAGCTAAGACTTCTAGTACCATGTTAAATAAAAGTGGGGACAGTGGACACCCTTGATTTGTTTTGAATTTAGTGGAAAAGCTTCAAGTTTTTCCTCACTTAGTATTATGTTAGCTGTAGGTTTATCATAAATAGCTTTTATTATATTGAGATATGTTCCTTCTATTCCCAGTTTCTGTGTGACTTTTACCATGAAGTAATGTTGGATTTTGTCAACTGCCTTTTCTGCATCTATTGAGATGATCATGTGATAGTTTTCAGTCCATTTATCTATTGTATTACATTTATTGATTTGCATATGTTGAGCCATCCCTGCATATCTGGGATAAAGCCTACTTGGTCAGGGTGAATGATCTCTCTGATATATTCTTGCATTCTGCTTGCCAATATTTTGTTGAGAATTTTTGCATCTATGTTCATGAAGGAGATTGGTCTGTAATTTTATTTTTTTGTTCTGTCTTTGTCTGGTTTTGATATCAGGGTGATTGATGCTGGCTTCATAAAAGGAGTTCGGTAGAATTCCTTCCTTTTCTATTTTATGTAAAAGCTTGAGAAGTAGTGTTGTTAGTTCTTCCATGAAGGTCTGGTAAAATTCCTTGGAGGGTACATTTTAAGTCTACCTCAGTGATGAGCTCTCAGGAACCTCTAGATTTCTGCTTCGGTAGGTGTTGAGTATCCTCAGCATCTGTCTTGTTCACCCTGGTCAAGCTCACCTTGGAAGCAGCACGGCTAGTTTCCCCAATTCTCTTGGGGTTTCACCTGGGCCTTGGCTGAAATTTGAGGGGTATTTTATCTCCTTGGGTTTCGTTACCTTTTGAAAAAGACAAAGAGATTCTCCAACAGAGAGTAAAATCAGCATAGGTTAAACAGGATAAGCGTTATTAATTTACGGAACTTTTGTTGGATGTAGCCCCTCATTTAGCCAGAGACTAGTGGGAGATTGACACTGGAGAGCGTCATCTTTGTCGCCATAGGATTCAGATCTGATTCTCAGTTCCCAATATTGATTCCTTTCCACTGAGCAGATCTCTCAGCCAATCAGAAAGCCTTTGATTACCCAACAAGGCTGTGTGCCACTCTTGTACCAGAGCATACTTCTTGTCAGCCTGGTTGCTTCTGAGTAGCGTAGAACCCTGCTTGCTCACACTGTTTTGGCCGTTTTCCCCCAGTAGCTCATGTAGTACTTTCCAGCACTAGACAGGCTAATTGTCTGGTGACTAGCTGTCTTCCAGTTTCCAACCTGAGTTGCTGGCATACCTGAGAGACAACTTGAGGGCCAGACAATAGGGATGGAAGGGACTGGTGGGGAGGACTTATAATTTTTAATACCTTTTTAAAAAATTTATTTGAGAGTGACAGACACAGAGAGAAAGACAGATAGAGGGAGAGAGAGAGAATGGGCGCGCCAGGGCTTCCAGCCTCTGCAAACGAACTCCAGACGCGTGTGCCCCCTTGTGCATCTGGCTAACGTGGGACCTGGGGAACCGAGCCTCGAACTGGGGTCCTTAGGCTTCACAGGCAAGCGCTTAACCACTAAGCCATCTCTCCAGCCCTATAATTTTTAATACGTTTATGGATTACCCTCAGAACAGTTATCTGTTTAAAACGGGTCATAGATATTTTCACTTATATCCTTATCACATTATACATGAAATTAGTATAATATCAAATGACAAACACCCACCACTGGGATTCTACTAATAAATCTATTTAATGTAATCTGCATTTATGTAGAAATATAAAATAATATTTCCTTTATTCATAAGTTAAGTACTCCCCTACAGTTGTATAATTCATTAACGTTTTTCTTTTATTATTCAGAGGCACTTATTAGTCACCTGATGCATTCCAGGCACATGGTAGACAGTGAGAAAACACGGTTCAGTCTTACTAACATGGAAGTGCTCAGACTGTAGGATTGCCAGGTAGGAAACTGGCAAAGGGGCAGGATGGGCAGAGCGGAGAGGAGTGCTCCGTGTACAAAGAACTCTGCTCAAGGCCGACAGGCCCTGGGTGCGTAAAAGGCCAGTCTCCAATAGAATCTCGGGGATGACAGGCTTTGATGAGGAAGGGAATGTACAGTGTTTGAAAGAAACTGACATTGGGGTGAAGAGATGGCTTAGTGGTTAAGGTGCTTGCCCGTGAAGCCTAAAGACCCATGTTTAAATCCCCAGATCACACATAAGCCAGACTCACAAGGCGACACATGTGCAAAGTCATGCACAAGGTGGTGCGTGCATCTAGAATTCAATTGCAGTGTCTGAAGGCCCTGGTGCGCCAATTCTCTCTCTCTCATAAAAAAATTCAGTGTGTTGGGCTTGCCTAAAAAAAATTAAAAAGTAATAAAATAAAAAATGAAAGAACCTGGCAATGACACAGGGCTCAGTAATTTAATTCTGATGGAAGTTCAGCATGGGAAAGAGGTGAGTCAGGAAACTGAGGAACTTGGATGGGCTGTGCTTTTTTTTCTTGAGACACAGAGTGTCATTGCTGGCTTATTATAATTATACTTGTACTTTGGAAGGTTCCAGAGATGAATATGGTAGGAACATAAGAAAGGAACAAAGAAAGATGAAAGGATTTGCTGATAATAAATGTGTTAAAAGCATGAATGAATGAATGAATGAATGAATGAATGAATGAATGAAATAAACAGTGATTGAACAGATGTGTAAGCAACAGTACTTTAGTGAGATTATTATCATTTGCCTGGATTGTTGAGATGAATGACAAATATCAATGAAGAGCAATGAATACAAATTATTCACAATATTTAGTATTTGAAATCAGATGTTTTATTGTTTTCTAACTAGTCATTGCTATTATGTAGGGCCTAACTTTGTTTTGCTTATATATTGATTAGATGGTTTTCTTAACTATTTTGTTAACCCTGATAGTTTTATAGGTAACTTTGTATTTTGTATATAAAACTATAATTCCTGAAAGTAATGGAAGTTTTGTTACCTGAATTCCAATGCTTATGTTATTTTTTTTTGATGTTTTAGCATATTGGCTAGAACTTCCAGAACCAAATAGAAATATAATATATATCATTAATAATGATGTAAATGTTCTAATATTTCAAACATAAGTTCCTTAGCTCTGGAAGTTAAGATATTTTAACATATTAAGTAAGATATAATTTGATCTTGTTTTAAATGTGTCTCTAAGAAATATTCAGAAGGTTTGAAAATATGTCACATGATTTTTGGTACCTATTGAAATTCAGGTACAAATTTTCTGACTAATAGACATGTGATCAACTATGCATCACATTGTAGTAGTCATTCCTGGTTTTAACCATCTGTGGGATAAAACCAACTTGAATATGGTATATTACTCTGAAATAATGCTGAATTTAGTTGTTATGTTTTATACAGTATTTAAAATGTTATGCCATAGATAAGATTCATTTTATGTTATCATATATTTAATTTTGTCTTATATTTAAAGAAATAAACAAAAGGTATTATAAAGTCTACATAAAATAGAGCATTCAATCCACACTTATTAAGTCACAGAAACTCATATATTTCAGACTGTCATCAAGAAGGGTCATTGTTAAACTACATGCCCTTGGGGAAATTACCTTCCTAAGTCTCATCTATATTTGATCTATATTTGAACAAAAAGGGCTTGGACTGAATTTCAAGGTCACTCCAGCTTTACCTGCCTGCCAGTTTGTATCCATAGATACATCCCTCCAGCTTTATGCCAATAAGCAAAGCTAACTAAATTTAAGAGCAGTCATCCCATGTAAGGTTAAAAATTACCATGTCCTGATGACCCTGGTGAATGCAAACTTGAATTTGAGAACAGAAACAAAATAGCATCCAGCACAGCCACATGGGAGATGGCTGTCCACCTGATAGGGCCCAGCAGCAACTGCTCTGAGAAATGGCGGTCCCTGATTTATCTTACATTCTACTAGTAGTCAGCAGACCTACAACTTCTCCCTCTGTACCAATCAGCCCAGACAATGATCACCAAAGGGACTCACGTCTCACTTCTGCTCACTGCCACTGTGATCACGACTCGTTTTAACACTTTGAGGCATCAGTCTTTTTTGTAAGGAAGACTCTTCTTAATTAATTTTAATCTCTTAAATTTTATGATGAAAAGCCCTAAGTAATCCTTTTATTAAATGAATGTAAATGGGATTGGAGAGATAGCCCAGACAGTAAAGTGCTTGCTTGGGCATGATAATGGGTGCTAATGATCCCAGTGCTTGGGAGATGGAGGTAGGCGGAGTTGTAGAGGACCCTGGCCAGCCAGTGTAGTCCCACTGGGGAGCTCCAAGCCAGTGAAAGACCCTGACTCAAAATATGATGAGCAGTACCCAAAGAACACCCTGTGGTCATCCTTTGACCATCATGCACACACTCTGTGCATGCGTTCATACACATATATTACACAAACCTGCAACACACTATGCGCTGCATTCATACACATGTGTTACATAAACCTGCACACACACTATGTGCGTGCATTCATACACATGTATTACATAAACCTGCACACACACTATATGCGTGCATTCATACACATGTTTTACATAAACCTGCACACACACTATGCACTGCATTCATACACATGTCTTACACAAACTTGCACACACACTATGTGCATACATTCATACACTGTATTATACAAACCTGCACACTCACTATGTGCATGCATTCATACACATGTCTTACACAAACCTGCACACACGCTTTGTGCGTGCATTCACACACATGTCACACAAACCTGCACACACGCTCTGTGCGTGCATTCATACACATGTGTTACACAAACCTGCACACTCTATGTGCATGCATTCATACACTGTATTACTCAAACCTGCACACACATACACATATATACACACATGATATTTAATGTATATGGTCACCTGAGCTTGAATTTCACAAATATTTGCCAGTCCTCTCAACAACATTGTGAAGCAATTGGCAAAGTATCTGTGACCTTATTTCAGAGTTGGGTTTTACACTCTGGAGAAGTTGGTGGTTTTCCTGGCGTGCCTCACAAGAGGCAGCATCTCAGCCACCACACAGGCCTTCTGATTGTCAACTGTCTCCTCAGGATGACACTCTTTCTTGAACTAAATCCAGCATTTTCCCTTGTATACTTTTCAGATCTGTCACAATTTCTGGCTACTTACATTGTGAGATTAGCAATCACTGCTCCCCTGGGGTTCAGCCTCAACACTGTTGTTTGATTTTCAATGTGTCAATAGTGCTGTGTTTGTATATATGTTAAATGATTTCTTACAAAGTGCTCCATCTAACGTGTATCCCTTCTCCCCCTGGTTCTCTTTCAGATAGCAACTCTGTGGATGAAAAGGTTTTAAATCATGCTTATTCTTCCCTCCTGAGGGATCCTGTCTTTTGTACATGTTTGTGTGTGACACATGAGCCCTGTTTTGGTTTCTCTGAGTTCTCAGTTGTGATATATGCATGTCTCCCTGGCTTTCCATTCTTTGTCCTTTAAGTGTCCCCCATATGTTGCATTCATGAAGAGGTCACACCTTGCCAGCTGCGCTTATTTAGCTTATTCTTGCCAGCCTAGGGGTCTGCTACGGTCAAACACAGCACCTGTGCCATGGCATGACCTTCCTGCCTGATTTGTGGTCTTCTCTGCACATAGCAACTTTTAAGGACAAAGAATATTTGGAATATGATATATTTTTTTCCTGGACTCTGGCCAGTGCTCTGGTTGAAATGCTGACAGCTAATTTCAAAATCTCCGCTCACAAAACTCCGTGTTGACTTGCAGCTGACCCTGCTTAGCATTTGTTGTGCTAGGTGTCACGTGTGTAGTGCAGTTGGCCTGTGTCCCCGATCACCACGCATTCCACTGCTGTATGCTAAACACCGTTTTGTTTTGTTTTGTCTTATCCATTTAAGGCTCGAATAGTAAGTGGAAATGACTTGGATGCTTCTAAATTCTCTGCACTACAGGTATTTGGTGGGTAAGTACTATGATCATGTCACTCACTCCATTTATCAAGGACACTGCTGTGTTCTCTACATGTTCAGAACACAAAATGTTGCATGATGGGATCATTAGCTTTGTGGTTGCTTAGTTTTCTGACTTCAAGCTCACTTTTATATTATTTATTAAATAATGGTGTACATATGTGCAAAAAATTTTCTAACTTTAATATATGTATAATTCTGTGTACACATATACATATAAATATGTAGGCATGCATATGTGTGTGTATATATAAATATATATTTAAAGTTTAAATCACCTAACAAGGTTAGCTGTTAGCATATGATTTCATGCATAAATCCAACCACATACATTACTAGATTTATGTGAGATGAATGCTGTGTCCTTATCTGTTGATTTGCATGAACTCTTTCCAGGTTAGTACCTCAAGAATGTGGTCAATGCCATTAGTCTTCTCATGGAGTATCATGTTAATAAATCTCAAATGTTTTAACATTTAATCACAAAATAACATCAATTATATTCATTGTAAATAACCATCAAGAAACATCTTCTTCAGCCCCCCAAATCACACCCTGGTATAACTCTTTAGCATACATGTTCACAGAATGTTTTTTGTATGTTTGAGTTCATAGCTCTATTCCTATAAAATCAGAAATTTTATTGTGATCATTTTACAAGTTAATATCAGTGAGATCTTGTATGTGTAAATAAGTAAGCACTTGTGTAATGCTGACATTGTATTATGAACTGCTATAATTGCTTCACTGTGACTTATTCAGTCCCTGCAATGGTCTCCAAGGTAAGTACTATCTTGATATTCATGCCCAAGGTAGGAAATAGTACACAAATCAATGAGAAAATTACAAAGTCTATATTGAAGCCCAGATCTAATACAAAAAATCTATTGTCTTAGCTACTATGGTATATTACATTCATAACTTCTACCTTGTGTTTTTTATTTAATAATATGCCTTGTAAAACTTTATATCATCTTAATCCTAAGTAACAAAAATATCTCCAAACATCTGTGATATTTATTAATGAATGAACTGACAGTAGATTCTCAAAATCTTGTCTACCTTTCATTGTTATCAATGATACTGTAGCAAACACTTGGAGTAATTAGATTTTATGTACAATTTATGGAATAAAACTTACATGGGCTGGAGAGATGGCTTAATGATTAAGGTGCTTGTAAAGCCAAAGGATCGCAGTTCGACTCTTCAGGACCCTCGTAAGCCAGATGCACAATGGAGTGCATACATCTGGAGTTTGTTTGGCTGTGGCTAGAGGCCCTGGTGCACCCATTCTCTTCCTCCCTCCCTCCCTTCCTCTCTCTCTGACTCTTTCTCTCTCTGAAATAAATAAATAAAATATATTTTAAAAAACATACACAAAGTTTATCTAACCATATTCATAGATGCACAAGTATACAACCTGTGGATGTGTATTATGTGTCGTACATGTTAAGATTTGAATATATTTTTGACATAAATAGAACCAAAAATCTTATCTAAGATATCTCAGAGATTTATAAGTTATAAAGATTCATAGTTTGTTTTGTCTATGACAATCCCAATTGTTTAAAATTAGTCTTTTCTTAAATATATCCGCATGTTGCTTATTTTAAGTTAAACATTTTATGATTTAACGTCTCATACTTAAAACTATTATGAAATTATATACTCATGAAGGTTTATTTTAATTTTCCCCAGTGGATATGATTAAGAGGTATTTGTTACATATGTAGAGTTAGGTTGCATAATGCATTCACAAAGGTGGTTTAATTTTCTAGATATTTTTGACATAGCTCTAACATCTTTGTTATATTCCTCTATAAAGTCTAGAGGGTTACATGCCCTCTTAGACCTTCTTGTTCACTCCTAGGCTTGACTTCTTTCTAACCAGGTTCTAAATGTATCCACTAATCAAGAAAGCTAAGTTTGTTCTTATTTGTTGGGACCTCAAGAGATACTTTTCAGAGTATTTTCACAAAGTGAATCTCTGTTACAGCTAAGAATTTTTTTTCAGGTTTTCTAAATTTCAAATATGGTTCATCCTTATCTTGTTTGTGGTTCAGAAGCTTTCCTAAGTCTGAACAATGGCTATCTCCATCATTGTATCCCTTCCCCAAGGGCCAACATTGACCTAAACACTCACCTCCTCTGCCTCAAGTTTGCAAGGTGTTAAGAAATCAGAGTTCTCATGCATTTTCAGTTGTTTGTTATCTGGAAAAGCCCCCTTCCCTCTGAGCAGAGGAGTTTACTGTAGGTGAATACTGAGCCACAGATTGTTGACTTTAGTGGCTTTTCACTTCAGGTCGTTGTTTTATGGAAATCTCCCCTTCCCTCCAGAACTTCTAGACTTTAGGAAAATGAGGAGATGCAGACAGGGACTTCCCCAACTCATTATCTCAGAATTTAATCCCCATGTCCACAGTTTTCCAACTTGGTTATATTTACACTGCCATAGGCCTCTGTGCAAAACTTGATTTTCCTCCTCAGTGCCCTTTACCTCGGCACCTGCAAATCGATTTCTGCGTGGCCTTCCTTCATTTCCTCCCCCACGTTATGTCCAACCCATACTCTGTTAAAGCTGTATTTTTCAAGACTTTATTTTCTGCTATGTAGAGTATTGAATTTTTTCCACATCATGTGAACATCTTTTCTGATTTCCTTCTCTCTTTTACAATAAGTATTATGTCACATCCCCATGTTCTTCTGTGTTACACCATTCAGATAGTACCTATTAAGTTCTTTTTTTTTCTTATTTTATTTTATTTTTATAATTTAATTTGTTAGTTTTCTTTTCAGTAAATACAGGCAGTTTGGTACCATTGTTTAGGCTCATCTGTGATCTACCCCCTCCCATTGGACCCTCCTTGTTGATGTAAATGGGTCATGCATTGTGGAGTTAGCCCCCAGTTATTGGTATGATAAATGTCTCTGCAAATCATGACCCAACATGTGACTCTGACATTCTTTCCGCCCCCTCTTCCGCAAAATTTCCCTGAGCCATGTTGGGTTCATTTTTGGTCTGCTTCAGTGCTGAGGTGTTGGGGGCCTCTGAGGCTCTGGCTCTCTGATTTGGTAGGAGTTGATTTTTCTCTGCGTTGGTCTCCTTCCCCTTTGTGCTGGTATCCGGTTCACAGGAAAACATCACCCTTGCTTGTTTCGCCATTTGTCCTTAGTTTCAGTTGGGCCCCTTTTGAGGTATGTTGGGGCAGCTCTCTCCTTAGGATCTGCATCTATCTGAAAAAGAGAAGCAGACTCTCCAATGGAGAGTAAGGTAGCACCTGGAAAATTGAGATAACACTTACTTTTTTGATAGAGAGTTTAATAGGTGTAGGCCCTCTTATACCCTGTGATTGATGGTAGCTTGCTATTGTAGAGTGGGCTTGTGTTTGGGTATGGTTCTGACTTGTTTCCCAGCTCCAGCTATGGGTGTAGTACCACTGAGTGAATCAGTTAGCCAAATCAAGAGCAATTGGTTCCTCACCATGGCTGGGTACCACTATTGCACTTGTGTGGGCATCACCTCAGGTTATTTGTTGCTAATTAGGTTAAATAATGAGTTGCTTGGACAGATCTTGGTCATTTCCCCCAGTCACCTATGTAGCACCTTCTGGCACTAGACACGCTGACTGTCTGGGGACTGACTCTCTCCTGGCTTCCAGCCATGTCATTTCATTTTACGTGTCAGCTGCATATGGAGTCTTCAGCAATAGGGTCTTACCACTGGCCTTTGGTGGGTCATCAAGTACTCTGACAGAAGTCTGTCATTGTTTTGGGAAACCTTGTAGGTTTCTCTGATCAAAAGCTCATTGTGGATGGTAGGCCCAAGCTGGAAGTGGGGGTTACAGGTCAGTGTCCACTAAGAAATTGAGGAAGAACATAACTAATATACAAGAGTTAGAGAGGAGAGAGATAGAGGGGAGAGGGGGAGAGGGAGGGAGGGAAGATGTAGGAGATTTAGGTTAGTCTTGATCTTACCCTCTCCAGTGTCTTGTGGTTCAGGTGTTTCCTGTAAGGGTCTAGTGAAGGTTCAGCCATTTGGTCTGTCTTTTAGGAAGTAGAATTTTATGGTACCATTGCCGGAGTTCTTTTTTTTTTTTTCTCGATTTTATTAAACAATTTCCATGATTATAAAAAATATCCTATGGTAATACCCTTTCCCCCCCATTTTCCCCTTTGAAATTCCATTCTCCATCACATCCACTCCCCACCTCATTAAGTCTCTCCTCTGTTTGGATGCAGTGATCCTTCCCTCCTCTTATGATTGTCTTGTGTAGGTAGTGTCAGGCACTATGAAGTCATAGATCTTGAGGCCAATATTTTGTCTTGAGGGAGCATGTTGTAAGGAGTCAAGTTCTTCAATTGTACAAGTTTTAAAATATTTTTGGTCCTCTTGCTTTTAATCTAAAGGCATTTAAAAGCCATTGCTTTGATTGAATAGCCACAGGGAAAACAATCCCTATGGGCTACTGTCAGGCCAGTTATGCTGGAGGATAGGGACAGGCTAGAAGGGAGCCACATGTGAGTGAAGGGGACTTACAACCCTGTCTTTTACTCTTGGTTGGATCTGGATTATTTTAGTGCCCCCCCCACTCTCCTCCCCCACACAGATGCATTGTACCCTAAACATCAATCACTGGAAACCTAGACTAGAACCAACATCCATCTCTTTAACTGCCTCCTATTATGTAAAACAAGCTGTAAGTGCAGCTGGGACTCAAGGAATGTGAAAATAAATGTCTTCCTCGGTGTTGTAAAAATGCCTTTGTCATTTTTTATGATCCAACGTAATAATGCATGCCAACAAATATTCTTCCCACCATATCTTTTCCATAATTTGAAGAAAATAGAACACTATTTCATCTGTTTACCTCTACTTCAAACAAAACATTCTTTGTGTTTGGAATACAACAAAAATTTGCCACAAAACACCAATTTTTTTTGGTATTTATCCACCTGTCTCAGTCTCAATACAACATAATGAATGATTACTTCCCAGAAAAGTGGACACAGAGCTCTAAAAATTTGAAGCAAGTAGATGGTTTTAACACTGAGGTATTGCAGAAAACTTCATGGGGAAGATGGCATCGAATCGAAACCTACATGGTGGGTATAGTTTTACAGGTAGATTTGCAAAAGAAGATGGAGACCAGGAAGCAGCGCAAAACTTTGAAGTGCACCACAAGGGCAAGAAAATATACTAGACAATTATACTGTTGGAAGAAACTTTTTTCCTGAGCAAATGCAAACACATGTCTATTCACCCCAGATAGAGCACAGAGGAGAGCCCACAGCACAAATGCACCAAAACCAGGTTTGGTGAGCCAGTGAATTTACTGGCACTCCTTACAGAGCAAGGTGAGGGATGGCATGCAGGAACAGTGGATTACCAAAAGACAGCTGCATCCCTGAGAAGTCCAACCCAGCATAGGTGGCACCTCACTGAAGTTGTGTCACTGGAGCACACTGCACAACCCGTACTCACCTTGGCTTGTCGGAAAGTCTCTCCCCAAGAGTTGTTTTCCCTTTACGTAGCCTTAGAGAGGGTTTATCAACCTTTTCCCCAGACATTTTGATTTCTTAAGTGTCCTGAGCTCCTCTCCATCCCCAACCAGGAGAGAATGTTTACTTCAAAGGAAATTGCTATGCAACATATGATAAAGCTTGTGAAGCAAAGAAATCAAAGGTGTATATGGAAAGGTCAGGTCAGGTCTGAGTAATCGTACAGTTACGTACATCACTTTGTGAATAGTGCATGTGCTTACTGACATCCTGTAAGGCAAGGAGTCAGGTGTCCTGAGAACATAGTGGTTGAATGTTGACTTCCAGGGCACAATGAAAGCAAAAGAGAAGAAGCCAGTGAAATCACACGGCTCTGTCCTTTTTCTTAACTAGAGCCGAATCAGCTGCCAGAAGTATGCAAAACTTAATTTCTGGAGAGACACTAGGCTCCCAAAGCAGGTGCATCCAGGCGTAGCAGGGATGCCTTGTCCTCTGAGGACTTTTGGGTAGCTCTGTCAGGCGCGGTGAGCATCACTGTAATTCCTCCTCATTATCTTGATGTTTATACTGCACAGTGCCAGGTAGGAAAGGCCAAAACCTGGGATTTGTATGAGCCAGCACCGTTAGAAGGATCTGAGGACAAATCTTTCTATGCAAGGTGACACCATCTGCAATGTAACCCTTACATAGGAATAAAAATCTCTCCAGGACACAGTATTTGAAGTAATTGTTTCAGATTCCCACAGTGACTATTACATAAGCTCTTGGGGTCTTAGTGGTTCCTATGAAAAATGTGGATAATAATCATATTATACTAAAATACAGTCACATGATCATTTAGTGTGGCCCAACTTTTTCTTATCCAGCAGCCTTTAGAGAAAATATTAGTTTTATGATATATTACTAGAAAAATAGTTCTTTTTGTTTAATGGTGATTGGAGGTAGAATTTTCTGGATGCAGAAAAGGAATGTTTTTCCAAAATGTAAACCATTGAGTTTCAAACCTAGTCATTTCCTGAACAGCCTGAGACAAGAACTGGCCACTCTGTGGGATCTGCGGGACTCTGATTGCTGCCACCGACCACTGCAGTGCTCCTCTGTGATCAGCTGCATGCCCAGCTCCCTAGAATCTCTCATTAGAGTTAAATTGGGCAATATATTTCTACCCAGGAAGGTCTCTTGATCTGGGCTTCTGTCTAAGAAAGTGTACCAACCAAGGCCTGAAAATTCATTGCCTACTCAGCTCCCTACTTGGCACATTTCATTAACCTTAATGGTAGCTACAGCCTTCCTCCTGTCCCTGCAAACCGGAGGCTGGGCAGGGCTCTTCTATGTTATGTTGCAGTCCAAGCTGCAAACAGTTCTTTCCCATGCCTACAAGCCTGACACGTTCTGCATCACACCATTAAGCACTTCCTACTGGCTGTGTGTCTTACTTATTATACTTTAACTGTTTTATGTTTGCCATTGAGCAGGCGACAATAGAACTGTCTAGTAGGCATGCTGATATCATAATTTCACAGTTTCTCTAGCACCCTGGTTCTACTTGGACCAGTGGAGCAAACAGAATAAACATAGTAAAAGTCTGGCACAACATTAGTGTCAATGGATTTGAAGAGAAAGGAAAGATCAAAAGGGGGAACAGGATGCTAACATTTCATTTGAAGAAGTCAACAGGCTTCTCGAGGGCACAGCAGGTACAAAGTCCTGCTCATTGTATGTTGGTGTAATTTAGAAAGACCTTAAGCTTTAGTATGAACGTTGGCAGTTTGTGTTCTGAAACCTGTTTTTCTAGCTCTGAAGGTAATTTTGGTTTACCATTGTGGCATTGGTATGCTAGAGAAACTATGAGGATTGTGAGAAGGAAGAGGAGTCAGGAGTGCCTACCTCGTCCCTTAGTTATCAGTACATGATCTATATTACCTGTCCTTCTTTGAGGAAACTTCCAGCTTTGCAGCTGGAGAAGCCAGCAGACACTTGAACAGCGAGTGAAAGTGTCCAGTCTTTCACATACGAAGACTAAGGTGGAGGGAAGGCTGTGACAGAGAGAGGAGTCTTGACCATTGGAAAGCTCTCAGATGATGCTGAGAAGCCATAATATGGGGAACACAGTGACAGGATAAGCGATGACTTTGGCTGTAAGATTTCTTGGCCTGGAAATGATAGGAAATGATTGTCGGTTTAAAATGTTAACTAAACTACTCGAGTATGGGATTAAGTGAATGTGATCCAGGTGTACAGAAGGGATAGCTAGAGGAGAAGGGCATGCACCATGGAATCCTAGATTGGAGGAGTAAGGAAGGGTGTTGTAACATGCTTCTAGCCTTACATACTATCTGCTTATAGCCAGAAAATGACCCATGAATCTGTTGTAGAAACCATGATAATTTCCTATCAATTTCTGACCACTAGAATATACTTTGCTTCTATGTATTCAGGAATTAATAATTGAGCCATTCATTCTTTGATTTAAAAGCAAAATTTGAAAGATTTAAATCGTGCATAAACTGATATCTAAATAGCTATTCAGGATATAACTATGGGGAAATGCCTTATTTCTCTGCAGGTATCTTTTTTCATTTGCCCCAGGGAATAATCACAATTTCTACCTCATTTGATTGCTGTTGTATTAAATGAACTTAAAGATATAAACATTTACCCCAGCCACAGCAAATAAAATACAAACATTTTGTCATTATTAACTGTTCCTAGTGTTTAAATATCCATATATATCTATATGGCTGATAGATTTCTGATTGTGAGTTTGAATTTGAATGATCAGCTTATGGAAACTTAAGTGTTCGTAATGATGAGGAAAAATAACTAAACTTCAATGTTCACACTGGACTGGATACAGTAGCCTAGGAAGAGCAGAGAAAAACCAGTGTAGATAACAGGTGAACTGCTCCATTAAAGAGAAGATCACAAATAATTCATATTCAATTTATTATGGTGGAAAAACACCCAATAATTTCATCTCTAGCCATTGTAAAAATAGAATAATAAACAGGAGCCTGAAGCTGGTCAGTCTAGATGCAAATACAGGAGTCTGTGTTTTGGTGTTTTGCATATTCATCACGGGTCATGACTTGTCAGGTGTCACCACCACATTGGGCAGTTGAAGAAGACGTCTAGGGCCAATGATCTTATCCAGTTAAACAATAGCTGTAAAAATTTCAGTATTGATTATTTTATCCTACTCCAGTGACCTATGTGAATTAATAACTTCTCTTGGAGTGGAAATAAATATCTCAACTTTTTCTAGTTTCTAGTTGTTTACTCTTGGTGGTTTTATATTTGCTTTGCTTTGGCTACGATAAGCCCTTTTGTCAGTTATTAGAAGATTGACTTCTTCTGAGTAATTATGTGTCTGTGTGGTGGTGGGGGTTGCAGTTTGCTAAAACTTGAATCTCACGTTGCTTATGTAACACTGACTTCCGTGCTTCCTTGCTCTGTGTGATTAGGAAGATGCACAGGACAGGAACTTGCAGTCTCTGGGTGTGCGTCTCTCATTCTCTCATGATAGAAGAATCTAAGGATTAGAGTCCCTCGGCTTGTCCCACAGTGAATCATTTACTTGTTGCTGTGACCAAATACCTGTCCAGAAGGTTAAGAAAGGAGGGTTCATTGTAGCTTACAGTTCTTGGGGATACCTTCCATTATGATGGGAAAGGCATGAAAACAGGAGGAGAAGGCCACCTTGTCACCCTGTAGCCAAAAGCAGGAAGCAACTGACCATCAGGAAGTAGGGCCAGGTTATAAAACCTCAGGGCCCACCTTTTATGACACACTTCCCCCAGAAAGGCTCCACCTGCTAAAGGATCCACAACCTTCCAAGACAACACCAACTGGAAAGCAAGTATTCAAACTCCTGAGGCTCTGGTGACATTTCACATTCAACCCACAATATCAGGCCAGAAGGTATAAAAAAGGATAGCCCGGCCCAGCCCTTGTCATCAGAAATTTGAAGTGCTGCAGCCTTCTCTGGAAGATCTCCCACAAGGGGATTCCATGACTTTCTTCTTCCCAAACTGGCTGCCTGTCGCATCACCGTCTGAGCAAGGCACTGTTGACCAACCAGAGTCCAGAGTTTGAATCTGTTTCCAGTATCATGCCCTCTTTCTTTTGAGGCCTGTTCCAGTGCTCAGTGTTTCCTGGCTGTCACTGAGTTCCTGGCTTTACCCAGCCCTTTTTTCCACTTCAGTGGACATACTTTGAGCTTTCCTTTAATGTGGTAGCTCTCAGGTCAGTTATGGGGAGGTGTACCCCAAATCAAATCTGTGGTTAGAGTAGTTCTCTAGTCCCTCATTACAATTAAACCTAAGCACTAAGCAACATTGGGAAATAGTGAGGTCAGCAGATGCTGAACAAGTCAGTGTCACAGAGTTGCTTAACTGTTTGAACTGTGGTACTTGAACACAAGTAGACTGTAGTTAGGTGTGCTGTGTTCCAGACTTTCTTCTGACTTCTATCATTGTTCCATATAACCTGCATTATTTTATAACCAGATGCAATTTTTAATTTTTATTTTAAAAATTAGTACCTGTGGTGGTGGGAAATGTGTGTGTGTGTGTCTTTTAAAAAAATAGGGCAACTATACAATGTGGTATTTTATATGTCATTAATAACATCTAGTATCTGCTATATCAATACAAAACATATCAATCCCATTGAATTCATTTTAGTAAAGGTTTTATGCAAATATAATAAATTGGTGAGTATGGTTGTTGGGATGTAAATGCTCCCCATAGCTTCAAGTATTCATTATTAAGCTTCTTACTTGGTCTCCAGCTGGTGGAGTCTTTGAAGCTGGAGCCTTGCTGGAGAAAGTTTGTTGTTTGTGGGAGAGCCTTGAGACTTAGGTCTACTGGATGTTCAGAGCTAGCTCCCTCATATTGTCACACACACACACACACACACAAAACCAGCAACAGTGCACAATAAAACATCATCAGAGAAGTGTTAAAGTGTCGCAAGAGAAGCCATGGGACCAACACCGTGCCCGCAGGGCTCTCCCTTTCCTGTGTGGCTGTGTTTCTGAAGCCACTACCCCTAGGAGAGGCTTTTGCTGAGTGGCTGTGGGGGCCATGATGCTGTGGTCAGACTTGAAGTATGTTGTTAAATGCTCTTGGTTAATGTGAACCTTGTAGGTCTGACATTTCTCAGAATGAAGTGGGCTTGGCAATGCTAAAAAAAGTATGAAACTTTGAATGGTTTCCAAGAATTTCAGAAAAGGGGCCACTGTAGTTTGGACTAGTTTAACCATGTTATTTAAAAACAAATAAATGAGTGAAAACAGAATTTAGGACTGGCGAGATAGCTTTGCAGTTCAAGTGCTTGTCTGCAAGGACTGGCGAGATAGCTTAGCAGTTCAAGTGCTTGTCTGCAAAGCCTAAAAATCCAGGTTCGATTCCCTAGAACCCACATAAAAACCAGGTGCACAAGGGTAGTGCATGCACCTGGAGTTTGTGTGCAGTGGCTAGAGGCCCTGGTACAGCAATTTTCTCTCTTTCTCTCAATCTTTCCTTCTAATGAATAAAAATAAAATTTTAAACTAGATGTTAAAGAGAATGTAAGGCAGAGGCAGGAGGTTCATGAGTTCAAGGTCAGCCTGGTTTACATAGTAAGTCCCAGGCCAACCAGGGCTACATAGCAAGACCTTGCCTCAAAGAAATTACATATACATAGGTAGGTACAGACAGATGGATGGATGGAAATACAGATAATAAATGACAAACAGACAGATGATAGATAGATAATAGATAGTTGATTAATTTGATAGATGATAAGTTGTCAAAACTATAGTAGGTAATTTACATTAATGCAGTTTTACAGATGAGACATTTGAGGAGCAAAGATGGAATCAGAAGGTCATGTACTCAGTGAGAAGCAAGTCCTGATCCCACTACTGTCTTACTTTACAATTTAAAATTTGTCCACATGTTCTTATGCCAATAAATAAGTCATCTTTATAAATACTTCAAGCCATTCAAGTGTAACATGCCATAATTTATTTAACAGTATTTTATTATCATACTTTAGGCAGTTTCTTTCTAGTTATTAAAAATAATGTGCTTTGAAAATTATTTCCTTGTGAATAAAAATGTAATTACTGAGTTTCTAAATTGTATTATTATACCCAACAAAGACTTGTTCTTACTTCCTATATGATTATAATTCTCTCCTCCTCCCTCTCATTCCTCCCCTCGCCCTGTCTAAAATGTCATAATGCATCTTGTTTTAATATATGTATATTATGTTGGGTCACAATCCCATTACTTTCTCTTCACCTTCATCCTGTCCATTGAACCCCCTCTTTTTCCTGCCCATGCCGACAACCTTATTTAAACTCAGCGGGTCACACCCACACACAAGAAGAACAAAGACATCAAGATAGAAGAGGGTCTGGTTAGGGAGAAGTGCTCAGTGGGAGGGGTTTTAAGAGGAGACCAAGAGAAAGTAACAGCAGGGGACTTTGATCAAATACATTATGTACAAGTATGAAAATTGTCAATAAAATTGATGTTTTAATAATAGGCCAGATTTTTTTTTTTTTTTTGCTTATTCTTCCATTTTGTGATTTTTCTTCTGTTCTTTGTCCACTAATGCTGTGATGTCTTCTAATCAGGCAGTAGGAGTTATCCACATACAAAAAACAGGGTATTTGGCTAATCTAAGTCCAGAATCACACATAGACATGGTCATTACTTTTCAGCAAAAGCCATAAAGGAGTCCAATATGAAGGGTCCTTTTAATAAATGCTATTAAAGTAATTGAATGTTCAGATACAGGGGACCCCTAACTGACAACATGCACACATAAAATAATTCTCACCTCTCTTAAACATTAAAAGTGAAATATTTTGAGAAGAAATAATGAAGCACTCCTTTGGTTTAGGTCACAGACAGTAATCATGGTCACAATAAAACATCTTGAAAAAAGAAGACTTCATAAAAATTCTGCTCAAGAAAAAATACCCATGAAAATGAATAGATCAGCCACATATTGGAACAAAACATTAACTGAACATTTATCTGACAGAGAACTGGAATTCAGAGAATACAAATGAATCCAGCAACTCAATTTTTTTTTAATTGTTGCAGATCCATGAGAAATGTATTTCCTGGGATCTCTGATATTTTAAGTTTCCATTTAGTGATCAAAGTGGGTTTTTTGTTATTTTTAAAAAAATTTATTCATTTATTTGTTTGTTTGAGAGAGCAAGAGAGAAAGAGGCAGACAGAGAGATGGAGAGTGAGAGAATGTGCATGCCAGGGCCTCCAGCTACTGCAAGTGAACTCCAGACGTATGTGCCACCTTTGCACCTGGCTTGCTTGGGCTTGCTTGGGTCCCAGGGAATCAAACCAAGGTCCTTTGTCTTTGTAGGCAAATGCCTTAGCTGCTAAGCCATCTTTCCAGCCCAGCAAATCAATTTTAACAGAACACTTAAGCCAATAATATATAGGCAAAATATTTCTGCAAGCATAACAAAAGGACATAAAAGAGTGACCAATATAGAAATGTGTATATCCGTGGGCCTCAGGAAAGTATGAATTACAAGTTTCCTGAGTTAGTATGATACATACACCAAACTGGCCACAATTATAAATGCTGACATTGCCAAAGTTTCTCAAAGACATGGAACAGCCAGAAACCTATAGATAAAGTCAGAATTGGCTCCTGGATAGTGAGGTAAAGATAGGTGACAAATTAAGTCTAAGAAAATGACAATGATAGAATCCAAATGCTAAGTACACAGCATCACCTTACAATTATTGTCAACTTTAGTGAGAGTTTAAAATGTTTCACAATGAAAAAGCCGGGCGTGGTGGCACACACCTTTAATCCCAGCACTCGGGAAGGCAGAAGGAGGAGGATCGCCATGAGTTCAAGGCTACCCTGAGACTACATAGTGAATTCCAGGTCAGCCTGGGCTAGAGTGAGACCCTACCTCAAAAAAAAAAAAAAGTTTCACAATGAAATATTGAAAAGGACTGGAGAGATGGCTTAGCGGTTAAGCGCTTGCCTGTGAAGCCTAAGGACCCCGGTTCGAGGCTCGGTTCCCCAGGTCCAACGTTAGCCAGATGCACAAGGGGGCGCACGCGTCTGGAGTTCGTTTGCAGAGGCTGGAGGCCCTGGCGCGCCCATTCTCTCTCTCTCCCCCTATCTGTCTTTCTCTCTGTGTCTGTCGCTTTCAAATAAATAAATAAAATTTAAAAAAAAAAAAAGAAATATTGAAAAGGTGAAACATTAAGTCTTAGTTAATTTTCTCGTTTCTCTTCATTCCAAAGGTCTTGGCTATAGTCTGGAGAGATGGCATAGTGGTTAAGGTGCTTGCCTTTGAAGCCTAAAGACCCATGTTTGATCTCTTTTCAGATCCCATGTAAGCCAGAAACACAAAAGTGATGCAAGTGCAAGTTCACACATGTCCACAGGATGCCACAAGCATATGGAGTTTGAGTGCGGTGGCTGAGGCCCGGGACACCAATTCTCTCTCTCTCAAAAACTTTAAAATAAAATAAGTAAAAGATCCGGCTTTGTATTATAAACTAATTAAGTTGAACATTCTATTTTCACTTGTTTATATTACCATGCTCAAAAAAAGAAACTGTAGTAACAAGTTTTAACTTTTGTTTCCTCAGGTTATTGTGAACATTTTGGAAGATTTGAGCAGTTTAATTATGCTCATACAATTAATAATTTTGTTTTATATTTATTGTTGTGTTGGTTGGTGAATATCTGGTTCCTTGACTGAGATATAACTTTTTATTGTAATTAGTTCTTTCTAATACGGATGTTTTACTTAAGGGTGTTCAACTTGGGGCTCAGTAGTTAAAGTGCCTGCCTGCAAAGCCTAACAACCCTGGTTTGATTCCCCAGTACTCACGTTAAAGCTGGACACACAGAGTGAGACATGCATCTGGAGTTGGTTTGTAGTGGCTGGAGGCCCTGCAGTGCCCATTCTCTCTCTTTCTCTCTCTCTCTCTCTCTCTCCTCCCCCCTTCTTCCTTGAATATAAATAAATAAAAATATTAAAAAATAGAATGTTCAACTTAACTAGTTTATAATACAAAGAAAGTCTCTGCCATTAACAGCAGCCTGAGAGTTTTGTCCACAGTCATTGGGTTCTGGACTTGTGAGTGGCTTGCTTACTACGCTTAATTAGATCTGAGGCAGTTGGTCAATACTCCAAGTGCATTAAATTCAATAGTAGTGAGAGAGTAAGATGGCTCAGTTGGTAAAGTGCTTTGCTATATAAAGATCTGAATTCATATCTCCAGCATCATATACAAAAGCCAGTTGTGCCCCATGTCTGTAATGGGCACTAGGGGGACAGAGACGTGAGGATTCCCAGGAATTGTTGCCTTAGCTTTAGCTTTGTTTATCCTGATAGATGAGATCTAGGTTCAGGGTGGGCCCCTGTCTGGCTCAGTGTTAAGAACACATCTTGTGCAAGCCTGAGAACCTGAGGAGGCCTGGGAGACAACTCGGGCTCAATATCCAGGACACAGCTGCACAGGGCCACATGTGTCTGTAACCCCCTAGCCATAACCACAGGGGAACAGTGACCCAAGAATTGCCAGAGCTTGTGAAAACAATAGCAAATTCCTGAAGCAGTAAGAGACTCTATCTCAGATGAGAAAGAATGGAAGGGAAAGGGATGAGGACACTTGATGTTCCTCTCTGGCCACCTCAGGTAAACACATGGAATGCCACATACACGTGCATGCACAAGCACACAGCACAGCAGTCTTACACCATGTTACACACACGAAAAACAAAAGATGAAGAACAATAACAATAAAGGGAGATACCATTGTCAATCTCTGGTCTCTACACACATGTGTTCTCACACCTGCCCCAGTGTGCATGCCTACACATACATAAACCAGGTACATACACATGTCTACAACCACACACATACATGTGTGCGTGTATCAAGCAACACAAATGGTAGTGAGTCTATCAAAAAACTTAACAACTTTATAAAGCAGAGTACAGTGGTTAAATTAGAAATCAAAGAAAGTATTCAAAGGATTTAAAAATACAACTATTATAAATGCACATAGGATATGTTTTTATAAAACAGACATTGGGGAATAAGTGAAACTTGCAACATACAACAATTGCTAGCTATATTATACCAACGTGGACTCTGTGATGACAGTAACTTTGGTCACAGGATCCGCAGGCCCAAGGACCAAAAAAAACACACACAATATTAGAACAAATGTGTGCGGTTTCCCTGGATGGAGAAGAAGAGCATGCCAGATAACATCAAAAGGATTGGTGTTTGCTAAAATGTTTCCCAGTATAGATGAAAATTATCCTTTATATAAAAAACCCATGAGGATGTTGAGGAGAATGTATCTAGTTAAGCAACTTTGATGGACAATCCATGAGCCTCTTAGATGAAATGTATCTAATGACTATATAAGCTTATGTCTCTCTTAGCCATTTTGAATTTATATACCAATGAATTATGAGCACATTTTCATAATCCAAGATCTTTTCTTTCCATGTGTAAAAGCTATTCTTGCCAGGCATGGTGTCACATGCCTTTAATCCCAGCACTAGGGAGGCTGAGGCTGGAGGATCACTGTGAGTTCAAGGCCAGCCCTGAGACTAGTTCTACATCATCTTAGGCCAGAACCAGACCCTACCTCGAAATCCCCCCCCCCCAAAAAAATGGTCATTCTATTAATCCTGGTCACTTTTCTCCATTCTACCTCTTATTGACTCCAAGTACTATTGACTTCTTTGGGAAATTCTTTATAATCACAGCCCCAAAAGGTAATTACAAGTAAAATTCAATACAGCTAACTGGACTTGGCAGGCTGAAGGTCCCTCCTTACATACTCTCTCAGGCCTTTCCTTTTTCCCAGAACTGTCAACAACTTTGGCCTGTTTTGTTTCCTTGGGTATAACAGTTGCACACTGCAGCATGGTGACTTTAAATGCACTGTACTTGCTGCCTGCAGTACTGTGTGATAAACTTACCTCCTCCCCTCACCAGTTCCTACCCATTCTTATTCCTCTTCCAGGGGGATGCATCTTCCAAGCAGTTGTGTAACCAACCCTGCACCTAAGGCTTAGATGAAGCCCCTTGCTTGATGTCATGACAGCCACTGCTTTTCCCGTAGGGAACATTTTGCAGTTTCAATCTGCTTATTTTATATGGTAATGTGCTGACATCTTTGTCCTCACTGACAAGATTGCAATCTTCCTATCACAAAGGACAATTTCTTTTTTAAAATCACTATATCCTAGCACCTATTATGATACATGATATGCAACAGAAACTCTATAAGTATCAGTTTAAAAAGCTATCAAAATATCCTATGTCTTTCAGATTAGTGTGTGTGTGTGTGTGTGTGTGTGTGTGTTTAGAAGGAGAATTGGATCTGATAGCGACTTTAATAGATTTCCACTTGACAAGCAATTGCACATGAAAAACAGGTGATAATGTGTTAGTGGACTGAAAGTCTTTGAAATAATAGAGTCCCTTTACAGAATGCTACAGGATATTAAGGGAAAAAAATTGTTCATAGTATATAAGGATTATTAATTTCAAGTGTCTCATCTGGTGAAGGATAAAAATCAACTGACATATAAACAATACTGAAGGATGATAAATATATAAAAAAATAGACTTTATCTGTGGGTATTTGAAAGGTGCTATTATTAATATATATGATACCAAAAGACCATCAAATTTTCCATTTTAAATTAAAAACATTGATATCTTTTTTAATCTTTTTGTTATAAATGTCTTATTTTTCTGAGAAAAAATAGCCATTTCATCATTCTGTTTTCAGGGCTTTTTCTATTATAACATGTATCTTATAATACAAACTATATTGAAATGGAGATGTTTTGTGGGCTCCATCTGAAATTGGTCTGTGAAAAAGTTTTTCACAGGTAATTTCTTCTGTTTTTTTTTTTTATAGAAAAGACACTTCCTTTCAAGAATTTTCATCCTACCACAAATGCATAACAGATAAACTGGCTTAGGGAATTAAACATCTAGGGGCTGGAGATGTAGCTCAGTAGCAGCATGTTGCCTCACATGTGCAAAGATCAGGTTAAATATGTGATGCATTTCTGTCAGGCTCAAACAAGAATGAGATGGCACCACAAAGCAGAGCTAAGGTTTAGATGGGACTGTTTACACAGTATGAGTACAGGAAAGTCATAAAGATGGGACAAGACATTGTATATGGAAATACATAACCACTTAGAGTATGCCATTTAGGAGGTTTTGTCAAATGTGCCCACACTTGTATAATTACAATAAAAATGAAAACAGCTCTGTCATTGCAAAACCACCCCTCATGTCCCTTTATAAGCAACAGCAAGCACCAGGCTTCAGGCATTGATGCTCAACTTGCAATTATGATACCCCAGTATTGACCATTCTTAAAAGTTCTATATGGGCTGGAAAGATGGCTTAGTGCTTAAGGCACTTGCCTGTGAAGTGTAAGGACTCATGTTTGACTGTCCAGACACCATGTAAGTCAGACACACAGTGACACAAGTGTGCAAGTCGTACATGTGCACAAGGATTTACACACATCTGGAGTTCGATTGCAATGGCTGGGTGCCCTGGCCGGCCAATATTGTCTCTGCCTCCCTCCCTCCCTGTTTCTCGCTCTCTCTTTCCCTCTCTTGCATAATAAACTTCCACACATGAGGCAAATTATGCTTTCACTGCAGCTATGCTGACTCAGTGCCATGCTGCCCATCGTAACAGGGTTAGGGCTTTGTACCACTCAGCACCGCATGAATTTGCTAGAAACGATCAATTTTCTGTTCCAGGATTAGCACTTTTTATATCCCTACTCTGAAGCTGTAAACATTTTCTTCTATGGTATCCTTTAGAAAGTGTAATGTCTTAGTATTTATATTAAGACGTACATCTATTTATACTTTAAATATTTTTGCGTATTATAAAGGTAAAATATAGCATTCACCTTTGCTTATATGAATATGCTTCTGTTGAAAATACTAGCATGCTATAGTTTACTTGTAATTTCTAATTTGGAATTTGTTGGTGAGTCTGTTTCTAGACTCTGTCTTGTTCATTCTCCAGTTATATTTATGCTCATAGAGTCATGCCATCTCTGCAGCTTGAGTAAAGCTTAGAAACCAATTATATGTGTTTCCCATTTTGCCCTCCTCTTTCAAGATTTTAAAACAATTTTCAGTCCACTTAATATCCATGTAAATTATTTGTGAATTCTACCTTAAATGCCTTCTGGGTTTGAAGTTGTGAATGCATTACCCTTCTTGACCAGTGGGTGGAAGGTTTCCATCTCAACAATGACTGACCGCTCTCACTGATCAATAATGGAGTGCCTCTCCATTTGTTTTGGTTTTCCAGTTTCTCTTCTACCTCTCTGATTTGTAGTTTCCACTGTGCGATTTTGCTTGCATGTGTTAAGTTTACCTGATGATCTTGGATACTCTTAATTTTTTAAAAATTTGGTTTCTCTCGTCATTTTTGTTTCTCATTGAGATTGAATAAATTGATTTTATGTTCTGGAAACTTGACAACAAAATTCCTGGCTTTCATAATAGTTTTCACAGGTTGCTTGTTTTTTTAAATTTTTTTTGTTTATTTCTATTTACTTATTTCAAAGTTACAGACACAGAAAGAGGCAGGTAGAGAGAGAGAGAGAGAGAGAGAGAGAGAGAGGGAGAAAAGAGAGGGAGAGAGAATGGGTGCGCCAGGTCCTCCAGCCACTGAAAACGAACTCCAGACATGTGCGCCCCCTTGTGCATCTGGCTCACATGGGTCCTGGGGAATCGAGCCTCGAACTGGGGTCCTCAGGCTTCACAGGCAAGTGCTTAACCACTAAGCCATCTCTCCAGGCCCAGGTTGCTTGTTTTGAAGGTTCATAATGGTGATGACTTCATATATTTAAGGAGTTTCATTGCCTTATTTTCCATATGAATAGGATCATCATTCTTGCTTGAACAGGTTGACTTAGGAGCCCCACCAAAATGCTTTCTAGGAGTAAGGAGAATCTGTGTGCCTGCCTACTTCTACAGTGAGGAGAGTCCCACAGCCTGTGCTATCAAGTGGGTCAGCAGCAAGCACCTTTCACGAGATTCCCTTTTGTTTCTAAGCATTTCTTTCATCATGCATCGTTGAATTTTATCAAATGACATTTATGCCTCTCTAGTGTATTGTGATGCTCCTCTGTGATTTGTTTATAGTGTGACTTTAGTGTATAGTTTATAGGATGCACTTTCCATCTTGTAAGTCCTAAGATAAATTCCCTTGGCCATGATATATATGCCTTGGCAGTTATTGCTAGATTCAATGTAATTATTTCTGTAGACTAATGTATCTATGGTCAATGGGGATAATTGGCCTCTGATTTTATTTCCACTAAAATATTTATTTGGGTTTAATGTTGGGATCATGCTGTAGTCTTTATTTTCTGAGTTGGAGTTGTTTCATTTTTTTCCTTAAGTGATTGAAAAACAAAGGAACTTTTCTTTGCTATAAATTGTACCTCTAGGAACACAAATATTTCTATTACTAGAGAGTGTGGCTTGGTTGTATAGCCCACTCTTTCATTAGTGTTACTTTTTCCCTTAATTGATTTAAAAATATCAGAAAATGGTTTTGCTCAGCTAATATTTAATCATTCTGTTACCAGCTTTTCCATAGGGTTACACTTACCTTCTCACTGCTGGGCAAGACACCCAACAATAGCCAGCTTATGTGAATATGAGGTTTATTTCAGCCTACAGTTTTGAACAGAAGTTTCGTCACGGTGGGTCAAAGACAGGATGAGCAGACAGACATCACATTTTCTCATGTCAGATTTGATGAAGCAGCTACTGAGCTGTGAGGCATAGGACTTCTACGGTAGCGGGAAGGAAGTAGTCTTTCTAATGAGGTTGAAGCTGGGCTGTGTCACCATAAAGCCAGTGGCACCCCTCATCCTGAGAGGCTCCACCTCCCAAAGGCCCACAGCCTCCCCAGATTACCAGCAGCCGGGCACCAAGTATTCAAAACAGATAAGTGTGTGGGAACTTTACATTCAGACCACAACATAGAGCATAAAGAAACAAAACTGAAGTCAAGTTGGCTAAAATGAGCTTGTGCATGTCTTGGTACAACTGGGAATCTGGAGGTGGTTGTCTTGACTAAGTTTCACCAAGAAAACAGTTATCTCAAGTTGACAGATTTTTCATTTTAACTCATTAAAGGGAACCTCCTAAGATTCAATTTTGCTTTTGTCAAATCCTGCCCATATTTTGTTTTTTGTCAAATTCAAGTCTACTGGCCCCATTTGTGTTGCTTTGCACTTCTCAAACATTATCCATTAGTAATAAGAAGCAGTGTGACCTGAACCAGATCTCTCTCAGCTCTCCCATTCCCCAGGCCATAGCTAAACCTCATTACTCCAAATTGCGAGATATATCCCTATCTATCACTTATTTCCTTGGTGATGTAGAAACATACTTAAAATGTACAAGAAAACCATTCTTCAACTATGCTAAGACTGGGCAGGAAAATGTTTCATAATCAGGACAAAGGTAGCAGAATCCATGGTAGTCCATGTAACATCAGTAGCAGTAACTTACCCATGAATATCTAACATCAGTGAGTGGGAGACCTGTGATGCTGAGGAAGGTCTCCCCTGGTGCCACACATGTCCTGTTTCCTGTGCAGTTTATAGCAGGTGTTCTCAAACAGTACTTAGTCCAGGGCACCCTGCTGTCCATACCAGCTCAATAACCACAGTGTCACAAGTCTTGTTTTCTTATGTGTATGTGTGGGTGGTTTGCATGTGTGTGCATTAGTATGTGGATACACATATGTGTGGAGGCCAAAGGTCAACACTGAATGTCTTCCTCAGTCCCTTGCCAACTTAATTATTGGGGAAAAACCTCTCACTGCACCTGAGACTCACAGATTCACTTAGGTTAGCTAGAAAGCAAGCCCTAGAGACCCTCCTATTTCTGCCTCTCCAGTGCTGGGGTTACCGTGATGTGCTACTACACCCAGCTTTTTATGTGGGTCCTAGAGGACCAAACCCAGGCCCTCATTCTTGAGAGGCGTACACTTTACCTGCTGAGCCATCTCCCCAGGCCTTAAAACTTGTTCTTTATGTTATGTATTATTAAATTACAACTTATATCTTAGTCTGAAATTTCTGAAACTCTGAGGAACACATTCCATCAGCATTTCTTTTTGTGAAGTTCAGAGTTGCTAAGACAAGTAAAACATTACTTTCTTTTTCCCAGATTATGTTTTGTACTCCATATATTCTCTGTCAAAGTTAATATGGAATATGCAGCTTAGCCCAGAGTCCTGGATGGTTCTCTACCTTCCATGAAACCTCAGTGTAAACACTGGACTTGCACAAGTATTCCTTTGGCTTCAATAGACTGTTAATTTAGGGGCTGGAGAAATGGCTTAGCAATTAATGTGCTTGCCTGTGAAGTCCAAGGCCCCACATTCCATTTCTCCAATACCCATGTAAAGCAAGATACGCAAGGTAGTACATGCATCTGGAGATTTTATTTATTTATTTTTGGTTTTGTTTGTTTATGCTGTGTCTAGAGGCCCTGGTGTACCCACTCTTTATCTGCCCCCCCTCTCTCTCAAATAAATAATAATAAATTTTTTAAAGAAAGTAAGCCCAGGTGATTCCTATGGTTATTTTATTTGTTATCCATTGACTCTGTGGTTTAAATTTCCTGGAACTAGATGTAGAGCATAAATCCTATATAATTGACACTTGAAAGCCATGGCTTAAGCCACAGCATAACAGTGTGAAATCAATCAAGTGAAGAAGTACTGGAAATATTTTCTCAATTTATAGAACATGTCTGGATTCTAAAAGTAAACTGTCCTCCTAATGTCATACTACAAAATGTAATTTTTATCAAGACAAGTAAATTATGGCATGATACTTTTTTACATTATAGATAAAAATGAATCCATTCTCAGTGTGGGAAAACTTAACCAGAGACTGTATTTAGGATGGATCAATGCCCTCCCCATTAAGTACTCTTTGATATTTTGACCTTCATAGGAAATTTTCTATTATGTGGTTGGGAAATGTGAATATTCCTTTGATTTAGGCATTATTCAATATGCACAGCCCCTGGATACCAAATTATTATGTTTTGTAAAACCCATAAGGAAAATAAGAGGATTTTTCTTATTTTTAGACAGCAAGTTTTATAAAACCTTAAATGTCTATGTTTCTGACAGTGAATTTTCAAATTAAAGCAAAATTCTAATTGTCTCCTAAATCTTCCTGCTTCCCTCCACCTGTACTTGGACTGCCATCCTTGTCTCCAAGGTGCCATGACTTCTATTCTTTTCCCATACTAAGATGTCCTTGCGGGTTGTGGCCTGAATGGGATAGTTCAAATGCAATTACAAGCTTAAACATTAATATAAAAACACGTGTGTCATGCCCTGACATGTCTCCATGGCTCCTTTTTGAATATTTTGTTTACTTATTCATTTGAGACAGGTGAGGAAGAGAAAGCAGGGGGGTGGGGGATGGGTGCAGCAGGGCCTCTAGCCAGTGAAACAAACCCCAGACAAGTGCCACCTTGTACATATGTATTTTCCTGGGTACTGGGAAATCAAACTCAGATCCTTAGAATTTGCAGGCCTGCATCTTAACCACTGAGCCATCCAACCCACCATGGCTCTTCGGTGTAGATGGATTCAATGATGGTGGATATTTGGTTGCTTAGATGCATCTAGCTTCTACCACTGGCCCTATTTCTCTGATGCCTCCCTGCTGAAATCTATCTTTTCAGTTTTCCCTTTTTATTTATTTTTTAGTGGTTGGGGAGGGGGCAGAGGGAGAGAGCATTGTCATGTTAGGGCCTCAGCTACTGAGGTGGAAATCCAGGTGCTTGTACCACCTAGTGGTCATGTGCGACCTTGCACTTGCATCACCTTCATACCTCTGGCTACTGTGGGATCTGGAGAGTCAAACAGGGGTCCTTAGGCTTCACAGGCAAGTGCCTTAACTGCGAAGCCATTTCCCCAGCCCTCCCTTTGCATAGTTAACTTCATAGATCAAGCCTCAATCAGAGCATCTATGAGGAGGTTACTTTCTTTTCTAACATTTGAGACAATGGTTTTCTTTCATAAGTTTTTTAATGGCCCCATGTGTATCTTCTAACTTCACTCACTCGACTGTGTACTGGCATAATGATTTGATTAACATCTTTTCTGTTCACTGGGTGATAAGGCCCATCTATCTAGATCATATCTTATTTACTGCTGTTTTTCCAGAATCCCTTGTAGTACATTTGGTTCTTAGTAGAACTCAACTCTTACACTACATAAACTCAGCAGAAATTCATCAAATTAAAGATAACTTCAATAGCATAGACACACATTTAACTTGTCTTAGGTAAACAAAAATGTATTAAATAATTTCAGTCATGATTTTTACATAAGTGTATATAAAAGTAAACTACTAGTTGAATTCTTACAATGGAAGTTATATAGGATGGATTATAACAAGACTGTCAATATTTGCAATTTTAATAGAATTACATTAAAAGTTTTAATAATAATAACCACATCCAACACAATGTTTATTTTTTATTTTTTTATTCATTTTTATTTATTATTTATTTATTTATTTATGAGTGAAAGAGAGAGAGAGAGAGAGAGAGAGAATGGGTCTGCCAGGGCTTCCAGCCACTGCAAATGAACTCCAGATACATGCACTCCCTTGTGCATCTGGCTAACATGGGTCCTGGGGAATCAGGCCTCGAACCAGGCTTCACAGGCAAGTGCTTAGCCACTAAGCCATCTCTCCAGCCCTAAAACAATGTTTATTTTTAATCCATGGTATAAGTTGTATTTTGTAAAACAATTTGCTTGCATTACCACATGTAGTCCTCATAAGAGCAACATTTGAATAGTATTCAAATCAAGATTTCCTGACCCCAAAGATAATTGCTGTGGCAATTTTTTATCTATAACATTAGCCAGTATTTGTAAGGCACCTACTATGTCTTAGACATTCATACATGATCTCACTCAACTTTTATGCTCAGTAGATATTATCTTATTTATTAGATATGGTCTTAGGGTAATTACATTTACAGAAATTTAGAATTAATGATTATGCAAAGCAGATAATCACCAATTCTGTGATGTCACCATTATTTCCATGTCCAAAGGAGATCTTCTGTACAAGGAACACACATTCTCCGCCACTTTTGTCTATGAAACCATTTTAGTACAACTGCATTAAAAGTGACAATGTCGTTCTTGTTAAATACTATCCAAATAGAAGACAATTATGACTAGAAATTTGATATTTCTGTACTGAAAATAAATGAAAGAGGAAGAAATCCAATCTGTGTTCATAGGAGAAGACAGAAGTCATTTTCTTTGTCAGGTCAATATCTGGGACCATAGTAGGAAGGATAAAAGTAACTTGGGAGGTATTCTGTTTTCCTAAAACAGAAAACACACACTCCCTGGGTCCCCAGGGGAAATAAGTTGGAGGGTATGAGTGTCTCCTTTGCCTGTTCTTCATCAGTTTACAATTTATTTTCTTGTAACTTTGATTATAAGAAAAATCCTTGTGTGGTACCACTTTTAAAAATCCAATTAATTTTAATAGCACTTTCAAAAAAGCCACATCATCACAGTACTGGTTGCCTACCCAAACTTGTTAGTGACTATTAGGATAATGTGCTTCTAGAGTAGTGATTCTGTAGGAAGGACTAAGAAATCGTGAGGGTCGATTAAGCTGCGGACTTTGTCTGCAGAGGGAGAACAAGAGTCAGCAGAAACAATTGTCTAGGTACTAGGGTAATGGCAAAGGGCATTAAGATAATCAGATTAAAGAGTGATGATCTTTTAACTCTGTAGGTTGACTGGTCATGAGTCAGTTTTAAGTATGGAAAAGTTCATATGACTAGATTTAGAAGGTGTTTTCAGAAAGGAGAGAAATGCCACCAACAACTATGGCATATTGCTGTCTTTATTCTTGATTTTTTTTTTTTCTAGCAGTCACTTCGGTAAAAATTACACTTTGAAAAAAAATGTGTAGAATTGATTTAAATTATTTAAAAAATAGAAAAATTTTATGCAAATAAATAAAAGTATCTTAAGAAAGAATGTTTGAAAAAAACTGCCTTTCTCTGCTTGCAAATAAATAAAAAAAATATTTTAGAAGACTGTTTAGAGAAAAAAAATTTAATATATGTATTATTTTTTATTATTAGATATGGGCATATTTGTATGTAAGCATCTCATGTTGGTACCATCTTTCCCCTCCACCCTGCCCCTTTTCTGAAGAGGCTTTCCTCATTGGGAATTCAGGTTAACCCCATGGGTATTGTGGGTCACATATTATGGGGCAGCAGTGAGTTATAGAGAAAAAAATTTTATGTGGCTATGTATTTATATAGGCAAGCCAGATAGACTTTCCAGGTAGGCATTGTGGATATATATTACTTAATCACTTTCATTTTTGCTCCCTGGCAATGTAAATTCTGTTTTGAAAATTATTTATTTGCATGCAGCAAGGGGAGTGTGCGGTAGGACCTCTTGCCACAGCAAATGAACTCCAGATGCATGTGTGTCTGCTTGAGAAGCCAAATTAATCTCTAATGATAATTGAAGGATATTGTAAATCCATCCTTTCAGCAAGTGCCTAGTGACATCCTGTAAAGGTTCATGAAATCTTTTTGCTACTGGTATGACTCAAGTAAGACAAACAAGCCCTTTAATAGAAGTTAGATGTTAGTACATTGAGAAAATCAAGTAAATAAAAACTGTCAGGTACTGCTAAATTACCTAAAAAGACGTGAGATAATACTCAAGATTACCAAGCGAATTCCTGAGGCTCTTTGCCTCGTGAGTCACCTGTTATTCACATGGCCCCATCCCCATAGACATGGCTGGATGCTCTGGTCTCTGCATAGGTTATGCTCTCAAGAGAAGTTACAAAAGTATTCAAATGTATAATGGAAAGGAACTTTGAACATTATTCATGTTTAATGAGACCAGAGAAGCCATAAAGCAAGCCCCCAGTGCTTCACAGGCGGGATATAGTGATAGAACTGTGATTTCAAGTCTATCTGTAGTAATTCATCTTCCACCCAGCAGCACAGCTCCCTGTTGGCATCCTGTTTGGTTCAGTTAGCTTTTTGCATAAAGAAGTTTTGTATGCAGGCATTTGTAGAATTTTAAACAAACTCCTACCCATGAGTTCCTATATTGCAACCACAGGAAGGTAGCACTTCAGTCCTGACCTTTCTCTTGTTGGTAACCACTCCATAAGCATTCTGCTGGAGTGGGGAAAGGTCTGTGTCATGGGGACGCAGCTTGCTGTCCATCCATCTCTAAGTATCATTCTGGCTTGCGGACAAAATGTGGGAAAAACAGAACTGTCATTTGAAAACTGAATGCCACACACCCTACCACCCTAATATACCATCCTTCCAGGGCTTTGCTGTGAAACCAGACAGTAACAGCAACTTGGCTTTGAAAAGAACCAGGGATGGCTTGTCTTTATTTGCTCACTACTGCTATTAGGCAGCCAATTCTGTATGACTTTAAGTAAGTACAGAAGCTGCCCAGATGGACCCATACACTAAGCCTTATTACCAGGAAAGGTCATAAGTGCAAGGCAGGCCAAACGGCGTAACCTGAATGCATCCTTCATCTATTAAAAATCATCTATTTGTGCTTCAGTTTCCACACACCTCTGCAATTAGTAGCAGTGATGTTTTATGGTTAGTGGTACCTTGTGAGATTCAGGGAAATGAAACCAAGTACAGATGGCTGCAAAGAGGGTGTTCTACTGCAGTTAAAACGGTTAAAGTTCTGCTAATTAATTGCTCTATAATACATTGGAGGTGAATTAACTTAAGAGTTTTCCTGATTAGTTTATAAATGTGTCTGTTTTGTCCACATGCCCACCTCCTTTCTCACAATACCCTGTCATCATGACCAATTTCTTCTCCTCCCTAATTCACTTATTCAAGTTACACTTTCCTTTGTTGTTTCAACATATCTGGGAATGCCATGTGGGAAAGCCCTCCTGCTATATATTCTCATTTGTGTTCTTTTCTTAAAAAAAATAATTTGTCTACTTACTTATTTGAGAGAGAGCGAGAAACAGAGAGGCAGGTAGAGAGAGAGAGAGAGAGAGAGAGAGAGAGAGAGAGAGGGAGGGAGAGAATGGGCATGCCAGGGCCTCCAGGCACTGTAAACAAACTCCAAACACATGTGCCACCTTGTGCATATGCCTTACATGGGTACTGGAGAATGGAACCTGGGTCCTTAGCCTTTACAGGCAAGCACCTTAACCCCTAAGCCACCTCTCCAGCACATTTCCTAAGTGGAAAATAAAAATCATCCACACAAGTTATGGTTAAACTTGCACAAAATAACTGAAATTCTTGTAGATCAAACAGGAAGTGGGAGTGCAAATGCTGAGAGACCAACAAGCATGAGGCAGGGAACTGCCCTGGGTATGTTATGACCTCTGAAAGCTAGAGCAAGTCACAGGAGAGAAAAATCCACAACTTCCAAAAATGAGACTTTTCAAGGAAGACCTTTTCAAGGAAGACCTCTGCAAAGTGCAGGGCTCTAAAAACACCTAGGCTTATTTTTTTCACATAGAAAAGAAAAATGCATCTCTATTTGTGAAGCTGACATGACCTTGATATTTATTTATCTGGCATAAGGAGAATAAAAGGCAAGGAGAGTTACATGCCATGCCTACTTCTGAGTATATATAGAAAATGACTAAATACAATATCAAACAGCATTCATAAATATAAATATGATCAGGCAAGGTTTATTCCAGGATTTGAAACTTTAGCAGGAGGAAACATGGAAGTATATATACTAGCTGGTTAAGAAAATTAAGCCATCATTCAAATGGCTAAGGAAAAGCATTTAGTAAACCTGAAAGGAATTTGTGATTTTTGGAGGAAATTTTCTAGTTAATTAGAAGTTATCTTCATCTGCTGAATATATATGACAGAAGTCTATAGGAAATTTCATGGCTAAGGTAAAGAGTGGGAATATTCAAGGCCAGGAATGGATAAGAACAAAGATTTTATTAAACCATCCCCTTTCAGAACAGTCTTGGAGAGTCCAAGCACCACAGAAAAGGGAATAAATGGCAGGTATACTGTCTGGACAGAAGGAAGTGAAGCTTGGGGGATTTTCATGGGATATTATGAGGATCTTCCCAGGAAGCTCAAAGAATCTTCAGACAAATGTGTCCTTTCCAAAAATCATGTTTAGATAAAACTCTGGATAGATTTGGTATACAAAATTTATCTTTTAATAAAAACAAGAATCTATAATATTAGTATATAAGGCCTATAGAAATAGAGTGGAGATGTATAAGCTCTTTTTTGAAAAAGTATCAAACTTAGTTGTATTTATTTTTGGAAACATAGATTGAAATATGTACTATGTTCATGGATAGGATGATCAAATATAAAATATATATTTGGAGCTGGAGAGAAGTTTTAGTGGTTAAGGCACTTGCCTGACTAACCTAAGAACCCAGGCTTCATCCCCCAGAACCCACATACCATGTAAGCCAGATGTTGGTGGTGCATGTATCTGCAGTTTGTTTGCAGTGGCTAGAGGCCCTGACATGCCCATTCTCTCTCTTTCTCTAATAAATAAATAAAAATAAAATATTTTAAAAATAGGTATTTGGAATGGGGAGATGACTCAGCAGTTAAAGGCACCTGCTTGCAAAACCTGACCATCCATGTTCTACTCCCCAGTACATAAGTGAAACCAGATGCATAAAGTTATGCATCTGTCTGAAGTCTATTTATAGTGGCAAGAAGCCCTGGCATGCCCATTTTCTCTCTCAGTCTTACTGTCTCTCTCAAGTAATATTTAAATAGATAAAACATTTTTAACAAATAAAAATGGATATTTTGATGACCTATAGATTCAAAGTGATGCCAATAAAATTTTTATTCAATTGAAATAATGTTCTAAAATTTTATATATGACAGAAAAATAGCAAACTGTCCTTTTCCAACAAAAAAGTTATCTGTTAGATAATTCACATTTAAAGTTCAAGATGATGATTAACTCTGGAGCAGAGGGAGCATAAGATTTGGAAGATTCAACACTAATGAAGTTTTTTTTTTTTTTTTTGAACTGATAGTAAGTACATGGGGGTTACTTACAATATTACATATAAACCACTTACCATGAAACAATTTAGGAGGTTGGGGTGACAGCTCATCCGGTTAGAGCTCTTGCCTCACAAATATGGGGACCTGAGAGAGCCTGATCCATCCTGAGTTCTGTTCTCCAGTGCCACGGAAGCAGGTGGGCATGGTCTGCCCATAACTGTCCCATGGGGAGTACAGAACACAGAGACTTTGGGCTTGCTAGTCAGCTGATGTGATGGGGAATGGAAGCTCCCTGTTCAGTGAGAGAGACTGTTACAAGAAAACAGTGCTTTCAGAAGAGCCAAAGAGAAGGACACCTGACATTCTCCATGTGAGCCCATGGGGCACTCACATCTGCACATGCATGTGCATATGCCACACTAACCATACCACACATACTACACATGCTTCTATGCAGGTCTAGATAACACGTTACCAAATTTTAAATATTGATGTATACTCTATAATATTTTCTAAGAATGTAGTGCAGAATACAGGCAAGAGAGAAAAGTGGATGCTACCTGTCCTGACTTAAGCTGCATTTGTCCAATTATAAGCTGCCCACCATCTTCAAGCAATGGAATCAGGTGTTTTCTACAGTGACCCTCACATTTTATGAAGACATTTGTGAACAGCATCGTCTCTTTATCTGTTATTGGTTGAACAGAGCTCACTTTAGCATGTTGCTATCAGCATGATCACTCAGATTGGTGAGATGGTTGAGTCTTGTGATATCAAAATTTTATATTGGGTTGAATTAAGACAAGTAAAAATGAACTAATCGAGGTGAAAGTATTTCTATGTTTATTTGATCTTATGTGTGTTTTAAACAGTGTTTCAAAACTACTTGCTTAACATTAGTTGAATTAATTCTCTGCTACCTAGTGATTTCATAAACACTTCAAATTTAATGTTCATTTAATCAATTGACTCTTCTGAGTCACAGTTTCTTTGTGCATAGTTCCTATTTGAAAAGTTATTACAGGTATTGTAGGAATTATTTTTATAGAGCCAATTGTATGTAGTACCTGGTGTTCTGTCTGTGTCCTGTATAAATGGAAGGAATATGGTGCTGTGGTTTGAATGTGAAATGTTCCCCATTGGTTCATGTGTTTGAATACTTGGTCACCACCTGGTGGCACTGTTTAAGGCAGTTGTGGAACCTTCAGGAGTTGGAGCCTTGTTGGGAGAAGTCAGTCACTGGGGTGAGAATTGAGGGTTTTTGTAGCTTAGCCCCAATTCCTGTGCACTTTCTGATTCTTGCCCTGCCACTGTGATGAACCAACTTCCTGCCTCTGTCACCATGGCTTCCCCGCCTGGAACTTCCCCTCAAAACACAGACTGAATGGAACTGTTTGCTTCCCTAAATTGCATCTGAGTCAGGTACTTGCTCACAGCAAAGTAACTAATTCAGATTGGTTACAATTAAATATACTCAGCAAGGTAAATAAACACTATCTATACATCTATATGTATAGTATATATATGTAGATATATAGACAAAATGTAACTTTCCTCATTGTGGTTTGAACATCATTTATGCTGTTTTCAGTCATGTGTTCCTAATGCAATGATCACCACATCTGTCTTGAAAGTATGATTACACTAGGATTACATGACATCAAATATTGGTTTTGCACTGAAATGGAATGATGTATTACAAATTACTCCACAAGGAAGATTAAGCCATTATGATGTAAATCTTTCCATTCTGTGTTGACAGTATTTAATAATTAAATACTATCTTTAAATATTTTGGTATTACATAATTCATTGCTTTATAGTTACATCTATTATCACATGACTAGTTTACATGCCCTTAAAGGACAAGAACTAATTATTTTATGCTATGTATGTCTGACTCAGCGAAGGGTCTGGAATTTTACCCACGTGAAGCTTAAAATTTAGACTAATCTTAGTTGCACAGGTGCTGATGGGAGACGCAGGACTCCTAGGCCAGAGACAAAGTAGTGTTAGTTCTAGGCTCAGCAGAAATCATAACTGTCAGGTATCCTTGTCTCTTCAGCCTCACAGCTGGCATCGATGTGGACCTAGTGGGACACAGTGGATTCACGTCCATTTCTAAGCTTGGAAAACTACGTTCTAAAACGTAATGAAGCGCTGGCTTAGGAATGGGACTCAGCAGCTGTCATGCTTGCCTAGCATGTGCAATGCCCTAGGTTCCGCCCAGCACTGTATGCATTAGATATGGTGGTACAAGTTTGTAATCCCAGCACCCATGAGACAGATATTGGAGGGTCAAAAGTTCAAGGTCTTCTTGTCCGCATTGTGAGTTGGAGGTCATCATGAGCCACACGAGACCCGGCCTTATTATAGGTAGGTTGGTAGGTGGATAAGTAGATGATGTATAGCAGGTATAGACAAAAGAAACACAGAAGCAACGAAGCCAAGTTTTGCCTTACAAAGACTTTTCTCTTTTTTGTTGTCATTTTATTTTTTTAAGATAGGGTTTCACACTAGCCCAGGCTGACCTAGAATTCACTGTGTATTCTCAGGGTAGCCACAAATTCAAAGCAATCCTCCTTCCTCTGCCTCCCGAGTGCTGGGATTAAAGGTGTGTGCCTGGTAGACTTTTCAGTTATTACATCAACCAGCACACAGCTTCCATAGTAAGATCCACAGAAACTTAAGAGACCTGAGAAGACTGGTCTACAGCATGTGCAAGGTTTACATGTGTAGTGGGAACACGGTTCATGTAGAAAATTTGACCAGTCATATCACACAAGCCCTGAATTGTACTTATCACTAAATTACTTGTTCTTTTCTTGCTGACCACCCTATCAAATGAGTTTCTAAGAAAAAAAAATATTTCTAAGAATTCAAACATTTGTGCAAAGATGATATAGAAAGAGTATCAGGGTGCATGTCAATCAAAGAGGGGATCAATGGTTGTTAGTGAAATGACAGATTATAGATGTCCCTCAGTGACTGTGAGCAAGAGTTGTGGTTAGTGAATCCTGGCAAAAACTTAACTGGCTGTACACTAAAGGACTCTAATTTATAACAACCTCCTGGTCCTTGTTATCCCACTGTGACCAATTTCAGACTACTATGACATGTCTGAATCATAACTGAGGAAATTTGAGTATAGTCGGCTGTCCAGAGCTGCAGGGCCAGCTCACCACTGCTTGTATTATACCAAAGGGAAATGTCTTCACACTAGAAGTTTACCCCGCCTCCCTACACACCAGACTCACCCTCTGTCCCATTGCTCACACTGTAGGTATAAACAGGAATGAGCTGGGTGCACTGCTGGTAGACATCTTCAAATGTGACATATCTGGAAAAGCTAAGCTTGGTTGCTTTTCCAACAACAACAAGAATCAAAGATATTAAGAATGCATCACAGATAATAGTGTTTAAGCAAAACTTAGGTCAGAATGCAACGTCAACTTTCGTACTGTGCAACACTACTGACATGAAAGGCAAAAGCCCGTTCCTACCACACTACAAGGTAAGAGCTGGGGTGGAGCGTCTTGTTGGCTTGCTCATACACCTTTCTGAACCCCACACCCACTTAGTTTATATGGGATCCTGATGATCACTGTCTCAACTTTAACCTCCTGCACAAAGAAATAGAGGGACTGAGTTATAATTCTAGAAACTATTAAGTTCTTTTTTTTTTTTTTTTTTTGGTTTCTTGAGGTAGGGTCTCATCCTAGCCCGGGCTGAACTGGAATTCACTATGTAGTCTCAGGATGGCCTCGAACTCATGGTGATCCTCCTACCTCTGCCTCCCGAGTGCTGGGATTAAGTTCTGTACTTGACAACTGTAGAACAAGTTTGTTTCCCCCCACCACCTGATTGTAGTGTTTGTAATTTTTAAAGCCAGCTGCCCTATTTCCCAAGGCAAGATAACTATTTATAAGTAATTAAGGCCTCTTCATGTTGAGCTGCTGAGGAGAGAGCCAGGTGATAGGTGTATGGACAAAGAGCGTGGAGGGTAGACACACTGAATGCACGTGGCAGGATACCCCTCGCAGGGCTGAGCAGAGTGGCCAGCTGCCTGCTCTCGGTTCCCTTATCCACTCCACACTAATTGTGTCTCTGTTTGTTTTTGTTTTTAAATACTGGATTTGAAAGGAAAAAAAAAACAAACAAACAATGTTTCTAGAGCACTAGTTTGATAGCCTGTCAGCAAAGTTGATTACACATTAAGCCAAACAGATAGATTTGCCTTTGTGTAAATAGCTATAATTGCTTTTGGGGGTATATGTTTTCTAAAGCATCATTTCAGATCCAGCAGCTGTACCTGAAAACACAAGACATAGCCCTTAGGGACAAACAGTTTTTATTCTCTGTTCACCTTGAGGAGGCAAAATGCCCCTCAACGAAGAACAAGAGACAAGATTTGGCTTAGAGAGGTAATAAATTTGTTTTCCAGGTGAGTGTCATGCCTGCTACAACAGTCTACATTTGAAGTGTTGAAACAGTAAAGGAAGTTGGGACAATCTCTCATCTCTAATTACCCAAGACTTCCATGTATGTGCATATTTCTTTGGTTCACAAAGAATGTTTTAAAAATAATTCTTCCATTCTTTACCTTTACTGTATATTTACTAAATAATATGTGTAAAGTCCTCTTTTAAATAATGGAGATGTAAAGAAAACTACATGTGGTCTTCATTCTTTTCTTTTTTTGTGTGTCTGATTTTATTTATTTTTTATTTATTTATTATTAGTTTTCTATTCTGCAAGTACAGGCAGTTTGGTACCATGGTTAGGGTCATCTGTGACCTACCCTCTCCTAGCCCCTCCTTGTTGAAGTATATGGGTCGTGTATTGTGGAGTTAGCCCACAGTTACGGGTGGGATAAATGTCTCTGTATATCATGACCCAACATGTGGCTCTGACATTCTTTCCGCCCCCTCTTCCGCAAAATTTCCCTGAGCCATGTTGGGTTCATTTTTGTTCTGCTTCAATGATGAGGTGTTGGGGGCCTCTGAGGCTCTGGATCTCTGATTTGGTAGGCGTTGATTTTTCTCTGTGTTGGTCTCCTTCCCCCTTGTGCTGGTATCCGGTTCATCAGGAAAACAGCATTTTTGCTTGTTTCGACAGTTTTCCTTAGTTTCAGCCGGGGCCCTTTTGAGGTATGATGGGGTGGCTCTCTCCTTAGGATCTGCATCTATCTGAAAAAGAGAAGCAGATTCTCCAAAGGAGAGTAAGTTAGCACCAGGACAAATGAGATAGCCCTTACTTTTTTTATATAGATTTTAATAGGTGTAGGCCCTCTTGTAGCCCACGATTGATGCTAGCTTGATATTGGAGAGTGAGCTTATGTTTGGATATGGTTCTGACTTGTTTACCAGCTCCAGTTATGGCTCTCATACCACTGAGGGGATCAGTTAGCCAAATCAAGAGCAGTTGGTTCCCCACCATGGCTGTGTTCCACTATTGCACTTGTGTGGGCATCACAACAGATTATTTGCTGCTAAGTAGGTTGGACCATGAGTTGCTTGGACAGATATTGGTTGTTTCCCCCAGTCACCCATGTAGCACTTCTGGCACTAGACATGCTGACTGTCTGGGGACCTTTTCTCTCCTGGCTTCCAGCCATGCCATTCCATTTTACGTGTCAGCTGCATATGGTGTCTTCATTAATAGGGTCTTACCTCTAACCTTTGTTGGGTCATCAAGTACTCTGACAGAAATCTGTCATTCTTTTAGAAAACCTTGTAGGTTTCTCTGATCAAAAGCTCATTGTGGGTGATAGCCCCATGCTGGTACTGGGAATTACAGGTCTGTGCCCTCTAAGAAAAACCTTCATTCCTTTCAATGTCATATGTATGTATATGTAGGTATGTGTGTGTGTGTGCATGGGTGTGGAGGCTAGAGGACAAGTTCAGATGTCATTTCTTAGGAAATCCATCCACCTTTTTGTGAGACAAGGTCTGTCACTGGACTGAGTTTACCCATTACTCTTTACTGGCTGGAAAGCCAGTCCCCAGAGTCCTCCTATCTTCACCTCCCTAGCACTAGGATTACCAGAATGCACCACTATTTTTGGGTGGATTATGGGATTAGAATTCAGTTCCTCATGCTTGCAAGGTGTGGTGGTTTGAATGTAAGATATCCCCTGTAGCCTTGTGTTTGTGATTGAGCCTCATCTGTAATGCACAGCTGGTAGAGTTTTAGGGGAGTTACAGCCTTGCTGGAGAGGGCTGGTCACTAGGGACATGCTTTGGGACATATAGGCCAGCCTCACCTATGAGTACCTGCGTGCTCACCCCTGCATTTCCTCCCTGATGAGAAGACATGATACATGGCTGTCTGCTTACCCCCAAGCTTTCCCCACCAAGATGAATCTTGAAACTATAAGCAAAAAGAAGCCCTTTCCTACTATAAACTGTTCCTGCTCAGGGTTTTGTCTCAGCCGTGAGAAAGTGACTGTTATACAAGGCAAATACTTGTATAACAAATACAGAGGCAACTCCCAGCCCTATACTTTACATATTTGAGCAGCCCATAATCTGGGGCAGTTGTATTCAAACAAAGGAAACTGGCACAGTGCTTAGTGTGTGTCATGAGAAGAATACACTAGGTAGAATGGTAGCATGCCTGCTTGGCCTGTGGCTATTAAGTACCATTATTTAAGAGCCTGGCAGCTTTGTCTGTTTGTATGCTGCTTATCATTTACACTACTCTGGATAATCATTCCCTAGAGAACCTTCTTAGGTTTCAGATAAATTATTTTGTACTAGATAACTATTCTGTAACTTGCCAAGCATAATAGGTAGCTGTGCTCTAAACTACTAGGGGCGAGGGAACCTCCTGCATTCCAGAGATGCCAGGGGGCCACCAGTCACAGACTTACACTCATACTTCCAGGGAAGCAAGAACACAACTTCAGCTATGGAGGATAATCAATATTAGGATGTAAATGTGTTATCAGAGGACCATATAAAAGTATAGTTGATCCTGAAATATATCCCATTCTTGCAGGTTAGGATTAATTAGAATTATCTTCAACACTCAAACCCCAATGGATGACTGATTATAATAGTACCTGGGGTATATATATTTGTTCTTTCTCTAAAATCAGATTTTAATTCTGCTATAAGACTTGAGTAACTTCCTTAAAATCAAACAGTGATCACAGTGTGACACACAACCAGGATTTGACCATCTGAGAAAGCAGTGCCTCTTGAGAGGTGTGCAGTTCTCCTCAACTGACTCTGTCCTCTGTCCTCAAGATGAGCCATGCCAGGCCAGCCTTCCTAGCATGATTCAGAGAAGCTAAAACTACTGGATCAGGTGAGCCTTCAGTCATGCTTGGATGTGGAGTTTGTGTGATTCTGTCTGTGGACAGCTAAGAAATTAAGAAAAAGGATGCAAGGAACATTATCTACAGGACCAGAGAGACTAGGGATGGGGAATTCTGGGAATCACCTTAGAGCTTCAGTATTTGTCTTCAAGCACTGCTAATTTTTATTAATGATGGGAGCAACAGTAATTGGTAAAAAGTCTAGGGATTTACACAGGCTCCATAATTCCAGCAAACAGTATAATGAAAAGGAATCTAAGGTTTTGGTTCTAAGAAATATAGTTACTTTATATTGAGTATCTAATTATGTTTAAAGACATTAAAGTTGAGCCTGTTAATCAGCTAGTCTTTCATTAATTATGAATGATTATACTTTACAAACTATGTGAAAATGTATGCCGAGGTGTCCCTAAAAAAGATGACTAAGGAAATTAGCTTCAAACAGAGGGACGTTCACATACAAAATTTCATATTTACTGAAAAAGTTTAAAATCTAGCTCCCTAAATTGTGACCCTATTTGGCATAAATTTTAATGTAGAAGAATTTTTTTTCAAGTCCTAATTGATGGTTTGTGATAAGAAAGCTGAGGTCTGCGTGGTTTGTGTCTTATTCTACAGAAAATGGTAAAGCTTAAGGCCAATTTAGGTCCATATGAATTATGAGATGAGCAAAAAGGGTTTTGATATAAGAAACTGATGCAACCCTTAGAATGTGCTATGTTGTCTACTTGACAGACAAGTTGTCAAGGAAATAAGCCCTAAATGGTATGCATTATAACTGAATCGTTAGAAGTTAAACTCTGACACTTGACGTTGTCCCCTAGCCTGACATTGAGAACACATGAAGAGAGTTAAAAGCTTCATTTAAGATTTCACTGCATAGTAAATAACTAAGGTCACTGGACAGTTTTTTTTTTTTGATATGAAGAAGATTTTTAATCATTGGAAACTTGTTTTGCATTCCATTCCCCTTGTCTAGGAGAACAATATTTCTTTCATATCCCCCTTATCTATTTAAAAACATTAACATGGCATTAGCTTTTTAAAAATGATATAAAGATGAATCCAGAGGAAGTCAGTGATTCTCCATCCATGTTTCAAAGGATGAAGGTTTGAGGGGAAATCCTGTCTCAGTTGTTAAAGAGCCATATAGAGCTTTAGGATGTCAAATGCATAAGAAAGGAGAAAGTAATTTAGTAGAACACAAAATGTCTCTGACAACAAACACATTTAGTCTTTAAAATATTATCACAGTTCAAACTGGGACTTTTACCAATGTTCATAAAGTGATATGAAGGGTTGAAAATGAAAATGGTAAAACCACCCCAATCAAGACTGTCGTTAAGGAACCCATTGAAAGATCTGGGATTACTTTAGCTGTCTCAGTGACCATCTCTCGGTCTCCTTTGCTTACTCCAGTCCCTCATGATCGTGGTCTTCAAACAATGCCTTTAGCATGTTGGTCTCATAGCTAAATACATGTAGGAAGATAGCACAGCCATTCTATTCAGGAGGAACTGTAGCCCATAAAGGACAGGTGAAGAAAAAGAAATTTAGAATGATTCATTATTTAGTCTTCCACAGTGCTCTGATGCTGCATAATGCTAAAAGATTAATTACTTAATTATATCCAGCAATTGTCTTAGAAACATTTTCCATTTTACTATTTTAGAACTGTATTTTTCATTTAATTAACAACTTTCATATATAAATAGCCCACCTAGTTTCTGATTTCTGATGGAAACTAGCAATTGAATAAATATTAGCCAATCAACTATTAACCATCCACTTGTAGAAAATAAATACATCTGTCCTGTATTCAGAAACATCTACCTTTAGAAAACCTATTTGGCAGTGATTCTTTGAATCATCTTATCTTTGATTTATTAATTTAAATTTATTAATAAAAGTATATTTACTTACTGTATGCAAATGACAACATACACATCATATATATATTGGAATGGCAAGTATAGATAATTAATATTCATTACATCTTGTTATCATTTTATGGTGAGAACCCTTAGCAAACATGCAGCAATTTTTGAAAAACAGTATATACATATATATATATATATATATATATATATATATATTTTATATATATATATATATACATACATATATATATTCACTATGTGGAATTTATATCTAAATTCAAATTTTTTGCTTGTGTGTATGTATGTATGTATGTAGGTATGTAGGTATGTAGGTATGTAATGTGGTATATGTATGTGTATGATGTGATGTGTGTGTGTGTATGTGACAATGTACTTGCCCGTGGTGGGTTGTACTCATTTTTAGTGCCAGAGCTGAGCATTGGATGTTTGCCCCTTACATATCCACCCATTTTTATTTGAGCCGGAGTCTCTTACTGGTCTCAGAGCTCGCCATTTTTCACAAGTTCCAGTGATTCAGGTTCTGTTTGACTACAGAACTGGGATTACAGATGAGTGTGGCAATGCCTAGCTATTTATTTGCGTCCTGGCAATTGAACTCATGGTGCTTTTCAGACCTCTTCAGGCCCTTATACCTACAAGAAATGCTCTTAAGCTCTGAGCCATCTTTACAGCCCTAGCTTGAATTTTATAACCAATACCATTGGACCATCATCCTTGCCTACATATTTGTAAGGCATAGGCTTGCCATAAAATCTTTCTTATTACTTATTGGCTAGGCTCTTTAAAGATATATGTTCATGGAAACATCTTATAGTAATTATAGAACTATGAAAATAAAAGGGAACACAACCTATATTTTTAAATGTGGTTCTGAAGAGGTGGCTCAGTGGTTAAAGGCAATTACTTGAGAAGCCTGAGTTCAGTTCTCCAGCACCTAAAAAGCCACACGAAAAAGTAGAATGTGTCCTGTGTTCATTTGCAATGACAAGTGATCTTGTCACACTCAAACCTCAAACACAAACAAGCACACATAGAGGGAAAATAAATAAAAATTAAAAACAAAAAATATCACATTGAAGCCTCTCTGTGAAGAGGATGAACACAGTTTTACTATGTTGCAAGTATCCAAACTGAAAACTTGAAGGCAGAGAAATTCAAAGTCAAATACAGAAAGGGCAAAAGTTAACTTTAGAATGTATGTCATGTAACATGGGTTCATTAATCCAGAGTGTTCAGTTTAACTTGTGTCCTTGGACACCTCTGTGATGAACACAGGAGATAAGGGGCAAGCCAAAGAAACATATGTGTAGCTAATACCCAAATCTATGAGTGTATCAGTTTGGCTCAAAATTCTGGACATCTTTTGAGAATTTTGAAAGCATTACATGAGAAGGAAGGCATAAGGAAAGATGAATGCTTATTGATAGAAATGAAGTTTATAACTCAGCTGCACAGTTCATGAAATCACTTTCACAGTCATCTTAATTGAAAGTGTTTCTTTACATAGCTGTGAAAGTTGCATTATTTAAGTCAAAACATTTCAAAATACTTGAAGGCAACCACTTAGTAGATGGATGTTCACTATAGCAGAAAAGACTTATTAATGTACACTTTAGATCATTATTGCTGTTCACAAAGGGGAAAAGTAGAGATTTCATATAATCACAGCCTAAAATTTGAGTCAAAGATATGAGAAATACCTTTCTTGAATCCTCTTAACACAGCTGTCTTCTCCACACTGCTGTTCTGAATGTGAGTGGGTCAAACATGAGTTCGTTTGAAGAAGGTAGGAATTTAGACAGGAGAAAATGGAAGTACAGAGTTATACTCACTGGTTGTTGGGTTTTTTTTTTTTTTTCAAAATAATTTTAAGATAAAATAAGTTCATTGCAGCCAGGCGTGGGTGATGGTGCACGCCTTTAATCCCAGCACTCAGGAGGCAGAGGTATGAGGATTGCCATTTGTTCGAGGCCACCCTGAGACAACATAGTGAATTCCAGGTCAGCCTGGGCCAGAGTGAGACCCTACCTCAAAAAATAAATAAATAAATAAATAAATAAATAAATAAATAAATAAATAAATAATTTCATTGCCTTATTTTGCTTTCCTAATCCATAGTTTATTAAAAGTTCATAAGCATTTGATGTTATTACCACAAAATATGAGAGGTTGGTAAAGTGAAAGTTGTTGATTAACTTGATTCTGTCTACAATTTATGCAAAGATTAAAACATCACACTGAGTTAGGTAAGTCTGTAAAATTATTAGTGACCTATATACATGGATCAAGAAGAAAGTAGAAAAGGAAAAAGCTGTTATTTAAAAAGAAGAGAAAGGAAGAAGAGGGGGGAAGATGGAAGAAAAAGACTTTCTTGATGAAGGTTGCACGGAAGAGGAGGAGAAATGGGAGGAGGAAACTAAGGGGAAGAGAAGAGGATGAAGAGGAAGATAAGGAGAGAGAGGAGGAGAAGAATGAAGAGAGGAGGAAAGTCAGGAGGAAGATGAGGAACAAAAGAAGAAATAGGAGAAAGAAGATAAAGAAGAGTAAGAAGAGAAAGAGGATGGGGTAGAGTCAGGAAACGAAAAATCTATATCTTAAAATTATTTTATTTGTCAAATAATGCATTATCAGAAAACACTGAACTATATGAAATATACAACAGTCTTCTCTTTTCCTCTCTTTTCTCCTCAGCTGGTTTCACTCCACGATTTTAAGTTTGAAAAGCATCTTTCTATATATTGCCTGTGTATATGTAATGACACACATATAGAATCACACTCAACTCACTAATATTCAAACTTACTGCTTACACTTAACATATTAATATCAAACATGGATCCTTAGGCTTTACAGGCAAGCACCTTAACTGCTAAGCCATCTCTCTAGCCCACACCCAACAATTTTGATTCTTCTCTCACCAAGGAGACACTGACAGATATGCAGCCCATGTAATCAGGCCATGCACATTTAACATTTCAGCAAGGGACCACTATGAAGAAATTGACTCCCCAGCCACACACACACAGATGCACATACGCACCCACTAGACAAAGAGCTAGAGTCTTCCAACCATTGCTCTTTTGCAAATTAGTTAAAATAACGATATCCATATAAGTTTTTTACAACCTTTATATGTTGAACAGAGTGTTTTTCTCATACAATGTCATCCATTGAAATCATTGTATTTCTATCTTTTATCAGGGTTGGCCGAGGACTTTATGGTATTGACAGCATGCCAGACCTGCGCAAGAAGAAAACCTTGCCTATTGTTCGAGATGTGGTAAGTCATCTTTCTTCATCCTTGCTGGTTCCATGCATCGGTATCTTTTTTGCTAAAATAGAGTGTCCTCACTAACTACATAGCTTGTAAATATTTCATAGAATAAGATATATGAGGCCAGATCCTACCAAGTGTTAACATACTTATTGTATCTTTAAAATGCATTTGATGGAAAAAAATGACTCTAACCTTTCAACTGCCTTTGATATTAATTGAAATTACAAATGTGAGCTAAAATGTTTCTATAATTGAGCCGAAAGGAATGTCACAGCAAGCCAAGTGAGCGTCTGCAACTTGACTTTGATGTATTCAGTGCTGTGAGCAATGGTACTTTTAACTTGCAAAGTTCAAAGTCTGCTTTCAATATCTTCACCTTCACCCACTGGACCTGAGGACCTTATAAGGGAAATAGACACTCCTGATCAATTCCTTATTCTGATATATTAAGGTCAGCTCTAGTAACTCACCCTCCCATAATGAAGTATTCTGAGGACCAACCTGAAACACAGACAATTCCTGGGGGGTGGGGAGTATAGTGGACTGCTTATACTATGAGAAATAAGAAGCCCCTGAGAATGAAAAGCAGTATTGCCTGTCATCCAAACTGTTGTTACAGGTAGGTGTGGTGGTGCACACCTGGAATCCTCGTACTTACAGGGAAGAGGCAGGAGGATTACAAGTTCCAGGCAGGCATGATCTACAAAGGGAACAATTGTCTCCAGAACAAAACAGGAGTTACTTTTTATTCTGTCAGTATATAAGACTCTTGATAGTTTGTAATATCAAAAATTATATTATCTAGCTGGGTATGGTGGTGCACCCTTTTAATCCCAGCACTCAAGTATGAGGATTGTAGTGAACACAAGGTCAGCCTCGACCACAGAGTGAGTTCCAGGTCAGGCTGGGCTGAAGTGAGACACTGCTTGAAATAATTATCTTACCCAAAGAAAAATAAATTTCTCTTTTAGCAGCAATGAGTGCAATTTTTTATGCCAACGGTTTTTGATATTGAAGAGGAATCCATCTAGACTGTGACTTTGGTTTTCAAATATGATGCTGCCTGGCAAGTCTTACAGTGGAAAACACAGCTTGTCCTTGGGTCAATCCGTTCAGGTTCCTGGCATTCTTGTATGAACTTTATGGCAAAGTGTTAGAGTATTTTAATGTTGTTATACTTCCCCCACCTTTCATATGTTTAATGGTTGAAATTTTATTTCCTTTTACTTGCGGAACCTTCAGGCCATGGTAAGTGGTCTCATTTTCCTTATCGTTTGTGGGTCTCATCAAACACTCTGAGTGGAAGAGGGCAAGGTGGGGAAATACAAGCATTCTAGAATGAGAAGTGTAAGTTCTCCAAGAATTTAACATAGAGTTCAGTTCTGAAAAACTAAATAATGTATGTGAGTGGAAACACAGGCCAAGATGGAAAATAAACATGATTTTATGAGTAATTACTTGTCAGAGAAGCATTACCTTCGGTAACCCTGGACAATAGTGTTCTGCAGATTGACACATTAGGGTACAGATGGATGGAGAGTGGCTTCTTTACTCACACATAGGACTGTGCCTGGAAGTGTACCTTCTCAGCTCTGAGGATGTGTACTTATGAGCTGATGGGACTCCTGGGATGGTGAGAAATGTATAACTCCACAGAGACTTCCCTTTGCTCCTACTGAAATAGCATGTTTAATACTCCCATTTGGAACTTCTGACTTCTACATTTCTTCATAGCAGTGCTGAGTTTATGATAGCCTAATATCTTTGATAGAAATTAGGAGGTGAGGACTCTTTGTAGCGATGGAAGCTAAAGGGACTTGAGTCTTATGTAATATGACATTACCATGCTTCAGTGAGGAAAATGGATCTCTGTGTGACAATAATCAGGAACATGTAGGAGAATGTAACATGGCTGTATGTGGAAGAACAATCTAGGAAACTGTCAACAATCAAGAGTCACATGGCTTTCAGTGTGATCCAGAGTCTTCCCCCACTGTCTGTCTTGGGGTCATCTGTCACTGTCCATCCAGGTTCAACCTTCACTGTCCATACAGGGTCATCTCTCATTGTCTACCCAGGGTCATCCCTCACTGTCCATTTGGGGTCACCCCTCACTTTCCATCCTGGTCCACTCCTCACTGTCCATCTGGGGTCATGTCTCATTTGGGCCGTCTCACCCTCAGTGGTCAGGTTTTATGAAAGAACACAGTTGTGCATATCTTGAGAAGTAAAAAGTTTTAAAAGCATTTTGCTGGCCTAGAAACCTGTGACTGGCCATCTTGCCTCAGTTTTACCTCCTGGAAAATGTAACGTTGGGTTCAACAGTCTGTAGGATCTTCTATGAGTCCACTTCTGGATGAACTAACTAGTTATAGAGAATAAAAATGTCCTCCTCATAAACATAAGCAATGACATCCAGCATCATTACCTTTTCACCTTCTGCTGAGCAATGTGCACAACACTGCCCCCGTATATTAATATGTCACCATTCTGTGTATTTCAGACACTGGCTGCCCGGAAGTCTGGTCTCTCCCTGGCTATGGTCATCAGGGCATCACTTAACAATGAAGAACTGGTAGGTGCTTGTCACATGCTAATTATGTGGTTGTTAGAGTGCAGGAACAAAGCCATGTGTTCTGAAAACTTAGACATGTTTATCCCGTTGTCCCTGGAGTTACTGGGAGATGGGGAGAGCCCGGTTTCCCTGCACAACCTTCTGAGATCATCTATCTGGCCACCCTACCACATGGGTTTCAAATGCTCACATGCCTTCTCGCCCTGAGGACTGTCATTCTAACCTGGCAGAGTTTACCTGTCTAGCCTCCCCCTGGAAAATCCTAACGTTATTTTACACTTCAGGTTCAAGTTTCACGTAACTTAAGGTTTCCTCCTTTGGACTGTAAAACATCGAATTATGACCTGTATGGTGGATATGGTTGAGTGAAGATTTCTAGGTTTCATTTAATCTGGGTTTCCTATAAAGTAAGATTAAAAACAAACTGAGAAGTCAAGGATGGTAGTGCACACCTTTAATGTAAGCACTCAGGAGGAAGGTAGAGGTAGGAAGATTGCCCTGAGTTCAAGGCCACCCTGAGATTACAAAGTGAATTCCAGGTCAGCCTGGGCTAGAGTGAGACCCTACCTTGAAAACAAGCAAAAAGAAATAAAAATACTGAGAAAATTGTGGGAGTAGATACATGTTTAATATTTGGCATAGCATACAGTATAGTAAACAATACATGGGAGCTCCTGTCCTTTGTAATGTCTACATGGAATACGGGGTATTGTGTATCTTGTTCCTTATGAGCCTGGTGACCTCCAAGACAGCCGTGAGGCTTGTTCACTGCTCTGGTTAAATGCTGTCGTCACCACTGCTTCCTGCATTGTCATCATGAGGTAAATGCTTTGTGAATTCTTGTGGAGTGCAAGAGCCAGGCAGACTAGAAGATTCCAGTGGCCTGTCTAGATCTAGTCGGTGACTCTTGACTATGGCTTGTTAGAATACACGAGGGAGCCTTGAAGCTCACTGGCACCTGGTCTCCCTCCCAGCAGTGCTGGTGTCATTGGCTGCAGGTGCAGCCTGGGTCCAAGAGATATCCTCAAAATGCCCCCAGTGCTTGCGCCTTGCATGTTGAGCTGTGGTAACTTGACCCTGCTTCCTCAGCTGAGGACTTGCTGGAGAAAACTTGCACTTTGTCTTTCTTTACAGTCTGATCAATTCCTCATCTTCATCAAATAAAACTTCTGTGAATATTTCATGTCTGGTTTTAGCTTTCATCATACTTGACATGTAATGGTCATAGATTTCTTACTCTTGTCTTCCTGTCATTGCTACCTTCCACCCGGAAGTCCTTTGCTAGTCTCATTGTCAGTCTGCTCCCTGTTACTGTTACTCCAGACAACCTATTCAGAGATGTGGAGGGATGAAGAGGCTCCTGCAATTTATTAAACACATTTGCTTGAGTACTCAAGGTCTATAGCAAGTTAAATTTTTTCTACTATACTATATGTGACTGCTGGGATTGGAGAGCTGCATCACCAGTTAAAAGTACCTGCATGCATAGCCAGCCAACCTGGGTTCAATTCCCTAGCACCCACATAAAGCTTGATTCAAAAAGAAGTGAAGCATCTAACATTCTTTCCTAGTGCAGGATTTTCTAGCACACACATACATATACAAGTGAAAATAAAAATAAATAACAAAATAAATTTTTTAAAATGTGACTGCAATTCAATCAGATTTATGACATCATGTGATGTTTTAGAAATGATAAAATGTTTATGTGAAAATTAAATAAACCACTGATAAATATATCAGTAGCATTATTTATAGACAGTTTAACTAAAAGTAGATCAAGATATAAGCCAAGTTTATCTTAAATTTAAAAAATAAATGTAGGGCTGGAAGAATGGCTTAGCAGTTGAGGTATTTGCCTGCAAAGCCAAAGGACCCAGGTTTAATTCCCCAGGACCCACATAAGCCAGACGCACAGGAGGGCACACATGTCTGAAGTTTGTTTGTAGTGGCTGGAGGCCCTGGCATACCCATTCTCTGTCTCTGTCTCTCCACTCCCCTTTCTCTGTCAAATAAATAAAAGTAAAATTTTTTTTAAATATTTTAAAAAAATGTAGACAGCTTCTGGTATATGAAAAAAATCCTCCTTTTTTACTGACTATCAAATATTCAATCATTTTCTTTTGAAGGAATAAAGTGGAAGGATTTTACTTTTACTAACAACTTTGGTACATTTCTTTCTTATGTTTTAAAGCGTGGCATTTTGCTTGGGTGAGCGTATAGTGGTAGAGTACTTGCCTAGCTTGTATGAGGTCATACATTCAATTCCCAGTGCCACAATGGGGGGAAACCTCTTCCAAATACTGTAGCTATTAAAATATGCCTTTTATTTGAGGTGTAAATACTCACTGTGGTGAGAACTTGGCAGGAAAACAATAGACATTAGTGGAATAGTACTGTATTGCCTGAGGCCCTAAACAGGGATATCTTTATTTTAGAGGTAAATTAGCTATTAATCTATTTTTCATCATTCTAAAAAAAAAAAAAAAAAGTAATTGCTTAGCAAAGACCTAAGTACAGGACCCTCTTGGGGTACTGGATGGATGGATAGAGTGCTTTAGCTCCCTGTCAGACTCACAAAGCCCATTTCCCTGGGGACCAAAAAGTAAAGAAACAGGATGTGAGCCAAAGGCATGAAATGTCAGTCCTGATGCGCTGCTGCATTCACTCATTACTGGGACAAGGGACGGCAGCGCCGCGTGAACTTTCCCCACACTTCACTGCAGGAGCCATCTAGGCGCCTCAACGTGACAGCACGGAACGTTTGCCTTTACACGAGGGAAATATCAAATGGTGGCATTTCCATTGCAATTAGAGAAACGGACGGTTAGAGAAACAAACAACTCTGCCAGCTCTCCCATGCAGGGAAAGAGCTCCCGTTCTGCAGAGAGGCGTCAGGCAGCTCCTCCTGCACGCGCGGGCGGCTCATATTGCTTTCCAGGCGTTGGATGGGGACAGCAGTAAGAGGCCCCATTTCAAATCCTGTCTTATTGGCAGCCGCTGCTATGGGTCTCAATTGTCTTCCTCACCAACCAGTCTTTGGTGGAGGTCCGTGTTGCTAGAGCTCCAAGGCGGGCTGGTGTCCGAAGGACAGTCTCCTGGCCTGGCTTCCTTAGGTGGTCAATAGGCACGCGTCTGTGAGTGTCCATAAGTCGAGGAGCAGGTGCCTCACTGTGTCCTTGAACATGCGCATCATTGTCAGTGCTAAATTAGCTTTGCAAAGTTGAGTGGGAAGCTTTCTTCTCTGAACTCGGAAGGGAATGCCTCTGTCTGGAAGAACTAAATGCCCCCAGGACCCCCTGGTTTGAGGTAGCTGTTAGACTCCTTAATGAATTTATTTAATGTAGCAGTTATAAACACGTTCTTTAAACATTTGTTTTGAGTCAGTTTTGATAATTGTTCTAAGAGGTTGTGGTTCCTGTTGTATTATTTATTATTGTTGTTGTTGTTATTGTTATTATCTGTACTGTGGCTTATTTCCAACTTTTAGGTAAAGTAGGCAAACATTTTTATACTTAGCAATAATCCTGATCCCCCCTTTCTTACACTTTGACTTTAATATCATCAAATTAATGTTGTAATTATGATTTATAGAATTTTGTATCCCTATAACTCTATTGTTAATTTCTCTCGTTTGTAAGGTCAGCACTCTAAGGAATTTCTTAAATCTTTGCTGACTCCAGAATATTTCTTTGTTTTATATCAACTATCTTTTTGTTTTCTTGTTTTTCTTTTATTCTTTATTATTTTTTTTTAAATAGGCCCTCACTTTAGAGCAGAAGCTGGCCTCATACTGGCAGAAACCCTCCTGCCTCAACCTCCTGAGTGCTGGCATTACAGGAGTGAGCTACCACTCTGACACCATCAAGTTTATTTCACCTCCGGTCTCTTTTACATTCATTCTCCACTTCCCTTTACAGATTTTCTAATACAGCTTCCATACTGTGAAACTAGAAAATAATGGCAAGCCGCTCATTTCAGTATAGCTGAGAATATTCTGAAATGAGGTTTAAGGACAAGTCAAGTGTTTTTCATCTGCATCTATAGATTTTAAGGGTTGGAATTTGTTTTAATGTCCCATTCAATTGATTTTTAATATCCTGTTGAAATTTCCATGTTTCTTTTATTTTTAAATTAAGTTTATTCTTTCTTTGTTTGAAATAAATCATGACTGTTTAAGCAAAATGAAGCAAACAAACATTTTAATAAAATTTTACCTGTTCTCTATTAAGCACAGTCTTTTTCTTCTAGTTTGCTTACCTTCTCAAGTGTTACCTAGATTTATTGTTTCCACTGTACCCTGAAGGATTATAGGGCTGACCATTTATCACTTGAATTAAGTAGAAATAGATGGACATAAAGAAACAGAAACAACATATTAATCATTTACTTAAGCTTAAAAATGTAGATAAGTACATAATCACAAACAGCTCCTTGACCAACTTTTCTTTTTTAAATTCATATATATTCCTGACTTTTCTTTTATTCCGAATTAGAATTCCACTATGTAGAATAATTGTTCCTTTGTTCCTACTACCAAATTACCTTATACAAATTTTAAGATTAGGTTTTCTTAGTTCTTAAGCTAGACCAGAAATACACAATTACAGAGGGAGAAAGAGTGGAAGGAAACTTTGTGGAAAAATATGCTGTGCAATGACCCTTTAGTTTGCCTTAGTGATATCAAAGTTACTCACTCTGACTGGGTTGGTAGTATGAGGGAGGTGACGAGGAACAAAACCTACTCCCAACTCTCAAAATACCTCTGTGGCTGGAAGACAGTAGCACGCTGGTCATTTCTGCATAGCAGGCTCTTCCTAGATGAGATTTAATGACTATTAATGGGAAAATGAATTATTTCCCTGGCAGTCCTGATCAAGTAGGCACCCACAGGGTTTAGGTAAATACTCATTTGCTCTGTAATGGTCATGTGAAATTGTTTGTAATCACAGCCTTTGGGGAAGGCTGCTGTTTCTCACAACAGTCACCTGCATATTGGGCTATCAACAGCATAGGCAAGGTTTCATCCAATCATTTCTCTTTTCTATTGGCCTGTGTGTGCTAGAGTTCTCCATCAAACCTTAGTATTTTGAACTCTATAGAGCAGTTTTGTTATAGTATATGTTTCCTAAATAAATAATACCATATGGTAAGCAAGAGATAGGATCTCAGAGGCGCTAGCTCTATGTTGATCAAAAGAGTCATAAGTATCGGAACATTTATTCTTGTGTTTAAGTGAAGTAAGCCAGGGTTAATGATAGGCAATCTGTAAGCACTAAGAGAAAGATGAAAGGTACCATGATCTCCCGCATGAAGAAGTCCACTAAGTGCACCATGTGATTGGGCCTGTGCTAGAGCACTCAGGTCTCCTGACTAATTGTTTGGAGGACTTTTGCAATCCACTGATGGCTAGCCATTAGAAAATCCTTTCATGTGCTATTAAAAATTAGCTCTCTAAAATACAAATCATCAGGGGAGAATGCCATGTTTAACTTTTATCTACCAAAAGAACTTTCTTTAAAATTTGTTGATAAGATCCTGTCAAATAATGGGTGCTGAAAGCCATTTCCTGCAGAAGGAATTAAAACAGCATCACTGGAGACCAAGGAATGATGGTGTTGGGGGCAGGGCATAGTGAAGGAAGAGAGATCTGCATAGCATCTGAAAGTGGAGTGGAGATGTTCCTGAAGGGTTGAGGTGGGAATGATGAATTCCTTGCATACATTACATAATTTTACCCAGAACAAATTAAGAATAAAGTGAGTCAGATGAATTAGTATTTTTAGGGTGTAAATATAGTGTGGTATGTGTATATAGAGTGTGCATGAGTGTGTGTATGCATGTGCATGAGCATATGCATACACCCTCTGCACATATGTGAGGAGGAGTATGCTCTCTTCTGCTTTATTACTTTGAGACGGTCTTTCACTGAACGTGGAGCTCTCTGTTTGGGCGGTAGGAGCTCCAATGTGCTTCCTGTCTCTGACCCCCCTCGTTGCTGTGGTGACAGGCGTATGTGACCATGCCAAACTTTTCCAGTGAGTGCTAGCCATCAAGTGCAGGTCCTCATGCTTATATGGTAGGTGTTCTTGCCACGGAGCCATTGCCTGTGTCCTCAACTGACTCTTTGAATTAGCATTTCATGAATGTCTTTCTCAAGTTAGAGCTAGATTGGGGTCTGAGCATTGGGGATGCAGTGTGATGTCCATCGTTCTTGCCTCGGTGAAATTCAGTATAGCAGGGACATTGGCATTATCAGGAAATTAGAGCTGTAGGCTGGTAAGGAAAAATGTTTCCCAGTCTGGAAGACTAGGAAATTCTTTCCATACAAAAAAACAAACAAACAAAACCTAAATTGGGCCTTAGAACACCAAGAAGAATAAATGAGGAGAATAATGTCCTTACATCAAAATCAAGGGATTTTCTCTAACCTTTATAGGGAAAGATAAAAATATGGTTGGTTCTATGTGATATTCTCCAAATCCACTAACATGGTGCTTTGGTTGCTTCTCCCATCATCACAGAAAATGCATGTCTTTAAGAAGACCTTGCAGGCATTGATCTACCCGATGTCTTCCACCACCCCACATAACTTCGAGGTCTGGACAGCTACAACGCCCACCTACTGCTACGAGTGTGAGGGCCTCTTGTGGGGCCTTGCACGGCAGGGCATGAAGTGTTTGGAGTGCGGCGTGAAGTGTCACGAGAAGTGTCAGGACCTGCTGAATGCCGACTGCTTGCAGAGTGAGTACTCAGTGATGCTGAGACCAGACCCCTTCACAGACAAATGATAAAAGGTCCCATGTCACCTCAGTCTGCATCTCTTCAGCTCTGTTTTTCTTCTCTCTCCCACCACCCATTCAGAAGATACAGGGATAGTCTCTCGGGTCACAGAGCTGAGGATGCATCCCTGTAGGGTTGTCCTAGATACTTTGAGAGTAAGGATGTCCTTCACATTTAGTTACAGTCCCAGGTACAAACTCCAGTTTTTTGTTTGCTGGTGTCTTGTAATACTTCTATGCAGGAAGTGTGAAGATGAAACATTCTCCAAACCTGAGCCAAGACACTCCTCTGAAATTACCTCTACTATAATGCTTTCCCAATCTCTCTGAAACCTGCCTGACAAAGGTACCCCTCTAAAATCCCAAATCAGGTTCCATAATTAAGGATGCTGGGCTTGACATTGTCAAGTGTAGTGAATAATTGTAGATAATATATTTATCTCAGGGGCAAGAGAGATGACTCTAATGGGTAAAAAGCACTTCTTCCACCAGGAAGGACCTGAGTTCGATCCCCAGCACCCATAGCCAGCGGGTAATGGCTTTGCAAGCCTGTAATCTTGGTGCTGGGAGCTTGGAGATGGGAGGGTCACTGAGGCTTCCTAGTCAGACAGCCAAAAACAGTGAGATCAGATCCAGTGAGAGAGTCAGTCTCAGGGAATAGTACGGAACACTGATAGAGGAGAACACCCAACACCTTGCTCTGGCTTCCACACACATGCACACAAGGCACATGCATGCACTGCATGCACATGTGCATCTTCACATACACATGCATCTGCACACACATATGTATCTGCACACAGGTGCATGCACTGCACAAACATGCAGGTTTGTCTCAGAGGTAATGGGAAAGGTAAGTAAAATAACTATGTAAAAGTCTAGTACATTGTTGATGCTCATACACCAATGGCCTCTATCTATTCATACTTCTGAATAGCTATGCCCCACTCTGGTTTTCACTATATTTATCTTAAATTTTCTATTTCAAAAAAGAAATCATTATCTGATACTTCAGATCCTAAAATGCCATACTCACAACTACGTAGAATTAACTTCACTAAGTTTATGTGTCACCTGTAAAGATTTTGTCAAGGAAATCTACTTACAAATTAATATTCATTTGCAAAACTGGTTTTTCACATTAAAATATTCTCCTATCTGATGTTGATATGAATGCAGTAATTATAAGGTTCAGGGGTTGCCTGAAGTTGAGTGGGGCACAGAAAATGTCAGAATAAAAGTCATCAGTCCCAGTCACAGGTTTTCTACAGTTTTCTCTGCTTACTAGAATTCTTCACGCACATTAAATCAGACTGCAGTATAAACACACTTTTAGCAAAATATATAGAATCCTTTTTTGTTTTGTTTTGTCTTCCTTGTTTGTTTGAAATAGGGTCTCATTAAGTTCGGTCTGTTGAACTCTTAGATGAGGATGACCATGAATTTGTAATCCTCCTGCTTCCTCCCTTAGAATGCTGGGCTCACCGATGTGGACTACTGTGCCCAGCTCCTTCTCAGGATGTTTTTAAAGTATATTTAAAAATAATTGCTTAACAAGGGACTGACTTACTATTACTCAACCAATTTAATTACAACCTAACATTATTCAATTAAAATTTAATTCCTGCAGTTAAAAATGTATTATAGGACTTCTGGTTATGATGGTGGTGTAGGTACCACGCCAAAGCAGCCTGGGGGGAAAAACCCCTCCAAAAAACCCCAGCAAAACACACACTTTTACTAAAAAGTGAGGTATATAGGAAATTGAAACAGCAGCGGAGAAGTAGGAGAGATCCAGAGCATCCAGATCCCGCACAGGCCGGCAGAAGCTGCTCCGGTGGGGCGGGTCCACGCGAGACAGCAGCAGGCAGGCTAGGCTTGAGCAGCAGGAAAAGCCAGGCAAGGGGATTTTCCACTCACACTGGAGCTCTCTGCAAACTCAAGAAATGTGAAGGGAGAGCGACAGTGAACAATGGAGGAGCAGATCACAAGGTAGAACATGTGGAACAGTGGGCAAACTGAGCAGCATCAGCTCCCTCGCCTTCCCTACCACCAGTGTCCAGCCCTGGGTACAGAGCAGCAGTCCAGGGACCCAGCCATGCCTACTTGAACTGACAGACCACCAAAGAGGGACCCAATCAAGAGCTCAGCTGAAACCAAAATCATCCCAAAAGTTAACTGGGATTACACCAGGTATATAGGCCTGAACCAGAAGTGCTAATTGTACCTTCCATATCAGATAAATTAAATGTTAAACTGGATGGATGCTCAAATTTCCCATTTTTAAATAAGCTGTATTTTGGGCTTGTTATTTGTTGCTTCTTGAATTATAGTGGCTTTGTTTTTCTTCTGTTATATATTAGGGAAGGGTCTCACCTAGTCACAAGCTGACTTGGAACCCTTTACAGACCAGAAATCTTAACTGCCTTGTTGTCAGGATTAAGGGAGTGGGTGAGGCACCACACAGCCTAAGGGACAGACAGAGGATCTGGTTGTCATAATACCTACTCTTGGATAAATACTCTGTGCTATTTTTCATTGACAATGTGCATTGCCTGTATTTTGTTCCTCTTAGTCTACGTGAATACTCTCATAGCAGGCACACCCAACACCTAGAGTCACTTTTGCAGATACTCTAAGAGTTTTCAGAGACACACCTAGTACCTTAAGCTCCTACCCTGAAGATATATAACAACAGATTGATTGATACATCTCATAATACCCAGCTAACTGGAAAATCCAATCATTAAATAATCCAAGATGCTAAACATATACATTATAACACAAGAAACACCAACAATCAAGACAATATAAATCCATCAAAAAGTATTAATGCATCAGAAATGACCTCCAGTGAGAATGAGTTAGAGGAAATGCCTGAGGGAGATTTCAAAAGAATAATTATAAATATGTTCAAAGCACTCAAAGAAGAAATCAAAGGAAGAAAAAGAAGACACAGGATGCCAATTTAATGAACTAAAGAGGTCAATACTAGACATAAATTAGGAAATAGAAATAATAAAGAAAAACCAGGTAGAATTACTAGCAATAAAGAACACAGTTAATGAAATAAAAAAAAAATCTCTGTAGAAAATATCACCAGTAGAATGGACGAAGGAGAGGACAGAATATCTAAGCTAGAGAAGATCAGGTGGCAGATCTAATACAGTCCAACAAAGAGAAAGACAAACTTATAGAAAAGTATGAGTGGGAATCTCAAGATATTTGGTACACTATGAAAAGATCAAACTTAAGAATGCAGGGCATAGTGAAGACTTTTACTCCAAAGGCATACTTGGCATCTTCAACAAAATTATAGAAGAAAATTTCCCCCAAATTGTGAAGGAGGTGCCAATGCAGATACAGGAATCCTGTAGAACACCAGCCAGACAAAACCTGGAAAGAACCTCTCCTCGCCATATTATAATCAAACTACCAAACATGCAAACCAAAGAAAAAATATTGAAAGCAGTCAGAGAGAAAAATCAAGTTACCTACAAAGGCAAGCCTATCAGGATTACACCATATTACTCAACACAAACTTTAAAAGCCAGAAGGGCTTGGAGTGATGTATTCCAAGTTCTGAAAGATAACATCTGTCAACCAAGGTTACTTTATCCTGGGAAGCTATCCATTCAAATAGACAGAGAAATAAGGACATTCCACAACAAAAGCAGGCTAAAGGAGTATTTGAAGACAAAACCAGCTCTACAGAAAATACTTGAAAGAATCCTCCATGCTGAAGAAAAAGAAAAGCACACATATAAGGAACTGGGAAAAAAACAAACAATACTCAAATACTAGTTAACACAAGAGAGCAAAGGTAAAACTGGAAGAACTACAAAAAAAGTGGCAAAAATGAATACATACCTTTCAATAATATCTCTTAATACCAATGGCTTCAATGCCCCAACCAAAAGACATAGGTTTGCAGACTGGGTTAAAAAGTGGGATCCTTCAAGTTGTTGCCTCCAAGAAACCCACCTTTCTACAAAGGATGGACACTATCTTAGGGTAAAAGGTTGGAAAATGGTATTTCAAGCAAATGGACCTAGAAAATAAGCAGGGGTTGCTATCCTAATATCTGACAAGGTAGACTTCAGTCCAACATTAGTTAAGAAAGATAAGGAAGGCCACTTTGTATTGATTAAAGTCACCCTCCAACAGGAGGACATTACAATACTAAACATATACACACCTAACATGGGGGCCCCCAAATTCATCAAACAAATGCTATTAGAACTAAGGTCACAGATAACACCAAGCACAGTGGTAATGGGTGTCTTTAACACCCCACTCTCATCAATTGACAGGTCATCCCAGGAAAAAATAAACAAAGAGGCATCTGGACTAAATGAGGCCATAGAAGGAATGGACCTAACAGATATATACAGGACATTTCATCCAAATACTGCAGAATAGACATTCTTTTTAGCAGCACATGGAAAATTCTCTAAAATTGGCCATATATTAGGACACAAAGCAAATCTTAATAAATACAGGAAAAGTGAAATAATTCTTTGCATTCTATCTGACCACAATGGAATCAAACTACAAATCAATAGCAAGAAAGCCCATAGAGCATACACAAAATCATGGAAATTAAACAACACATTACTAAATGATGAATGGGTCAATGAAAAAATCAAGAGGAAATCAAAAAATTTATAGAGTCAAACGGTAATAAGAACACAGCATACCAAAATCTCTGGGACAGAATGAAGGTGGTCCTAAGAGGTAAATTTATAGCTTTAAGTGCCTATGTTAAGAAATTAGAAAGGTCACAAGTAAATGACCTAATGCTTCACCTTAAAGCCTTGGAAAAAGAAGAACAAGGCAAACCCAAAATCAGCAGACGGGAAGAAATAATAAAGATTAGGGCAGAAATTAATGAAATAGAAACTAAAACAACAATCCAAAGAATCAATGAAACAAAGAGTTGGTTCTTTGAAAGGATAAACAAGATGGATGAACCCTTAGCAAATCTGACCAAAAGAAAGAGAGAAGAGACACAAATTAATAAAATTAGAGGTGAAAAAGGTAACATCACAACAGATGCCAGAGAAATTAAAAAATGTATTATAAACAAGTATTTAAAGAAATAACATCCTAGAGTGGGAACATTTGAGAAAACAGTCATAAAAATGCTACCATCAAAGAACAAATGACTTTTATCTTTTGGAGAGAAAAAAAAATGATGTGGACCATGCCTAACAAATAACTTTACTCTTTCTCAGTTTTTCATGCAGGAGAGATACCACCTCTTCATTAAACTGTCAAAATAGTCCTGTAGTCCATTACATTTCTTTAAATAACATTCATTATTTGATGCCAGGTGAATAAATTATATAATCCAATTTTCATTTCAAATAAAATGCCATTACATGCAAATTAGAAGAACCAAAAACCTTGTAGGCAGTTGGAATGGCTGTAGACATTGTAAAAAGGGAGCATTTTCTTTAATATTCCCTTCTCACTTTTCCTCCAAAATCCACTCTTTCACATTGATCAGAACAAGATTCTTCAAATATATGTATTAAACTCAATTTTTCCAAAGGACAATCAATAAAATTTTCAGTTCTTGCACAAAATCAGTGCTATTTCCTTCAAAAACTTCTTCACTGTTTAACCAAGTAATTCATATTGGTAGGATGGGAAGATGGCTCAGTAAATAAAGTGCTTGCTGTGCAAACATGAAAACTGATTTTCAGCTCCCAGGCCCACTTAAAATGCCTCATGGTTGTGATGGCATATCTGTAATCCCAGTCAGTGTTCAGGAGGCAAGGAAGGATGGATACCATGGTAAAACTGGCTAGTTAGATCCAAAACATCCAAACTGAAGCCTCTGTCTCCTCAGCACTTCACCTGGTAAGCCATATCTTACCTCTGAAGAAAACACCACAAAGACGTTGACTTTTATTGCTGTTTTATAAATTCTTATCAATAAATAATTATCTGGTCTCTTTTCTTTTGGTATATAGAATACTCATTATTTTACTATTTTTTTCTGAAATCATTGCTGTGAATCAATGCCCATACACACACACACACACACACACACACACACACACACACACACACACACGAGAAAGGGAAGAAGCTCTCTACATGGTGTCTGGTTAATGACCATGCAAAACTAACAAGTGTCTAAACGTAGCTTTCCCTTATTCTCGTGCAATCTCTGCCCTATGACCTGCACGGATGTTTGTGAGACCCTTTCATGCTTGAGCTCTTCCTGCAGGTTGGCACAAAAATGCGTACCGGGTTTCCCGCTCAGCCTCTCTCAGCTCCTCTCCTGCTGGGCTGACTTGGTGGTGCCTGCTGCACGCCCTGCCTTCCTCACCCAGGCCTGGGTGTTGGCTGGGAACCAGGAGAACACAGGACACAGAGGCAGATCATAGGCCACTGTAGCTCCCTTCATTATTTACACGTCATTGGGAGCAGCAGAGCCCACCTGCCTATTATTCAATCGATCACTTCATGTGTCCTCTCTAGAAAGAATTTCCTTAACTATGGAAACAAATATTCACTGGTGGAAGTTTTGAAGTATAAAAAGTAAATGATCAGATTACAACCCTACTGATATTAATATGATCTATAGGGATAGTACTACTGAAATGATTTTAAACTAGGACATGCCAAAAATTAATTTAAAAAAAAGGAAAAGAAAAGAAGAGGGGGCTGGAGGGATGACTTAGTAGTTAAGGCATTTACCTGCAAAGTCAAAGGACCCAGGTTCCATTCCCCAGGACCCATGTTATCCAGATGCACAAGGGGGCACATGTGTCTGGAGTTCGTTTGCAGTGGCTGGAGGCCCTGACATGCCCATTTTTTTTCTCTCTGTCAAATAAGTAAATAAAATATTAAAAAAGAAAAGATAAAAATCAACTCCTACCAAATCAGAGAGCCAGAGCCTCAGAGGCCCCCAACACCTCAGCACTGAAGCAGACCAAAAATGAACCCAACATGGCTCAGGGAAATCTTGCGGAAGAGGGGGCGGAAAGAATGTCAGAGTTACATGTTGGGTCATGATTTTCAGAGACATTTATCATACTAATAACTGGGGGCTAACTCCACAATGCACGACCCATTTTCAATAATAAGGAGGGTCTAATGGGAGGGGGTAGATCACAGATGAGCCTAAATAATGGTACCAAACTGCCTGTATTTACTGAAAAGAAAACTAATAAATTAAATTTAAAAAAAAAAAGAAAAGAAAAGATAAATTCATATCCTGTAATTGGAAGACATGAAAAACGTGGATTATATCTGAAAGATTTTCTTTCTGTGTGTACTTGCTTCATTTTGAGTGCTTCTTTGAGACAAGGTGTCACATTGTAGCCCAAGATGACCTAGAACTTGCCATCAGATCAAAGCAATCCTCCTGACTCAGCCAGCCGTGGTCTGGGATTGCATGTACAAGCTGCCACATCTGGTTCAAAATATTCGCCTTGGTTATCTTTCCAGTGTAAAAGGACAACCACAGAAAGTGAGAAAGTGTGCAAATGATTAGGGTGACTAGGCCATTGGGCTGCAATTCCTTACTTGTCTCCAAGAAAGAATACCAGAGTCCTGGAAAATAAACATTTTTGTTCCATATTAATTCCTAACTGAAAAATTCAGGTACCTGCAATGGCCAGAAAGTCATTTCACTATGAGTTCAGCAAGCAAATCTTGTGTGATGGACTCTGGTTCTTCGTGTTTCCGCTGTTATTCCAAGTCTGTGTACCCCATAATAGGCCATTTCAAATTCACAACAATAATGAGATTTGCCTAGCAGACGTGTGTTTGCAAATTGGATATTGATTCCTATTTTTTTGTTGTCCAATTACCATGTTTTCCAACTGCAATGTTTTCAAATAAATAAATAAGTGAGTATATTGAGCACCTACTGTGGATAGGAGTTGTATTCAGGTTTTCAAAACTAGAAAAAAAGCAATTTTTTAACTTACCTCTTTTCTCTAAAATATAACTAAGATAAGCAAATGTGAACATATGTCTTGGAAACTCTTGAATTTCTACTCTTTCAACAATAATTGTATAAAATATATTTTTGGAATGAATACTCAGGAAAGTTAGAAGTAAGACTCAGGGCTAGCCATGGTAACGTATGCATTCAGGAGGCTTGTGGTAGGAAGATCTTGATTTTGAAGTTAGCCTGGGCTACATAGCAAGACACTGGCTCAAAACAGCAACCAGGGCTGGGAAGATGGCTTGGCAGTCAGGAGTGCTGCTTGCAAAGCCTGCTGGCCAAGGTTTGGTTCCCAAGCCTTAGATGTACACTGGAAGCAAAAAGTGTCACAAAACCCAGGCGTGGTAGTGCACAACTTTAATCCCAGCACTTGGGAGGCAGCGGTAGGAGGATCTCTGTGAGTTTGAGGCCACCTGAGACTACATACTGAGTTCTAGGTCAGCCTGGGCTAGAGTGAGACCCGACTTCGAAAAACAAAACAAAACAAAGCAAAAAACAAAAAAAGTGACACAAGTGTCTGGTGTTCATCTACAGGGACAAGAGGTATTGGTGTGTCCATACACACAAATTTAAATAAATGAAGATTTTTTTTAAAGAGCAGGTCTTGAGAGATTTCTTCGTAGTTAAGTGCATCAGCATGAGGGCCTGAGACTGTCCAAGTTCAAATCTCCAACTCCCAAGTGACAGCTGGCTATGGCCACATATGCCAGTGTCCCCAGTCCCACAGATGAGCAAAAACCCAAGAAGCTGAAAGACCAAGCCTCCAAAAGCTCCAGAAATAGTAAAAAGAGACTCTGACTCAAACCAAGACCAGGTAGGAGAGCAAAGGAGCAGGTTGACCAATATTCCACTCCAGCCACCACAGATAAACATGCAGGCAAACATATGGGGTGCCATGAGGACATATACATGGCATATACCTCACACATACATCATACTACATTACAGATAAGCACACACACACTATATATATCTATATATCTATATCTATATATATCTATATCTATCTATATCTATATATCTATATCTATATCTATATCTATATCTATATCTATATACATGGCATATATATTATCCAAAACAAATATAGCTGGGTGGTAGAGATTCTTTATTTCTCCAAAATTTAACACATATTTAGGAACTTGAGCTGCTTAATAAATATAGACAGACATGGGATGAACTGGGTGATGACCAATACTACAATTAAGTAGCCTGCTAAGGCTGGAGAGAGAGCTCAGCAGTTAAGGCCAACATAAGGTAGACAGACCATAGCAACAGGAGAATATGCGAAACACTAGAATGTACTGGTTTAATTACTTTAGATGAGCATTGATGAGCCTTCAAGAGAATCTAGTGACTGTCACAGAGAGGCTTAAAAGTGGAACCCAGTGGGGGCTGGAGAGATGGCTTACTGGTTAAGGGGCTTGCCTGTGAAGCCTAAGGATCCCAGTTTGATTCCCCAGGACCCACTAAGCCAGATGCACAAGGTGGCACCTACATCTGGAGTTCGTGTGCAGTGGCTGGAGGCCCTGGCGTGCCCATTCTTTGTGCGGGTATATGTCTGCCTCTGTCTCTGTCTCTCTCTTGAGATCTCTCTCTCTGACTCTCTCTCAAATAAATAAATAAAAATATGATATTAAAAAAATAGAACCTAGGACTCTGAACTCCCAGGCAATACTCTTTCCTGATTTATAAACACATATATATAATTGGTCCTAGCAAAATAAATAAGGAAACAAAAGTAACACACACATACACACAAAATAAAACCTACAATGGCTGAACTTTATTGTTGATGCTTTTGCTTGTGCTCACATGGTTCCCCTGTCTACTTAGACATTCCATACTACTCCATCTTCAGCTTCCCAGAGGGCACCATCATGAATCTGCCAGACCACACTACCATCCCTAGTTTCAACACAGGATGCACTGACTTTCAAACAACTCCAAGGGAATTAAACTGTGGGTAGAGTCTGGCAGATCCTTAGCTCTCACTGGCAAACTATTCTAGAAGAATCAGTGAGCTCCAAGCCAGTGAGAGACCCTTTATCAAAGGAGGGACTTTTCCTAAGGATGCCACCTGAGGTTGTGCTCTGGCTTGTACACACACATGCGCATGCTTACATACTCACACATACACATTAAAACCCATCTTATCCAGCAAGTACAGCATAGATGTACTGGCCTGTAGTATCAGATTCTAGAGAGGCTGAGGCAGGAGACCCACTTTAATGTTTGGGGCCTGTCTGGTCAGCAAACAGGAACCAGTTTCCAAACCCAAACAGAACCAAACAAAACCAAAGGCTTTCGTGACTCAAGCTAGTCTAGAGTGGAGCAGTAGCTGGACTTCCTGTAAGAGCATTGACCACTCGCTCCATGGAAGGAGGTGGGGTTTGAGGGCTTACAAAGCAGTCACTTTTGTTTGTGCCTCAGCATGATACACAAGCACCAGTGTGAGAGCCTGGTGCTCTGCCACAGGTGTATGTACCACACAGGGACACGATGGTCTAGCTGTGGGCACTGGGCCAGCTTCCAATGGCAGTGTGAACTGGCTGAGCTACTATCTTGCCAGATGCCCAAGACTATTATTCAAGGGAATACAGAAGTAGGAAGAAATTCTGTGTTTAAAGTGCTTGGCTTGGGGCTAGGGAGATTGCTCAGTTGGTAAAGTAACTTGTCTTGCAAGCACATGAACCTCAGTTCAAGCTCCAGAATCCATATAAAAATCCAGGTGTGGTGGTGCACACGTGTGACCCCAGAGTCGGGTGTGGTGGTGCACACGTATAACCCGAGAGCCAGGTGTGGTGGTGCACATATGTAACCCCAGAGTCAGGTGTGGTGGTACACACGTGTGACCCCAGAGCCGGGTGTGGTGGTGCACACGTGTGACCCCAGAGCCGGGTGTGGTGGTGCACACGTGTGACCCCAGAGCCAGGTGTGGTGGTGCACACGTGTAACCCCAGAGTCAGGTGTGGTGGTACACACGTGTAACCCCAGAGTCAGGTGTGGTGGTACACACGTATAACCCGAGAGCCAGGTGTGGTGGTGCACATATGTAACCCCAGAGTCAGGTGTGGTGGTACACACGTGTGACCCCAGAGCCGGGTGTGGTGGTGCACACATGTGACCCCAGAGCCAGGTGTGGTGGTGCACACGTGTGACCCCAGAGCCGGGTGTGGTGGTGCACACGTGTGACCCCAGAGCCGGGTGTGGTGGTGCACACATGTGACCCCAGAGCCAGGTGTGGTGGTGCACACGTGTGACCCCAGAGTCGGGTGTGGTGGTGCACACGTGTGACCCCAGAGCCGGGTGTGGTGGTGCACACGTGTGACCCCAGAGCCGGGTGTGGTGGTGCACACGTGTGACCCCAGAGCCGGGTGTGGTGGTGCACACGTGTGACCCCAGAGCCGGGTGTGGTGGTGCACACGTGTGACCCCAGAGCCGGGTGTAGTGATGCACACATGTGACCCCAGAGCCAGGTGTGGTGGTGCACATGTGTAGCCCCAGAGCCAGGTGTGGTGGTGCACACGTGTGACCCCAGAGCCGGGTGTAGTGATGCACACATGTGACCCCAGAGCCGGGTGTGGTGGTACACACGTGTGACCCCAGAGCCAGGTGTGGTGATGCACACGTGTGACCCCAGAGCCAGGTGTGGTGGTGCACACGTGTGACCCCAGAGCCAGGTGTGGTGGTGCACACGTGTAACCCCAGAGCCGGGTGTGGTACACACGTGTGACCCCAGAGCCAGGTGTGGTGGTACACACGTGTAATCCCAGAGCCAGGTGTGGTGGTGCACACGTGTAACCCCAGAGCCAGGTGTGGTGGTGCACACGTGTAACCCCAGAGCCGGGTGTGGTACACACGTGTGACCCCAGAGCCAGGTGTGGTGGTGCACACGTGTGACCCCAGAGCCAGGTGTGGTGGTGCACACGTGTAACCCCAGAGCCGGGTGTGGTACACACGTGTGACCCCAGAGCCAGGTGTGGTGGTACACACGTGTAATCCCAGAGCCAGGTGTGGTGGTGCACACGTGTGACCCCAGAGCCGGGTGTGGTACACACGTGTGACCCCAGAGCCAGGTGTGGTGGTGCACACGTGTGACCCCAGAGCCAGGTGTGGTGGTACACACGTGTGACCCCAGAGCCGGGTGTGGTGGTGCACACGTGTAATCCCAGAGCCAGGTGTGGTGGTGCACACGTGTAACCCCAGAGCCGGGTGTGGTGGTGCACACGTGTGACCCCAGAGCCGGGTGTGGTGGTGCACACGTGTAACCCAAGAAGCCAGGTGTGGTGGTGCACACGTGTGACCCCAGAGCCGGGTGTGGTGGTGCACACGTGTGACCCCAGAGTCGGGTGTGGTGATGCACACGTGTGACCCCAGAGCCAGGTGTGGTGGTGCACACGTGTGACCCCAGAGCCAGGTGTGGTGGTGCACACGTGTAACCCCAGAGCCGGGTGTGGTACACACGTGTGACCCCAGAGCCAGGTGTGGTGGTACACACGTGTAATCCCAGAGCCAGGTGTGGTGGTGCACACGTGTAACCCCAGAGCCAGGTGTGGTGGTGCACACGTGTAACCCCAGAGCCGGGTGTGGTACACACGTGTGACCCCAGAGCCAGGTGTGGTGGTACACACGTGTAATCCCAGAGCCAGGTGTGGTGGTGCACACGTGTAACCCCAGAGTCGGGTGTGGTGGTGCACACGTGTAACCCAAGAAGCCAGGTGTGGTGGTGCACACGTGTAACCCCAGAGCCAGGGGCATATGGGCAAGACGATCCCTTTCGATTGTTGACCAACCAATCCAGCCTAACTGGTAGGAGATCCCTTGTGATTGTTGACCAGCCAATCTAGCCTAACCAGTAGGCACCAGGCTAATGAGACCTTGTTTCAAAAAAGGTGGACAACACATGAGAAACAATACCTGAGATTGTCCTCTGGCATCCACACATGTACACACACACATGTACACACACACACACACACACACATCTGAACACCTATACCCACATACTCACCCATCCATACTAAATTTCAAATATTCAAGCATAGACAAATTTTGTGTTATTTGGTTTACTTTTCATATGTTAAAAATTCTTTGTAACTAAATGTGACAGAAACAAAGCTACCTTATTCCTATTGTCTCTTCCTGCCCTTTACTTTGTTTTCCTTGCTCAGTAAAGTGTTTGAAAATTGAGCACTTTTTTTTTTAATTGAATTGTTTATTTAAACCACATAGATGCTTTTGATGCCATGATGCCTGGAAATCTCTAGAAATTGCTGGTGAGATCTAGTAGTCTTGGCCTACACTTATGAGTGTGCAGCCTGATTTTGCATTTTTAAAAATGTGCCCATGTTTCTAAACTCATTCTAGAAGTTTGCGTGAACCACGAGTGGGATGATTGAATATGGTGGGATAGTGTCACAGCGGGGAATGGAAATTGGGATTTTGTTTTGGGTGGCAAATTCACTGTCAGTAAAGTCACTTTTATAGAAAGTGGTGGGTCCTTGGGAGGGATCTACCTGCCCACATTCCCCCACTTCTGTACCGAAGCCACCTACAGGGGTGAGACAAGACATTACGCCCGAACCCTGCTCCTCTGACTGTTGTGCAGGGAGCCAGGCTCTGGTAGTCCGTGAGGAATGTGGAGTGTGCAGCTTTGACATGAGAGAGGAGGCAGCTGCTTGAAGCCCATGGGGCGTGGCAGGTGTGCCCCTGGAGAGATGGAAAAGGGTGGGGAAGTGCCAACTCCATGCCCACCTACAGGATTTCATGGAAAGAAAACAGCCCTCCAGAGCAAGTCCACCTACATGATTTCACTATGCAAGAAAAGAGAAAGCAGCAGGACCTATGTCTGCTAGGGGTGCTCGTGGGATAAACCAGTGTTTAATTATGCCATCAGCAGCCCCTCGGCCTACTTTTTTGGTATAAGCCTCAACGTTCTCTGGGTCCATTAGCCTCAAGTGCAGATAAGGGTATGTGGATGTCTGAGAAAAAGACAAGTCTACTTTGTTGGAGTCAATAGCTTTTGTCTTTACGTACCACAGTGACCCATTAACAAATACCTTCAGAGCATATAGCATGCAGCTGGCACTGAGCATGCCATTGTCCCTAGGCATTTACAACTTGTTTCACTGGGATTATTAATCTCAAAATCTTAAAATACCCTGTCAAGGTGAATCTCTTTAGTGGAAGCCTCTACTCTACTCCTTATTGAAACCTAAAATCACACCCTGATTTGATTATTGTTATTACTGTTATTAATTATTATTACTCTGCTGACATGTGTTGTTTTAGTCTACACATAACCCCAAGAAAATCAGGACTGGGGGTGGGAGATGGTTCAACTGTTAAACGTGCTTGCTTGCAAAATCCACCAGCCTGGGGCTGGGGAATGGCTTAGTGGTTAAGGTGTTTGCTTTCAAAGCCCAAGGACCCTAGTTTGATTCCCCAGAACCCACATAAACCAGATGCAAGAGGGGGTGCATGCACCTGGAGCTCATTTGCAGTGGCTGGAGGCCCTGGCACGCCCATTCTCTCTTTTTCTCTATCTGCCTCTTCCTCCCTCTCTCCTTCATAAATAAAACAAATATTTAAAAAAATCTAACACCCTGGGTTCAATTCCCCATCACCCACATAAAACCAGACACATTAATAGAACATGCATCTGCCATTTGTCTGTAGTGACAAGAGACACACACACACACACATGCACACATGTAAATAAATAAAAATCAAAACAGGACCATTGTTTTCCTTCTGGTTTATGGTGAGGCTTAGAAGTAACTGGCCCTAGTCCAAAAAGCTCACGTAAATGACCATCAACTGCATGAATGCTGAACAAAGAAACTCCCTCCTTTCAGTCTGAGGGTAGGTCCCATAACAGATTCTTCCTGGTCCCACTGCTGGATTTCCTGTGTAGCCACAGGGCAGAAGGGGAAAAGGCTCTTTGGGACCCATTTCCTGAGAGCGCTAAGCACCAGCCATCAGAGTGTTGCCCTCATGACCTACTTTCACAAGTCCTCATCTCCTAACATTGGTGATGAGGGTTCAGTCAATAAGTTGTGGAGGGCATACACACTCAGAAAATAGCAGTTCCTAAGTGGAAGGTGAGGATTCGTACTCAAGGTGGCCTCCTTCTGTATCAAAGGCATCTTCAACACTGTGTACCATGCCTCACTGAAGAATGATTTTCTTAATGAATTCCTTCCATTTCAGGTTGAACTTGTGCCCCTGTTTTATGCTGACCATGGAATGTACACAGTATGTAGGTCAATCCAGTTCTGCTTTCTAGTGATGGGCACATGCCTATTGTGCTCTGAAAATTCCAAATGTGACCAAGGGGCAGGTGGACTCTGTCTTCACAGAATGTGCTCTGCCACGTTTATCATTTTGTGTTGCAAGTATCGTCCCTTCTACAATTATAGCCTCGGGGTCAGAGTTCCTGAGAAGTACCTAGCACATTTAACACTTGATAATGAGAATGAATTTATCCTAAATTCCTTGAAGAAGTACTTGACTTCTATAATTTACTAAGCATGTGCTATTTTCTAATTGTGGTACCCACTGGAAATCACATTTCATGGCAGTTGGCCCTACCAACTACCATGAGGAAGGAGGGACAGACATGGACACAGGCAGGTGTGTCACTGGTCATTTTTAAAACACACAGAAGTTTTGAATGTTAGATTTTGGCAGGATTACACTGTAGGAACGTGCTCATGACACTAATCAGGCTTGGCATTTGCTTTTATTTTCCATAGCAGAGGAGAGACAATGTGACCATCACATGTAAAAGGCTGAGAAGCGAAGGTAATTGGGGCAAAGAGGTGATTTGAAGAGTGTGCGAATGTTTGGGAACAGCTGTTGAGGTAAATAGGAAGGAATAGGGACACGGAACAAGGAGAGGTTATTAAAGTTAATGTATATGGAAAGAGAATCAGAGACAGAGACTGCTAAAATTGAGAACTGCTGTAGTTATGAAATTCACATGAAAACTTAGATGCCTTAGATAATAAATAAAAATGAAAGAAAATGAGAGGCTCTGGTGAATTGATGGCCCCGTTAAATTATGTACAAAGAAAGTAATCTTACCTGACTGGAATAAGTTGACTTCTGCCTGAGGTTGGATTCTCTTGCAGTTTGTTATACATGATTGTATTGTCTGATCTGTCTGCTAAGTGTTTTAAAAGTAATGAGGGGGCAGGAGAGATGGCTTAGCGGTTAAGCGCTCGCCTGTGAAGCCTAAGGACCCTGGTTTGAGGCTCAGTTCCCTAGGACCCATGTTAGCCAGGTACACAAGGGGACATACATGTCTGGAGTTTGTTTGCAGTGGCTGGAGGTCCTGTTGCACCCATTCTCTCTCTTTCTTCTCTTTCTCTCTCTCTCTATATATGTCTCTTTCTCTCTGTGTCTGTCACTTTCAAGTAAATAAAAATAAACAAAAATATTTTTTAAAAAGTATCAAAGACCTACTTCATTGGATAATGCATTATATTTTACAAAGGGTTTACTGTAATTCTCCCCATTTTGATGCTGTTTATTTTGACCTCCAATTGATGCATCACTATATTTTAATGAATTACTTGGACTTTTATCACACATTTTGAAGGAACGCTTGTATAAATGCAAATTTAAAGTTGTCACTGATTGTGCATAATGTGGCTGAAGAGGAAGAATAAACCCAAAGGACTGGAGACCCATGGTGAATGGCAGCTCTAAGGAATTGGGTGATTAGAACACTGAGCTATATGGGCTTGCTAAACAAGTGTACTTGCAAATTGCTAACAATAAATTATTTATGAGTTGGTATGGAAATCTCTGCTGTAAACAAATCGAAGCAAAAGCTTATTTTCTTCTGACCAGAAGTGGGAAATCAGACTCATGTACACGTCTTCTCTAGAACAACAGGTACTAAATATATATGCATATATACATACATATATAGACATATATACATATGTATATTAGGTTTATATATATTATGGTTTAGCAGTGACCACATCTGCAGACACAGACTCCTCAACTTTTCTCACTTCCTGGCCACACAGAGCTATGAGAAGTGGAATCAAAGCTCGCCATCACTTGTATAACACGGGCCTCCCTGTAAGTGACACCCAGCAGTGAGGCTATCTGGTTTCCAGGGGGAGGATTTGATGGACCCAAAGATGAAGTTTTGGAAATGCTTTACTGGCAGAAAGATTGATGCTAGGAAAAAGAAATGCAGTTCAGAACGTCGAACCCTATCAAAGAGGTTTGCGTCGAAAGTGAATGTTTTCCTGTTCAGAACTGTGAACACCTAGGAGAGAATTCTACAGTTACCTGTCAGCTATGCTGTAGTCATGGAGCATGGCAGTGTCTAAGACGTGGAACAGCACGATTGCAAGTGACATTTTATCCCACGTTTTAGCATATAACATAAGAAAGTGACTTGCTTTTGATTTAAAGAAAACTCCTAAGCATTTAAGAACAGTAAATCCTAGTAATAAAAGTAATTAGGTAAGTTGGAAAAGCTCTTTGTATTGTTGACTTTCAGATAATAGTCACCATTTATGTCCCAATCTATTTCTGCACTTGCTTTAGACATTTACAGAGTAAATACATGTGCCATGTAACATATCTCCTTGTATGAAGTCTTTTGGTTGTTTTTGAAGTTTTGTTTGAAAATTCAGAACAAACATGGATAGAGCTCTTCATTTTTTCCAGTATTTCCACTGAGAAGACAGAATCATGGTATTCTGATATCTCACAGCAATCCAGTGCAGTTCCTCACGACAGAAGCGTTCATGTTCTCATGTCTCCTTTCTCTTCCTCTTTTGAACCGTCCCAGTGGAAGCCCCGTCCACTCACAGCACCATTGATCTTCCCTCATAGGAGCAGCAGAAAAGAGCTCCAGGCACGGCGCAGAGGACAAGACACAGACCATCATCACAGCCATGAAGGAGAGAATGAAGATCAGGGAGAAGAACAGGCCGGAGGTGTTTGAAGTCATCCAGGAGATGTTTCAGATTTCTAAGGAAGATTTTGTGCAGTATACCAAGGCAGCCAAACAAAGTGTTCTGGATGGGACATCAAAGTGGTCAGCAAAAATCACCATTACAGGTAAAATTGGTCTCTTTAAAACTTTATTTTATATGAAGGATTTTTACATGTCTTAGAAGTCATGGCCAATACTAATTATTAGTGAACTAAATGAAAGGTATTTTTTTCAATTGTATCAATATTGACAAATCTAGTTACTTCAAATTTCTCAAATATATGCTAGATAAATAATTTCAGGATGCATTCTACTAGGAGGCTCATTGATATCCCCATGATTACAAGAAATTAGCATTCTTACTGCTTTCTAATGATACATGAATTATGGCTAATAATCTCTTCCTCAGTGAGGTTTTGTCAATGAGGAATCACTTTAGTTATGACTCTCATCAGATCCTTAAATAAAGCCATTTAAGTTCAGCAAGATCTAGTAATGCGGACTTCTAAAATCAGTCATATGTGCAATGTTAACATTACCAACCTTTTAAAAAAGTATTTCTTTTTATTTATTAGAGAGAAAGAAAGATAAAGAAATAGGCAGGTACAGAGAGAGGAAGAGAATGGGTACACCAGGGCCTTCAACCACCGCAAACGAACTCCAGATGTATGCGTCCCTTTGTGCATCTGGCTAACGTGGGTCCTGGGTAATTGAACCTGGGTCCTTATGCTTTGCAGGCAAACACCTCAGCCGCTAAGCCATCTCTCCAGCCCCTTCATTACCAACTTTTAAAACTCCTTTATGCTCCATTACATAATAAAATAAAGGTACACTTGTGTTGAGCTGATCAATGCAGACAAAATATTCATGTAAAAAACTTAAATCACAGACTCTGGAATGTCTCTGGGTGATGTTTTGCATGTTGCACATATGACCTCTTCTATACATGCAGATGAGGTGTACATGAGCATAGAACAAATGCACATGAGGAAAATACTAGTCATGGGAAATTTTCTCAATTTTTTCTTAATATCATATGATTCTAATCATGTAGAGCATGATGTATTGGTATTAATCTGCATTAAGGAGCAGTGACATCTAGTTCCCGCACCATCACGTACTCATCCCTCATGGCCATGGCATAAGAACACAAATATCCACACATTACATTTCGGAAATGTGCTACATGCTATTTCCTACACTTGCCTTGCTGTGTCATATATCTCCTGAAATACATTTTTCCTACCAAACCATAAATGCATATCATCTGAATATCTTTCCTTTAACCACCCCAGCTTCTAGTACACATCACTGTGCTCTTCTATGAAATAACACTTCTTAGGTCATGCATATGAGTTACATCATGTAGTCTTTGCATTTTTATCCCTGGCTATTTCACTTAACACAATGTTCTTCAAATTCATATAGGCTGCTGTAACTGGAAGGAATCCATGTTTAATTTCTGTTAATAAATCATCACAACACTTATATAAACCTTTCTCAAACTAACATTTATATGACCAACAAATATATGCCTACAAAGCCAAAGGACCTAAGTTCGATTCCTCAGCACCCGTGTTAAGTTGGATGCACAAGGTGGCACATGTGTCAGGAGTTTGCGTGCAGTGGCTAGAGGCCCTGGCCTGCCCATTCTCTCTCTCTCCTCCCCCTCTCTCTAATAAATAAATAAAATATAAAAATATTTTTAAATGTTCAACATCACTAATTATTAAGGAAGGGCAGATTAAAACCATAATGATATATTATCTCACACACATTGGAATGGCCATCATAAAAAAAGGGGATGGTCAAATGTGAAGAAATGTACTGTTTTATATTATTGACAGGGGCTTAAATATATATGCAGTTGAAAAATAATACAAAGGTTCCTACAAAATATCAAAGTAGAATTACCACATGATTCAACAATTCCACTACATACACCCAAATGAAAACCGAATGTTAAAGAAATCCCTGTGCTCCTGAACTTTTTGCAGCACAAGTCACAGATGGGAAGATGTAGAATTAAGCGAGGTGTCTGTCCACAGCTGATAAACATGTGATAAACAGGCACAGAGAGCATAAATCAGAACAAAAGGTATGGAGGGGTGTTCTAAAGCTCACCGTGTATTTTATCTTTATTATATACTTTTAAAGGCTTATTGGTTGTGAGAATGAAAGTGAGGAGGAGAAGTTTTTAAACTCAGGGAACAAAAATGATAGGAAACATTTTCTTTCATTGTTTTGTTTCTGGAAACATCTTCATATTAAGCTGTTGATTTTGGGTTTGCTCCAGTGGTTTCAGCACAAGGCTTGCAAGCAAAAGACAAAACAGGATCCAGTGACCCGTATGTCACAGTTCAAGTTGGAAAAAACAGAAGAAGAACAAAAACCATCTTTGGAAACTTGAACCCAGTATGGGATGAAAAATTTTATTTGTAAGTATATGATATAAAGCCATGATAAGTATGAAAATATTTGAGAATAAAGTTAAGAAGATATGCAAAGAAAAAGTAATAATTCTTATATTTTAATCTCATAAAAAATCACAAAGGGGATAAAGCTGACATTCTAAGTTTAATATTATCCTAATGTGCGTTATCATTTAGAAATATGTGAATGCAAAAGTAATTTTAGATAAAAGAAAGTATATGGCTCAGGGTACTTAACAGAAGTGAAAAAAGATATCCGGAACAAAATCTATTACTAGGGATGGCCCTTCATAACAAGGGTTTAACAGGCCTGGCCCAGCAGTATCATGATACCTGAAAATCTGTAACTAAGTACAGAAGGGTGACTTTGAGCGCCCCCTGGCCCCTCACTCAGGGTGTGGGGACCTATACTAGCCCACAGTGAGGACATGGCTGATGATAAATTTTATGAACCTCTTGCTGTCTGGGAGGACATTTATTTTTAAACCTCTTATATCTGGTATCAAACAGCAAGAAATCATTTTTTTTCTCTCAAAGGCTCTTATCTTTCTATCAGTCCTTTTGGTGAGAAAAATAAAATGACTTCCAATCATTGCTTGGTAGAAATGGGCTACGGAGGTCAAAGGCAGTCTGTGGAATCTCATTTACCAGCCACGTACACAAAGCTGGGGCAGACGAGGCTTATTTGGGAACAGTGATTAACGTGTGGAGTTTCTTGGATGTGCTGGACTGATGGGGAAAAGTGCTGATAGACGTGGAGAATTAGTTGGGGCTGTAACAAGAGAATGAGTGGAGGCACTTGTCAGCTCTCCCTTGAAAGACAGGGCAGAGGTAAAGTGCTTTCTTTTTAAACTGAAGAAATCGATTGCCGGTTGGAAATTCAAATCCTTCCGGAGTGTGGAGAATGGGTAAAGCAGGCTTGGGCAGCAGGGGAGAGAAGACATCCGTGACTCCAGCAGAGCGGCTGCTGCCAGCCCACGGTCCTGGACACCCCGTGCGCTCAGAACTTCCAGGGCGTGAGGGGAGGGTGGAAAATCAGGCTTCAAAACAATCTTTCTGAGGCTTCGTTGACACACCAAATCTACACACGGTGTACAGGCTGCTAGGCGTTGCCATCGCAGACTGTCCTTGGACGCGATGATGAATCTGGCCATCGCCCTGCGAGGCTCTTCCTCCCCAGCTGCGAGCCCTCCCTCTGACCTCGAGGCAAGAACGCGGCTTCCTGATTCGATGAAATGCATTCTATTTCACATGTTCTGGATTTTCATAACTAGAATCATCAGGGATATGCTCTTAGTGCAGTTCTGTTCACCCTGCATAATGATATCGACACCCCCACAACTTTTACAGTGTACCCATGTAATATATCATACTTTCATTTCCCTGTAGCAGCTGGGGTACTTGCAAAATGTTATATTTAGAACATAAACATATGGGAGTTTTGTGTTTAACACAGCTTTGCAGTGTTGATAAGGCTAAATCCCCACTCTTTTAAATTTTAGCCATTCTAACTTGTTTGCAGTGCTATCTTATGTGAGTAGTATTATGCGTTCCCTTCATGACTGGTCATTTTACTGCATGTCTATTTTGGTTAAGTGTCTGTCCAAAAATTTTGACTGATTTCCAAGTTTTTGTATTGTTTTATCAGTTTAAGAGTTTTAGGTTTTAGTTTTACATTTTATTTTATTTTTTGCTTTTCTAAGGTAGGGTCTTGCTCTGGCCCAGGCTGACCTGGAATTAACTTTGTAGTCTCAGGGTGGCCTTGAACTCACAGTGATCCTCCTACTTCTCTGCCTCTGGAGTGCAGAGATTAAAGGCATGCACCACCATGCCCAGTTTAAGAGTTTTAGGTTTTGCAGTCAGGTCTTGATACAATTTTAAGTTACTTTTTGTGGGATTTTGTCATTTTTAAGCATTGTTTAGTCTCAGCTAAATTACTTTTGTATCTTTGATGAAATTCAACTGTGTGTATGTGTGTGTTGTATGTGTGTCTTTTAGGACCTTTTATCATTTTTTTGAATGCTTACAGCTTATTATTTTTTTTATTTACTTACTCATTATTTTATTGGGGGGAGGGAGAGCCTCCTGCTGTTGCAGACTGCAGAAGCATGCACCACGTGTGCATAGGGCTTTACGTGGGTCCTGGGAAACCCTTACTCTGTTAATCAGCATGTTCTTCAGGACCACATACACTCAGTGACCACAGCCTCAGCCTTGTGCGGGGCTTTAAAACCTTCCAACTTCCTTTTCTCTGTTTTGTTTTTTTCAAAGTTATTGTCGCTACTTTAGGTCTGTACAATTGTTTTCATATTAATTTTATAATGCTAATTTATTTATTTATTTTTACAAAATGAAAGCAAGGCCACAGATGGAGTTTTGATTGTGCCTGGTCTTAAATGAGAAGCATTCCTGTCTTAATTAGCTTGGATACTAGACATGGTTTTATTAGGGTAGCCATTTATTCAGTTAACAAAACTATCCTCTGTTCCCAGTGTGCAAATAGTTTTAATAAACCATGGGTGCTGTGTTGTGCCATGCTACCTCTTGATTATACTGACATGATCATATGCCTTGGGCTAGCATCATTTTAGAAAGTGGCCCTCAGGGTCTGGCCTCCCTCCACCGCGTTGGTAGCGAGTCAGCTCTGCTCCTCAGCTCTGCTCCTCAGCTCTGCTGCCCAGAGCGGTTCTTCCTCAAGACTTGATTTTCTTCACTCATTTTCACAATTTGGTTGTCATGCAGCACGGTATGATTGTCATCTTACTTCTGGTGTTTAGGATTTGTTGGGCTACTTCAGACTGTGGGTCTACCATTGCTTCCAGTTTTAGAAAATTTCCGGTCATTGTTTCTTCTCCTTACTCCAAGTTTGGAAACCCTACTTACACATACATTAGACTCTTTGAAGTTTTCCAATGGCTTGCAAATTTTCTGTTTTCAATGGTTTTTTTCTTCTTCTTCTAGTTCTTTCCTCATATATCACCTGGGATTTTTTTTTTTTTTTTAATTCTGGTTTTTCAAGACAGGGTCTCACTCTAGCTCAGGCTGACCTGGAATTCACTATGTAGTCTCAGTATAGCCTCGAATTCATGGCAAAACTCCTACCTTTCCTCCCAGGTGCTGGGATTAATGGTGTGTGCCACCACGCCTGGCTCACCTTGTTTTTTGGTTTTGTTTGTTTTTTACCACACAGAGAATGAGTTGTCACTGAGGTTTTTTCATACAACATGTTTTCATTTCCTTTCTCTCCTCTTTCTCCCTCTCCTCTCTCTTTGTGCCCTTCCCCAACTTAGCCTCCTTTCTGCTCTCATCCAACATGTTTCCTTTGTCCTTATCCCCTTCTTTTTTTAAAATTATTTTTATTTATTTATTTGAGAGTGACAGAGAAAGAAAGAGGCAGATAGAGAGAATGGGTGCACCAGGGCCTCCAGCAACTGCAAATGATCTCCAGACACGTGCACCTCCTTGTGCATCTGGCTAACGTGGGTCCTGGGGAATCAAGACTTGAACCAGGGTTCTTAGGCTTCACAGGCAAGTGCTTAACAGCTAAGCCGTCTCTCCAGCCCATCCTTATCCCCTTCTCACCTCGTGTTCCCCTCTGTGGTTTCTTGTCTAGAATTATAGCCCATACTCAGTCTCACATCCCCATATATATGTGTATATGAGCATTAAAGGTTAGGATCCACGTATGAGAAAGAACATGTGATTTTTGTCTTTTGACCTTGGGTTACCTCACTTAGTATAATTTTTCTCCAATCCAATCCATTTTGTTTTAAGTTTGACAACTTCATCTTTCTATTGAAATTGAATCTAAATATTCATGTTGCTCCTATGATATCTAACATGCTACAGGTCTAGGCTACTTGATTTTGCATATAAGCTATTGTAGGTTTCTATCCTATGAGCTTCATGCTGGGTCTTTGCATCTTCTGTTCCTGTTTAACACTTTACAATTTTATTCTAATTATTATTACAGAGCGATCATACATGCTTCCACACAGGTGTGAGCTATGCCTTGGTCATACCTGCCCTCCCGAGCACTCTCCTAGCATTCCTGGTCTGGTCTCCTGCTTCCCTTGGCTTCCCAAGCTGTGCTTTGACTCAGTTCAGCCTTCTCCTTTGACTTCCACACAGAAGAGAACGCATGTGATGCATGGCCCTTGGCATCTGGCTCTTTCTTTGACTATGATGACTTTAGTTCTATCCATTTTCCTGCAAATGACATGATTTATGATTTTCTTCTTTATACATGAATTCTATTCTCATGTGAATACAACCCACCATATATATTCTGTTAACCCACTCATCTGCTGACAGGCATCTAAGCTAATTCCATATCCTGGCTATGGAAAGTTATTTTGACCCTGGCTGGGTGCTTGGCAAAATTACATACGATCCATTCTCAGGGACCCTCTGCAGATTGTCAGTCTTGATTCTGTTCCACTCTTTTCAGTATTATTTCCAGGGCGCTTTAGCTTCCCTGTTCTCCCCAAGTTTTCATCTTTGTCTTCCAGCTCAAAGAGCTGAAGGGATTCTCTCAGGATGCCCTCCTTAGTGGTAGCTCGGAAAGTCCCTCAAAATGGCGAGCTGAAGTGCTCACAGGGCTCTCTGGGCTTTAATTACACAGGGCACTGCTCTCCCATGACAAGCCTCCATTCCACGTGATATAAGAGATACATGTTTAGTCCAGTATCTTAATCCCATGGCTGTCCCAATTCTCTGTGCAACTCTAAGTGCGTGATGTGGGGAAATGAACCAGAACCAACATAAGGTCCACTGAGAAGGCCTAGATATGACAGTGGCCAGTGTTCATTGGGACCAAGATAATAATTCCTAGAACAAATACTCAGAGGTACATATCCTAACGGGTTTTAAAACATGAGACATTTATATTAAAATTGAATACTTTTATAAATTTATGCCTTTCAATTCTGTTTTCCTTTTAAAAGGAGGCAACATCTGTCCTGACAGTAATCATACATGTATTTCTAAATATTATTTTCAATGAAAAGCAAATGCATTTTTGAATCCATTGTGCTCTACCATGTGTGAAATATAAATGGTACATAATTTTTCAATCTTTTTCACTTTACTAACAGAATATGACTTTCAAGTGAAATTAGAGTCACAATTGCTGCCTGTTTCTTTCCATGATATCAAAACTTAAATGACATTTTTTTTCTCTAACAATTATTTTTGTTCACCATTTTTCTGGAGTCTGGGATTCCATTCCTCTGATAGGCATTCTAGATCAGGGTACTGGGGCTCTTGAGTGGCTTTCTGCTTTGCCATGAAAATGGGAAAAGCTACCTTTCCCTATAAGTAGGCACTTTTTCAGAAATAAATTAGATATTTGTGACCTTATGTGCAGAATCTGAAAACTGCATTTTGGTCATGGATTAATTTATCCAGCCCTCCTCCTACCCTGGTAGTTTTTCCTCTGTGAATTTGGGTATAAAAATGAGAATTGTTGCTGGGTGTGGTGGCCCACACCTTTAATCCCAGCACTCAGGAAGCAGAAGTAGGAGGACCTCTATGAGTTCAAGACCACCCTGAGAATATAGAGTGAATTCCAGGTCAGCCTGGGCTAGAGTGAGACTCTACTTCGAAAAACAAAAAAGACAAAAACAAACAAACAAAAAAAATGAGAACTGTTCATCTAATAATAGAATAATGGCATGGTCTTAGTTAATTTGGTGCAATTTAACTCCTAGGCTTCATTAATATAAAATAATATGTGTATCATAAAATTGTTATGTTTGTTGAGATAATATTCAAATCTCATGGCATGTGTTACTGATAGTAGTATTAATAAAAGATCATATCCTTTATGCTGTGGGATGGTAGCTCTCTCATGCCAAAAGTGCTCCAACTTAAATAGTGAGGCCAAGAGGGGATTCATGCATGGGGAGCTATGAAAAGAAAAGGGAAATACTGTTACAATCACATCAGAGAATTGAGATCACACAAAGGACCTAAAATATCATTTTGTGTAGCTCTCTCATTTTACTCATGAAAAATCCTGAAGCTGACATTAAAGGAGAACCAGCAACATGAAGTTGTCACTGCTGTGGAGCCAAGTGTAATGAAGTAATGACTAAGGGATATGTTTCTCCTCTATCCAGACTCTTATTTTAAAAAATTAAATTGCAAAGCTGGGGAGGTGACTGAGCAGTTAAGATACTTGCCTCCAAAGCCTAAGGATGAGAATTCATTTCCCCAGTATGCAGGCACAAATTGGTATATTCATCTGGAATTCATTTCAGTGGCTAGAGGCCTTGGTATGCCCATTCTTGCTCTCTCTCATTCCCTCTCTCTTTGAAAAAAACATAATTAAAATTTACAAATAAATATATTGCCATTTACCTGAACAAGGCAAACATTCATAAATCTATTTAAGTGAAATTGAAGTACTTTTCCAACTTTTAGATTTGGTTTAAAAGTTTAGACACTGAGGTGAGAGTATAGTCAGGAAAGTGCTTACCTTGAAAGTATGAGCACCTGAGTCTAAGCCCTAAAATCTATGTTAAAAAAATTATGAGTACATGAGTCCAATCTACATGATCTATGTTAAACTTTTAAAGGCCAGGCAAGGTAGCACACTCCTGTATCCTAGCACTGGGGAGGCAGAGGCAGGCAGATCCTCAAGACAAGCTGGCAAGCTAGACTTAATGAGTTCAAGGCCAATGAAATACCCTGTCTCAAAAAATAAAAAATGGACAGCGCCTGAGGAGGAATGCACCTCAGGTTATCCTCTAGCTGCCACTTCCATGGGTGCACATGCACACGCATGCACACACACGCACACACATGCACGCGCACACACACAGGGTAAACATTTTAATTTTCTTTCTTTTTTGCATTTTTTAAAGAGTTATTTTTTATTTATTTGAATCAGAGAGAGGGAGAGACAGAGAGAGTGAGTGAGAATGGGCTCTCCAGAGCCTACAGCCACTGCAAATGAACTCCAGACGTGTGGGCGGCCTTGTGCATATGGCTAATGTAGGACCTGGAGGATCGAACCTTGAGTACTTTGGCTGGGCAGGCATTCACCTTAACCTTAACTGCTAAGCCATCTCTCCAGCCCCAGTTTTCCTTTTTCTAAAGGCAATTTGATACCATCCAGATTTTTTTTAGAGGGAGACAGAAAGAGAGAGAGAAAGAGAGAGAGAGAATGGCTGTACCAGGGCCTCTTGCCACCACCAGCGGGCCAGATGCATGTGTCACTTGGTGCATCTGGCTTTACATGGGTACTGGGGAATAAAACCCAGTCCATCAGGCTTTGCAAACAAGAACTTAACCACTGAACATTCTCTAGCCCATCCAGATTTTTTTTTCTTTTCTTTTAAATAATTATATGTATTTATTTGAGGAGAGGTCAATGAGTGGGCACACCAGGGCCTCCATCTGCTGCAAAGGAACTCCAGATGTATGTACCACCTTGTGCAACTGGTTTATGTGGAATTGAACCTAGATCCTTGGCTTTGCAGGTGAGCACCTTAACTTCTAAGCCATCTCTCCAGCCCCAGATCTTTTTATAAGCAATTTCAATGTTTGTTTGTTTTTTTTTACTTTTTAAACCATTGCTTAAAATAGTATTCATAGATTTTTAATTTTGTGTGTGTGTGTACACATGTGCGTGCATGCATGCCTTGAAACTAGAGAGGGGAACAGAAAAGGAAAAGAGGAAGAAGAGAGCAAAAACAAGAGCACTATTAAAACACCTGTGACAGGAAAACATAGGGAAGGCTATGGAGGATGCAGAAAAGGACCAGCAAGTGGGAGCAGAGGGATGGGAGAGGAGAGTGGGGAGGGGACATAGCAAAACAGATGGAGGGCTGGGAGATGGCTTAGCAGTTAAGGCACTGGCTTGCAAAGCCTAAGGACCCATGTTTGATCTCTCACCAGATCCCACTTAAGACAGATGCCCAAAGGTGAGGTAAGCGCAAGATCACATGTCCACTAGGTGGCGCAAGTGTCTGAAGTTTTAGTGCAGTGGCTAAGGCCCTGGCACACCAGTTCTCTCTCACTTGCCCTAAAAAACAAAACAAAACAAACAAACAAACAAAAGATGAATGGAGTCATGTGACTTCAGAATGGGTTATTCTGGAAAGTTGTGAAGAGAGCAGAGGTATAACTCATTAAGACCTTGTGAAACCTGGGTAGAAAGGGTGGCTGTAAAATATCACATGAACAGTAGTGAAGATAATGTAAATGAAGGTGCTGTATTATAATCAAGTATTCTATAAATCTAAAGTACTCATTGTCTCCTTTTTTTGGTCCTAAATGGCTTGGTTGATCATTTCAGGATTAATTGTGACATTTGATTTCATTTTCAGAAGCTACAGGTAATAATATGCTTTGTGCCTATGATAAACCATTCCCTCGGAGGGCAAAGGCATTTCTTCCATTGGGCTAGAGAAAGGCACTGACGCTGTAGTGTGTTCATATAAACAAGGGATATGGGAGCTAGGAGACTGTGTGCGTGTGTGTAGATGTTCTGTAGGTAGTCTGTAATTGATCATCCTTCAATTTTTGCTAATTTCTGAAACAGAAAGTCGTTTTCTGAATCCCTCCTAGGGAGTGGTCATAAGGGTAGCAGTAGGGTGTGTTTATGTAATCCTTTTTTAATTGGTATTAACCTTTGGAATAAGGGCTATTTATGTTAACAGAAAGTCTGGTCGACCCATTGCAGTAAAAGTGTAGACGTGGTCTCATTCGATGTGCAATCTGAATAGGAGCGCTGTGCTGCCTAAATGCTCTTCTGATGCAGTTCACTGGGAAACCAGCTCCACTTTCCTCTTTCCTGTTGGTTAAATTCTGAGCACTTGAGTGACCACTATGCATGTGGAAAAGGAGTGCTTTCTCGTTACGCATCAAGTTCACTGGCCTACAAAACTGTGAACCTGAGTTCTAGAACTATCCTGTGTCTAATATGCACCCTGACTTGTAGATCATCCCTTCAACTCTGTTAATCTTGGTTCAGAATAAGAAATTGTATTAGCTGCTGTTCTTATTGCTGTGACAAAATACATGACAAGAAGCAACTTAAGGGAGAAGGCTTTGTTGTGGCCCACAGTCTAAGAAGAGATATAGTCCACCATGCAGAAAATCATGGCCGAGGGTCCAGCAGGCCGTCTGGTCACATTGCATCCATCATCAGAAAACAGAGGCTGAACAGGAAGGGAAGCTGGGCCCTAAGACCTCAGTGCACCCACCTTGGAGACCTACTTCCTCCATCGACACTCTACCTCCTAAAGGCTTCACAGGTTTCCAAAAAATTTACACCCTCTAGGAACCAAGTATTCTCACACATGAGCCTCTATGGGGGACATTTTTTACACTCACATGATAGAAATGACCATGAATTTTTCTGTACCTTCACTCAGTAGTAGTTATTATAGGAGGTTGGAAAACATGAAGACACCCGAATCTGTACCACTACTGTTATTGAGACGTGATCATCTTGGCCCATGTGAAGCATCCCTAGGCTGTGTTCAATTCCCAGACACCTCGCTGGGGTGGCAGACAGACAGCCTCAGGCCATGGCTCCCACCGCCCCGTGCTACTCAGCCAGGAGGAGTATGAATTAAACATCAACCACACTCTGTGCAAGATGGCTTACTTAGCACTACAATTAAATAAAAATGTCTGCACAGAACAGCCGATTAATATTTTAAAATGACAGTGCTAATGCAATCAAGGGTTTGATTTATGGCCTGCATCCCCAGCACAGTCCCATCCAGAGCTGGGTGGGAGGGAGTATTTCCTCGGCTGCTGGAGCCAGCTTTCAGTGACCCTGTCGTCTGTCGTGGAGGCTCGTCTCACAGCTATCTCAGTGAGTCTCGATGCTGCTTTGGACTAGAACTGACAGAGGGATAAGAAAGAGCACAAAACTGGTTTTGACTTAGTCTGAGCCCAGAGACTAGTGGGAGGAGGTGGCCTCTGGGCCTTTCATGATCAGGTTCATGTCCTCCATTCAGACCTCACAGAAATAAACATGACATTGAATACATGGTGTGTACAGCTGGCCCTAAACTCTGGGTAAATGTTGGCATATCTTTTCTGTCTCAGGGTGATGATGTCTAAGGCCCTCACTGACATCATACATTTGTTGTTTGTTGGAATTTTACTATGGAGAGGGAGGTGCTGTGAAACCTTCATCAAAAAAGGAGATCCTGGGGCTGTAGAGATGGCTCAGCAGTTAAGGTGCTTACCTGCAAAGCCAAAGTATCCAGGTTCAATTCCTCAGTACCCATATAAAGCCAGATGAGCACAAGGTGGCACATGCATATGGAATTCATCCCTCAGTGGCTGGAGGCCCTGGAGTTCTCATGCTCTCTCTACCTATCTATCTGCTAATCTCTCTACCTCTTAAATAAGAAGAGCCTAACTTCTGCTCATTAGAATTTCTCATACAAAAGTCATGTGTATCATGGTTTAAAGCATGCTTCAATGTTTAATTCTGAGTTAGGGCTGGTTTTTATCATGTGTTCCAAAGGGGAATTGAAACAAGTGATCTTGTCTTAGTTCTCATGTACGTCTTCAGCTGTAGAAATTGGAATGAAGCTAAACATTTTGAAGCACAATTATTTTGTAATGAAGCTGTACGAGCTGTTGGAGCCGTGGTTTGTTTTCATAAAATGCAGTTGCTGGTGACATTTTTGAACTGGCTTTCCTGAGGGTGTCGGAGGCTCAGGACTTTTCTAGGTGTGAGCACTTCACATACAAGAAGTGACTGGTGGACCAGTGGACACTCAAGAAAACCAGTGCCCTGGGAAGACCCGTCCTTTTACAGAAGGAGATCCATTTGAAGTTGCTAATATTTGACTCCTTTTAATGATAAAAATGGTAATTTCAGTGGCCCAACCCACATTAATAGCATTAATTAAAATAAGTTCTTCCAATCATGCCTTGAGTGCATTAGTGTCTAGATTTTGGAAGATAGCATTTAGTGTTCATTGTGGTAGTTTAAGAGTGGAATACCCTCGGAGCCTCATGTGTTTGTGAGTAAGCCTCACACCTGATCCCCAGCTGGGGGAGCCTGTGATTGGGGAGCCTTGTAGCCATGGAGGAGGCCTTGCGGGTTATTGGTCCTGCCCACTGGACGTTCAGAAGGAGCTCAGGCTGCTGCCTCTTCCCTGCTGGCATGTCACAGTATGAGTCAGTCCTGCTCCTGCCCTGCTTTCCCATCCTGCTGAAACTTCCTCTTCAGGCTAGAAGAAAAAATGAACCCTTTCCTTCCATACACTGCTTCCGCATGGCCGTTTTGTCCCAGCAACAAGGCTAACTGTTACGTTTATGTTCAATCCAAACTTGGTTTTGTTGTCATTGCAAATTTTTAGAAGGTGTGAATGCAAACCAAGAGGTGATAGTAAACCTCCACCCAGATAGACAAAACCCTACATATGTGTGTGTGTCGGACTTCAGCTTTTACAGAACTGGAGTTTGCATGTTAGTGACGATGTGTGGCCTTGCAGATTGTCCCAGCGACAAAATATCACAGGTTTAACAGGTTTATCATGACTGTGCGATGAACTGCTTTTTTTTTTTCCTTTTTGTATTCCTTCTCTGCATTTTGTACAACAAAGTGAGCATCCTGAGACACGTAAAATTAAGCCAGAATTACCACCTATGAATGCTTAAGCAGATTTCTCTATTCCACATAATTGGCTGAAACTTGGGTTTAAGTAGAAAATTTAATTGGATTGGGTTTCCCAAGATTTCTTCCCGTTGGCAGTTCCTTGGTGATTAGAGTGGAGTCTGGATGCCCGTCTCAGTGTTCCTGGGTTCCGGTATTTGGGATGAGAGGATTGTTACTTGTGTTTACCTGTGAGATTGCTGCTCCTGACTCACGGCAGTGTTCATACAAAGCCCGAGCTGTGAAGGGAAGCCGTCTCCTCGCTCTGAACACTTGCTTCAGCACTCTCACATTAAATTAGGGCTCTCACGTTAGCATGGGTGGGAGGTTATTTATCAGAGCATGGGCAGCCTACCAGCGGCTACTTTGGGGGGATACTGGTGGGCACCTCCCCTCCATGAAGGCGCATTGACAGGCTCAGCCTTATGCCGGAAACCAGCCCTGCTGCTGTGAGTTCATGAGGGTCACGTGCAAGGTCTGGAAGTCAGCTCTCCACAGCCCTCTTCCCTATCCTGCACATCTTTTCCAAATATTCCTTTCCAAGGATACCAAAGTTCTGGAAGGGTTCAGTTGTTCCATTTAGGGCTATAGCAGGTTCTCTTTCTAGTGAAGAATTCTGGGTCAATTCTAAGAGAAAGGGAGGTTTTCTGTAGAAATGAGTGGTTTTGCATGAGATAAATTTTACCTGTTCATTTGTTGCTGTTCCCCCTCTGGTAAGAAATATTTATGAGCCATTGAGACACCTCTTAGATATGCGAGGAGGCTTTCCATTAGATCTTTTTTCTTTTCAGATGGTATAGGGCAAACTGTTATGTAAATGCCATATGCACATATATCTTCACATGTATGATATCTGTGTTCCCCAAAGAAAGTCAGTATAACATTAAAAGGTGGTTTTTCTGTGACCTGATTTAAAATGTGAACATTCTTGCTGTTAGAGAGTAAAGAATTATGGTCAAAAGTAAGCACATCCCTGTTCTCTGGAGTGGATTTTAGTAGCACGTGTGCACATAAGTGTTCATTTAATATACATATTCAACCTAGAAAACCCACTTTGAACAATTTAGCTAAAATATTTTCACAAGTTAAAAAGATATGCACAGTAGGATTTCTGGGTGGTGCTGTTTATAATAGTAGAGAACAGGAAGCCATATAAGTGGCAGCAAGGGCAGACATTAATTTAAAAAGGCATATTCATATAAAAATATTAAATAATTAAAAGGAATACTGTCTATGTATATATATTGGATATATCTGATATGCTAAATTTAAAAGTCGAGAAGCCCAATAGTATGCATGGTAACATTCCATATTTGCAACAATTCAAATTAGATGTTAGAAACCCAAACATTTAATAGATAATTGCTAAAAATAAAAGATAAATTTTTGCTAACTAACTGCTTAGAATATAGCCTACATACAGTATTGTAGCATATTCAGCAATAAAATTGAATTTTCCAAGCAGTGCAGAACAATAAGAGCTGTGCTTACTGCAGATGGCAGTTGGCAAGGGGAGTGCTGTCTTTCTGACAAACACTCACTTCTGTGGAAAGTGTTTGAAAGGAGCCATACACTTACACAAAGCAACCATCTCCGCATAATATAATGATGACAAAATCATTTGTAAAGTACTGTTTTTCCAAAGCATTTTATGCATTACTTAGTATAACAATGTTTATTATATTTTATTGGTTTTTCCTTCCTGAAATAAGAGTTAAATACCTTCTATAAAGTACTTTTAGCATTTAAAAGTTTCATGTTCCCAGTTGCAAAAGCTAAAACGCTTTAGGGAAAAACAAAGCCTTATCATCAAAAGGTCAAAGCTAAGAACGTAACCTGAGCATCTCTGCCCAGCACATCCCACGTGGGCCTGGCATCTGTGCGGCTGATTGCTGTGCCTACTTCTCTACATGTTTTCTGAAGGTGATGCCATCCATCGTTGCCTCTATGTTTGGGAACTGCATGCTAGCCTCCCCTCCCCAGACTTCCTTGTCCCCTAGGTTTAGCTGTTAGGAGGAATTTGACCCCAGAGGGAAGCCAGGGCATTTCTTCTTCTTTGTCTGGGAAGGTACGGCCAATAAAGCTCGCTGCTTCCAGGGGATGAAACTCCCTGGTGGTGCTAACCCAAACCTTGCAGCACCCCCCCCCCCCGCCCTAGCTCTGCCCTTGCTTCTGGAAGCTTCTACATCCTCCCACCACAGGCTCAGGAGCAGCTCCCCGCAGGGCTACTTTCTGAAGTCCTTAGTAGCCTGTCCTTGGCTCCTCTGCTATTTTATCATGTCCAAGCATTTTCCTGTATTAAATTCCCTAGACTGTTTTCTGGTGTTGACTGAGTCTTGACAGGATTCCACCGTTCCAGTACATTGATTCATGCTCACCCTTTGTACTTTAATTGAGCAAAGATGGAGGCATATTTTCATTGCTTCTAACGCTGTGTAGTCACAAACAGAGAGGAAGACACATCCTTTCTTTCTCTGTTTCAGTTATAGTGATTCTTAAGCACACTGCAGTGCTGTGAAACAGTTGTCAAGTTGAACTGCCTGAATAGTATGTCTAGAACAGCAGTGGTCTTATGCTATCTGCGCGTCACATGCGGCTCTGGTGGCAGGCATTGAGCCATACACCGGGGTACACAGCGAAGGAGAGAGGCCGCTCAGAGCATTCAGTCTTATCTGCTTGGGCAGATGGAGGAGTGTGTCAACCCTTGTCAGAATCTCTCCGTTTACAAGACATTACTCATCCCAAACAATCTTTTTTTCTTGAAAGCTAACTGTTCTCACAGTTTCTGTATTATTCACAGTACTCAGCGAGAGAAAGCCTGAAAACAGATGTCTTGGTAGTGTGGAAAAGAATGCATGCACTGATTTTACAGACACTTACAGCTAATGTTAAAGTATTGATAGTTTCCTGGGAGTTACTCTAAGTCATACACTGAAACTTACACATACACACACAAAGACATGCATACTCACTGGAGTTACTTCTTATAGAAGCATTATAAAATGGATGCCAATATTATCACCACTAAATGGATTAGAAACTAAGCTATAGAAGGTTAATAATAATTAAACACTCATTGTTGATTTGTTTTCTTTATTATTTATTTATTTATTTTGGTTTTTGAGGGACAGTCTCACTCTGGCCCAGACTGACCTGGATTCACTATGTAGTCTCAGGCTGCCCTAGAACTCATGGTAATCTTCCTACCTCTGCCTCCCAAATGCTGGGATTAAATTAACTTAATTTCTTTAGTAACAATTTACTATACTATACTTTGCATATAATGCCACTCAAATATTTAAGTATGAGTCTGGCTTGGTTCACTTTTTGAATGCTATCCATTTTGTTGCATGTCTCAGTAAATCATTCCTTGCTACTAATAATTGTAGTATTTTACTGCATGGCAGGTATACCATGTATTCACATATTGCTTATCTATTCTCCAGTGGTGGGTTGGATCGATTCCATTTTCATGGCGGGGGGGATTATGGGTAATACTACTTGACCCTCATTCATGACCAGTATTCTGAACTACTTTTCCTTGACATAGTATGGGCTGTTTTGAGATAAGCACTATGAAAATAACCAGCCTAAAATTTTTTTAGTGTCTGTACCTATAATCATGTTTGCATTATCTGTAGACTCACACATAGTTGTATATATAGACATACAGTTATCTCCATCATATATACGTGTGTGTGTATATATATATATATATATACCTATATATGATTGCCTCTATCTCTATTGATGTGGGTTTATATCCATATATACAATCATATATACATTACCATATATACACAAATATATGCATACAGTTATGTATTGCTTAACAACCAAGGACATCCTGAGACATGCCTCCTCATGTGATTTACTTTATGAGCATTATAGAGTATGCTTACACAAGTCAGGGAAGTTGCCATGTTCCTAATCAATGTAATCTCATGGGAACATGAGTCTGTTGACTGAAAAGTCATGATACAGTCATGTATATAAATAAAAGCACATGACAGTTAAGAAACAGTAATTAGTTTTCTTTCATATTTTAATTTCTATTAATGTGTCCACATTATAAAATATACTCTCTTTTTGTAATACTGGGGATTGAACCTAGGTCCTCCTGCATGGCAGACAAGTGCTCTGCTACTGAGCTATAACCCATCCCTTAAAAGACACTCTAAAGAGCTGGGGAGAGAGCTCAGTGTTTAAAAGCACTTGCTTGCAAAGCTTGTGTGTCCAGATTCAGTTTTCCAATATCCCCATAAAGCCAGATACACAAATTATCATATGCTTCTGGAGTTCATTTGCAGAGGCAAGGGCCCTGGTCTACCCAGACTCATTCTGTCTCTCAATCTTTCTCTCTCTCTCTCTCTGTCATCTCTCTCTTTATAAATAAATAAATAAATAAAAATACTATATATATATATATATATGTATATATATATATACACACTCTTAAAATTGTATTTTCAATAATTGTATAAGATTTTTGCATCAGCGCACATCAAATATTTAATCAATGTCCTAAGTTTTGGTCAGTATATAAACTAAAATTTTCTTATCTTTGTACCCATGTTGTCCTTTGCTGTTAAAGTCAGAATGATTTTATAGATAAAAGTTGCATGATTAAAATGGCCAAGTATAATTAAAAACCTGCTAAGTATCTAGCATATCTATAAGTGCATTGCATATATTACCTTTAATCCTCTTAAAAGTTAATTATCCATATTCTGATTATATTGGTTGGACATGGAGGCACACAGTGTAACTGAGTAACTTGCCTACAGCCTCATTGCTAATAAGTGACTCAAATGGAATTTGAGCAGGTCTTTTTCCCCAAATTTCTTTCATTTAATCATGTGTAATGCATATTAAGTTTGGAAGCAATACACAAAGTATCAACAGATCATGGACTTTTTGAGCTAGAATAAGAGCAGAAAGCAACAGAAACACGTAGGCCTCCACACTGTCACAGTTATGGGTAGTTTAGATTATGTGTTTGTTGTGTTTTGTTTTGCTCCTCATAAAAACTCCATAATTTAGAGCTGAGGAGATGTTTCAGGAACTAAACATGCTTGCTTACAAATCCTGCTGGCTTGGGTTCAGTTCGCTAGCACCCACATAAAACCAAATGCACAAAGTAGCAATGCATCTGGCATTTGTTGCAGTGACAAGAAGCCCTGGTGAGGTGCCTATATTTATATTCTTCCTTGATCTCATTTTCTCTCTCTTTTTCCCTCTCTCTACCTACCTCTCCTTGCAAATGAATAAAAATATACTTTTAAGAAAACAAGAAATTGGGGCTGGGGAAGTGGCTGAGTGGTTAAGGCATTTTCCTGCAAAGCCTAAGGACCCTGATGTGATTCCCCAGGACCCACGTAAGCCAGATGCACAAGGGGACGCATACATCTGGAATTCATTTGCAATGGTTAGAGGCCTTAGTGTGCCTGTTCACTCTTTCCATCTATCTGCCTCCCCCTCAAATAAATATATAATTTTTTTAAATAAAATAATAAAAGAAAACAAGAACTTTAGGGGTCATTGATCTACAGCTTTTCATTCCCTGAACAATGTGAGCAAAGATCCAAACTAGTGCAGGAGAGTCAGATCTATTAAGACAAAGATCTTAGTAACATGTCTAATCGATGCTGCACATATGCACACAGTGGATCTTGCTTGCACCATCAAACAAATGGCTCAAGTCCATACACAGTCACAATGACACTAGTTGAAATATTAAAACTTATAAGGTCCATAATAGGAAAAGCCTGGTCTCCTTGTGATGTTCTGCTTTTATATTCAGGAAAGATTTGAATGACTATGTGATGTGGGTGCTTGTGACTAGAAAATGAAGATGAACTTAAGAGGTCCTGAGGTCTTATGATAAGTAACTCAAATGGAATTTTGAGGAAGTTCTATTTATAGAGGTTATTTTGTCTGGTAAATGGAGATAGGACAGGTGAGTATTCACCAAGTAGAGAAACAGAAAAGATGACCAAAGGAAAAAAAAAAAAAAAACAGTACTGAATACTTTTGGAGCTGGGAAAGTAGTGTGGGACACTGAATAGGAGGTATGTACACACTATCTCCAACAGGTGTGCAAACATGAGCATTTCTCATTGTCTTCAGGGAACAATTTGACTGTTCTTCTTTCTCATCTCTTGTCCTAGAGTGCCTTTTTCTCTCACAGTAAAATGAACACTAAAGTGTATTCTTAAGCAAACAAATGTTTATTATATGAATATTATAATCAATTATTGATTTCACAATATATTCTTATGTCATTAAAGATTTTATTCTTAGTGTTCTAGCATTATTTAATTTGAAGATTATTTTAACAATTATCAAAATAGCTCCTTCTGCCAAATTAGTACCCAAGGAGAAAATATTAGCTCAAAATACATACTTTGAGGCATATGGGATCAAATTCTGAAGACTAGAAGGGCGTGTGTGGTGACAGACATATGCTATAATGACATAACAATGCCCTTTGCTCCTTTAATGGGTTATTACACAGAGACTTTCCTCCACCAGTGTGAACATATTGTTTAGCCTTTGCTTTTTGAGGTTAGGCTAGAATAGTAGCACATCAACAGAATTTTAGAACAATGTAACATAATAGATGATCCAGAAAGAAATCTATGAAGCCACGACAGCCTAATATTTGATGAGGGTGTCAAAAACAAACACTGAGAAAAAAAGGTAGCCTGTTCAATAAATGTTGCTGGTAAAACTGCGAATCTATCCACAGAAGAGAGAAATTAGATCTGTATCTTTCACCCTGTACAAAAATCAATTCAAAATGGATCACAGACCTTAATTTAAAATCTGAACTTCTGAAACTTCTAAGGGAGGCATTCAGGCAATACTTCAGAGAGTCACAGGCAAAGCCTTTCTGAATAAGATTCTAATAGCACAGGAAATAGCCGCGAGAATTAGCAAATGAGGGCTCATGAAATTGAAAAGTGTCTGCACTGCAGAGGCAATGATCAGCAGAATAAAGACAACCTACAGAATGGGAGAAAAACCTATGCCACACATTCTTCTGACTGGGCTTAATGTCTAGAATATATAAAGAACCATAAAAATCAAATACCAAAAAAAAATTCCAACATGCCAATCAATAAATGACCAATGAACTGAACAAATAGTTATCAAAAAAATCACAAAATTGTCTAGTAAACATTTGAAAGGTGCTCAACATTATTATCAATTAGGAGAATACAAATTAAAACTACTTTGAAAGTCTATCTCAGACCAGGTTAGAATGACTATCATCAAGACAATAAATGTTGGCAGAGTGGTAGGGAAAAGGAACTCTTATATACTGTTTTTGTTGATAACTATGAAGGATGCTCAAACAAATCTAAAATCACCATATTCCTCACCAGTACTCCTCCTAGGTATGACAAAGGACTCTAATCCCTACCACAGAGATACTTGCACAGTCATGTCCATTACTGCTGTGTTCAGATAGCTAGGAAATAGAATTACCCTAGACATTTATCAACTGATGACTGAATAAAGAAAATGTGGTACATATGCACAATGACATTTTATCCATAAAGATAAAGGAAATTTGCAAGAAAATGGTTGGAAATGGAAAACATTACAATAAGCAAGGTATCACAGGCTCAGAGAGACAAATACCAAGTTCTCTCTCATATGCAGATCCTAGATTCTAACTTACATATATTTGTATTTATGCGGGTGTGGCTAGAATGAGGCCCATAAAATAGGAAAAAGTGTTTTTAAGGAAGGGAGTGAGGAAGGTAGTAGAACATATGTGACATGAAAGTGGAAAAGGGAATACTGTGGGTGGAAGTGTACAAGAAGGGGCAGGAGAGCAAGAGATGTGGAGAATAGTATAAAACATTACAGTTTAAAAACTCATACTGGGGATGGAGAAATGACTTGGTTAAGGCACTTGCCTACGAAGCCAAAGGACCCAGGTTCAATTCCCCAAAACCCCCAAAAGCCAGATACACAGGAGGTGCATGCATCTGGAGTTCATTTGCAGTGGCCAGAGGCCCTAACTCACCCATTCTCTTCCTCTCTCTCTTGCTCTCCCTCTTCTATCTCTCATAAATAAATAAAAATTTTAAAATAATTTTAAAAACTCATACTGATATCATAGTTTATTATCATTATTTTAATCATTTTCTATTTCATTATTTTATACAGTAAAATACAGTTTCAAAATACTACAAAGAGGGCTGGAGAGATGGCTTAGCAGTTAAGCACTTGCCTATGAAGCCTAAGGACCCCAGTTTGAGGCTCAATTCCCCAGGACCCACGTTAGCCAGATGCACAAGGGGGCGCACACATCTGTAGTTTGTTTGCAGAGGCTGGAAGCCCTGGCGCTCTCATTCTTTCTCTCTCTCTAACTGCCTCTTTCTCTCTGTCTGCCACACTCAAATAAATAAAAATAAACTAAAAAAAATACTACAAAGAAAAACCTTGATAAAACTTAAATAAGGGTAAGACTCTAGGGGAGGGTGAGCTGTTCTAATTCTCAGACTTAGGTGTTCCCAGTAAACGCAGGGAGGAGCAGGCAAGGCGGCGAGGTTTCTTGTGTAACCACAGCGTCAGGATGTGCTGAGCTGAGAAGGTGCTGATACAGGCACTCTCCTAGGAGTCCAGCCTGGGGTCAAACTGAGACTTTGTCTGAAAGACAAAATACCCATGTGGAAAAGGGTTTTCTGCATTTCTCATTGAGTAATAGAACTCAGGGAATTCAAAGATAGCAATCTTCGGGATCTTATTTCAGTAATCCGTGAGATGCCAATATTTCAATGGGGTAGGTGACATAATTCATAATAAATCACAAAGAGGAAATGTGAAAGTTGGAATGTCTCACAGTATTTCCATTTAGAGGGTTGGAGTTTAGGAAATCAGACTTTAAGTGGAATTTAATTATTTTCTGAAAGGCTGCCTCACAATGGCTCTTACAGGAGGCTCCTGGCTGCTCTGCTCAAAGACCTACATTCCAGACGAAGTTGAAATGAGTTCATTTACAATCAGGAAATGTATTTTAGAGTATAATGTTTAGGCTGGAGGGATGGTTTAGCTATTCAGGCATTTGCCTGCAAAGCCAAAGGACCTAGGTTCAATTCTCCAGAACCCATGCAAGCCAGATACACAAAGTGACTCATGCATCTGGAGTTCATTTTCAGTGGGTGCAGGCCCTGGCGTGCCCATTCTCTCTCTCTCTCTCTCTCTCTCCTTCTTTCTCTGTAAAATAAATAAAGAAAGAAAAATAAACTATTAAAAAGTAGAGTTTAAAGCCGGGTGTGGTGGCGCACTCCTTTAATCCCAGCATTAGGGAGGCAGAGGTAGGAGGATCACCAAGAGTTCAAGGCCAGCCTGAGACTACATAGTGAATTCCAGGTCAGTCTGGGCTGGAGTGAGACCCAACCTCGAAAAGAAAAAATCCCAAAAATAGAGTTTAATGTTTGTTGTAACAAATCTATAAAGAATAAATATGATTTTTCAGGAATTATAATTCCAGGAATTTTTCAGGAATATTTTTGGTTTTTTGAGATAGAGTCTCCCTCTAAGCAACCTGAAAATCACTATGTAAGCTGGTCTCAAGCTCACAGTGATCCTCTTAACCCAGCCTACCCAGTACTTATATTTTAATATAGCCATTTATAGCCAATTTGAATGATTTAATTTCTGTTTAATCTGTCACTGATTTGTCTCTTAATAGACTTGGTACCATACTAGCTAAATTATTAGAGATTATTGTGTGTTACCTCTAATTTTGTAGCTAGAAATTTGGTATATTTTCTTGATAATCATAACCTTCAATAGTGACATTATTTGCTATTGGCTCCTTTCTGACAGATGCTGTTTGAGACATAGATTAATTACTGTGCTAGAATCAGCTCAACTGTAAGTGAAGCTTCAATTTGAACACCTGTTCACTAATGCTTTGCTCAGAACATGGTTTCTCCAGGGGATAACAAGCAACCAAGTTTACAGATCTATGGGTATCTCTCCAAGTAGAGCAATCCATCCAAGAATGAATGAAATTCTTATAACTAGGATCAGAAAGTATTGGTTGTTGTTGTTTTTTTTTTGTTTTTTTTTTTTTTTTTTTTGCTTTGGTCAGAACAATTACATATTTGAGTCATCTGCAAAACACTGAATCAAAAAATATTTGCAAAGAGACCATTTGAAAAATTAGAATAATTATAAAGAAATTATTCACTTGGAAAGCTGCCAAAGCAAAATTGTCGAAATGGTGAATTTAAAGAACTATGACATCTGAGAATTAAAATACACACACACACACACACACACACACACAACATGATCTTGAGTCAAAAAAACAAACGTGGGGTGAGGTTTTATTTTGATGAGGAAAGAATAAAACATTACCCCCACAAGAACAATACTAGTCCTTTTTGGACAGTGAAATCATATAAAATTAGGAAAAATAAGCCACTTTTAAGAAAGAAATTATATTCAGCCAAAGAAAAGCTAAAAAGTAAGTCACTTGGATATTGCAGTCTTTTATTTTATTTTATTTTAGAGAGAGAATTGTCACACACGGGCTTCAGCCACTGAAATCAAGTTCTAGACACTTGCACTACCTAGTGGGCATGTACGACCTTGTGCTTGCCTCACCTTTGTGCATCTGTCTTACATGGGATCTGGAGAGTCAAACATGGGTCCTTAGACATCACAGGCAAGCTCCTTAACTGCTAAGCCATCTCTTCAGCCCTGAAGTCCTTTTTTATTCAAAAGTTTGTGCAAGGGACTGGGGAGATAGCACAGTCAGCAAGTATCTTGCTTCAAAAGCATGAGGACCTGTGTTGATCCAAGGACCAATGTAAGAATGCGGGGCATGGCAATGGTTGCCTACAGTCTCAACTCTGACAAGACAGAGACAGGAGGATTCATGATGCTCTGGCCAACCAGTCTAGCCTAATGGGTAAGCTCTGGGCCAATGAGACACCTACATTTTTTCTCTCTAGTATATATGACAGATTTGTTTCTGTTATATGTAAGAGATATTTCTCTTGTTGTCAAATGATGTTCTTCATGATAAAGCTCATTTCCCTGAAATACAACATGTCTATGTTCATAAAAGTCAAGGTTTAGCCAAGGAATTCCACAGAATACCTGAAACATAAGAGATAATAATAGTTCATAAATGAAATTTATTTTAAATTAAAGCGCCAAATAACATGAACTTATTAAGGATTTTATTACTCTTCTCACTTGCTTCAGTGAGTCTTTCTGACTGGGTATTTTCCAGGTTCTTAGACCTTTGTGGCATATGTGTTGATCGATAGGAGAAGGGGTGTTTAATATGATTAGAATTTCACTTGGAACTTCACATTAAGCCACAGTGGTGACTTAATAAAAAGGACAGTTATTTCGCTCAATAAGGATTCCAGCTATAAGCTTTTAGAAATAGTACAGAAACTCAGTATTCCATCTGTTTATCTGCTCATTGTTTTCCCATCCATACTAAAGATAGTCCCCACTGACATTTCCAGAAGGTCATGAAGAAAAGAGGCACCACCAGGTGACCACAAATTAGATGGATGTCCATGGCAGAGGCCTGTCACATATTCACCAGTAGAGCGGAAAACTTTGAAAAATGAGGAAAGGGGATGAGTGTAGTTTGACAGCCTCTACCACCACCCACGTCTTTGATGTCTCAATATTTGCTCATGGTTTGTCCACCCTTACATTTAAGTGAGATGAATTCATCCTCTCCTGCCCAAAGTAGGTCATCTCAGAACGATACCTACTTCATTGCATAAAGCTTAAAGTCCAGTCTTGCATTAGCCTTTCCTTAGGCCCAGGTTTATGTCTTTGTTGCTTCTGTGGCCAACAAATTAAGGACAATTATCCACCTCCAACACTCCCTGTGGATAACTGTTGAGAGAGAAAAGGAAACAGAAAATTAAAGGTTCTTACTCAGTAAGTGGGAAAATGCAGAATCATGACCTTTGTTGGCACCCAGCAACAGGACAAGAGCTCTACTGGGCATGTATATGAAGTCCTCCATCCTGGTAACAGTAGTAATTAGCTAACCAAATTAGCAGGTCCTGGCGCTTCTTTCCTGGATGAATGAATTCATTTCATCTCTTTTCTCACATCTGTGCTTCACGGCCTGCATATACTCTCTATCATTTCATCTTGAAGCCTCTGTTCATGTAAGCACAGGTTTGGACAACTGAGCAGCCAGCTTTCCTCAGCCTTGCAGAGTGATACATGTGACACTGTAAGTCAGCTCACACAGCCGGGCATGAGCAGGGCGACCCTCTGCTGGCCTCGTGGTCCTATGTAGCACCTCGGCCTTCAGTGTCTAGCTCCAGTTTGAGGATATCTCTGCTTGGTGTGCATTTGAAGGTGGAAAGTTTTCATGACCATACGCCATCATGGTGCAGTTTGTCCTCCCATTACCATTAAATAAAATGTCTCAGTTTCCATGTGCTTGTAATGCCAATGTACACCAAGCACAGTTTGACTGACTCTTTGGCTCTGCTTTACCAGCAGACACTGGCTTTCCAGCCTGTAGTACTAACTCTTCACCTTCTGTTCTGCCATATCCTCCTCATAGTCAGTTCCACATTCATTACCTGAAACTCCTTAATGCTTTAAAAAATATTCTAGCTGGGCTGGAGGGATTGCTTAGCAGTTAAGGCACTTTCCTGCAAAGCCAAAGGACCCAGGTTCGATTTCCTAGGACCCACATTAGCCAGATGCACAAGGTGGCTCATGCGTCTGGAGTTTGTTTGCAGTGGCTGGAGGCCCTTGGTGCGCCCATTCACTCTCTCTCTCTTCCTTTCCCTCTTTCTCTCTGTCAACTAAATAAATTAATTAAATTAAAAAATATTCCAATTGTTAGTATTCTTAGTTGCAAACAGCAGTAACCATTTGGGTTATTTTGTATAAAAAAAGACTATGTAAACAATTTGCTTGCTCTAGAATTGTTAGAATAGACAGCAGCACCAATTTATGATGCTACAGTGAAGAAACAATGTGCACCTCATTATCTTTGGAGAGAACACTATTATTCACCCATGTTTGCCTGTCAGGATTAAATTCTAGAAATTCTGTATGAAAGTTATAACACCTCCACCACCATGGGGACCAGATGTTAATTATGGGGGTTCTGGGGGAGACCACACATGATTTTTACACTGTTACTCTAACTTTTCTGTAAATTTAAAGTGATTCTCAAACGTTTAATTGATCATGCAAAAGAAAATCAGAGAAATACAGAGGCTCAAACCCTTTACAGCAATCATGAATATATTTATATGGGCTCATCACTGATTATTTTTATTTATCCAGTATCCATTAGTATCACATATAGTCTACATTTACATTAAAAAGACAGGGTTTGGCGAGGTAAGGTAAGCTTCAGCAATAAGTACAATGTCAGTAGGTGCAAGGCAGGTAACTGGTAAGTGTATGACTGGTTGAATAGATCAACATGTGAATGAAGGCATTTGAACCTGATGTCATAGGAAAAGCCAAACTGATGGGAAATGTGGCCTGTAATTAATTATTTATGACACCAAATATAGAGCTATTTTATTTACCTATTTTTACATGTGTGTTTATTTGTGTGCATATATGTATGCATGGGTAAGTGAGCTAGTTTGTGTACAGTTGTGCATGCCCTGTGAACACATGTGTGAAACCCAAAGGAGACTATCCAGTGTCTTCCTGTATTCCGCATTGTTTCCTTGAGAGACAGTCTTTCACTGTTTTCCAGACAGTGCAGCTGACATCCAAGCCCTTGGGAATCCCTTGTCTCTTCCCCCACAGACTGGAGCTATATGTCTGGCCATGCACAGCTCCGTGCATGGGGGCTCCGCACTGAACTCCGGTACCTCAGGTCCTCATGCTTACCCAGAGTCTTACCTGCTGAACTGTGTCCCAGCTCTCCACACGTTATTCTTATATGTTCCACAGTCTCCACTTATGGGTTAATGGAAAATACTTTATGTTATCAGGAGATCTTAAAGAAAATTTAAACTTGCTTTATTGATACCTTTTCAAAATTAAGTGGATTGTTAAACATATAAAAAGAAGTACAGAATTAAAAAGATAAACTATTATATTAAAATACAGTTTTAGTACACAGGTGATAGATTGAAGTATAATTTCAAGTTTCCGGAAGGACCGTAATACGTGTGGGTAATTCTCAGCACTCTGCTGCAATGGAAGGGGGTAGAGAAACTCTGGAGGTGAGGGACAGACAAGAATGTGCAGTTTGTTACTAAATTCAGAAGCCTTTTTCTCTAATTACATTAGATTGAACAATATGTTATGTGCGTAGTGATGTTAGGGTTTGGATATGAACGTGCTGAGGAGTCTGCTCCATGGGAAGGGGCGCCATTGAGCAGTAACTGGATCACAGGACCCTGAGTATCATTCATGAATGAACCCGTTCATGAGTGCATAGCTGAATGGGCTCCTAGAAGATGGACCCACTTGGAGGACAATGGATACACTCAGTCCACTTTCGCATTGCCACTGCCACTGCAGTTAGATGTGTGCTTCTGATGAAGAATTTCTTGAGCTTAGATGTGCTGTAAATAAGAAGAGTGAAAATGCCCAAGCAGAGGCTGCTCATGCACATTTCACTATATTTAGTTCTGCTAGAAGAAATAGGCTGGAACGGGATAGCTCTTTGCCTGATTTATGTGATTTAAGTAGCAACACTTTTCTTCAGCATACTTGCTCCAGATCCTGAGACATGCCACAGCTGGAATGGGTCACCAGGGAATCTCATTTAAAATAAGGGACACCACACCCCCACAATTGAGATAGACTCATAGTAAGTTTCTATCATTGCATGCCATTAGCGTGGTTTCCCAAGTTCACTAAGTTATGTGCATTTATTTTCAGCGAGTGCCATAACTCCACAGATCGAATCAAAGTCCGAGTGTGGGATGAAGACGATGACATTAAATCCAGGGTCAAGCAACATTTCAAGAAGGAGTCTGATGACTTTCTGGGACAAACGATTGTAGAAGTGAGGACGCTGAGTGGAGAAATGGATGTCTGGTATAATTTAGGTGACTATTTTTATACTGACTCAAAACTCAGCTAAAATACAACCAACTCTGTGGCATATATTATATTCTCATATAGGCAAAAATAATCAATGTCTTTCTAGATCATTCTGTTGAACTTTAAAGCAGCTTAGTTTCATTATCAAGTAAAGACAATCGTTTACTCAAGTTAAGTATTATTTAAAAATATTGGCAAATTTGAAATGAAAAGAACAATCTAAAAATCACCTGGATGTCTTTTCAAAGAAAGGTATTAATTTTAAATTCATAGCAAATAGTTTCAAAAAGCTTTTGGTGCACTGTTTAGTAAAAAGTAGTCAGTATATGAGTACAGTTTGATTTATTTCTTTTTGGTCCATTAATATAAATTTTTGCAAAATAATATTTTGGGTTTCTTTCAAATGCTGATGCAAAAATAGACTTTTGTTGACAAAGTCAAGATTTGTGTGGGCTTAACAATGATTCTGACAATGAGATACTGAGAGTATGTTTGGTGGGCTTGATTTTTAATATTTTATTTTTATTTACTTATTTGAGAGAGGAAAAGAGGCACAGCAAGAAAGAAAGAGAGAGAATGGGTGCTCCAGGGCTTCTAGCCACTGCAAACAACTCCAGATGCATGTGCCGCCTTGTGCCTCTGGCTACATGAGTCCTGGGAAATCGAGCTGAGCTTTAGCTTTGCAGGCAGGCGCCTTAACCGCTAAGCCATCTCTCTAGCCCCTGGCATGATTTTTAATGAAATTTTATTATAAAAACAAGAATTAAGACAAATTTTAATTTGACTTTTACTTGACTTGAAAGACAATTTAGAAACCATTGGTGACATAGTGATAGTAAATATATATGGTTATCCCAGTTTCCATACATGGCCCAAAGCTTTCTTAATGATATCCTATTATAGATTCTGGTTAAATATTTTGAGGGTCTTCTGGTTATGAATCAATGAAAAGTTGACATATTCCTAGGGCTACACAGTTACCACTTATGTTAGTTACCTGTATACCTTAGCAACTTGAAGACTGTTAGTTTAGCCAAAACAACAAAATCTGAATAATATAATAGTTTACAAAACATATAGAGAATTTGTTATAGAGTTAATGAAACTCCAAATTATATAACAATTTAAAGAAACCAGCAATTTAACTTAATGTGAACGCAAATGATTCAAGCTACACTGGAAACTCATTACCAAAAATGTTTAAGTAATATTCCTTAAAGAAAATTGGTATTTCTGCATTATTGAATTCTTAGTTTTAACTCAAGTTAAAACACCCACATCTTGCTTAAATGATTAACTTTATATATGAACACAGAGAGGTTAGAGGAAGAAAATTGCAGGCTATTAACCATGCAATATTCACAAATCATATTTTAATTAAATAGGTTTGCATGTACATGGATTTTTTTTTCCTAGTTGAGTCAGTGAAGCTGGAAGAACAGAAATTCTCTAGCTTTGTTTACTTGACAAACCAGATATGGTTATATGGGGTTTTGCTGAGAAGCTTGAGCTGTTACAAATACCAGCTGTCCAGCTCTCATTCTGAAGCTGTCCTTGAATGGACAAGGGGAGGCACGATGTGGTAGGTTATGGGAAGGCATTGCAGTCACATCCTCAGCCGGTACTGTGTGCCCACATTTCTGACATTGTTTGACATGAAGGCAAGGAGGAAAGGAGAAAGACCTGGAGTGAAGAAGTGAGAAGAGGACAGAAGGAGATTTTATCTCTCTTAATTCTCTCAGCATGTCCAGTTCTCTCAGATATCACATTTCCATTCTTTGTCTGCCTCTCATCCCTCATCACTTAGAATTCATCCCCCACACAAAGTAATTCTGGGCTAAAGATCCAGAGTGCTCAACCAGCATCTACCTCCAAGGGCGTGATGGGATAGCCATATATACAAGTGATCCTGTGGTTCTGGAAGGAGGTGGGTGGCAAGCAGATGCCAGGAGTTGCCTCCTCTGAGCCTCAGCAGAGAAGTTCATATTTGTTGAGAACTGTTGAAAATAAAGCCAGCCAGGTTTGGTGGCACAAGCCTGTAATTCCATTTACTCAGTAGGTGGAAACAGGGGGAACCACAAGATCAAAGCAAACCTGGGCAACTTAAATACATTCTGTCTCAACATAAAAAGTCAACAGGCTGGGGATATCTCTCAGTGTTGGAGCACTCACCTAGCATGTGTGAGGCCCTGTGTCATGGATCTCGCCGCCAGAAGGAGAAACAATGATGCCTCCGGCTCTGCTGAGAATGGAATCTTCACAACTTAATGCCTGATCCCTAGTAGAAAGGGGAAGTCCTCATTCCATAACATCATGGTAGATTTCATGATTTAATGATCTCATGTGGTTAAAGATACAGGTATGTTAAGAGAGAGACAGTTACAGAACTCTCCAGCATTCACTGTTGATCTACTTATATCTTATGTTTTCCTTGGGAAAGGGCCACCTGTACAGTTCATCTGTGACATAGGTATAGACCTTGGGGGCTCCCACACACCTTCACACTGTAGGGATTTCATGACCACGTCTTTATCTCAAAGCTGTGTTTAGTTTATATGGAACACACACACTTAGACGATTAAATTGGTTATATGCTGATTCCACTCAAATAATGAATACGTCTATACGCACATGCTGTACCCAGACTATAAGTCTTGGTAGTCATGACCAGTGAAGACTGATTTTGCTTCTGTCATTGCTCTTAACCAGAAGTTTGGTTCATTTTTTAAGGTCCAGAAAGAAAAACTAGGCAATAAGCTTCTAAATGAAGTATTTCCTGGTTAATTTTATACTTATCATGCTATTAATTGCCACATGATATATTTAATTTACTGTATATCTCATTAGGTCACAGATATTTAGGTCAGAGCATCAGGGTCTTGTGAGTTTTCTATTTGAACTATGTGTGAGGCTGTTAGCCATCACAGTCATACATAAGGCAGATGTGGCATTCAAGGGAAACATGGTTAGTCACATACGATCTAACAAAATGAGTGTCAGCCATGTAAACAATGGGTTTGTTAAAGCTTCTGGGAACTCAGATGAGAAACATGCTGTTATTCAACGTCTGACCAGATACTTGTTTTTTATTTTTCTTTCTCAGAGAAACGGACAGATAAGTCAGCTGTATCTGGGGCTATTCGTTTGAAAATCAACGTGGAAATAAAAGGAGAGGAGAAGGTTGCCCCCTACCACATACAGTATACGTGTCTACATGAGGTAAATGCACTGGACTATTTATTAAGTATAAAGCATAGAAAATTCAATGTTCCTAATCATGAATCATACAGTGCTAGGTTTTAAAAAATCATGGAATTGGGTTTGTGACATAATTTTGAGGTCTTATTTTATACTGTAGCAGGTTATATCCTGAGGCATAAAGATCCCATGAAAAGGTGATCCTTTAATGAGAATCTAGAATAAACCCATGAGGCAGGAACCCTCAGACAGACACATCAGTTCCCTTTTGCGCCCCTGTATAGATTTACTGACCAAGTAGCCTTGAGCTTTTCTACTGGATGCTTTGCTTTGGGGCGGCTAGTTAGAGGTATCAACTGAGGACTATCTGTGGTACAAACGGTATTTTTCCATATATCCAAAAAGATGAGATGAAACCAAGAAATGTGCTTTCCTCATATTCAAATGGAGAAAGTACCTTCCTAAGGGGTTTAAAAAATGGAAAGAAAGGTTTGCTTTTACTATAAAGACATTTATGTAATCCATACCTCTGAACACTTGACACATGTAAATATTTGGACATCATTTTGCTAAACAAGACTTGAGTTGTTTATGCATTACACAGGAATTAGGTACACTCTTTCAGCTTAATTCTGTGACACATCTGATCACTGGAGTGCTTCTTCAAGAAGCATGGCTGAGCCTTCAGACTAATGGAAAGGAATTCCATGTGCTGCATGTCAAGGAGCTGACCTTATAACACAGACAGAAAAGGCTTGGGCATTGTGCTTCACTTTGCAGAGTCTTACCTCTTGGCTCAAGAAGTAGCAAGAGGGATGAAGAGATGGCATAGTGGTTGAGACACTTGCCTGCAAAGCCACAGGACCTGGGTTTGATTCACCCGGACCCACGTAAACCAGATGCACAAGGTAGTGCATGTGTCTAGAGTTTGTTTGCAGTGGCTGGAGGCCCAGGAAAGCCTATTCTCTCTCCCTCTCTCTCTCTCCTTCCCTCCCTCCCTCTTTTTATCTCTCTCAGATAAATAAATAAAAATAAAATATTTTTAAAAAAATAAGTAGAAAGAGCCAAAACCCACAAAGTCTTGTTGATGGATCCAGACTACATTCACACAGCACCTCCCAAACTTGTTAGCAGCTGGCTTTCTTTTCTTGTTTCATTGAAAATTGTAGTTAAGTGTGAGGACTCAGTGAATAACTAAAAACCACTTGTTTGTAGAACCTGTTCCATTACTTGACGGAGGTGAAATCTAATGGCGGTGTGAAGATACCAGATGTCAAAGGCGATGAAGCCTGGAAGGTCTTCTTTGATGATGCTTCCCAAGAAATAGTTGATGAATTTGCCATGCGTTATGGGATTGAGTCCATTTATCAAGCTATGACGTAAGTACTATGGGACATATGGTCCAAGATCTTTATTTAACCTACAAAAGGAACTTTTATCTGAATTCTGCTAACCCAAATAAATTGATCAGAAAGAAAAAACTTCATTTTATTGTGCAAGTATGATGCTGAGCACTGCTATACAGTATTAAAAATTTGATAATTTGCTACCACCATCTTCTCAAAATGGATCCCTTGGGCTGGAGAGATGGCTTAGTGGTTAAGGAGCTTGCCAAAATTGGGTTTGATTCCCCAGGACCACCAACATAAGCCAGATGTCCAAAGTGGCACATGTGTCCGGAGTTCATTTGCAGAGGCTGAAGGCCCTGGCACTCTCATTCTCACTAGCTGCCTCTCTCTCTCTCTAATATATATATATATATATATATATATATATATATATATGTATGTATGTATGTATGTATGTATGTATGTATATATACACACACACGTGTGTGTGTGTGTGTGTGTGTGTGTGTGTAAAAATGGGGCTCTTGAGGAAGTGCTTGGATACTTAGAAGTGAACATTCACCTGTCTGAGTCTCCCTGACTGAGAACTTCTGAGGACAGGTACCAACAGTGTCAGCTCTAGCACTGTGGCCATTTGAATGTGAAATGCCCCCACAGGCTGGTGTGTTTGAACACTTGGACCCCATCTGGAGGCACTGTTTGGGAAAGTTGTGGAACCTTTAGGAGGTGAATCTTTGCTGCAGGAACTACGTCACTGGGAGGCAGCCTTGAGGTTTCATAGCCCAGCCCCACTTCCTACTTGTTGTCTGCTTCCTGACTGTGAGTGCAATATGACCAGCCAGCCTCCTGCTCTGTGCTATGCCTCCCCCCCCCCAACCCATATGGACCAGACTCCCTGGAACTAGGTACCGAAATAAATCCTTCCTTTCCAAAGTACTTCTTGTTGGTCATTGGTCACAGCAGCGAGCAGAGGAACTGATGCAACCATTAACCCTTGGTTGATATCCCAGGTAACCAAGCCCTGCGGTGTCCAGTGTCACATGGCTGTTTACAGTCAGAGACACAGAACATCATTATGATGTCTTGTTCTAAATATTAAGCTAAGTCTTTCCTCTGATATTTAAACCAGTGTTGTATCACAGTAAAACAGGGCAGAACCCCATGTTAAGTGAGTGAGATGTGACACAACTAACTTACCAGCCACATACCCCTTAAGTGAGGGCTCAGTCAGGATTCAGAACTGACTTCTTGCCCTAGCTGACCCTTTGAGATCTGGTCTTCGTTGGTAAGTGCATTAGGCTCTTATCTATACCATGGGCAGTATGCATATGCTAAGTAAATGCACATATTAACAACAGGGGAAACAGGGTGATGTTTTCATGTGAAAGAGTAAGATGACTCAAGATATCAATTCCACTCATCTTAATGATGGAAATAATTGGAGCAAAACTAGTGTCTTTCCGCAAGTCTGAGTGCTCACAACATTTAACACTCGTCATCATTCTGGAATAGCATAATTAAAGAATGAATGCATTTTTAACAGCACTGTGGTTTCCAATGTGTCTAATTTCCTGGTGATGAACAACAAAAAATGATACAGATTTTTAGACATGCCAGGGGTCTTAAAGGTTACCAAATTCACCCTTCCTCTAAAAGCTGCAAACAGTTACTGGATCTTTGTTCCTTGGTCAGCATTTTTCTGCTTGCCTATTCTGCAACAGGCATTTATTTCCAAAGCAACCTTTGAAATATATTGGGTAGCTATCAAGGAGCTGGGGGCTTGGCCATCTGTGTTATCTCATACCAAAGGCTATATAATTCATCTGAACACCTAGCACAAAATATGGACACAATTAAAATATAGCTGTGATTAACAGTATGAAGTAAGGCAGCTGTTTTACCTTAGGAAAGTGAGGTTAAAAGAAAATAAAAAGAATTTATTCCAAAGTGTCTCTGGGTGCTGATATCAAATGTATTCATTTCTCTTTCCTATATTGTTGAGAAGTACAATCACGCTAATATAGAAAAATGTTAAATATATGGTGGCTGGAAGCGGGAGAATTAGCCCTCTTTCATTGTTTCATAGTTTATTTTTCTCATGTCTCTCAATCTAAACAATAAAAACAACATAATTTGGATTCTTATCTGATATTAAGTTTACCTACATGTAAGTTGGGTCTTCTGCTTATGAAACTCGGGTTTAGCAAAGCCCTTTTCACACTAGATACTAAAGCAAGGTTGATAACATCTTTTTTCTTTTCTTATTTTTCATTCTATTTAATTCAGTTTAAAATATTTATCTCAACTAACAACATTTATTTCAAATTTTTACTTTGTTCATATGTACAACAATTTGAGAGTTAGCATTCAATATTTTTTGAATATGACCCAAATACTAAATATTTTGTTGGCTTTCCTGTCTCTTTCACATGTTTAAACATGCAGTCGCACTACAAATGAACTGTAAAAACTAAGCAATCTAATAGGCGTGGCTGTGTTCTGATGTAACTGTACTTAAAAAACAGAAACCATGGTTAGACTATGGCTTGAGGACCACAGGTTACCAACTACTGGTATAAGAAATGGAAGTGAGGTAGACAGACATCCGGAAGAGACCCTGTTGGTTTTGAAAAGCTCACAAATTTGCCTCAATGTAAAGTAACTTGGATGGTTATTCCTACTTGTGCTAACCCTCTTGCTCTGACATTTCTATCTCCTATGGCTTATTTCTTTTAGCTTTGTATGCTGGTCAACATGGCTGTGATGGTTTTTCCTCAGTCTGATAAACCTATAAACAGGCTTCTTTTGTGCCTCTGGACTCTTGACTTCCTTCTCAGCCTGAGCCTCACAGACTCCAGATGGCTAGCCCACAGAGGCTCCTGACATTCCCTCCATGCAGCATTTACTCTACAGAACATATAATTGTAAATTCTTCTTTGCCCCTTTGAGATGTTACTCTTTGTAAAAGATATTGCAGAGGCTAAAGAGATGGCTTAGCAGTTAAGGCACTTGCCTGCAGAGCCAAAGAACCCAGGTTCAATTCCCCAGGAGCCACATAAAGCAAATGCACAAGGTGACACAAGTATCTGGACTTTGTTTGCGGTGGCTGAAGCCATGGCATGCCCATTCTTTCTATCTGCCTGTCTGTCTTTCTCTCTCTCTCTCAAATAAATAAATAAATAAATATCTTTACAAAAAAAACCCTATCTAGTCTTGTCCTGCATATCACTGGCCATCAGGGGTTTTCAGTTACCAAAAACAAAGTATAAAGGAAAAGTTTCATGAAACTGATAGGTATCTCTTTTTTTTAACATTTATGTATTTTTTATTATTATTTTATTTTTGAGAGAGAGACAGAGAGAGAAAAAGAGGCAGAGAAACACAGGAAGAGAATGAGAATGGGCACTCCTGGGCCTTTCAGCCACTGTGAACGAACACAGACTCGTGTTCCCCCTTGTGTGCGTGTGCAACACTACATGCTTGCACCATAGTGTGTCTAGCTATGTGGCACCTAGATATTCAAACGTGTTCTTAGGCTTCATAGGCAAGCACCTTAACAGTCAAGCCATCTCTCCAGACCCCATTTGTATTTTATTAAAACATTTTCATATACATCATATTTATCATTTCTAGAAATTTGCAAAAGTTTCAAAAACTGATACCTTACTGCCAGTGGTTAAAGACATTTTTCAAAGAAAACGGCCATATTTTTAAAATGTTATTTCCATCATTGAGCTGTATCGCTATTTCTAATCTATTGTTGGCTCAATATAACTCAAATGGAGAGTTTTTATATACACTTGTCTTTGAGCTTGAACTCGTTGACTTGTGAATCACCATTTGCCTATTGTTTTGAGACTTTGATGTAGAAAATCAAACAGCAAAACAAAATATTACCAAAAGTATTAAAAATAGAAAAGAGGCAGCTGGAGAGATGGCTTAGCAGTTAAGCGCTTGCCTGTGAAGCCTAAGGACCCCGGTTCGAGGCTTGATTCCCCAGGACCCACGTTAGCCAGATGCACAAGGGGGCGCACCCATCTGGAGTTTGTTTGCAGAGGCTGGAAGCCCTAGTGCACCCATTCTTTCTCTCTCTCTGCCCATTTCTATCTCTGTCTGTCACTGTCAAAATAAATAAATAAAAATAAATAAATAATTTTAAAAAGTTTAAAAAATAGAAGAGAATCAAACAACACATGTCTCCACCAATGCCAAAATACAAACAAAAAATAGATATTTTAAACTTATCTTAGAATTACTTACTCTTAGTTTTTTACATGTTTTATTGAGAACTTTATTGTATGAATATATTCCATATTGGTCATATTCCCTGTACCCAACCCCTGTTGAGGGCCCACCTCAATGGTGTTATCAGCAATCACTGTGGGGTCATAGATGTACCAGTCAGGCTCTGGAGAGTAGAATACCTCAGGATATTCCTTCCTACCCTGTGGCTGTTACATTCTTTCTGCCCCATTTTTGGCAATATTCCCTAAACTTTGGAGGGTATATTATAAGTATCCTTTTGAGTTGAACTCTCCTCAGCCTCTGATTTTCTGCATTGATGACTTTTGAGTCTCCTAAGTTTCTACCACTATCTCCCTGGAGGAGGTTGTCAGGCTAACAGTGAGAGCAGTACTCATGTTTAATCTACCACTTCCTGTGTAATGCTTCCTGGACCTGGACAGACTTGATAGACATGACTTATCTTGTGCTAGTCAGCTGGCATTTTATTTTTCTGGTCATGCTAAATGAGTCTTGAATCTCCCTAGTATTAGCTGCCATCTATAAAAAGCAGATTGTCTAACCAACAGTAAGAGAAGCATGGATCAAAGGGGATAAACACAGACATTTAGAAAACTTTTTGACAGGCATAGCCCCTGCCTTTACCAGGCTTCATATTCAGTCAGAGAGTAGCTTAATACCATAGTAGCCTGTGCTTCCTCTTAACTTCCAAAAACACACGATTGGGAAGCTTTGCTTTAAGGAAGAAATGATGTCCCATCTGCCTAGAAAAGACTCTTAGTATGAGAAAGGACAAGACTGCTTAGTTTTGAGAATTTTCCCAGATACACCATTGATCAAAAACAGAACCCAAATTGAAGTTTCTTTTGACACTTAAAGACCCCATGTGCTTAGCCTAATCCCCAGGTAACTTGGTAATCACCCACTTACTGAAGATTGTAGTTTTCTCTGAAATGCATCCCATTTCTTTGAAGATAGATTCAGAGAAGAGATCAGTAAGGGGCAGGTGCATTAAGCCACACAGTCTGGCAGTACATTATTAAACTTTTCTCTTGTGTATTTCTCATCACAGAAGGAATCTGTTCTTCTGGTAAATAACTTGACACTAACAGTCAACTTCTCCCAGGCCCCTCTGTTTCCTGTAAATGCTGTCTCCGTTCACCACAGGCTAAATTCCATGAGGGTCCATTTATAAGCCCTCTCTGCTGCATAAAAATGCATCTTTCACTCTGATGCATTTTTAAGAAATGCAGGGATTCCAACTTTCTTATTTAACTAAATTATCAGGGCTAGAGTAATGTCTTAGTGTTTAAGGTGCTTGCCTGCAAAGCTAAAGGATCCAGGTTCAGTTTCCAAGAACTCATGTAAGCCAGATGCACAGGGTGGCACATGCATCTGGAATTTGTTTGCAGTGGCCAGATGCCCTGCCTAGTGTGCCCATTCTCTCCCTCCTCCCTCTCTCTGTCTCTGTCTCTCTCTCTCTCTGCCTCTTTCTGTCTCACTCTCTCAAATAAATAGATGAAAAATAAAATATAACTAAATGATCAAACACCTGAAAAATTTGTGCCCATATGGCAAATGTAATTATCCTTCTGAAACAAAAACACTTTTCAGCTCATGACCAAAAGAATAAGTGTCTGTTCCCTTTTTTAGGCCACACACTATTTCATGTATCTAACATTATGAGGTCAGGTGTAGAAACTGTTTTCATTATGAGAATGTGAGGAGTCCTTGGTATTTCTCATCCATTTGTGCAAACAGAGTATATGTATATATTCCTTATAATGTTCCAACACTTCTCAACATATGCAGGGAACTCCGTGTTAATGCTTAAGGCTTATCATCCTCTGGAGGTGATTTTTATTAAGAAAATGCATTTTCAGTTGCTTAGTGTTATTGCATTCTAAAATGAAGTATTATTTTAATAATGTGAGATTCAGCTGGGCTCAGGTTGTGACTTCCTAGTATCTGTATCAAGTTACATACTTATTGCTGGGACAAAATAGCCAACCAGACGCAGCTGAAGGGAGGAAAGGGTTTATTTTTGGTAGACATCATTGTGGCCAGGTTGGGAAAGCATGGCAAGATCAGGAGGCCAGGATCACATCATCTGATCAGCAAGGAAGAAGGAGAGAGAGAACCAAACATGGGAGCTGGCTGTAACACCTGAAAGCCCACCTCTAGGAACACTGTTCCTCCAGGGAGGCTCCACCTCTTAAAGGTTCCACAACCTTGCCTAACAGAGCCACCAACTAGGGCTTAAGTGTTCAAATGCATGAGTTCATGGAGGACGTTTAGGCTCAAACCTCCCTGACACTACATGAGAGAAAAGCCGCAGATCAGCGTTTCTCACCTTGGCCTGCTTGACGAGTGATCTGTGTCTCTGTCTTGTCCACCCTACTGATGTTCAGCTTCGGTTGGAGTTCACTGTAAACCCAGTCAAGTAGTTTTTGTTGTTAGAGTCATAGTCATGCTTTCTCTTCTTATCCCCCTCTTCTTTTCTCTTCTCTGCTCATCACTTCTCTTTCTTTCTTCTCTTCTGTCTGTTTCCCACTCTGTCTCTTTCTGTTTGTATCTTTCTTCTAGACTTTCCTTTTTCTCCTTCTCTCCCTTTCCCTCCTCTCCTCTCTCTCTCTCTCTCCTCTTTTATTCTAGCTTTTCCTATGGGCCTGAAATCCCACTTCTTAACTTGTTTTGACATTAATTCCTTTTACTTGATGAAGCAAATACCAGTGTTTTAACATTATTAAGCCCCTGCATTTAATCTTTCTTGGGGGAGACTACTGACCATCTTTAGGGACTGAAGTGATATTTTTGCCGGGTGCTGTATTGATATCAGGTACACTCTCGGCCACTCGAAACCACTGGGTGTGTCTCTAGTCCTCTTCCTACCTTTAAAGTAGCTTATGTGTAGTTGGACCTGTGACTTATAAATGGAAATGATTTGGGACAGAAGTGGTTAGAAGCAGGAAAGAATTTGCCTTTGCTGTAGCTGCACTGAGAAAGAGCCAAAGGATGGACATGTACTCCAGATGAAACATTCTGCCAAATCGTAAACTGTAGGAAAGTTCCTTGGATGCAAACTCTGCAAAGAGCAAGGACTGCTTCAGGCTGACCCAGTATCCAACTGAATCAATCATTGATGATAGGAAGAAGTAGCTGGGAATGATGATCTGTCTTCTGTATTCAGAGGTGCATAGAATCCTGGAGCCTTTAAGGATTAGATTTGTGTGTGTGTGTGTGTGTGTGTGTGTGTGTGTGTGTGTGTGAGAGAGAGAGAGAGAGAGAGAGAGAGAGAGAGAGCAAGAGTGAGAGAGGGAGAAAGAGAGAGAGAATTGGCACATCAGGACTTCCAGCCACTGTAATCGAACTCCAGACACGTGTATCACCTTGTGTGCATGTGTGACCTTGTGCATTTGGGCCACCTCTCATCTGGCTTACGTGGGACCTGGAGAGTCGAATATGGGTTCTTGGGCTTTGCAGGTAATCACCTTAACCACTAAGTCAAGGATTAGATTTTAAATTGTCCTTGTGTCTTAAACGGGTAAAACCTGAATTGAGCTATGAGGATGCTGCTTTTCAAGCTTCATAGCAGGGAGCACAGGTCTTCATCAAGCATCTTCATGCTTGGTGGCTCCAAAGCAGCCACCTAGACCCTTTATTGCCCACCAGGGAAGAAAACTAGCTTTTGGCTGACCATTCCTTTAAAATCTCCAATAGCCACTACTCCTAATTAATGGTTTCTTTCTTTAAAATTGAAGTTTTTCCCTTTTAAAAAAATATTTATTTATTTGAGAGAGAAAGGAAGGGAGGGAGACAGTCACACAGACAGACAGAGAGAATAGGCACAATGCCACGGCCAACCACTGCAAACAAACTCCAGGCCATGCACCCCTTGTGCATCTGGCTTATGTGGGTCCTGTGGAATCAAACTTGGATTCTTAGGCTTTGCAGGCAAGTGTCTTAACCACTAAGCCATCTCTCCAGCCTCCTTTAACTTTTTTCATTTAGCCATCTAATAATATGTGTGTGTTCACACACATGACTGCACACACATGTGAATATGCATGTACGTGCATGTGTCACATACTGCATACTTGCCGGGGCCTTATCTCACTGCAGACAAACACCAAACACTTGCATCACTTTTTGCACCCATCTTACATGGGTGGCTTGAGAATTTAACCTGGGCCAGCAGGCTCTGCAAGCAAGTACCTTTAACTACTGAGCCATCTTCCCAGCCCCCATATTATTTTTTTAACCAGGAACACATTGTTTGGTTTCTGAAAGACCATGTGTTAGGCTACTATGTGGAGGGGTGATGCCCTTGAGGGGAATATGGAGATCTTAGTCCTATTCTGACTCTGCCTCTCTCTGCTTCCTGGCTGTCCCAATATTCTACCTCATCTAAGACCCAAATGACAGGGTTCAGAGACCATGAACTGAAGCTTCTGAAACCAAGAGCTAAAATAATCTTGTCCTCCATTAGTTGATTGCTTATGTAATTTTTCCCATAAATAAAATCTGCCTAATATATAAACAAAGTTCTGCTGTAGTTAATCAAGCAAGAATAAACCATACCAAATTATCTGTAACTTATATTAGTACTTAAGCTTTCAAAGAAATTTTTAATAATAGTCAACAGTAGGTGAAATGAACACTATAGCAGAAGTTGAATTAGGGCAATATTTAAAACACATATACTTTTTCTGATTAGAGTAACAAATTATAAGAATATAATCCTTTTAAAATAAAATTCAAATTGATTTATAAACTAATAAAAATCTACTCTGTTGTGAATATATATATATATATATATATATATATATATATATATATATATATTCCCTTGAGACTGTATATATCTATAAATATCTATGGCTTCCACAAGAGATAACATTACAAGAATTCAGGTGGATAGTGTTTCCTGCTGGGGTTTGGTTGTTTTGGCTGTGGATGTAAATATAGGTGGCATGCACAAGCGTGTGTGTATATAGTTAGCTAATAATATACAGCTATCTGTATCCTGCTTGTGCGGGGGATCTGGAGGGTTCTCTGTAAATTTGTGTGTGCTCCCCTCCTGAAAGTCATCAGGACCCACCTGCAGACTAAACTGCAAGACGGACCTCTCAAAGTTTTTTACCATGCCCTCATGCGGAGGCAACTCTCCTTTAGACAGGGTGTCCATTTATGGTATAAACAGCCTGTGAATTCTGTTCTGCTAGTGTCAGCACAGAGAATATTCTGTTCAACCCCTGAAGGTACTGTTCTTAGAACCTCCCGCCTGCTTCAGTGAGCTTCACATCCCAGTGCCCATTACCTGTCCCACAAACTGCATTGCACACTAGGGACTTGTGCACTCTCTAATGGACGTAGAGTGGGAAGGTGTGGGAAATGGAGACAGCTTTACAGCTTCAGGAGGCTGTTACCTTGGAGCAGGGACTGATTGATATCCTTGCTAGGGAGTAGCCTGGGCCATCTCACAGCTGCAGAGGCATACAGTGCAGGGTTATTAGAAATATCCCCGTTTCTTGCTGGTCAGGTAACATTTTAGGATTTACACAGCAATCAGTCACCAGGTATCTCTCTATCTAGCTACCTGCTGTCAAGTTACAGAAAGTTGCTCTGAGGTACCAGAAATTACTAGCTGGCACTCCCTCTTTCCAAGGCTCGTGTGGTTTGACTTCCTTCCTAGGTTTCTTTGAGCCTTCAGTGGAGTCTTAGATGGTGGTTCAGGACTTTATAACTAATTCCCACCATAGCCCAGAAATTACCTTTTCCAGTTTTAATCAGGGTATGAACATTTCCATCAGTGCTTTTTCTGGTTATTCAAGCCAATATTCTCAGTGTGGCTTGCAATGGTATGTACCAACTATTTACCTTCCACACTCTTATCACTATAGCTTCACCTGGTGTATCCCACAACCACATGCCACAAAGTACCTGGATGGCAGAGTATGGAGCTCACATCCTTCAATTCTGTTCAAGCCTTTGCCTCCCACTGCTTTGTTTCCACTTAGGAAAGCGTATTAGTCAAAGCCATGCATAGGAAACAACTGTATAAATACAACCCAGGAGCTGGAGGGGTGGCTAAGCAGTTAATGCATTTGCCTGCAAAACCAAAGGACCCCGGTTTGATTCCCCAGTACCCACGTAAGCCAGATACACAAGAGGCACATATGTCTGGTGTTCATTTGCAGTGGCTGGAGGCCCTGGCATGCCCGTTCTTTCTCTCTCTCTCTCTCTCTCTCTCTCTCTCTCTCTCTCTCTCTCTCTCTCTCTCTCTCTCTCTGTGTGTGTGTGTGTGTGTGTGTGTGTGTGTGTGTCTGTCCCTCTTTATTTATTTCCATCTCTCAACTAAATAAATAAAAATAAAATATTTATATACAACCCAGATAGAAGGACAAATAACAAACAAGACGTACTCCAGAAGAGACAGGTACAGACACCACATACAACACTGAAGGGATAGAGGGTATTCCAAAAGAAGGGATGTGCTGAGAGATATCTACCTTTCATGAAAATTGGCCAGATGTCACCATGCAACCTCCTCATATGACTAAAGATGAAATACTTTCCTGTGTTCATTGTGATGTCATTCACAATAATCAATTACCCGCTTGTTGTGGGGACAAAACACCCAACCTGAAGCTGCGCATGGAAGGGCAAGGTTTACGTAAGGTTACAGCTTTGAGGGGAAGTTTCATCGTGGTGAGAAGTGCATGCCAGACCTGAGCAGGAGGCCTAAGTCACTTCTCCACATCAGCAGGAAGGAAGTTGTCAGAGTGAACTAACTTTAAACACCCAGTGAGCTGGACTAAAAACCTCAAAGTTGGGCTGGAGAGATGGCTTAGCAGTTAGGGCACTTGCCTAAGAACTCATGTTCAAATCTCCAGGTCCTTTGTAAGTCAAACACACAGTGATACAAGCATGCAATGTCACATATGCACACAAGGGGCACATGTGTCTGGAGCTTGTTTTCAGTGGCTGAAGACCCTGGTGTCTTTCCTGTCTACCCCCCCTCTTTCTCTCTCTTGCTGTCTTTCAAATAAATAAATAACCTCAAAGTCAATCCCCAGTGACACACATCTGCCATCAAGGCTCCACCTATCCATGTCTCAACTAACTTTCCCAAGTTGGCACAGCTGGCGCTCAAATCACATGAGCCTATGGGTGGGGAGAAAAGAATCATGTCCTACATGACATCATGGTTAACAGAGAGGACTGAGTTGTATGAAGTAAGCCAAGCATAAGAAGACACATATGGCAAGGTTTCATTTACATGTAACATCTAAAAACCTTGAGCTCAAAAAAGTGGAGAGTAGAATGATAATTATCTGGGGTTCTTTGTGGGGGAGGGCTGCATTGATGTTAGTCATAGGATGCAATATGTTCAAGATATTTGACCTCAATCTCTGACCTCCACACATACGCACCAACATGTATGTATAGATGTACCCACTCACATATGCGCTCACATACACACAACCACACATCTGTGGTTCTCTTAATGGATAACAATTATAATAAGGTCAATAAATGTTAAGAATCAAAAATAACTAATTTATCCTAAAGAAGAAAATACCAATAATCTATTCAAATCATGTAGCTTCCATGGCATAAATTGTTATTTCTGATTCTCAAAGATCCAGGTTTAAGTACCCAGCCTTCCTGTTTTAGCTGGTGTCATGAACAGAGAGGGAGAAAGCTAACCAGGCTGAGATCTAAGAAAAGACAGTTTCAGGACTGACATCCACTTACTCAGACGGTGCCACTTGGGGTGGCCAATGATGCAGATGCCTTCCGTTTTGGTGTTCATTAGTACAAAATACAGAGAAAAGCTGCCTAGGTGGAGGATAAATTACTAAAACATAGGAGTAAAATAAGATGAGAGTATATTCCAGGCACTTCTTTCTTCTATAAGTATTTTATCTTCTATTTTCATCAAAAATTGCACTTTCAATTTTCCAATCTTTTGTTATTACTCACATGAAACAGATGCCCATGGGAGAAAAAAAAAAGAACCAAATGCTTTATATTTTTGAGATTATTAATAATCCTCTTCTTTCAGGTTTGAAGAGAAAGTCTTTAAGCAATAGACTGACATCATTCATTCAGTCCTGGCTATTCATTTGCTTGTCTAATTAAATCCAGTCTACCACAAAGTGCTTAGAAAACAGGATTGCATGGGGAAGTCATTCCATTCCTTTCTGCACTCTCCACCCATGTCAAACATGAAGCTGACTAGTTGAGTCAGTGTGAATGAAAGGAAGGACTCCTGCCACAAAAAGAAGGCAATCAGAGAAAACTGCAAATGCCAAAGAGCATTTGGGATGGACCATGGGCATGGTGAAGGCAAGTGGGAAGAAAGGTAGACTCCAAGACCACCGCCCCAACACCACCTGATTCTACCAGGGGGACACACATGCACTATGACCATTGACAGAAGCTGCCCACAACCTCCTGAAGAGCCGCCCTCTCATTAAGCCATTTCCCATTGGAAATGGGAAAGTTGCAAAAGGTTGGCAAGGTTTTCTGTTCCAATGAGAGTCAGAGCAGTTGTAGGTGTAGGGGTGGTGGAGAAATGACTGCACTGCTGACACTAGAAGGTGCCTGTTATGTGAATTAATTAGCTCAGCTTAAAGGTGTTTTTGTGTTCTTTACTCTGCAGGCACTTTTCTTGTTTGTCTTCTAAGTACATGTGCCCTGGTGTCCCTGCTGTTATGAGCACCTTGCTGGCAAATATAAACGCCTTTTATGCTCACACAACGGTTTCTACAAATGTACAGGTTTCGGCTTCTGATCGATTTGCTGCCACAAACTTCGGAGTAAGTCTAAATTTAATTTTATGTTTTCTTCTCTCTCTCTCTTTTTTTTTTTTTTTTTTTTTTGGTTTTTCGACATAGGATTTCACTCTAGCCCAGGCTGACTTGGAATTCACTATGTAGTCTCAGGGTGGCCTGGAACTCCTGACGATCCTCCTCCCTCCATCTCCCAAGTGCTGGGATTAAAGGAATGTTCAAGGGGCTAATCTGTGCTATTCTTGAAGCTTATTACAGAAGGAATGTCTTCAGGAATCTCACTTAGTGTAATGTACTAGGATTCCAAGTTCATTGAAATGGTTTGTATGAAATTACTTTGACAGTCAACAGAAATATTCATTGGTTCCAACTTCATACCTGGAATGACTTTATGTTTTTAACAGAAGAAAGCCTGCATTTTGTAAAAATATAAGGAGATTCTGTAAGAAATTGTGCAAGATTATAGATTTGGTGTTCACCATTTTTCAGTCAAGTTTCCAGTGTTAGCATGGCTGCTTTCTCTGGCACCCTGATGGGTCCCTGCTGTCTGATGAATGAGGAAAAGTAGTCAGTATATAAAAGGCCCCAGGAGAATTAACTGTAGCTAATTAAAGCTGTCCGCCTGAAGCATTCAAAGATTTCGAGATAAAAACCATATGGTTTTACAGTCTCCAGCATTTATCTGTCACACCTATCACTGAAATTCATTCTGTGCAAGTGAAATAAAACTGAAATTGGTAAGAATGGAAATGAGATGCAAATTAAGAGTAATCCCAGGACAGTGCTAAGAGTCAAAACTGAGACAGAATTAGTGGAGATGGAGAGAAAAAAAAATTAAAAAGGATAGATTCTGGCTTTGTGGGCCTAGAGCCAGCAGCACCAACAGCCATGATATGATATGCTTGGAGACAGCTGGGGAGGAAAGGGGAGGGACACAGGTTCCTGTGTCTGGCCAGGGCATTGGGCAGGCTGTGTGACTGTTCGGTAACCCTATGAGATAAGTCTTTTTATTTTCTCCTTTTTTCATGGAGGAGACTAGGATGCATTATAAGGAAATTGTTGCTGCATATTTACTGCAGCCCTGCCTTCCAGTGTGGGTCACTGGAGGACTTTTCTTACTGAGTAGTTGCAGACATGGTGTTTGGGGCATGTTATGTCATAGAAATACCAGAGGTGTGACAGGTAAAGGGATGAAAGCCCAGTTAGACAACATGCTGTTGTGTGTCCTCTTGTTCTTTTCTTCCCACCCAAGGGAGAGAATCCATATACATGTCTTTTTTGTTGTTTGTTTTGTTTTGTTTTTGCAATTTTAATTTAACTTTATTTTTACATTTTCTTTAATTTTTTTAATTAGATATGAACATATTTAGTATGTGAACAACACATGTTGGTACCATCCTTCCCCTCCTCCCTGCCCCTTATCCGAAGAGGTTTTCCTTGTTGGGGATGAAGGTCAACCCCATGGGGATTGTAGGTTGTACATTATGGGAGGGAGGGAGGCAATGTCTCTCTGCAGAATGTCCCAACTTGTGGCTCTAACACTTTTTCTGCCTCCTCTACCACAACATTCTGAGTCATTCTGGGAGCATTTTAAGTCGAATTCAGTGTTGGGCACCTAGGAGCCTCTGGGTCTCTGGTTTGGTAGGTGTTGAGTGTCCTCAATGTCTGTCTCCATCACCTTTGTGCTGATATCAGATTCACTGAGAAAGCAGCACTCTTGCTCATTTCCCCAATTCCTCTGTAGTTTCAGCTGGGGCCGAGATGAAGTGTGCTAGGTCGTTTATGTCCTCAGGTCCAGGTCCCATCTGAAAAAGAAGCAGATTCTCTAATGGAAAATGAAGTCAGCACTGGTTAAATGGGATAACCATTATTATTTTAGAGAGAATTAAAAGGGTGTAGACCCTCTTATAGGCCAAGGTTAGTGGGAGTTTGAAAATGGAAAGCAGAATCATTATCTGGATATGATTCTGACTTGTTTCTCAGTTCCAGATAAGGTTTCCTTTCCATTGCGTGGATCCCTTAGCCAATCCAAGAGCAGTTGGTTACCCACCATGGCTATGTGCCACTATTGCACTTGTGTGAGCATCATATTAGGTTGTTTGCTTCTGAGTCCCTTAGACTTTGAGTTGCTTGAACAGATGCTGGCCACTTTTTCCCAGTAGCTCATGTAGCACCTTCCAGCACTAGATGGGTTAAATGTCTGGGGACTGGCTCTCCTCTGGATTCCACCAGGTCTCTCCATGGTCCAATAGCATATGGTGTCTTCAGCAGTAGGTTCTTACCATTAACCTCAGGTGGGTAATCAAGTGCTGACAGAAGCCTATCTTTGTTTTAGGGGATCTAGTAGATCTCTCTAACCCACAGTTCATTATGAATGTTCTGTGTCTTCTTTATAGCAAGAAGTAACCATTATTCAATGAAAACTCAAAAGAACTATTGATAACCCAGAGCATCTTGTGGGACTGTACAGTTTAGCAAGAGTCGGTCTGTCATCTAAACCTTCATTTCTTAGCCCAGGGAAGAGAAATGAGTCTTGTTCTATCTAACATGTTTCTGAAATTTAAGACTAAACCTCAAACAAGAGAGGGGTTTTTTTAACTTATTTTTATTTATTTATTTGAGAGCGACAGACACACAGAGAAAGACAGATAGAGGGAGAGAGAGAGAATGGGCGCGCCAGGGCTTCCCGCCTCTGCAAACGAACTCCAGACACGTGCGCCCCCTTGTGCGTCTGGCTAACGTGGGACCTGGGGAACCGAGCCTCGAACCGGGGTCCTTAGGCTTCACAGGCAAGCGCTTAACCACTAAGCCATCTCTCCAGCCCCAAGAGAGGTTTTTAAAAATGACAGTGGGAAGGAAGCTGAAGAAATGAATTAGTTGGTAAAGCACTTGTCATGTAGTCATGAGGGCCTGAGTTCAGGATCTTAGCACCCACATAAATTCCAGGTACCTCCCTACCCATAATCCCATTGCACTGTGGGATGTGAAGACTGGATATATGCAGCAAGCTGGCTAGCTAGACCAACTGAATCAGCGAGGTCTGGGTTCAGGGAGTGACTGTCTCAGTAAAGGGAGAGAAACTGACAAAGACACCCAACACCAACCTCTGGCTGCCACATGTGTGCACACGCACTTATGCCCATACACATACATGCACAAATGCAAATAAAATGATAATCTGGTGTGTGAAAGATGAGAGTGCTGGAATTACATAAAATATGAGCATTTTGTCTCTGCTGCTTAACCTCTATTTTAAGCAATATACCACCATCTACTTTTATTAGATGGACTCTTGTAGAACCTGGACCATATAGTATTCCCAGGCCAGTACAAAGTGCTGTCATGGCCCGGTCCAGATCAGGGACTGGCTTTGTAATAAAAGCCTCATCTGGGTACAGAGCTCATTGTCACGGGTCCTCACCCATCACATACAACACGCTGCACTATGAATTGTTTCACCTTTCATAGTCTGCCTGGGTACATTGTGGGGAACAAGCCAGCCTCATGGAACACTGAGCTTTTCCCCCACTGAAAGAGGTGGTGGGATGATTAATACACACCATAAAAGGCGCCCAGAGGAAAATTAGATACCACATTCGCTTTCTCCATGCTGACCCAGAGAGGAGAAAAGAGATTGATTTCAGACATTTCAAGTTTTAGTAGCAGCATGCTTAAAAAAGATTTTGTTTTGTAGACCAAATAATTTCATGTAGGATAGACCCCCCTCAAAAAATATGAGGGCTGGAGAGATGGCTTAGTGGTTAAGGTGCTTGCCTGCGAAGCCTAAGGACCCAAGTTTGATTCCCCATTGCCCATGGCCCATGTAAAGCAGATGCACAAGGTGGCACATGTGTCTGGAGTTCGTTTGCAATGGTTAGAGATTCTGGTGTGCCTACTCTCTCCCTCCCTTCCTGTGTCTCTCTCTCTCCCTCCCTCTCTCTCTCTGGCTTTTTCTTTCTCTTTCTCTCAAATAGATAAAATATAAAAATAAATATTTAAAAAAATAGAAAGATTTCTTCAGACTTCAACTTGATAAATTGGTGATTTTGCATGTGAACTTAAATTTTCTCTAACTATTGAAAATAATACCATTTTGTATGCCAAATATATTGAGTATAGTATGGCTTTTGCAGTTACTTTCTTGTTACTGGGACAAAACTCCTGGCCAAAAGCAGCATAGGGGAGAAAATATTTCATTTCAGCTAACATTTAGAGAAGAAGCTCTCCTGTGGTGGGGAGAAGCATGGCACTGTGGGGCTGGCCGTCACATCTGGCTACAGCAGGAGCAGGAAGAAGCAAGAGAGAGTCAAGCTGTGGGTGGGAGTTTTCTCATCACAATAGCTGGAAGGTGACAGCCAGAGTGAGCTGAGCTACTAGTGGCAAAGGGGAACTGGGCTGTGTTCCCCATAAGCCTGCCCTCAACACGCGTCCTCCAGCAAGGCTCCACTTCCCACATTTTCACCAGGTGGAGACCAAGTATGCAAAACACCTGAAGGTCTGGGGAGGGGCAAACCATTGTGATGCCCACCACTCTGGTGCCTATGGTGTTTATTTACCTGACAAGTGAAGCTGACACTGTCATCTAGAATCTGGTGACAATTAGATGGTCACTTCTTTAACCTCCTCACAGGTCTTTGTTCAGGCATGTTAAATCTCTAAAACAAACAAACAAAAAAATCCAGCAGTAGAAACAGCTTTCCTAACCTAGAGTCTGATGCATGCTAGGCAAGTGCTCAACCACTAAGCTACATCCTGCCCTGTAAATATCATATGTGCTCTTTCTTTTGCCCACTGTTTTCAAAATTCACTTTTATATAATAATTTATATAAGTAAGTATGGTATATAATGGAAAGAAAGAGATAAATACTAACTTTTATCTCTGAGACTTATAGTCTAAAAACCATATAAACGTGTCTCAATAGGCATCAATCACTCCCCAGATATAGTAAATCTCAAGGAAGCTTATGAGATACTTATACATACTTTGAGATGAAAGATTGAGAAATGATGGGCTGTCTTCAGTGGTGCATGGACGCTTAACAGAAGAATGATGCACATTCAAAGTCCACAATGTACCAGAAGCACAACCATAGGCTGAGCAAGATGTTTGAGTAAACACAAGGAAAACTCAAAGTGGAAAAGAACTTGTAAAAGGTGTATGTAGAATAAAAATGGAGCTTAGGCAGAGAGCTGGGCTATTAGATTGACATAGATTATTGGGGGTCTTTGATATGCGCTAAATTGGTTGGACTTTACTCTTAATGTGGAGGGGATTATGAGATATGCTTTCTTTTCCTTCAAATATTTTTACTTATATGTATGGAGACAGAGAGTATAGGTGCACCAGGGCCTCTAGCCACTGCAAATGAACTCCAGACACATGCACCACTTGGTGCATCTGGCTTTACATGCATACTGGGGAATTGAACTCAGGCTGGCAGGCCTTGCAAGTAAGCACCTTTAACCACTGACCTATCTCCTCAGCCCTGACACAGGATTTCTCATAGGGGAGATGGAATGCATATGACACAGGATTTTGTCACAGTATTTAAGTCCACTTGGAAACTTTATGTAGAAAGAGATGTACCAGAACATGAGCTGTCTGCAGTATTATCTATCTCAGAGACTGTCGTAAGCTTTCTTCACAATTTTCAATACATTGATTTGCAAGTGAACCAATAAGCTTTCATGCAACCAGGGATGTAGGGAGCCAGGAGAATGCCTGCATGGCGATGTCACAAAACTAGTGACAAAGACTAAGAATAAAGCTCCTCTAACTTCTCTCTGCAGAAATAAGCCACACAATAGGTAGCAGTTCCATCTCAAGTCTATCCCCCATAGCCAGTGCACACGCATCAGATAAGGAGACAAGGACATCTTTACAGAGACCTGACGGCAAAGAGGGAGGAAAGAAAGGCGTATTTTCACGTCTGGTCCCAGAGCTCCACGAAGGACATGAAGGCAAGGAGGAGTGAGTGGGCTACCCTCAGTGTTGAGAACCAGGAGACATGATGGAGACTGACAAGAGAGCTGAAAGGCTAACCTTGGCTCAACACCATGACACAGCGTCTGGCCAAAGGCTAACAAAATGAACTATGGGGCAAAGGCTGAAATGCATGTGCAGAGCATTTTAGAGGAGTTTGCTTCTTTAAAAAAAAAAAACTGTTTTTTAAAAATACCTTGTTTATTTTTATTTATTTATTTGAGAACAACAGAGAGAGAGAAAGAGAAAGAGAAAATGGATGTATCAGGGTCTCCAGCCACTGCAAATGAACTCCAGCTGTGTGTGCCACCTTGTGCATCTGGCTTACCTGGGTACTGGGGAATTGAGCCTCGAACTGGGATCCTTAGACTTCACAGCCAAGCGCTTAACCACTAAGCCATCTCTCCAGCCCCAAAGAGTTTGTTTCTTGATGACTTACCAAATGATTAGTCTAGATGCAAGTACATCCAGTTTGGTATGGTAGAGTCTTTGATCCTTTCTTCAAATACTAAAAATTCTGAAATATTTGTATAGCATGAAAAGAAAGAGAATTCAGTCTTCTATCTGTCAGAGTGGATCACACTTTAAAAATTCTAGTCTAGAAAAGTCTGTTTTATATTCACAACCCATTCATAATGCCACACAGCTTCACTACTTTTCTCAAAGTTCAGAAAACCTTGACAACATTGTTTTCATATGTGATTTAAGAGCAAAATTGGCCTATGCGAAAGTTAAATAGTGACATTTTCGTCAAGGCTACTTCAGTTGAAGAGAGAGACCTTGGGCCTCTGCTCAGCAGTCCTGGAACACAGGGTAGGAGGGGTTTTGGAGTGGGAGCCTTTAAATGGAAGGTTATGGAGGACATGAGGGGAGAGGACAGAGTAGTGGGAGGTGTCCCGCACATTGTGAGGCTCTGAGTTTGCAGTTTGTTTTCTGTGATGGGCTTTGTGTGTTTGATCGTTGACATCTTTCAGAGTGAGGCTCCTACCCTCCCTAGCAGGCTGGGACAGAGTAATGTTCTCTCTCCTCCCAGAGGATTACATTTCAAAGTGATGGCTCCCACTGTACTTAAGAAGACATCTGTGGATTATAAAACTGGAAAGAGAATTTTTTGAAAGATTTACATATCAAAGAGGCAGAGAAAGACTATGCAATTGCAAGTTTTCTAAGCTCCAAGAGAAGGGAGGGCTGGACCCGGAGACAGGAAGGATCCTATCTGAAGCTAGTCAGGCTGAGAAGAGCCTTGTGGCTCCCTAGTGAGCAAAGTGAGGCATCACTGTACTTTTCACATTTTCCTGTGAGGGAAATCTAGACACAGTTGAATTGGTGAACACTGTTCATCTGTTTGCTATTGAAAATGTAGTGGTATTTAATGACTACATGATATCTTTGTTCATATCGATGTTAATCTCAAATCAATAAAAAAAGGAAATTCTCACATTATTAACATTAGATTCTCTTAAAAAATTAAGTATAGGGCTGGAGAAAATGGCTTAGTGGCTAAGGTGCTTGCCACCAAAGCCAAATGAGCCAGATTCATAGTCCCATGTCCATAAATTTAGTTTTAATGGAAAATAATCATGCCCATTTGTTCTCATGTCATCTATAGCATCTATGCTGTCACAATGTCAGATTTTAAGAGTTATGATCAATTCACCAAAGTCAAAAATATTTACATTCCAGCCTGCTTCACACAAGATACTGGCCACTGAGCTTGTTATTCTCATTGACTAATAAAACCTAAATTTTTGATAATTGATCATCCTTAGTGTATCAGATACTTACTGTCTTATCTCTAAAACAAAATATTCTAACAGATGCAAGTTAGAGAAGAAAAGTGCTTATTTTGGCTTACAGTTCCACAGGAAGGATCCCATCATGGTGGGAAAAACGTGGCAAGAGCAGAAAGCTGACATGACGTCACATTGTCACATCAGCAGAGAAGTGGAAAGGGATGGCAGCAAGCAGTGCTGGATTATAACCCTGCGGTGTCCACCCCCAGTGCCTCACTTCTTCCAGCAAGACTCTGCCTCCCAAAGGTTATACAACCTTCCTGGACAGTGCCACCAACGGGCTACCAAATATGCAAGCACATGAGTCTAAAGGGGGCATTACATTCTAACCCCCACAATTAATATTGTTGTTATAGACTTACCTCCTTGCTAAACATACTTGAATAACACTGCAGTTCCCACATGGTTGCCTGCCCCTCGGGGGACCTTTTTCTATCAATCTGTGTTCTGTCATTCCTCAGATTGTACTATGTAGACAGTAGACCTCTGCTTTTGCAAAGGTAAATTCCCTCTAGTTGAATGAAAATATAGTAAATAAAATTATACCTCAAGCTGCCCCTGATGTTTAAAGAATCCCTGAGAAATCAACCAGCAGAGCACTTTTAACATCATATCATATGCTATTGTTTGTAATTCCATGATAGCATGCATAGCTGCTTCCCCACATTTTTCTCATCTCCTCCCCATCTATAAATGTTCCATGTGGACCCTGAGGACCTAGGTGTGGAGAACCACTATGAGATCTGCCTCAGATCAGTGCATGAAACAGAATCTAAAAGAAATAAGATTAACTGGGGCTGGAGAGATGGCTTAGTGGTTAAGGCACATGTATGTGAAGCCTAAGGACCCAGATTTGTTTCCCCAGGACCCACATAAGCCAGATGCACAAGGGAGCTCACATGTCTGGAGTTTGTTTGCAGTGGCTGAAGGCCTTGGTACACCCATTCTCTATCTCCCTCTCTCTCCCTCTCTCTCTCTCTATCTCTCTCTTTCTCTGTCTATTGCTCTCAAAAAATAAATAAAAAATTAAAAAAATTTTAAAAAGAAATAGATTTTTTTAGAAAAGAAATAAGCTTAACTACATGAGATGTTTTTCTTCCATGTAACTTAAGTCTAGATGTAAGAAATTCAAGAGGAAGAGACTCCATCTCAGGGAAATATGCAGTTAAGTAATAGAGGAGGTCACTCTAAGTTCTCCTATGGCCTCTGCACTCACACATATATCACATGTACACACACACACACCATACATATATAACTCACACACACACACACTTATCACACACCACACCACACATACACACACACACACACACACACACACACAAACACACACAGTATCAGTGGCTATAAAGGATGGAATTTCCTTATAGGTACTGGCTTTGCTGTGTGTGACCATTCTATAGTGCCTGTGTGTATATTCATGTTTGTGTACATGTGAATTCAGGTGCACACATGCCACAGTGCATGTGCAGAGATCAGAGGACAGTCTCAGGTCGATCCTCACCTGTTGACCTGAGGCAGAATTTCTCAGTCTGCTGTTCTTTGTTACACTCACCACAAGTTTCCGGAAAATTCTGCTGTCTTTTTTTTTTTTTTAATTTTTATTTATTTATTTGAGAGCGACAGACACAGAGAGAAAGACAGATAGAGGGAGAGAGAGAGAATGGGCGCGCCAGGGCTTCCAGCCTCTGCAAACGAACTCCAGACGCGTGCGCCCCCTTGTGCATCTGGCTAACGTGGGACCTGGGGAACCGAGCCTCGAACCGGGGTCCTTAGGCTTCATAGGCAAGCGCTTAACCACTAAGCCATCTCTCCAGCCCTCTGCTGTCTTTTCCCCCCATCTCAGCAGCAGAGTTAGCTTGCTGGGATTACGGATGCCCACCATTGCTTCTGGCTAATTACATGGGACTGTGGATTAAACTTGGCCTCAGTTTGAACTATGAGCACTTTACCCACTCCTTAACTTTGTCGTTCTTACCGGTTGTTTAGCTCTTTAACTTCCCAGCATTTCACTTTCTGGTGCCTTTCTCATCAAGGGGCGAATCACAGAGGGTGAAAGAAAACAGACTGAAAGCTATATTGAGCAAAGAATTACATAGCAAACCACAGTAACATGAGCAGTGTCTGCCAAGCATTCTTCTTGAGGGTCTACTTAAATTAGCAATTTACCGAGAAGATAATAAGTGAGTCCTTTCCTTTTAACAAACCGTATATGTGAAACTGTGTTACCTGGCTGTCCCTAGGGGAAAATAGGTCTGGTGAGGTAAGTGAGCATATCGCTATGGGCATATTTGACACATAGAGACTATAGCAACAAGAAGTATAAGCAGGGATAGTGGGCAGCTGGCCAGCGCAGTTGGCTCCACTGGGGGAACAGGTTCAGTAATTAGGGCCATGGTTGCTCAGTCACGTCAGCTGTCCTGGTGACCTGTGCCAATCACAGAGGTCAGCTAAAGTGTCTAGAGACATGGCAGGCATCAGAGTGACTCTTGCAGTATCTGAATGATTAACTTTACAGTAGCCCTGAACTGATTATTGTAGGGGCTCTTTTATTTCCATGTGGATGGGGAGCCACAGATGTGCATGAATGGAAGTCTCAGAGAATCACAGATGTCTCCTCCCTGGGAATGTGTGATAGAGTCACAGATGTCTCCTCCCCAGGAACATGTGATAGAGAGAGGCAAAGAAAACTCGAAGGTGGTCAGCTCATCCATGTCTCAGTAGCTTGGTAGGACAAGGTGCTTTTAACCTGCTTAACAATTTTCTAGAAGCTTCAGGAACGCAGAACTGATGATTATGCATCTTTATTCCACGGGAGCTGAAATGATCACACTTTGCTTAGTGATGTGAGGCTCTGAAAACAGCCCTTTAACAAAAATATTGAAGTTTCAATTTGGGAACAATTCATCAGCTTCTGTTAATATACACTGATTTCATTAAGATCAATAATTTCAAGGAAAGAGTAATACACCCCGTACATCTATTTCCCAAACTGGGAATCGATTTCATGTTTTCCAATACCTTGCAAAACGTGATTTGTAATTTACAGAATACTGTAGACAGAAACTTTTCCTCCCCATTGATCCTGAGTTTACTCATCATTTTATGTTTTGACAATAAGATTCAAGCCCTAGAAGTAGGTTGTCTACTTATGGAGTCTGTCCACGTGGCTTTGATATTTCTCCTTGTTTGTAGTAAGTTCACATGATTTCAACCTTGTACTTACCAGCAAGACTTTTTATTCTTACCATTCAACAACTTGCAGGGGGCCAGGTGTGGTGTCGCACGCCTTTAATCTCAGCACTCGGGAGGCAGCGGTAGGAAGTCCACCATGAATTTGAGGCCACCCTGAGAGTACATAGTGAATTCCGGGTCAGCCTGGACTAGAGTGCAAAATCAAAAAACAGAAAACCTTGTACGGGGCTGGAGAGACAGCTCAGTGATTAAAGGCACTTGCTTGTAAAGCCAGAAGGACAAAGCAGCACATGCGCCTGCAGTTCTCCTTCAGTGGCAGAAAGTCCCGGCACACCCATAGCCAAGCCCTGTCTGTCTCTCTTTGTCTCTCTCTGTCTTCTCTCTCTCACTCTCTCTCTTAGATAAATAAATAAATAAAATATTTTTAAAGTGTGCATGAAGTGACTGATTCTGCATCTGCAATTAAAGGACTTGATTTGTATATTATTTTTAGGAAATCATAAAAATGTTTTGAAAATAACTGATAGTTCACATTGTTCCGTCTATATTTGCTTCCAAAGGGAAAATGTCTTGAAATTTTTTCGGACACAAGCAATAGTTGTTTCCAATTCCATAGGTAGAAGTTTAATAAATCTGTGCTTTATTTTCCGGGGGCTTAGGGTGGTGTGCAGAAATAGAACAAGGGCGGGTTGACTTACGCTTGCTGATGTATTATCGTTCAGTGAAGTGTCACAGAGAGGAATGGTGAAAATTCACTTGTCTGAGCTGCTTGTACAGAACACAACACTCTAGAGACTTTGCTAGAACAAATGTTCCTTTCTCATCCATTTTACAGTCTTTGTGACTTAATAAGAAGAGCATGGAGGGGCCTGGAGAGATGACTCAGCCATTAAAGCTTGCAAAACCTAATGGCCTGTGTTCAGTTCCCCAGTACCCACATAAAGACAGATGCACAAAGTGGCACATACATCTGGAGTTTGCAGTTGCAGAAGGCCCTAAGCCATTCATTCTCTCTCTCTCTCTCTCTTTCTTAAACTCTTTTCCTTGCAACTAAATAAAAATTAAAAAAGGAGATCATGGATTGGTGTCAGAGACCTGAGTTTACATTACTCTTAAACCTTTATAGTTTGTGGTGCCTCTATGTTCCTGAACAAGTCGTTACATCATTAATCCTTTCCATATCATGAGAACACTAGCTCACATAGAATCATTGGGAGGATTGTACTAGAATGGCCACTCATTTCCATTCCTATTTTGTATTTTCTTGGTACAGAGGGAAAAATTCATAAAACTATTGGACCAGCTGCATAACTCTTTAAGGATCGACCTGTCGAAGTACAGGGTATGTACAAAATTATTTCCCTTAAGTTAAACCACGGTTTGTTCCAGACAATTTCTTGTCATCATGGATGATTAGCCACCTAGTGATGGAAAAGTAAGGATAGTGGTTTTGAGTTCTGTCACTGTGGAGGCAGTTCAGATAGTCCTCTTTGTTGTTCAGAACCCACACCTTCATAGCAACATTGCCTGTACATGGTTAGCTCTAGCTTCTAGTAACCATCAGGGTTAGAGACCCTAAGCTAATACGTAAGAAATATGAGCTAGCCCTCATGCTGAAAATACACTCCTTGTTACTGAGATACCTTTTGACGTTTGCCCATCATCTGAGATTCCAAGTGTAATTACACTTTGTTCTTGCCTCCTAGGTCACTAAGTGTGCTCATTCAAAGCTGCCCAGAGTTCACAGTTAACAGTTCTATCAGTGCACATCCACATGAAATACATATGCACAAAGACAACCATGTGTGCATGTATATAAAAATACACATGCACAATTTTGGTAACATAATATTTATGAAAACTTTAGTTATAAAACAACTATACTGAAAATTTATTTGCTTTTATGCAGTATGCCCTTTAATAAGATATTCAGATATTTATTGATTTGCATACATGCATCTTTTATAGTTTTTTTTAAATTTTTTAAATTTTTATTAGCATTTTCCATGATTATAAAAAAAAATCCCATGGTAATTCCCTCCCTCCCCACTCCCCACACTTTCCCCTTTGAAATTCCATTCTCCATCATATTACCTCCCCATCTCAATCATTGTACTTACATATATACAATATCAACCTATTAAGTACCCTCCTCCCTTCCTTTCTCTTCCCTTTATGTCTCCTTTTTAGCTTATTGGCCTCTGCTACTAAGTATTTTCATTCTCACGCAGAGGCCCAATCACCTGTAGCTAGTATCCACATATGAGAGAGAACATGTGGTGCTTGGCTTTCTGGGCCTGGGTTACCTCACTTAGTATAATCCTTTCCAGGTCCATCCATTTTTCTGCAAATTTCATAACTTCATTTTTCTTTACCGCTGAGTAGAACTCCATTGTATAAATGTGCCACGTCTTCATTATCCACTCATCAGTTGAGGGACATTTAGGATGGTTCCATTTCCCAGCTATTATGAACTGAGCAGCAATAAACATGGTTGAGCACGTATTTCTAAGGAAATGAGATGAGTCCTTTGGATATATGCCTAGGAGTGCTATAGCTGGGTCATATGGTTTAATGGGCCTCCTAATGAAAGCTACCTAATTACATATTTCTTCAAATCACAAACCAAGTTTTATCAAGGTCACATTTCATATTGGAATGGAGCCCTGCTAAGTGTGGCCATGCCTGTCAGCCATTTTAAAAGATATTTCAGGGGCTGGAGAGATGGCTTAGCCATTAAGTGCTTGCCTGTGAAGCCTACGGACCCCAGTTTGAGGCTTGACTCCCCAGGACCCACATTAGCCAGATGCACAAGGGGGCGCATGCGTCTGGAGTTCGTTTACAGTGGCTGGAGGCCCTGGTGTACCCATTCTCTCTCTCTCGCTTTCTCTCTCTCTGCATTTTTCTCTGTGTCTGTCACTCTCAAATAAATAAATAAATAATGAACAAAAACAAATTTAAAAAAGGATATTTCAGGACATAAAGGGCTTCAAGGACAAATCATTTGCTACCATTGAGGACCCAAACCATTTCCTGATAATTCTGTAGAAAACTAATTTGAAAGCAATTAATATGAAGAATTTCTCAATGTTAAAATTACCTTTTCTTCCAAAATTCTGAAAATTTGTATTTTAAGGTGATTTTTTTTACTAAACTTCAATAGAGAGAAATTAATTTTTGAAGTTCCTAATTGTTCAAGAGAGACCATGACATTCTATTTTATTTTCTACTGTTAGAAGTTTCCTTGTAACTCTAAGGAAATGTACCACATGTACCATTCTCAAAGCAGTTTTTAAAAAATGTACTCAACATTAGAAAATAATGAAAATTTCTTAAAATGTGTGCTACCCTCCCTTCTTTTAATAATACAGCTATTTTATGAGCAACAATTAGCATCATTGCATGACAATAATGGTATTGTTCTGTACTTTCATTACTGAATTGTGAGGATAAATAAAGAGGAGGGCTTCCTAAGATGAACAAGGGAATATTTTAAAACCTTCTACTTTTCATAATGTTCCATGATAAAAATATTTTAGAACACTTTAGAGCTATTTTTAAAGGCTGTTCGGTTTATTTCACATTTTCTTGCACAATAGCTGGTTTTTCACTTGTGTTCCCTTGGAAGTTCAATGTTGGCACTTTTACCTATTTTTATTTCTTATTTAACTAGGAGAACTTTCCTGCCAGTAACAGTGAGCGGCTGCAAGACCTGAAATCCACAGTTGACCTGCTGACCAGCGTCGCCTTCTTCAGGATGAAGGTAGCTCATCTCATCCCTGCACTGCTTGGTTCCTTGGCACAGCTCCGTGTTGCCCTCCATCTGACCAGTGCTGTTCCATCCCAGCCACGAGGCATGAGCTAAACAAATTTTCCTAGGGTATGCTGAAGGATGACTTGTAGGCATGTAAGACACTGGTATACACTGGTATATTTTGCTCAAATTTAGTTTTTTCTCTTAAAGCTCTCTGGTAAGTTGACTTGGTGCTTTAAAAATACCAAAGAGTGTTAAATAGAAAAGAAGTTTACCTATCTTAGTTTTCATTTGTGTGTTTTGCTAATTGTTCATTCTAATAGAGTCATAGTTGACCCCTCTTTACCCAATTGCTACTTAAACAGTTACAGTGGCAGCTTCTATTTTCAGCCTGGGCAAAGTTGGTATAGGACTATGCTTGATCACATAATTGACTGGTTTAGTTGACTATTATCTAACAAACTGTTAATGGTTTGGAGGGTGATGCAGTCTTTCAAGCCAATGGCTCTGAGTTCATTACCCTGAAACTGGCAAAGAATTGACAAGTGCCAAATGGGCAGAAGGACAAATTAAGAAAGATTTTTGTTAGGAAAAAAAGCCAAGCCAAAAGCTGCAAAGTTCAGAGGGAGGGTCCCTATCAGGTAGTCTTCATAGTGACTTGGACTGGGTTTCCTTATTAACTTGGGGTTGTGAATTAGGTACGGAGTTGGGATGAGCTTTACTGATGAAGTTTAAATGTATCTGGAGAACCCTGATTGGTTGTTGGGTCAAAAGAGAAGAGTATGGAGCCACATGCTCAAAACTGGTTTACAGAGATTCACCATCACCAGCACTTTGCGACCTGTAATGATCAGTTAAGACACCCTCCCCTTACAGTGTTTAGGAGCACTGGTGATTAGTTTTTCATCTCACTCTATAGTAGTTAGGACCACTTATACTTTTTGTTACTCCTTTCCCTGCAAAAAAGTTTTAGAATATCTATCTTCTGTCATATTCTATTTTTCTCATCAATCCTTATTTTTTAATCTTCTCCTGTATTCTCTCTGATTTGCCTGAGATAACAGGATAGAGTCACATAAATTTTACTTCTTGGACTCGTTTGATTCTCTATACATACTCAGTCAGCTCTGTTTCCTTTAATTCTTCTGTATGCTACTTTTAACCTTTGCTCTACACACCCCCATTACTCCTGATTCATTTACCCAAATGTTGGCTTGAAGTCTGTACCATATATGTCCATTAGGGCTCTCTGACTTCGGCTAAATGAGCTCCCACCTCCCAGATCAATTCTTCCCAGTCAGGGTGAGGCTGTGTCCGCTATGCTAGTGGCCTGAGCTCAGGCCACGGTGACAAATGCACTCTTTCTCTCACCTACTCATCTACTTCTCCTGACAGAGTTGTTACGATAGTCCTGAATTTATCTTTCTATATTACCCGTAATCTACCATAAAAGAGTACATGGAAGTCTCTTTTGCTTTTAAATTATATTAAATTAACACTAATAAGTATGCATACTTACTGAACACAGTATTCTGTTCTAATGCATTTTACTATAAAATCTAGTCAAATTAGGACAAGTCACATTTTCATCTGTGTCATTTTTTGTGGTGGTTCTCAGGATTGAACCCTGGGGCTTGTGCACATTCTTACTGGCTCTGTACTTTGGGTGCCTTTGAGCCCTTCTCTTTTAATCCCCTGTGACAAATGTAATTGGTTAATATGGGTTATACTTACTCCACTGGGTTGTAGAACACTAGAATTTCTCTCTCCTGCATAACTATGTCTATCTATGCCTCATCTCTAACCTTCTTCCAAATATCTAGGAATTAGATTCTGCTTTCAGATCAACATTAGCTTCCACAATGGAATATATGCTGTTTGTTTGTTTATTTTTTTCCTATATGTGGTTTAGTATAGTATCTTCCAATACAATGTACTTTTCTGACAATACAATAACTGGATTTTATTTTTTAGGCTTTTCCTAAGTAGCATTCTATTATGTATCTGCATCTCATTTTGTATATCCACTCATCAATGGATAGGCACCTGGGTCATTTCTATTTATTAGATAGTATCAACATTTTTGCAAGAAACATGGAAGTTCAGGTGTTCATTCAACATATTGGGTTCATTTCAGGTGCATAAATACCCCCAAAGTTGTTCAACTTCATTTGATTCTAGATCTACTTTTAGTTTTATGCAGAAATTTTATAGTTGCTAATGTCCATAATTTATAATTCCCCTCAAGAGTGGTTAAGGATTAGTTTTTCTCCCCAACCAATAGTTGCTGATTGTTAATAAGTCTTTTTTGTTTGTTTGGTTGGTTTTTAAGGTAAGATCTCGCTGTAGTGCAGTCTGACCTTGAAATCACTATGTAGTCTCAGACTAGCCTCAGTCTTACAGGGATACTCCTATCTCTGCCTCCAGAGTATGGGATTAAAGATGTGTGCCATCACACCCAGTGATAATAGTCATTTTGACTGAATGTGAGATGACACTTCAATGTGGATTTGAGTTACATTCCCTTGACAGCTATTGTTGACCACTGTTTCACATACTTGGTCATTTGCATTTCTTTTGGAGAAGTGCCCATTCACATAATATTTTTTAATTGAGTACTTTGTTTTTTGTGAGGTTGTAGGTATCTTATATATCCTAGATATTAATCTTTTATCAGACGAATGGTTTATTGTATCATCTCCCATTCTGCAATTTGTCTCTTTGCTCTAGTAATTGTCACACAGAGCTTCTAGTTTTATTCAATCCCATTTGTCAATGTTATTATTTTATTGCTTAAACTTTGGGGTCTTACCCAAAAGGTTCATTACTTATACGAATGTCTTTAGTAATTTTTATTCATAGTTTTAATTCTATATTTATGTCCACTTTGAGATGACTTTTATACAAGGTGAGGCATATGTTTCCCAGTTTGAGTGTACTGTATCTGGGTACCCAGTTTTCCCAGCATTACTTATTAAAGAAGCCATCTTTTCTCCATGGTGTGCTTTTGTGCCTTTGTTAGCAGTCAGTTGTCTGTTCATGGTTCCATCTTCTCTTTTATTTCCTAGTCAAGTGAGTTTCTTATAGGAGACATAATTTGGGTCTTGTTCTCTTGTTTATTCAAACGGAGTGCTTACTTTAATTTTTACTAATTTTTCTGGCTAATTTGAATTTTTTTTAACTATGCTTCTTGTCATACTATTTTGGTATTTAGATGGTTTTCTATATTGGCAATGTTTATTTTTTCTTTCTCTTTTGTGTATTTGGTATTCTATGAGTTTAATTTTTTTCACTTTTTCCAGACTGGAGCTTATCTTTCCCAACAAAATATAAGACTCCCTAAGCATTTTCTTCAAGGCCCGCTTGATGGCTATGGACCAAGGGAGCCTTTTAAGTGACAATAAAGTCAGGGCATTTTACCCTTCTGTTAAAAGTGCTAAATTCTTTCCTATCATAATATAAAAAACAGGTTCTTACAATGATCCGTGTACAACTTCCCCTATTCCCATTGCCATCCAGTTCCTTTTCTGACCTCATACTGTTGCTATCCTCTGTATTCGTTCTATTGCATGGACACCTCCTATCACCTTTAATTATTTTACTTTTCTTTCAACAAGCATTGTCATCAATACATGTTACTTTCTTTCTGCTTATTATCTACTGCATTTTAAGCCTGTGGAAAGTGAGAGTTTTTTAATTGCGTACAGTTGCTCATTATGGCCTTACAGTAGTTGATAAATCCTTGTTGAATGATGTAAGGGGATTGAGTGAATGTCATTGTTCCTAGTCACTTTAAATTCTTCTGATTAGATGTTTATAACATGGATATTGGCAGTAAGTTCCTTCATCAGAAAGCTCAGTTACTATACACATAAAAGTTTTCTAAGACCATATTTTGTACAAATAAGCAAACCAACTAAACATTAAATATTGAGTGGTTTCCTGGTATCACAGTTTCTTGTGTTTAAAAAAAAATTTGTCTGGTAGGTCCTGGAGCTGCAGAGCCCCCCAAAGGCCAGCATGGTGGTGAAGGACTGTGTCAGGGCCTGTCTGGATTCCACATACAAGTACATTTTTGACAATTGCTATGAACTCTACTCTCAGCTAATAGATCCGGTAAGTGAAGATGCATACATTTTTATGATCTATACTTTTCTGTCTATGATGTCTGCTTCAGTAAGTTTAGAATGACATTAAATGGGCAAATATGTTTATCTAATTTCACATTAACTATGGTTTGAGAATTTCCATACAGTTGCTTCATGTCTGAGTATCAATTTCATGTGCTTGAACTAATTCATATCTCACAATAATGTAGTAAAGGCAGACATCGTCACTTGGGATTTTCAGGCGAGAGCTCAGGTTTGAAGAATTAAGAGTGGGTGTGTCATCAGGACACCAGCTGTGATTGTTCTCTCTCCCTTGCCTTATATTTTCTTGCTCATCATTTTGCCAAACAAAAGTGATAGATGTGGAAATTTTTGATGGAACATTACAGCAAGATTATTATAATATTAATTTGCTAATAAGAAACATTTCAAAACTATCAAGGAAAGCACAGAAAGTTACTCAAATATGTAAATACTTACCACATAGGTATCTAAACAGAACATTTAGCAATAGCTGATTTTTCCTTTCTTGTTTAAAGGCAGTCAATATTTGACATAAAGTGTGATTTCATTTTGTATTTCTTCCAGTATCTTTCCTCGTCCCTTCCTGTTTCAGGTAAACATAAATGTAATGTTAGTGCATTGAACATCGTTTTCATAGATTCTATAATACTTTGCTGAGGTTATTCTCTTAGCTTCCTTGTGTTTTCTTCACTCATGTGTACATGGTTCTGCAACCAACCATGAGTGTTTTTGCTTGGTAGGCTGAATGGATGTCATCTATTACTTTTCTCTTTGTGACATTTCTGAGCCCAGTGGAGTTTTTCATTGCCATATATATATATATTCAGTTATATCACCTATTATATTGTAGCCACCATCCACACATATGTACACACACACATATATTTGGGGTGGTTGAATTAGGGTCTCACTCTAGCTCAGGCTGACCTGGCATTCACTATAGTCTCAGGGTGGCCTCAAACTCACAGTGATCCTCCTACCTCTGCCTCGGACCATCACTATTTTTGAGGCAAAATTTCTTGTTGATCTATAGCTCTTCTTCTCTAAACTGGGTTTCATCTTCACCCAAGTGCACTGTGGTATACCTGACTCAACAGCTTTGATAAATAAAGAAATTAGCCAACAAACAAAGCCCTTTATGAAATAGCATATCCTGAGTGAGTTACTAACAGTCATATCGAATGATTGCTTTAAACCCTGTGCTGAAGAACATGAGCTCTAACATCAAAACCATTGTGTTTGAATTCTAGCTTCATTGCTTAGGTTTGTGACCATAGTTGAATACAGAATCCACAATCCTGAATTTCTTCTTCAGACCATAAATTTTATTTTCATTTATCTCCTATTTTCTCTGAGATCTCTCTAGATAATGCAGTGCCTGAACCAAAAACACTGAAAGGTAATGGTGAAATTCTAATTATTTAAATGTGAAGGCAAACTTTCTCTCTCCAGAAAGATTTTGAATAATCATATAAACATTAAGTGCTTGGAAAAGAAAAGGAAAATTGACTCCATAGAAAGTAGAGACATGTTCCTGGCTCTCAATAGGTGGTATTAACATGGCAGAATCACTTGCCCAGTGATTGTCCTTTAGTTCTATGTAACTAACTCCAGCAATCACATGTCCACACTCACAGCCCAGATCCATCACTCCATGAACTAGACTAGGTATCCATTCAACAAACACCATGAAATAACACCAAGCATTAGGGTAGGCTCTAAGGATTCCTCAAGGAGCAAATAATTTCTTTAAAATAAAAAATATATTAAAACACTCCTAACAGACTTGACTATGTTTCAGCTTATGATCCCAGGAAAACCGTGTAATACTTAGTATGAAGTAATGTGCAGGTGACGTTTATTTATAAAGCTTGTAACATGAACCATAGGGCTCTAATGTCAAGCTGCAATTCTGTTACTGACAAATACAACTCAATAAATGATGGACCAGCCTCAGCTTTTCCATCTCTGCATTAAACAATATTCCCATCTATGTGAGAGCCTGCTGTGAAATCAAAATGAGATATGTTTATGAGATAAGTACTTAGTACATTACAAATTGGAAACATACTGATGAGAAATGAAAAATACACAAGATAGAACCCAGTGGAAGCATCCTGAACTCTGTGATTCCATAGTGCAGATATGAAATTTTAAAATAAGAGACCAGGGAGGAACTCTGGATCATCTATAGGAGACCTGTATGGTTACATGTGGTGTGTGTGTGTATGTATATATATATATTTTTTTTTTAATCACCTTCCATGAAGTACAGGTACTGTTATCTTTATGGATTTTTACATTATGTTAGGAATATATTAAATTTATAGGAGTATAGATAGCACCTCTTTAAATATAGTCAGTTTTTATAAATCTGACTGAGGTGATGTCACATTAATAATGTTGGGTTAATGTGTTAGTTAATAGGGTTTCTTACTAGAAGAGTCTTACATTTAGTGGCAAATTCTTTCCAAGATCCTGACTGTTCAGAGCATTGTTGAAGAGAAGGCATAAGACATTCAGCACGTTTTGTGTTCTATCAGAGCATATAGGTAGCTAGGTTGTAACTCGTAAGTCATATCCACACTTGTTATGTAACTGGTGGTTACCAAAGGCAAGGCAGAGGGCAAGGTCCAGTAATCCAACGTCTTGTTAGCTGCTTCCAGCACAAGCTAAAGGGCAATGAACCTCAAAGGAAATCAATTAGTCCCCTTATCTATTCCCTTGCTTCCTGTTTGTACTCCAATACCCTACATGACTCTCCATAGAGGTGCTGGGTTTCTTTCATTCCTTCAGAATGTTATATTAAAATTCAGCTTGTGTATCCTGCTGTATTCCTTTTAAATTTTCATTTGCTGTGAAAATTCTGTCTGAGCAATGGTCCTTTGTTCTTCTTTTGCAATGGCAAAGATGGCTGGGCAGAAGGAATCAAAATCATGTTGAAAGTTTAGCTCCGAAATTTTTATTCCATATAGGGAACAGGATTTAAATCTCTTAGTTAATTAATTTATAGATATACTGTACTAAGATTTTGTTTAGGTCTTGCTTTATTCCTGACAGTATAGAAATAAAAAATATGAATAAGACAAACACAGTCACCATCCTAATGGGACTCAGAGTCCCAGCAGGAAGACAGACATTAAACATGCAATTATGTCAGTAAATAAAGTAGTGTCAGATTCCAGGAGGGGAGACAAAGCAGAGTATGAGGATGCATTAAAGGAACGGCCATGGTCCAAGGTGTTGGACGAAGTAGAACTTAACATAGTTACTGCCGAAAATGTGTCTGCAGAAAGACTTGGAAATCTTGCAAAACAGAGAGATAATTAAACGGTTATCTTACCTTCCTTCAAAATTATAGTATGGGGGCTGAAGAGATGTTTCAGTGCTTAAAGCACTTTGCAAAACCTGGCAGCCTAGGTATGATTCCCTAATACCCACATAAAGCCAGATACACAGTGTGGTGCATGTGTCTGGAGTTCTTTTGCAGTGCCAGGAGGCCCTGGTGCACTCTCTTTATGTCTGCCTCTTTCTCTTTGACTTTCTCTCTCTCAAATAAAATAAATTATTATTTAAAAAAATACATAGTATGGGGCTCAAACCTGGAACACTAAATGAAATTCTGCTTTTCATCAAAAGAAGGAAAATTTTGACCCCTGTGTTTAGGTCCAGGTTTCCCACATCCTACTAAAACTCACTAAGGGCCACATTCACCTATACTTTGCTTGACCCACCAGTCAAGCCTCACTTACTCAACCTTCCAGCAGCATTTATTGCTGTTGCCTACTCTTTCTTTCTTCAAGCACTTTCTAAGTCCCATTTCCACACTTACTTAATTTCTCTGACCTCACTGGCTGTTCCTCTGAAATTTTTTGCCCAATGCCATCTTCTACCAAGACTTTATGTCGGAATCCCCATTCCCCAGGACTTTGGTGTGACTCTCCCAAAAGACTTTAACCTTTTAGAAAGCAGGGATTGTACCTGCTGCAGAATGCAGGAATGCAGGAATGCAGGAATGCAGGAGACTGATGCTTTGCTTTCATGTTGGCAAGCACACTCACAAGCCCTAGAGGAGAGCAGGTAGCCTTTTGTCTGGTTTCTTGTTTTCACTTAATATATACTTAGGATGGTCTCAAAACTATAGTGTAGTATAAAATATTCTTATCTTTTGCTATCTGTCATGGGGTAGACATTTCAGAATAAACTTAACCTGTCTCTGTTGATGGAAATTCAAGTCATTCTAACATAAGGCTATTAAAAGCAATTCTGAAGAAATCTCATAATTTTGTAGCTTGTGAAAGAAAATGTTTCTTGGATAATATTCTGAGAGATATTTTTGATGGAAAGCAGGCATATTCTTTCATAATTTTAGTAGGCACTTCAAAATCATCATCCAAACAGGTTTTATAAATTGTAACTCACTCCATTAATCTATAAAAGTAATTTTCCCTGCATGCTGATGATATACACTATGCTACCCAGGCTGCTGTCTGCATCCATTTGCACTGCTACAAAAAATAGACTGGGTAATTAATTAGCAAAAGAATTCTGTTGGGTCCTGAGGCTGGAAAGTCCAGGCTGGGACTCTGCGGAGCTTTGCTCTTTGCTTCTGAGACGGCACCTCCTTACTGGTTCTCTGGTTCAGAGGGGCGGGGATGCTCCCAGTCTCCTTGGTCAGCAGGGCCTCATCTACAAGGACGGGGCTCGCCTATAGGCTGTACCTCTCAATACTCGTCACCAGGTATCAGAATCCAACACGGGAATTTTGGTGGACACTAACATTTGGGCCATAGCAGTTGTTTCCAACTTTTATCTTATTTACAGATGTAAAGAATGCATATAGCTGAGTCTCATTGTGCATTTATCTTTTATTGATATTTAACGTGTGTTGCAGTATTAGAAATCCAGTGTATAATCCATTTTTCTTCACTTCTTTTGATGTATGTATACTATTTTGAGCAGTAAGATCTTACTTTTTATTAAGGAAATTGGATATTTGTGTTGATAAGGGCTACAAATATAGTCTGTGTAAGTTATATTCATGAAAGTTATTTTGTTGTTTTTTTAATTATACTGTCATTTGTATTAACGTAGACATTTAGTAGGAGTTACATTATCTTGAGGACTATCATCTCCTGTTTGGGAATATTTTAAAAACCTTAATCTTTCTATGTGTTATATCCGTAGTATATATAATATACACATATATACATGCATACACACATACATGCATTTTCTTTCACATTTATACATATGACTCAGTTAGAATTTATTTTTGTGTGTACTGTGTTAGAAATATTGTCTTAAAGTAATTTTCTCTGAAACTTTGAAAATGAAAGTATGAATTATAGAACAGAATTAAATCAACACATAACATTTTTGCTTTGCATTTCATCCATCCTGCAGTATAGCCTGGAGAACTATGGAAAGACTTTCTTATTTTCTTCCAGTACCCAGCATTCCTTTCTTTAAATTAGTTTCATGAAATATTAAATTTGAAAATATTTGTCAAGTCCATATTTCAGTCCATAGGAATAAAATGACATTTCCAATTCTAAACTTATTACTTAAAATTCTAAAATAATGATAATGAGACCTAGCTAATTTTTAGTACTGTAAATTTTACATATTTTTACTCATAATGTTATAAAGATAAGGCAGAAATTAAAACTTCTCAGTAAACTCATATATTTAACAAAAAAGCCTTCAAACCCCTAAATTTAATGTGAAAATAGACTACTTTGAAGGAGTAAACTTTCAAGAGAAAGCAATGTGAGAAGATAATCATTGAAGTAGCCAGGGGGAATATGCGAATGAACACTGCTTTCACCCTTCCAGCAAAGGGCCCTCACTTCCCATGTACATTTATCTCCCTTGCTCTGAGGCTCAAAGTTCTTATAGAACCCAGTAGCCTTTATAAAAATTAAAAAAAAAAATAACTATGAGTCTTTTCTTGATTTTTATCACAAGCCATGCAGGCTTGGCTATGGTAATAATTATGTTACCCAAAGACATCTTTAAATCTTTTTTTTAGTTTTAAAGGTATTATAAGCTATTAAAAAGATTTTTTGTATTTAATCATTAGTACATAATCTATTGAGTAGTTTAAACATTGAAAATTTGACCATGTAAAATAGTGTTGGTCATGTCAAATGTTGCATGCCAGGAAATAGGTTAGTCAGTATTGAGCAGGGGATGCTACATGCAGAAATTTATGCCCATGTCATCATTTTCTTTAGATGTACCCCAAATTTGCAAATCCTTGCTATAAATACCCAGGTAGTTCCTGTTATATATGAGCATCAGTCTAGACACTTTCAAAGTTCATTTCTGATACAATGTATGCAAAACAGTGTTATAGGCCCATAGTCACAACATTTCCTAGGAAATTTCTAGAAAAACACATCCTCAGGCACTCCCCAGAAGCTTCTGAATCGAGTACTTTGTGATAATCCCCACAGGCAATTCCCCTCACAGAGCTGATAGATGGTCACCGATGAAAGAGCCCTCAGGATGTCCACAGGGCCAGGGCCGTATGGGCTGGAGTAGGCTTCCAGATGAGTGACAAGGGGGAGGTATTGTGCGTGGTTGAGGGGCAAAGGACCAGGGTCTCTCCTGTCAGGTGTGCAAGATGGTGGGAGCCCTCCGGATCTGCAGCTGGGAGCAGCTGTGACCTTTCTGAGGGCCGAGGCTGATCCTGAGGACCCAGCAATAAGTCAGGTGTCACAGGTCAGTTGATACAAATGATGGGATGAAGGCCACAGTGTGTTGGGACTGAGTGGCTTCCTCTCACCTGTGACAGGTAAGTGGAACAGATGTCTTAGCAACAAAGTGAAAATTTGTCCTGAAAGAATGTAGAGCCAGCAGGAACTTGAAGTGGGAGCTGGACACGATCAGTGTTGTGTTGCTACAGTCAGGGCTGACAGCAGGCCGCACACTTACTTGGAGGGTGAGACAGGAAGTGAGAAGAGCAGCCTGCAGGTTGTGCTGGTGCTCTGACTCCGTGAGTTCTCCCATGGGACCAAATTTGTTCTTTCTAAAATAATTCATTTGAAAAAATGTACCCTAGCTCTTTGGCATACCGCATGCAAAGTGACTAACATCTTACCTCTACAACAGTGATTCCCACTTTGGAGAGTCCTTGTCCACTATTGTGTTAAAAAAAAAAAAAAAAACCCCAGGGGCAGGGAGATAGTAAAAAGTTTTCCTTGAAAGCAAGAGGACCAGAGCTCAATTCTCAGAAGATCTGGGCCTTGTGGCACAGGCTTGTAATATCAGTGCTGGGGAGGCAGAGACAGGAGGGTCCCTGGAGCTTGCTGGCCAGTCAGTCTAGTTTAATTGACGGGCTCCAGACCACTGAGAGGGTCTGACTCAGAGGAACTGGACAGCATGCGGAGGATCAACACCCAGGTTTGTAGTCTGCCCTACACATGCACCTACACCTGCTCCTGCACACACACACACACACACACACACACACACACACACACACATGCACATACATGCACACATGCACAAAATAAGCATCAAGAGTCATGCTTTGTGTACACGTAAGTTAAACATTCAAGTTGCTCTCATTTTGTCTGAAATCATGTCACTCAGCTCGAGCTCACTAATCATGTATGCTGATCAGAGGCTCCAGCTTGACCTTTTCATGTCTCCAGAGGACAAAAACTTGAGAAAATGAGCTTTTTGCTTCATTGATACAGTATGAAGGGAAAAGAAATAGGACCTGATGGAAGAAAAATCAATACATGCATCTCTGTCGTTAGAGATTATGAGCAGTGGCTCCTTATCTATTATGTGATGGTGCCGGACCCAACTGAATTAGATGGTCACCCAAGCATTAGGTGGAAAAATGACCTGAAATGAGAAGAAAAATTAAATTGCATGAAAATAGTTCAATTTTGAGATGAAAGTCATACCTTATTTGTAAGTGATTACACTGAATGCTCGTATGGGAAGGGAAGGCATTGGCACTCAAAAACAGCCCTGTGCGCTCTGGAGCGAGCAGCTCACAAATTTGGTGTTCATTTTACATTGGCATGGGGGAGGGCTATGGGATTTAATGCCATTTTGTATAGATTCAAACTCAATTCAGGATTGAGTGATAGGGACTTTTGTCATATGACTGAGCTGGTGACAGTTTATATTTTCAGGGAGAGACAGTAAGATTTAGTTTAATGATATTTTTTAAAATATTTTTATTCATTTATTTGAGACAGAGAAAGAGATAAAGAAAATGGTGCACCAGGGCCTCCAGCCATTGTAAACAAACTCCAGATGTATGTGCCACCTTGTGCACCTGGCTTACGTGGGTTCTAGGGAATTGAACCTGGGTCCTTTGGCTTTGTAAGCAAGTTCCTTAACCTCTAAGTCATACCTCCAGCCCTAATGATACTTTTTTAAAAAAATATTTTTATTTATTTATTAGAGAGACAGGGACAGAGCAAATTTGGCACACCAGGGCCTTTTGCTGATGCAAACAAACTCCATCCGCATGTGCATCTGGCTTTACATGGATACTGAGGAATCAAACCAGGGCCAGCAGGACTTGCAAGAAAGTGCATTTAAACACTGAGCCATCTCCCCAGCCCACTTTAATGATACCATTTATGAGAACAAACTCATACGACTGTAAAGGAAAAGTCCAGGACCTTTGTGGTGTCCCATATTTATGGTTCTTATCACCCCACCCACAGGCTAGTGAGGAATGACAATACTTATTGTTTTCCCACTGAATCACTTAAGAGGCCTTTACCAGTGTGAATGGTGTCTAGAAAGTGCAAGAACATGTTTAGCTAGTGATTGGAGTTTCACTGATGAACAGTGGTATGAATTGGAAAGTCCCCGCTGAGTCTCAGCCATCTAGAGTCACTGTTGGCTGGACATAAAGTCATCCTGGTGGTAACCGTGGCCAGGCTACCATATTGACATATGGTGATACTCATTCTAACACTTTGTCTGGGGCAGCAGCTCAGTCTGGACCACAGAGATTCAGCTGCACCACTGTTCTCTTGATCATCTTCTTTGCCACATCGAAGGGAGCCTAGTCAGCAAGCTGACCTGCTGGCTCACACCTGTCAAGCAGTAGAGCCTGGTCACATGCCTAGACTGTGCATGGCCCTCTCAAGTTTTTCTGTGTCCAACCTCTTTCTGACCTCATTGGATATAGACTCCACAGTGAGGTCCCTTCCTCTGTGGCCCACTTTCCCTCTGGCCAGCTGGTACCCTTCTCAAGTCTGTTCATTGTGCCTTTGGGAAATCTCATTTTTGTGGTGCCCAGGGAAAGGTTTTCTCTGTGACTTCCAAAGTCCTGTGTTGGAACAGACATCCTGTATTAAATACTTTTTTGTTAATTGTGAACTTTAATATATGAGCATGTTACAAAGTGGTCATACTCCCATTGGGTTACACTCTTATATCCCTCTCAACCACCTCTATTCCATGGAGGACCCTCTTCAGCAGGGTTTTCGTATTTGGCATGGGGTCATGAGTGCACCAGCAGTCTCTATGGGGGCAAATCCCTCATAGTACACCTTCCCACCTGTGGCTCTTTCTTACACTCTTTCTTTCTCCTCTTCCACACTATTCCCCGAGCCTTGGAGAGCATGTTATTAGTCTCTACTTCGTAGTTATTCCCCAGCTTGTACAGTCTTGGGGAGGTGGAGCCAAAGGACACTCCCTTTTGAGGTATGATTGCTCTATAAAGAATTCCACCTCCTTAACATATGTAACCAAATAACTTTGGATATACCTTGCATCCATAAACAAGTCTACCACTGCCCAATGTTTCCTTTTTATTTGCTCAAATTCAGTTCTCTTATATTGTCAAGACATCCCTTGCATACCTATTTGAGCTATCACAGAGATGCATTGCATTATGGTAGCTATGCGGCCTAGGAGGTTAGGGTTTGATAACAGACATGTGTGAGTCTACAATCAATTTCCTAGGTTTCCTGTCACTCATTCCTATGCAAAAATCTGACTTCAGAAATAGCCTCATTTTGTGAAGATCATGAAAATATCCTTTAGATTTCTTCCATGACATCATGTGTCCCTGGAATCTCAGTGCATCACTATTCACCTTGTCAATTGGAAAAGCTTGGTGGGTTTTCTTAAGGATTCTGTTCCCCATCCTGGAATTGTGCAAGTTGGAAGTAAGTGATCTTTGGGCAAGTCTATTCTAGCAGACTTTTCCATTTCCTCATCGTCCCATGGCAGAAACACCATTTAGGATATTGCTTGGGAGTGTTCTTTATTTATAAATTGCTCCCTTTAAAATTAATATTTCTCTTCCCACAATGTGGGAAATGTCACAGGATGCAGCTTGGACTCCTGGTGCTCATCAGCGCTTGGAGAGCCCCACGGCTGCGCACATGCGGGTGTTAATCCCACTTCGCATTCTGCTCGAGTTTCGCTTTCAAGCCCAACTTCAGATCCCCAGGCTCCAGGATTGTCCTTGTCTAAAAGCATTGTATTATACTTATATATGTGCAAAAGAAAGCACACACACACACACACACACACACACAATAATATAATTGCATATTCATTCCCTACCTGATGCTATAATCTACTGTAGATTTATGCAGTTTCTTGATGTCTTTAGTCTGTGAGTTTTGTGTGCTAAAATGCACTGATTGGTTGTTTTGTTTGTTAGTTTTTTTGTGGACTGTCTCTCTGTAGCTCAGGCTGACCTGGAATCACTCTGTAGTCTCAGGGTGGCCTCGAACTCACTGTGATCCTCCTCCTACTGCCTCCTGAGTGCTAAATTAAAGGTGTGCACCACCACACCAGGCTTGGTCATTTACTTTTTATTTCTATTTATGTGTGTGTGTGTGTGTGTGTATATGTGTGTGTGTATGTGTGTGTGTGCACTCCATTGCCTTTTGCTGCTGCAAATGAACACCAGATGCTTGTGCCACTTTTTATCTTTGTCTCACATGGGTGGCTTGGGAATTAAACCTAGGCTGGAAGGGTTTGCAAGCAAGTGCGTTTAACATCAGATGTCTTCCCAGCTCCCAGATCTGTTAAATATGTTTTTTTTTAAAAAAAAAAAAAATAGCTGTCTGGCTGAGGATATTGGATGTAACTGAGAACATCAGGGTAGCTAGAGGAAGTGAATCTGACATGCTGAGGGAAGCGGAAGCTTCACTGGATATCCCTGATGTCATCTGAGCACTGGATGGAGTGACTACATATCCACAGAGGGGCCACAGAAGTTCCTTAGAAAACATTGTGCTTTTCCTGAGAAGTGTCTGTCTAGTCTCTGAAGAGTATCTGGAGAGTTTATGCGCATGTGTCTACAATGCCCAGTGGCAATGAGGCACTCATGTCATTGTGGAACACAGCAGGTCACTACTTCCTGAGACCCAGTTAGTTGTCCCCAACACCACCATCTCCTCACAGGAAATCTGGATGCAATCACAAGTCTCATGGGGAAAACTGACCTCATAATTTATGAAACTTAGCTAGGCATGGGGTCATCTATTCAGGACATGATTGTTTACTTAAATCTATTTATATTAAAATCTATTTATATTAAAATTATTTCTCAGGAGCAATCAGAACAGAAAGTACCAAGCAAGCACAGCAGGAACAAGCCCCATGCGTCCTGTGTCCTAAGCAATCCAGAATCCATCCATGTAGCTTACAGTCCCTCTTGCATTGGCTTTCCTATGGAGTTCTCCCTGCTACTGTTCTTCTGTCCTCACACTTCCCAACCCTACCTATCCATAAAGGCCAGAAGTCAGTACATACATATATATGGTCATTATACATGTGTGTATATGTATATAGTTTACATATTTATTTATGTATATATCTGTATGTGCATGTATATATACACTTATATGTATGCGTATATATCAAGCCATCTTCTATTTGATAATTTGTTCCACTACTATTATTATTAGTAGTATTATCATATTTTTATTAAAAGACTTCTTAGCTTACTTGCCATGCCACAGGCTCCTTGCAGGGAGGATTCTGGTTCCCTTCATCTTTGAGAATACCTTTCTTCTCCTTGTGTACAAGCAGTGTCTGGCATGGGGTAGCTGCTCTGCTAATACTGTTTAGATGAATGAATGCAAAATAAATCTGTTATAAATAAATGATTCAACAAATGATCATATAATAAGGAATGCGTCTATCATCTCCTTCATTTTATAGCCCATTTAAGCATGCAGTCGTAGTTAAAAGTAGGAGGATCACCATGAGTTCAAGGCCACCCTGAGACTATATAGTGAATTCCAGGTCAGCCTGGACTAGAGTGAGACCCTACCATGAAAAAACAACAACAACAAATCTCCCATTCAATATTATTTGAACATAAAGTATTTCTCATTAATGTGAGGAAATTGAATTTTTTATGAATCTCATGGAATTATAACTATAAAATTAAAATATCGTTCTTCATTAAAATGCCAATTTTCACTAATCAATTTTTAAATTAAAAAAGTTAATTGACATAAAATTTCATATATTCATTATGTATAACACGTTTGAATGTATTAGATTGTACAATAACAAATTCTGAGCTAATTAACATGTATTACCTTACATAGTCATCAATTTCTATTTTTTATAGTGGTAGGAAATAAACTCAAGCCTTAATTATGCTTTTAAGACATGCACCATTTAGCTATATCCCTATCCCTCTTTTTACTTTTCTTTCTTTCTTTTTTTTTTTTTTTTTTTTGAGGCATCATCTCTCAAAGTTGAGCATGATGACTTCGAACTCACTGTCGTTCAGGCAGGCCTTCAACTTGTGGTCCTTTCATCTCAGCCTCCTAAATATATGGGATTTGAGGCCCAGTTTATATAGCTTATTTTCTGCCTTTCTTTTTACATACTAAATACATTCCTCTGTGCCATGTTCTTTGACATCATGACTCCGTGTCTGAGACTGACCATGCAGCTGTCTGTGATGGCTTGCTTTAGTTGGTGTTGCCTGAACACAGATTCACAGATTCGCGGGGAGGTGGGACACTGCGCATTGGAGTTAGAGTGCTCTTCCCATGGCTCTCCACAGGCCTGCGGGCCATGGCGGCAGGCGGCAGTGTTCCATGCCTGCTCTTCCTGGTTGACCAGCTGTAACTAATGGCTGTGTGTGACTGCTGAGAACTTAATCAATTCAACTCAAAAATAAATTTAAGAATCACTTGCATACAGTGGGGAGATTAGACAGCCAAGCTCTAGAGAGATAACCCAGCTGTAAGGGGGCCAGGATTAAGGTTTGGGGAGAGGCTGACTCAGCCAACACTAGAGGAAAGTCAGTGGTGGGCCAGCCTTTCACTCCTTTCTCCAGCTGAGCGAAACACCTGCACCTTCCTGAGTTGCCAGTGCTGCTGCATGGTTGGGTGAGTAAGTTCCTTACCTTTGAGCATCTCCCAGAAAGAAGACAACCCTAAGCATTTGGCCATCAGTATGCCCAGCAGTCAGAGGACTGACAGCTAGCCATCTAGGAAGGAGCTGTGCCGATTAATGCTGAGCCAGCTACAAGGCCATCCATCTCCACTGCACTGGAGGGATCTTATTCTATAAACGAACCAGAGCTTGTCAGTCTGCAGGTGATGGACACTCAGAGAGGTGTAGCAGTGTAATCCACTGGTCTTTAACTGATGGACACTCAGGGAGATATAGCCCTGGTAATTCATCAGTATATTTGTGGGAAGTCAGAGACGCATAGCTCTGGTAATCCATTAAAATATAGGTGGTGGCCACTCGGGGAGGTGTAGCTTGGCAATCCATGAGTGTACAGGTGATGGACACTCAGAGAGGCATAGCTCCAGCAATCTGTCGGTCTTTGAATGGTAGGCGCTCAGGCTATCTAGCCCTAGTAGCCATCAGTGCACAGACAGTGGACACTCAGGGAGAAGTAGCTCTGGTAAACCATGAGTCTACACATTTGAGTGGCATGTTAAAGGTGAAGGGGTTTTACATGTGGGACTAAGGTTCCCACTCAATCTTAGTTGATAAAAAGAAAGAGGGCTAAACAGATTGCTTAGTGGTTAAGGCACTTGCCTGCAAAGCCTAAAAGACCCATGTTCTACTCTCTAGATCCCACATTAGCCTGAGGCAAAAGGTGAGGCAAGCACAAAGTTACACATGCCCACTAGGTGGTACAGGCATCTGAAGTTCAATTGCAGTGGCTGAGACCCTAATGTGCCAATCTCTCTCTCTCTAAAAATAAATTTTAATTGTTTTTAAAAGGAGCAGGTACAGTAGACGATCCTGGACTAAGCACACAAGCCATTAAGGGGAGGAACTAGAGATTCTGAAGTCAGGAAGAGGAGCTAGAGATTCTGACGTCAGGAAGAGTACTCAAGCTTTCGATCCGGGACTAAGCAGACGAGCCTCTAAGCGGAGGAGCTAGAGGTTCTGAAGTCAGGAAGAGTACTCAAGCTTTCATGAAAGCCTCAGCTACAAGGAAATTAAAGCTACTAATGGCTTAAAATAATAACAGCTTAACAGATCTGCAGTTTGGGAAGAGGTATATGGTAAATGTCATCTCTGATGGCTCCATGGCTAAGGTGCTTGCCTGCAAAGAGCTAAGGTGCTTGCCTGCAAAGAGAAAAGACATGGGTTCGATTCCCCAGTACCCACATAAAGCCAGATGTACCAAGTGGTGAATGTGTCTGAAGTTCATTTGCCGTGGCTGGAGGCACTGGCTTGTGCATGCTCTCTCTCTCTCTCTTTCCCTCCCTCCCTCCCTCTTTCATAAATAAATAATATATTTTTTAAATAATCTGATGGTTCTTTTCCATGCTCCCTGGGCAGCCTCACCACTTAATGGCTGAATTTAAAAAAAGAAACATAAATTTTCAGTTGCCAGTTTCTTATATCTGTGGCACACAAACCAAATGACATATATCACTTTCACCATACTCTACTGGTCAAAGTCATCCACATTCATGGAATGGAATCACTTTTTTTGATGAAAGGTCTTTGAAAGAATTTGAAGCCATTATTAACCTTCCCCAGTAAGGAAGCTATGTGCCCAAGAAAAAAAAGAATCAGATTTATTGAACAGCTCTCCTTCCTCTAGATTTTAGTGTAACATAAAGCAATTACAAACTTCATCTTTTTAATAAAGCAACCCTATTGACATTTTGCCAAATACTCCAAACTAATGGCTGAATATATTTTTTTACCGCTATTTACAAAAGAAAACTTAGGTTAGTAACTTCTAAGTTCAGTTTTAGAGTTTGGGAAACCCAAGGTGAAGATACCTGTAGATTTGGTGCTCAGTGAGAGGCTTTCCTCAGACATCATCTGCTTGCTGTTTGCTGGATCCTTATGTGGCTGATGGGTAAACAGTCCCTTGTGCCTCTTCCATAAGTGCACAAATCTCCTCTGTGAGAGCTCTACCCCCACAATCTAGTCACCTTCCAAGACCATCTGGGAATCTATTGCACTGGCCCTTAGGGTTGTGGTTTATGTGCATCTCCATTAATTACTTACAGTCATATAATAATAGAAATGTGAAAATATATTCAATCACTGTTTACATTCACTATAGAGATATCTTTTTAATGTGTTTTATTAATTAATTTATTTATGAGAGGTGGCAGAGAAAGAGAGAGAGAAAAAATGGGCATGCCAGGGCCTCCAGCCACAGGAAACAAACTCCAGATGCATGCGCCACCTTGTGCATCTGGCTTACATGGGTCCTGGGGACTTGAACCGAGGTTCTTTGGTTTTGCAGGCAAACGCCTTAATAAGCCATCTCTCCAGCCCCACTATAGAGATATCTTACATAGCACTTCCTGACAAAGGGTATTTCCTACGTTGGTTTATCTCTAACTTCATGGAGGGTGAGGTTGGAACATTTGAATATATCTGATGCTTTCAAATTTTCTTTTTGTCATACAGACATGAAATCACCTATTGTCTTGGTCTTGAGTTTGCTATAATATATCTGATGCTTTCAAATTTTCTTTTTGTCATACAGACATGAAATCACCTATTGTCTTGGTCTTGAGTTTGCTATAATATTTCAGATAGAAGCTAAATGCAAGATAGCTGTGATCCACTACTTTTTTATGAAACTGTGTACTTATTAGCTATTAGTTCATCTGTACAAATATTAATATTTTTTATTTAGGAAGCTTGCATATGCAATCAGCTAGAGCATATACCATAGAAGTTAATCACTCACCTTTAGGGGAAAGCATTTTATTTAAAGTGTTCTACCACTTGTACTCACCAGAATCTTCAGAGACATAGAATTAAGTATACCTATTAGCATTTCAATATTAGGAATGCAGAGCTTAACAGAATTAATGCCTTGCCCACATTTACACAATAAACTAACACTGAGCTAAAAACAGAATTACATTTCTGGTCCCATGTTCAAGTACCATTTCCATGTTATGCCATGTTTTCCATAATCTGTATCTTTGAAAGTTCTCTCTCATAATCATATTTTACTTGCCAGTGTAGAGCCATTTTAAGATCAACCGACCATCTGGAGCTGTTTTATAAATCCCTTGCAGTGCCTAAGGAAATAACTCAGCAGTTAAGAGCACATGCTCTTTAATCACGAGGACCTCTCAGACTACAGAGTGTGCTAGGTTCAACTCCCCAGAACCCACATGAGAAGCTGGGCATGGCCACACAGGTCTGTAAGCCCAGTCCACGGGAACCAAAAACAGAGAGTCTCTGGGGCTCACTGCTCAATAGAAGCTCTAGGCTGAGGGAGAGACCTTGTGGAAATTTGTAGTTGACCAATAAGAGAAGGACACTGGATGTTCTTCTCTGGCCTATGAATGCATGTGCATGGGACCTGCATCTGCACACACACGTGCATATACCACAACACGTAATACTCTGCACACGTGTACACACACACACACCACTTATCCCAATCTCTTTGAAGCACCATTTTGTCTATTTGGATGTCAGAATACCTCTGCTTTTGAAGTGGAAATGATCCATTGCAGACTCTTTGTTAAAGTGGAAAAGGTCCAGTGAGATTCTTTGTTAAGTGGAAAAGACTCAGTGAAGATTCTCAGCATAGATTCCTGTAATGAAAGTGAATGTGGAAATATGTTGAAATTCCTTTTTGCTAAATAAATCAGTGCATATTTAGTTTTGAATAATTAGTTTTATTTAATACTGCTAGCTGCTCATTTTTTCATTCTCAATTTGCAACTGTACATTATTTGAGCACACTAGTAATTTCCTAGTGACTGTTAATTTCAAAAGCAATTTTTTATAAAAAGATTTAGCACTGGGATTGACAGCTATGTATTTGCCATATAAATATTCATTGAGGTATTCTGACTCCTCCTAAATTAAGAAACCGTGCATACTTGGATGTTTGTCAGATATAAAGGTATATATAAAGATATATAGATATAAAGATATAAAGACTTCTGTTATCTAGAAAACCTGTAACTGAGGTTGGCATTCAAGAGACATTGTTACACATTTCTTTTAAAAATATATATTATTTATTTATTTATTTATTTATTTTGAAAGAGTGAGGGTACATGCACTTCAGGCCCTCCTGCTGCTACAAAGGGACTTCAGATATGCACACTACTTTGTGTGTCTGGCTTTTCATGGGTGCTGGAGAGTCAAACCCAGTCTAACAGGCTTTGAAACCAAACAGTTTTAACTACTGAGCCATCTCTCCAGCCCTCTAACACACTTTTTTTTGTTGTTGTTTGTTTTTCAAGGTAGGGTCTTGCTTTAGCCCAGGCTAACTTGGAATTCACTATGTAGTCTCAGGGTGGCCTCAAGCTCACTGCGATCCTCCTACTTCAGCCTCCCAATTGCTGGGATTAAAGGCATGCACCACCGCACTCAGCCTATAACACACTTCTTGAAGTGAAGTGTAGAACTTTTTACCTGATTTAATTAGAAGCTAGTAGTGGACTTGCCTTGAGTCATTAAAGACTTCATATGAATACTGCTGAGTGTGTACATTCAGATTTCTAGGCAGTATTTTCATTTATTCTGATTTAACAGGTCTGCAAGAGGGATCCTAAGAGCAATTAAATTCCTAGAAATCAGCCCAGTTGATCCTGATGGAAGCATTCTATGTTTCATCTTAGGAAATGCTGACCAATAGTAGCCTTTAATAGCTTCGAATTTCACTACTCACGATGTTTCAGATCCCCTGTATTGTTTATAATTCATGTTTTCCTAAAGCACATTTGGTATGGGTTTTTAAGCTAGTTTTCATAGATCAGGAAAACTGGGACACTGATTCTATCTATTCCAGCTATCTCAGAAGTCGACAGTACCACTGCTTTATCTGTGGTAAATGTGAACTGAGATTAACCCCCACAATGACAAGAATGCTAAGAGCTGATCATGCAGTGTCTGGTGATGATCCAGCCTCATTCATCCCAGCTCTGCTAATCTCTCCCACTCATGGGCAAAGCTTAAGCACCTTATCATGTGTCAGTAGGATTTGGTGGGTCAGGAAAGCAACTTAGACTGTGGCGTTACAGACTGACAGCAGAAACAGCCTTTGAAGTAGACAAAGTAAAGCTGATGGGGAGAATGGTCTGAGAAGGAGAGGAGTGGTCACTGCCAAAGACACAAAGGAAGCAGAGGGAAACTTCAATCTTATTCCTCCAGGTTACCATCTTTTGTCCCACTCCCCTCCCATTAATACCCTTAGTCTTCTAATTAATCCCCATGTTACTTTCATGTCTTTTTTTTAACCCACTGATTTAAATTAGGGTTGTTTTCATGATCACAGGTGGAAGGTTACTTACCATGGAATGGGCTGATGAGCGTGACTCCCTTCGCCCAGCAACCACCAATGCCGTTCACTACTCTTCAAGGCGTGGGGTCTCAGGCATCCTTCCCACATGGATGCAAAGCCCTGAGGTTCAGTCTTATGCAGGAAAGAACAGCTGCTAGGCATGCCTGAGTGAAATGGCCACGCCATGTTGTATACCGGAGACAGCGTTCTGCAGCCCTTCTTACCATCCTGCCGCTTCTTTCACGAGCTCCCCTGAGCCTTAGAGGGGAAGCTGAGATGTCCTATTGGAGGCTGAGCACACAGTAGACTCCATCCGCAGTTTTAACAGCTATGCATCTCATTAACCATTGCCCATTGTAGTAAGAGAACCCCGAGATCAAGCCTTCAAGCAATACTAATAATCTATGTGACAAATATAAATATTTAGAAGTCAGTTTGACATCTATTTAGCATAACCTAAACTTAAAAATTGCTCAAGTTAGATAGTAGAAACTAGTCATATTTTATTTTCAAACAAATAAAGATGCAAATGAAGGTGTTTCTCAATAGAACAATTAAGAAGCTGAGGTTCATTGCTAAAAAGAGGCAATAGCATTATTTTAATACTTATAAGAGAGACTTCTTATATAATCTACTAAAACTGCAAGTAAAAATATGACAACTTTTTCTTGCCTAACTTGAGTAATTTTTAACTTTAGGAGAAAGAAAATGGTAGCCTGTCTTCAAAACATTGCTTATGAGGTCTAGTTTGCTGGCATCTATGACTTAATAGGGCCTTGGATGGATCTCTTTCAACTACCTCAGGCTTTCTTTACTCATCAGTAGAAGACAGAAAATTGTCTGCATAGATGTTTTCAGGACTACAAAGAGATTAGAAAACAAAGGAAGGAGATTGATTCATTGCTATGGGATCAGCCAAGAGCTGTTGGCAAAACTTGAGCAGTGAAAATTTAAAAAATTAGAAAAAATGCATCGAGTTACATACTGGTGTTAACTTTTGCTTTGCCTGTGGAAAGTCCCCTTGATTTCATTTCAGACAAAATATTGTAGTCTGCCCTTGAGCCAACGAAGAGGAGGGGCTGTGCCAAGGCCCTTGCATAGTTACAACATTTTAACAGTTCCTTTCCTTTTATTGTTTTCCTCTACTAGGTGGTAACTTCCATGAGATATTTTCCTAACACACTGTTTTAGCTTCCTGTCCACTTCTTCACGCCATAAGCAGAGATTCGTGTCATTTTGTTTAACGGCATCATGAAGGCATTAGTCTGTTAAGATTTCCCAGACAAGCAACCTGCACAAGTCTCCTTCTCATTGCTGGGACAAAATGCCTGGCAAAGCATCAGTTTAAGGAAGGCAGAGTGTATGCTAGCTTTCAGCTCTAGGCTGCAGCCCATCGTGGCAAAGAAGGCATGGTGGCAGGAGCTTGGGGCAGCCGATCACGTTCAGGCCACCATGGGGCAGCAGACAGCTGTGTTGCTGGTGCTCAGCTGGCCATCTGCTCTTTAGACTGTCCAGAACCCCAGCCCATGGGGTTGTGCCCACAGTTAAGGTGGGTTTTTCTCACAACTGTTCCAATCTAGATAACTCCTCTCAGATGATTTCATTTCCTTTTAAGGTAGCAATTTAAACCACCACACCATCTTTGCATTGTTATTCTCGAAGCCAATATGTCATCTGATGTTTGGGTAAGCAGAGTGGAGGGACTGTGAAGACCTGAAAGTAGGATTCCTGGATCTCCTCATTGTTACCCATGCCTAGTTCTTCATAATGCCCCAAGTTAAATAGAATTAAACCAATATTAATTGAAAAAAAGCAGATAAAAGGGCCAGAGCAATAAGAACAGAATTAGCAACAGAAAGAGCAACAATGTGCTGAAGTGAAACACTATCAAGTGAGAATGCTGTAAATGGACATGAGCTACATACACCCTGATTGTGCCTGAAACTCTCAATCAGAGAATGAGTGGCCAGCAGCCTTTAAGTCAGGAAGTCAGAGCGTGTGCAGAGATTTCACGAAGCACCAATTCCCTTGTTTCCTGAAAGATTTCCTTATTTCAATATATAACTCGGAGAAGAATTAGCATGGTATTTTTAGTAATACCAATGATAGTCATGGTCTGTGTCTATAACCCACATACCCAGGTCCTGGATAAAAAGAGAGAGAGAAAATCAAGAGCCATGTATTTCAGATGTGAGCTGCATGTTTTGTTACCCCATAAGAAAAGGAGATGATTAGGCCCAGGGCTTGCTCCATGCTAGACCAGTACTCTACCAACTGAGCCACATCTCCAGCCCCTCCACCCATCAGGTTTACTCCAGCCAACAGAAAGGAGGAAGGACTAAAAAGGAGAGTGCATCGCTCGTGAGGACCCTGCCCCTCCCAGAAGTTACCTCTGTGTTTCTGTTTACCTTCTGCTGTCCACAGCTTAGCAAGGGGACATCCTGCTTCAAGAGAAGTCTTTACGTCAGTGTCGAGTCTCATCTGAACATCAATGTTTCTATTACAAAGAGTAGATAGGGGGCAGATTGAGGGAAAGGGTGATGCCACTGGGGACATCGTTTGACAGGAAAAATCTGGTAATGCTAGAGAAACCTTTCTGAATCTGGGCCTCCACTCACTGTTCTGTTCTGTGGAGTGAGGATCACAGCGCAGTTCCCTCACTGGAAGAGTTAGCATGGTATGGGTCAGTGCATTGTTATGGTAGGCTGATGGATGTAGGTTCAAGCACACCCCTGGGTTCCTGCCTCTCTCCCTTCTCACTCCTCCTTTTTTCCCTCTCCCCTCCCTTCCTTTATGAAGTGAGGAAAACCTATAGGGAAAAAAGTTGTAGATAACATAGAACTTGCCATATTTTTTTGAGACAAGGTCTCACTGAGTATCCTAGTCTGGTCTCACACCTCAGGTATACTGGGCTGTGGGGAGATGGCCCTAATTGGGAGCATTCCTGCTTTGGAAGGGTATGTCACTTTGCCAGAAAGTCACCTTCATGTAGTTCTCAAGATGCAACCTGTAATATCAGGTCGTGGCTAATTTTGCTTGGCCACTGGGCTGCCATTTAGACAGAATAGAGTGAAGCTACACTTTTTCTGTCTTGGCAATGTTTTCTCGATCAGTGGTCGCATTGGAGACCGCTTCTCTTTCTGGTTTCTCAATCCCAGCCTTCCATCCACACATTGCACTAGCCTTTGATCTGTTGGTGTAAGACAAGACCTGAGGTTGAGGTACTTTACAAAGAAGGAGGTGTCTTTAGCTCCAAAGTAGCTCACCCTCACATTTCATAAACACTGTAACATTTTGTAACTAATAAATCTATAGTTACTACATTTCCTGTTTATGATAAGTACTAATACGTGAGTGTCAGGAAGAATGAACATGTGTATTAGTAACTTTCGTAAGTGTCTACTACCATTTATTACCTTAATTTTTCTAATCATGAGGCCAAGTCTTTGGTAGATTTCCGAGATATTAATAAAGTATTACTTAGTAAAATTTAATTTTGAAGAAACTGAATAAATATTATAATACATTATCATAATTTAAAATACTTTGAAGTTTGAAATCATCTACATTTGTTTATTTGTGTGGGTGTGATAGAGAAAGCATGGGTGTTCCAGGACTCCTTGCCTCTGCAAACAAACTCCAGACGCATGTGCCACAGTGTATGCCTGGTTTTACATGGGTACTGGGGGTTGAACCTTGGCATACAAGCACCTTTCACTGCTGAGCCATCTCCCTTGTATTTTAATCATGCAGTCTATAAAAGTAGGAAAGGCTGATTTACGCTACTGTACTGTGTAACGTATAAAATGATTTAGCATCCAGGTTGGTTTAATGTGATGTAATATACAGAATTGGATGCAAAAACAAATTATGTACCATCCATAATCCTACAGTGCCATTAAGAAGGGAGTGATGGGAAATTAGTATGTGACACCGAAAGGACTTCACGGTTAGTGTGCTTCGGACTCTCCTTCCTATATCACTCTTTGCAGAATACGTGTGGTGACATCAGATCGCTTAGAGTAATTTTCTTTCATTAATCATACTGGTTAAAATATGTAAGATAGCTGGTTGGACCATGTACATGCCGTGGTGGTTAATAATAGTTTCCTAATATAGTCCACTATGACCATGAGAACTAATTTGATTTATAGCTTATGCAATTTACCATGTTGCTCAGATATTGCATTCAGAAAGAAAAATCTGTTGGTTTTAGTATAACTCAATAACTTCATTACCATGACAACAATAAACTCTTATTCACAAAATAAAGACAAAATTTGATTAACAATTGACTAATCCAGGGAATTAGGAAATGGTTTGGTGGAAAACACACTTGCTGTGCAAGCATGGGGACCAAAGTTCAGATCTCCAGCACCCACATAAATACCAGGTGAGTGTGTTGGCCTGAATTTAATCCCCATGCTCAGGAGGCACAGTCAGCAAGTTATGGATTCAGTAAAAGCCTGCCTCAGTAAATAAAGAAAGGGGACAGCATGGAAGAAGATAGCCGGCGTCAACCTCTGGCCTCTACAGGTATTCACACACACGTGCATATGCACCAGCTCACACGCACGCTTATGCATATATGAACACACGTGTAACACATTCACATAAACTGAAAAAAGAAAGATGGCCAAGTTTGATATTAGTACCTCCATCTCTGTGCCTAAATATGCGCTGATTCCCTTGAAGTAAGTAGCTCAGGGGTTGAGGGAGATGCCAGCCCGGGAGGTCCTGTGCTTCTCAGGACAGATGGGCGTGCTCCACAGACTTGAAAACTGCCTCCCCTCATTCTGGCCACTTGAAGTCACTCCTGCCAACCACTAGCTTTCTTAACACCTTAATTTAGCTCTGTCAGTTTTAACCTCTGATGCATTTTGAACATAAAGGTAAATTAATAGCTGTCAGGAGCACCCAGGGGAATACATATCCCTAAAGCAGAGAGGTCTGTGCACGGACGTATCTAGTAATAAGTGAATGTAGTGTGGGGCTAGATTCTTAACCTTTGTGCATGTGTGGACTGTATGTGGAGTGAAGTATACATGAGTGTGTTTGCAGGTGCGCACAGCACATGCACATTGAGGTGAAAGAGATTTTTAAGTGTCCTTCCTTATCACTCACGTGCATATTTCCTTGAAACAGGTTCTCTTCCTCACCCCAGAGCTTCTGATGCTAGGTCAGTGACTCTACTGATTCTCCAGTTTTCTTCCTGACAGAGGAGTAAAACTGAGGCATTCTCAGGCCTCTCAGGCCCCCCCCCATACAAAAGTGGCAAGTGTTCTTAACCTCTGAGCTCTTTCTCCAGTTCCCTATACATTAACTTGTAGAAGAGAATGGCAATAGGGAAGTGACTCATATAAATATAGTTCCATATCTTGATTGACATTGGAAGACATGAAGCTACACCATTCAGCAAAGGATGCCTGACTTTTTTGTTCCTGATAGAAGACATGGCAGTTAGATACAGAACATACAACGTATAATTTATATCAGTCTTTTTCCTGAGCTACAAGTTGAGGGTTCTTTTTAGATATTATGAAACTAGAAAAATGATTCAACAAAAATAGTCATATGAGCCATATACTTAGGTGGAAACAATTTCTGCCTGTACTTTTTTCCCGCACTTAAAAACTGAATGTAGGGCAGGAAAGATGGCTCAGCAGTTATGGTGCTGGCCTGCAAAGCCTAAGGACCTAGGATTGATTCCCCAGGACTCATGTAAGCCAGATGCCCAAAGTGGCACATGCAGCTGGAGTTCCTTTGCAGTGGCTGGAGGCCCTGACTCTCTCTCTCTCTCTCTCTCTCTCTCTCTCAGTGACACACACACAAATTAATAATTAAAATGTTTAAAAAACTGAATATAAAACAAGGGCTGTATGAAGGATGCTTACCAAAATAAATCACCCAAAAAGTGTACATGCATGTTGGAAAGAACCACCGGTGTTGAAATGTGAAGCTCGTATGTGAGTAGACTAAGGTTGGGGTTGTGCTCTGTCAGTCAGAGTGTGTTCCCATCATCCCAGGCCACCCTGCCTTCCAGATGTCATAATTAAAGAATTCAGACAGTGTGCTGACTTGGAAAGGATTCAAATGTGATTAAAATGAGCAAGAAAGAAGAAATAAGTAAATTTACCCCCCCCAAAAAAAAAAAAACCGAGTTAAACAAAGTTGTAGACTGGTTGGGGGAATTCCAGCTAATTCATGTAGCAGGTATACATTGTAGGATTTTATGGATTGTTTTTGTTTTGTTTTGTTTTTAGGATTCTTTGAGTTTTGAAAACTAACTTCCACCATGACTTTGGACAGACTATCTAGAATTCATCTATCGCACATGCATGTGCACACACACACACACACACACACACACACACACAATCTTTATGTCCAGCAAGTTGGATCTCTATATACAGAAGAAGCTGAAAAGAAGGAATAATGTATGTGATAACAATTCTTGAGGTTGTGAATCATGAATTACAGTATTCATAGGGAGCAGAAACCTACACAGTGGAATGGAACAAGAGTGGCAGAAGCCAAATCAAAATCAGAGATTGAAACAGGAGCCTGTCCACCATGAGTTTCTTCCATTCAATGTTCTCTCTCTCTCCCTCTCTCTCTTTCTTTCTTCCCTTTCTCTCTCTCTCTCCCTCTCCCTCTCCCTCTCTTTCTCTCATCGTCTTTCTCTTATCCTCTTGTTGGACAGTAGCGTGGAACTCAGGTCCTTCCTGTGCCCTTTTCTCTTGCATGTGGCATGCCATGGGAGTAGAGTAAGAAGCGGGACGTTCCTCGGGAGGACCAGGGACCAACCACCAAGAACTTGGACTTCTGGACACAACTGATCACGCTGATGGTTACTATCATCGACGAGGACAGAACTGCCTATACGCCGGTCCTGAACCAGTAAGTACACTGCTTCAGGAAATCAGCGGGTTTGATTCCACTAAAGCTAAACATATGTGTAGTTTATGTAAAGTCTAGAACTAATAGCAGTGACAAATGTTTTCTAAATTAAGCAACAGTATATAGTATTTTTAAAATTCTACCAGTAAGTATCAATCAGTGACAAGCGTTATCATTATTTTTTTTAATTTAATCCCCATACAATGTAGCTGTTTATATGAGGCCAGTGTTTCCCAAGATTTGATTTTTATTTGATATGAAATAGTCCTGTCTCCTTTCATAACTGTTCCAGCTATCCTAAAAGGAAAAAAAAGAAAAGTACTTCACACAGAAGTTAGAAAAAAAATGTTATAAAAATAGTATTTGATTTTGCTTTATGGCTTCTTAAAAATGACGATTAGGCCAATAAAAGAGAATGCATTTTCAAGATTGTTATTGTATATAATAACTTTACAGTAATACTCAGTAATAGAACAAATTCATTTCTGCAAGTTCAACTTATAATCTGTGCCTCAAAATGAGGTAGCAGGAGTAAATCTACAGATGTTCTAAAATTCTTTAAAATCATCACCTTCTCAAAACGGCATGTGCAGACTATCTGACTTTCTGGGATCTCAGCTTTCTTCCATGTAAAATAAAGAAATACTATTAGGTGGTTTCCAGGCCCAATTCCACTTCAGGATATACTGAAACTGCAGGGATCCTAATGGGCTGCAAGCCTGGTCGACAGTGTGGGAACTTGGCACGCTGGTGAGACCTCACATGATCTGGACAGCAAGGGCAGCGGGTGAAGGCAAACCATGAAACAGAACAAAGAATAGATCCCGACTTCCTGTCAGAATTGGGTTCATTCTTTCTCGCTCTCACTCCTGGTCAAGACAGTGTAATCTCATTTTTATAGCATCACCTGTCTTTCATTTTTATACCCTTAAAACAAATCTTAGGGGTTGGAGAAATTGTTCAATGGTTGAGGTGCTTGCCTGCAATATCTAATGAGTGGGGTTCAATTTCCCAGTACACATGTAAAGCCAGATGCACTAAGTGGTGCTTGCATCTAGTGTTTGCAGTAGCTAGAGGACCTGGCACACCCATTCTCTCCTCTTTCTCTCTCTCGCTCTCTCTCTCTCTCTTTCTTATCTGTCTCTCTCTCTCTTCTCTCTCCAAATAAATAAAATATATTTTAGTATTTTATTTATTTATGTGTGAGAGAGAGGCAGAGAGAGAGAGAAGCAAAAAGAGAGAGAGAGAATGGACATGTCAGAGCCTCTAGCCACTGCAAACAAACTCTAAATGCATGTGCTACCATGTGCATCTGGCTTTAGGTGGGTTCTGGGGAATCAAATCGGGGTCCTTAGGTTTTATAGGCAAGCACCTTAACTGCTTAGCCATTGCTCCAGCCCAAATAAAATATTTTAAAATTTTTGATTATAATTTTATGAAGCATTTTGGTATTTTTTCTCAAGGTATGGTCTCACTCTAGCCCAGGTTGTCCTGAAACTCACTGTATATGCTGTTCTAGACTGGCCTCAAACACACAGTGATTCTCTTACTTTTGCTTCTCCAAGTACTGGGATTAAAGTGTACCACCACACCCAGATTCATCTTAATATTTTTAAAATACATGAATGCAGAAATAAAAATAAAAATAAACACTATTTTTAATATTTTATTCATTTACTTGACAGAGACAGAGGGAGAATGGGCACTCCAGGGCCTCTAGCCACGGCAAACTCCGGATGCATGCCCCACCTTGGGCATCTGGATTTATGTGGGTACTGGGGAATCAAACCTTCATCCTTAAACTTTGCAAACAAGCACCTTAACCACTGAGCCATCTCTCCAGCCCAAGAGGCACTATTTTAAGTATACAAAAGTTATGTTAGCTGACTGATTACTATATCACTAATGTTCTGATGTTCTCAGTGAGACACAGTAAGCTCTGTGAGGCCTGGGAAAGTTTACTATTTCTAATAGACTTTTTTATATTTTAAAAATTGATAAGCAAAACCTAACCATTGCCAGGATTCTAAAACATAATGCATAGCAAGACCTACTAAGCCTGGTGTCTCTACTTTGACTAGGTATGTCATAATGTCATTCTCATCTTGTCCCACAGTATGAACCTGAGGATTTACGCTACTGAATCTCCAAATCTGGAATTTCTGAGAACCAATCATCTGAACTCCTTTAACTCCCTTTATTATTAAGTCAGGCACAACACACAATGTTACTTAAGCTACTTTGGACCCACTCTATCTTATTTACCATAGCCAGTAGATACATTATCTTATTAAATGCTCATTTCAGTCATTAACCTAGACCCATTCCAAATTTTTTTTTCATACTAAAGTTAAATATATATTTAAAGATTCAAGTTTCTTAAAAGTAATGCCTTGAGGGCTGGAGGGATGGCTTAGTGGTAAAGGTATTTGCTTGAAAAGCTAAAGGATCCAGATTCTATTCCCCAGGACCCACATTAGCCAGATGCACAAGGGGCTGCACACATCTGGAGTTCCTTTGCAGTGGCTGGAGGCCCTGGCACGCCCATTCTATCTCCCCCCACACACCCTCTTTCTCTGTCAACTAAATAAGTAAAAAGAAAATACTTTTTAAAAAAGTAATGCCTTGAGCTATAAAATCATGTAAGGAGAAAAAAGGGGAAAGGGATGACTGGCTTTAAGTAGCAGGAGTGACTAGCCTGTTTTAAGGTATGAGGGAACCAGTCTGCAAAAGAAAGCTCATCTCCATTGGAAGTGATCAGTTAGGTGAGCTTCCCTGGGAGGGCATCTGCTGGTTTTCAGCCTGAATTGGAATGTTAAGACATATTTTACTTTCCCCTCAATTCAGCTTCAACTTGCAAGTCTATTCTATAATTTACTAATGGAATCTTGCTTAATAAAATTCATCATTTTGTCAATTTTCTCTGTTCACATGAATGGTGAAGAATTGCACTAATGTATGTCAAGTGTTCTTAAATACAAAGCATATAACATAACAGAAACCGTCTTTAATATAATGTGAAGGAGCCCAGGAAGCTAATGGCTGTTGAATACCAACTATGACGAAGTTTTGGTTGCACTCAGGAACACTGCCCACGCCTCTGTACCAATGAACACTCTTTTTCTTGAAAGAAATATTTTGCATATCAAAATAACACTTCACATTTAATGGATTCTAATTTTATCTGTTATGACTAATGAATCAGAATCATCAAACGTGGCTATGTTAGATCATGATTTCCCTATTTCACAATGAGATTTGCAAGATAATAAATTGGTTTATTAAATTGTTGTGTCTCATAAGATTGGAGGTTTAAAACATTTATGCTCTGTATTAATTGCTACACATTAGTAGCAGGAGACATTCTCATGATGGTAGCATGGATCAGTTACTTCAATAAGTATCCTCTTTTTAAATTATAGATCAGGTTAAATTAACAATACAGTGACAAGGAAAAAATGGGTTTTCCATTGCTAAGAGGATAAGGATACCAATTAGGATAAGAAGGGGCAATTTAAATGTATGTGTGCTTGTCTATATGATAGAAGATTATCATTCAGTCTTCCATAGTTTGGTATCCTTGTTGTAATTTTTATCTCCCTCTCTCTCTCTCTCTCTCTCTCTCTCTCTCTCTCTCTCTCTCTCTCTCTCTCTTTCTTTTTCAAGGTTAGGTTTTGCTCTAGCCCAGGCTGACCTGGAATTGACTATGTAGTCTCAGAATGGTCTTGAAGTCATGGCAAGACGATCCTCCTACCTCTGCCTCCTGAGTGCTGGGATTAAAGGTGTGCACTACCACTCCCAGCTCTCACTTTTAAATATAAATAATTTTTATGAGATGAGAAAGGTGAACATTTGGTCTGCCATCTTTGTGTACAGTTGCTTAACCTTTCAAATATACACAATAATAGGCAGTAAGGTGAGGAAACTGTTCAGGAAAGTTATTACATCTTACAGTCCTGTTCCTGTCACAGTTTGTAATATGTTTCTAATTAGCATATGAATTGTCAGAGTATCCACTGGGATTTCTGAAGTTGTAAAATGAGTTTATTCCTGAGTCCATAAAAATTTTCTCTGCAATCAAGTTTATTGCTATTAATTCTACTATTTTTTTTCTTGGAGACCAAAGCCAAGCAAGTATAAATATATACTTCCACTCATTTTCCATGGTAATTACTTTCAATGTCATCCACACAATACTTTCCTTGATGTCTCATTTATACTTAAAATTCATTATCATACCACTTTCAGGTGTTGACTGCTCATAATGCAATGGCACAGAATATTTACACATAAAATCTCATTCAATTCTAACCACACCAGCCCTAGATGAACTCCTAACTCTCACAATTATCAGCCCCTTGACAGATGAGGTAATTGAGTCTTTAAGAAACTACTAATTGCTCTACGAGATAAATTAGTTAAATAGCAGAGGAGAAATCAGATCTCTGCCTTTTGGATGGTACAAAGGTGTAGTCATGGGAACTAACTACTGTTGGTAGAAGAAATAGATAAAAGTGTGTTTAACTATGGAAAATCAACTCCTGGCAAATATATATGTAGTGAAAACTTCATAGCTAGCCCCAACGACAGCATTGAATGAAAGTAACACTGCAAAAAGTCACTACTATGGGGTTGGGGTTGTTTATGACCTCTTAAAATCTATACACTTAAAAGTTAACTAATGGTAACTCAGTACTTTTAGAAAGACTATGTTATCAAAAAAAATGTGGTGACTCTTGTCAGGAAGCAATGATGTCATTTTTTCATCTGGTGTATATCATTTATGGTTATGCATTTTTCTTCCTTTTTGTCAGAAAGTAGGAAGGGGTAATATATATTATTGTGGAAACTGATAGTTTGCCTATGTCACCAGGTTATAATTTGGCCTCTAGAGATACTAAAGGCATGTGGGAGGGAATAGATATGACTTCACGGACAAAACTCATGTGGTTTGGTGGTGAAGACATGCTAGGTGAGATTAGCATCTCTGCACCCGCCCTGCCAATGGGAGGATGTGCTATTCCAGCCATGCTGCCCCCACTAGAGAGGACTTACCCTTTGGAACTATAAACTAAAACAAACCCTGTCCCTCCAGAAAGAGACAAAGGAGAGATTCTAGGTGAGAGAGATTCAGGAGAGGAGAAATCTTTCTTCCTTTGACTTTCTGAGCTCTTGCTGTAGTTCCTCTAAGAAGGCTGAGTGACAAGAGAAAAGTGCACAGAGTTATTAGTGTAAGTTCTCTGTGGCTTGGAAGCATTCATCATGAAAGGAAGGTCTGAAGAAGACATTAAATCTGAGTGTTTTGATGCAAGAGGTGACGAGCAGAGAGTCAGGGAAGCATGTGAGGCCGTCTCAGTACAGTGCCAGTGTGGTCAAGGAGAAAGGGCGAGCTCACTCTCTTTGATTTCTCTTGACTCCTGAGTCCTCAGAGACTATGATGCTTCTTCTTCTCTCCGGGTGAGGGCTCACTCTTCTCCCTGCACAAAGGGAGTCCTGAAAGTCCTTCCTGAACATACACGTTTTCAAATTCCCTCACTAAAATATTAATATCCCAGGTATCAGAGTAGCATAACTTGAAGCCTATCAAAAGAGATATATTGTAATGCTAGACAAAAATTGCTGAGAGAAGAATATTCCTGTGGGGTTTTTGTTGTTGTTGTTGTTGTTTGTTTGTTTATTTTTTCGAGGTAGGTTCTCACTCTAGCTCAGGCTGAACTGAAATTCACTGTGTAGTCTCAGGGTAGCCTCAAACTCATGGAGATCCTCCTATCTCTGCCTCCAAAGTGCTGGGATTAAATAAAGACATGTGACACCATGCCTGGCTTAGTCCTGTAGTTTTCATCAGTTCTAAAATCTCAAGAAAATGTCAATAAAAAGTAATAGAAAGTTAGATCCTGTGCAAGAATCAAATGGCATTCAGCACAAAATACTCTTCAGAAGTTCAGTGAGCCGACACCTTTCTTTGCTCTTAAGCTCCAAAGATACCTCGTTATAGCTAATTCTTTCTGAGTGCATCAGAAGAGTTTAGAGAAAGGGATAATTGGAATGTGTTCTTGAGGAATAAATGGTGTAAGGATTAACAAGAAACTGAGAGGAATCTGGAGAAATGGGTCAGTGGTTAACATAACTGCTGCACAAGCATAAGGATCTAAGTTCAGATCCCCAAACCACTAAAGCTGGATACAGTAGCACCAGGCTATGTAATGCCCATGTTGCTATAGCAGCATGGGAGGCAGAGATGGAAGAATGCCCAGAAGCTCCCAGACCAACTAGCCTGGGATATATACCAATAACCAATCAGAGACCCTGCCTCAAACAAGGTGAACGGTGAGGACCGACTGCTGAGGTTGACTTCTGACCTCCACACACAACCTGCACTCATGTACACATGCATACACATTATATGCACACGAAGGAAGGAAGGGAGGGAGGGAGAAATAGGGGAAGAAGAAGGGGAGACAAAGAGGAGAAAGGAAAGGGGAAAGGGGAAAGGAAGGGAAATGAGATTGAGAGAGATGAGGAGGGACAGAAAGGATCAGAAGATGTGAGCTCACAGGCGTATCTTAACAAGAACTCAAAAGTGGCATGGTGGCTAGCAGATGGCAAATTCAGTGTCAGGAAACGGAGTTGAACGAGTGACTTTTGGGCTCAGCAAACAGGATAGTCATACAAAAGACTTGAAAGGGTTATAAACTAATGAGCATCACCCGCCATTGGTGGTTTGAAGGAAGTGGTTTGGAACCTCATGGTTTGTGTTTATGGAAGATGAGTCCTCTGGTAATACAGCAGACACATGAGGAGGGGACAAAGAGATAAGCTGACAGGCTAATGCCATTCCTTAAAAGCCTGAGTTGAGAATGTGGCATTGGAAGAGATAGGAAGAGTCCTTGGGCACCGCCAAGTAAGAATGCACAAGAGAGGGAAAGGGAAAGACAACATCTTAGAATGCTTGAGGCATGAAAGCTGACCAGGCTCCACTGGGGGAAGGACAGGAATAGCAGGAAGGACATGGCAGGGGGCCGGAATGCGGGGAAAGAGGGTCAACAGAAATAAAGTATGCATAAAAATGCTGCAGTGACACCCAAAATTGTGTTTGCTGATTGAAAAAGTAAATAGAAGGAGGAAGGGAGGAGGAGGAAGCCATGGGTTGTGGCAGAGGTGGGTAACTATAGTAGCTCTCAGTTCACGGGTATCTTAGTAGCCTTACTTGTTGCTGTGACAAAATACTTAACTAAAGCAATCAAGGAAGGATCTATTTCGCCTCACAATTCAAGGTTAGGTGGGAAAGTCGTGGGTGCCGGAGCATGAGACAGATGGTCACATTACATCCACAGTCAGGAAGCGGAGACATGAACACTGGTGCTCAGCTCATCTTCTCCTTTTTATCCAGTCTAGGGCCCCAGCCCAGCGGCTGGTGCTGCCCACAGTTAGGGTAGATGATCCTCCTCAATTATCCTCTCTGGAAACACCCACAGACACTCTCAGAAGTATATTCCTAGGCTATCCCAAATGCAGCAAAAGTACCAAAGAAAGGTAGTAAAATAAAATATAAAAATATGGACTTCATAAGAACCTGCATTAAATTAAATAGACTTTGCAGTTCCTCACTGTAGGCTGTTTTTATACCAATAGGTAATATTAAGCCCATCCCAAACTGAAACAATATTATCACCTGTACATACATGAACACATGTACATACACGTGCACATACTAAAACAAAACAACACATTGCCATTGATTTATTCTATGGTCTAGTTTACTTTTTTGTTTAATCACCTTTTCTTTGAGGTGCTGATGATGGAGCCCAAGGGCTTGTACCTATCATGCATATATTACCACGGGTTACATCCCCAGCCCCAGCCTGCATTTCTTAATCTGCAATGTTCCTAAGTCTTAGGTGAATGTTTCCATAGTTACCTTTATGTCTTCTCTAAATATATATTTTAAACCCTTCCTATTAAATACCATTACCCCTTCACCATGGAATTTTCTAGGCTCCCATCCTAAGTAGCTTCCTCAGTGGCAAAGTGGGGATAGCAAAAACAAATAAAGATTTGGTGAGAAAGAAATATTACTCATTTCTAAAAGAACTTACAAAGATGATAAAGCTCCCATTGATTTTATTTCAAAATAGAATTTGAAATATGTTCACAATTACAACAGTAATCAGCATCACCTGGCTCTATAAAGGAGAGAATAAAAGTTCTAATGCTTATGCATCGTTTTATGAAGAAAAACAAATAAAATCTAAGTGCAAGATTTTTTCTTTGAGTTTCTTTCCAGATTATGATCATCTGGTTTCCCTTTCATTTGGGTTTACCAATTACTATTTGGCAAAATAACTCTCAGTGAAAAAATGAAAGAATACAAAGTTAAAATAATTTTTGCCTGCACATGTGACTATAGAAATTGACTTAATAGTGTTGACTTTTATGTTGCAATTTTATGCACTATCAGAACATATGATATAAATGAATCTGTAATTTGCTCATTCTTCCCAGCAAACATTTATTCGTGTCAATTCAAGCTGTTCTACCTTGTTTTCTTTAATAGTTGCATGGTATTTCACCAAGTCATATGACACCATAGGAAGGACCCAGAATGCAGAAAAAGAGCTGCATCAAAGCAGACATTGATACTCGTAAGAAGAAACAGGAGACAAAGGGACCAGACCCCCAAATGCCCAGTATTCATCACTTCTGCGGCCTCTAGCCTTTATTCTCAGTTTAGTTGGAAATTTTTTGTGAGATAAGGTGAATGGCTCTTTTTTGAGGTTTGTTAAACTTCTGTTTCTTTTCTAATTTTCCCTTAACCTCTTCTGTAGCATTCATCTTTTTTTCTTATAGATGGATAGCACTTCTTTCCGTAACAATACCATCTCCTTGCCTTTGTACAGGTTGTGTGGAATTTTCCTGTGTGTTTTTTTTTCATTTTCCATGGTGATTTTATTTTTGGCTGAGCTTTTGGCATGTTACAGATTCAGTAGTCTCCTTGAGATGCCGAGGACAGTTTTCTGAGAATGAAAATGAGACCCAACAGTTCTTATCTATCTGTGAAAACCTGAGAACAAAATCTTATGTGTAATTTGAAGTTATCTGACTAAAACTTCCAGATTAAAGAAAATATTTTAGAAGTCACTGGAAGTTTTTTCTTGTGATAATTGGAACCTTTAACTGGAGTAAAAGCAGTTTCTGTCTTCAACAGTTAATCTTTATCTTTCTTCAAACATGCATATGAATCTTCCTTCCTTCAGCTAATCACTAAATGACTATAGTGGCTTATTCTTACACACTTTTCTTTATTGTGTTCCATCATCCACACACAAAATGTGCCCATTTTGATAGTAGCCACGTTTCATGATACCACATCATCTTAAGAGTAGAAAATAGGGCTGAAGAGATGGCTTAACAGTTAAGGTTGACTGCAGCTGTAAGGATCCAGGTTCAACTCCCCAAAACCTATGTGAGCCAGGTGCACAAAGTAATGCATGCGCACAAGATCACACATGCACACAAGGTGGCGCATTGCCTCTGGAGTTCAATTGCAGTGGCTAATGCCCTGGCATGCCAATTCTCCCCCCACCCTCTCTCTCTCATAAAAATAGAGTAGAAAATAGAACCAGAAGGGTGCCCCCAACGATGCCTAACCCTACCTGCTCACACCCTCTAGCAGTCCTCAAGGTCCTCAGTCACTGTGATGGACCTCATTCTCATTCTTCCTCCCTGTTCCTGTCCTATTAGCTTGGATCCCAGTGAATGCCATCACTTAGAGCTTTCTCCTATTTTCCATCTGTGCCTGGGCCTGACAGCAAAGATTCCAAACCCTTCACTGCAGAAATTAGTCCTGGGCCTGCTGCAAACTATCACTGTCACAGACAGGAGAGGCAATAGCAATTCATTACCATTGTCTTTCCAAAACTTGACCCAACAACAGCTATTTTGTTTCCTTCTCCATTGTGTCTTTTCACTCTGTAGTTGGCTTTAGAAGACCTGTCATGATGCTTGATAGTTGAAAATATTTTTATTAGTGTGTATGAATTTTGTATATTAAGAGATTTCATTGTGAGATTTCCACATATGAATTGAATGTACTTGCACTATTACCCCTCTATTACTGTTCTCTCCCTTCCTCCTCCCTTGCCCCTTTTCCCTTCTCCTTTTGTATCCCTAGCAGTGCTTCAGAGCCCCTTTCAGTTGTGTGCAATTTGTTTGCTTTTTGATGTGGAACGTTACACAGTAGCCCAGTCCAGGCTCATACTTGGAGCAGTCCTGCTGTTGTGACCTCTGGAGTGCCAAGATTATGAGTGTGAAAAGCACCCCAACAAGTTTCATGCACTCTTATTTTTCCCCAGCTTCCATGTATGGGAGGAAGCATGCCACCTGTGGTTGTGGAAATGGTTATTTCACTTAACATGATGAGCCCCATGGTCATGCATCTTTCTGTCAGTGCCCTAAGTGCATTCGTCTCTGTGGCTGAGCCAGGCTCCACTGGGCACATCTTCCATGTTTCTGTCCACTCATCTGTTACCACCAAGGCCACCGTAAATAACTCCACATGAAGCAAGGGCATGCAGCTGTTCCTATAACGAACTGACATAGTCTTTTACATAAATACGCATGGGTTGTCTAGCTGGATCAGAAAGGAGTACTGTTTTTAACTTCTTGCATTAATTTTTTTTTCATTTTTATTTATTTATTTATTTGAGAGTGACAGACACAGAGAGAAAGACAAATAGAGGAAGAGAGAGAAAATAGGCACGCCAGGGCTTCCAGCCTCTGCAAACAAACTCCAGACGCGTGCGCCCCCTTGTGCATCTGGCTAACGTGGGACTTGGGGAACCGAGCCTCGAACCGGGGTCCTTAGGCTTCACAGGCAAGCGCTTAACCGCTAAGCCATCTCTCCAGCCCCTTGCATTAATATTTTAAGTTAGTCTACAAGAAAGGGGATCACTATGCTATATTCATACATCTGTGTCATTATAAAATTTGTCCCCTTTCTCTATTGCCCTTCCAGATGCTGCTTTCTGGCTAGGACCCTTTCTTCCCCCACTGTCTTCTACCTTCTCTTTACATATCACATGCAACCCATCCTCCTTTCTTTTTCCCCTCCCTTAAGATCTCTTCATCCCCTCTCCTGATCCTCTTTCATAACTTACACACATATATAATTTTAAATTTGCACGTGCACAATGGAATTTTATACAGCTATGAAGAAAATGAAATCTTGACATTTGCAGGAAAAATGGACATAACTGGAAATCAGTGTTAGGCTAAATAAGCCAGACTCAGAAAAACATACCATGTTTTCCATTTCAGAACCTAGATTTTAAATTATATTTTTAATTTCTTGAGGAATCTCTGTGCTTATTCCCATTATGGCTGGAATAATTTACGTTTCTACTTAACACACTAGTAGCATATCAGCACCCCTTCCCCATCATGAGTGTTTTTCTCATTTATTTTCTGTATGACAGCTATTTTGAGTATAGTACAATGGTATCCATTCAGACTGTACTACAATGATAACCATTCTGACTGCACTACAATGTTATCTATTCAGACTGTACTAAAATGATATCTATTCTGACTGCAGTACACTGATATCCATTTGAACTGTACTACAAAGATATTCATTCTGACTGTACTACAGTGATATCCATTTTGACTGTACTACAATGATATCCATTCTGGCTGTACTACAGTGATATCCATTTCGACTACAGTACAGTGATATCCATTCTAACTTTATTACAATGATATCCATTTTGACTATACTACAGTGATATCCATTCTGACTGCAGTACATTGAAACCTCAATGTCATTTGTTTTTATATTTCAATGTCATTTTGATTGACATTTCCCTGACAGCAAAGCATGGTGATTTTTTTTAATATATTTGACAATTCCTACCTTTTCATTTGAAGAAATGTTTGTTCAGCTAATTTGCCAATTAATTCATTAGATCACTTACTCTTTCATTGTTCAATATGCTAAGTGGCCATGTGCATGCTTTTTTATTTTCAGTACTCTTCTATCACTGCCTTCAGGAAGCTGGAGACTCTTATTTAGCAGTATGTAATCTGCTCTTGGCAGAGCACCTGAAACACAGTAGGGGTTTGGTTAAGAGCTACTTATGCTTTAAATAATTTATTTTATTTGAGAGAGAGAGAGTAAGTATGGGTGTGCCAGGGCCTCCTGCCACTGCAAATGAACTGCAGATACATGTGCCAGTTTTGTGCCTGGCTTTATATGAGTTACTGGGAAATTGAGCCCAGGCTACCAGGCTTTGCAAGCAAGTGCCTTTAACCACTGAGTAATCCCTCCAGCCCAAGAGGAGCTACTCATTAAAAGAATTTTTATGATTTATTTTATGATTTATGCAATGAAAATTTTCTGGGGGGCTGGAGAGATGGCTTAGCGGTTAAGCGCTTGCCTGTGAAGCATAAGGACCCCGGTTCGAGGCTCGATTCCCCAGGACCCACGTTAGCCAGATGCACAAGGGGGCGCACGCATCTGGAATTCGTCTGCATTGGCTGGAAGCCCTGGCACACCCATTCTCTCTCTCTGCCTCGTTCTCTGTCTGTCGCTCTCAAATAAATAAATAAAAATAAACCAAAAAATTTTGAAAAAAGAAAATAAATTTTTCTGGATTTTTTGTAAAATAGATAAGGCACCACAATTTTGGTTAAAGCCTTATGTGCACATATGCTTCTTTGAATTCAGTTGTCTTTGTCCCTCACCCAAATATGGCTGGCTGTTAACATGATTTTGATGTTTTTATCCTCATGGATCTCTTTATGCCTTTTATAGCATATGCATGCATCTGTTAGAAAAGCAAGTCAGATGTGCACCCATACCCTTCCCTCGGGACACTGGCAAACCTGGAAGCAGACTGATGGAGAGCTGGAGCAGGGGCAGAAAAGCAGCTAAAACTCGAGCCTCTGAGACAAGAACAGGAGGGTAATTGAGAAACAGAGCCCACACTGTACTGAGTTTTGGGGAAAGAAAAAGTAGCCCAGACAGACAACTGGAGGTGCTGAGATCTAATTCCTAGGAGAAGCAAGAGTAGATTACTAAACTGCTTTGAATGTGTTCAGTCCATCACTGAGTTAAACTCCTCTCTCCAGCCATCATTAACACCATTACTACAAGAAAAATCCTTCTTCGAAGAATTCTAAGACTGTCTGGAAATTCAGATGATATATCCCCCTTTTCATATGCAAAGTGCCTTTCATGGAATAAAAAATAACTAGGCTTTATAAGAGTTTAATTGAATAGAATTTAGAAGCTCAGATGTTGTAATAACTGTGATAATATATATAAGAAGTCAAGTAACAAAATGAAGAAACTCTGTAGTGGATTGAAATCTACTAAAAGGATAAAATGGAAATATCAGAAACAAAAATTACAATCAATTAAATTGCAAACTCAACATACAGTAAGTTAGATATAACTCAGAACTATCATGTGGGGCTAGAGTGATTGCTTAGTGGTTAAGGCGCTCACCTACAAAGCCTAAGGACGCAGGCTTGATTCTCCAATACCCACATAAACCAGATGCACAAGGTGGCACATGTGTCTGGATTTCACTTGCAGTGGCTGGAGGCCCCGGCATGCCCATTCTTCCTCCCTCCCCCCCCATCTCTCTCCTTCTCTCAAATAAAAATAAATAAACTGTGAGATAAGAAATGGAAAATAGGGCTAGAAGGATGGCTTAGCAGTTAAAGCATTTGCTTGCAAAGCCAAAGGACCCAGGTCACATTCCCCAGGACTCACATTAGCCAGATGTACAAGGGAGCGCAAGCATCTGGGGTTCATTTGCAGTGGCTGGAGGCCTTGGCGTGCCCATTCTCTTCTCTGTCTCTCTGTCTGTATCTCTCTCTCTCTCTCCCTCTTTCTCTGTCAAATAAATAAATAAATAAAATATTTTTTAAAAAGGAATGGAAAATAAATGATATAATATCTGTTTTAATTAACTAATTAGTGAGTTACAAAGTAAACCTCAAGTAGTCTGAAATCAGTCTAATGAAGGCAGAGAATAGCAACCTAAGGATAGTTAAGAATTCTCTAAGTAGTTATAGAACTGAAGAACAAAATTCATAAAAGATTTTGATGGAGTTAACAATGAAAATACATCATTTCAAAGGGTGTAGCTAAGAAATTCCTAAATAAAATCATACTCTAAAATACAAATGTTAGGAAGGAATAAGTGCCAACAAGCTAGTAATTACCTAATAACCTTTCTTTTTTTAAAACATATTTTATTTATTTATTTGAGAGAGACAGAGGCAGACAGAATAGGCATGCCAAGAGCCTCTAGCCACTGTAAAAAAAAAAAAAAATCTCAAGATGCATGTGCCACCTGTACATCTGTCATTACGTGAGTACTGGGGAATCAAACCCAGGTCCTCAGCCTTTGCAGACAAGCATCTTAACCACTGAGCCATCTCTCCAGCCCCTAAGCCTCTTTCTTAAGGAGATAAAAAAAATATTTTAAAGCCAAAGGAAGGAGTAGTGAGTGCAGAGAACTTAATGAGCTAATCGTCCCTTAGTTACTAAAGTGAAGATAGTGAATGGCTGTGTCACCCTCACTTTCTTCACGGTCCTTTATCTGACTACCTGCAGCTCCTGCTGAACAGTAAAATGGTTTCTGTTCCTAAACGTTGACCCTTTCAATGGTGGATGATAAAGGGGCGCAGATGATAGACATGGGTCCACCTTTTCTTCTTTTAGCACAATCGCCCACATTAAGGCATCCATTTTCCTGCGGTGTGCCATTCCACTTTATAGTTTGATCACCAGATTTCCTCTCATCTGGCAGAATATTGGCCATTTTTGATCACTGTGAAATAAGCTGCTATAAAAATTAATGTTCAGTGTTTCATATGAACTTACATTTCCTGGGCATGAACATCTAAGGGTGAAACTGCTATAAGTATGGATTTTTAGCTTGGTGAGAAATGGCCAGAGTGTGTTCCACCATGACACCAAAGGAACACTGTGCCGCTTCAGAAGCAGGGTGCTCCTGCCCGGTGTGACATGTCCTGAGAGCCACCTGCGTCAGCGCTGACAAACACCACACTTCTGCTTTAGATTTTAGGTTTGGGATTACAGATATTCTAATAGACAGGTAACGTTATTATATGGTAATTTTAATGGACATAGACGTAATTACTAATGAGGTTAAAGATATTTTCATGTACTTAATAGCTATTGAGCTTTATTTTTTCTAAAGGATTGTCTGAAGTAGTAATCCTCCTGCCTCAGCTCCCAAGAGCTATAATTCCAGCCTTGTGCCACCACAACTATCACTTGCCAAGTAGCATTTTAACCATTCTTGATATAAGTTATCATGGTGCCGACAAACACTCCCTTAACTGTTCCCTGACCATCTTGATGCCTCTTATTCCTGTCTCTTGACTTTTGGCAGGATTCAGGGTCTCCAATGGCATCTAATAGAAATATTGACAGTAAATATCATTTCCTTAATCTTGAGCTTAATATGCAATCACTAATTATGAGGCTAGAAGTAAAGATTTCTGTTGTTGTTATTTGAGACTTTTAATTTTCTAAGACAGGTTTCTCTTTTAGGCCAAGGTGCCTTGAAGTTGCAGCCCAGGCTGGTCTACAACTCTTTATCCTCCTGTCTCTGCCTTCTATGTGGTAGTGTGAATGCATGTCTCCCATAGACTCATGCATTTTTTATTAAAGTTTGAAACTTGGATTTCCAGCAACCTGACTAGAGGAGGTGTCACTGGGGAGAGGGGCATGGGTCCCAGGGTCCAGCCCTAGGGTGTGTTTGGGAGGGCAAATCTGATTTCCAGCCCAAAGGTGTTCTGAGTTCTGGCAGGGTCCTTGCTTCTTGCTGCCTGTGTGTGCCTATTGTTTTAATTCTCCATGGGCTGCTTGGTGGTCTCTCTCTGCTAGGATGTGTGGAAGCAGCATCTCCCACCACTGATGGAACTGCCCCTGGATCTGTCAGCTTGGAATGAGCCCCTTCCTCCCCTAAGATGTGCCTGGTTTAGTTGTTCATCCCTGCAACACGAGGCTGTCTGCAACATACAAGTTCTCTCTGCTTAGGCAAGGTGCCCGGAAATTGCTTTGTAGCCCAGGCTGGTGTACAGCTGCGTCTTCTGTCTCTGCCTCCCAAGTTCAGGGCTACAGGCCTATGTCATCATGCCACCTAGCAACAGAATTTTGTGTATTCTCTTTCTGAGGAGAATGTTCACCTTAGTTTTCAGAAATTTTTAAATTTTTTTTTGTTCATTTTTTATTTATTTATTTGAGAGCGACAGACACAGGGAGAAAGATAGAGGGAGATAGAATGGGCGCGCCAGGGCTTCCAGCCACTGCAAACGAACTCCAGACGCGTACGCCCCCTTGTGCATCTGGCTAACGTGGGACCTGGGGAACCGAGCCTTGAACCGGGGTCCTTAGGCTTCACAGGCAAGCGCTTAACCACTAAGCCATCTCTCCAGCCCTTTTTTTTTTTAATTTTTTTTTTTAGAAATTTTTAAATATACTATGAAAAAAAAATGTTGAAGCTTAGCACATATGTTTTCTGTATCTATTTAATCATAAATTTCCCCCTTTAATCTTTTTTATTTATATTTATTTTATTTTATTATTTTTACTTTTTTTTGAGTCAGCCCAAAAGACTAGCCTTTTTTTTTTAATGCAAGACAGTAAGAGTGAGAGAGAGAAACAGAGAGAGAAAATTAGTGCACCAGGGCCTCCAGCTACTCCAGACACGTGTGCCACCTAGTGTATGTGTGACCTTGCACACTTGCATCACCTTATGTCTGGTTTATGTGGGACCTGAAGAGACAAACATGGGTCCTTAGGCTTCTCAGGCAAGTACCTTAACTGCCAAGCCATCTTTTTATTTTTTTGAGGTAAGATCTCACTCTAGTTCAGGCTGACCTGAGCTATGTAGTTATAGGCTGGCCTCGAACTCAGAGCAATCCTCCTACCTTGGCCTCCCAAGTGCAGGGATTAATGTCAAGCACCACCCATGCTTGGCCTGCTTATTTTTATTTTATTTTGTAGTTTGGAGACAAAGTCTCATGTATCCCAGGCTGGCCTCAGACTTTCTATGTAGCTGAGGATGACCTTGAACTTTCTATGGCCCTGTCTCTACCCCCTAGGTCTAAGATAACAGGTGTACACAGTACCCAGTTTTATGTGATTCTGGATATGGATGGGACCCAGGAGCTCATACATATTAAAGAAGCACTATCTCAACTAAGCTGCATCCCCAGGTCCCTCTCAGATCTATTGACGTGTTAAATTACATTAATTCATGTTTTATTTTGATTTTATTGATTGTTTTGCAAGCAGAGAGAAATAGAGATAAGAGAGACAGACAGAGAGAATGGGTTCACCGTGGTCTCTAGCTGCTACAAATGAATTCCAAATTCATGTGCTATTTTGTACATCTGGCTTTACATGGGTACTGGGGAATCAAACCTTTGTCCTTTGGCTTTGCAGGCAAGCATCTTAACCTCTAACCCAAATCTCCAGCCCATTAATTTATTTTTAAATGTTGAAATAACTTTGCAGTTCAGGGCACACCTCTGTTGCTAATGATGCATTATCCTTTTTATATAAGATTAAATTTGTTTTTGTTGGAAATATCTTTATTGACATAGATGAGAGATAGTATTCTACAGTTTTCTTTTTACAAGGGTGCTATGAAGTGAATTGATGTACTCTTACTTTATTTTTGACTCAAAGAAATTAAAATAATTATCTATTTTCTCTATTATGAGCTCAAAATAGCCAGTATATCTTTTTCAATTTTACTGTTGTGTATTTACAACAAAAATTAATATAGTGAAAATTGTTTGGTATTAGTATCTATGTACAAATTAAAATATTTAAAATAAATTATTGTCTAAGTTTCCCTGTATACCAATAAAATAAATTTAATGCTGATGTTTAATTTATATATAATTTAGGCGTATTAATATTTTACTATGATAAAGTTCAAAGACTAAAAATGTAAAACTTAGGAATTAATGTTTTAAAATATCAATAGATTTTATCACACCAATTAATATTTGTGAATCAGTGTGTGATGTTGAGAATTACATTCTTTTTAATAATTTATTTATTTTAATATATTGCATACTGGTCATTTCCCCATCATGTCATAATCTTAGGTTCTTGTTTCCTCACTCAATTCACTGAGGACCCTCCTCAGTGGGGTATAAGTATTGAGTAATCACGGTGTGATCATACATGCACCTGTCTCTCTGGGAGGGGTCAATGCTCCTTCCCAACTTGTAGCTCTTACAGTCTTTCCACTCCCTCCTCTGCAATGTTCTCTGAGTGTGGGAGGGCATATTACAAGTCAAGGAAGCACATTATGGAACGTTGAACTAGAATAGTTCTTCATGTATCTTACTCAAGCTCATAATGAGGTAGTATTTACAAGATTAACTTACTCTTACTAAGTTTGGACTCAAATATATAAATATATACACTTGTCTAAATGGGTGAAAATTTTATACATATATATATATATATATATATATATATATATATATATATGCGTGTGTTTATGCATGTTTATATGCACTGTGAATGGGTAAACATAAGGTGTGATTTCTTTGATGTTAGATGATATCTGGTGTTTTGACTCATTCAATTTATTCTTATAATTGACACAGTGGAACATGCCATATCTGGTAGAAAGTAAGTGCTCTCCAGACACAGTCACTTACCATAAGACATCCTTGGTGAACCCTGGGCACTATTTCTTTGGCACTGATAAAATGAAGTCCATTTTTCTACCACCTAATCTATTTTATAGTACCATACCCTGGTGGGCAGCTCTTTTCCCTGCTGAAGAAAGCCCATGGAAGTAAAGTTCATGAATAATAGTGTATATGAATTATATAATCTGGGATTGAGATAAAATGAGGCATTTTGTTTTTCAGGGACAATACTCTGTCTGATATACTAATAAAATATTTTTGGCTTTAGGTTTCCTCAGGAACTAAACATGGGAAAGATAAGTGCAGAAATCATGTGGACTCTTTTTGCCCTCGATATGAAATATGCACTTGAGGGTAAGTACAAATACCTGTGCTTATTAGAATATGTGCTTTAAATGTGAGGAATAGACACATTAAAACATGGATTACTATGCCTTACTACATGGCAGATGATAAGGTTCTAAGCAAGAGCACCCATCTTTAATCAAGTGGACCAAGTTATCATATCATAACCAGAAACTCACTTGGAGGATGATGCAGAGGCAGGAATTCTTCGTGGGTGTGCATTTACCAAAGCAGACCACTTGAGAAGGTGGGGGTACAATTGTTGGTGTTTGTCTCCATGGATTTTGGAATGTATCCATAGGACGCTTTAGTTAAAATTCAACCAAAGCTTTAAAAACAGACAATAGCAAGGCTCTTCACAAGAATCTCCGCACAAGTGTGTGGTGCTGAGTGTCACTCTCAGTGAGTCCAGTTCATACCATAAAGCAAGAAAACATAGCCTTAGGTTTCAAGCCTGGGCACTGTTGAGAAGTGGTTATTGAAACCATCAACTAGGTTGCTGCCCTTGAGCTACAGCCTAGTAGAAAAAATTATTTATATGTCTCTAGTAAATATACGTAGATGCCCAGTAATCATCAGAGCACTCCATGTGTGGGATCCAGTTGTAACTAAGACAACCACAGTCCCTTCCTTCAACAAGATCATGGAGAGCTCCAAGGTTTGCTATGGGGAGACAGTTGTGATCTGGAGTGGTTAGAGCAAATGAGTGTTTCGAGAAGAAACCCCTAAATCAGACTTGGGGCAGGGCTGGAAGAGTTGTTTGTGAGGAAATTATTTCTTGACATAGATCTGTATGAGAAATGGTCCCAGCAAAGGAAAGAACAAAAATATAGAAACATGTGGTGTACTAGAGAAAAGAAAATTGAGTCCCTACCAAAAGTTGACCTTAGAGAAACTGGTAGGCGTCAGAATACAGGGTCTTGCGAGCCTTCATGTGGAATTTGACTCTGCTACAGGAAATGGAGAGGGCATGTCTTGCTCAGACTTGCAACTTAGAAGGGTCAATGTGCCATTGGAAAGATAGACGGGTAGGTAGGACCAGGGCAGAGCCAGTGGCCATTATACTACTCCCTAGTTCTTAGCTTTGCTAAAATGTAAGCTTGAGAGAGACAGAGGAAACGTTCAAATGTTTTCCTTATTTGACAAACAAGATACATGGTTGCTTATAAATTGGTTTTCTGATAAAGTCAGGATCTCTCACCCACAGTGAGAGAGATTATTCTTCACATTATACCAGCCCTGTTCAGTGAAGACTCCTTACTGGAAATGAGTTGCTCCTTCCAGCATAGCAATGACCCAGCCCTCTTGATCTCCACTTCCATCTCTCCTCCCACCATCCACATCCTTCATACCCCTCTGATTGAACTGCCTATGTGGTATCCAAAATGCTGTTGATAATCAGACAGACTGGGCTGGAGAGATGGCTTAGTGGTTAAGGCATTTGCCTACAAAGCCAAAGGACCTCCATTCAATTCACCAGGACCCATGTAAGCCAGATGCACAAGGTAGCACATGTGTCTGGAGTTTGTTTGCAGTGGCTGGAGGCCCTGACATGCCCATTCTCTCTCTCTTACTCTCTCTCTTTCTCAAATAAATAAATAATAAATAATAATCAGACAGACCAGTAAGCTTCTGGGTGTCTTCAGACAGCATCCACTCAGCTCAGCCTGTTGCCCATACTCCCTAGCACTCCTTGGACTCCTTTAGGCATCTCAAACATTCCAGAATCAACATAGAATTCTTGATCTCCTCCATCCGTGCCCTCCCCTTCTCTTGCTTCCTGTTGTAGCTCTTTCCACAGCATTTATCTCGGGACGCACGCCAAACATTGCGTGGTTATCATCGGTCCTTTCCTTATCTCCACTGTGACCAGTGTTCACTTGCTCTACTGCCTAAACTGTTCCCACCAAACTTCTTACACAGCCACAAAGGCTCAGCTCATGTCACATCCTCAGGCAGGATCTCCCTTAGCACAGCATTGGCAGGGTCCAGTTATAGCTTTTATTCTCCACATAGCAACAAATTATTTGCTTATTTGCTTACATTTGTTCATTTGGTTATTTAAAATGTTTTTCCTATGATTTTTACCAATATGACCATATGATTTACTTTTCTTAATGTCATGGCCAAATACCTTCCAAGAAACAACTAAAGAGAAAGGGTTTGTTGTGGTGCACATTTAAAGAGATACCATGCTTCATAGTAGAGAACGCAGAGCGGTGCCCCACAAAGCAGCTGGTTGCATTATGGCCGTAGTCAAGGAACAATGTGATGAAGGATAGTGCTCAGCTCGCTATCATCTTTCTATGCAGTCCAGGACCCAGGCCCATGGAATGGTGCCTCCCGCTGTTAGAGTGGGTCTCTCCACTTCAATTCACATAGTCTAGCAAATTCCTCACAGACCTAGTTACAGATTAGTTTCCATGATGATGCTAAGTCTCAGCAAGATGACAGTCAGATTTAACTGCCACAAAAGCTTTGTGCCCAGACGATGAATACTGTATAGTAGAAGTTACTCAGTAGCTACTAGTTCAACAAAGATAATGCTGACCTCAGGGAGCAATCTGAACTCAGTGGAAGTGTCCATGGAGGGGCTGGATGCCCACTTGTGATGTCTGGCTGCAGGACCTTGGAAACACGCTAATAACTGTGCTCACCTGTGCAAGAAAAGTGCAATTTGGCTCCAGGAGCCAGGCAATGGCAAAGACAATGGCTCTCACCCACACTGCACAGGAGTGTAATGACTCAGATCCAAGCTAAGGTGAGAGCCCACCAGAGCGTCCTTACCTGTGCTTATACAGATACCACGGAAATGTTTATGCTGTCTTCATTTAAGAAGAAGTCACAGTCTGAGACACATAGGTGTGCTGGTTGAATGTAAAAGGCACCCATAGCCTCACGTACCTGTGATTAATCCCAAACCAGCAGCAACTTGAGAGGTGGACCTTGCTGGAGAAGGTGTGTCACTGGGAGCGGGCAGGCTCTGAAACTCATTAGTCTATCTAGCTGGGTATTTGATAGCAAGCTCACTGTTGCTGCTTCCTCCAAGCTTATGTGACAAGATGTGACACCCCACTATCTCTTCTTGCTTTGTTTTCTCCACCATCATGAAGCTTCCCCTCAAAATTGTAAGCCATGCTGGGCATGGTGGCAAACACCTTTAATCCCAGCACTCGGGAGGCAGAGGTGAGTTCGAGGCCACCCTGAGATTATATAGTGAATTCCAGGTCAGCCTGGACTAGAGTGAGACCCTGTCTCAAAAAAAAAAAAAAAAAAAAAAACAACTGTAAACCATAATAAACCCATTCCTCCTTAGCTGCTTCAGGAAGCATACCTTGTCCAGCAATAAGAAAGTAACCACAACATTGGCATATTTACATGAAAAAAAAAATATATATATATATAACTTGAGATGAGATTGTAATGCAATTAGAAGTGCAATTAGGGCCTAGAGAGATGGCTTAGAGGTTAAGGCATTTGCCTGCAAAGCCAATGGATCCTGGTTCAAATTCTCCAGGACCCACATAAGCCAGATGCACAAGGTGGCACATGTATCTGGAGTTTGTTTGTAGTGGCTGGAGGCCCTGGCATGCCATTCTCTCTCTCTCTCTCTCTCTCTCTCTCTCTCTCTCTCTCTCTCTCTGTGTGTGTGTGTGTGTGTGTGTGTGTGTGTCTGTCTGTCTGTCTGTCTGTCTGTCTGTCTGTCTGTCTGCCTCTTTCTCTCTCAAATAAATAAATAAATAATTTTTATAAAAGGGAAATTAGAAATGCTACTATTGGGCTGGAGAGATGGCTTAGCAGTTAACTGCTTGCCTGAGAAGCCTAAGGACCCATGTTCCACTCTCCAGATCCCACGTAAGCCAAAGACACAAGGTGATGTGAGCATACTAGGTGCATATGCATACAAAATGGCACACACATCTGTAGTTCAATTTCAGCGACTGGAGGACCAATTGCACCAATTCTGTTTCCCTCATAAAAAAGTTCTGCTATTGAAATCATGTTAATCTTTTATCAGATGTTTATTAATTATAAGTTCATAATTTGACACTCAGTAAAATAATATGACCTCAATGCTGAGATTATATCATCAGAAAGTAGCCTATGATTAAGCATAAATTAATATTCCATGTTTTTTCTCAGCCATTTGGGGAAAAAAAATCTTCTGAACAAGAATTTTTATGTCCACCATTTTGTTAAATAGCAATTAAAAAAATATTTACTTATTTATTTATTTGAGATAGCAGAAGAGGCACAGAGAAAGAGAAAGAGATAATGGATATGCCAGGGTCTGTAGTCACCTCAAATGAACTCCAGACACATGTACCACCTTGTGCATATGGCTTTATTTGAGTACTGGGAAATCTAACCTGGGTCCTTTGGCTTTGCAAGCAAGCACCTTAACTGCTAAGTCAGCTCTCCAGCCCTAAAATTGCAGTTTTATAGATATATAATTCACATATTCTATAATCCACAAATTTCAAGTGTATAAACCAAACATTTTCCTATTAGTAGATTTGTATATATTTTGAGGCAGGTATACAGTACAGGAGTAATTTGGATTATAGTTCATGGTTTATCCATCCCCTTACATTGCACAAGCACTTACAAGTGTACAACTCAGGCTGATTACTGGGTAACCTCTACACAAATTAGTTTTCTTATGTAGAAAGTGGTGTTAATGGCTTGCAAGGTGGTGAAAGATCAATGATACTTTAATGCACCTGTGTGGATGGAAGGAGAAATTGCAATTATCATCAAAGGATGAAATACTTGTGTCTCAAATGGTCTGCTTTAGGTGGTAGTTAAGGTTTTATCTCCTAGGAGACAGTTTACAAATACATGACAATCTATTCACTCCCTTTTCTCATTTTCTAACTCAATTTAATGGGTGACTTCAAGAAACATCTTTTTTAAAATTTAGTAAGAATAATAATTGTTAGAGAGAAATGAGGACTGAGTATCTCAGGAAGTGGAGGGCATAAACTTAAAAACATTCCTCCCACAGGCTCTCGTGCATGTTGATAGTAATGCACTTACTCTGCCAATTTGCCTCATAGAACGTTGTTAAAATTAATTGACTGTGGAGTAGCACTCCAAGCTGCTGACCTAGAAAGACACAGGACTGTTATTATATAATTTGGGCTACATCATCTGTCTTATGATTAAACCATCTGAGTCTGACCCCAGAGCCCTTGATGATAAAGACAGGTCAACAGGGCAGAATGGGCTAGAATTTATGCACTCGCAGCTTTTTAATGCATCTTTCCACTTTTCTTTATGGATTCATTATCTGCCACAAAAAGAATAATCTATTTTAACAACTGAAACAACTTTTTCCCCAATATAGCTCAAAAACCTATATGAGCCAACTTATTTTGTCGTTATGTTTGACATTAGCCACCTTCCAAATTTGATAAACAATAATTGATTTGATCACTGTGAAACCATGTGTTTGTCTTCTTAATGCTGTGAGAAAATGCTAGACATATGCAGCTTGAGGAGGAAGGTCTTGTTTGACTTGTTTCAGTCCATCATAGGGGGAGAGTGTGGGAGAACATGCGAGCTCACATCATGGCAGCCAGCAAACAGAGGGAGGGAATGCCTGAGCTAACTGGCTTTCTCCTTTTCTTTCTTCATTCTTCCTGGCCCGCCCCCACCAGCCCATGAGAATGGTGTCACCCACATTTAAGGCAGGTCTTGCCCCCTTCCTATCCCTCTTTAGAAAACCCCCACAGATACAATAGAGGTGGGCTTCACCAATACCTAGGTATGTTTCAAGCCAACCAATCAAGAAGAGCACTAACCACAATAACTAATCATCCAGATTTGAGAACCCAGACTTGCCATGAGGAAAGGGAGAAAAACATGTTCAGATAAAATGTCTTATTTTGTGTTGAAATAGAATTTGTTTTGCAGAATTTCTAGAGTTTAGTCTGAAGATCTCCACAGCTTTCCCCCTACGGATATAAATGTGGGTTTTGCAGTCAATTAGACCAAGATATATCTAAAGAATAAGGTAGAGAGAGATTGAGGAAGACCCTGGACATTGACCTTTGGCCTCCACACTTGCACGTGGGCCCACACACTTTTGAACATGCATTCCTTCTCCCTAATACCAAAACTAGCCAGAAGTGCCACAAGCAAAGAAAACAATAGGACCATATCCCTGAAGAACTGAGACAACACATCAAAGTCGGGACAAAGAGGCTGCCGCAGGAGCTTGCCACCGTCTGCTTTTCCGAAATCCTAGATGCACTTGCCTCTTCCACTCTTTAAATTCAAGGAAAGCAGCAGGCTATTTCAATTGCCCTGAACTAGAAGCAAAAAACGTCTTTCACACATACATAAATTCATTTCACAAGTTCCTCCTAACAGCCCCTTCTTCCTCCTTGCCCTCCTTGTAATTAAGCTGAAACTATTTGTTTTATATTTCTGGACTAGACAGGATAAGCTATGGGGGTAATTTAGAAACATGCCGATGAAAACACGTGGCTTTCAGGTAATAGAAAAGAAAGAGAGACATCCATGAGTATGTGTAATGCTATTTATTATTTATTCATTTTAACCTTTCAGATACACAGATTCACCTTATTGTCTATTTTGCCAAAGGATAATTAAAATATTTGACCTGTATGCTATATCATGTTCCTTTGCTAGACATTAGAGTAAATTTATAATTAACCTACTTTCTCTGGGTCCAACTCAAAAAATAATAGAACAGCAAAAACAAAGGTAAGCTGACTTCTCTGACTATGACTGTGTCTCTCTTTTAGCAGCATAAGCAAATCTGTTGAACACCCCCCTGTGTGTTCTGAAATTCAGTGGCTGATAAATCTGTTTTCCCACCCTCTATCCTAACAAAACCTCCAATGACCCCAATCGACACTAAAGTTTAAGAGGCACCATTCCGGAAGCATGCTGTGTAGTTGTGAGTGAACGAAAAAGAGTGATGGGGTCCCTGGTGCTCAGTAGTCACTCATTGCTCTTGATTCATCACTATGCTGCTATATCGTTGACATTGTATTGTCATAATATATAACTAACACTATATTGTTAAAAATTGACTTCTTTGATAAAAATGCCACCAAAACATACTCACCACTGATAATTCTTTTATTAGTAAGCACACTTATATGTCATCATATAACGTATTTCCTGAATGTCCCAGACTCTTCAAGCATGTCCCTAACTTGAGGAACTATTATAAATAATAATTTTACATATAACTGTATTATTACAAAACTTAGTCATGGCCTGGACAGATGGCTTGGTGGTTAAGGTGCTTGCCTGCAAAGCCTAAGGTCCCAGGTTTGATTCCCCAGTACCCACATAAGCACAAGACAGCGTATATGTCTGGAGTTCTTTTGCAGTAACTAGGGGCCCTGGCATGCCTTTCTCTCTCTATCTGCCTCTTTCTTTTTGTCTCTTCAACTAAATAAATAATATATATAATATATTGTTAATATATATTATTTATTTGCATATAATATTTTATATTTGTATATATAAACATAGTCACAATATGTATGAAAAGGATACCTATTCAACATGCCCAAGCTAGATGTTATAAATATACCTCTGCTGGGCTGGAGGGATGGCTTAGCAATTAAGGTACTTGCCTGTAAAGCCAAAGGACCGAGGTTTGGCTTCCCAGGACCCACATTCTCATATGCACAAGGTGGTACATGCATCTGGAGTTTATTTGCAGTGGCTGGTGGCCCTGGCGCACCCATTCTCTCTCTATCGAATAAATCAAAATTAAAAATATTTAAGTGTGTGTGATTAAAACCTTTTATCTCAATCCTATCCCTTTCAAAATACAGCAGCTCTGCTGCCATCATCATGTGTTATCTCTGCTCCATTTCTCACCCTACCACCGCCTGAGGACACCCAGTTGGCACAAACCCATAAATAAATTCTGCCTGTTCCCCTTCTAAAGCTGCCTGGCTCTTACGGTTCTCTCTGTGCTCCCTCCAGCTAGTTCCAACCACAACCCTGCCACTTTGATGTCTCTAAGAACTCCTAAGTAGTTTTTACATTTCCATATTCTTCCTATCCTATAATCCATTAGCTTTGCTCAGCCTATGCAAATTTACATCCATAAGTTTAAATTAGGTCGAGACATTATCCATATATAAAAACTTCCCAGAGCTTCCCCTTCTGAAATTTGGCTTTATTTTCCTATGTTGTAATGCACCATGTAATGACTTTATCTCGTTTAGGTTCCCTCTCAGTCATCTCTGCCCATGCCGCTGCATGCCCATCTCTCAGCAGGACCCAGTGTGTTCCCACAGGAACGCTTGGGCTCAATCTCTCACCTCTAAAGCTCCCTCTCTCTGCATGGCCAACTTCTCGCTCCCTCCATACCCTGCTTCACCTGACATCCCTTCATGAGCCTGCCCTCTGCTGATAATCTCACCTTCACCCCAATCCCATGCACCCCTCCTCTCCTTTCCCCAACATTTACCAGCTCTGATTGTGTTATTCATCCTCGTTATTTGTTCTCATATGCACTGTTTTTCTTTTTGTTTTCAGAACACAATTTGCTAGTGTCCTAATCAGAATCCAATATATAAAAAATATCTGTTTATGCACACAGATATACACATAAAATCATAAGAAAAATTTTATGAAGCATGGGTAAGAAAATTTCTTAATAAGGCTAGGTAATAAGATGGGAATGTATTGCTTAATATGCACATATTTAGTAATATATGCATATTTATTTATATTATCATCTGATCACAATGTGTTGATGTTATGGCTCTCTGGATGAGTTGAAGTCAGTAACGTAAAACACTGCTTTACAAAGAGGCTTCATAGACTCAAAAGCTTTGCAGTCCCACCAACAATTGAATACTGCTAGTTAAAATGTGTTCATTTAATAATTTAAATACATGCTATATAGTATAAATTTATGCCTGACAAAAGGTATGTCCGTAGATTTCCATATTCAAATATTTTTAGTTTTAATGTATAATAAATTTCAATGAGCATGTACATAATTTTCACAGTAATATTTAGGTATTTGATACAATTTGGAATCTATAAAGTTAGTTCTTTATTATTTTTTCATGTATTTGCGTGTGTGTGGTGCCCTCATGTATGCAAGCGTGTTTACATGTGTGTGTGTATGCATGTTGGTGCAGGCACATATGCATGTGTGTGCCCTTGTATTTGGACAACAATGTGAAATCGAGTGTCTTCCTCGATCTCTTCACCTTGTTTTGGAGATAGGGTCTCTCACTGAGCCGTAGCTCACTGACTCAGCTAGACAAACTTCAAAGTGGCCCCGGGATTCCCAGAGTCCACCTCCCCAGCCCTGGGACTACAGGCGCATCACCATGCCCAGCATTTTGCATGGGTCCTAGGGACCCAAACTCAGGTCCTTGTGTTCACTGGCAAGTACTCCAACTGAGCTATTTCCCCAGTCTTTATACTGAGAATTTTATATGGAAGCAAACACACTTTCTCTTAGACTAAGGTGTCCTGGGTAATTACCAAATCCCTGGGAAAGGTGTTGGAATACAGCATTTGAATATGAAGATCTGCAGCAGGTCATAATTTCCAGGAAGAAAATGGAGTAAGAGTGTAGTCACAACTATTAAGCTAGCACTGGCTAAAAATGGCATTTTCTATGCTAGCACCATGAAATACTACATAATTACATGTGAAAGGTCACATTTAAATTTATAATTTCCTCCTGCTATTAATCTTCCTGCCATTTCTAATCTAGGAAGAATAAGGTGAAAAAGAGATGATCAAGAAGTAATAAAGTCTTAGTTGGATTCTCCTCCATTTATTTATTTATTGTTTGAAACAGGCTGTCACCATGTTAGCCCTGCTTAGCCTGGAACTCCTCAAATAGGCCAAGATGGCCTCAAACTTGTGGTAGTCTGCTTCCCAGTGCTACAGTTAAAGATGTAAGCCACCATCACACCTGGCTGATTTTTCTTCCTTAATTAGCCTTTTGAGGCAAAAAGCTTAGAAAAATAAATGAAAATTATTAAATTACTTCAGGAAACTAAACAGGAAGTAGAAATATGTAAATGCAATAACCTCAGACACTAATTGGTACTGTGCAGCCCCCTGCAGATATTAAAGGAGACAAATTATGTTGGAACAAATGAACGTTGTCTAAACACTTGAACTTTACTTGTGAGACTGTAAGCCTAACCAACTCCTCATTAAATCAAATTAATCAAGGCCCAGACAAAAGTCACTGTAACTGTTTTTGTAATAGTTTTGTGAAAAACCTTCGTTTCTGTTTTGCTATTGCTCCTGCCCAGGCAATGGAAGCGTTTTGGCAACAAAGAAAAATGGAACATAAGACATGGTATCAGCTTTCCTCTCAACAAGGAACCAAGAAACCTTGTCTGTGCCTGTGAATTTTATTCAGAAACCTCCCAAAGAAAGCTCTGAGGAACAAGGTCTAGTTGGAGCTCTTGGAGTCATTCTGAATACAATACACACACAGAGAAAGAGACTGTGAGAGAGAGAGAGAGACAGTGAGTGTGTAGGTGTGTCTGTGTGTTTGTGAAGCTCATGCACATGTATGTGCCTATGTAGCGCCCATGCTCTCACCCTGTAGTGGCTGGAATGGAATGTCAGGTATCTTGCTCCCCTGGGGTAGCAGATGCTCATGGCCACGCGCAGCTGTTTGTGTTGGTCCTGAGAACGGAACTCAGTTGGTTTCTTGAATCTTTTCAGGCCCTTGTGCTTACACAGGAAGTGCTCTTAACGGTTGAGCCATCTCTCCAGCCCTTGTACATATACACATACGCATACATATATACATACACACACACACACACACACACAGAGAGAGAGAGACACGTACACAGACATTTACACAGACACATACATATATAACTTGTTTACCTTGAGGTAAAGGGTGAAGAACCCATGGAAATCCCTCTATGCTTGAGATCAGCATTTCTCAAGCATTGATAGATGACCTATGTATGTGTCACAAAATCAAGAAACTACAGTGGGAAAGAGAAGGATCACGTGAGCCTACTCATGAGGAATATGAGGATATTGATCTACTAGAGGAGTTTTTGAGGGCTGCATGGGGCAGTAGTAGAACACATGATGTGCAAAGGAGAAGGGAGAAATCCAGGGGCAGGAAGGCCCAGCAGATAAGGGGAGGAGAGGCAGGGAGGTGTAGGGGAAGAGTGAACAGGGGAGGACCAGCCAAAAGAAAGTGTTATGGAAAGGCTGTAAGGAAACTTATTGCCTTATGAGCTAATTAAAAATAATTATTGTGCTGGAGAGATGTCTTAGCGGTTAAGGCATTGGCCTGAAAAACCAAAGGATGAGGCTTGGCTCCCCAGGACCCACGTAGCCCAGATGCACAAGATGTCATATGTGTCTAGAGTTCGTTTCCAGTGGCTAGAGCTGGAGGCCCTGGTGTGTCCATTCTCTCTCTACTCCCAATCTCTCTCTCTCTCTCTCTCTCTCTCTCTCTCTCTCTCTCTCTCTCTCTCTCTCTCTTTATATATATATATATATATGGAGTTGAACTTTGGACCTTGTACATTCTCCAGCTGAGCTACCTGTCCTACCCAGTGACTTATTTATTATGTCCCTCAATCTATAATAGACAGTTATTTCTCAGGAACTATAAATACATAAAGAGCCTGGAAATCTGAATAAGTTTATCCTTACAATATTAGCTATACCTAGCATTTCCCACCATCATTTCTCTTTATCACATTCATTTATATAAAATATAATACAGGAAGACAAACTAAATCATAAATATATTGTGGTATGACTATTTCTTCATTTGTAATTTTAATTATAATTATTTTATTTAATTAAACTCTACCAACTTGACTATATTCAAATTTTTATCCACTAACTCTTACTCTTTATCTGTATAGAAAATTGAAACCAGAACATTACAGGCAATGTAGTGGCAGCCTTGCTATGTTTCTCACTTATTTTTATTTGCCTAAGGACATCTATGTCAAGTTCATTTAAAAGTAAGTTTCAGAAAGTGAAAAAGCAGTGTGCTTTGGAATACAGTGTAAGAGCTGGGATTTAGATATAAAGTTGAATTTTAATGACATTTTTCTTGTTTAGAAAAGCATATGGTATGCTGAAATGTACACTTGTCACTAAACACTTCCTTGACAAAATAATACATCACAAAGCTGAAAGTGTAAATATATAAACAAGCGTGCAATTGACAGCCAGTTCACGTTAAGACATATTTCATTTGGGCATGTATTTGACCACAAAACAGTCTGTAACCTAATAGAATGGCAACATACTTGGTGAGGGGAAGCCTGAGATGCAATACCATAGGTAGGAAAACGGAGAGAAAGAGGGATAGACATTGTAAAGGAGGTAGAAATGAAGGGGTGTATGCACTTGGAGCAGGAGAGCAGAAGGGGCTCACATTTCTTTTAAGCTGTGATTTATCAACTTTTATTCCAGCTTGTGTAAGATGGTAAAATACTAATACATGAAGTTTTGGACATCTCACATTCTAATAGCATCTGAAGTATCTTGGCAAGTGCTAGATAACCAAACCAAACAGATACCAAATAGCAATCTCTACATAATTCATGTTAAATGTAAATAATTCTTTAAATTTCATCATTATTTCTCTTTGCCTTCTTGTTTAGAGTCTCACACCTTTCATTTATGAGCTTAGATATTTTTTAAATATTCTGAATTTTTCATACTCATTACAGTAGTAAGCTGTCCAAATTTTTAGAAGTTAAATCAGGATTAAATAATACTGACAAAAACGAAGGTTTACAGAGGTTAAAAGGCTTGTCAAATCATATTTCCTATGGCAACAAAAAACTTTTAAAAGAATTATCTTGCTTAAATTTTGGCTAAATTAATAAAATTGATGGCATGGGAATTTAAATCTCATTTTCTTCCCATTACATGGAAGAAGGCAGCCCATATGGTTAATAACTACACTTAATAACAGCGCTGGAGTTTCAGGAAACACAATGATCCTGCTGGGTGGTGTTAATCTTTCATTCATTGATTCCCCTGAGAGGACGTGGCATTTCATAACTCTGTTCTGAGAGCTAGCTGCACGGAAGGAACAGGTGGACCGTGGATTTGGACAGATCTTGCCTGCTTAGTGTTCCGAGTCTGCCTGTGGGAAATTTCAGATATCATGGGCCATATGACAAATTTTCCTCAGAGAAAACTTGGACAGGGAATGATAACATCTAAAGAAGTACCATCAACACTGCCTTTGAAAACAAAATAATTTGGTGAGCCTCTGCTCAGGGACCTAAGTGCTGGATTGGGGACATTATTTTGGTGAATATCTGTTTTTGTTAAAGTTTGTATTCAAGAAGAATAATATGTGAAGATTTCATTGGGATTTAGGACATAATCAATTTACTAGGATAATTAGAACTTTTAAAATATTTTATTTTTATTTATTTATTTGAGAGAGAAAGATACAGAAATAGGGAGAGAGAAAATGGGAGTGACAGGGCCTCCAGCCACCGCAAAAGAACTCCAGATGCATGTGCCACCTTGTGCATCTGGCTTACGTGGGTCTTGGAGAGTCGAACCTATGTCCTTTGCCTTTGCAGTGAAGTGCCTTAAGTGCTAAGCCATCTCTCCAGCCCAGGATAACTAGAATTTTTAAAGCTCAAATGTTCTTGATTTTTGGATCACCATGTTGGCTAATATCCTGTGCCAATTTACATATATTTATTTATTTATTTATTTATTTATTTATATATATTACTTTCAAGGAGAAAGACAGAGGCATGGCAGGGCCTCTTGACGCGACAAACTATTTCCAGATTCATGCACCACTTTGTGCATCTGGCTTTACATGGATATTGGGGAATCAAATCCAGGTTATCAGGCTATGTAAGCAAGCACCTGTAACTGCCAAGCCATCTTCCAGCCCACACCTCTGCCAATTTTATCTCTGTAATCACAAGGTGACTTTTCTGCCTCAGGACCCAATACTTTTTCTCTGTCTTCAAAGGAACCCTCAGAATTTATCTTTTTGCTACAATGGCTGAATGTTTAAAATGTTAGATATAGAGTCTCAGGTATAATCTGACATCTTGTCAGTGCATTCATTCTAGGATATTAAGACATATATATCCATCTGATTTTATCTATTTTATGCTCTGAAGGTTGATGAAATTGATTTGTCACCCTTGTTTTAAGAACCACATTCTATAAAACAGATTTACTTATAGTAGGAGACGTGTTACAGTCTAGATAATATGAATTGAATGCATCTGAGCAAATTGTTTTGGAGACTGCCAGTTGTTATCCAGTGAGTTACTTTCCTTGGTAATGTAGCCTTCTCTAGTGTTCAGAATATCCTGTAGCTGTGGTAACCATATCTTTTAAATATTGCAACATGGTCTGACAAGGAAAACAACTGTGTATAAACTGGAGCTAAATACATGAATTAGAAGCCACCTTAGAGAATTCAGACCACATGTCTCCTCATCTGTGCCAAGTATCAGTCATTCTGTAAGATGTAACTTAAAAAAAATCTACTTTGAAAATATTTTTAAACTATCAGCTTATCTATAATTTGTATTTTAAATATACTCAGAGCCCCCACCTAAAGCAATTTCCTCATTTGCCCATTCAATAGGCTAACATGTAAATATCTAATCTGTATTAGGTACCATGCTGAGAATTTGAGATTAAAAATGTAGAATTTATACTCTTGGTTAACTTGTGATTTGGCCATGAGACATGTATTAGTCAGATATTCACATTTATTTAGGTAAAAGTAACCATGAAAACTGCAATAAAAGATGAAAGTATGCTGAGAAGAAATAAGAGTGAACTGTTTTATTTTGTCAGTAGAATTAAAAGTGTTCCATAGCAAATATGCTTAACTGGGATCTTGGAGAAAAAAAAGAAACTAACAAATTGAAAAGAAATAGGATGAAATATTTTAATGAAAAAAAGTAAAACAATAAATGCATAGCACACTATTTCCTTTAACCTGTGAATTTAAATTTTTTTATTTTTATTTATTTATTTTATTTTTACTTACACATCGAATTTAACATATTTAATACTGTGTAAGTCCCTAGTCAGTGTAATATAGAATTGACATTTTTCTTTTGGCTGCCTACAATAAGATTAATTATTTTATGTGCACATGCATTCATCCATTTGGCATGTCTGGTGACAAACCTATTTCTTTCCTCATTCTAAAATTAGCTTCCCCTTAGACAGTTGCTCTTACTGGTCACAATTCAGCATCAGCTATATTTTTTTTTTGAGTTGGCAAGTCCCCAAAAAATCCCAAAAGAGGAAATGCATGTCCATCTTTAGAATTTGATTATGCGCATGATATTTTAGTCACGAAACAGTTTCCAGCTGGCAAGCTTGGCATCCATATTCAGTAGCATCTAAATATTGTTGTTGCATTTATTATATAAGCCGCAAAAAAAAAAACACTCAGCAGATGCTCCAAAATTCATAAAACTTGTAATCCTCCAAGCATTTGGCGTTTTGTCATAAAATCCAAGTCACATCTATGATTGATTTGAGTGCTCACATAACAGCCCTTCCCTGTCTGCTTTCTTTATTTTCTGGGATCTCACAAGATTGGGCCACTTTCCCAAAAGTTGAGCCATGGGTGAAAAATTAATGGTAAGGCAGCTTGTATGGGAAGAGCCAGGCTAGGTGAGCTGTTAGGCTCATCACAGAGAGATTACTTAGGTTACTCACATCAGTCTAGTTTCACACAAGAAGATGGTGATAAGAACATGTGTGATTGTCCAAGATCACATGAGTGGCAGGAATGCAGCAGGGGACTCAAACCCTGTTCTCCACAACCTATTCAGTGCTTCTTGTATTTAACATTTTATAAGCTTATGACAATTCTCGGAGCATATGACTTTAAAAATGAACTTTAAGAAACAAGCAGGTTCCTTGTGATTTTAGATATACAACAAAGTAATAGGTTGTTATGTTAATATTGTTTGACAATCCAAAATTCATAAGTTGCTTTAACTAGCAGAGAAATGTTCATGAGAGAAAAACAGGATATTATAAATTCCTAATAATTACCAGTTTAGGTCCTTCACAAACTATTTGATAGGATTCCACTCCAGGAAAATATTAATATAAAAATAATGGTAAATAATAATAATGCCACATTACTAGCCCAGCCTATGTTACCTTTTCAAGGCCAAATTATTTAATCAATAGCTGTGGCCCCAGAAAATCTGAGCAACATAAAGTTCATAATGAAATCCTTCCAACTTCCATCACTTCCTCATGTGCCTCTCTATTTTTTAAAAAAAATATATTTTATTTACTTATTTATTTATTTATTTATTTATTTATTTATTTATTTATTTATTTGAGAGAGAGGCCTATAGGGAAAGAAAGAGAGAGAGAAAATGGGTGCTCCTAGGCCTCCAGCAACTGCAAACGAATTCCAGACTCATATGCCACCTTGTGCACCTGCCTTACATGGGGACTGGGTTCTTGGGCTTCACAAGTAAGTGTCTTAACCACTGAGCCTTCTCTCTAGCCCATTGTGTGGCTCTCTCAATCACACTGATTCTTCTACTAAAATGTGGATAGAAGTGATCATGGTATAAACGTGCCAGCTGCTTGCTTTTCCTCTAGTAAAACCATCCTGTCAATAAGAGAACTGAGATTTAAACAGTGAATTTTCTAATTCTAGGGCTTTGTTTTCACCAATTTTAAAACTTTATGTGTTTCTGCATTCATGCATGTGGGTACAGGTATGTGTGAGTACATGTGTGTGCACATGCATGTGGAGGCCAGAGGGCAACCTTGGGTGTTCTGCTTCCCATGCTGTCCACCTCCCATAAGACAGAGTCTCTGATTGGCCTGGAATTTGCCAAATAGGCTAGACTGGCTGTCCGATGAGTCCCAGGGATCTCCCTGTCTCCACCTCCCCAGGCTAGATTTCAGACATGTGCCACTAACCCAGCCTTTTATGTGGACTTCAGAGATCACCCTCAAGTCTTCATGCTTCTAAGGCACATATTACCAACTTGATAGCCATAGCCCCAGCCCATGCATGAGTATTTTTAAAAGATGGATTTAAATAGGGCTAGACTACTATGGTCTAGTCAGTGTAAGCGGTCCTCTTTCTATGTCTGGATTTGTACAACCAGAATCTGACAAATAGAACACAACTTCATGCTTGTATCTTTTCTATAAAGATAGATGTCTGATTTAATGCACAGACACAATTTCTCAAGCTCTTGAATTGCTTTTAATCTGGACATCTGCGAGGTGTGCTCATCTTCTCTAGAGAGCTGATGGTACAATGCATTTCTAGATCCCACTCCACATCCAGAAACTCTCTTTCTTCCAAAACCTTTCTTTTCTCTGCATTCTTTCTTTTCTTTGCATTTTCTGTCTGTGATAAATAAGAGCCATACTCTGACCACAGTACCCTTGTCAGACCCTTGAGTTCCAACTGACGCCCCTTTGTCCTCACTCCAGATGCGCAGAGCCAAAGCTGTCTTCCCTCTCGTCTTCCTCTTACCCCCTCCAGTCAATATTTAGGACATCATTTCTCCCATGGAATCTGTCCTGGGCTATATGCCTCACAAATTAGCTCTCTCCTCCTGAGATTCACCAACTCAAAAACCCTTCTCTCCCTCTTTGCCATGTGAATTAGCTGCACATATGAAATACTCACTATAATCTCATTAAAAAGAAACCCAATGTCATTCAACTGAAAAATAACCTTATCCTCCATCACAGGGCCTCGGACACAGATGACTGTGAGTGGTCTTAAGAGAACATGAGACCCCAGACCTCGTCAGGCGATCAAGCAATCCAAAGCATAAAATCCACACGGTAGAAAAAATATTTCTCTCCTTCAAGAAACACTAAAACTCCTTGCTTCGTATCTGTTCATCTTGAATAGATTTATTTGTCTTATTTTCACAGCAAATAAAGTTTCAAGTTATCTATGATTCTATCACACCAATTCCTAGAGCTGTGTTTGCCTATAAAATATAACACAGGCATCTACATATGTCTGTACTGTTTTAGAGTATTGACACCTAATCTCAGAGTCATTTTAATACTTATGTAATATTCCATCAAATCCACAGACCTCAGAAGTTTAGCTGCTGCCTGCTTTGGGGTAATCAGATTGTTAGCATTCTTTCTATAGAGTGGATGATGCTACATAAAAGTGTTGCTGCATCACTGTTCTCATTTTATTTGTACCGTGGGACAGATTACCAGGAGTGGAAATAATGAGTCAAAGAGATGGATGTCATGTCATGTATTGCCAAATTACCTCCCTGAGCTTTCAATGGTGTACACACACCAGTATCATTGGTTTCCTTCTAGAACATCATTCTAGAATATTCTAATGATTTTAAAACACTTTATTTTATTTATTTTAATTTATTTATTTTTAAGTATTTTGTTTATTTATTTGCAAGCAGAGTAATGCAGACAGATGGTGGGGGGGGAGTATATGTGTGCCAGGGCCTCCAGCCACTGCAACTGAACTCCATATGCATGTGCCCCTTTGTGCATCTGGTTTTAAGTGGGTACTGAGGGATTGTACCTGGGTTGTTTAGCTTTTCAGGCAAGTACCTTAACTGATGAGACATCTCTCCAGCCCTATTTATTTATTTTTGAGAGAGAAAGATAGAATGGGTATGCCAGGACCTCCAGACACTACAAACAAACTCCAGACACATGTGCCATCATGAGCATCTGGGTTACGTGGGTACTGGGAAGTCAAACCTGGGTCCTTTGACTTTGTTGTAGGCAACTGATAAGCAATCTCTTCAGCCCCTTCTAATGATTTTTGACATTGCTATTATGACAGCTGTACAGAATAACCTCCTTATTTATGCTTTGAATGTATGCCATTACTGAGGAACTGAGCATTATTTTCATGATTGTTGACCAATTTTATTTCTTCCTATATTTTTTTAATGTCCTTGCCCTTGAAGATGTATATTTCTCAATGAAATTCATTCAGTAGTATTTTAAGTTTTAGTTTATATGGCTTATTGATAAAAATAGCTTTCAAATTTTGAAACATGTTCTCTATATATTTTATCTCAAGGCATTTCCCCTTAAAGTTGCATCATTTTGTTTTAGAGTTTGATTATGTTGAGTAATATTTACACTTGGCCTTTGGGGTTTGATTTGTTGAGAAAAACATTGTGTTAACCTATAATTTGATTTGTATATGGGCAGTGTTAATTCTCTCATCCTCAACTCATTCTTTTAGTACTAAAAGCCATTCTGTAATGAGGAAAATATTATACATTTTCAAGCTTAGGAGAGTGGTTCAGGAGACAGTGAAGAAATGACAGTGCAGAAGGAGAAGTGGGAAATGGCAATAGCAATTTCTTGGGAGGAAAAATTGCGTGAGGTCCAACTGTTTCCCATGTGATCAGGGTTTGGGGTGTGGCCATTACAGCGACAGGGAAGAAAAAGTCTAAGGCAGGTACTGAGAGGGAAGGAAGAGAGCAGGTGGTCAGATGAAAGAGGAGAGCAAAGACGTACAGGAAGTTTGAAGTAAGCTGAGAGGAGAAGCTTGAGCTGGTCAGTGAAGTGCGGAAGATGTGGCCAGTACCGAGGGCCCTGTGTGTGTGTGTGGGTGGGGGGTGACATTCTAAGGTACACTTGTATTTTCCATCACACTGAGATGCTAGGGACAGTCACAGAATAGGTAAGGAGTGGGACTTACCCAATTACGCTGTTGCCACAGAAAAAATAGTCTAAATAGCTAAGGGATACAGAAAACAGACTCCAGTCTTGAGCTTCACGAGGAGAAGCTGGGAAGTCCTGTAGAGAGGGAAAGTGGTTTCCAGTGGCATGGTAGTTTGAAGTTGAAAGACTGAACGTTTGGCTCAGATAGACTTAGACATTTTTTGTAATTTTTTTAATTTATTATTTATTTGAGAGCGACAGACACAGAGAGAAAGACAGATAGAGGGAGAGAGAGAGAATGGGCACGCCAGGGCTTCCAGCCTCTGCAAACGAACTCCAGATGCGTGCGCCCCCTTGTGCATCTGGCTAACGTGGGACTTGGGGAACCGAGCATCAAACCGGGGTCCTTAGGCTTCACAGGCAAGTGCTTAACCGCTAAGCCATCTCTCTAGTCCAAGACTTAGACATTTTTTAAAAATTATTTTTATTTTAAGAGAGAATGAATGGGTGTGCCAGGACCTTCAGCCTGTTGTGAATGATCCCCAGATGCATGTGCCCCCTGGTGTGCATGGTGCTTACATCACTGGGTCTGACTATTTGGGACCTTCAGATTTGAACATGAGTTCTTAGGTATCACAGGCAAGCTAACTTAACTGCTAAGCCATCTCTCCAGCCAGACTTAGTCATTTTTTATTAAACTTCCTACTTGAGCCCCTAGCAAGCAGATTCCTAAGAGAAGAGAGGCTCACTAGGGGCGGGTCTGAGCCCAGCCCCACTAGGTGTGCTCTGAGCAGTCTGAGCTCTGGCTGCTTGGCTCACTGCTGCTGGCTGTTGATAGTTTCTCTCTGTTTAGTTCTATGAAAGGGAATCAGCTTTGTCTGCCATTGATGGAACTTCTACTGGACTCTGTAAACCTTAAATGAATACCTTTCTCCCATAAACTATGTTTGGTTGGAATGTTTGACCCAGCAACTTGAAGCTGACTGCAGCAAGTAGATCTAAGAGAATAGCGATCCAGGCGTGGTAGCTCACACCTTTAATCCCAGCATTCGGGAGGCAGAAGTAGGTGGATCGCCAATAGTTCGAGGCCACCCTGAGACTATAGAGTGAATTCCAGGTCAGCCTGAGCCAGAGTGAGACCCTACCTCGAAAAACCAAAAAAAAAAAAAAAAAAAGAGAGAGAGAGAGAGAGAGAGAATGGCAAAGCCCTGAGTGGTGGCACATGCCTTAAATCCCAGCACTCTATAGGCAGAGGTAGGAGGACATCCATGAGTTCAAGGCCACCCTGAAACTACTTAGTGACTTCCAGGTTAGCCTTAGTTAGAGCAAGACCTTATCTTGAAAAACCAAAGAGAGAGAGAGAGATTGAGGGAGGTGAAATCCAAGTCAAGGAAGATGATACTGGTTAAAGAACAAAGTGCATGAAGCTGATATTTAAAGGATGCTTTTATTGACAGGGAGTTAGAGTACAAAGGGGGCTGGCTGAGGTGGAAGGGAAGCAAGCCCCCATGGAGAAGGGCAGGACTGAGACTGGGAGAAGAGACTTTCAGTAGCCCATAGGCGTACTTGTGCTGTTTTAATGGCACACCTTCATACGTTGACACATGTAACATACAACATGGAGACAGGAATTATTGTGAGGAAAAGGAAGCTACCGAATTCAAATTGATGTTAAGTACCAATAAGAATTTCCAGTGAGGGCTGGAGAGATGGCTTAGCGGTTAAGCGCTTGCCTGTGAAGCCTAAGGACCCCGGTTCGAGGCTCGGTTCCCCAGGTCCCACGTTAGCCAGATGCACAAGGGGGCGCACACGTCTGGAGTTTGTTTGCAGAGGCTGGAAGCCCTGGCACGCCCATTCTCTCTCTCTCCCTCTATCTGTCTTTCTCTCTGTGTCTGTCTCTCTCAAATAAATAAATAAATAAATACTTAAAAAAAAAAAAAAAAGAATTTCCAGTGAGCTTGGCTCTTTCCAGATTTTCACTATAGTGTTTTGAAAGTGCCTATTTCTCCATAACTTGCCAATGTCAAACATTATCAGTGCAGTTAACTTTTATCAACCTTAGATGAAAAACTACCTTGGAGCTATAATGTTCCTATCTAAATAATTAACATGGCTTTTCCTACATGGTCTTTCACATTTCCTTTTTCTGCTCATAATCTTTATAGCAAGTTTGTTGGTATGCCCATTTTTATTCACTATTTCAAAGAAAGTTTCCTGAGAGAAACTCCCTCTATAATTTTTCTTGCAAGTATTTCCCAATTATTTTTAGGTGATTATGAATTATGAATGCATTTTCCATTCTTAAACATAATAGTATAGCGGGTATTTATTAATTGATTATAGATAGAATATAAGCTTGCTAAGACATTGGATTGTTGTGTTTCTTTTTCTTTTGGTTTTTCAAGGTAGGGTCTCACTCTCTAACCCAGGCTGACCTGGAATTCACTATGTAGTCTCAGGCTGGCCTTGAACTCACAGTGATCCTCCTACCTCTGTCTCCAAGTGATGGCATTAAAGGTGTGCACCACCACACCTAGTTCTGGATTATTTATTAATTGGATTTGATTTTTTCATCTGAAAGACAAAAAAAAATCATTGTATATTTGTGAAATATTTTTGAAAATTGCATAGTGTCTGTGGTTTGTACAAGGAAAAGAATATGTTTTAAGTTTAAAACCTCTTAAATTAGATATCTTTTCAATAACATTAAAAAGAATGGATAAATTATTAGAATGAACCATGCATACATCGAAGATGGCATAATTTCAGATAAATTTGATAGAAGATACTGTTAATCTCTACAATGCCAGGAGATATTCAACTTTATTAGATACTTGCTTTAGAAAAAGGCATTAAAAACTCACAAATAGGTTGGTTTGTAAGAATAGTTTCAAATCTATGATTGCACTGCTTTTCTTGACGTCTGAAAACTTCTTGGATACCATGCCTTACTAAAGTTTTCATCCTTAGCACCACGTATAACAAAAGCAGTTTCCATCTTTTGTTCCTTGGGATTGTTCTGATTGTTGAAGTGGTCACGTGTATCTGAGGGCAGTGCTCAGAAATTCGCAGTACACAGAGATGCTGCTGTCTTCTGATTTGGGAATTTCCCTCTGAAGTGCCACAGTTTTAGAGAAGTAACAGATGAGCAAGAAGGAAACAAGCAAAAAGATACCCAAAGAAATAAGACAGATTCCCAGATTTCAAATGCAGTGAGCTATTTTGCGATTTCCCTCATCTTCCAGTATCCTATAGATATTCAGTCCATAATCAGTATCCTGAAGATAATTACCTATTATCACAGTGTTCCTGGTTTACTTAGCCTGTCCTTTTGGCCTATGAATAATGAATCCCAATTCACTTGTTTAAAATGTTTGAGCTCTCACTCTTTGCAAACACTAATGTAAATGCTAGGAAGGACACGATTAAGAAGAAAGAATGAGGAAACGATGGCATGACTGCTGAGTACAAGGTCAGCTCAGGATGACAGCAGGTAGGAATACCTTCTTGGACTATGAGAACACAAAACCTCATTGAAATAAGATATCAACTATGGCTGAGCCTAGAGGAATGGGGAATTTATTTAAGAAGTGAAGAAGACAGCCAATAAGAATGTATAAGGATAGGAATCATAGGATAACCCAAGAAGGTGGCAAGGCATATGGCATTTTAATATAACAAATCTTCAAGTGTCAGAATTGGGGTGCATACTGAGGATGCTATTTGGGATACAATACAGAAATGCAAGTCTCAGGGAGGGCATTACCATGAGATATTGTTTATACTCATGGAAGTTGTTAATAAAAAATTGAAAGTTAAAAAAAAGAAATGCAAGTGTCTGAACAAAGGTATCAGATTTGAGAATGATAAGAAGTATTCCTTAAATGCCTCCAAAGCCTAGATTAATCCTGAAAAGGTACATGACTCTAGCATGCAAAACCATAACTTGGGAGTTTGCTACAAAGTCATCTATCTCTAGTATACAGTCTACTGGCACATGAGAAACAGGTGTGTTAGAGACCAGCTGAAGGCTGAACATGCCACAAGGATCTGACTGTCCTTCAGAGGGGTGAATGACAAGTCAGGAAGCCACATCTATAAGACTAGAAATGGTGTATTTTTTATTATTCTATTAGGGTAAGTATAAGCCACCCATGCACACATGTACATGCATGGACACACATGCACCTGCTCACATGTTATTCATAAGGAGGAGGTCTGGTCACTATTCTAAGGAAGGGCTTTCAGTAGAAGATGGGAATCGGGATGTTGATCTTGCTCCTACATTTCAGTAATCAAATATTGCTTTAGTAATTGGAAAATTACCAAATGAAATTTAAAAAGGAAAAACAGCTTAATAAAGGTTAATAGAAGCTATGTAAATTAGAAGAAATTAAGAGTGACAACAAATTAGTCTTGAAGTGATTGTGTGGGAAGCTAATATGTAATCATGAGTAGTTGGGGCATGTGGAAACAGCTAGAGTCACCAGAGGAGTAGCTTATTCCAGAGAAGTTATGACAGACTGGCTGTGCAGAAGAATTGACTGTTACATTGTCAGGGCACTCATACTTCTGGGCCCACCCCAGGCCAATTCATCATCACTTTTAAACAAGAATGGGAAATAGATCCGTGAACAATACAGTCATGTTCCCTTCATTCTTGGAAGTTAAATTTTAACAGAGAAAGCTGCTCTTGAGGAACTGGAGAATTTCCAAACAAATGCAGATGTGCAAAGTACATGATCTAATGAAGCCATGATAGTGGTGACCTTCACATCTGTTAAACCTTTCCCAAAACTCCCTAAACTAATAAGCACACGAAAGCATGCAAACTTTAACTTCATCATAATTAAAAGGCAGAGAACACTACAGATTGTTCATATTTAGATTTTTAACTTTTCAGAATTTTTTCATTGAAGTTCCCTTTATTTTTATTTTAATTGAAAAATAATAGTTTGTATATGTTCGTAGGGTAAGATGTGATGGCTTGTCACATTTACACTTTGAGGGAATGATTGAGTCTGGCTAATTATTGACCATTTGCAAGTAAACATTTTTTAAAGTTTTTTTTGGTAAGAACACCTAAAATCCTCTCAGTGTGTTTGAAATATACAGTCAGTATTATTAGCTGGAGTCATCGTGCAATAGATTGCCAAAATCCATTTTTCATGTTTAACCAAAGCTGTGTCCTTTGACCAAAGTCTCTTCTGTTATCAGCTGCCCCTCCCTCAATACCCAGCCTCTGGTGACCATGAGTCTACTTTGTGTCTTTGAGCTTGAGTTTTATTTATTGCTGCTGTTTGAACCTGAACAGTTTTCCTTTTTGTACCTACACTGCATTTTTTTTTTTTGAGGCAAGCCCAACAGACTAACCTTTTTTTTTTTTTAAAAGCAAGAGACAGAAAGAGAGAGAGAATGGGCACACTAGGGCCTCCAGCCACTGCAATCAAACTCACATGTGCCACCTGTGTGCATATGTGATCTTGCAACTTGTGTCACCTTGTGCATCTGCCTTATGTGGGATCTGGAGAGTCAAACATGGGTCCTTGGGCTTCACAGGCAAGTGTCTTAACCGCTAAGCCATCTCTCCAGCCCTTCAATGCATTTTTTTTAATCCATCCATCTGTTGATAGACAGCTGGATTGTTTACATTATCTCAGTGTTTCTTGGATAAGGTGTAAACATTATGGAAATAAGATATCTATGACACTGTATTGCATAGTGATTTCCTCAGAATTGAAACATCCCATCCTCGAAGGAAGCTCATTAAGATTCAGGACAGTCTGTAGCTCATAAATCTCAGGAAATAAATGAAGCTGAAGACCTCACAAGTCTGGGGAAGCTCCTGAAACATACAAGATCACAAGACACTCCCCTCACCCCAAGGTCATGTAAAAGGTAAATAACTGTTTGGTGAGAGACTCTGACCAGCCCCGCTGTCTGCATAGAGATACAGTGTCCATGAGTTGTCACATATGCAAGGATGAAATTGGATGGACTTTTTGGTGCAGCAGCCACCTTCGAGTTATCTCTGCTCTGTCACTAACCCCTCATCTGTGCTTTGTAAGTAACCCTAGTAAACTCATTGGTTCACCAAAACTGGTTTTGGTGCAATCATGCTTTGGTGACATTTGTGCTCTAACTGCAGTGAAGAGATGTGTGTTCATGTCTTTCCAGAGAAAAAGTTCCTCACAACACACTGATTTCAGTTGCTTTGACTATTTATCCAGGAATGTGATTGCTGGATATCTATCCTGTGGTTACCTTGTAGAAGAATTTCCATATTTCTTACCAAACCACACCAGTAGTAACAGGGTCTGTGGGCTCCCTTTGCCCCGTAAGCTGCCAACAACTATAGTTCTCATCTCTTTGAGAACAACCAACCCAACAGGCATTAAGTGTTACCATCAGGATATTGTTTATGTATCTGTTGTCTATTTGCATGTCATCTGTTTAGATACATCAATTTAGGTCATTTGCTTATTTTTTAAATGTGATATTGTTTGGTTAGTGAATACTTTGAAATACTTCCATGTTCCAGTTATTTCCTCTTTTCCAATGTATGATTGTTGTAGCTACGTTTTCATTGCTGGGATAAACCTTCTACCAGAAGCAGTTTATGGGAGTTGATTTCAGTTTCGAGAAGTTTCATCGTGGCAGAGAAAGCTTGATGGAGCAATGGCTGGTCCTCTTGTCTCATCAGCTGGGAGGCAACAAGAAGTGAACTAGCTGTAGAGGGGTGGGATTGATAAACTTCAAGGTCCCCCCAGTAACACATCTCCTCCAGAAAGGCTCCACTTCCCAAAGGCTTCAAGGGCTAGAGGCTGAATATGAGACTTAATCACAAATGCATTAGGCTGTGGGGGACATTCCACATTTAAAACACCACAGTAATTTACAAATATTTTATCCCAGTCTGAGAGGCTGTTCCTTCCCTCTGTTGTTTACTATGCAGGAGGGCTTTGAGGTTTGTTTATTTGTTTGAAGCAATTCCATTTGTTTGTTTTTGCTTTTATTGCTTGTACTTCCAGGGTGAGGTCGGGGGAGGGTTTGCTAACAAATTTGCTGCCTAGGGAAATGTCTTGGACCATCCCTATGTTGGCTCTAGGAGTTTTATGTTTAAGTCTTTAATACATTTTGAGTTGACTCTTGCATAAAAGGCCAAGATGCTTGTCCATTTCCATTTTTTTTTGCATGTGAAAATCTAGTTTTCCCAACACCACTTATTGGAACGATTTTCTTTTCTCCATTTTTGTGTCATTGGCAACTTTGTCAAAATCAACTGGTTAGAAATGTGGATTTATTTCTGAACTCTCTCCTATTCCATGGGTAAATGAGTTTATTTTTATGCTAGTCTCTTATTGTTTGAATTACTTCACTCTTGCAATCATGCAGTGTGATGTAACTAGCTTTGATCTTTCTGAGCTGGATGGTTTCTTCTGTTCGTGTTTTAGATGGGGGTGGGTATGTGTGTTTCCGCACAAACTTTAGTATTGGTTCTTTTTCTATTTTCTGAATGACGTTGGATTTTTGATGATTACATTGAATCTGTTATTTGTTATATGAGAATTTTAACAATCTCAATTCTTCTATTTCATTGACATAGAGTATCCTTATATTTACTTATGCCAACTTCAACTTATTCCTTTAATATGTTGTAATTTCTGTATATACGTATTTCATCTCCCCACTTAATTTGTAAATGGAATTTTTTTTTCTTTTCCTTATTGTAAATGAAATTGTTTCCTTACTTTTTCAGATAGTACTCATTGTTACTATCTAGAAAAATATATCTTGCAAGTAATTTTGTGCCCTGTGATTTTATTAAATTCCTTTATCACTACCAAGAATTTTTGGTGAAGTCTCAGGTTTTGGGGCTATGATGTCAGGAAACAGCATCCATCCATCTCCTTCTTTTTCTATCCTGAGGTCATTTTTTACCTTGCCTAAATTATCTAGCAAGGATTTCAAGCGCTGGGATGAACTCAGAAGTCGAGAGTAGGCATCCTTTTGTGTTTTAGATAAAAAAAAAAATCTCTCAGCTCACCATATGAGTGTCACAGTACCCGTGGGTTTGTCATATAAAGCCCCTATTAGATTGAGATGCATTTTTTTGTAATCATTAATGTGTGGATGGTTGGTTTTTGCTTTTTTAACATGAGAGCTTTTGGATTTTGTCTGCCACTTTTCTGCATCTATTGAAGGGACCCTAAGCTTTTTGTCCTTTATTCTGCTAGCATAATGAATGATATTTATTGATTTGTGTGTGCCTGACCATCCTTGCAACAAAGATAAATGCCACTGATCATGATGAGTGGTCTCCTAGTGTACTGTTGACATCTGTGCTCATCAAGGACATTGCCCTGTGATTATTGATCTCTCTTTTTCTGTCTTTCTTTCTTTCTCTCTGTGTGTAAGATAAGGAGAGAGAGAATAAAAGAGAGAAAGAAAGAAAAAAGAAAGGAAGGAAGGAAAGAAGGAAGAAAGGAAATAGTTTGAAAACAATCTCTCCTCTTCAAATTTTTCAAATTTTTGGAAAAAATATAGGATAATTAGTATTAATTCTGTGCATGTTTGAAGAATTCAACAATGAAGTCCTATGGTGTTGACCTTCCCTATAATGGGGAATTTAAGTACTGATTCAATCCCTTTACTTGATATTATCCAATTTCTTTATGACTTAATTTCATTATATGCTTCTAAGAATTTATCAATATCTTACATTTTGCCTAATTTTTTTTGACATGGTTTAAAATAGTCTATAAAGTTTCTTTTTAATTTTTAATAGTTCCTATTTTATTTATTTCACTTATTTTAATATCCAGTTTTTTAGTTATTCTAAGAGATTGTCAGTTGTGTTTAATATTTCAGAAACACAGCTCTTAATTTTGTTGATAGTTTCTGGAGTCTTATTTCATTTAATTCTGCTTTGGTCTTTTTCATCTCCTTTCTTATTCTCTGGCCTACTTTGTTCTTTGCTAGTCTCTAGAAGGGCAACATTAGGTTGTTTAAGACTTAAAAAAATTTCAGGGTATAGACTTTTACTTACGTAAAACCCCTCTATCAAGACTATTTTTGTATGTCCAATAAGTACAGGTATGCTGGGTCAATAAGTACTGGCATGCTTGGCTTCTGTTTAGCTAATCACAAGAGTTTTTTTAATTATCTTTTTTAAATTTTTTTTTCTTTGACTTAGTAGCTGTTTAGGAGTCTGCTATTTAAATTCTACACATTTGTTGATTTCCCAAGTGTCTCCATAGTCTTATTGCTTAAATTGCTTACCATTGTTGGCAAAAGAAACTACTTGATAGAATTTGGTCTTAAATACATTGACATTTTTGAGTCCTAACGTGATCTTTCATGGAGTATTATGTGTGAACTTGAGAATATATATTTTGCTGTTTTGTGTGGCTAGTCCATGCATGTCTGTGAGGTCCATTCAATCTTAACTGTAGTTCATGTTCAGCATTTATTAATTGATTTTCTGTCTAGATGATTGATTATTGAACATAAACTATTGAACCTCCTACTTCACTGGTCTGTTTGCTGTATATATCTAGGTGCCTTGTATAGCTAAATGTTCCTAGATTGGTGTATAAATGTTTATGATTGTTCTATCCTTTTGCTGAAGGAACTCATTTACTTCAATATCCTGGCATGTTATGGATGACATATTGCCCCCAAATGGTCCTGTGTTGAAGGCACCTCAGCCTGTTGTGCTGTTGGGAGCTGATAAGCTTTAGGAGGTGGGGCTGAAAGAAGGCAGTTAGGTTGTTGGAGGCATATCATCACAGGACACATTGGGACCTTGGTCTCTCCTCTATCTAACTGCCAGCAGGTGAGATCGACTTCTCCAGTTCACCCATCCTCAGGATAAACATCAACACTGATCTGTCCCACGCTTTCTCTGCTCTCAGATGAGGGGTGAATGGCAAACACCAATGCTTCTTTCTATTACGCCCACCATGCTCTCCTCATTCTGGGGGACAGCTGCCGACTGTGTCCCTATTTCCTTCTTTTCTTGGTCTAGGATCACTTGAGAATGTGAAGCCCTGACCACTCACTCCCAGAAGCAGGTCATTAAGGAAAACTGTTTGATCTTGTAGTGCTTGGGTGAATGGACAGCCAGGAGCCTGGATGCAGATTTGATGCACCTCTAAAGTGGGCCAGATGAAGACTGTGATGTGCCAGGCATCCTCTCGGGCAGCCACAGAGCTCCGTTTGCTCTTGTCCTGTTTGCTCCCTATGTGAGCTTATTAGAAGCTTGCTGGTCAAGTAGGCGTGAAGGAATGGGCTCAGAATCCTTTCCAGAGGAAATACAGGTGTGGGAGTGGGGAGTGTTAGGTGCTCCCAACTTATTTCTGCGCTGCCTTCATAGGGGAGCATCTGTTTCAAATTACTTGTTCTGTGATCTGGGGAGACATACACTCCCTTTTTTCTCCCAAAGCTAGGAAGTTGTTAGTATGTGAACACTCAGATGGACACTGAAAATGCTAGAGCACTCTGAATAGACTACTTCTTGGAGGCTGTAACAGACCAGTCGGGAGAAGGTGTGGGAAGGACTGATCATTTAATGCCGCCACTGAGGTACTTACTGGTCCACTCCTTTAATTCCCTGATGCGTGTCCAAAGTCCAGATGCTAAAGGGCCACTGAAAAGCAAAAGGTCACAATGTCCCCAGGACAAACAAAAGGCTATTACTATCTTATTATATTTAATGTTAATATTATTTGTTTTTTGACATTTCCATGCATATATCTTACATTCTGATCATATGTAGCCCACATTACCTTTCCTTATCCCCCTCAGTTTCACTGCAGCCCTCATCACTTACCAGTGGCTATGGTGTGAAGGAGAATGGCCCCTCTCCATGCAACCATTAGCTGTGAATACTCAAGCCCATCCTTATCCATGACAAAATTATGATGGGTGGGCCCCAGCATGTGCAGGTCATGTATAGATAACCATGGTTGCTGTGTGTTCGTGAGTACAATGGATTCGTCTTGTGTAGACATGATTTTATATTTGTATGTCCTTTCTCTGAATTGCTGACAGCAGATGATGTCCCTGGGAATACTTACACATTAAATGAAGCCACTGTTTTTGGTTTGCTCATTGGTTGTTTCTATGGTGGGTATAGAGTTGGCCAATGCCTTCCACTCCCTGAGTTACTGAATTACTAACTATGTCTACCTTAGAGTCAGCATGCCACATGGGAGGCCAAACCCAGAAGCTGGGCATGGGTATTTCTTAGAAGGATTTCTTTTTATCTTTTTTAAAGAATGATCTTAAATAGCTGTATTGTTACAGGTACCTCCCAGCATCTTCCCAGCCCATAGGGAGACATCTCACACCTGGCACTGAGATTTTCATTTAATAACATAAGGCTTCAGGGAGCAGTTTTTTCTCCCCATACTGAGTACTTCAGTTCAAACTCCTTTAAAGAAATTATTCTTTTAATTGGCTTACAAGGTAGCAGGTTTCCTTACGGCTTTTTCATACATCCTTAGTTTTGTTGATCATCCCATTCTTTCCCCCACCCCAACCTCTTTGCCTTCTTATTTGGCAAATGACAATGTTACTTGCCCATGTGTGCCTCAGCTCTCCCTACCCGTTCAAGGAATGTGTTTTCTTAGGAGTCCTTCATCTAGTTTCTGACTGTCCCAGAACGAACTAGTCATGAAATCGGGGCAAATGTGAACAAGGAAGAAACAAGCCCCACGGCTGATGTCGCCCCCTGCAGTTGGCCGGTCACTCATGCAAACCAGTTTTCAGAAGAGGAGCTCACAAGTCTCCACCATAGGTGTTTTCCTAGACAAAGGAAAAGAGGGGGATCCCATCTGAGAAAATGGCATGAGAGAGAAAAGGAAGGGATGCAAAGCCAAAGGGTGAATGTAGGACCCGCAGCGAGAAAGTCTGTCCTAAATGTCAGCACGATGGAGAAGGGCCGTCACGGGTACTTACAGGACACAGAACTTAAGGTGGAAGGATGCCGTGACTTCCAAGGAGAAAGCATTCACATTTTGTAAGTTCTGCAGTACAAATCTACCCAGAAAGCAGTAGGCAAGTTCAAACCCATTCCAAGAGGCTCTAAGGAAACAAGAAATGGGAGATGAGGACCAAAGCATTTCAGTAGATGAAAATTGCCCCTACTCAGAGGGGACCCTCAGGGGAAAATAAATAAATAAAATGGTAATACAGCACACCAACTGGATGACGTCGCTTCAGACAAATGTTCCAGAGTAAGAAAAACAGGCTGAATCAGAAATATTAAGTCTTTTTGAGAAAGAAGAAGGAAAAGGACTACAGGAAATGCAATGAGAAGGAAGAGAAGAAAAGAAGAGGTAGAGGAGGAGGATAGAAGTGAACTCAGGGAGGATTTTGAAGAAAATAAGAGAAAAAAGAGACAAAATTCCTTAGAAATAAAATCTAAATTACCAAGTACTCACAGAGACATAGATTTATATGAAAAGGCAATGTGGCACATTGAAGAAAAAGAGAAAAATCAATAGAATAAAAACAAAATTAACCAAACGAATTTAACAGCCTTTCCAGTTGTTGGAATAGCAGATAGGTTAGGCAAATCCAATATGTGGGATAGGGATCTCTGAAGAAGAAAAAAAAAAATGAAGGAATTGAACTTACATGTAAACTGTAATGAAAGAAAACTCCGTGGAAAAGACAAAGAAAAAAGGAAGATCCCCTGAAGCAGAGGACATTTTACAAGTTTGCAGGAAAGTACTTGGTAAAGCTCCAAACAAAGACATTTGGAAAACTGATAAGTTCTTAGACACGCATATGTTGTATAGCTTTCCTAAAACTTTCAAGTTTAACAGTTTCCACAGGCAAAATACAGAAAAGCATCAGCAAAGTACTCTAAACACAAAAAATAACAATGTGATAAACTGGGCTGGAGAGATGGCTTAGCGTTTAGGCGCTTGCCTGTGAAGCCTAAGGACCCCAGTTCAAGGCTCGATTCCCCAGGACCCATGTTAGCCAGATGCGCAAGGGGGCACATATATGTGGAGTTCGTTTGCAGTGGCCGGAGGCCCTGGCGTGGCCATTCTCTCTCTCTCTCTCTCTCTCTCTCTCTCTGCCTTTCTCTCTCCGTCATGCTCAAATAAATAAATAAAAACAAACAAAAAAATTTTAAATGTGAAAAACTGATCCCCAAAATCCCAAATGCCATCAGAAGTAAATGATAAAACTTTGAAAACCATGATCTTCTGTCTCCATACTGTGTGTTGTTTCGGGGCACAAGCTGCAGAAAAGCTACCAATCTTTCTTTTAGTAAGCAATGTTAATATACACAGTACCGGTTGCTTAACTCATTTTAAAATATTTTTGTTTATTTATGTGCAAGGAAAGACAGAAGGAGAGTGAATGAAAATTCCAGGGTCTCCTGCCACTGCAAAGGGAGTCCAGGCACATACGCCACTTTCTGTATCTGGCTTTGCATGGGTTCTGTCAAATTGAATCCAGACCAGCTTTGCAAACAAACGCTTTTAACTTCAGAGTCATTTCTCCAGCCCATGGTACTTAATCAACTCTGTTAGTCATCACTTTGCTGTTTTGTCAGGACTCCACATATAAGTAAGGGTGTTCAGTAAGTATCTTTCTACGTCTATCTTTGTCTACTTAGCACAGTGTCCTCAAGGTCTCACCTAGAGAAGGATTTCTTTTTTTAAAACTGAGGAATATCCAGTGTGAAATATACATAACATTAGTACCTACAACACTTGCTTTATTCACTGATTTGCCCACTGGTGCTTCTGCACGCTTCCATGTGGTTATTATGAGTAAGTCAGCAGTGACCTTGGGGTACAAATGTGAGTCAACCCTAGCTGTGAAGAAACAGGGGTTCGGTGGGATGTAGATGGTAGGTAATGAAAGATATCGTGATCAAAATACATCATATACATGTTCTTAAAAGAGAGCCACTCTTTTAAATCGTCCAGATGACCGCTCTTTTTCCTTCACATTAATTTCTTTTCATAAGCACCAGCCAGTTTTCTCTATGTCATGCATTCTCCATCTTTGCTGGTAGGTAGATCATTAAGGTGATTTTAACTGAGAGCCATACTCAGGCTGACAGAATGCCCTTGGCATTTCTTTCCTTCTGCCTTCTCACATATTTCACCAAAGAAACATACATGTTCCTAGATAGTGCTCTTTTTCTCTTCCTGTGTTCTTTCTCTTTCCATCCCTCCTTTCTTCCCTCCCTTTCATCCTCTCTTTTTCCCTATCTCCCTCTTTGCTCTCTTTGTATTTCCAGTCATCTTTGGGGAGTGGCCTCATACAACTTTTCTTAACAGTCAGAGCTCTGACTAAACCAACAGCACCTGGGCAGCTCAGGTGTCCCTCATTTCCTTTTCCATCCAAACACACCTGGCCAGTGGTTGGACTGGGGAAGAAGCAGAAAACGCAACAGGCTGTGGAGAGGGACTCAGCAGCGTTGTCTGAGACCTGCTCAGACACATCCGAGTGGGTCACCTATTGCAGTTTTATAGCTCCGGGATCTCTGGAGAGAGTCTTCCTAGATTCCAGACATAGGTATTGAGCAGTCTTTTTTAAATTTTTTGTATTAACAACTTCCATGATTATAAAAAATACCCCAGTAATACCCTTCCTCCCCCCCACTTACCCCTTTGAAACTCCACTCTCCATCATACCCCCTCCCCATCTCAATCTTGATCAGTTTTACTTTGCACTGGTCATGAGCATATCCGTGCATTCTGTGTCTGCTCCCATGTTTCCAGATGGAAATTGAGGCAGCCTTCAGGAAAGGGTTCTTACGCAAATGCTATTACAGGCCATAAGAAGAAGCATGTGGGACTAGAGCTAAAGCAATTAGATTTATAAGCAAACAAATTTCATCAAGAAAATAAAAAGTCACCAATGGTAAATTTAAAAATAGTCAAATATACATGATGTTTTAATTCCAATTAAATTCTAGGCAATTTTGTTTTCATGACTTTTTAATTAGTGTCATTTCCCTTATAAGTAACAAAGAGATGGTGTGAAACCCAGAAAATTGAGGGAAAAATACTTGGTTCAAATATACCAAAAAGAGAAATTCTTGCATTTTATTTTTGGCTATCATAAATATTGATAGAAATTTATTTTTTTCCTAGGGAAAGGATCTTAAGTACATGTTCTTCTTAAATAAGTAATGAGAAATGTACAGGAAATAATAATACATAAAATCTGTATAGTTTTGAGGTTTTAGTAAAAATGTTATAAGCAATGATTTTGAAATAAAAATCTACAAGTATCTGAGAAATGCATTAAATGACTGCCTGTGAGTAGTTTATATGACTTACACATTAAAGAAAAATTTCTAGATTTTATTGACGATTTTTAATAAAAAGGTAATGGTGTATTGCCATAAACAGAGCTTCTTATTGCAGAAAATTGGGTGTTTGAGAAAGAGCAAGGATTTGCCTCCGTAGAAGATGTGTACCAGGTGTCTGCAGGCTGAGCCCAAGGCTAAATATGTCCCTCATCAGTCTTCGAACTCATTCCACTCTCATCAAGACTGGGGAGTAAACGAGCAAAGGGAAGGAGCATGGCTAAAAGCCAGACATGACCCTTGTATTCCTTCATCAGTCCGTCTGCCTCCACCCCATGCATCCGTCTAAGGCTGTATGCCAGTGAGGTGGAGTGTGGGCACAAATTCAGTAAATTGCCACTTCCATTCTCAAAGTGCTAATTCGGGAAGGGGATGGGTGAGAGGCAGAGCTACGAGATGGGGTGATTCAGGACCACAGCTGATGTCCCATTTCATGCTCACCATATCCGCCAGCCACCACTGCCACCGCCAGGTCCCTTCCACAGCACTCCACGCACTCCTCACTTCCACTTCCGCATCCCCACAATCTGTGTTTTTCTTCTAGACAGGAACCAAAGTGATGTTTTACATATGTAAATGATAAGTTAGACCCAAATCACCCAGTGCTATTTTATGACCCTGAGAAATGTGCTTCTCATAGGCTACAAGATCCTGTGTCACTGAACCCAGCTCTCACTGAGCTTCGGCCACACAGGTCTCCTCTAGCCCATGGGGCTGCCTGGGCTGTGCTGGGGGTCTCTTCCCTTGCTCTGTCTTGTACCGAAGATGCTCTTCCAGGGCATGGCTGCCCCGTGACCACTCTGTTCTTACTGTGTTCTGCTCTCACTGGAGACCTTTCCTGAATACCCAAGGCTCTCTTGCTCATCACCCCTCTTACCTCTACTTTTTCCTTTCCAACAGCCTTACCACTCTTTCACATTACACTGAACAGCAGACATTGTCTGCCTGTCCTCGCTGTAGAAGATGCTCCATGACAGCAGAAACCCAGTCCCCTGCCTTGTTGTGTCCTCTCTTTGTAGGACAATGGTGCCTGCTTCATACTAGATGATAGATAGATGCTGCATCTACGAATAATACCCACACTTATGTCCCTGGCTCCAACTCTCAAGAGAATGGCTCTGCTCTGTGTCTACTCCCATGATTCTAGTTAAAAAATACAAAGTCACGGAATTTATCTCTGTCTTTTTAGTACCTTTCCTTGTTGCCCTATCCGTTGATGGCTAGAATTTCTTGGTGTCTGACTGTTATCATATGCTCCAGCCTGTGGAACATCTAATATCTTGAAGTGCTGTTCTCTTCCCATCACATTTTTCCTGTAACACCCTGTCTTAGCCACAGGTAACCTAGCTCCTGCTCTGGCTGCCTCCTGAGCCCCAGGACTTGGGGCTCCCAGAGTGAGTCCTCGATCTGAGAAGAGCAACCTGGCTCTGGGACACAAGGTCCACACTGTATTTCTAAGTCAGTGTGTCACAGAATCTATGTATGAGGTTTATGTGGCCACAGTGTTCCTACTTTTATATGCCCAGGAAGCCTGGATTTGGCTGAGGAATTTGTTGAAATCATGAGGAAAGCAAGCTGACAGTTCCTTCCTTTAGCATGGCTTGACATTGTGTGTAGTGGTCTTGAAGTTGGGCAACATTTTTAATTTTTCTTGAAATTTTCCAAACATTCTTATTGGAAAATTGTCATGAAACAAACTCCAATATCATTTCTCTTGGCTACAAAAGTTGTTGATATCTGTTCCTCCATAGTCAGTGACCCTTAAGAAATTCAGTTGAAGATATTTTACTAGGATGATTAATATTTCCTCATCCATTTTCACTTATGGAAGATTCACATTAGTCCTGGGGATTTTCCCTACCATGTTGTGTATAACTTTTGTTATTTGTTTTATTTTGTTCTGTTACTCCGAGTTTCTACTTTGTTAGGATTGTAACTTTCTTTTGGCAGCCAGAATCTTCTGTAATATATCATCTTCAAAGACATGCTATATTATTAAAACTGTGTAAAGCTTATCTATAATGGAAAATAGAAACTCTTATTCCTCATTGTATCTTATCTTTGAGTTTCCTTATATAGCTCTATATTCTGTGTATATATTACCATCCATGATTGTCACCTAAATATAGTTAATACAGAGTTATCGTAAGATATAGTTTTAGTAACATGTCTGTGTGTTTCTAAAATAATCTGGTACAAACTCATTTTAGGACCAAAGTTTCTGGATAATAAAGTTTTGCATTTATGAGCACATAATGGCTAGAAAAACACAGTATATGCCACTGCCCACCCCCAATAAAACATACTGGAAATTAGAATGCAGGGGGTTGAATAATAAGCGGGCCATCACTTTTGAAAGCTTTCTGGAACCCTGAAGACTCACACCATAAGCAATTTGACACAGCACAACTTCCGCCTAGCCGCTGCTTGTGTGGGTAAGAGTCAGTATATAGGGGCTGGAGAGAAGCCTTATCAGTTGAGCACTTGCTTTTGAAGCCTAAAGACCCCAGTTTGAGGCTCAATTCCCCAGTACCCTTGTAAGCCAGATACACAAGGTGGTGCATGCATCTGGAGTTGGTTTGCCGTGGGTGGAGGCCCTGGTGCACCCATTCTCTCCCTCCATCTGCCTCTTTCTCTCTCTGTCTTTCTCAAATAAATAAATAAAAATAAAAAAATTATTTTAAAACACTGTATAACATGGACCCAGACACTGCCTTCTTATTGGATATTCCTTCCAGACATTTTGTATTACCACCTCGTAGAGACAGAGTGTGCTGTCTAACACCAAGAGGGTTGCTTAAGGAAAAAACATATGCTATCCAATATAGGTCAAAGCAATGTGTGTGGTAAACTTATATCACAAATTAAAGAATGAAAAAGGCTACTATAATGGTCACAGACCTTTGTCCTGGACATGAAAATGGGCTATGTAGCTAGGTGTTGTGGCACACAACTATAATCCCAGTACTTGAGAGGAGGTAGGAGGATCAAGCAGTCAAGGTTACCCTCAGCTACATAGTGAGTTTTAGGAAAGCCTGGGATATGGCTCAGTCAGCCTAGTGCTTTTGTCCTGTAAGCACGGGGACCTGAGTTTGGATCACCAGCACTTACATGAAAGAGGTCGGGCAGGAGGACCTGGAGTTCAAGTCATTCTCAACTACTTAGCAAGTTCAAGTTCAACCTGGACTACATGAGATGCCACTGCCCACCCCCAATTAAACATACTGGAAATTAGAATGCAGGGGGGTGAATAATAAGCGGGCCGTCACTTTTGAAAGCTTTCTGGAACCCTGAAGACTCACGCCATAAGCAATTTGACAGAGCACCACTTCCGCCTAGCCGCTGCTTGTGTGGGTAAGAGTCAGGCAGCTAGACCGTGCGAGGTGGCTCAGGGTGGCAGCGTCCTAGCACTGGGGGCGCTCCTCCTGCTAGGTCGTGATGGTGGAGTCCTGCTCAGGACCACACTGAGCCAGCATTTGAGCAGAAAAGCATCAGAGAGTTCACCAGAGTTGCTGACAGCAAGACTGCAGTCGGTAGACATTTCAGCCCCAAAGTCATAGGGCACAGAAGGCTAGGAAAGGTGGTCTGGCTGTGTGCCTGGGACAAAAAACATGACTTGGGAAATAGTTAAATGCCACCATTCATGACAGCAATTCGCTGCTTTGAAGTGCATGAATAGGGGCTAGAGAGATGGCTCAGCTATTAGGGTACTTGTCTGCAAAGCCTAAAGACCCAGGTTCAATTCCCCAGTACTCACATAAAGCCAGATGAACAAAGTAGAGCATGTGTCTGGAGCTCGTGCTGGAGGTCCTGGTGTGCCCATTCTGTCTGTCTGTCTGTCTGTCTGTCTCTCATAAATAAATAAGATTTTTAAAAAATATATGCATGAATAAGGCTGAAGAGATGGCTTAGTAATTTAGGCACTTACCTGAAAAGCCTAATGACCCAGGTTTGATTCTCCAGTACCCACATAAAGCCAGATGCTTGAACTGGCACACGCATCCAGAGTTTGTTTGCAGTAGCTACAGGCCCTGGCACCCCCATTATCTCTCTCTCTGTCCTCACTCTTTCTCTCTCTGTCTCTCTCGCTGTCCTTGCAAATAAAGAATAAAAAAATTTAAGTGCATGAATAGAAATGAAAACTTATTTGTGGCTCTCTGCTTACAGACAAATGTTACAGATGGACCTTGGCTCTCTTTCCTTGAAATTTTTTCTTTACACTTCCTTCAGGATCAGAATGGATCACAGATGAGCTCATTCTACCATAGATCTTTTGTTAGTTTAGCTGAGGAACATAATGTGTGTAGAGGTGACAGTTACTATTTTTAATTGTCAGAATGGGCTAATAGCTGGTACTAATCTGTTTCCACTGAGAGCAGTGAATATCAGTTGATAGTATATGAAAAAAAATACATCTTGAAGGGATAGAAGCTAGGGCTGGGATGTAGCCCTGCTAATGGAGTGCTTCCCTGGTATGCGTGAAGTCCTGGGTTTGATCCCTAGCACCGCATAAACAGGGTGTGGTGGTGCATGCCTATAATTTCACACTTGAGTGGTAAAGACAGGAGGATTGGGATTTCAAGGTCGTCCGCAGCAGCCTGATGAGTTCAAGGCTATCCTGGGATACAGGAAATACTGTCTCAGAAAAATACAGTGGGATAGACACTTACGATTATAAAAATCATTCTCTTTCAAGGAAACATTGAGATTTTTTTCCAAGAGGCTGATGAAACCATGATAGTTTAATGTTATCTTAGCAATTTCATTCTTAGAAATGAAAATAGATATTCTCCAAATCCACATTGAGTATTCTAGAAAGATCAGTAACACCCGTTCTATGACCTGTCCTGTATTCATTTCATTCTTATGGAAGAAGTGGCCAGACAGAAGTGTTCTCCTGGAGCAGTGGGAACTGTAGGGAAGAGGGACCTAGTGGGTGTGGCAGGGCCCAGGACAAAGGGTTTGGGAAGGTCTGCTAGGAGGACGAAAAGTGCAAAGTTGCATGCACTAGAAAATAAACCAATTTTCTGCCTGAAGAGGGGAGGGGAAGAGTTGGGGGTGGAGAGAAAAGAGCAAGGAAAGGGTTTTTACCTTTTTTCAAAGTATAGAGACATCCACATTGCAAGGGTTGGGGATTAGAGAGCATTTTGTAAGACACAGTAAGTTCAAGGTTCACCACTACCATTAATACATCTTTTAAAATGAGAAGAAATAACAGCCAAAGGTTCTGATAGGAAGAGTTACATAACTCCACAGAGGGTGCCAAGAGTCTAAAGGAGCATTCCTTTCATGTCATTGGCCCTGTTTCCTATGATGTAAATTTACCTTTACTAAATTGAACTACTATGAGGAAAACACTTCTGTCTTTTCCAACTTATCAGAATGGACTAAATTCACCTCCTCAAAGAGGCTACATTTTCCTATAAGTGGTAACCCTTGCCACACAGTTGAATATGTCACCCTTCCTACCACACACAATCCACATCCCACCAAGAGCATCTGACCTTCATTGCCTATGCCCAGTACCTCATACATGAGCTGGCACACATCATAAATGCTTCTGGCATTAAGTGAAACTATGGCCTTGCCCTTTGAGTTTGTTAATATGCCTACAGTCTTGGAATAAGGACCCATCAAGTCTAGCGCATTTCCTCACACTTGCAGAGGGCAGAGTATGCAAAGGGCCCAGGTGTTGTATCCATGTAGATTTACAGTTCATAAAACAAGCTCATAAACTATTCAATAAAACGTGTTCTGTCTTTCTACTGTAATGAATACACCTTCATAATGATATGGTAAAAATTATGTGTAACATCAATTCTGCTTTATTATGTGGAAAGATCACACAATGTCAAAGTTAAATCTTAATTATCAATGTGTATATGTGGATCTTCTGTTTTGAATGGTAATATTTGGATATTTAAGCAAATATATCCACAAAATATCTTTCTTCTACATTGTATTTTTTCTCCTCTTTATTTCAACAAAATGGCTATGCAGTCATTATAAACATGTTGAAATAGTTTGCATTCCATGTAGCCATGCCAGTGAGTATGGCCTTCTTGATCCATATTTCCTGTTTCTTTTCATTTCCCATAGCCCTTACCCCTCTTCTGCTTATGTCACATGTATCCTTTCACTTCTCCCTCACTCCTCTTCCAGTTCATCTCCTGGTTGCCATTTTGTCTTTATAAGTTTTACCCACATAACCAACCTACATATACATATGTATAGATAATATTAGCTGAGAACTGCATATCAGAGAGAACATACAGTTTTTGGTCTTTCTGAGCTTGGGTCACTTAATGTAATTCTTTTAAGTCCATCAATTTTCCTGCAAATATTGTAATTTCACTTTTCCATTCTACTGAGTATATATATATACCACATTTTCACTATGCATTCATCTGTTGATGGGCAACTAGGCTGATTTCAAGTCTTAGCTACCGTAATAGAGCAGCAATAGACACAGATGTAAAATTCTGTCTGTAGTGGACTGTGCAGTCCTGAGGACACAGGCTCAGGAGTGATAGAGCCGAGTCCTATGTTGGCTATACCCCCATGTTGATTCACATAATGGTTATACTAGTTTGCACACCCTCCAGTTGAAGTCTTTCCCTACATCTTAGCCAGCATCTATTATGGTATCTCAGAGTGGTTTGAATTTACTATACAGAAGGATGATTTCTATACCTACTTTCTTTGAAGATTTATTATGGAAAGGATGTTGAATATTGCCAAAGGCTTTTTCTGAATCTATTGATAAAAGCATGCGATTTTATTTTTGATTCTATATATCTTCTGTGTCAAATGTATTAATTACAGTGTTAAAACATTCTTGCACCCCTGAAATAAAAACAGCTGGATCATGGCTTATTTCCTTCTCCCTCCCTCCCTTCTTTCCTTCCTTCCTTCCTTCCTTTCTTCCTCTTTCTCTTTCTCTCTTTTCTTTATCTTTCTTGTGTGTGTGTGTGTGCATAATCATGTGTGTGAGTATAGACACAGGCACATGCGTACTGTGGCGTATGTGTAGAGGTCAGAAGGCAACTTCCATGTGAGTTTATCAGGAGCTACAAGCTGGTGGAAAATTGTGGACAGGAGCATTTTGTCTAATGTCTCCAGTGCCTGCCCAAGTACCTATTTGCTATGGCTCTAAGTCTATAGTAGAATTGATGTAAACCTGAGATCGTAGTGCCCCCACCATTGTCACAGCAGCTGAGGGGACTGTGGATTCATAAGACACAGATAAACCCAGGCTCTGTTATCGTTGTATGTTTATGTGTGCTCTGCCCTTGTCTAACTGGGGGTTTGCTGGTCTCAGCGAGCACTCTGAGACTGTAGAGAAGATGGCTTGTTTGGTGTGATCTGGCCCATAGGACAGATGAGTAGTGGCCTGCTGCAAGGCATAGCTACTCTGGCTATGTCTTAAAGGCCTAGTCTCACTGTGAGTTATTGAGGATCTTTGCATCGATGTTCATAAAATAGACGGCTCTGCCATTTCCCACTTTTTTCCTTATTCTTTCTCTGCATCCTACTCAACTTGCTTTCCTAGCTTTTATTCTTTCCTCTTTAAATTAATTTTGGGCTAGTATGCATAGTAATGTGTTTCATCATGGTGCTGGTATGCACACATGTCATCATGCATAGTTCTCACCCACCGCCCCCCCCCAGACCCCATCCCTCCAGCTGGTCGCTTTCCTCACCCAGTTAAACCCCTTCTGCTTCCTTATGATGTGTATTCCTTTGCCCAATATTCCCACCTCCCTTGGGATATCTTCCTCCCATTTATAGTTTCATGACCTTCAAATACACATATATAAATACACATATGTACATGCATATATATGTGTAAATTTAACTTAAGTTTCCACATATAGAAGAAAATGTGTGATATTTAATTTTCTTGGTCTGACTTATTTCACTTAACATAATTATTTTTCACTTACATCCATTTTTATGTAAATGAAATGCTTTCATTTTTCAAATTTACAATTGTATAAAATCCTAGAATGTATATATACAAAATTTCTGTATCCATTCATTGAAGGATATCTAGGCTGGTTCCATTTACTGGGTATGGTGAATAGAGCAGCTGTACACATGGATGTGCCAAGTTTCTCTGTAGAATACTGACTTAGAAGCCTGTGGGCTCATGCCAGAGAGCATCACAGATGGATCATGTAGGCATCCTCTGTTCAGGTGGGGAACCTGTGTGTTCCATTGTCCAAAACGTAGGCTTGTATATGATTTATATATATATCCTCTTAGATTTTTATTAGCCCTCCCTCCACCTTTTCTTTACTTAGTCTCTTCCCCTGGCCTCACTTAGGCCTCTTCACCCCCATTAACCTGTTCTTCTACTTACATATATATAATACAATCCAATTAAGTGCCTCAGTGTTTGTTTAGTGAACAGACATTTTCCTCTGGGGCCCAAGTTGTCCTTATACTAGCAATCCTCTTCCCTTAGCCTCCCAAGTGTCTGGGATTATAGGTTTGTGACAATTCTCACATCCAGCAGACATATAGCTGTCAAATAATATTTGGTGTCACATACTTTACACCTAGGATGACTCATATACAAATGAGTAACATGAATAAAGTCATATGAAAAATATTGGCCAGTAACCATGCACACTTGTTTAGATTCATAAGGACCCTACTGTTGTACAAATAATGAAAATCAAAACAAGAATTAATAAAATGTGCATTTGTTGGTTTGGAACTAATGCTTAATACTGCAATAACCTTGCATTTCTGCCATCTTGGGTAGAAAGATCCTGCTAGGAACCTCCCACCAGATCCTTCGACAGGGCAAGTTCCCACCCACATTCTTGAGCAGCATGTGTCTCTGTTTCTTGGCAATGGCTCAACTTGAAAACTTTGGTAGCAGTGGAACATAGTCACCTTCTGTTTGTTTTTTATGAAAGAGAGAAAGACAGACAGACAGAGAGAGAGAGAGAGAATTGACATGCTAGGGCTTCCAGCTACTGCAATCAAACTCCAGATGCATGTGCGACCTTGTGCATGCCTCACCTTGTACATCTGGCTTACATAGACTCTGGGGAGTGGAACATGGGTCCTTAGGCTTCATAGGCAAGCACCTTAACCACTAAGCCATCTCTCCAGCCCAACTTTCTGTTTTTCATAGGACAAAAGATAGTCTAGAGCAGGGCTTTCGGCTGGTGTCAATCAGAGGAAAGGATGTTAGCTTGCTCTGGGGTGCTTCTAAGTACAGGGCCCCCAGTGAGAGAGGAGTCCATGAGCTGTTTGTTTAGAGTCTGTATTTGTGATCAACTGAGCCTTCTAAATGTGAGTGCCAGGACAAGAATCTCCCACTGTCTGAGTTCCAGGGTAGTATCCTGGTACATTCCTATCTATGAATGGATCAAATATTCCTCTGAAGAAATGAAGGAATACTAAACATCAGAAAAGAGAGACTGGGAGGGGGGAGAACTGACACCAAACAGTGAAAGAGAAAAATTAACCTAGAAGTAGCTAAACAAAATCCCTTCTTCATATTTCTTTCTGGCTTTCAGCCCCGAAGTGCCCATCCCCACTTGTGCTGCTCTGTGAGCACCGCCCCCACGGCACATTGTCTTCCATTAATCACTGCTCAGGCCACCTGTTTGGCATGGGGTTGAATCCTCCTGTGTAATCCATTGGGATTCACATCCTTCCATGTTCAGGTTTTGGAAAACTGGAAAGGTCTTGATTTTTTTTTTTCATTATGCAACATGGAATGCAGAATATAGCTGTGTCTATTAGTAATCAAAACCGTGTGCTGAATAGAGAGTGACAGACGTCCATCAGAACTCCTCAGTGGGCCACAGAGATAGTTCAGTGGTGAAAAGTGCATGCTTGCATAGCCTGCTGGCCTGGGTTTGATGCATAAAGTGGTATATGTGTCCGAAGTTTGTGTGCAGCGGCAAAAGGCTTTCTCTCTCTCTCTCGGTCTCTCTCTCTCTCTCAACCTCAATCTTTACTCACAAAAAATAAATAAGGATATTTTTATTTAAAAAAAACTCAAAGGATGCTATCATCTCAAACATGCCCAGGTATATTTTGAGTTTAGTTGTGTTTAACAATCGTAGCCAGAATTGACCAACATATTAATATTAGGGGGGTCAAAAAGAGAAAAAGATGTCAGTAACATTACTAAATGTCTCCCCTTCCCAGTCCATGTCTCTCATGCATACACAGTTTTAAACAAGAGAAAAAGGGAATGAGGACTGTAAAAATGGCTTAGTGGTTAAGGCACTTGCCTGCAAAGTCAAAGGACCCAGGTTCCATTCCCCAGGACCTACGTAAGCCAGACGCCCAAGGTGGCACATGCATGCAGAGTTTGTTTGCAGAGACTAAAGGCCCTGGCGCACCTATTCTCTTCCTCTCTCTTTTGCTCTAAAATAAATAAATAAAAATCAACAAAAAAAAAAAAGCTTTAAAAGGGGAAAATGACACATGTGACAAATTTCCTCCAAAGAAATATTTTTTAAAAAGTCCACAGGGTAGTAAAATAAATTTAGTTGAACTTAAAAAATGAGCATTAAATGATAAGGCTTAGGGCTTAGAAGTTAGAGACCCCCCCCCCACCTTCCTTTTCAAGTATCTTAGTTCTTTAAGTGTTTAAAAAAAAAAAAAAAAGAAAGTAAGAAACTAGGTCAGAAATACCATCTGCTGTTCACAGGTCTGTGTTATGCAGTGACTTTTAGTTTGAGTCATGTTTGATCCCAGCTCAGAGTTTTAATTACTTATGTCATTTCTAGCATAAGGCTAAATGTAGTCCAAATAAAAAGCCTCCAGATTCATAGAGAGGTTTGCTGTGTAGTTACTCTGCTTTCAGCATGTCACAGTGGGACACTCATATGATCTCCTACCCTATCTGAACAGGATCTATGAGTCCTTATCCCACATTGCCAACTTTTAGGAGTGCCTTCAGCAGTTCACTTTGCCACTAATTTCTTTCTTTTTTTGCCACTATTTTCTTCCTTCCAGAAACACTCATGATGAAGGCAGGTTGGACTACAGCAGCATTGTTGCCTAATCAAGCTTCATTAATCATTTGATTTTATCTGTTACAGAACACGAGAAGCAGCGGTTATGCAAGAGCACCGATTATATGAATTTGCATTTCAAAGTGAAGTGGTTCTATAATGAGTACGTGCGCGAACTTCCTGCCTTCAAGGGTGCTGTTCCAGAGTACTCCCTGTGCGTATTGGCTCTTGCTCCCCTCCCCCATTCGTTCTGAATTCACAGTTCTGCAAAATCACAGCTGAGAAGCACAGCACTGAAAGCGCTTCACATAATCTTCATTTGAATGCAGACATTTCTGTTGTAGAATTAATGTTAACAGATTTGCACGTCTTGGGAGCTACACTTAGTCGAATTGGTTCGCATTTTTTGCATGCCTTTCTTGGATATTCAGTTCAAAGAGGATTTGTCTGGTTCAGATGAACTTATTTCCTGTAAAAGTGCTACGATACAACTTTTTAAGAGAGTCTTGCATATTGATCTATGTAGTCGAATATTCCTTTTAGTAGAAGTTATATAAATACTCATGTTTCTGATATCAAATCATTACTTAATGGTGGCATTTTCATTGTATAAGCTTGTATCTATCCAACACATGTGTAATCGTGGAATCCCTTGGGAGTGTTCTGCATTGGTGTATATGGAAACTCGGATCTGTTTAAGGGGGTCTTTGTACTCCAAGCTGCATGCCAAGTGCTGTCAAACTTTAGTGTGTAAGACAGACCTCACCCTGCGGAGGCTTATAATGATAAGCACAAAAGTTACAATAAACCAATACTAATGAAATAAGCTAAGTAAGGGAGGGGTTGTAAATGAAGCCCAGTGGCATCTAAGGGAAGATGGGATGCTACCTTAGCTGAAGGACTCTGCACAGTGGTCACAGATGGGATGGCATTTGTGGTAGATTTTAAAACTTGGTCAGTCTATGGCAAGAAAAGGTAGAAGAGCATGAAGATAAAAATGAAAGTTGAGAATTCGGAACCCATGGGCTGTGAGCCAATGGGCTATTCTAGGGGATCTAAGACATGTCTACCAAAGCAGCAGAAAGTGATGGAAGAAATATATTTTAAACTAGATGTAAATAGAAGTTAGGAAGCATGTGCTACATACATTAGGTATAGTGGGAACTGGGAGACACAGAGACTGAGAACAGAAAGGAGAGTTTGGGGTTCCTGCACAGCAAGGAAAGAACAAGTGTTGACAGCTCAAATACAAATCTCCTCACGGATATATGTGAGATGAACAGGATAGTGGAACAAATTAAATACAGTATGTGCAGTGATGGATGCATGGGATAGTATACATCACAGGGAATACCAGTCAGGAAAAGTAAGTTGATGACATCGTTAAAACAGTGACTGTAGCTAATAGCAGTGTATGAGCCAGGCAGGATATCTCACATCTGTATTCCCAGCACTCGGGGACAGGCTGAGGCAAAAGGATCACCATGAATTTGAGGCCAGCCTGGGCTGCAGAGTGAGCTCTAGGTTAGCCTGGCCTAGACTGAGACTCTGCTTCAAAAAACAAGGAGGGCTAGAGAAGAGGGCTTAGTATTTAAGGTTTTTGCCTGAAAAGCCAAATGACTCAGGTTCAATTCCCCAGGACCCAAGTTAGCACATGGTAGCGCGTGCGTCTGAAGTTCGTTTGCAGTGGCTGGAGGCCCTGGCATGCCCATTCTCTCTCTCTCTCTCTCTCTCTCTCTCTCTCTACCTTTTTCCCTTTCTCAAGTAAATAGATAAATTAAATATATTTTTTAACAGGAAAAAAAGTGTATTATCTTCTTAAGAACTGCTAGGCATTGATTTTATAGGTTCTCACTGCAAAAACTCACAAGTAGGGGCTGGAGAGATGGCTCAACAGTTAAGTGCTTGCCTGAGAAGCTAAGGACCCCAGGTTCCCCAGGACCCATGTTAACCAGATGCACAAGGGGGCGCACATGTCTGGAGTTCGTTTGCAGTGGCTGGAGGCCCTGGCACACCCATTCATTCTCTCTCTCTCCCTCTCTCTCCCTCTCTCTGCCTCTTTCTCTCTGTCACTCTCAAATAAATAAATGAAAATGAACAAAAAATATTTTTAAAAAACTCAGAAGTATGTGAGGTGACATATTTTTATTAATGTTTTAAGCTACAATACAAAGCAATGGGTTTATTTATAGCATTTTATACATGCTTTGCTCTTATCCATCATACATGTTAATGAATTTGGTCTAACCATTCCTCAAGATATATATTTCAAAACACATCCACAGTGAATGTGCACACTTTTCTCAATTAAAACTTTGGAAATTACATAAAACAATGTACTTTGTTTTAAAAGGCTGACCAAGTATAAAAATGAAATAAATAAAATATTAAAAATAAAACAAAACCAGTACTAGATCTTTAAAGTCTTACTGCAGTATAGAGTCCTTGAAATGAGAGTGTAAAGGGTGAAAACACATGGGAGAGACAGTTTAAAGACAGAATAACAGAATTTGTCCACCAAATACATCTGAAGATAGAAAGTGGAGAAGGAGCTGGGTGTGTAACATATGTATGCTGCAGCAGTTGACGGCACCATGGATGGAGATTAGGGAAGCAAAACAGTAGAACCATCTTCCAGAAACATCTGCTTCTGGCTATCTAGTCTCACTGCCTTAAGCTAAAATCAGATAAATATGCTGACTGAATCCCAGTTGAAAAGGGAATAAAATTAAACAGCATCAGAGACCAACTGTGGCATCTAGAAACAGAAAAGTTGGGGTCCCTGATAAAGAAGGGGGCAGAGGAGAGTCCAAGCATACAGACACTTCTCAACCTTCCCTCACACCCCCCTCCCATATCTGTGTGCTGGCTGGAGGTCCTAACAGTGACTCAGAGCTTACAGCAATCTCCCTAGGCAGGAGAAAGTTATATCAGATCAGACACACAGAAACAATTACAGATGAACTACAGATTATAATTATGAAGTCCAAGGAAGCCAGGCATGGTGGCATTATGCGTTAGAGGCCACCCTGAGACATTCCAGGACAGCCTCCCCCCCCCAAAAAAAAGAATGAAGTCTGAGGTAAAGCAAGACTGTTTACAGGAGATAGGTGTGTATATAGAGCTCCACAGAAAACAAGGAATAATGGAAAGGCATCTTAAGGGACACAGTGCACAAGGTCTCCTGCCATGAACAGGAGTTTGAATTGTAGAGGGAATTGCAGAGTGGGCGTCAGCAAGTCAGCGTGTTTGTAGCAACATGGGATGTACAAAGGAAGGGATACAGACTGAAGATGAAAAAAAAAAGAGGGAGATAAAACAAAGTATAGAGATCTCTGAGAGGGCAGAGCTGAGATCTCTGATCCTAAATTCTTCTGAGGCAAGAAGAGAGTGACTGTTAACCATACGCAAATGCTGTTTTTGGAGTTGAGTAACCCGGCTGTCCCTGTGCAGGTGGTTTGAACCTTTTGTCATGCAGTGGCTTGATGAAAATGAAGACGTGTCCATGGAGTTCCTTCACGGTGCCCTGGGAAGGGACAAGAAGGATGGAGTGAGTTCAAACCACCTTACACTTGTCATCACTTACCTTATGCTAATGGGAAACCATGGGCTCATTGGTACTGCTTCGGTTTTGTTCTACTTCCCTAATAACCAAAATAGATTTAAAACAATGCCCAAAAAAGGATCAGAACCCTGTTTTACATTAAAAGGAACCCCCATCAACAAAATATATCAATCAGTTGCCCAAAACTCTTTACAACTCTCTAAGTGTGACTCTACAACTTACCAGAGTTAGTACAAAATTTTGTTGCCCTGAGGATTTCTAGACTAGGTAGACTAGGAGCATATCTGCGCTCGCTCACTTGATCGCTCGCTCTCTCTCTCTCTCCCTCCCTCCCCCCACTTGAGCTAAACCCAACTCAGAAACCAGCGTGACGCTCACGAGGAACAAGAACTCTGAAGGAACATATCTCTGAATTTAGCAACACAAAGCAAAACCAATTAAAAGGAACCTGTTCTGTGTTCTTAATACCCTACAATTTCCAGGGAAGGAGGCCTGTTCAAAAATGAGTAGACATTTCATGCCTGGGAAGTACAGGTGTTGCTGGGATCTCGCTTGTTGATTTTGTTTAGAAGACAGGCTCTCCTGTAGCCCAGGCTGACCTCAGGCTTTCCATTCACCAAGGCTGCTCCTGAACTCTTGCTCTTTCTGCCTCCTGGTCACGCCACAGCTGATGAAAGACAGAACAAACTTCTGTCCTACTGATCTGTAGGTCACAGAGGTCAGAGAGCCTGTCAAGGGATAAAGACCTGTGCCAAGTTCAGGCATCTTCCACCCACGGCCCCACCCAATCCATCAGACCTCTCCCTTTTTGGAGAACAAGGAATACTCTTATAGGCGTCTGGATTCCATTTCCCCAAGCCTCTGCCTCCCCCATCTCTATCCCTTAGATTGCTTCTGTAGAGGAGCGGGCTTCAGGACCACTAGGGGTCAGGGGCAGAGAGCTGTACTTAAGTTCTTACACAATGCTGCTGAACAAAAGGGAGGGTCTGACTCCTCAGTGACCTTCAGCCTGCTCACATCTGACTAGCTACCCACACAGATGTCGGGTGGGGGAGGCTCTGGAGCATATGTGCAACAGCAAAGGCCCTTCCTCTGTCTCCCTCACATGCCAATTGGGTTGTTTCTCCCTCTTCTTCTCTCAGTTCCAGCAGACGTCCGAACATGCTCTCTTCTCTTGCTCCGTGGTGGACGTCTTTGCTCAGCTCAATCAGAGCTTTGAGATTATCAAGAAACTGGAATGCCCTAACCCCGAAGCCTTGTCCCACTTAATGAGGAGATTTGCAAAGGTAAGGTAAATGAATTGTGTCTTTCCTGGGGCTGTGCCAACCCGCAAGCATCCTGTTTTGGCTCCGGTCTTCTTCACAACTTTGGCTGATTGAATTTGTAATTCTACACTGAGAGATTCAGTCACCCCCAAGTTTATCTTCCGATTTACCTCACTTGCCATTTCTTCAATATGGACTTATCCTGTGAAAGAACTAAGTACGGTTCACCTGGTCACTAATAAATGAAGAGATTACCAAGCTGGACAAAAGACTTCCATGTCCAGTGTAGTGTCTTCTGGCTCTCTTAAAGTACTGTGTTGCCTACTCAAATTAGTAGATGATTTTTAACAGACACTGCACTTAGTGAAACGTATATTGGACTTTAAATCACAAAAGCACTTTTGAGTACAAATCAGCCGGTAGCTGTCATATGGATCCGAGCAGTTCAAATGCTTTTTATGAATTTAGCTTTCTTATGTGACAGATTGTATTTGATCAAAAAATTTTCTCTAAAGGCCTTTTCCCCTCTTAAAATGCAAGGCAGCTTGCTGTGTGCTCACAAGTTCACCAGGAGCTTCAGGAGAAACAAGAGCAATAGCAGAAGCAGGGCTGAGGGTGGGGCTCTGTGGAGGGGCTCTTGCCTAGCAAGCATAAGGTTCTGGGATTAATGCCTAGCACTGAAAAGACTTACAAAAATCACATATAGTACTCAAGACCATGTATTCTTTTTCTTCTTTTATTATTATTTGTATATTTATGAAAGAGAAAAAGAGGCAGAGAGAGGAGGAAAGAGAGAAAGAGAGAATGGGTGTAACTGTTGCACTCTAACTCCAGACACATGCGCCACCTTGTGCATCTGGCTTATGTGGGTCCTAGGAAATTGAACCTGGGTCCTTTGCCTTTGCAGGCAAGCGTCTTAACTGCTAAGCCATATCTCCAGCCCCTGGGTGACATTTTCCCTTTTTTTATTATTATTTATTAAGACCATGTATTCTTAAACAAATTAGTAGATGGCAAGAAAAGGGACACAACGTAGGTTCAAGCATAGTAGAATGTGGTGTTTAGAACCAGGTGTTGCCTGTAAGCTTATGTGTTCTGAACGCTTGGTCCCCAGCTAGTGGCAACTTGGGAGGTGGAGCTTTGCCGAGGATGTGTGTTGCTGGGGGTGGACCTTGGAGTTTATTAACCCCTAGCTTGCCAGCGTTTATTTGCTCACTCTCCTGCTGCTGTTTTCTACCTGCTGTGGCGAGGTGACATATAGCCTCTGCTCATGCCAGGCTGTCCCCTGCTGTCAGGAAGTCCTATCAAGACTATAAGCCAAAATATAAATTCTCCTGCCATCAACTGTTTTTGGTCAGGTGCTTTGTCCCAGCAACAAGAAGCTAACTGCAACTGGGATTCTGCAATAAATTGAGTGCAAGGAAATTTGATAAAAGCTGAAATAGACTAAGGCTGCATTATAAAAGTAGGACTAAGCAATGGCCAAAAGAATGACTTCAGAAAATCCAGACAGTGAGGGAATAAAGGACCAGTGAGGGGAATACAGCAGCCAGGGCAGGGAGCTGCTGTCATCCTCTGACAGACCGAAGGAATGGAGAAGGACCTACACCTTCAAGAGTTTTGTTCTACAGGTTAAGAAGTTTGGTCCAAATTTCTTGGCCCATTTAGGAAAACTTAAACGTTTTTTATTTTTTAGTTTTTGAAGTAGGGTTTCATTCTAGCTCAGGCTGATCTGGAATTTACTACATAATCTCAAACTGGCTTGGAATTTACAGCATTCTTCCTACCTTTCCCTCCCAAGTGTTGGGATTAAAGGCATAATCACCATGCCCAGCCATTTTAGAATTTTTAAGCAGGGGAATTATATTACATGTCAAACATAATAATTAAGGGTACTAATTGCAATTCTGTTTGACTGGCCCACCATGGGCCTGGCTCTGAGGACTGACTAGTGACAGAGGTAGAAGCCCCTTCAGCAAGAGCTTCCTGACAACCCACCTCATGCCACTCAGGATGTGTCATCGCTGTCTGATCTGACCTCACAACACTTGTAATGGGAGCATTGAAACCTAACTGCGCCAAGCCAAATGCTGTACAACTATCAGAGAAGTTGAAAATATACATGTTTTCTTGATCTCAATAAGTAATAAGCAAATCTATATTCTCTTAATAGTTATTTATTTTTGGTAATATGTACTTTTATTTACCATGCTAGAAAATGAAGAAATGTCAAAACCTAAAGTGTGAAATATTTAAGACCTTATATTAATTTGTTAGGACTATTATAAGAAGATAATACATACTGAGGATCCTAAACAACAGGAATATTAATATATTTTCTCACAGTTTCGAAGACTAAAAATCCAAGGTTAAGGTGTTCATATATCTGGTGTCTTCTCAGACCTCCCTTCTTAGCCTGCAGAAGTCCATCTTTCTTCCATGCCCTCCCATGGGGTCTCAGTCCAAATTTTCTCTTCTTATAAAGACACTAGCCGATTAGATAAGTGCCCAACCTAGAAAGCCATTTTAGACTTAATTGACTCTGTTAAAGACTCTTATCTCTAAACATACTGAAGATAACCCTATCTTGAAATATGCCTCATTCTGAAGTACCACAAATTAGGACTTTGGTTTACAAGTTTTGAGGAAACCATTTTGTTCATAAAAAAAAAAAAAACTGTATATGTTTCACATTACTGCTTCTAAACACCTATGCAATGATTTCATACCTTCATCTGACATTATCCCAAAAGTCTAAAATTAAGTTCAAGTTAAGTTTACTCATAATTAAGAAAGACACCTTCTAGGAAATAGCATCATTATTATGATCAAATAGATAGTACTGTGATAACAGTTAAATCCAGAAACTCCATTGTTCACAAAGATTTTCTTGTGGGTCATTAAACACCCAGCACAGTTAATGTGACCTTCAGGGAACTCCCCTCCATTCGGTGACTGAAGAGCTCTGGCCTGCCCTGCAAGGGCCTGGCAGAGAGAGGGCAAGGGGTGACCTGGGAGACTCTCAGAACGAGGTGGGAACATTAGGCCCATGTTGTAAAAAACCTTGAGAAATAGACAAAGTAGATGGACTAACTTGACAGAAAATGAGGAGCCAACCAAGGCTTTTAGACAAACTAAAAATTTTATTATAATACTTATGCCAAAATTTAATTACAAAATATATCTGCCATCAAACATGTTAAATTCAATTATTATTTATTGACCAGAATGACTAAAGTAACTGTTCACTTATTAAGGTAATGACCAAAAAATATTTATTTAAATCCTAAAATAATTTATATTGGATTCCTACAGAGGTCTTCTTGGTAGTAGGTGATTATAATTTCCTAAAATGTTCTAAAAGTGCTCCGTTGTTTTTTGGTTTTTGTTTTTTTTTTTTTTCTTAACTAACAGTTCAATATTGAGTAAGTGCTGAAAAATACAACTAGTCATTAGGAACAGTGTTTGAGACAGTATGTCACATGGTAGGTGTCCTTGGAGTTCAGAACAGCTTATAGTGGAAGAAGGATCCTGTGGGAGTTAAAGGCTCTGAGTGAATATGCTTGGTCGCATATATCATGGTCAAAGGCAGTACTAGAAAGGTGAGTGGATTCCCCATTGGGAGCCAGAGCAGGTTATTCCAGGTGAACACCTCAGAGCCCCTTAAAAGAAAGGAATGTTGAAGGAGAGCCCAGCCTGCACCCCCGCCCCCAGCAGCTCTGACCTGGCAGCTGTGGAGTGGCCCAGCCACTGTGAGACTGCCAAGGGTACAATCCAGTGATTGGAATAAAAAACCGAAAGTGGGGAGTGAGAGGGAAGGTCACATATGGCTCTTAGTAGAGCCACACTCAGAAAATGTATCAAAACTTAGGATCCCAGGGGTGTCACTGAGGAAAGATGTGCCTTTGCTGGTATAATTTTTAAAAAGTTCAATTAAGTAAAGCATTTTTAATGCAAAGAAATTCACTAATATCCAGTTTTTATCACAGGGAGATAATATAATAACAATGAAACCATTTTGTGGAAAGGTGGAAATTTACAAAGAAATTATATTTTGTGAGAATGATTTCAAAAGTCATGTCAGTATTCCCCCTAACTCTCAGACTCTTACATTCTGAGATAATGAAAAGCAAAAATCAATTAATTATGTGAATATAAAAATAAGCAAACCTCATTTAAATCCATTTTGCCAGTAACTTGCACGTATGCAAAACAGTAGATAAAAATGAGAGTTAGTAGTAAATATAATTCATTATTTTTAAATAATTAAAAATGAGTGGAGTTTTAGTTTTGTTATGTTTTGTTTTTCCATCCATTGTAATCTTTAGTCTTGAAAGCCCCTTCCTTCTTAGCACTGGGATCCTTGTATCATGATACACTGAAATCATATAGGGACTATCATGGATTTACAATATCTACCAGAGATAAGATATGCTGATAGTGTCAGCAGACATTTCAAAAGGTCTAGTAATCTAAAGTGGGATTTAACTTCTGATTGGACTCTGTTTGCAAGATGGTAAACACAAACATTCCTCTTAATAGTTTTCTGAAAGCCAATCCTAATTTAAAAATCATGAATGATAATTCAGTGAGTATAACAAGTGCTAATCATTTTATAGGAGCATTTCACATATTTTCCCACCTACCCTGTGAAGTGAGTGTCATGATCCTTCCTCATTATTTATTTATTTACTTACTTATCTATGAGCAGAGATGAGAAAGAAAGATTGGGCATGCCTGGGCCTCTAGCCACTGCAAATGAACTTCAAATGCATGTGCCACCATGTGCATCTGGCTTATGTGGGTACTGGGAAACTGAACCTGGGTCCTTAGGCTCTGTAGGCAAGTGCCTTAACTGCTAAGACATCTCTCCAGTCTTTCTCATTTTTTAAATGATGGCACAGCATCAAAAGGTTTGAATAACTAGATCAAAGCACCTACCTGGTAATGGAGTACAGACCTCTTTTTACCACTGAAATCTAGTTTCCTTCTCAGCCCGATATGACCAGAAATCCCTCGGAGGATAGAATCTCCCCATGCACTCTTAGCCTTCATACCAAAGTTGGGTGTCTGTGGTGAATTAGTGGGGGATTTACCATATGGAGGATGTGTTCAAATCCAGGGCACAGAGCACCAAAGTTCCATTTCTAGGTGGCTGAATTGGTGTGACAGTCCTCTTACCACCTATGCATTGCTGTATTGTTCAGTGCATAAAATGTGAGTGAAGGTGTGTTTCGAACACACTGATCATAAAAGCAGTGCAATAGATGAGCCCTTAGATGTATTAACATGGCATTTAGCCCAGTCCTACTATGTGGCCTTAGCTCAGGAAACTACAGTGCCTATGAGTGACAAATGGCTGTCCCACTCCACATTCCAGCATTCCTTTCTGTCATCAGAACTCACTGAGGTCATCCATTCTTTGCTTTAAATGGCAGAATTTCACCTCACTGCCACAGTCTGGGTTGAATCCCACCTTCTTTAATCTGGAGCTCTTGGGGTGTCAATTCTTCTACTACATCCCTAAAAGAGTCCTCTCCTACTTAGGACTATTTCTTCATGCAAACTATATTTCGTGGTGGAACAAGATAAAGACATCCCCTGCTAAACTGTCTGGGTCTCTCTGTCCCTCCCTCTCACTATGTCTCTCTCCTGATCTCCTGTCTGCCCCTCCCCCCCCCCCGGTTTCTCTCCCCCTTCTATCTGCTTCTTTCCTTCTTTCTACATTTCTATTTGCCTCCCTTCTCTTCCTTCCCTCCCTCACTTTCTCTCCAGTGTTTAACTCAATTGACAGAATTCTCCAAACATGAAACCATGAGCTAAAGCCACACAACCAGACATCTTGTCTTCCAGGCCTTGTAAGCTGAGAGTCAGTCCTGTTTGCATGCACGAATGGATGAGCACTCCTTCGGAAAGTCCAGCACAGGTCAGCATGAAGATAGCAAGAGGCATTCTGGAGATATATAAGGCCATCAGCCATCTGCTTGCCTGGATTTAGTCATCCAGTGCTTGATAAGAGCTTATATTTCCAGGGCCAAATTTCTTCTTAAATTGATTCAAATTACCATATTGCTATGCACTTCTTTAAAATACAGTCTCTTTTGTTTATATACGATTCCTACTTTTAACTTTTTATTGTGACTTTAAGAGTTCATAAAACAAGTTCATGGGCACATCTGGTGGATTCATTTTAGAGTAAATATTTTCCCCTTGAGCTTAACACTTTGGGATCTCTCTCCTAGTTAATTTTTAACTTCTAAAAATTTAGAAAAAAATATTGTATAAAAAAGGAAATAAATGTTTGGTCTTTGATTTTCTAAGAATAGATGATATGTTTGAATTATTGTTGTCACCTTTATCAAGAAAATGGCATCCATGTTTGATTCATAGTGCTGCTGCTTGCCTGTAAAAGCAGAAGGATGCAATTGTGTATATATTTACATAATTAAAATAAGCTTAATACCTTAATTTTTGTTTTGCATAAATAATGAAAGCAGAGGTCATATTTAGGCTCAAAATTAGTTATTAGAGAAAGGAAAAAAATACCAAATTTGGGAGAAGGCTCACAGAAGAGGAGTGCACTGCCAACATTTTTAGTATATTAGCATTACTCAACAAGAGGTAGACACTTAAATCTGTAGAGGCGTCGCGATGTAGCAAAGCTATAGCTTTTAACCAGTGCTTTGTTTTGTTTTTATTTTTTTTTTTTTGACAGTATCCAATTTCTTGTCAATGAAAATAGTCACCACTGACTGATGTGTAGAAGAAAGCCTGACCCCTCTTATGAACGAGGCACTTAGGGATAATGGAGAAAAGCTGCAAGTAATTTTCATGAGAAAGATGTGGGATGGGAAGAGCATTATAAACCAGAAGCTGTCATAAGAGAGAGGGCAAAGGTTGGGGGAGTGTCAGGCATCCTTCGGTGGCAACTCCCTGAGTAGAGAGGAGATTGTCACAAGACGGCTGGAGTGTCTCTGAGTAAAGGTAGAAAATCACTTTGGAACAGAGGAAAGGGAATCAAATAGAATGTAGTGTGAGGAATATGTTCCAGTGGCAGTCAGGACTCTGACCAACTATCACCCTCCTCCAGTGGACTCATGGAGACGCTTCCTTTGGCAAGGATGTGGGGTGGATTTGCATATGGTTCCCTTTCAGCTAAAAAGGACAGACGCCTGCCTGACTTGGGCCTCGTCTGTGCAGGGCTTGCATGAAGCCGCATGCTTCTCACAACACATTCTTTCCCAGACCATCACCAAGGTGCTTCTCCAGTATGCCGCCATTGTCTCCAGTGACTTCAGTTCCTACTGCGACAAGGAGAACGTGGTAAGATGTGTGCTTTCCAACTCTGAGTGCATGAGGGAAATGGTTCATACAGGGTAATGAGACATGGGGATCTCAAGAAATTGGATGTAAGCAATTCATTTTCTGGAACTGGCCCCAGTGTAGGCAGGATTCACAGGCAAGTAGAGATTGTCATGGTGCCTGACAGCTGGAGGTCTTCTGTGTTGATAGGGAACAAGATGATAAATACTGGAAAACCCACAGACTCATAAAATGCTGGCATGGAGAACTAGAACATGAGTATTAACGTCCATCAGTTTTGCTTGGGCACCAACGTGAAAACATGTATCATTTAGTCTTGCAGCTTTCAGGTAACTTGAGAAGGATGGTTGATATGTAGAACATCACTGCTTCCTACTGTGAATTATAACAGAGCTCCCACTTTCTAATGATTCAGGACATGTTTATAAAATCTAAAGAAGCCTTGTAACTGATTCAACAAAGGGCATAAAGAAAAGCAAGAGAAATGGAAGTTATTTGGAATATAATCAATGCTATTTTGTGGTAGAAGATGAAAGTGTGCCTATTTACTCTGTATGATTAAGAAAAATATGTTGACAATATTGTGAGTTCATTAAAAGAGCAGCACTGAAAAAGATGCTTAAAAAATTCAGTACAGGACTTTTAAAGAGGAAACTAAGGTTACTTGCCCCTTCCCAAAGAAATTAGCACACACTGGCCTACAGATGGAGGATGGAGGAGGACAAAAGGAATGAGACAACAAAAAAGAGAAAGGGCCACCTAGACAGAATGGGGTCCTCAGGGGATTGCAGCAGGAGAGGGGGATGAAAGAGGACAATGGAAGAGGAGCACGATCAAATCACAGTATGTTCATACACTGAAGTTCTCACTTTACAAAAAAATTATAAAGATGGTATGAGGGCTGGAGAGATGGCTTAGCGGTTACGTGCTTGCCTGTGAAGCCTAAGGACCCCGGTTCGAGGCTCCGTTCCCCAGGTCCCACGTTAGCCAGATGCACAAGGGTGCGCACACGTCTGGAGTTCGTTTGCAGAGGCTGGAAGCCCTGGCGCGCCCATTCTCTCTCTCTCCCTCTATCTGTCTTTCTCTCTGTGTCTGTCGCTCTCAAATAAATAAATTAATTAATTAATTTAAAAAAAAAAGATGGTATGAAAACGCATTCTGCTACCAGAACCTGGCTAACATTCGCTGACAGCTCATTAGACAAGTTAGTACAAGGTTCTTGAATATTCCAGTAGATTTCTTTTTCCCTAAAATTAATATGCTGGCCAGAAATTTTATTCTAAGTTTCAGGCAACCTTCAGCAGGGATTTCTAATTGCCACTGACAATAACATGCTAAAAGTGAGAATATTTACTCATTGAAAGCACATTTTCCAATTAAAGGATAAAAATACAAGTCTGATTGAAAATCACAACAGTGCTATATAATTTCAGAAAATAACTGTTTACTCTAGGATAGCCAAAATGAATATTCAGAAGTTAGCTATGAAGAACGCCATCCTGTCATTCAGAAAAGAAAACGAGCTTTCCAAAGGTTCGATAGGCTTCTACTTTGTGTGCTAACATTCCGCATTCTATAGCATATTAAAAACCCTGAGATAAAACTTACAAATAAACAATTATTGCATTGTCTTGTGATTTTTCTAAAGTGCATGTTTTTTCTAACTTAAGTGTACAAATAAAATGACACAACTAGACTTCAAATACGCCATCTCATCTCACCAAACCCCTCAGTCTGCGACCTTGCTCACTTAGGCTAGTGTTCCATTCACTGTGAATTTTTCTTTATTTTTTGGTTTTTCTAGTTAGGGTCTTGCTACATGGTCCATGCTGACATTAAACTTTAAATCCTCCTGTTTCAACCTCCTGGTGCAGGGTTCCAGGCATATGTCATGCCTGTCGTGGATTTCTTCCCCACCCCCGCCCCCCGCACTTCATGGACTCTGGTATTGTTTAGAATAAAGCTGTTTCATGATTAGAATCGAGGTACTTTTCTGTGTAATCTGGTTCTTAGCAATAATGTAACAAATTGAGTTAGTAAAAGCGAACCCTGATCATTGCAAGGTGAGGAGAAGCTTGCCAATGAGGAGAGTTTGGCCTTTTGTTTCTCTCTCCCTCTGGAAAGCCAGGCCACTCCCCTTTTCCCCCACCCTTGTGTGGGCTACAGCAACCTTACCAGGTGAGCACAGGGAGCCCATTTTGTTCTCGGTGCCTCTTTTTCATGAGAAATATTCACATAAGGGCTTTCCTATAGAAATCTTCTTCCAGAATCTGCTTATACATTCTGTTATAGGCAGACTTGAATGCTCTCATCAGATAATCACAAAAGAGCCCAGCTAAGTCATATGCATGGGAACAAATGATGAAGGTCTCCACTGCTGGTATCTTCCCACTTCTCGGTATGCGTCAGGGTCTTGCTTTGACCTCAAGTAACTTTCTGGTAGGATTGCCCCAAACCAAGCCATATCTCCTGCCCCCATCTTTATGCAGTAATGTTTTCCAATAAGAAAAGATGTGTATTGGTTTAGTCTGTGGACTCTAGGTAAAGGTGCCAAACCCTGTGAAAAGCTAACCAGCTCAGTGTGTGCCACATAAAGCAGGAAGCCTCCATCAAATCTTTCCAGTCATGACCAGGGCTCAGAATTGTGTGAGGAGCATCTGCTTAGTGAATCAGAACGTGTAGGGTATAAATCTCCATTATCTGTGTATTTAAGTGGCTAGAATCAAGGGACCAGAAGAGAGGCTAAAAATTGTTCTCATAAATCAAAGTTAGGCTGAGGTCACTTTAAGAGTCAAGTACAGGCCTCCTCAAAGATCAGTGATGTGCTTCAGGCAATAATGAAATCTTTCCACTGAGGAGAACTGGCACCTCTAGGATACCCAGGAACCTTTTGTATGCGTTTCTGACTCTTTACTGGCTGGCCTCCCAGGCATGGAAGATGATCCATGTCCTTTCTTTTTTGCCCCCCACCCCCACCCCCTCTATAAACTCTCTGGAATGGAGGCAGCAGCTGATTCTGCAACTCGTCCATTGTCTATTTTCCTATTAGAAATTAATTCTAATATTCTAAAGTTAATCTTGTCACAAATGGTATGTCATTGTTATGGTCATAATCTCCTCTTTGGAAACAAGTCAGGAAGTGCTTTTAAATATGCATGGTATAAAGTGCTCTGGTAGTCTGTAAGAAAACTCAGAGAAAGGTTCAGTAGCAGGTACAGTATATTAGAATTTAATGGCACAGTTTAAAATGCAAGTCAATATAAAGTCTTATAAAACAAATACCAAGTAAGTATAGATCCTAAGGAGAAAACCAGCCCATCACACCTCACCAGGGCCCCAGCTGAAACCATAGAGTAATGGAGGAAATGAGCAAGAGTGCTGCTTTCTTGGTGAACCTGGTACCAGCACAAAGGGGAAGGAGAGAGACACAGAGAACACTCAACTTCTACCAAACCAGACATCCAGAGACACAGGTTCCCAAGACCTCATCATTGAAGCAAACGTAAAATGAACCCAGCATGGCTCAGGGAAATTTGCGGAAGAGGGGGCAGAAAGATTGTTAGAGCCACACATTGGGTCATTATGCACAGAGACATTGCCTCTTACCCATAACTGATGGCTAACCCCAACAAGGTATGACTGACCCACATTTCCCAACGAGGAGGGTCCCTGCAGAGAGCGGAAGATGGGGGGAGGCTAACATTGGTACCAACATGGCTGTATACATTGTGTATACAACTAATAAAAGAAGTTAAAACTCTAGGAATGAGGGCTCTAACCCAAATGATAGGTTTGCCTCAAATAAGCAAAGATGAGAATGTGACATGGGTTAGAGCCAGATGATTAAGGGACTGAGCAGTGTGTGGAATTTATTAGTAGCTAGAGAATCCATTAAAGATATTTTAGATTTTCTTTGTTTTCTTAGATACAAAAAAAATCAGTTAATATCTGAGTTTGTTTCAGTTTTGTTAGTGTTGTTACTGTTGTTTGTTTTGTTTTCAAGGTAGGGTCTCACTGTAGCCCAGGCTGACCTGGAACTTACTCTATAGTTTCACTCACAGTGATCCTCCTACTTCTGCCTTCCAAGTGCTGGTCTTATAAGCATGAACCACCTCACTTGGCTAATATTTTGGCTTTAAAATACCAAAATAACACAAGAATTTAAATTAATCTCTTTTCCATAAAAGGGAATTTTTTGAAAGTAGAATGGGGCAAGCTGGGGAGGGAGCTCAGCTCGATCAGTGTTACCTAACTTGTAGGAAGTCCTGGGTTCAATCCCCAGCACTACATAAACTCAGTGTGCTGGTGTACACCTGTCATCCCAGCTCTTAAGAGGCAAAAAGATGAAGACCACGTCCAGTGTCATCCTTGGATGCATAGCAAGACCAGCCTAGGGTGCATGAGACCCTGTCTTAATCAATAGTAAAGTTAAACAGGTTAACTTCTAAGTATGAAATGCCACAATATGAGAGATAAAAGAAACTTTGGTAGCAAGTTTCTAGTATTTATTGCATGTCATTAAATTTCATTCCCAAAATGGTTGTATAACTTTTGGTTACCTGTTAAAAGCCATCATTTTAAATAGCAAAATTATTATATTAGATATAAGATGGCACATCCGTGATTGCTGTGCAACACAGTGTTTCAGTTAAACTCTCTGAGTCATCCATGCAGAATGGACAGTCACATGCCTCATGTGTTCCGTGTTAAGGCTTGCATCCTGATGAACAACATTCAACAACTGCGGGTACAGCTGGAGAAAATGTTCGAGTCCATGGGCGGGAAAGAGGTAAGGTTGCTTTTACTTCTGTACTTGCCAAATGCCTACTTACCGGCTATTAGCAGTGTGTCCTTTACTATGGTAAATGCCTTGTGTTGTAAAATGTTTATCAGTGAACAGGAAATGGTAACAACTAAAGTCCCATCAACACTTAAGATGATGACTGTCTCTAGCGGAAATACTTAGGAAACAGAATTATAAATGGAGATAGGGACATAGCCTGTTGTCATGGGTACATAGGTCTCTCTCTGTCTCTCTCTCTCTCTCCCCCAACCTCTCTCTCTCACACACACACGCAATTAAATATATGTCTATGTATGCTAATAATTGGCGAAACATACAATGTCAGTTTGAAAGTGATGTGTGATAGGTATCATGTCCCTAGTGTTTTTAATGTATCAGCATGTTTGTTTGTTTACATCGAGAAAGCTGTGTCGCAACGTGTTGTATGTCGTGTCTGTAATGTGTCTCTGTTCATCATCTCTGGCCTGCAATCCCATGAGCAGAAGAAGGAAGGAGAAAGATTCTCGTACGAGGTTTGTAATGGCAACCATCCTCCCTCTCCCCGCCTGCTTTCCTCTCTCTTCACCCAGAAACCCTCCTGCTCCCCACCATCCTCATTGCTTGTTTGGATCAGGCAGAGGAAAGGCAGCCGCACACCCCCTCTTCTTGCCTGCCACAGTCATGTCTCTTCTTACACACTGATGTGAGTGTCCAGGAATAGAGGAGTGGAGAGGATGCTGGGAGTGAGGGCCATGGAGCAGGTAGCCTGCCCAGCCTCACCCCCGCCAATGACAGCAACAAAGAAGCAGTCCTCAGGGCCGCATGGTAAGAACGTGTGGCTATTTCTGTTTGCTTCACTGACCGCATCCTTACTGTGAAAAGATGGATGGCATGCGTGTGCAGCTAGGTTGGAGGTGGAAGAAAATTCTCACCTTTATTTTACAAGTGCTTTCTAAATGGTGCAGAGTCTCCTTTTAAGATTGACCTTCCTCATACGCTTTGTTTTTTCACCCTAATTTAGATGCTCCCCAATCCGTCTGTTTCATTTTTATATTTTTATAATGAAGTTACCATCTAGCTGCAAATGAGAGGCCAGGATAAGCACAGACGGTGCTGTGAAACATTAAGGAGCCTCCATGTGCAGGGCTTCTGCTCAGCCTCCGTTTAGTCTGCGTGGAGAGAGGCCACAGTCCTCGAAAGAAGGTCTGTTACGGGGCCTGAGGGCGTCAGTATTGTTTTAGGTTCTGTTGGGTTAGGTGAACACTAGCAATTGGGAATCACAACATGAGTTCCCTTTCTCGTCTTTGTGACGCTCCATACTCAGGCTGTTTAGTCCGTTTAATGGAGAAGAAACTACCCATTTCTTATGGGAAAACCTCTCTCCAAAATTCCATGAAGTTTAAAGACCAGGATCATTTAAGAGTGAAGTCTCATGTAAAAATGCCCTGCTATCTCATCACTATTCCACACTTGAGCCTTAATGTAACATATTGCTGAGCTGAATATTAATCAGACAATCAGAAAAGGCACAGAGGCAGAGAGCTCAGGCCTGCGCTTGGAGGAAACTATGGGCTAAGCCACCTGCTAGCCACATTCCTAGGGATTTTTTTCACCAGAGAGGAATTCTTGAGTCTGATTAAATCACCAGTTTAAAATATACAGGTGTCACTTCATAAACTTAGTTTCAAGTAAATAACTCAAAAAAAAAATTGAAGGCAGAAGTCTCCCTTCATAACTCACTCCATGTCTACTTGTTAAACTCCCCACATGTAATCTACATGGAAAATTCTATTAAACAAATGAACAAAATGAAAGGCAGGCTCAGATTCTAACCTTATACTCTGTCAGATAAATAGTGCTGACTGTTTATTTATCTCTCTCTTCCCTATATTCTGTGTTCTCCTGTCTCTCCCCATGCAGTTTTTCACTTGTTCTCCTCTACTTTAATCTCTTGCCTTTTACAGCTGAGAAAATGCCTTAAGGGAACACTCGGCATTGGCGTAGGATTGGTGACATGTTGGGAACCCAAGGCTGAGCAAAACATACATTGTACCAGACAGAATTAGCCTTAATCAATAGAGGATTATGTTGGAGTCCCTGGCTGCCTCACTCAGCCTCCTCCAGACACCAGAATATCCACATGAGAAGCCCATTCCCTCCATAGACTCAGCTGTATGTGCCACTCTCTTAAACGATTTCCTTAACATGGGCTTTTACAGAGATCAAACAAGATTAAATCACCTTCAACTATTATACCATGTATGGGGCCTGGAGAGGTGGCTGAGTGGTAAAGTGCTTGCTCTGCGAGCACAAAAACCTGAGTTCAAATTCCAGTCACTAGGTGTGTGCAGCAGACCACCTGTAATCCTGTCACTCAGAGATGGAGATAGGGGATTTCTGGGGCAAGCTGGCCAGCTGCACGAGTCAAACTGGTGAGCTCCGGGTTCAACTGAGGAACCCTGCCTTAATAAATAAGGTAGAGGGTGATTGAGGAAGACTTCCTGTGTCAGCCTCTGACCTCTACACACATGCACAGGCGGTGCATGCACACCACACACGTGCGCACACACACACTCACACACACACATTAAATCACATAGAGTAAATGGGATTCCCAGTTCTTCCTTGTTACTGGAATGACGTATAAAACCCTGACTGACAGTGCTCAGAGAAACTTAACAGCCTAGACCCCGTTCTTCCCCTTGTTGGTATTTATTAGTTTGACCCCATCATGTGTGCTTGGGTGTGTACTTCATGCTGCCGAAACTTAATTAGCAAATGATGGCTTGTGCATTTGCTCAAAGTAGTTTTCAGTGCCGTGCATTTCTCAGTTGGCTTCTCCCAACAGTGCTGCTCACTGGCCTTCAGCTCCCCGCAAGGTGCTGGCTTCTAGCAGGCATGGCTGCATGACCCGTGCCGCAGCTCGGCCACTGTTGCTGAACGCTCTGTGGGCGCCTCTCTCTTCACAGTGTCCATCTCTTGTCCCTCTGGACAAGGGAGTATTGCAAACCATGAAGTTTTGGATTGGTTTGTGTTGGTTTTGGGCGGAGACATCCAGCCTTCTGTGTTGTTACTGTTATTGACAATGGCTCTAAATGTCATCCCTGGACACCTGACACAAGTGTCTGTGCACTCGTTTATTTTTCCCAGTGCTGTGTTCAAAAAGGAAACAAGGAGGAAAAGTCAGCCGCTACCTTTCTTCTATTACATCATGTCTTTCCAACGTGCTTCCCTGCATACAGATTAAGAGCATGTTTTCCAGAACAGCTGTATTCCTTCTATGCAATACCAAAAATATTAGTTTTACAAACAATACGGGAAATAACAACTAGAAAGATTTCCGAATCACTGTACCGAACAGTATAAAGTAGCTAATCTATATGACAGTTATGACTGGCGCTAGAAGTTGGTAATTTATTCTACCATCCCTGGATGTGTCACCTGTCCCTGTAAAACTCAGTGACAGCAAAATCACTGTGAGAATGGCATGTAATAATTACCATGCATTGGTGAATGGTTATTCTGTTATCTGATAATAGCTCAACTAACTCAACAGTAAAATAGACCCATTTTGATTTATATCATTCCAGCAGTTGGTCTCTTAACTATATAACTCAGTAGGTGTTAGTTGCAAATAAATATGTTCTTTGTATTCATTTGTAGCAGAAGCATGTAGTTATAGCCACAGGAAAGAACTTATTAATGTGTGTTTCATCTGAAATCTAATTGGTAAAAGTATGTAAAAAAGAAAATTAAATAATCCAGAATTTAATTTCTTTGCAGGAAGTCATAATATATGGTTTTGAAGCTCTATGAAATTGTGCTAATTGGTTTAGGAGAATTATGACTGTGCCATATGAGCAGAGCACATATTGTTTCTTCCCAAGATTGTGAAAACATTTGAAATGGTAGGATCTGTGGACTTCAAACTCTACAAGCTAGCCCTTGTCAAGATTTTAAAGAAATAAGGGGGTTTGTTCAGCTGAATTTTCTCAATCAGGTCACAAAACAGATCAAATTTTCGGTTGTAATGTGATTTATTTATTGATAACTGTCTCAAATATGATGGGATCTTCTAACTTTTCTCATGGTAGTGAGCTCTCCTGTAAGAGTAACTTAAGAATATATCCTTATAGAACACAGCCAAGGAATCAGTATCATCTTTAAATTTAACAAAAATTTTTAAATTTTTGACAATTTGAAACATATCTAATGTATTTCAACTATATTCACTTCCCTGTTATCACCGTTTGTTCCTTTCCCACTCCCACTAAATGTCTTTTTGTTTTCAACCAATCCCTTCCTACTTTCATGTTTTGTTTTGCTTTGTTTGTTTTTGTGACTTACTGAAATTTAGGGTTGCCTGGTTAGCATGGGTGGGGAGCCATCTATGGATCCCAAGCAGCATGGCAACACCGTGAAGAACATGACTCCCCTCCCCCAGCAACAATTAATTGCCACTCAAAGAGGGGTGGATTCTTGCGAGCCCTTCCCCATCCGTGATGGAATGTTGATGGGCTCAGTCAGGTGCAGGAAGCTCACTGTATATTTTAATGCAAGACAGTAAATTTATTTCAAACACGCCTACATGTATCTCTTTAATTTTAAAAATGAATTTGCATTACACTTCTCCAAAGTGTGACATATAACTCATTGAAATTCTTCCCCAAGCTCATGAACCATATGGACTTAATTAGCTAAGTAACCCCAGATCCAAAGAGGGAAGAATTTAACCTCTCATCTAGCCTTGCAAATTCATATGTGTGTGGGTTACAGAAGTTGAGGGTCACTGCTTAGAAGATAGTGGCCACTCGTCTTCTGCCTGCATCAGAGATTCATGGTTTCTGGATTCTGCCCCAGAGCATTGGCTCAGTAGGTCAAGGGCAGGGCCACGTGATTTGCCTTCAGTAAACCCCCAGGTGATGCTCATGCTGTGGCTCTCCAGACTATGGAAATTATAAGGTAACTAGAAAATGACTCAGAATGTGTCCTCCTTTTATGTGTGCACCACTCCTAACCAGCCTACTTGCTGTTCTTTTGATCTTGATCCAAGTGCTTGAATGGAATCCAAGACAACATGCTTGGATTAAACATAATAATCTCAAGATATAGGCAACCATTTTGCAGCCATATGAGAAAGTCCAATGTTTCTTAAAGACATTCTGGACCTTTAGATATTTATAATTCCATATATAATCATATTTCACAGTGGTGTTACAAGCTTAAATTTATAATTTTAAAGAGGCTAACCTTTATGCTCAGGTTTATAGATTAAATAATCTATGTCAGTGATTCCCTTAATATAAATTGAAATATCATTTAATAGTTAATAAATGAATGAGGATCAATCTGTTGTAGTTATCTTCTGTGGTAACTGCAAAATAAATCACAGAGTAATTAAATAAAACATACATTCAACACTTAGATAATAAAACATAATTTAGTTACTTGAGTTCTAAAATTTTCTCCCAAAGCAATTTAAAAACTTCGCAAATTAACAGGTTTAATTATCCATCGTACCTGTTCATAGTTACTATGTCTGCAGGAAGCAAGAGTTAGGATAGAGAATAAAAAACTCTTTTAAAAATGTCTTTGGCCTCAATGAGTGTGCAAAAGTGGCCTCTTTATAAAGGCACATTTAGAGCTGAGCTGCTTTTAGCATCTAGGAAAAGACACACTCAAAAGTCAAGTAACCATGTCTGTTTGGACCAGTTTTAGCATCTCTTCCCATCTCTCCTACCAGGTTGACTTCCTTATACAAAGCTGAGTTTAGAGCTTTTTAAGTGTTGCTAGACATAAGGAATGCAATGCATGTTACATGTATGTCAACACATACCTCCATACATCACAAAAACATTTTGTATTAGCAGAGGCAGGACAATAAAAGAGGTAAGGTTTATGGGAGAAAAACAACACTTACAAATGTTGTGCTTGATCCTTCAGTGATCATAATAAACTCTTATGTGAGCACACATGTGGAAATTGGAGAACAACCTAGTGTGTTTTCTCTGGTACACCATCCACCTTTTTTCAAAAAAAAAAAAATCTAATTAATTAATTTGCAAGGAGACAGAGAGAATGGGAGGGCCAATATCTCCAGCCATTGCAAACAAACTCCAGATGCATGTGCCTCTTTGTGCATCTGGCTTTCCATGGGAACTGGGGAATTAAATGGGTTGTTAGGCTTTGAAGGCAAGTGCCTTAACAGCTGAACCATCTCTCCAGCCCCCACCATGTACCTTTTTTGAGACAGGGTGTCTCAATGCCTGTGCTCACTAGCTAGCCAGCCTCAGGGATCCTTCAGTCTACACCTTCCCCAGTACTAAGTTTACAGGTATGTATCAATATGTCTGACATCTTCCATGGGTACTAGGGATCAAACTCAGGTTCTCATACCTGTGAAATAAGCACTTTACCCTCTGAGCTATCTCCCCAACCCTGTAACTCCTTTTTTATTATTTAAATAAATCTCAGAAGTAACCATGTTTCTGAGCTCAGTGAATGCAACAAGTTATTTTTAGTTTCACAGCACTAGGCAGTAAGGATAATTGAATGCTGGATGCAATGGTCTCCTCTCTGCAGATATTGCCTGGTGCCTTGTTCCACTCAGCCATCTCTATAATTAGAGCTATCAAATTGGACTTCATGAAAAATTAAGAGAATAATGAGGGGCAGAAAAGCAACTTGTGTTAAGGTTATTTAATAAATGTCACTCAGAGTCCAGCACCACTTCCACACAATTTGGGTTTTAACGGCAAATGTTGTGAGATCAAGCAAAGGTACTGCAAGGAGGTTCGGAGCCTCCCAGGCTGGCACTACATGTGAGGCTGGAATAGGGAACCACACAGGGCCAACCTTACTCCCCAGAGCTTCTAGAGCTCATGGGGTCATTCACGTACCACCACATCTCTCTCTCTCTCTAAACCTTAAGGAAAATTAAAAGAAACAGATCTATGCCACAGCCAGGAGGGAGAGAAATAACATTTATTCTGACTACCATATTGCATTAAAATCCCTTTCTTTATCTGCTTGTGGCCACTTTTGGTTGCTTATGCCTCATATATTACAAGTCAACGTGAGCTGCAGTGAACCTTGACTCCTTTTATTTTGTCTTTCTTTGTAGTCTTCATTATGTGTGCTTTTGATGGACACATAATGCATGCACACAATTTTAGAGTGCCATGTGATATTTGGATTGGTGGATCCATTGCAGTGATCAAATTAGACTAATTACCATGTGAATCACAACAAACATCATTTCTTTATGGATAGTATAGACAAAGCCCTCTCTTTTAGTTATTTGGAGATATGAAGTGTATTAGTATCAACTGTGCCCTGCCTTCTCCCCCACGATGGGCTCTATCTCTGGAACTGTGAGTTGACCTAAACTCTTTCCTTCCCTCGGTTACTTCTGCTCAGGTATTTTGTCCCAGCAATGAGAACGTAATTGATACACCCACACAATACACCCACAGTCTGGAGACCCACAGCATCAGCCTCGCCTGGGGATTTGACAATACGAATCACATGGCCCTGCCCTTGACCTACTGAGCAAATGCTCTGGGGCCGAATCCAGACACCTGGAACACCAGGGCTTCTTCCTCCCTGTAGCCATATAATTGTTCCCGTTGACCAGCCTCTCCCTGTTTGTTTCCCTTTCTTTTTTCAAAACTTAACTTCTTCCCACTAAGTCCTCCCTTGTCTCCTCCTAGGCTCAGCCGTCCTCAGACATCCCAAGCAAATGTCTCACTGAGTGTTCTGCCTGATGCTCACTGTTCATCAGGTCCTGGAGGTGGTTGACTAAACGTGCATTCAAAGTGTGAACATAGGCTCGTTGTGAATGCAGTCATGGATAAATCTATTGGGCAACAATGCAGTATTTACAGATTAAAATCCAAACAGATGGTGTCTCATTTCTTCTACCCCGATCCATTCCTGCTTTGCACAGTTTCCCGGCCAGTAAGATCCAAGTCTTTTCCAGTAAAGTTATACTTAGGGATGCTTTTGTTTTTTCCAATGAGCCTTTGCAGGAGGGGATTGCCTTGGGCAAAATGGCTTCTAAAAGTACAGCCCCAACAGGGTGACACATCATCTGGCTGTATCAATTAACCTTCTCATTTCTGGGACAAAATACCTGGCCAGAAACAACTTAGGCAAGGAACGAGTGTAGTTCAAATCACAGTTTCAGAGGTTAGAGTGCATCGTGGTGGGGAAAGCAAGGTGGGAACAGGAAGCTGGCATAATATCCTCATGCCACCAGGGAGAAGATAGAAGGAGAAATGAATGCCACATTTCATCTGTCTTCCTCTTTTAATGCAGTCTGGGAATCCAGCCCATCGGACGGTTCTTCCTACAGCTAGCATTGGTCTGCCCTCTCTCAACAAACCTCATCTAGAACATTCCTCAGAGACATGACCAGAGATTTGTTCCCACTGTGATTCTAGATCCTGCATAGTTGACAATCAGCGAGGAACCATCACTCTGGACCTTGGTTTTTCTCACCTACAATGAGAGTGAAGTTGAATTCTAAAATTCCATGATTATAAGTGCAAGAACCCATTAACCATCCACAATGCTGAGGGATGGTGTGTGTGGTGCAGGGGAACAGGGAGGAAGTATTGACTAGGTGAGAAGAATGTCACATCACAGAAATAAGGCTTAGTGATGTACTTCAATGTTGAACGGCATTGAGAACCCAAAATAGAATAATCCAAAACTTGCTATATATTCACTAACTCAAAACTGAAGTGAGGGAGTTCTGAAAGATAAAATAATTTTTCCTCTCAGTTGTCCAGGCCACAGAACCTCACTCAACATGTCGCTGTGGCATTTAGTGCTCTGAATGGCAGTGAGGTTCACGGTGCAGAATCTTCAATCTAGGGTACAGGCAGAGTCAGAGGTTCTTTAGCCTTGTGAAGCCAGAGTGACAAGTATGACTTGTTCGCTGTAGCAAATACTTCTAGCATAGCCTCACCCACCGCCAACTAGAATGAGAATTACATAATAGCTTATTTTGAGTGTGGCTATGTTTGAGCCCCTGAAGGGTCTCTCCAAAGAGGAATGACAATGACATGAGAGAGAGTGCCATTATTACAGCTGGGTGCTTTATTTTGCAGCAGAGGGGACTGAGTATCTTATTCTGACAACACTGCAGTATCCATAGACTACTCTCTATAAAGTGATTCGGGGCAGTTTGAGAAGACTACCTTACTCCCAGGTTCACTAGAAAATTTCCACTGACTTATCAATTGTATTTTAGGTTGAGTTAATACTCCTTCTAAAATTCATAAAGTCTGGTAAGTGGTATAGTGGGAGAGAATTGACCCTTTCAAAATAAAGAATATGAGCCCAAGTTAGATCATGAGACATTGCTTGAAACCCTTCCCTGTTGAAAACCAGCTTGAAGGGTATACATACCAGTGCTAAATCAGCCTTGGCTTTTTAAAGCAATGCTGGGCTAAGCGATGAGAAGGATGGGAAGAGGAAACAGCACTTAATAACATGATCTGTGCTGACAGTCACAGACTAGAGGAGAACAGCAAATCAGGAAGTGAGGAGGGCACATGAAGAAAACACTTCATAGAGGTGTTATGTCTGGAGGGAAAGACTATAGAAGAAAATATTTCAGAGAGACTGTCATTTCTGGTATTCAAGCATATATGGAGGGAAAAACTGTAGAAGCCAAAGATGTCTTTCACATTTCTGTTTTGAACAAGTATACCCCGTTAGCCAAATCAGACAAAAAAAAAATAGAAATAAAATGAGATGGTAAGACATGATCTGATTGAGATTGAGACATGTGTGGACCATCAAACTAGAAAAGTCTGATCACCACTTGAGACTGTAGACAAGATTGTCAGACATTCTGTTATAGCTGTCAGGAATAGATTCAGAGGCTATTAGCTGACAAGTGTCAGTGGAAGCTGTAGGCATGAATGTGATTGCTCAAGAAGAGAGAATTGAATGGGAAGAAGGTTAGAAGAGAAATATTGAAATGCATTCATATTTAAGAGCATGCACAGAGAACTATAAGTCAACAAGAAGACAGACAAATTGTGGAAAGCCAGAGAAGCCAGGAAATAAGAGAACATCACTCCAAATGAAGCTGATAAGGGTACATAAGTTACTGAGCTTGACAATGAAGAGCTCATTGGTGACCTACATGGAGCATTGCACTAATATCTCCAAGAGCAAAGGTCTCATTGCAGAGGCCGAATGTATGTTTAAAAGATAAAAATGGAGCTTGGGAAGTGGCTTAGTGTTTAAAGGTGCTTGCTTGCAAAACCTGATGGCCAGGGTTCGATTTCCTAGTACCCCCATAAAAGTCAGATGCACAAAGTGATACAGGCATACAGAGTTCATTTAAAGTGGCAAGAGGCCCTGGCATACTTGCTTTCTTCTCTCTCTCTTTTTCTCTATCTCTCTCCTTGCAAAAAAATTAATTAATAAATATTTTTAAATGGTTCCACAAGCTTGCTAACCCAAATTTAATTCCCAGCATTCACATAAAGCTGGATGCAAAGTGGTATATGTGTCTATGATTCCAATGCACCTGCAAAGGAGGCTGAGTCAGGAGACTATCAAAGCTCATAGGTCAGCTAGTTTCAGCCTTTCCAGAAGCAAAACAAGAGAGACTCTGTCCCAAACAAAGTAGAAGGGCAGGATTGACACCCCAGTGTTGTCCTCTGACCTCCATACACATGCCATGGTATGTGTGCATGTGTGGAGAGTCAAGTTTCATACTTATGAGAAGTTTGAAAAGCAAGGAAAGAGAATAGCTAAATTGTCAATGGGAAAATTGCTCATATAAATTTGACTCTCATTTTTTAATTTTAATGTGTTATTGGACAAGGAAGCAAAACTAACAATCAAGTGATCTAAGATGAAGAAAAATGATCAACAGAACAGAATCCAAAGGAAAGAATGGAAGCCTCACGTTGAAGAGAGCACTACTTGGGAACGAGGCTTGATTTTTCATAGAAATAGCAAATTTACATGTTAAAAAGGATATAATTCAAATTAAAGATCTAAAGTAAAAATGTTAAAGGAGTTAATGTAAAAGTATTATATTACATTTTATACAAGATACTACAGGCTTTCATTCAAAAGAGTTCCAAGGGTAACTCTGCAGACTAACACATAGCCCTTGGACCTATTTCCTAGGGAAATGAGGGGCGAGGAGTGTGGTCTGGCCTCCTGAGCCAGAATTCTTTACATGAGCAGAATCTCACCCTACCAGTGATGAGCTGAACCTGAGACAAGGCAGCATGGGCCACCGTAGAAAAACAAGGCAATGAGACAGTAATGCACATGTGTAGAAGCAAAGCTCACACTAACACGTCTTCTGTGCAGAGTGTGTGTATCACGTGAGGGTCTTGGGGTACAAGACAACATTAGATGTCAGGTAGCTCCACAGTGCTTGGTGGTCAGTGCAACACCAATGTTATAAGTGGATAAGTGAGCACACATTCTCACTAGATCCATGGGGAAAGAATTGGTACAGGTTAGAGATAAAGAGTATAAATGCATACAGGGTTGTCATGGTAACCATATCTTCTGAACCATCGAGTCATGGTTTGGATATGAGACAAATATTTGAAATCCAAACTAACTTGGTAAGTCAAGAAGAGTTTTTGCCAATGAATAAAAGATGATTTCAGAATCAGACATGCTCCTAGTAGTCAGAGCAAGGTGCCTGTCCACAGAGGAAACCCTGGCTGTGGGGACAGCTCCTGAGGAAAAATGCCATGCTTCCATCGGCCGCTCCTTCTGCAGACCCTGGCAAATCCTGCTCTTAGAGGACGTTGGGAGAGACATCTAGGCTCAGGTAGTGGTGAGACAAAGCCTGGGAAAGAGATTCAACTTTCACAGAAGTTTTATTTATGTCACCAGCCAAGTAGTTCTGGTGCTAACTCAGCTTCCAATTTAGCATAGATTCATTAATTCTAAGGTTTCAACATTGTTCTATTGTTTTTTTTTTCCTTTTAATAAAAACTCAAGTTTAGAACCAGGTATGGTGACTCACACCTATAATTCTAACACTCAGTATGCAGAGCAGACACATCACCATGAGTTCAAGGCTAGCTGGGTCTACTTGCTAAGCTTATAACAGCCTGGACAACAGAGTGAGACCTTGTCTAAAAATAAAAAATAAATCAAGTTCATCTTATCTTATACCACTCATATAGCTAGGCTAATATGTAAAGATTTATGCAGAATATTAGGTAGCTTCTGATATTTCCTAAGTAAACAATCATTTTTAAATACATTGTTGTTCTGAAATTCAAATCTACTATCTGACTTTAGGATTCAGAGAAATTTCCTCAATTAGGGCACATAAAAATGCAGGACTCAAATGTCAGTAATGTTGCTGCCAAAAATGGTCTTGCAATTAGATAATTACATGAATGTTTATTACTTTCTGGTCACTGCAAAAGACTACACACATTAGAAGGAGCCATACACGATGGCCTCATAATTACTGTGCCTGCTTTAGTGGTATGATTTGAATAAGATAAACATGTAAAGTAGAAAATTTCCTTTTTTTTTTCTAGCTCCCCACCCCTTTTGCCTGGTTATATGACAGACACAGTCTATCCACACCTACCCAGAAATACACATCTATCAAAAAAGAAAAAATAAACTGTCATCCAACGTTTAAATTTCTATAGTTTGACAGTTTCATATTTTCATGTAACAACCAATTATTTGATAAGAAATATCTATTCACAAAACACCTGAAGTGTACTGGTGGGAAAATTGCATAATTTCACCCATGTAACCATTTCTTATAGCTTCAATATTATTACCATAATAGGTGAACAAGCCACCTGAAGGTCTATAACAAACTAATATGAAAACCAAATATACACTTCTTTATTTGGCTTTTCAAGGTAGGGTCTCATTCTAGCTCAAGCTGACCTGGAGTTCACTCTGTAGTCTAGGGGTGGCCTCAAACTCACAGCGATCCTCCTACCTCTGCCTCCCAAGTTCTGGAATTAAAGGTGTATACCACCACGCCCTGCTCAAATATACACTTTAAGTGAGAAACAACCCCACCCTGTCTCTTGACAAGCAACCTTTGCTTTCAAAGCCATTTCCTTTCAGGCAGGGGAGCTGTGTGCCCTGTATCCACAGGGAGTGGCAAGCCTGGGAAGAACCAGATGGAAGGGTTTCTTTCCCACACCCTTTCGAGAACAGTGTCACTCAAGGGAAATCAACTTGAAACTGCTCGTAGGACAATAGCAAGACAATGCAATGACAAGCCAAGATTGGGCCATTCCCCTGTGTTGCCTTTGTTAGGAGTTAAAAAGTTATAGTTTATTAGGCAGATTGTTTAAATGCAAGCAGTTCTCAATATTTTTTAAAAAGATAAATACACGTGATCTAATTGTCTTTCTATACAAGTTTTAGAAATTCTGAGACTCCAGGGTTTTAATTTTCCTGTTATAGGTGAGGACTCTGCATTACAGTGCAATATATTTGCATGCAAGAGCCATGAGCATCTCTTATACTGAGACAAATAGAAGATGTAAGAGTCTAGAAGAAACATTGGCTCTGATAAGAGGGGAAGAAATTAAGGGGTCCTAAAAGTTACCTAGATTTGAGTTGAAATTTGGCATGAGAGGACAAATAAAATGTTTGATTTTATAATATTTAAATGTTTTTGTCACTTTCATACATGTCTATAATGTATTTTGATCATATTTACTTTCCACGATCCTCTCTTATGCCCCTCCAACTGAATCCCTTCTTCCTAAGTCCCTGTTCAACTTTCATATCTTTTCTTTGTATATAGCCCACTGAGTGGAATTAAGGTTGCTTCCATAAGCATAGGCAAATTTCTGGGGGCTACACCACCAAAGAAAATACCCCCATCTCCTCTCCTAGCAACCACTAACTGGCGACAACTCCTCAGGAAGGGGTGGGACAATAGTTGATTTTCATTTTAATATATTCAGTCATGTCAGTACAATCTAGAACTACTTGCTACCGAAGCATGTAAGTGATACTTCTTGATCACTGTGTCTTAGTGTGAGAAAGGGCTCTTGAGAGATTGTAAAACTGATACCCAGTATGTCTCTCAGGGCAACTTCTTAGCCTGGGGTAGATCCTAGGAACTTAAGGTAATATTGGTTCCTATACTCATTTGATAAGCTTCCTAGATCTCAAATGTATATAAGTCATGGACTACTTGGTTTTACTTGTAACGGTTAGTTTTATCATGACTTATGATCATAAGTAGACCTGCTTGTCCAACAACTCTATACTAATGATAGGAAATTAAATTTCTGAAGACTCAGTGGAAGTTTCCACTGCAGTTTCAGAGACTCTCCCAAATTATCCTTCACATGAATTTCTTTCTGATTGATATTATACATCTATTATGAAGCATTGTTTTATTTTACTTGCAACTAACACTATAGAGTTTTTTTTTTTCTTTTTGCAAAAATATAACAAACAAGATAAAATTTTCCCAAATGCTGGGAAAACTTCACATTGATCATGTACTTTCATTGCAAAACTGAGTTCAAATTAATAGGTTAGTATGTCTATTTATTGTTTGTGTTTATTTATGGTATAAGTTATGTTACAATATCTGTTAACATCATTTTAAAAACAAATTAGATAAAATGGAAAGTTGGCCTCTAAATTTTGCACTGTAAATCCAAACATGACGAAGTAAGTTACGTTGGTCTGTGAAAATTTTTGTTTTGCTCCCAATTTCACTCACGAGCTTACCTCAGATCACTGAACTCACTCACGAGCTTACCTCGGATCACTGAACTCACTCACGAGCTTACCTCGGATCACTGAACTCACTCACGAGCTTACCTCGGATCACTGAACTCACTCACGAGCTTACCTCGGATCACTGAACTCTCTCACGAGCTTACCTCGGATCACTGAACTCACTCACGAGCTTACCCCGGATCACTGAAACCACTCACGAGCTTACCCCGGATCACTGAAACCACTCACGAGCTTACCCCGGATCACTGAACTCACTCACGAGCTTACCCCGGATCACTGAACTCACTCACGAGCTTACCCCGGATCACTGAACTCACTCACGAGCTTACCCCGGATCACTGAACTCACTCACGAGCTTACCTCGGATCACTGAACTCACTCACGAGCTTACCTCGGATCACTGAACTCACTCACGAGCTTACCTCGGATCACTGAACTCTCTCACGAGCTTACCTCGGATCACTGAACTCACTCACGAGCTTACCTCGGATCACTGAACTCACTCACGAGCTTACCTCGGATCACTGAACTCACTCACGAGCTTACCTCGGATCACTGAAACCACTCACGAGCTTACCTCAGATCACTGAATTCACTCACAAGCTTACCTTGGCACACTGAATTCCTCAAGAAAGTAGAATGTTACCTTCAGTCTCATCTCTGTACAGCACACGATGCCCTGAAAGCAAAATCAGGCCTGTCTTCTCCAGAGAAATATGGAATCCCTGCATGATTTGTTTATCATTACTTAAAATCCTAAAGTTGGACAACATATGAACAAAACATACTCTCCCAATCAGATCCAATACTATGCATGCTTAGCATACTTTATCCAAAAATATATAACACAAAATGCTCCAAAATTGAAGAATTTTGAGTGCTGTTTTTGTTCTCAAAAAAAGTTTTATATTTTGGAACATTTCAGGTTTCAGGGTTTGAATAACAACTGAGTAGTCAGGAAATTCCAGGCAAATTTTTTAACATCTTACAAACTCTGAAATCTGATGTAACCTTGCTCCTTAATGTTTTAGATTAGATACTCAGCCTGTTCCCAAAAGTTTATCTTTAATAGGATTTTTATTTTCATTTCATTTTATTTGTGAATATATTAATGATTGGCACATATTTTGAAGCTACATATATTTTTAAATACTGTGTGCCATTCTACAACTTATACATTAGGAATTTGTCATGTTCTGGAGCATTATTTTGTCATGCTTTGCAACCCATCACTGTAACCAAGAACTGCTTTGCTCTTATTCTAAGCATGCCATCAAGTTGATCAATATTTTCTTCTATGAGAACCTCCTGGTTTCTTCACAATCATGCAAGCCTTTACATTTGATTTCAAAGGCTAAAAATAAAGAACTGGAAAGATAGCATATTTGTATGTTGTTTGAAGTTACCACCTTGCAAACAAAATGTTTTTATAAAAAACAAAGACATTCTTCCCAAAACCCTGAAATAATATTGTTCATGGTCTTTCTGCAGCTAGACCCTGAGGCCAGCGCTAGTCTAAAAGAACTTCAAGTTAAACTCAACGGTGTTCTGGATGAGCTGAGCATCACCTATGGTGAAAGGTAAGTATCCTAAGTAGTTATTGTTTGAGTGACTGGGTTTTGTTTATAACATGCCTGCAGAGCTACAACTCACACTGGCTAGATTCCTTCACCCTAACCCTAGGCGGAACATCATCCCCTCTGAAAAGTCTTTCAGGATGACGATGAGGTCCAGCTGTCAACTCCACTCAGCCTTCATAGGTAGGGTTCACCATGCATCACTAGGTCCTAAGTCCACATTTACAGGTCTGCTTCCCTTACTTTTCTCCAAGTTTCCAAAGGGCAGAACTCTTAGCTCTGATCTAACTGCAATTCCAGCATATAGAGGATCCCTTGGGACACGGAAGGAATAAAGAGAGGGCTGGAGGAAGGAAAAAAATCCTTGCGTGTAGGACGTATGGGTTATGTTCATACCATACATATTGATATGATTGCATAGAAAAATTGTACCCCAAGTCAAGTGGAGTCAGGATTCTTGGTTTTAGAACTTAAAGAAAGGAATACAACCCCTTCATGAGAAGGAGTTAGCAAGCTACTGCCATGTTTAGATTTTTCCTGTTACTGAAAAAGTCAACTTGTACTAAAGAGAAGCTTACCCCAGGTAAACTTCGTTTTGGTCCTATGGGAAAAAGCAATCACTGGGCTATCAAGTGTTGAAAAACGAAACCAAATACATCTTTGCAAAGGTTCATCAATTTAATATAGAATTTGCTATAAGTATCAGTTCAATAAATGTTGACTACCAACTGAAACTATATGTTCCATTTTGTGATGAAGTTGTAAAATGGTCTTCACAGCAGGAGCTATCTGAACACTACTCACTGTCTGTTGTGTTCTAGAAGGGAAAGAGATTCATCAACATTTAATGATTACTGAGGCCATATTTCACAAGGAAGACTAAAAAGACCCTGACAGCATCATGCAAGAATGAAGCAGAAGGAAGGAAGTCGTCCCCCCCCCCCAGACTTCTCTTCCTTGTCAGGGGCAGGATCACAGCTCCCTTAACTCCAGTGGTGTGGTAGCCTTGATGGAGTCTCCTCATAGCTCAGACACTGTCCTGAGCTCAGGATATTCACTTCCCCTCCCCACTCTGCATGGGAAGTGGGCTGCATGTGTTGCTGACTTAGCCTCACTGTTAATCAGCAAGGTGAAGGTTGCATTTGCCCTGCAATTTGAGAGATGGGTGGTGCTCCAGAGGTGTGGGGCTCACTGGCTACATGACAAGGCTTTGGCTCAGCCATGTCAGGCATGCCTCTGTTCTGGCTGTGAATTAATGTGTGGTTATGAAAATACTGGTAGGCAAAGCCGTTGTAGTTAGTTAAACTATCCTAATGAGCTAGGCCATCTGAGGACTTCGGGGCTCTTAAAAGGAGGAATATTGAGGTTCCAAAGACTAAAATATGAATCCTGATTTTTTAAATAATGTTTTTTTAATTTTATTTATTTGAGAGAGGGGCAGACAGAGAGCAAGCAAGAGAGAGAATGGGTGTGCCAAGGTAGGCTCTCCTGCCCCACTGCAAACAAACTTCAGACACATGCACCACCCTGTGCACCTGGCTTAAGTGGTCCTAGGGAATCAAACCTGTGTTCTTTAGCTTTGCAGGCAAGTGCCTTAACCACTAAGAAATCTCTCCAGTCCTGAATCCTGATTTTTAAAAATCTGGGCAAATACTTGTTATAAGGGGTGGAGTAATGACATTAGGAGGGACTGCGGAAGTGCTTCATTTGTACAGGACCAGATATTTTATTCGATGTATTGAAACCCAAGAAAGAATCCATTCCTTTGTTATTTTCAAGTTATCAAAACGAGCTTATTGATTTGCTCAATCAGGGTCATTTGGATTTTTCAAGTAAACAGGCTGTATGCCATGCTTCCTTTGTAAAGAGAAAAGTTATTCCATCCTTGTTGCTATGATACATCACCCACATGGTGGGTGGGAAGTCTGCAGCAATCAGTGTGACCACGTTGCAAAGTCAAACTGGAAAACTTTCCTCTGAGTCTACCTTAGAGTCTAAAATTAACCTAGAGCATTATAAACAAAGGTGTAATTAATTCTGAAAGTCAATTTGTTCTTGTTTTATTATAAACCACAGATAGGGGTTGGGGAGATAGCTCATTTGATGGCACTTGCCCAGTAAGCATGAGGACCTGAAATTGATCCCCAAAACCTATAAAATGCTGGGTGCATCAGCGCATATTTGTAAACCCTGCACTGGGGAGGTAAGGAAAGGAAGACTCCTGGAGCTCACAGACCAGCCAATCTAGACTAACTGGTAAGCTCCGGACCAGTGAGAGACCCTGTCTCAAAGGAAGTGGATAGTGTTCCTAGGAAGGACACTTGAGGTGTACACTTAAACATGTACACACAATGCATAAATACATACATGCTGCCAGGTGTGGTGGCACATGTCTTTAATCCCAGCCCTCGGGAGGCAGAAGTAGGAGGATCGCTGTAAGTATGAGGCCAGCCTGGAACTACATACTGAATTCCAGGTCAGCCTGGGCTAGAGTGACACCCTGCCTCAAAAACAAAATCAATAAATACACACATACACAAACACACACACACATACATGCCACAGATAGTTCTCCCATGACCAGCTGTTATAAAAGTTTGCTGTGGACCCAGAGCAGAGGCATACATATATCTGAGGTCTTTCTAGGGGCCTTGACAGGCTCACAGGACCCACCTCCACAGGCACAGTGATTTCACGCCAAGGATAAGTGAAAGATGATATTAAGACGGTCTTAAATTTTTTCAAAGCGTGTGTCACATGGATTTCTGCTTTATATGTTTTTCATTGTTTTTCTTTTTCTTTTTTGTTTTTCTCTTCTGGTTTACTGACTTTCTTTGAGCTTGAGTGCCAGAAGCTGGCTCAATTATGTAAATAAACAATTAAGGGATATTTCCTAGGAATCATTCTGGAAGTGTTTGTCTCCTTGGGAGTCCACATAGCCTGTAAGTATTTACTTGTTTCAGATTGTATGAATAAAAGCCTTTTTCAAACAAAACATAAGATAGCAAAAGAAAAGACCTGTGATAGATGAATTTACTGCAAAGAGAGAGTTCTCAGGTGAGGTATAAGTTGGTTTACCCTGGACTCTGCAAGAAGTGGACCATGAGACCACCCCTCCCTGAGCTTGAGCCTGAGCTTTCTCCTCCCCCTGACAAGGTCTCTCAGTCCTGACTGCTCAGGAACTGCCTTTCAGAATGTGAAACATAGACGCTGTAGGCTTTGCTCCACCCCTCCCATCTCCCCAAAGCTCTGATTTGAGGATCAATGCAAGAGAAAACCACTACCTCAGTGAGAGCTACAGCCAGTAGGATCATTGATGACCCCCAATAAACCCATCAGTTAGGTATTTCCAACATTATTTGCATTATTTTTTGGTTTTTGTTTGTTTTCCAAGGTAGGGTCTCACTCTAGCTCAGGCTGACCTGGAATTCACTATGTAGTCTCAGGGTGGCCTTGAACTCTCGGCTATCCTCCTACCGCTGCCTCCCGAGTGCTGGGATTCAAGGCGTGCGCCACCACACCTGGCTGCATTCTTTCTCTATTCTCCCAACCAAGTATCTGTGACTACTACACCCATTGAATACGCATATCACCACAAAGACCCATATCTTCACTACCCCCCTTCCTTGCAACTATTACCTGGCAATAAATAAATAAATAATAAACAAAGGTGGGTGTAGTCAGATGAGATCCTAATGGTGAGAGATGTGAGGTGTCCTGGCTGACAGCCTCATAGACGTTGTTCCACTGAGTAGGAACAATACAACGGATTCATAAATAGTAAACAATCACAAGAAAGTGGGTGTGGTGGCTCATGCCCATGATCCCAGCACTCTGGAGTCTGACATAGGAAGATTGCTGTGAATTTGAAGCCAGCCTGGGCTACAGAGTGAGTTCCCAGTCAGTCTGAACTAGAGTGAGACTCTTCTTCAGCAAAGGAAATATATATATCAAGGAAAAGACAGAGACAATAGCCAAAGATGGAGACAGGCCAAACATCCCAACACACAGAATCTGGTCCATATGTATATGCTCAAAATTATGAGACAGTATGTTTATAAGCCTACTTGTCACAGGGGTTAAGATGTGAAAAACATCCACATTGTATAATTGTAAATCTATTATATTTTCTACAGTAAGTAAAAATCAAAAACAAAAATGAAATGCCTTATAATAGGCTAATTAAGAATTTCAATCATGTAAATATAAAATAAAAGGTCTCAAGTGTGTTACATTATCAAAAAGTTGTGCCTTTTTAGTCATGGTTGCCTTCTGGGAACCTGGAATCATGATTAGTAAGTACTTATGAAATAATTTCAGAATGTATACATGCAAAAATAAATCATGTTACATAGCAAAAATTCCAAACCTCTATATAGAAATAGAAAACCTTATGCATTTGAATCCTTTTTAGGTGACATTAGCTGTGCCATCAGTGTGCGATGAGAATGGGACTGACTTGGTTTTGGTTCTGGCATGAAGCCCCCCTCTCCTCAATCCCAGTAATTGGACCATTTACTAAGCTTTCATTTATCATCATTCCAAGTGTTTTTTGTGCCTGCATTTACATGTGTTTTAATTAATCGCATTGCCGGGAGTACTTTACTATAGCAATGCCAAGAGAATACAATATTTCCTGTCTCTGGGTCCTTGTTAAGGCTTAGCTAAGAACCTCTAAAACTGGTATTGGGAATACAGATGATGAAACAAGATGATACAAGATTACTAATCCAAGACTTGTTCAGAGCAAGGAGGCAGCAAGGGACCAGAAGGAGAGGATGACTGTTTGGTACAATCAACGAATACTTCCTTTTTTTTTTTTTTTTTTGTGGTAATGTCTTGCTCTAATCCAGGCTGACCTGGAATTCACTATGTAAATCTTGGGATGGCCTTGAACTCACTGCTTCCTCTGCCTCCCAAGTGCTGGGATTAAAGGCATGCACCACCACACCCAGCCCAATTTTTCCTTTGTGGCAGCTCTATTGTGATACCAGTGATGTGTAAAATGGTATAGAGTTTTAAAGTACACAACTTGATATTTAGATGCATGTATAATTTATGAACTAGTCACCACATTCTAACTAGAGAATCTGTCATCTAAAAACATATATATATATATTTTAATTTTTATTTTTATTTTCAAGGATAGAGAGAAAGAGAATGGGCACACTAGGGCCTCCAACCACTACAAACAGACTCCATATGCATGTGCCACTTTGTGCATCTGGCTTTAAGTGGGTACTGGGGAATTAAACCTGGGTAGTTAGGCTTTGCAGATATGTGCCTTAACTACTAAGCCATCTCTCTAGCCTATGAATCTGTTATCTCTTGAGTTACTATTTCTTTGTATTGAGAAAAATAAATTTAATTTAATCAAATTCTCCTAGCAATTTTGAATATACAATGCAATGGTTTTCACTGTTTTAATATTTCTTGAACCAACTTCTTCTTTGTATCAAACATAGCACCTTGTTGTCATGGCATGGATATATAGTACAGAACACAGCTAAGACATGGATCTTATTTATACCTTGACAGGGTAATATGCAATAGATAAATAAACTACTGTACACAATGTGTCAAGTTACGGGCACACAATTTAAAATATAAAGGATGCTTGGGGAGTGGAGACTGAAAGGGACGTGCTTCAGTTTGACTATTCAAGAACAACATCCTGGGGCTGGAGGGATGGCTTAGCGGTTAAGGCGTTTGCCTGCAAAGCCAAGGGACCAAAGTTCTATTCCACAGGACCCACATTAGGCAGATGCACAAGGTGGTGCATGCGTCTGGAGTACATCTGCAGTGGCTGGAGACCCTGGTGTGCCCGTTCTCTCTCTCTCTCTCTTTCTGTCAAATAAATAAAGACATCCTGGGCTGGAGAGATTGCTCAGTGGTTAAGGTGCTTGCCTTTCAAGCCTAACAAGCTGACCTGAGTTTGATTCTCCAGTGCCCACATGAAGTCAGATGCACAAAGGGACACATGTACCTGGAGTTTGTTAGCAGTGGCTAGAGGCCTTGGTGTACCTAGTCTCTCTCTCTCTCTCTCCCCTTGCAAGTAAATAAAATATTAATAAAAAAGAAAGACTTCCCTGTGCATGTGACATTTGGGGTGTGCTTGAAACAAATGAGAGGCCAAGAGTGCCACCAGCATTTCTGTGACCACAGGGACATAATGGTGAGCATATATAACCAGTGTGACCTCTCTAAAAGCACCAGGGAGGGGCTGTAGTCTGCGCTGCCTCAAACTCAGAAAACAGGGAGAAATGCCATTGTCCAGATCACCCACAAGCTCCCCTTGAGCATGACAATCCAGGGAATATCTTCAAGTGGATCTGGTAGTTTGTTTTTACTAGGAGATGCATGTTCTGGCCTAGTTTCAAAGAATAGCTGTACAGGGTCAGGCAGAGTGACACAGATTTCGAGGAAAGGCGATGATGAGCTAGTCTTCAAGCACATTTTGGAACTAATAAATCCTTAGATTTAGGACACTTCATGAAAGTTTGCTCATGGTATGTATGTTGCATATTAGGACCTCAGACTCCCAAGTGGAGGGTTTAGGCAAAACACTCAGGAGTTTGGGTATAGTCAGGTTTGCTCATGTCAGCCAGGGACTCGGCAGTATCTAAGTTTGGAATGTATGCCACCAAAAGCAAATGCCAAGTAAGTGACTATTAAAGAAAGGGGTCCAAGGATGGAGCCCAGAGTGCCATCATGTAAGGTAACCAGATAAAATAGTTATACTTGATTTTCACATGTGCGGTGAATACTTATATGTAAAATCATGCCCCAAATATGACATAGACACACTCATATAAAAACACTTGGTATCTGAGCTGGAAAGACGATGGCTTAACAGCTAAGATGCTTGTGTGTGATGCTTAAGGACCTTGATTCAATTCCCCAGTACCCACATAAAGCCAGATGCACAAGGTGGCATATGTGTCTGGAGTTCATTTATAGTGGCTAGAGGCCCTGGTGCACCTATTTTTCTCAATCTGCCCCCCTCCTTTGCTTCCTCCCTCTCTTTCTTTTTTAAATATATAAGTTAATTAAAATAAAATCTGAAACCCAAATTTCATTTATGGTCACTCTACCCTGAACACACCAATCTCATCTGAAATTTAAATTTAACTAGGCTCTTTGAGTTTTAATTTGATAAATGTGGTATTCCTACTCCAGTAGAGGCCAGTCAGCAGAGAGGCTCAGAAACCAAACCAAAGAGGAGCTGTGTCTCCATGCCAATGGTCTTTCCAGGGCAGCCATTCTGCCAAACACACACTCTGGAAAACATGCCAGATGTCAGCATCGGACAAAGAGAATGGATGAACACCCACTGACGTTAATTCAACCCAAAGAGCATCACTTTTGTCATCCTTACATGCAAAGGTTCCAAGTTAGCTTTCCTGACAAGATAGATGTTTGGGAGTGAACAAGCCAGAGGCCTACCATATTGAAACAGTTCAGACTCCCTGGGGAGGGTTCAGACTCAGGCAGCTTGTTTACTTCCGTTCTAGAACCTGTATTCTGTGCTTTCAGTTTTCAGCTCACAATTGAAGAGTGCATAAAACAGATGAATTTTGAACTGAGTCAAATGAGAGCAAATGGAAACGCCACATCCAATAAGAACAGTGCAGCAGTGGACGCTGAGATAGTGTTGAGACCGCTCATGGACTTCCTGGACAAAACGTAAGTTCTCGACCCACAATATCTTCCTTTTTGCCTGGCGTGCCTGCATCTGACCGATAACTCTTGAAGAAAAGAACTGGTTTTCTCTATGTAAGGCATCTTAGAAAGGACTTCCAGGAGCCAGGGAGATGGCATAATGGGGCAAACACTTGCCGAGCAATCATGAGGACCTGAATTTAATTCCCAACACCCATGCAAAAGCTGGGCATAGGGGCTGGAGGGATTGCTTAGTGGTTAGGACGCTTGCCTGCAAAGCCAAAGGACCTAGGTTCAATTCCCCAAGACCCACGTAAGCTAGATGAAAAAGATGGCAGATTCATCTGGAGTTTGCAGTGGCTGGCTACCCTGGCACACCCATTCTTTCTCTCTCTCTTCTCTCTCCCTCTGTCTCACTCTGTCTCTCTCAAATAAGTAAATAAAAATAAAATATTCTTTTATTTAAAAAATGCTGGACATAGTGATACATGCCTGTAATCCTGACAAGGAGGATCCCCAGGGTTCACTGGTGGAGAGCAACTGAGGAAGACACCTGACATCAACCTCTGATCTCCATATATGTACACACACGAGTGCCCATGCACACAGTGTGTACATACATACAACTGCAAAACACACACACACACACATACTTCTATGGACACAAATAAATCCATTAAAAAGCAACCCACTTTTAATTCACTGCTATCTGTACAGGAAAAGAAACAAGTGGGGTGGAAACTGTCTGGAGTAGAGATTTAGAATTTCACCCTGCTCAGATAGTGTATTTTGCATCCTTCTGGACACAGAGATGGAATACCTGATTTCATGTCAGAAACTGCTGAAAAAGAAAATAGCACACACAGGGTTAGATTGAATTCAGCTGGGAGGCATGCAGACCGCTGCCTCACGGCTTCCGTCACTGTCCCCAAGTGCTCGTCTGTGTCGATCACTGGAGCATGATGAAAAAGAAAGTCCAATTTCCTGGTGCCTTTGTGATCCCAGGCTAGTGACAGGATGGGGGTGGGAATGAATGCCTTACTAACCACCTAAGACGGTGCTGTTAACCACAGAGGCTGGCTGGATATTCTATTTGTTTTCAGTATTTCTTTCCTGTGTCTACTCTCAAATGTTCTAATTTAGTAAGTTAGGGATAGGGTCAAGGCACCCATATTTCAAAATATTTTCACAACTAAGAGCTATCTATTTAAAGCAACAAGATACGTGATTTTTTTTTATAAACAGTGATATAGGTTGAACAGCCTTAAGTCAAAACTCAGAAATTTGAGTGCTAACATGGCTCTCAAAAAGTTCCAGGTGTTCTGGACTGGAGCCCTAGCTCTTCTGTGGATCTGTTTATGGTATGCTTGTGAGCATATGTGTGCTTGCGTGCGTGTGGGGGCACAGGTGTGCCCATGCATGGAGAGAAGCAGGGTCAACACTGGGCGTCTTCCTCAGTCACTCTCCGGCTTCTTTGTTCACGCTGGGTCCCTCCCTGAGCCTGGAGTGTACCCGTCCAGCTGGACAGACTACACGGCCAGTATGCCCCAGCCATCCTTCTGTCTCCACTCCCCAGCGGTGGGACGACAGGCACTCACCCACCGTCATAGCTGGTGTTTTACTTGGGAACTGGGCATCTGAACTCAAGTCCTCATGCTTGCATGGCAAGTACTTTCCCCACCGAGCCAGCTCCTTGGTCCTGAGGATATAAGCCCATGGTGAAGTGCTGGCCTCGTGTATGTGAGCACCTGGGTTTGATCTTCAGCACTGAAACAAGAAGAGTTTCACATCAGGAAACCTTTCAGGTTTGGGACGTTTTTGACTCATCAGTGCTAACTTGCTAAGGACTTTGAACACATTCTCAAATCCAGAAAAGTCCAAAGCCAGAGATATTTTTTCCCCGGCACTGAGGGTGGAGGAAGAAGGCATATACTTTTGAATCCCTGTGGAAGGACTGGCATCATATTAGGTTATACAGGTGTTATTCATTGTGGCTGTAGAAAATTAAAAACAAATGGATAAAAATAAAAAAAAAAAGAGAGAGAGAGAGAGAAGCTGGGTGTGGTGGTGCACACCTTTAATCCCAGCACTCAGGAGGCAGAGGTAGGAGGATCACTGTGAGTTTGAGGCCACCCTGAGACTACATAGTGAGTTCCAGGTCAGCCTGGACCAGAGTGAGACCCTACCTCAAAAAACAAACAAAAACAGAGAGAGAGAGAGAGAGAGAGAGAGAGAGAGAGAGAGAGAGAGAGAAAATGCCTTCCTTAAAGAAAAAGCCAGCCAAAAACTGGTAGGAAGAGCTTCTCCTGCTTCATGGTGTCTTTGTTCTATGTTAATTCTGTTTCCCCTTGGCTATAATCTTACAGCAGATATAAGACTAAGGTTCTTGTCAGCTTAGTTTCAGTGTTTGGTAGAAAAGCTAAGTTAACCTTTGTTCTCTGTTGGAACTATCTAGAGGGTAGATGAATGGATAGAAGACTAACAAGAGGTAGATAGACTAATGAGTGTATAAGAAAGAAGAAAGCAAAAGACCACTCTGCAGTTAGAAGTGCTTGGTTACAAACCTGCCAACCTGAATTCGATACTTCTCAGTGCCCACGTAAAGCCAGATGCACGGTGGAGCGTGTGTGTAATCCCAGCACACCTGGCAGTGGGAGGTGCCAGGAGAACCTGGGAGTTCACAAACAACAGTAGCAATGAGAGAGACAGGGAGACAGGGAGAGAGGGAGAGCAAGACCTTGTCTCAAAAGAAGGTGGAAAAGAAGGAGAAACACCCTAAGATTTCCCTCTGACTTCACATGCATGCTGTGATACGTGCAGCCACATACATACACACATACACACAGACACACGCACACATATTCATGCAAATAAATACAGAAAAGAAAGAAGAGGGGGGAAGAAAAGATGAAAAAAGAAAAGGACTTTTCTTCGTGCCTGTACTATCTTAATACACGCTTTTGTCACATATCCCCTAAACATACCCTTGAAACTTTCATTTGTTTACATAACTCTTCTTGAACAATTCAGAGCTGAGTCCCCACAAATGACCCATTCCCTTGTCAATGGAATGGTGATGGACAAGGCTGAGCCATCCTGATTCTCAGTCCTCCAGTCGGAATGCCTTTCCATTTGAGAACTCCAAACAGTAGTTTGGCGACTTCGTTTTTCATTAGTAAAACCATTTTTCTTGTCTGTAACCAGAGGTTGTAGCACATATAGAAAGTTTAAGTGATTCCAGTGCTGCCTAGGTGATTTCAATCTAATTTACTACCCGTGACACTAAGGACTGGATCAAGTGGCTGACTTGTCATTCCTAATGCATTTACTTTATGTTCTGAATATTCTATTTTGATTATAAGTTATACCCTCATATATAGCATCCCTTGTAAGTCTTAGTAAAATGAGATGCTAAAACAAAACCAGGAAATAGTGTTGATTCTTGAGTGAAATGTGGACACCTTTGACATGCTGTTTCACTGCTCAGTGCCCAGTCGAGACAAGACAGATACAAGTGAGGATACTGTGGGGAGGGACCCTTACACACTGCTGGGATGCAGACTGCCCAGCCACTGTGGCAATCAGCATGGAGGTTCTTCAAGAAACCAAAGAGAGATCTGCTCTGTGACATAACACGCCCCTCCTGGGTGCATACCCAGAGGAGCCTTACGTCCACACACCGCAGGGTCAGCTGCACAGAAGCCAAGCTGAGCCATCATCCTGGGTATGCATCAGCAGAAGAATGGATAAAGGAAATGTGTCACATACATACACAGTGGAATTTTGTTCACCCGTGCACATAAGGAAATTGAGTTATCAGCAGGAAAAGAGATTCAACAGACATCATCATATAAGAAAATAAGTCAGGCTCAGAAAGACAAATATGATATTGCCTCTCATTTGTACATGTGTGTATCCTAGATTTTACATAGACACATAATGCTCACCTACATATGTGTACACACACACACACACAAACCCCCACCTGACATGAAAAGATGGAGGAAGTGAACTTCTAGGAAGGAGAGGATGGAGAAAAGAGAGGCTATTGGTGGGGTGAATATTATCAAAATACATGATCTACTTGAAAGAGATGTCTTCATGAAACAGGCTCTGGATACAGTGAAGAAAACGTCTACTAATAATAAATGAGTATATTTCCTTGGTGTTGCCATAGAACATGAGTAAGGAAGATGCAAGTCAGATGACATAGGGGCTTTGCCTTTATGGCGCCCGTCTGCCCTCTGCTCTTGCTTGATGGATGGAAAGTAATTGTTCTGTCCTCTTTGTCTCAACCCTCTTGCCACACCCTGGACAACTGACCTCGGGTATTTCTACTGGATCATAAATATGAAGAGAGATAGATCCTTTGTGTTTAAATATATCTTAATGTATTCCTTCTAAAGCAGGCCAATTAGACAGTAATTAAAGGAAATAAATTCACTGATTTTATTTTCCATCAAGTATAGTGGACCGTCTAATGTATAATATAATTAAGTATTTTATATGTGAGTTTTTCAATAAATGAAATTTATCATTTGAAAATGACAAGGGCCTATTTAAGAATTTGAATCTCTAATTTCTTTTTAAAACATTTTTATTTAGTGGCAAGGAGAGAGAATATTGACATGCTGGGGCTTCTTGTTGCTGCAAATAGACTCCAGACACCATCTGGCCCACTTGTGCCTCTGGCTTTACATGGGTACTGGGGAATTGAACTGGGACTAGCAGACAAGCAAACAGGTGCTTTAGCCGCCAAGTCATCTCCCCAACCCTATGCCGCTAACTTTAGGTCAATCAAGTAACCAAATACTTTGATGAGAGTTACAATGAATATATATCTATTGTTTCAGATTAAGTCTCTCAGCCAAAATCTGTGAGAAGACAGTCCTGAAGCGAGTTTTGAAAGAACTATGGAAACTGGTTCTCAACAAAATCGAAAAACAGATCGTTCTTCCTCCTCTCACAGATCAAACAGTAAGTGTTTGCAACGTAGCTGTGCCATCCACATCCCGTCAGATTCTCCTTGGTTTAAATGAGTGGTTTTGATGCAGATGGAATATTAATTAAATCCATTTTGAGACAAATGTATTTGATATATAAGTTCTTAACAATGACTAATCAAATTACATTGTCTTATCCACATCAATTTAAAGTAGGGCCAAAGCAGTCAAATTTCACATTTGCTTATCATTCAAACTTTCATCTTTTCAAAACGGATCTGACTTCAGTTTGATAGGCAGTCTCGACACAAACACTTTTTCACTTAATTTTTCTGTAAATCTACAGATAAATAGGTCTAGGTTTAAATATAGTCATTGTGTTTGTTTCTTAAAAGTTCTGGCCTAAGAAGGTAGCTGTGTTCCTGTGATGGGGATTTTTCATCCTTCATCTCTGGTTTCATCTGCTGCTTCCTTGCTTGGAGGTTAATAGAGGAGACAGCTTTCAGTGGAGTTGAAGAAGGTGATTGTATCATGCACAGTAAAATAAAAGAGAACCAGAAAGACCAATTGGCCACAAAGTGGGGCAATGGTCCAGTGGCTACACAGGGCTGGATTTTGTTCTTGCATGCCAAACCAAGCACAAAAGAAAATCCTAGCCAGCGCTAATCAAGGAGTAATTGACTTTTTCTGTGACTGGGAGAGATAAATTGATGTGAATAATGAGTAATTATAAAGTAAAACAAACTACATATTGACACTATTAATCATACGCACAGTCCATGTTTATCTAATGAAATTTTATATGCAGAATGTGTTTTCTTATAAAGTGTACCAAGATGCAAAGATGAATATGTTCTATTGATTTATTGCAAGTGAATGATAAAATATAAATTAGTTTGAGTTTTGCTTAATGCCTTGAGGGTATGGTTTAATCATTTATAGCCTAAGTCTCTGGGTGGCCAAATCACACATAAATATACAAACACACACAAATCTTATTTTGCTACACTATGTAATACATCTTCCTAACACCAGAATACTAGCTAGTGTCCATGTAATTGATCAGGAGGGGGATGAACCAATATTATCTGGAAGTTGGATTGCTGTATATATAAATTTCATAATCAGAAGCTTGGGAATATTAGGGAAGTGTAACATCAGCAGAAACACTAGGGGCTCTCACTTTGGCTATGGCACAGAGTGTTTCAAAGAGAAACAAATACAGAAGTTCCTGCATACAGCCCCCCAGAAAACTGCACTTCAAAGGGCTCTCATGAGTGGCAGAGGAACTGCTGTGCTTCCATTTCCATTTGCTTTGCCTCAGCCCACATTGTACTCTGCTGCTTACGTCACATGTGTTTGTTTCATCTCTTTTTTGTTTTGTTTTGTTTTGTTTTGTTTTGGGCAGAGTCTCACTGCAGTCTAGGCCTTCTGAGTGGCTCACTGAGCTCCCTGCCAGTTGCCTATGTGAGCACTCTTTATCTTTTAATTTTTTTTTGTTTGGTTTTTTCAAGGTAGGGTTTCACTCTAGTCCAGGCTGACCTGGAATTCATTCTGCATTCTCAGGGTGACCTCGAACACATGGCAATCCTCCTACCTCTGCCTCCCGAGTGCTGGGATTAAAGATGTATATCACCACGCCTGGCTATCTTTTAAATTTTTATTAGGAAGTTTAATGTATGAACGAACATATTGCCAATTGGTCATATTCCCATCAAGTTATCCAGTTATGTACTCTTTCCTCCACCCCCTAACATGTGATCTTTTAAAGTAGCAGTTATTATTTTTAAAAGTTCTTTGGTAAAACTTCACATGGGCTCTGATTACCATATCCACTGTTACCCCATGAGCTCCACAATTGGACAATATGGGCTTTTTCAGATATGTATAAAAGACACTGCATCAGAAACACTGTGTGTAAGGTCCTTCCTAAGAAAACATTCCCCCAGTGCTGAAGTCTCTAAGTATGGAGCTTTATCATTCAGTCATTTGTTCATGGACTAAATGCTAGTTAAGCTTTTTATGTGTGCCAGGTGCTTGACTCAGGAGAAAAATTAGCCATATTGTTTTCTGTTGTTTCTTAATAACTATGTACTCCACAACAGAAACAGAGCTACACACAGGCAATTCAGAGTCGCCACTTTCCCTCCCTAGGAAAGCATTCCAAGTGACTCGTGAATTTGGCCAAACTTAATATTCACCCAGTCACATATCCAAGCAGACCTGCCTCCCTTATTTCATTCTTAGAAGTGTTTTGGATTGATTGCTTTAGCGTTTTCCGAATTCATTTCTCCAGGGCTCTGCTATTCTAGAGCAAGCCTCCCACTGAGGGAGTGGTTAAGTCACTGACAATCTTGGACCCCATTTCAGAAAGACCATCTCTACCTGCTTTAGCCTTATGTCTTAAAAGATCACATAGATTTATTCTTTATTCTGGGTGGCCTGAAGTGTTGCCTCTGATAAACAGAAATTCAAGTTTGGAGCGTGTGCCTCACTGAGCCACTTCCCTAGCTACAGCCCGTCAAGAACCCAGCTTCACACTCTGGGAAGCGCACGACCCTGAGGTAGGCTGTTGTACACCCAGCTCACCAGGCCATCTTTGCCCTTGACAATTAAGGGTTTCTGACATAAAAACCAAAACACCATACAGGAAATAAAGAAAAGTCTCTACTGGTTACTTCTTTACTATGACAAATACTGAAGATCTTAAAACTGAACCTTTTTTTTTTTCTTTTTCTCTTTATATTTCTAGGGACCTCAGATGATCTTCATTGCAGCAAAAGATCTAGGACAATTCTCTAAACTGAAGGTAATAACAGAGCTGATTGCCAGTGAAAAGTCATTATCTAATTGCATCTCTGTAGAAGCCCATCCTCACCAAGGAGGGTACTGTGCATGGCACGGTAAAGGACATCCGTGTCTGTGATCTCACAATCTGCCCCCAGAATTGCTTTGTATTACAGCCTTCAACACAATTGCTTTTGGAGCAAATCAGAAAACACATTTTCATTCGTACATCAAATTTGATTTGCTTGAACAGAGGCAAAGTGGAAACTGTAGAATCCAGTGAAGCCTAGAAAAGACAGGAAGTCAAGAAACATGATAAAGGAAAAGAAAATGCATCAAAAAGGACCTTGGACTAACAGGCATGCTGAACTCCACTAAAAGTGAGAAATTGACTACAAAAATAATCTCACCCTTGATTATCACTAGGCCTTCCCAAAACTTAGCTCTAGGACAGAAACTTGGCTGCTTAAAATACCTGTTGTATTAGTTATATCTCTGCCCACTAGAATATAGTTAAGGGATGGATTGTAGACAGAGAAGGCCTTGGTTCCATTTTTTTTTTCAAACTGTGTTTCATGGGCTAAAGCAGTTAACTTTTATATTTTTTAATATGATATTTGTAAAATGCAGGAAACTTTAACACTTGATTCATAGGATGTTTATGAGAACAAATAATAAAATGCATGGTACTGCCAAGAGCACGGCACCCCTCACTCACAGAAGGAACTGGATTCATTTGCCTCCCACTGGTAACATGCTGATAAATGCCTCCCCGGGTATTGCTATATATCACCAACACAGAGGGAGAGAATCAGCTTGCAGAATTGTTTACTGGGGTAAAATATGCACCTTATAATTTAGCATCCTATCTTAACATCTTCTCTTTCCTCAAGGGAGAAAAAAATCCTTAAAATAATCCATCAAGAAGACACAGCCTGCACCTTAAATTGTTTTCCATAGGTGTTCAGTGCTGTGGAGAATTAAGAGGGAAAATAGAAAGTAGGTCTAACTACTAAGCCATTGTTTTGGATCATGGGTTTCTATTCCTTTATCATTTTTATTACCACTCTGAGATCTCAGGACCCTAGCTTGAAAAATGGATTAATACAGCACTGAGGCTCTTATATAAAACCATAAAGGTGAAACAGCATAGGTCTGGTTACAAAAGAAATCACCCTGTGATGGGTGTGTTTTAATGAAACTCACTCCCTCACCTAGCCTTCAGCTTTCTGAGTTAACTGTTATATGGTCTATAACTGCTTCTGCTTCTAGTGATAGAAAGCCCAGCTAGCATAGAAAGGGGGGAATTGATTGTTGCCTGAAGTTCTGTAGTCTAAAGCTAACTTGGGTTCCTCTATTTGATTGATGAGGATTCAAGCAATGCTGCAAAGCCAGGTGACTCCTCCCTCTCCCCTCTGTTCCTGGTTGTATGTGTCACCTCAACAAACCTTCCACTGGGTCTGACTGCAAATTTATACAAAAACTCAAAAACAAATGAAAAGTATCCATCTCACTGTCAAGAATCCCAACAGTAGACTGATGAGTCACTGTCTCTAAGGGCATGTTTCACCACTTCTAAGCCAATCACCATAGCAGGAGAAATAAGATGGGCCAACTGTATTAACCCTCACACCCAACCCTGAGCTGGGAGACATTGTACAAACCACATGAGCTTAGAATGAAAAACAGACTAGCTTCCCAGGGAAGTCATGTGCCCTCTGTGTACGAGTGCCTAGAAATTTTAACATTTCAGTGTCCTTTTAGCTCCCCCCTCCCAATGTTTTGCATTTGAGAGACTACTCCTAATTGCTAAAGGAAAGCAATGAATGAGATCTTCTGTTTCATCAACACTGAGACATTGGGCTGAAAATGGACTCATATGACCTCTTGGTCATACTCTATTATCAGCCCTTGAATTTTTCAATTTTTAAATTGCAAATCTATTTAATTATTATCTGAATTGCAGATCTATAAATCCTATACAGTCTCGTGCAAAATATTGAAACTGTAGCTCACACAAAGTACTTCAAATTATTCCTGTTTTACTAGAATATCACTCACTTGAAAAAAGCTTACAGTCACATACATATTTTTATATATTAGCTTGAAAGTAGATATGATCACCTGGAAATACACTATTGGAAATAATTTTACTGATGGATAATTTAAAAGCTGCAGTGTGTGTGTGTGTGTGTGTGTGTGTGTAAACATTACTGCATAATCACCTTGCTTAAAAGGACCTAAGATTACAAAAAAATAGAACAGGAAAAATAACCAGTTTTTTTTTGTATTAGCTCCACAATTGTTCACTTGTTCTTAATGTTCATTATTTTAATTCAATCTGTATCATTTAGAATGGAGTCAATGAGAAAGTGTTTAACAGTGCAACATCTGCTACATTATTTCAGAATATATTATGTGAGACTCACATGCTATTTAATTGGATTTGATTTATTTGACATAACATAATATTAAATTAGCATAAATCTTTGTGGACTATTGACACAATATCAGAATATATTTGTGGAATATACCAGAGTGTATTATGAGTTTACTGTAATCCTTAATCCTTTTACTAGGGGACTGACTCACTGCTGATCTGAATGAGCTAGTGCTAAATCCCAGAAAGTTTATTTCTAGTGACAATTACATTTTTATAGCACCTTTATATTATTTCACATCTACTTTTTAAATATTGATACAAAAACAGAGATTTATTTAATATAAAACCTCTGTATTTACTTGTCCTAAAGCTTTTCTCCTTATAATTTACCAAACATTATTCCTTATTCTTTAAGTCTCAATAAACAGTTAATATTACTGTTTGAAAAATATTAAGTCACTTATGTTTAACTTCTAACTCCTATGCTAAAGAAATACTTATCAAGGATACTTATAGCATCACTCCATGCTTATAACCATATTCAAAGACAGTGGCTCCATTCATATATATACTGAACCCATGAGTATTCCAAAGGAACCACAATGTTAGTACCAACAGTATGTAGAGGATCTAGCAGGTTCATGCTCAGACCCTGGGAATCTGAAGAAGTGAGGCATTCATAGAGATTATCCTCGGGGAATCATGGTGTAGCAATCTCCTTCTCATTGCTGGACAAGGCACCTGACCGTGGCACCTTATGGAAAGAAAGGGCTTATTTTGGCTTGTGGTTTTGAGGGAAAGTTCCATGTGGTGAGGAAAGCATGGTGAGACCAGGAAGCTGGCTTGCATCATCGCACATCAACAACAGGGAGGAACCAGCCAGAGTGAGAGCTAGCACTGCCCGGGGCTGAACTAGAAGACTCCATGACCCTGCCCTCGTGATGCACCTCCGTCGAGGCCCTGCCTCCCGAAGGGTCCGCAGGCTGGGTTGAGCATGAGGCTTAATCAGGAGCACACGGGTCCACGGGAGACGTTCCGCACTTAGTCGGGAGCGCACGGGTCCACGGGAGACGTTCCGCACTTAGTCGGGAGCGCACGGGTCTATGGAGACGTTCCACACTTCAGCCGCCACCAAGCATGGCTTTTGTGGAGCAGTAGGGTAAGAAAAGGAACAGTATATCCCTCCCCTTCTCAGTGCTGGGACAAAATCCTAGCCAGATGTAGTTTAGTGAAGGAAGGGTTTATTTCAGTTTACAGTGCCAGGTTAGTCTGTGTTAGCCTATGGCAGAAGCTTGAAGCAGCTGGGCTCCCTCAGTCCACAGGGAGAAAGCAGAGAGAGATGGACGTTGGTCTCCCCTTGTTTCACAGTCCAGGAGCCCAGCCCATCCGATGGTGCTGCCCACAGTCAGGTTGGCTCCTCCCACCTCTATTAATCTAATCTAATCTAGAAAATCCCTCACAGACATGACTGTGATTTATTTCCATGGTAATTATAAATCCTGTCATGTTGACAACCAGAGCTGACCCACCACAGGAAGAACAGAACCAGCCAGAGAAAAGAGCTGGCCCGAGCAGGGAACAGCCCCTGGCAAGGAGCTGGAGTCCCCTGTGGACTCCGTGTCAAGCCCTGTGCCTACCTAAAGCTGTGCTTTCCTGAGGAAGTTGAGTCTTCACTCTAGTGAAGGGCTCGGGACTCATTCATCAAACCTCGCCTTCTCAGAGCTGTGTCTACACCACACGTGGGACTTGTCCTCTGGCTCACACAGAAGCACAAATATAGGTTGGAATTTAAGCTTCAGGATAAACATTTTATTGTTGTTGAACAGTATCTCTCAATCACCCAGGACAGTAATAGCACGTAGTAAGTGTGCGCTGAGTGTCGTTGAACAGAGTAGCAGAGCCCCGGGAGGTCACACCCACGTGTGCCATCAGGAATCTACACACTCTTCTCATTGACAAGTTTTATTTGTCAGATCTCTTCAGATTAAGAAATTTTTCTCTTAAATACAGTTATGTTTTCTCTCCCTACTATCATTTACCTAAATGATCTTTGAACAATGGCTCAAGAGAATCATGGTGAACAGAGAAATCCATTGTAAAACCATACAATTGATTCAAAGTAGCCCTAAACTATTAACTGGGCTATTTAAAAAGAAGGTTGAAAATCTCAGGCTGGAGATGGCTTAGAAGTTAAGGCACTTTCCTGAAAAGCCTATGGACCTGGGTTCAACTGCCCAGAACCCACATAAGCCAGATGCACATGGTGGCACATGAATCTGGAGTTCATTTGCAGTTGTTAAAGGCCCTCTCCCTCACTCCCTCTCTTTGAAATAAATAAAAAACATATTTTTTAAAAAGATTGAAAATCTCTGCAAATAAATGCACTTCACTCTCTGAGGATCTTGTCAGTGATGAGCAAGCAACGAGGAACTCTGAAAGAGAAAACCTAATGGGGACATTATACTTAGAGATTGGGTCAGTGATCACTGGGAGAAGCTGAAATTGACTCCTGTTTGACATTCCTCATTGAGACAACACACAACAAAAATATGCAGAAGGTGAAAAGGCTTTGGAAAACTTGTTTCACATTTGCCTTCCCCCGCCCCCACTAACATTAACTTGCACAGAAGACAGATCCACATCTCTGTAAGAGTTCTGTTTTTTTTTTTTTAATTTTTTTTTGTTCATTTTTTATTTATTTGAGAGCGACAGACATAGAGAGAAAGACAGATGGAGGAAGAGAGAATGGGCGCGCCAGGGCCTCCAGCTACTGCAAACGAACTCCAGACACGTGCGCCCCCTTGTGCATCTGGTAACGTGGGACCTGGGGAACCGAGCCTCGAACCAGGGTCCTTAGGCTTTACAGGCAAGCGCTTAACCGCTAAGCCATCTCTCCAGCCCAAGAGTTCTGTTTTTAACTAGACAGCATTGTTTATTTTCTTTTAATGGGTATGTATGTATCAAATACATGACATAATACTGTTTTAATTAAGTCAGTACAAAGAAAGCATTTTAAGTAGTTAGCTTTTGTGAGTTTTATAGAGTTTGTTTGACCAAAGCTAAATAGATGAAGCAATTACCTTATAAGGTATTTTAAATAGAAACTCTTAGCTTATCTGGGTTGTACAGAGTTTGTTTGATCACAGTTAGATAGATGAAATGACTGCTTTCTAAGGTATTTATAAAGGTATTTTAAACAGAAAGTGCTAGTCTGTGTGAGTTGTACAGAATTGGTTTGACCAGTTACATAGATGAAGTGATCTCTCATAAGCAGTTGTTAATTTGCTTTCCAGGAACACATGGTCCGAGAAGCCACCAAGGGTCTATCATCAAGACAGTGCGCAGTAATGGAGGTGGTCCTGGCTACCATCAAGGTGAGGTTGCAGTGACCCCGATAAGCATCCAGAGAGCCCCATTCCCCCTCCCCAGAGTGAGGTACCCCTAGTGTATATTGACAGCTGCTCCATCCATTCATCCATCCAGGAGATGGCTGAGCAGAAGCATTCTAGAGTGTGCCAGATCACGCTTGTTCTCTTTCCTTCTTTAGTGCATTCGTGTCACTGTTTTATTTTATACTTGCTTGTTTTGCCTATCTCTAAAAATTGTGTAGGAAATATATGGTGTAGCATATGTTTTGCAGAGAAAAGCATATCTCCCCAAAACCCAGTTGAACAGATGGTTCAAGAGGGTTTTAGGTTAACATAATTTACATTTATGATATCTATGCTTGTTGAAATGATTTTCAAAATGCCTGCCTTCTACACTCTCAGCACTACAATAATTGAGTTTTGTTTTCTACTGAAAATTCAAACCTTCTACTGTGTAGTACATTAATATTTCATGGACCACAGCAGACCAGAAGCTAGTCAAGTATGAATTAAATTTGTGCAGGTCTCAAGATGTAACTTAAAAGTGATTTCCAAATAATTCATTTTGTGTATGTGCATATGTTCTATATTTATATGTCAAGTTTATCAAAGGGTGATATGAATGAATTTGCCTCCTAAATACAAACACTGTGTAATGATTCCAGCCATCACTGAAAAGAACAACTATTAACACACAATGTGGCCAGCATCGTAAAGAGCTGTTCACCTCCTAGACTCATGTGCAGAACACAGAACTTCCGCTGGATGGAAGGACACCTCACAGTGGTCTTTGTTAAAGTTCTGCATGAATGACAACCACATACCCTCACAAAACAGTTGCCACGTGGGTTGTGTTTTGCAATCTCAGCATTTAATATGAGGCCATTTTTGCTCCTTCCAGGTAGAAAAGGCAAGTTATAAAATGAGAGTCCTGTGGTAGCTGGTGGGAACCAGGGGGTGTGAGTCTAGTCATGAGTTTCAAGGGTAGCGACAAGAATTCATCTCAAAATGTGTGATATTACAGTTTTGCTCAATCCTGTCTTGTTGCTGGAACAAAGTATCCAATGAGAAGCAACTCAGGAAAGGAGAGTTTTTTGTTTTGTTTTCTCCCCTGGCTTATGGTTCCAGAGATAGATGGTCTATTTTGGTGGGATCTTCCAGCTAATGGTTCCATGAGCCTCTGCAAAATATATCTCACTCAAATCACCACAGTAGGTTCTTTTTTAATGTCTTATTTATTCATTTATTTGAGACAGAGAGACAGATGGAGAGAGAGAGCATGGATGTATCAGAGCCTCTAGCCACTACAAATAAACTCGAGATGCATGTGCCACCTTGTGCATCTGGCTTTACGTGGGTGCTGAGGAATTGAACCTGGGTCCTTTGCCAACAAGGACCTTAACTGCTGAGACATCCCTCTAGCTCCACACTAGGTTTTGAACCTAGGATGTTACACATGGCTAGGCAAGTGCTGTACCACTAAGCTACCTCTCTGGCCCTGGTTTTTGTTGGATTTTTGTTTTGTTTCTTGCACTGTTGTGTTGTTGTTTTAGACTGGGTCTCTTCACGTAGCTCGGATTAGCCTGGGATTCATAATCCTCCTTCCTCAGGGTCCTGAGTGCTGGGGTTATAGGTATGCACTGCCACATTTGGTTTGGATAATTTTGAGAAAATAATTGGCCAATATAAAAAATATAGAAAAATTTCAAAGCTAATTCTTTCTGATTTATTTAAAAAAAATTGTATGCAAATTGACTAACCCTTAGAGTCATGAAGAAGTGCTATTGGCTATGTATAGATAAATATTTCTAGGAAGAAATGAACATGCTGAAAAGAAAACTAAAGTAAATTAGAGAATGTGAATCCAGCCCTTCATGACATTTTCTAGAAAACACATGATATTAAGGGAGAAAATGAAATGTGTTCTATAGAAAAATGAGTGGCATTTACTGCTGGACTTCAGTCTACCGTTTCTCAAACTTTTCTCTATGGGGCCAAAAGACCTCATACGATAAGACAATCTTCATCCCTGAGCATGTCCCTTTAAGCCACATCTTAAGTTTTTTTTTATTTATTTACTTGAGATAGATACATAGAAAAAGAGGCACACATTAAGAGAGTGGGTATGGTGCACCAGGACCTTATGCTACTGAAAAAAAAAAAATCCAGTTGCATGCACCACTTTGTGCATCTAGCTTTATGTAGATACTGGAGAATCAAACCTGGGTCATTAGGCTTTGCAAGCAAGCTGGAGTCATCTCTCCAGCTCTGAGCCATGCCTTGATGCCTCAAGTATTCTGTCCTCTGTGATTCATGAAAGTTTTACAATTCAGTCTCACCCACCAGAAACTTGCCTTCTTTGGAGAAAAAAACCCTACCTGTGGCTGAAGATCCCTGTGACTATTCCATGTCTCCTCATTCTTCCCAAACTGGAGACTGACTCTGGCCCTCCTGCACTGTACTGTGGGTCCTGTGGTGCCAATTCTTTCTGTGGAAAGCGCCATATTAGGACTGCTCTGCCAGCTGGAAGATCCTCTTGACCCAGTGGTCTGCCCATCTGCTAAGGGTTTTATCTAAGTTCTGCATTTTAGCGCTCTAGCATCCATTTGCAGAAGTGGAAACTCCTTTCGTCTTGTTCACCTGTGCCATTTACCCCACCAAGTGACTTACCAAACACCAGTGCTGATGCTGACATCAGCATGACTCAACAAAAGAGGAGGAACCTTTATAGAGTTACAATTAAAGTTGAAACTTCTAGGGCTGGGGAGGTGGTTCCCTGAGCAAAGTGCTTGCTACACAAACATTTGGACCTGAACTTCAATGCCCCGAACCCACGTAAGACTCCAGGCATGGTGGTATGCAACTATAGCCCCAGCACTGGGACAGCAATGACAAGGCATCCCTGGGGATCAGTGGGTGAGCTAGTCAAGTTGAACTGGTAAGCTCTAGGTTCACTATGAGACCCTGTCTCATAGAAAAAGTGCAGAGCAATAGAGGAATACATTCAAGGCTGACCTGTGGCCTCCACATGCATGTGTGTACAAATGCATGCACACCCACACCACATACACATGCAAAAATATTGGTGGAGGCCTGAAGAGATGGCTCAGTGGTTAAGTGCACTTCCTAGGCAAGCCTGGGAGGTGAGGAGGCCTGAGACTACCCAAGTTCAAATCTCTAGATCCCTCATAAAACAGCTGACATGGCCATGTCTGCCTGTAACCTTCATTCTTCAAGAGATCACAGGTCCAAAACTCGTAGGACCCCACAAGCTCTTGAATCTGTAAAAAGAGACTCTGGCTCCAAACAAGACCAGGCAGAAGAGTGATGGAATGAGCCAGACACCCAGTGGTCCACTCTTACCACTGCAGGCAAACGCCCCCCCCACCCCAACCACAAGAGAGTGTGTGGGGCACCACATGGGTACATACACCCCACACTCCACATTATATACATAAGCAAAGTTTTTTTTTTCAAATGGTCTGGAGAGATGGCTTAGCGGTTAAGGCATTTGCTTGTGAAGCCTAAGGACCCAGGTTTTTTCCCCAGGACCCATGTAAGCCAGATGCACAAGGTGGCGCGTGCATCTGGAGTTCACTTGCAGTGACAGGAGGCCCTGAGCACCCATTGTTTCTTTCTTTCTCCTCTCTCTCTCTCTTTCTCTTTCTCTGTCTTCCTTCCTCCCTCCCTCTCTGTGCTGTTTTCTCTCTCAAGCAAATGAATAAATAATAATAAAATAAAAAGTATAAGGAGGAGAGTGATCAAGGAACACATTCACCATTGACCTTTGGCCTCCACATGCACTTTCTCACATGCTTTTGCCCACATAGTATGGACATGCATATACATACACATGCCATATATGAGACTGATGCACTGCCTACTGTGCTAAGGAGGTGCCTCACATGCCATGTATGAACATAAACATGCAAAAACATTCTAACTCCAAGATTTGAATACTCCTTGTCCACCTGGAGCCCACCCAGAAAGCTCTATTCTGTAACTGGAGGCCTCAGGAGAAAGTCATTCTTAGACCAAAGTAACAAATGCCACCCAGGCCAACTTCCAACAGCTGCTGAAGAGACTCGTTGTTCTTCCTTAGTTCAACTAAACCAATAGGCCTCGGCTGAGGGTGCCAGGAGGGGCTGTAGACCACAGCCCTTACACTGTCCAGTCTTTCTCATTGTCTTGCCTGATTCTTGTAGACACACCCTGCGTATCAAACTGTGCAAGAATGATCCATTACCTTTTATTACAGATGAGAAATTAAAAGTGAAGCCACAGAACTGATTAATTTTCAGGGCTTAGAAAGGACTCCAAGTTCAAATTCATGTTTAGACACTATTTGCTTCAGCAAATGTATACTGTAAAGCAGACGAAAATGGAGAATATTTCTTCATAAGTACAACTTCATTCCCTACTAGAATATTGTACTTTAGTCACTTAGATTTTTTTGAATTATTGAAAAATTATTTAAAATATTTCAACTTATATATAAATATTCATAAAAATATTGATGTCTTAAACACTGAAACTTTAGTTGAGCTATAACTCTGTTCTCATAGCAACCACATGTAGTTCCAAAGTAATCAAGAGTTTAGGATGTGATGCTGGGCGTGATGGCGCACGCCTTTAATCCCAGTGCTCGGGAGGCAGAGGTGGGAGGATCGCCGTGAGTTTGAGGCCACCCTGAGACTCCATAGTGAACTCCAGGTCAGCCTGGGCTAGAGCGAGACCCTACCTCGAAAAAGCAAAAAAAAAAAAAAAAAAAAAAAAAAAAAAAGGAATGTGAACTTGGAAATACATAGGAAAATGCTGCTGGTTTGACTTTTCATACCCTTCAAACCCCTCCCACCAGCCCTTACATGGACCTGAACTCAACGTGATACTACATGTTGATGTAGAGGCATTTGACATCATGGAATTGCAACATGAAGGACTGCCAAAAATAATAAACACATGGGGCACAGCCTTAAAAAAAATCTGGACATGGTGACATGCACTTATAATCCCAGCATTCAAGAAACTGAAGCAGGAGAATCACAAGGTCAAGGGCAGCCTGGGCATCAGAGCATGACCTTGTCTGTAAACAATAACAACAAGAACTCTACAGTTCTTAGTATAAAGAAGAGGATTTAAACCAAATACAAATTGAAATCTAGCTTTGCAGAAAGGACTATTCCTCGTTTATTCAATCCTAAATAACAAGCTGCATTTCTTATATTAAATCCTAAATAACACCATTTCTTATATTCAATGTTCTGGAAAAAATAACTGAATATGGCTTTGAATTACATCTCATGCCTCTGAGTGGCTTACTTCTCGGCCTCTTGTTTTTGTTTCTGTTTTTAAACCATTGCTTAGTTTTTAGACTTTACATATCTTTCATCATTGAGAATTCTGTTTCTATAGCAAGGACAATATAACCTACATTATTTGTAGTACCACAGTTCACAGACTGCTCTTGGAGGGCTTCCTATGCAGAGAAGATAGTGGACAACAATAAGGTTAATGGACATAGGGGAGTTTTTTGGACTTGGGAACAAAGATGTCAACGAAGAAAATTGCTACAGAAAAGTTGGTGAATAATCTGAGGGTGTCTAGGATAAATTCTCCCCTAAAGGGGTACTGGGAGAGTTAGAGAATAAAGAGGGGCAAGACAATGAGAGAAAGGCATTGAGTGTCTGAATAAAAAGGCATGAGTGATATGAGAGATAGTATTATGAGCATGAAAACTTCAGATAATCCAGAGGAAAAGATCACAGCTGGCTGAGTGTCACAGGCACGAAGGAGGAACGCTGGACTAAAGCCAGACTGCTGAGGCCTGAACACCATTTTAAAGATTCTCAACTTCTGTCTGTCAGTGACAGGGAAACACTAGAATATGTTCTGGGAGAGATTAACACTTCTGATTCAATCTGATGCATTAAAAATCTCTGCATAGAAACTGATGTTTCATTATCTATCAACTAGTTTCTTCATAAGTTAACATTTAATAATTGAAGTGAGGAATGCTAAGATCTCACTTTGCAAAAACGAACTGTCTGTGTGTGTTTGCCAAAAGCAAGGCACAAGTGTTTGAAGTAAAAACTGTAATCACAGGAACCTGCAACTAAAATAGTACCTGGAGCCAGAAAGGAAATGCGCCTTGAAGACTTGTGAACCGACATCACCATGCTCATAAGTCAGTAAAAATAAGTTGTGAAAGATCAACTATATGTGGCAAACCAACTGTTAGAAGAATTTATAGAATTGTATTATGTTTATAAAAAGAATGTCTTGCTAAATACTCAAACAATATTTATTCTGGTCTTTCAGTTAGTAGTACTATTTCTTCCCATAAATCGTAGCCATGTCTAAAGTTCTTAATTTTCTGCTATTTCATGAATAATATAAGAAAGAGAAAAAAAATTTCTCCAGTGATTTTTTTTCAAGATAATAAACTAGTACTTCATACATAGCTCTTTCCACAGCCTAGCCTGATAAGATAGGTACACCCACGCAGATCTTGGCGGCACCAATATGTTAATGAGGGCTGTACATATCTCAGAGGATGAATACAAATACACACATAAATGAAATGTTTGAAACACCATGAAATTACATCACTGACAAGTGGACTAGCAAGACAGTGAATGATTGATAGAGAAAATGATTCAAAGATGCAGGCTACTCTCCTGCAGTAGTACTTCTGCTGGTCAGCCAGTATAGGTAAACGGGTCAGCCAATGAGAGATGGCATGCCCAAGATCATCCTGTGGCCTTCATACACATGTACACCCACACATATGTAAACACACATCCAGGCACACATACAGACATGATCAAAACTAAGTTAAAAAGAGGATCCATTGGTAATTTTGAAAATATGACATGCTAAAAGCATCATTTCAGCATGGAATCTTCTAGATATGTACAAAATAGATTGCATCATTCAAGACAGTCATCATCATGGGGACAGTTATAGTCATTGACAAAACGGTGAATTAATAAAATAGATGATGACCATAGAAGCCCAATGTGAAAGATGGGTGTGAGTGACATCATCAGGGTAGAGTCACTGAGCCTTGGCAATTGAATTTGGGACAAGAGATACAAGGACCCTAAATTCACTCAAAGGCTTCAGTCCCAGGAACTGGGAAAGTATCATTCTGCTGAGAAAAGTCAAACCAGGCAGCAGAAGCCTTCCCCACTTCCCTGTTAGATACAGTGGAAGTGACATGGAAGGAACAGTTTGTGTCCTGCCTAAGACAGAGGATGGTGCTTAGGAAACGAAACCAAGCTGGGTAGTTTGGGATGCTGTGCTCTCAGTTAACTACATTTCCTTTCAAGTGAAAAGAACTCTACCATTCACATTGCCTTTCCAGATAGAGTACTAGTTACATGTCTTCAGCACCACAGGCAGTAAGTGTATCTGTGATGAACGAAAGGTGGCTAAGCAATGTGAAATATCACACTGTGTAGATGACATAGGCATTACATATACCAGCACACCATCACCTAAAGATCAGGTAAGGTGAAAGAAGTTTCTAGAAATTCAGAATCAGAAACGTGATCCAGCACCCTACCACTCCTACTCTTCTAATAGATGCCATCTGGGGCTGGAGAGATGGCTCAGCAGTTAAAGGTGTTTGCTTGCAAAGCCTAACTGCACAGGTTCAATTCCCCAGTACCCACCTAAAGCCAGGTGTACAAAGTGGCGTGTGTGTCTGGAGTGCATATGCAGCAGCAAGAGGCCCTGGCTCATCCATACACATGTTCTTCTTCTCTCTCTCCCTCCAGCTCCACCCCTCTTTCAAATAAATAATAAATAAAATATTTTAGAAGATGCCATCTGGAGTGTTGAGATCACATCATAATGTCCATCTGGCCATCCCTGAATAGGGGCCAGTAATGGCTCCTCACTAACTCACCAGTGATCATGTTGCTTTTTAAGATATACCATCTCTAAAATGATTTTCTATTCGTCAAACCAAATTCTATTTCTTGCTGCTTTTAGCTATGCCTTGGCCTCCTTTTGATCCATTAAACAAAATAAGACAACCTTTTTTCCTTTCCATGTGATATTCTCTGTGAATAGCATGTCTTCTAGAGGACTCTGACCACTGTGCTGAGATGGCTCTGCTCTTCCACGTGTTTCATATGCGTTGATGCCTAGAGATGAGCTTCGTGTTCCACATGTGCTCCCACCAGGCGAGAATATTCTGTTCATCACACCCTTCGCCTTGGCCTGCCCAGTGACACTAATGCAGATTTCATTAGCTTTAATAACTGCCCTATTAAATCAAGCTGAGTTTTAAAGCAAACACAATCTCATGGCTTTTAGAGCTTCAGGGTTGTTAAGAAAGGTCACCACTATTCTTTACTCTGCAGTAAACATGAATGTGAATAGTTATTGAGTACAGGTGATTCCATGTTCTTTCTGCCATTTCATTTCATATTGGTTGGCCTAGCATTCCCCAGGGCCAAGACCTCTCTGAAGTAAGTATGTGCCGTCCAATGTCATAACATTCATCTTTGACTCAACAGAGTATTTAAGAGGCATGCTTTCTGCCTTTGTCTTCCTAAGCCTGTGGTAAAATACCAGCCAGGATGGGATCAAGCACAGACAATGAATTGACCTGGACTATGCTGTTCATTTGCCTAGTGAAATGTTACGAGGTTGAGGGGGGACATTTAGGTTGAAAATACAAAGGTCTTTTGTGTCCTTAGTATGTCCTATAGACTAGGACCCAGTGGTCATTTTGAAAACATAACGTCCTAATAGCATCATTTCAATCTAGAGTATTCTAGAAACATATGAGATAGATTACACAGACCAAGACAGCAGTCACGGGGACAGTAGAGTGATGATATGAGGAAGTCCATAGTGGCGATGGTGATTTTTATAGGAGCAGAATGCATAAGATGGGGTCACCTGGCTACACCCATGTCCCTTAAAACATACAAAAGTCAACTTTGATCCACAGACTTCCCAAGTTTAAATATTCTTTTCTTGACAGAGGAAAAAATGGCCTTGTCCTTTCACCAGTTTGTACCAGTGTTGGAGTCTCTGAACAGATCAGACTGAAGGGTCTTGGATCTGGCTTCAGGAGACAGAAGAGACAGCAGCCGAGACTTGGTGTTCTGTTCAGAACCCATGGAAGAGTATCCACTTTCTCGTGCCTAAGGGAGACATCCAGAAAGCTTTGAAACCCAGTATTTTCAAATTTTCCTCTAGCATGTAATTCTCCTCTAACATATAATTTCCTCTAACATATAATTCTCCGTAATGAAAGGAGATCAAATGATGCATCAAGCTGTGGATATGGATTTTGTGTGATGCCTGAGACGTTCACTCCCACGCCTCAGCTACCCATCACATTGTGCAAATCCAAGCCTCAGAAAACATCCTTCTTTCCACTCCTCCAGGGTGGCTGGCAAAGGGTCAAACCTGCACTGCACCTGGTACCTGCACTGTCAGGAGAACACTTCCCTCACAATTCCCTCCAGCCGTCTCTTTGGATGGCTCCTTGGTTCATGATGTTAGCGGGACAGTAATGAAAAACCCTGTCAGATGATTCAGCTGAACCTCTTCCACTCTATATTAAGATTTAATCTTCTTTAATTTTAGTTTAGTTTAATCACCTTAAGTGTCCTATCAAGGTTCAAGAATAAACTATCATATAGCTTTCATCTATCACACACTTGAAATAATCCTGGACTTTTGGTCTTCACTAACTCTCATCTGCATATGAAAATGTTTTGACATTCTGTAAGTTCAAAGTGTAGAGAAAATTTGAATAGTACATTTTTGCCTCCTCTCAAAAAGTAAGAAAGAGCTGGGCGTGATGGCACACGCCTTTAATCCCAGCACTCTGGAGGCAGAGGTAGGAGAATCGTCAGGAGTTCAAGGCCACCCTGAGACTACATAGTGACTTTCAGGTCAGCCTGGGTTAGAGCAAGACCCTACCTTGAAAAAAAAAAAAAAAGTAAGAGAAAGAGTTTCCCATTTCCCTAGAAATTTCTTTCTATCCACATGTAGCCTTATCCACACCTCACGTTTCCACAGTACCCTTAGCTTCCACCGTCAACACGAGTCTTTTCTGGAGACCACAAGTGTGGCCCTCTTTCTTCAGCTATGCCCCCTTCCCTGCTGCCTCCAGCCTTTGCCCTGCACCTCCTATGCTTTCCGCTCTCTCCAAGCACGCTCCGATGCTTACAAATGCCCACAGGTTTTTTGTTGTTGTTGTTGTTGTTTTGTTTTTTGCCTCTCCCTTTGAATAATGGATGAAACTTAGATGGGCATGATTTTCCAGTTCATTCAGTTTTTCTCCTCAGAAGGTCTGAAGGAATAAGATATAGAAGTAGCACATCTCCACTTAAGAAAGCATTGGGGGCTGGAGAGATGGCTTAGCGGTTAAGCGCTTGCCTGTGAAGCCTAAGAACCCCGGTTCGAGGCTCGGTTCCCCAGGTCCCACATTAGCCAGATGCACAAGGGGGCGCACGCGTCTGGAGTTCGTTTGCAGAGGCTGGAAGCCCTGGCGCGCCCATTCTCTCTCTCTTCCTCTATCTGTCTTTCTCTCTGTGTCTGTCGCTCTCAAATAAATAAATAAATAAATAAATTTAAAAAAAAAAAAAGAAAGCATTGGAACTGTTCACTGAACATCTTGGTACATAGTCCATTAATATGGGAAAATATTATACACATTACAAATGTTGAGAATTATAGATCACAGGGAGCCAGAGTTGCCCACAAAGGGCTAGGTTCCTCTGGCATTTTCTTGAAGAAAAAGCCCAGACCAATCTCTGAGATTTGTTCCTCAGGAACAGACAAAGAGAGGACCATTTATCTAACCCCGATAGAATATTGTTAAGATTATGTTGTATAAATGATTGGAAAAAAGTCCATGCTTCTATCACCTATTTCTAGGAATCCTACTTTCCCAGAGGATGCCGCACACAACACAACATGAAAATGCCAACATCCCTCAGTGACAGGATTTACTGTCAAGGAGTAATTGATCTGCTCTCTTATTTGAAAATACTGAATATTTTACATTTGGGTGACATTTGCGAAGAAAAATAGGCTCAATGTTTTACCATAGTCAGCAGACATCAGATCTCAGAGTGTTGGATGTCCAAGGCGCAGTGTGCCCCCACGGATGGGTCTAGACTGCACCATGGCATGGTTAGAGGAGATGGACCCGATGGCACAAGAGGCACTCAGTCCAGAATCCCAACAGGTGACCAGGACAGACCTTCCTTGTGAGATTGTTGCAGCCCTGATTAGTCTTTAGAAACAGAAGCAAATTACCCAGTTGACAGTTATTGCCCAAGCCTGTCATTCTAGAAGGATTCCAAGCACCGTGTCTTCACTATCCTGTTTGTTTACTGTTTTCCAAGAGAGGAAACGGTGTCTCTAAAGAACGCATGATGATGACTGCGCATGGGCAAAGTGCCGCGTGTGCTTACCTCAGATCGGTTGTACTGCTGTTTTCAGCTTCATTATGAGAGTGATAAATTTCTTCCTCTCAAGTCCCGTGCTTATGTGACTTTACTTTTTCATTTTTAGCAATACTTTCACGCAGGAGGAAATGGCCTGAAAAAGAATTTCTTGGAGAAAAGCCCGGATCTTCAGTCTCTGAGATACGCTCTCAGTCTCTACACGCAAACTACTGATGCCTTGATCAAGAAATTCATAGACACTCAAACCTCACAGAGTGAGTAACGCAGTCACCTGAGGGAAAGGTTGTCTGCTCACTAAACTGAAATTCAGCCACATAATTTTATTTTACTTATTTTTAAATTTTTAATATGCTTATTTATTTATTTGAGAGAGAGAAAGAGAGAGGCAGATAGACAGAGAATGGGTGTCCCAGGGCCTCTAGCCATTGCAAACAAACTACAGACACATGCGCCACCTTGTGCATCTGGCTTGTGTGGATCCCTGGGAATCCAACCTGGGTCCTTTGGCTTGGAAGGCAAGTGCCTTAACCACAAAGCCACTTCTCCAGCCCATCAATCACATATTTTAAATGGAGGATCTTGGTTAACAAAGAATGCCACAATTATTATCATTATTAATTATGATTGGAAGAAACAGGAAGTTGAGGGGTTTAAAAATAGAAGAAAAGGAGTAAAATGCCTTCAAGACAACTCTGATGTGTTTTCTGCCTCCACCGTACCCCAGAGTTCCCATGAGATGGGACTCCACTTGCCCTCGGGGAAGGGGGTGGGCTGGCTTAATAGTACATTTATTTTCCTCCTCCCTCCCCTAACAAGTCTGTCCTGGGATGTCTTCCAGGTAGATCCCCTTAGGATCTTGTGTAATTGGTAACATTTGACTCTAGGTAGACCCCTCACCCTCGAAAGCTTGTTTCTGGAGAAGCCATACTCAAGGTCACATGGCTAAGAAGTGCCGAGCCAGATTCTAGTCCAAAAGCCCGGAAGTGGAGACCTTGCTGTCAGCTTCTGTGTATGCCTCTCCTTGACAGACAGTGTCATGACTAAAGGACTTAAGGAGGTTTTCCCCAAGACTGCCTTTTCTCTCAGGCTACCTTAAGTCAACATAGAACTAATTAATGAAATTTAACTTTTCCTCTTTTCCTTCCTTTTATAATTCGTATTTCTCATCCTTTCTCTATTTTCTCTTTTTCCCTTACCTGTCTGTGTGAGATTAACTGTAGATTGCATAAAAGGAAAAAGTCAATTATTTTACATTAAATGGTTTGTTTTGGCTATTGTGGTTTGAATGTAATGGCCCCATAGCCTTGGGTATTTTTGATTAAGCTTCCTACTTAGTCTCCAACAGCAGAGCCCTGCAGAGAAGGTGAGTTATTGGTGGCAGATCTTGAGTCTAGCCCTAAGGTGTGTTCAGACTCAGCTGGGACTGGCTGTTGTCTCTCTACTATAGATGAGTCAGCTTTTTCTGCCATGGTAAAGCTTCCCCTGGAAACTGTAAGCCTGAAATAAGCCCTTTTTCTCCCATAAGCTTCTCCTGGTGATGAGAAAGTAACTACAAACCGGACGTGGTGGCACATGCCTTTAATCCCAGTACTTGGGAAGCAGAAGTAGGAGGATAGCTGTAAATTTGAGGCCACCCTGAGACTACATAGTGAATTCCAGGTCAGCCTGGGCTAGAGTGAGACCCTACCTCAAAAAAAAAATGGAAAAAAATTAAATAAAATAAGGAAAGAATGAAAGTAACTACAACAGCTATGTCCAACTTGGAACATAGACATTCCCTGAAAAAAATATTAATTTGAATTTAACTTTTTCATAAGTAAGCTCATTGGAGCTTACTCATTTAATCTTTCTCCCTATGCATCTAATTTTTTTCTTCCTTCTCCCCTTTTTATCCTAGTTTCTTCCTCTGTTGTTCTCTGTGTGGAATAGAGTTACATGCCATCTAGTAGTGAAATAAAAGGAGAAATAAAAGAAATACAATGTTCTTAAAGTCCCATTATAAATTTATGAACCACAGAGTTCAAATGAGAACTATACGATTGGAAAAATACTGCCTTCACTTTCTGTCCCAGACATTGGAAAACAAATCCAAAATAGATCTTCAAGTCCTAACTAAAACTGAGCATACTCTAGGTTTGCTATCCCAGTAACAGATTGCAGAACTAAGGCCCTGTCTCAGTCGACACTCATCTAACTCAGGTTTACGGGGCACCATCACTTCAAACTTAGCCTCATACAATGAGGAATGTAGATATCATGTATATAAGTTGTTATAATAAAGTGGATCTCAAGCAGGGGCAAGTTTGTCCCCCAAGGGACATGAGGCAATATCTGGAGAGCTTTGGTTGTCCATCTGAGAATAGTGTTTATATTACTGATACCTAGTGGGCAGAGGTCAGGGGTTCTGCTAGACATCCTACTGTACATAGAATAGCCTCCCATAATCCGCAAAAATTCCATCTCTGTATTTGTCACTTTTCTCATTGCTATGATCAAGTGCTTGACAGGAAGCAACAAAGCGTTTGTTGTGACTGACAGCTGGAGGCAAGGCAGTCCATCACAGTGGAAAAGCATGGAGGCAGGGGGAGGGGCGGAGGCAGCTGCTGGCGCTGGTCTGTAGGCAGGAGACAGGGCTGGCTTGTCCAACAGAAAGGCTCATCCCTGGTGGCCTACTTCCTCCATTAGGACCTGCTTCAAGGCCCACCCCCAGCTGGGGACTAAGTGTTCAGACACTTGAGCCAAAGGGGACACTTCACATTCAAAGCGCAACAAGCCGCAGATGATAATAGCATGGACACGGGGAGCCCTTCTCTAATGCAAGCTGAAAAGTGAGTGATATGGTAATGCCAAATGGGTCGTAGAAGAGTGAGGAATTTGGGCTCCAGGAGTTGAATAGGAAAAGGTGGAGCTGGGGAGATGGTTTTGCATGTGATATCTCGTGTTGTGTGAGCATGAGTTTGATCCCTAGTACCTATATAAAAAGCCAGGTGTGGCCACCCAAGCCTGTAACCCCAGTGCTCAGGTGAGAAGATACAGGAGAATTGCTGGGACTCAACAGTTAGCTGGTCTGACCAAAAACATAACAGCAGCTCCAGGTTCAGTGAGAGACTCCACCTCAAGGAAATTTCGCAGAAGAGCAAAATAATTCTTAAGTGATTAGTTAATTAGAAGAATGAGTTTGTACACAGAATCTTCACAGGAAGGTATACATTTTTACTCTTAATATTAAAATCCCTTAAGACAAGCATATTGACAGTACATTTTTATGAGGAAAAAAATACTTTGTTTTTAAAAATCTCACCACAAAATTCACCACATCACTATTTTTATCAATAAATATTGTGAAAGAGGGCTTCAATTTAAAATATACATAACTACTATAGTATGTTTGGGAATTAGTAGAAATGATTTTAATGTCTGTACCAATTTTTATATTTCCTTCTTCAAGTTTGACAGACTTGAGATGGGTAGCTAGCTAGAAAAAAAAAAAAACATTTTTTGTCATTGTTGCTTCTCAACGATGCATTACTTACAGTTTAGAATTATCCAAAATGTACTTCTTGTATCCTGATAACAGCATTCATCAGGGGAAAAAAAAAAAAAAAAAAAAGAATGTCTTTCCTTAGAGTGATTTCATCACACCAGGAGCTCTTTGACTATTTCATGCAGTATCAAGCAGTTAAAAAAAAAATGTATGAACTGTTCACGTATTAAGTAGGTTTTCTCAGAGTAACACAATTTAGAATGGAGCAAAGAATGACTAATTGCAGACCCATCCTGTGATATTCCTTTATTTTATCTGAGTTTTTGTTACAGCATGAGGGACCTGGTAGATCACAAAAGCTTTTCACAGAAAAGAGGTATTTTATGTCTAAGTTACAATTGTCTTGTAAAGAAAGAAAAATTTCATAGTTAATGGCTGTGAATTAAAGTATGTGAGCTAAAAATGCTTTTATTCTATGAACCATCCCTGTTTTCAGATTTTTTTTCTGAGTAAAATCTTTAAGCCTTTGCACATCCAAGTTTCTTAAAAGTGCTATCACATTATTTCAGTCACTGTAGTAATCTGTATTCTACTGAAATAGGGAATAGTGGATTTTAATTTTAAACAGAAAGCAGATAGCATCTGGTTCTAAGAATATACAGGGATGCCATTATATTACAATAATTATAAGACACTAAAGTTATAGAGAGTTTGGTCACTTATAGTTATTGCCATTTTTATAATTTAAATGGAAAATTTGTGATTTATGGCAATATCCAAAATAAAGGATGAAAAGTTTAAATATCAGATTATATATCCAAGCCCACTTTTATTCTTAGCATTGAAATTTGGAAAAGTCTCAAATATAAGCTTTTGGAGTCACATTACTTAATGAAACTATTAATTCTCTCTAGCTATGTTTCCCCAGATATAAAATATATGCTCAGAAGTAGAAAAAACATTGTGTGACATGGTTCATTGTGGGAAGAAATTTTATCTTACCTGAAATGTGGGGAATTTAACATGAAAACATTTAGTTAGGAAAAAAAAAAAAAAGAACCTGACATTTGAATTTTAAAAAAGAAAATTGAAGGCTGGAGAGATGGCTAGCAGTTAAGCTAAGCAGTTAAGCCTGTGAAGCCTAAGGACCCTGGTTCGAGGCTCAATTCCCCAGGGCCCATGTTAGCCAGATGCACAAGGGGGTGCATGCATCTAGAGTTCATTTGCAGTGGCTGGAGGCCCTGGCACGCCCATTCTCTATCTATCTCTATCTGCCTCTTTCTCTCTCTGTCTGTCTCTCTCAAATAAATAAATAAATAAAATAAACAAAAAAAAAATTTTTTTTAAAGAAAATTGAGCTTTGGGACCAAGGGCCAGAGCAAAATTTGCATCCAGATAGACAGGGATGGGAATGAAAACACCCTAGAAGGTGTTCAGTGGATGCGGGGAATCTCCTCAGCCATTGTCAACTTCCAGTTTGAAAACCTAGTCACAGGTGGTTTCACATTTCAGCCAGTAAGCCTTCCAGAAGTGACTGAGGATCAGGAAAGGTTCCAAGACATGTGCTATGTCTTGTCCCTAGAGACCACTGAGCCAGCTAACAGCCTCTGAGTCAGGGGTTCACATTCCTCTAGAGATACCAGGGGCGGGGGTGGGAGTCTGTGAGGCTTGTTTGCAAATGCCACCTTCAGTCACTGGTGTTGACAACGCCATGGGAGAGTGGCCAGGAAGGAAAAGCTGCACGCAGACAGCGCGGTGGTGGTTCTGAATGCGTGGACCCTTTTCTCGGAGCGCAGAACTGGGCAAGCGTCCGTTATTGCGGAGCAAGCTGTCACCCTGGGATGTCTCTCCCAGTCCTGCAAAACCAGTGGCATTGTTACATCTGCAGGTTAACATACTGTCTCACAGGTTGGAAAGCTTCCTGAAGCTGTGACCTGATAAGCTTTTGGCAGAGAAAATACTCCTCTTCCTCACCCTCCCTGCCCCCCAAACAAAGAAACGTGGCATGCTATGGCTTCTCAACCCCCTTCCTGTCTGTGAATATGACCACACTTCCTCTTCCTCTTCCTCTTCACTGTCTATGACTAATTCTCCCTCCTACTCAGCAGACAGTCTCTAGGCTGACATTGTGTGATCTTGTCAGCAACCAGCTCCTCCTCCAAACTCGTAACTCTGTCCTTGGTGCTCCAACTGCCTGTATTTCTAGCACTTGTTACAGGCCATGCTCAGTAACACAGCACTTGGAATGTTAATTGGAAGTATTCACATTGTAGGAATCCAAGCTGAATGTAAGCAAATGTGCATGTTTTCAGAAAACTCTTGAATACAGCCCAATTTCACTCCTCTGGTGTCTCCTGCATTTGTTGGTGTGTGGGGTGGGGGGTGGATGTTTCTGGTGTTGACTGTCTTAGTTGATGTTTGGGAGAATATTTCTGGGGTCTCCTGTGTTTGTTGGCAGGAGTGGGATCTTACTGGTGTTGACTGTGTTCGTTGGTGCATGTAGGAGATTGCTTTCCATCTCCCTCCCTGTCCAACCCTTCTCCACCCTTGTCCCTCAAGGCAGGAGTGTTCATTTTGCAGCGCCCCTCACAAGTCATCGTTGCTGTCTGATCATTTTTGCACAGTGTAAGCCCTACTAAGACAGAAGCTTTTCTCATTCATCCCCAAATGTCAGTACTTACCACAATGCAGGTGCTTAGTAAATTTTAGGGTGACTGAGTGTTGTTAAATTCAATGTAGAAGTGTCAATTGCATGATGTAATATGGTTCTCATATTTCAGTTTATGTGATCACAAAGTTTATTGAAAGCAGCTATGTTTTTGGACTAGTTAGGAACTCTGGAATGTTTGCATGTGTGTGTTTCCTTAAGAATGAAAAGTTTGTGGTTGTATGATACTATATGTTAATATCATGAAAGCTAGGAGACAGTAGTATTGGAAAGATGTGCAACATTTGGCAAAATGAAATAATTGATTTTTAACAAACTCTTAAACCACAATGTTTTATTCTCTCTGTTACCTAAGACTCAAAAACAACTAAGAAAAACATATGCAGTTTGCTCCTGGGTTCAGTTTGGGTCCCTATAAGATGGGTTCCTTCTGTCACTAGACTCCATTTCAAGAGCATGACCACGTGTGAGTTCAAGTGCTAATGGCTCCTTTTGCCCTTCATGTTGCCAGCGTCTTCCATGAGCTGAACTGTGCTCCTGACAGGTGGTGGCTCCTGTTTGTCTCCTGTTGGGTTCCAGCTGTCAGATGCTGCATGAGAGGGAAGACTGACGTCAGACCATGATTCTCCAGGCTACTTCTGGGCACAGTCCCTTAAGACGGCCTGTCTCCTCTGACTCTCGATTCTCACAGTTCCTCTCACTTCTAGTCCCTACTTGTGGCCCCTCAAGTTTGCTAGAAAAGGGGTGTGGTCTTTCAATGCAAATGTAGGTGGCCCATAGCCTGAGGTTTTTTTTTTTAAGATTTACTTGTATTTATTTATTTATTAAAGACAGAGGGGTGGGGAAGAGAGAGAGAGAGTGGCACACAGCAGAGGCACGCCAGGGCCTCTAGCCACTGCAGACAAACTCCGGACACATGTGCTACCATGTGCATCTGGCTTACGTGGGATCTGGAGAATCAAACCTGGGCCCTTAGGCTTTGCAAGCAAGTGCCTTAACCACTAAGCCATCTCTCCAGCTCCCCTGAGGTATTTTTGATTGAGTAACGTGAGTGTCCAGCAGCCCAGCTGGAGAAAGTGTCACTGGGGGCAAAGCTTAGAGTCTATCCCTAAGGTGTGTTTTGGGGTAGATCTTGAGTCCCTCCCTAAGGTATGAAAAGGGCAGTTTGAGGTGCTTGCGACAGCTGTGTCTCTCTGATGTGATCTATGGAAGTGAGCCAGCTTCGTCCAACATGATGGAGCTTCCCCTGGATTCTGTAAGCCTGAAACAAACCCCTTCCTCCCATAAGCTGCTTCTGGCCACGTGTTTGTCTGGCAACGTGAAAAGGAGAAGCAACATGTTTATTCATAATTCCTGCTTCCACTGTCCCTTCTGTGGTCCCCATCAAGCCTTCATAAACAGTTACTTCCTTAAACCACCCTAAGGTGGCTCTGGTTTGCATTTCTGCCTCTTTGCTATTAACAGCCTAACTGATATGAAGATACACTATTATGGCTTTGTGAAGGATCTTTTTTCTTTTTCCACAACTAACTCTTTTTTGTTTGGATCATAGACTCACATGCTGAGTTAAGCAGGTCAGGCACTGGAATGATTTCCTTTAGAGTGAGAAAGCACCTGATGCCTGAGTTGTCCAGAATGAACAAGAGATATTTCCACATGAATATTTCTGGTCCATTCTGGGCAGGATATCAAAATTCCCAGAAGCCACTTCCTCCTCCTGTGTTTTATATTGCTCAGCATGTCATCTGTCCTGGAAATATAAAGTGAGATTAGAAGAACTGGGGGTCACTGGTGGATTATTTTTAATATTTAAGAGTTCTGACAGCATGTGATGGCAGTGTGGTGTGTTGTGGATGGAGGGGACTTTATTATTTTCAGCATGCTAGTACACTAAAAGAAAAAAAAACAAAAAAAAAAATTTAAGCGAAGGCAGGTGTAGTTTCTTTGTTTCTTAATTCTGATTTTGGCATGAATATCTGCATCAACTTTTTCACAACTGTTTTATACTAAGAATTCTTTGTGCACATCTTCCTCTGATTAACTTTTTTCATTTTTCTGGTGTGTGCAGATCTTGTTCCCAGGTTATATCCCAGATCTGTGGTATTGGAATTCTTGTTATCTGTCCTACATTTTTTCTCTATGTGTCTCAAAACCTAAGACTGGTCTAAATAATTGTGAATCATATACCTTTTTAAGAACAAAACAAATGGAACATCTTGCACAAGAGGTGGGACAGCTCAGCCAGTCACCACCCACATATAAGTCCTTCACATATTTTTTTTTCTCATCCAACCCTCAGACAAACTACAAAGACAGACAGAAGTCTTTGGAGTACTAGAGTGATACTCTACACTGTTTTGGGGTGCGCTTTTGAGACAGTCATCCCACCCAAGCGAAATAGCAGCCATGGGCTCAACCTGAGCAGGAACACTGTGTAGGAAAGAGATTAAGGACGGTGGGGCCCTCGGGAAGATAAACTGCAGCCTGAAGCAGACCTCTGGAGCAGCGATGGAGAGATGAGGCAGGCCAGAGATAGAGTCCTTCAGGAAGTAAGTGAGCCATTGAATTAATGAACCTTGGGTGCAAATCTATTTCATGCCGGGGTCCAGCCCTGACTTGAAGGAGGGTCCCCCAAGAGAGGTGTGAAAGGGAGCTGCAAAATAATGACTCGAAGTCAAGTTCTGGTGCAAGCTGACAGGCTAATGCTGAAGGCAGCTGAGTTTTTCCATCTTTCTCTCTGCCTCCTTCTCTCTTTCTTTTTTTTCTTTTTCTCTTTTTCTATTGTTTTTCGTTTTTTCTTTTTCTATTTTTTTTTGTCTTTTTCTCTGTTCTCTGTTTTTCCCTGTTTCTATGCTTCCATGCTTCTCTACTTCTCTGCTGCCACAGCTCTTAGCCTCAGTCTTTTATTTTCTGATCACGTCATGCAAGAACAAACTTCAAGAAAGGTACAATTTCACAGAATTCATGGAAACATTTTGTTATTCCTTATCATCAAACAATCCCATAATTATTCACCTCAAGTAAAGTCATCAGGCCCCTATAATGATTAACTGTTTTCACATTTTCCCCATTTATGTGTGGTCAAGCACTTGTGATTTCCTGAACTTCTACTTTCAATTACTATATTAAAGGTGAGAGGCAAAACAACCACAAATGGGGCTTCCCATCATGAATCACTGATCCAGTAGATCCATTTATCTTTCAACCATTTATTTTGAATTTTCCTTTTCACCTCCCTCCAGTAATTAGACTTTGGTCCCCCTGATTGAACTCTTTCTGACTTTGGTTGTTTCTCTGTAAGGATTCTTGATAAAAAGTCAATTACAATTGCCATCATTTAGAAAAACTAGTCCTAGAACAATTTTTACATTGTTTCAAGAGGTTCATTGTTTCCTCCTAAGTGTACTATATTCTGTGCCTGACTTGCTTTAAGGCCTTTAAGGAAAACAATTATCTCTGACCCATTTTCTTGTTTTTCCAATTCTATGCCAGAGCCTCTTTCAGATACATTGACCAACACTTCACCAACACCGATTTTTACTGGACAAGTAAACTTAGAGATTGGGACACCAAGTGAAAGACAGAAAAGACAAACATTATACAGAAAGTCACAGATTTCTGTGGCATAGAGAGCCAAAGATTTTTCTATAGAGGGGCCACATTGGCCTTCAAGGAAGAGACAGCTGGGCTGGAATTGTATCAAGCAGCTCTTCAGCACTCTATTCCTTGTGATCCTGAAGTGGCATGCTTGCCATCTCCGGCATCTTCACAGGATTCCAGACTAAATGAGCATAAGTCAATTCTGTGGTGAATTATAGTGGATTTTTCCCTTAATTATGATTTTATGAACTTTTGAAGCATCCCAAAAATGTGCCCAGTTACTTCTTTCTGAATCAGAATTTTCATTTAAGAAAGAAATCTAGGGAACACACTCCCCAGAAAACTAAATTATAATTTAATCGATAACCAAGAGGTGATTAATTCAAAGTGAAAGATTTGAGGTCTTTTGGGGCCTCGGATTGTCATCTGTAGACTTATATAAACAACACAATTAAATGTTCTTGTTAGGATTCAGAGGATCCCCAAATTGCTCTGTGGGTAGGGGAATTGTCTGGAGTAGGCGCCATGCATTACAACCACATAACCCCACTGCACATTCATAGTTAGGAACTTACCACATATATTCAGTGAATAAGCCTGCCAGTGATGGCATAGTGCAGTGATGAAAATTCTGAGTTGATAAAGCAAGGTTGTGTAATTCTTTTTCCTGAAGGACAACTGTGACACTTGTCAGTATTGCTGCTGCCACTGCTGTTAGCTTAGCTCTGAATGGGAAGCAAATCAGAGGCTATGGTAGGTTGTTTGGAGGTTTGAACTGGTGACATGACAGGAAAACATTCTTTAAGTCACTGAGTCTTAAAAGCAAAATACAGTATGATTTCTTTGGACGTGATCAGGCATCACACCAAGTTCTTTCCACCAAGATCAGGTTTTGGGACTCATGGGGTCAATTGTATTAACTGAAAACTGTAGACTCTTAGCACAACCCAAATCTGTCCTTCAAACTAATGTTCAAGAGAAGACATGTGTGATTTATCCTGTTACCTGTTAACACAACAGCTGAACTTCAGGCTAAGTGTGGTGGCACACGCCTTTACTCCCATATTTAGGAGGCTGAGGTAGGATTGCTGTGAGTTCGGCTACAGAGTAAGTTCCAGGTCACCCTGGGTTAGAGTGAGACCCAGCTTTGAAATTAAAAAGAAAAAAAAAGGAAGCTTAACTTCAATTAAGTATTTGATTTACCTTGGAAAAGAAGTATGAACTGTTTTACATGACACAGACTTGGTAAGCCAGCATCTTCAAAGGTTGGAAGTTGAGCTTTGCGTGATGGGTATAAAAATCTCTGGCGTGAACGTCTCTTTGTGGGGAAGACGTCAGTGTGTTGGTTAAACCAAGGGAGGGGAGCCTGTTCAGCTCAGCAATCGTCACCTATGCCTCTGCCTCTGGCTTCATGACCTGGAAAAAGGCATCAAACCTCTTTAAGGCTCCACTTTCCCATCTTTAAAATGACTGACATGGGCTGGGATGTAGCTCGGTTTGTAGAGTGCTTGCTTAGTGTGCATAAAGCCAGGAGGCAGAGGCAGAGGTATATTAGGAGATCAAGGTCATGCATGCCTCAACTACACAGCTAGTTCAAAGTCAGCCTGGACTCTAGAAGACCCTGTCTGAAGACAAGTAGCTGACAGTCAAGCCATTGGTTGTACATTCCCTAGCCAACGAGCTTTCATTTTCCTGAGGTGCCTGGGGCGACTGGGAAGCGTCAGACACCTGAGTGGTTGGCGTCTGCACTTCCTGTGAGCTGCCCGGTCGTCCAGTCGTCATGTGTTTATTAAGCTCCTTTGGTGCAGAGTCCTGTGACGGGAATGAGACATGGGGGACAGCTTATGTGCTTCAAGGACCTTACAGCAATGCTAAGTCACACACTAGATTATGCAAGATGTCCTAGGAGTGGAAAGACACCTTGAGACAGGCTTCAGGACAAAGAAAAGATTACTATGGACAGGGGAGTCAGGAGGCTTCAGAAAAGAGATGCAATTGGAAGTGGGCTTTCAAGGACATGCGAGGTCCAGAGCAGGAGAGGAGGAGGGCAATGTCCGCAGGGTGTGCAGAGCCAGGTGCAGGCTGCAGAGTAGGGCAGGGCACACCCTCGGCGGGCAGCAGCTCCAATGAGCTTGGGCCATGGCAACAGGACACCATGGACTGGGAAGCCTTACACAGAAACTGATATCTCCCGGGTCTGCAGACTGGTCTACATCACTGTACCAGCCAGGACTGTTCCATGCAGACTGGTCCAAAACTTGAAGAAGAAAAAAAGAAGTAAAACTAGTTTGAAGAGAGGTTTTTGTACTTGTCGGGGCTGAAGTTCAGGCCTCGCTTCAGTGAGAATGCTAGAAGCTTGATCCCCTGCTTGTTAGACTAAACAAGGAGATTGTTTGCAGCTGGTACCAATTCAGTGTTGTTCATAAAGAATATTACATAAGTCGTTTAAAGGCAGGTTCTGTGAGAAGTTGTCATACATATGTTAGATTATATGTGCTCTCTGAGTATTCCCCGTTACGCCTGGCACAAGTTATTTGAAACTCAGCTGCACCCCGTCATCTAGTCTAGTTAAAGCCCAACTTCCTCAGTGGCTTTTGGGATTTAACCCAGCTGTTGCTCCTCCCAACAGGCCCCGCAGCTGCTGACCACAACTAAAGCCAATAGCCAACACCTGAGTAGTGCAAGTACGCCCCTACCTTCCTGCGTAGCTGCTTTCAACTGGCCAATCCACAGCCCCTGTGGGAAAGCCCACGGAACGGGAAGTAAATCTTGACTCCTAAAACGAGGTCCACAGGTCTGCTCCCCGCCTGGCTGAACAGCCTGCCGCTGTCGCGCTTCTGTCAGCGTCCGTCCCCTCTCTGGAAGCTGTGCTGCCTGAGCCATGAGCACCAGAACTTCACTTGCCTCTGGTCTGGCCTCTCCCAGGCTGTTTTGATGACTTTTACTGGAGAGACCTCAAGACCAAATTAACCCCAAAGTCATTAGTCTCAGCGGGCAGCTTGCGTGTTTACTCACAATATAGGTTTCTAATGTGAACTGTGTTCATGACGGATTGACAGCACAATTGCATTGCTAACTTGCCAGCTCATATGCCGCAACGCCTCATTTCGTTTTATTTTCTGCTTGAAGCCATTTTCAATTCCTGGGTTTGTAAAGACCTTAAGTTCTCCTGTGCTGAAAAGGCAAAGGGATTCGGTAGAGCATTACCCTTAGAGAGCAGAACCCCCAAGCAAAGCTCTAAAGCACATGTCCTGGAACATAGAAAGAGAGAGAGAGAGAGAGAGAGAGAGAGAGAGAGAGAGAGAGAGAGAGAGAGAACGGAGTTGTGATAGAGAAAATCTACTGTGGGTGAGCTCACCGGGAGGACATAAATGAGAAGGAAGGAAGTTCTGCTTTTCTTTGGGCAGAAGTCAGTTTGGAAATAAGTGGTCTGTGTATATGACAAAGTTAGTGAACTCCAGGCAATCTTTAGGATCCATACGTGTGATGTCCTGCTTGGTCCCCTGGTGACTTAGCAAGGAACATGAGACATCTTCAATAAGCTTGCTGGTCCTCAAGGTGACATGTATCAGTGGTGTAAATGATCTGTGGCCAAACTGGACTCAGACCCAAATTCTTCCAATTACAAAAATGGGCCACTTTCTGTTAACAACAAAATTGAATTTTCTAAACATGTACCTCCAGCCTAAAATCTTTATTCTTCATTAGCCTAACATTGGTAACCTGCCAGGTTAAGATGTAATCCCATTTCATATAGCCTCTTGTTTTGTAACTATTGTAACATATATGGAACCAAAGACTTTCATTCAACAGATTTTTATATATTGGTACTGGGAATTTTGGGAGAAATATAATAAAAATAGAAACCTCTTTCCAGTCCAGAAAACTTCTGTGCCTGGTAGAAGAGAAAGTATGTTTTCACTAGTAGTAATAAATGGATTGCTGGACCACAAGGCAGTTCTCATTTTAATTATTTATTAATTTCCATGCAGTTTTCCATGATGACAATACGAATCTACACACCCACCATCATTGTGCAAGGATTCTGTTTGCCCCACATCCTAATCGGCACTTTCAGGTGGGGCGGGTGGTATGTGTCACGCTGACTTCAATGTGCATTTCCCTGGTGATTGGTCATAGCAATTGATATGCACCTGTTGTCTGTAGGTCTTCTTTTGAAAAATGTTTCTCTTTTTCTTAATTTTTTTTGTTCATTTTTATTTATTTATTTGAGAGCAACAAGACAGAGAGAGAGAGAGAGAGAGAGAGAGAGAGAGAGAGAGAGAGAATGGGCATGCCAGGGCTTCCAGCCACTGAAAATGAACTCCAGATGTGTGCATCCCCTTGTGCATCTGGCTTATGTGGGTCCTGGGGAATCAAACCTCGAACTTGTGTCTTTAGGCTTCACAGGCAAGCGCTTAACCGCTAAGCCATCTCTCCAGCCCAAGAAATGTTTCTTTAGATTATGTCTCATTCTAAATTGGGTATACGAGTCTTTGACACTGAGGTTTTAGAGTTCCTTATATATTCTGGATACCAACTCACTGTTGGATAGTTTGCAAGTCATTGTGTCGTCTGAACATGACCTCTTCACTGCGCTTGGTTTTGAGGAAGTTCCATTTATTTTCCCTTTTGTTGGCCACGCCTTTGAGATCTTACCCAGAATATCCTTGCCAGAGATGGGTGTTGTTACACGTGTTGGTAACTCCAGGACATGGGAAGCTGAGGCAGAGGAGGCTTATGAGCCTGGGCTACATAGCAAGCCCCTTTCTCAAAACAACAATATCCTTGTCTGAGACCACTGTCAAGAACTTCCTCCGCCCTGTGCTTTCGGGTGGTAATTTTAGTTTCAGATGTTGTGTTTATTTCTGTGATCTATTGTAGCCCAGATTCATGTGTTTTCATTCTTGGCCTTCAGTCGGTGGCGCTGTTCTGGGAAGCTGTGAAGTCTTTAGGAGGTGAAGGCTTACTGGAGGAAGAGAGTACCTGGGGGTGTCCCACGAGGGCAACAGCCCAGCCTGCTTGCTGTTCTCTGTCTTCTGACTGCTGCTGTTACTGCATGACTTTGCCTTGCTGCTCCTATCATGCTTTCTGTGCTATGATTAATTTCCATCAAAAGCGAGCTTAAGGGCTGCAGAGATGGCTTAGTGGTTAAGGCACTTGCCTGCAAAGCCTAAGGACCCAGGTTCTATTCCCCAGTATCCACCTAAGCCAGGTGCACAAAGTGGCACATGTTTGCAGTGATTAGAGGCCCTGGTGTGTCCATTCTCTGTCCCTCCCTTTACCCTCAAAAAATAAAATATTTTTAAAAGTAAGCCTCAAATAAACCTTTTTCTTCCTTAAGCTGCTTCTGCTCAAGTATTTTATCCCAGCAGCAAGAACGTGACTAACACATCCATGTTGAGTTATTTCTTATGAGTGGTATAAGTTAAAAAAAATCTAATTCCATTCTCTGTATGTGTGGTTTCAACTCATGGCACCTTTTATTAAAGAGACTGCCCTTTCCCCCTTATATGTCCTTGGCACCTTGGCTGGAAATGGGTTGGATATAAACAAAATCATTTATTTCTAGGCCTGCTATTCTGTTCTCTTTGTCTATTTTCACACTAGTACCTTGTGTCTTTGTTTACCATAGCTTGGCAGTGTATTTGAAGTCAGGTGGTATGATGGACTGTATAGATGCTTCTGTGTAATACTTTAGCTAGTTTTTTATTTCTGTAAAAAATGTCACTGCTGTTTTCTCAAGGTTGCATCTGTAGATCATTCCGTGTATCCCAGACACTTTAATAGCACTTGTGTATGTCACAAGTGTGGGAGGTCTAACCTTGTGTGTGCAACTTCTGGACTTCTTTCATTATTACTCCACGTTTTTCAGTGTAGAACTCTTTCTCTTCTATGCTTTGATTTATTCCAGGGACTTTGTGTGTTTAGAATGTTTAGCAGCTGTTATTAGTGGGATGGATTTCTTGATCTCTTGTGCAGTTGTCTCACTGTTGGTGGTGGGAATTATATTGAAGTGTGTGCATGTGTGCATGTGCAAGTGTGTCCATGCACATGCATGTGTGTAGAAAGCAAAGGAGATACATTGGGTGAAAGAGAAAGCTCTCAGAGGTCCAAAGTGAGTCTCTAGCCATGAAGGGCCTTGAAAGCAGGTTTCTATCTGAACAGTCATGTCTAGGGTTTTTATTCACATCCACAATGGAGAAGGGGTCCAGGTATATGCTAATAGAGTGCAAATATAGTGGTTATCTATAGGATTACAAGGCGTGGGCATAACTTCATTGGGCCACTCAGGAATCTGGGTTTATGCCTACTTTACATAATGGGTAGTGTTCAAGGTGGTCCACCTGGCAGTATTTGGGCTGATGCAACCATGCTGGGCAATCATGTGGCACCATCCTGCCACAGGATCCTCTGTCCCCTTCTTTTTGCCTGTTGTTGGGATCTGGCAGCTTCCTGATTCAATCCCCTTCTGAAGCAGTAACTTTAACTGCCATCAGGGGAAGGGTGACTCCTCCTGAGAGGAGACAGCAGTAGGAGCTCTTCTAATGGTCTGTCTAGCTATTCACAGTAGAATGGTCCTTTGGAGGACCATCTGAATTTTTTGATTTGTTCCATGTGGGAAGAGAGAAATTGGGTACGGAGCTTTGTACACTGGCTCTGATTTGCTAAGACTCTGTTGAATTCATTTATTAGACTTACCAGCCTTCTGACAGAGGCTTCAGGACTCTCTGCATAGGAACAAGTCATCTGCAGATAGTCAATTAGACCCCTGCCCAGTTTGGGGATGCTTTCGTTTCTTTGCTCTGGCTAACACCTCCAGTACTATATTTCATAGCTGTGGCAAGAGCAGGCACCCTTGTCTTGCTCCGGATCATCACAGCAGAACTCTGAACTTTTCCCAGCGTGAAGTGATGCTAGCTATACATTTGTCATATGTAGCCTTTTTGTCCATTAGAACTTTAACCATTGAAGGTATGTTGGATTTTGTCGAATGCCTTGTCCACATCTATAGACGTTATCATACGGATTTGTTCTTTATTATGTTAATGGGACATCACATTCATTGTTATTTTGTATACTGAGCCATGCTTCCATTTGTCATGGTTAGATAATCTTTTTGACACAATGTTGGATTTGATCTGCTAGTATTTTCTCATTTTTTTTTTAATTTTTGTGGTCATAAGTCCAAGGAACTTACATTAGGAATCTTATAGTTATAATGGACTATTTTAAAAGTGGTATCTTAAATTTGGCCTAGGCTTATTCTCTCCCAATTTTTATTTTTCTTGTATTAATTTGTATTTTTAATTTTATTTTAGTATTTCTTAGCTTGATATAAGCTTATTTTTCTTAATTGGTATTCCTCCTTTAGGAATAACAAGACAAACTAATCCTCTATCATCCTAGGCATGTAAATAAGCACATTCCTATGATGTATTAGTCAGGAGTAATGATCAATAAAACATGGTGATGAGAAAAAACAGTTGGCCCAAGTAAATTGAATGTTCCTAAGGATTGGAAAACTGGAGAAAAATTTATTTAGATAACCAGAAATGTAAATAAGCTATAGATCTTGTTAGGACAATCAATCTAAAATTACTTCTTAGCATCTCATTGACTTAATTCAGTTTTCATTCACTAAATATTTAATCACTTGGTCCAATCATAGATCCAAATGACTATAAGCTTTCCAGAGAATTTGTTTCCTTTTAACATTTACTACTAAATACTAAATTACTACTGAACTATAGATTTTTTGTAATTATTAACTGAGATTCAATCTTAGATATAAATTTCAGACTTTTTTGAGACATGGTTTACTTTGTAGGAAGCCTAGGCTGGGCTTGAATTGTGATCTTCCTGTCTGTGTCTCATGAGTTTGGGGGGTTACAGACATGTCAACATACCTAGCTACTTTTATACTATGATGTTGAAATTCTCATATTAGAACAGTTATGCAAATATGAAATATACATCCTGAAGCTTCCTCTATGTCAGAATCTCCTGTGAGGAATAGAGCTCTGTACCGTCCTTTCCCATTCAGTACTCAGACAACCGCTAATCAGTTCATGTAGAATGATCGACTCACAATGACTAGTATAAACGACAATCGATAAAGTATGGATTACAGAATAATTTTTAATTATATATATATATATAATATATATAATATATATATATATATATATATATATATATATATTTGTCTTAATATAGGAAAAGAACACACTAGTCAGTAGACCTGCCTAGTTAAGGAATGCGATGCCTTTTGAATAGCACTCAGTGTCTATGTGACAGAAAATGGTTATGCTAAGGCTGTCTGACCATGTCCAAGTATGCTATAAAAAGGACTCCTACAATAAGAGGAACATTTTGACCTTCCAGATTCTCTAATACTGCTCTGAGATCTTGGAAATTCACAGGCAAACCTGAGCCAGGTCTTGTATACAGAGGTATAATCTGGTCCCTAGAGATGCATCTGAAAGCAGAGCACGTGACTGGGTGTAGACGGTTTGTCCGATCATGAAGAAGGAAGCAGCATTTGGCCATTCCTCTTATAGGCTTCCTGACAGAATTTAACTTATCCTCACTTCACTCGAGCATTTTCAAAGTTCAGGTTGTAAAAACTGTGTCCGTTCCTTTTTGCTGTATAGGTAATTAGTAACACCAAGCATAGAATGATGCATAGGAAAGGGGGTACCCTGTAATGTTTTGATATGCATAACATTGTATCATGTTTAAATCAGGGTCAGCATATAAAATAATGACCAATGGCTCCTGTGCATAGTGCGGGAGTGAACAAGGAAGCACAAAGAAGACAGTCACTCCACTTGCTCTGCCTGAATTCCACATGGTAGTTCTAATTTCAGTTGTGGGAAGTGTCTGCACACTGGTGACCATCGTTGCTGTATAAGTTTACACTCCCACTAAAAGTGTACGAAGCTTCACTGTTCCCCACACCCTCATGCACTTGCTATCTTCGGCCTTGTTGATAATAGCTATACTAATTTGATGAGGTGGTCCTAATTTTCATTTCTCTGATGACTAGTAATGCTGAACATTATGTGACTTCTTTGAGAAATGCCTGTTGACAATTATTGTGCACTTTGAGTGGTTTTATTTTATGTTCTTATGATGTTGGGGTTTTTGGAGTTCCTTGTGGATTCTGCTTGTCAGATGCACACATTGCCAGCGTTCTGACACACAGTTGCTCATTTGCTCAGCTGTGGAAAACCTTTTATTCGTTGTAATTCCACTTGTCTTTGTTTTTGCTCCTTCTTAGAAAAGATTCAGGGACTGGAGAGATGGCTCAGTGGTTAAAGGTGCTTGTTTCCAAAGCCTGACAACCTAGGTTCAATTTCCCAGTACCCATATAAAACCAGATGAGCAAAGTGGTGTGTGCATCTGGAGTTTGTTAGCAGTGGCAAGATGCCCTGCATTCCTGTTCTCTCCCTCCCTCACTTTCTCTTTCTCTCTTTCCCCATCTCTCTTACTTTCTGCTTGCAAATAAATAAATTATAATATATAATTTTATATTATTATAATATATAATAATAAATTATATATATATATATATATATATATATATATATATATATATAATTTCTACTCCTGCTGGATTGGTGGTACATGCCCTTAATCCCAGCACTCAGGAGGCAGAGGTAGGCTGTGAGTCACTATGAATTTGAGGCCAGCCTGAGAATACAGAGTGAATTCCAGGTTAGCATGGGCTAGAGCAAAATCCTACCTTAAAACAAAATCTACTCATTCCAACATCATAATGCATTTCCCCTATGTTTTCCTCTGATAGGATTACAGTTAGTTGCAAGTCCTAAACTTAAGTATTTAATAAATTTTGGGTATATTTTGTTATCACTGGTGAGAGATAGAGGTCTAGTTTCATTCTTCCACATGTAGATTTCTAATTTTCTGCATGTGGATTTCTAATTTCCCCATGCCATTTATTGAAGCCCTCTTTCTTCAATGTTGTTCTTAGCACCTTTGTTGAAAAGTCAATGGGCTGCAGATAAATGAGTTTACTTCTGAGTTCTGTTCCACTCCACTGGTAAAGGAGTCCATTTTATGTAAATTTTCTGTTTTGATTGCTACCACTTTATAGAATGTTGTGTAGCATCTGTCTGCACCCACTTCAACAGGGGTTTGTCATTGATGAATGTCACAATAGACAGAAGGAAGGAAAATGGTTCAGGTAATTCCAGAGCTACCACCATTCACCTAAGATGCTGTTTCTGTTTAAAAGGGGGTGTGGCAGCAGACAGGACAGGGCAAGGAAATTGCAGGGCTGAGAACTGACCAAGCTCTGCATTTTACTGCAGCCAAGCACACTCTGTCCATGGCTATATCCGTTCTTCCTGCCTCATCCCTCCTCTCACACCAGTGACCCCCCACCAGCTCCCCAGTCCTCTGGTCCTGCTCTTCTCACTGGCTTCTCTTCACTGGGTTAGATTCATTAGGCAATTATTTCTCCATCAGTCAGAAGCTGTTGAGGAGAGATTAGCTCCTCTTTGGCCTCTGAGGATCAAAGAAGGCGTCCAAAGGAAGCAAATCTGTAGGCTGGTTTCCATGGAGCCCCAGTCTAGACCAGTAGGAGAGAGAACTTTATTTCTGAGACACTGTAATTACCACAATAGCTCATTAACACACTTCTCAGAGTAATAAACACAACTGTTTATAGAGAACAATAAATTAATTATACTGTGCTGGAAGTGAGATAAGGTTAGTGCAAGCTAGGCATAGAAAGCAAATCCTCACCCTAACTCTACCAACTTCCTACAGAAATGAATGCCCATTACAAACCACCATGGGTAGAATATTTTAGTATTTTTATTTTTCAACAGACTTTGTGCTTAAGTAGTTTCACTTTTTTGTTATATGACCTAGCATATTGAGAGCATTTTGATATTTTTTAATCTCTTGAGATTTAGCATTTCTTGTGAAATACTGCTTAAAACACAAAACTACATAAAACAAAGGCAAGGACCCCTTTAGGTCAACCAAGAAAGTTTCACTGTTAGCCCCATTCTAGCCCCAAATCCTATGTGCCCTACAAAGTCAACTGGTACCCTAACTTTTAATCTCTTCATAGTTGTTTTTATAGTTTTAATACCCAGGAGTAGATCTTTAGACACATAGCTCCCTCACCACCTCTCTTGTTAATTTGATGTATCACTCCTTTTAAAATACAGGGTCTCCCCCATATATTTCTTTTATCTTTTGAAGACCAGGGGTTACTAGGTTGTAGACTCCATGATAGCCTGGATTTCATGTTTGTGAACATATCCTCCTGTGTTCCTGAAAATTGGCTATTGAGTTCACATACTTATTTCAAGTTTCATCTCTTAGGCAAAATTAGTATGGATGAAGCCAGGGTGCTTCTACCCTACCAATTCTTCCCTTCCTCTGTTCTTGCTTCTGTTCCACATGGACACAGTAATTCAAAGATCTTATCACTTTTTTTTTCTTGAGGTAGGATTTCAGCCTAGCTCCGGCTGACCTGGAATTCACTACGTAGTCTCAGGGTGGCCTCGAACTCATGGTGATACCCCTCCCTCTGCCTCCCAAGTTCTGGGATTAAAAGCATGCACCACCATGCCTGGCCCTGACCTTTTCACTTTTTGTTGGTTCTTCCTTGATCCTCAAATACAGGGTTTGAGCAGGTATCTTGAGACCAGTTTCATGGTCAGTGTTTTCCTTAGGGTTTTGACTTCACTAAGACATCTCTATATATGCTTTTACATGGACTTAGCAAGAGCCACAAATCAGACTTCTACATCTGTTGTGTATGACTCTTCTCTGATTCTATAGATTTCACATTTGCAAGGAAATATTCTTTAATTTTTCATGAGAAAAAAATATTTGACACTCAGTAAAAGAACATTTTATCAGTGATTTCTAGAGAATGCGTTTGGCTGGCTACTTATCATTCTGTACCCAAATTGCTGCCAGAATCCTGCCTGCAGTCCTGCATTCATTTTTAGCCAAATACAGATATCAATCCAGGGCCTGATACTCCTGTCTGGGTCTGTATCCATCCCTTTGATGTAGATCAGAAAGACCCAAACGATTTGTCTAGACAGGTCCTTGGAAAGCTTGTTCCTATGTGTCTCTTTTCCACCTAACTTTCTAAATGCAGTTCCCACTGTGTTCATACTAAAATCTCGGTGCTTACCTATGCTTATTCATAGATCCTTTGACTCCCTGGCCACAGACAGATGCCTAACCCCCAGGTTTTCACACATCTACCCTTGACATCTTAAACCTCAGCTTATGGGTCTGACACCTGAGCCACAATCCCCTCTTGGCCTTTTCTTAGTCTTGTTCTTGTTAACCTAGTCCCCCATTGTCAACATGTCCCGGAATTGTATTTACCACATGACATTAGTACAGCCTTGTTTTCCAGCACTCTTTTAACACCTTCACAATTAATTTAAACATTTCTGATAGTTTAATTCAAGATTGTGTTCATATCACAGAACTAAAATCTACTTAGCTGTGTGTCTAATGCTTATAAGTTACATACAACATTTGAAAGCGTATTTGTCTATAAACCAAAGAAAGTCCCATCTGGCAATAGCTAAGTATAGAGATAGCTTATAAACACTTTATCTTGAGGGATGGCAGTTTTTGAAAATGACTATCTCTGTTCTCGAAGCGTCACCTTTCTGGGACACTCACAGATTCTGCAAAGGAAGACTCAGGTCTAAATAGTGATTCTGGAAACCAAGAGGGCAGACTGTCCTTTGATCTCGAAGCCAGCAGTTCCTTCTAAGAGTGTGTTGTTTCTGGTCACATAATACTCCTACCTGGACCTTTCTCTCTAGAACCAGTCTGGGGCAGGACTGTGCCAACAGTGGGCTGGAGGCTTTTTTGTTGCCCACAGGTGCTATTGTGCTGAGAGACCATTGAAAAAGAGTGAAAGAATATCATTATAATAAGCAGCGTGAGGAAACCCAAACAAAGCAGGGTGGTACTCCCTATGATGCATGCGCACATGCTCACTGAAGCCCAAGTCTAGACACAGATCTGACTGAATCAAAGACTGCCTTGTTCTCTAGGTAGCAATGCTAAGTTCACACGGAATCCGTCCCTGTGTCTGTTCCCAGCTGGGGGTTGAGATTTATTGCCTGGGATCCAGACCTGCCGGGTGGTGAGGCTGGGATGAGGTAGGAAGTTTCCTGTGGTCCAGGAAGGACCGGAAATCACCAAGATGCACCTCGGTGGAGCTGCATGTTGAGTCCTCATCTGCTTCAGCCAGCCATGGTCCAGGTTGATGTCAGGGAAACGGCAGGGTTGGAGTTGGTCTTGGGGTTTGGGCCTGGGATCCAAGTTCTCTGGGAGCCTACCTCAGCACACCAAGCCATTCTCCATGACTTGCTCCTCTCATGGGCTTCCAGAGCCCCATATTTCCTGTCACTGCCTTGATCCCAGCAAATATTCACTGCATGTCCACAGCTTTGACCCCCCATGAGCTGACAAAGTTACAGAGAACCCTAACTCTGGCCACAGCGCAAGCTGCCTGCAGAACCTTTGAAAAATACAAGTGCTAGAGCCTGCACCCTAGGAACTCTAGTGTAACAACTGGTCCGGGGACTCAGACAAAGGGTTCACTGGGACATGGTGGTGTGTGTTTTTAGTCCCAGCACTGAGGAGACAGAGTCTGGAGGATCTTTAGGGCTCACTGGACAGACAGTCTAGCCTAATTGGTGAGCTCCAGGCCAAGGAGAAATCCTGTCTCAAAAGAAAAAGGTGGGATGGGGTTCCTGAAAGTGACAGGGCTGACCTCTGGCCTACACACACCTATGTGCATCCCCCCTACACATGCATATACATAAATACTTAACTGGGCGGGGATGAGGCCACATTTCTATTTTAAAGCTCCTTGGTTACTTACACAGCAACACTGAGGAATTACCAACCTAAGCAACTTTCATCGTCTAAGATACAAATGCCTAGGAAGTGTTTGATGGATGCCTAATGGATAAGTGAAAGGCTGAGCTCTGGATTCAGTCAGCTGGGATGAGGTGCCACGGAGTGGAGCCCAGCAGACCTGGATGGCTCTGTGGCTTCAACAGCTCCTCTAGCCACGAGTTCTTTCACTCCTGTAACGGGCAAGACCCGCGAGTTTGTCCCCCACATACATACTACTGACGGACATTAGCCCACGGCTACCTGCAGCTGCTGACAGAGTACCAGGGAGAATATACCCCGGCAAAGCACTGGCCATCTCAGGCATTCTTTGGAAAGCAAAATTTGTCTCCTTGCAGTCTCCGCAGGGCACCGCTGGGCTGGGCCCCACTTCTTGGGCGGCTTCGATAGCAAGCCTGTCTGTGCTGCAAGCTTTGTTATTCTGTCAAACTATAAAAGAGAAGTAGGCTCATGAAGCCAAATGCCCCACTGTGACTGGAAGTGCCATCGAAGCCACTGTGGCCTTCCTAGATTCCTGACTACTCTTCTGAGCTGAAGCGTCATCTTGCTCCTCAAAAGGTTTCAGTCTGGGTGGACTACTCAGTGGAAAAATTATGGCTACCTGAGTGCGGAACCCCAGCGCCCATGTGAAAAGTCAGATGCTGAGGTGGGCACTACCCAGTGCAGAACCCCAGCGCCCATGTGAAAAGTCAGATGCTGAGGTGGGCACTACCCAGTGCAGAACCCCAGCACCCATGTGAAAAGTCACGTGCTGAGACGGGTACTACCCAGTGCGGAGCCCCAGCACCCATGTGAAAAGTCAGGTGCTGAGACGGGCACTGTGGACAGGAAGGGAGGCAGAGGCAGAAGAAGGCCCCAGAGGCTCATGGGCCAGCCAGCCTGGCAAAGGCAACAGTGATCAATATAAGCACCTGCCTCAGGGGAAGTGGAAGGCATTGACGACATTTGAAAGTTGTCCTCTGCCCTCCGCACACGTGTTGTGGCAAGCACATGCCCAGACACACATCAAAAATTTATTTTGACAAAGCACAGAGATGAGCAAAGACTTAAGACTTGGAATTTTATACAGAACCACTGAGGATTGAATATGATTTTGGAGCTTTACAACAGACACATTTCTTGTTTAGAAAACTTTAAATTAAATTAAATTAAAATTCTGCTCCATTGTGAGCAGTGCATAATTTCGAATGTTATATGTCACTAAAAGATATTTAAACTGGTAGGGAGGATACTGGTGGAAAACTAAGGGGTTAAACTTGTCATTTGACGAGCTTTATTAACACAAAGAAAGATAAATGTCACCATACACAAGTGACACACAAACCAGAATTCTCAACGTCCCTGGTTTTAGGCTAAGTTACCCTTAGAGAAGACATTAGCCACTAACACTTTACTCACCATAACTCTACATAAGCGTACTGTATGCTAGGTCCTAACTGGGATCTGAAATTCTGCTATGACTCTCTCTGCCCATGACTGTCCCTTTATCTCTCAGGCTGTCCTTGCTGAATGACGTTGGACTAGATCAGCTTCAGAGAAAAAGATCAGAGTAGTATGTTCCCAGCTCGTTGCCTTTCCTTGGAGGGGTTAATTGGTGGATGACTACTTCCCAGGGCATGGCTGCTTCCCAGTGGCAGTTACATTGTACTCTTCCAACATTCGCTCCTCATTGTTCTGCCCCCCCCTTTGATGCAACCCTGAAGCTCATTAAGCGAGCTGTGTGCCACAGGCCTGCAACCTGGCACACTGTGGTCACCCATTTGCATGGCTGTCCATAGCCATGCTAATTCCTTCCTCGTCTTTTTAGTGACCTTTCATTGGTGAGGCTCCAGGCCTCAGCTGGAGGTGTTTCTGCTTGATCACTGCTGGAGGGAGGTCAGCTCCCTCTGCTGCCACCATTCACAAGGCCACCTATGATGGCCTCGCCGTGGACAGCGCTCCACCCTCCCATCAATGCCGTGACTGATTTTCCTTGCGACACTGATCACTTACTGCTTCAAATTCTGCATTCAGCTGTTTGAACATGGCATCTGCTTGGCAGGGTGGATAACATCTGGTCAAAGTGACAGGTGAAGTGTGTGTGCCCACAGGTAGGAACAGTGTGGTGACCTGAGTTTGTCATCTGTGGTAGTTTGAATGTAAATGTCCCCACAGCCTTAGGTGGTTTTTCAAGTTATTGATTGTAAACTTTATCATATGAACATATTTGTCATGTTCCCATCAGGTTTTCAATTTATTGTTTATTTTAATGTATTGCAAATTGATCATGTCCCATCAGGTTATACTCTTATGTCCCCTCTCCCTTGCCCCATCCCACTGGTGACCCTTCTCAGTGGAGTCATCGGTACTCACTGTGGGAGAAACAGTGCCTTGTAAGTATACCTGAGTCTTCCTGCCCCCCTTCCACAATATTCCCCGAGCCTCGGATGGCTTGCTCTCTTCTGCCTACTGAGTCTCCAGCTGGCAGAGTCTTTGGTAGGTGGGGTCTTGCTGGGGTGGATCTCGAGTCCCACCCTGCCATGTGCTGAGAACCAGCCCGTGCTTGCTGCTTGCTGTTTGCTGTCCCTGCTGTGCACAGGTGTTGAAGGGAGCCCGCTTCCTTCACCATGGTGAAGATTCCCTTGAAACAGAAAGCCCGAAAGGAACCTTTCCTTCCACACACTTCTTCTGGTTGGGTGTTTTGTCCAGAAACAAGGAGGAAGCTGCTACATCATCTCTGTCCTCTTGCTCTAGTCATTTGGCTTTAGATGTATCCTGCATGAACAGGAAAACAGACAAACAGTGAGGTGGACTACCGAGTGACACAATGGCTGCCATGGGTGAGGGTGCACTGACCCCAGGAGTCACTGAGCCCACTGCCTGGGAAAGTCAGAGAGAGAGAGACAGGCCCAGGACTCAGAGATGGGTACTGGCTGAATTAATGGAAGGCATTGCAAGGGGACATTATTCAGTGTAATGAAAGAGAAAGTTGGTTAAAAGCATCTAAAGTCTACAATTAGGAAGTTTGTAATTTTTCCTTCAAAATAGCAAAAGAAGTCCTGAATTGCAGCAAAGGAGAGAAAACGGGATGGAATTGGTATCTGGAGAGCGTGAAGTACAGCAGAAGTGGCTGGGAGTGAAGAGACCTTTTGAAGGTCAGATAGAGATATAGAGACATGAGACACTGGAGCCTAAACCAAGACAATGGGTTATACAGAGAGGGACTCAGATAAGCTAGACAAAGAGTAGGTGGTATGACCTAGTTATTGGTTGGGATCAGAAACAAAAGTAGAAGATGAATTCCTTGGTATGTCCAAAGGTTGGGACCTTCGGAGTAGGGCTGTCAGTGTTAGAAATGGGGAGGTGGAGAACTGCGGGTATTTTGAGAGCAGGAGTTAATGTTTGGACTGGGTGAGGCTGGCTAACAGGAAACCATCAGCAGGCATATCCTTCAGACAGTAAGAAATGTAGTTTAGTTAAATGACTGGTTATATGTGTAATGCAATTATATGTAAGGTAGACATATATTTAAATAGCGAAAGTACATGTTAAATAATACTTAACATGTCTCTATCTAAACTTTTTCTTCATCTAGATTTTATTTGGATAGAAATCTATAAATTAACCTATTGAATGCAAAGTTCTGAGTGTCAGAAAGCATGTAATATCCAAGCTGAGCTCAGTGTTTTTCCAGTTTCCCATCTGTATGGTCACTCTGTGAACAAGCAACAGCTAAGCAGCTGCTTTTGTCCCATCACCATTTATTCACAAGACTACCACTTCAACAACAACACGTTCTTAGCATCTTTGTCAGCCAGTTGCCTGTGGAGAAGTGTTGTTTATGTTGGTGTTTATCACAGCTTTGTAGTGTGTTTTATGGTTTTCATATAATCTGTGATTATTTTTCTAGTTCTGTGAAGGATGTCATTGGTAGTTTGATGGGGATTGCACTGAATCTGTAAGTAGTTTGGGGTCAAATGTACAATTGTAACAATATGATTCTTCCTATACATGAACACAGGGTATCTTTACATATTTTGGCCTTCAGTTTTTTTCATTAGCATTTTATATATTTCTGTTCTTTGGTTTTATTTATTCTGAGGTGCTTTAATTTTTGTTGCTACTGTAAAATAAAATGAGATCAGTTCCTTGATTTCTGTTTTAGATAAATCACTGTTGGCACAGAGTCATGCTACTAAATTTTGTATGCTGATTTTTTATTTTGAGCGCTTGCTGAATTCATCAGTTCCAGTAGTTTTTCTGTTGGACTCTGGGGTTTCTGTTGTATACAAATAGATCATATCATCTGAAGTCAGGGATGGTTTTGTTTGTTACATCTGAATGTCCTTCGTTTATTTTAATCTCTTACCATGCTGGTTAGTGCTTCCAGTTTCATGTTGAACACACGTGACGGAAGTGGCGATCTTCTTTGGGGGAAGAGTGCAGCTTTTCTCCATTCAGCATAACATTAAATGTTAGAATAATATAGTCTTCATTGCATATTAAGATATAATGATGTCTGGTACTAATTTATTCAGCATTTTATCATGAAAGAGTGTTTAATTTCATCAAAGACATTTTGGGCATCTATTGAGATGACCGTATCATTTTTGCCCCTTCAAAATACTAATGTGATGGATCCCATTTGTTGATGGGATGTATTAAACCATCCTTGCTTCCCTTGAACGAATCACTTGGTCATGTTGAAAACTATTTTTAATGTTTTGTTGGAAATGGTGTGCCATAATTTTGTCAGGGTGGCATCTGTGTTCATCAGACTTTAGCCTATAGGTGTCTTCTGTGTAACATCAAGCTCATTGCTTGAGAAGTTTCTCGAGGTTTTGACCAGCAGTGGATATTTTGAGTCTAGGGTTTGGACTTAGTTCCCTCCCCCACCCCGACAGGCAGCATCTCTTTCCATGCTGAGTTGCTTGAAGTTACAGGAAGAATGGTGAGGACAATTCTTTCCTTCCTGACTCATTCAGTAGGATTTTTCACCGTGCGGGTACTGCTGTCTCTCACCAATCTCCTTGGCCCTCATACAGTCATTTGTTCTATAAGGAGCTGACAGGGTCATGGTTCTCTGCTCTCGATGTGGGCAGAATCAGATAGCGTCACAGGAATCCCATAACTAATATGCAAATAATGACATCTGCAAAGTACTTTATACATATTTCTTTAATTATTTTACACTTGGAAGTATCAATTTAGTGATTAAAATAGTCTATATCACACTAAAAAATCCTGAAAGTCTGAACAATCTCAGAGTTTTCATCACAAATGATTATTGGAATGTCAAATATTTTTTCAGATTTTTGGTGAGATTTATTTGAATTTAGATTAAACTTTCCTCATTATAAACTCAATATAGTCAAAGGGTTATATTTTATCATATTTCATTTAAAACTTTTTTATAGTTTTATGATGTAGCTAGTGAGGTGTTCTTCTCATGAGCTCCATGTCATTATTATCTCAAAGTTACATACACATAAAATTAACTATATTATTATTTCCTCAAAAAGCAGGAATTGAAAAAATCTTTATAACCAGACAACATGATTATATACATTGAGAGTAAAAGCAATTCTGTGTATAAAGAAGTAGAAAAATAAAGATTTAACCAAACTTGTCCATTATACAAACTCAACAGTATCCTTTTACATAATTAAGTCTATTATAACATAAAAAAGAGAAACATTCTGCTTAAAATAGAAGTAAGGCAATAAGATACTGCAGTGAACAAAGAAAAATGCATACAAAATCCTCAGGAAGAGATTTGAAATTTTATTAATCTATGTGAACACTTGAATCACTGGAGAGAAAAATCATATCAGTGGAGCCAATTACAATATCACAAAGGTTCCAGTTTCCAAATTTATAAATTCAGAGCAGTGCAGTGTTGATCAAAATCCCAGCAGGAGGCATGCTCAGAACCACCCATTGAAAATGTGTTGCTTTGTTATTGCCACAAATGTTACAGCAAAATATTAAGAAGCCACCTAAGTATTAAGAGAATACTTAAGTAGTCTAGAATGAGCATATGGAGAGTATGAACCTAAAAACCACTGCACTTGCCCTTCTAAACAGGTGAGCTATAGACCTTCTAGCAGGTGAGCTATAGACCTGCCAGCCATGTGTAATGATAGTGTGATACATCCTCCTATAACCCAAGCAAATATCTAGCAATATCAAGTGAAGGAAAAGCAAGGTCTGGATCGATAACCAAGGAGATACTGTTTATTTTTAAATCCTATTATTAAACTATGTGTATGGGTCCTGATATTTATATTTATGTCGTATTTATACTTATAGATTGACAAAAACCCTCACAGGAGCTGGAGATGTAGTTCAGTTGGTAGAGCATTTGCCTAGCAGGCACAATGCCCTGGGTTTGATCCCTGCACCACACAAACCAGGAATGGCGGTGCATGCCTGCAATTTCAGCACTCGGGAGGCAGAGGTAGGAGGATCGCCATGAGTTTGAGGCCACCCTGAGAATACATCGTGAATTCCAGGTCAGCCTGGGCTAGAGTGAGACCCTATCTCGAAAAACAAAAAAATAAACAAAAAAAATTGTTGCTTTCATATTGGAATGCACAATTTTTTTTGCAAACTTAGGTATGATATTTCAAGAGAGAATACCTCTGTGTAATGGAAGCTAGGCAAAGATCAGTGCTCAATTAATTTTTTAAGGAAAATCTATATTGAGATGCATTATTTAACCATTGATTGGCATCTCAATATTTCAACATGTAATCCAAGAGAACAGACCTTTGACAGTTTGTTATTCACTCATTCATCCTTAACACCTGTCACTCTGTTAAACCCTCATATTATCTTTGTGCTTTTAGCTCTCTGTGGAGTTTTATCATGCATTGGGGTAGAAGCAGACACTGAGAGTATATGAAATGATATTGCCCTTAATTTCATAAGCTGAAATCTAATGGGTGAGCTGTATCCCCTGCTACTTACCCAGTGGTTACAGTAGGATATATCCTCCTACTTAACATGGTTACACTGGCCACCACCATGCCCCTCACCATCCACCTAATGTGACAATATTATATATACTTCTTTTAAACATTTATTTTTATTTATTTACTTGAGAGAGGGGAGAGAGAGAGAGAGTTGGTGTACCAGGGCTTCCAGCTGCTGCAAACGAACTCCAGATGCATGTGCCACCCTGTGCATCTGGCTTACATGTGTCCTGGAGAATCAAACCTAGGTCCTTCAGCTTTGCAGACCAGCGCTTTGACCACTCGCCATCTGCCAGCCCTATATACACTTCTATTTACATGGTGTCATTAGTCACCCGCCATCCATATGACCCCTGCCGTCCACCTGATGGTAACAGTGCAATATGTCCTCCTATTTATATCATTCCTCTTATATATATAGTGGTCGCTGCCAATCTTATATATATATTTGTTGTTGTTGTTTCTGAGGTAGGGTCTCGCTCTAGCTCAAGCTGACTAGAATTCACTATGTAGTGTCAGGATGGCCTTGAACTCACAGCAGGCCTTCTGCCTCTGCCTCCCAAGTGCTGAGATTAAAGGCATGTGCCACCATGCCTGGCTGCTGCCAATCTTTTAATCACATAGTATTCTATTGGCTAAATGTGTCTGGGTCATTATATTTGAAACTCTATTTTTTATTTCTTTAAATAAATTGTAATATTTATATAATATTTTTATATTAAATTTTTGGAAGTGGTTTCATCTCATTTATATGAGAAACAATAGCTGGATTTAAAAATCTGGGACCAAAGATTCTCATGTAAATCTTCAGCCCTTGCTTCATTTCTTTATGAATACTGTTGTAGGATGAAGCCTATAGGCCATTGGATTTCCCTCTTCTTGGAAGATGATTAAATTCCATAGCCCATTTTGCCCTTTGTCTTTGAAATTTAAGCATTTCAGACAGCCTGCATTGGTGTAGTCTATACTTCATTAGTCTTTTCTTGAAACAGACTCCATTTTTTTATGCTTAGAATTGAAGATTTTTACCTGAAGCAAATTGCTTTTTTTAATTTTAAAGTTATTTATTTATTTGGCAGAGAAAGAGGGAGAGAGAGAGAGGGGGGGGGGGGGATAGAATGGGTGCATCAGGGCCTCCAGACACATGCGCCCCCTTGTGCATCTGGCTAACATGGGTCCTTTGGCTTTGCAGGCAAACACCTTAACCACTAAGCCATCCCTCCAGCCCAGGAAAATTGCTTTTACTGTACTTTGGTTATGGCTCTGTATTTCATCCTAGTTTCAGGAATACATTTGCAGAGATAGGCTTTCTGTGAGTCCCTAAGCTATTGTTATTTTATATTCTCATTTATTATATGTTTTTCAGAAGCCATTATTGATTTTAGTGTGTTTGCTTGTACTTAAGTCAGAAGATCCATTCAGATATACATTTAAAATTTTTATTTGGTATACATTTGAAAACAGAGAGAAAGATTGAGAATGCAAATGAGAATGGGTGCATCAGGGCCTATTGCCTGCAAATGAACTCCAGACATATGTGCCACTTTGCACATCTGGCTTTATGTAGGTACTGGGGAATCAAACCAGGGCGATCAGGCTTTGTGAGCAAGAACCTTTAACTGCTGAGACATATTCCCAGCCTCAGACATACATTTTTCTATTCATGCAACCTGGCTTGTCCTTACCAACTTCCTAATTCTCTTTAGTAACGGACAAAACCAGTGGTTTGAGGGTGGCAAGCCTATAGTCTGGTTTCATTTGTCAGGACCAGTCACCACTGCATTAATGGTAAGATGTAAGTAAGTGCCCAGGAGGCAAGATCCATTCTCTAGGTGAGTCTCTTTATGCCCATCAAGATTGCTAGGGAGACACATGGCATCTGGAAGCCCCTCACCCCACACTGGCATTTTGCTGGTCCTCATGATGCACAAGTAGATTTTGGAAGAGAGAGTCCACCAGGCCAGGTGAAATAGATTGGAGCCTGCTCCATCACAAATAGTTCTCAGGACCTAGCATTTGGGTTTCTGATTTATTTTCCAACTACCAAGTGTCTAGAGGAACAAATACAAGTGATTGGGGAAATCCCCTGGCTGCCTAGTGGCAAATCCTATTTGTTACTATTCTTCCCTATTGTGTAGCTTTTGGAGGCAAGCTACTTTAATCTGTGGGATGAACCACAATTTAAAATAAAGGAAAATAGGAAGCCCTGCCACTGACTCTGCCCAGATACAGGAACTTTCTCAGCTTCTGTATGTCTGAAACAAGCACCTGGAACAAATGGTCTCCAAGGTTCTGTAATTCTAAAATATCATTAGTTTAAATCCTGAAGTATTTAAAGCTAGGATAACTCAACTTTGCAATGCAATTTTATTTTTCACTAGTTGTGTATGTGTATATGTGTAAAGGTACACCAGGGTCTTTTGCCACTGCAAACAAACTCCACATACATGTGCCACTTTCAGAATCTGGCTTTTCATGGGTACTGGGAAGTCAAACTCAAGCCACCAGGTTTTGCAAGCAAGTGCCATTAGCCACTGAGCCATTTCCTAGCCCTGCAATGCCATTTTTAAGACACCTAACTACCATAGTGACTGGCTTCAGGGATTTGAAACATAGCCCATTTTATTAACCACTGAAGTTCTGAACAACACCCTTCTACACACTGGCACGACATCATACAAAGAGAACCTAGATGTCATCATGAGAAAATATTAAGCTATCTAGATTGCAGCCAAGCAGTGTTGTTTTAATCTTCATCTCACGTTCTGTCAGGCTTTCAGTTATACAAGACATCTGGAAGGTTCTTTTGTAAACATTTCTTTCTCTTTGCCCCAGCCATGTGCTCAGGGGGCTGAAGTGATAAATGGAATCACAGAAATACCCAAGGGCCCCCAGCACGCCCCTGTGAACAGGGCAGCAGTGGTGTTAGTTGGCCTTGTTAGTAAGAGGTGCAGTGGGAAGGATTGTGTGTGTCTACATGGCTGGCCAAGCCTTTGGTCTCAAAGGTCAAGCTTCCTAAGTGCTTTGTTAGTGTGATGATGCCATCCAGCACTGTCTGTCTGAGAATGCAATGCACATTCCCTACGGTGCTCTTGCCTCAGCTGGGCCCAGTTTGGTCCCTAAGCCAGTGGGATGCTGGATTTGAGAATATACAGGGAGTTCTGATCCCAAAGACAGTCTATTTTCAGATGGCCCCTGTCTACAGCACCCTGGGGGCTCATGAGCATTGATATGCATCCTGTTCTAAAGCCAGGCTGCCTTGCCGATTTCTGGTGACTGGTTAGGTGGGCTGCAAGCCTGTGAGGATGGGGCACTGCCCAGTGGCTAGAATTGCCACAATTTACACTGATAATTTGCTGGAACTTTCTCTTCCAACATTATTCCTCTAAAGGTAGAGTCCTCCCCTGCCAAGTGTAAGACTGTAGGACAGGGTGACAGATGAAGGATAGCTTGGTTTTCTTACTGAGCTATTCTCTCTGTGTCTCACCACTTCGCCGTCCCCCTGGTCACTCACCTAACAGTGCAACTCTGCACTCATTATCCTTCCTGGCTTTTCTTTGTGAAGGAACACAGCTGCTGGCTTCTCTACTCAGCCATCTTGAGTGGCATAAAACTCTTCAGAAATAAATGTACCAGTGCAAGTCACTGTCCTAATTAGAATTTTACATTTTTCCTGTATAAATCTCACGAATTCTGTAACAACACAATTAAAGTCTTTAAATTACCTTGGGGATTTTCTCTTCAGAAGAAATATGCTTCCTGGTGATCGCTTTGATGGGAAGTTTTCTGATTTGTAAATACATAAAAGCAATAATTCGGCTGTCATTCTTGATGTTTATTTGGGAACCAGCTACTGCTACCTTATAACACAGAAAAATGCAGAGACTCTAACCAGGCGGAGAGCAGGCTGTCTTCCTCAAGAGACAAGCCTGCCACATCAATCTTCTCTCTTCCTATCATGTGTAGAAACCTAAGTGTATTGCTGATGGGGTTCCATGTATCACTGAGTAATGTATAAGTAAAGTTAAACATACCTGCCTCCCCAAAAATTTTTAGTGCCTTGATGGTAAAGATCTTCAAAATTTTCCTTCTAGTTCTTTTGAAATGTAAGACACATTTTCATCACCTCTCTGCCATGCAACAGCACCAACCGCACCAACGCTTCTTGCTGCCTACTGGTCTACCTCTCCCCACTTCTGTCTCCACCTCTGCCCTGTCTTCACTGGCCTCTGACAACCATCACTGATCAACTTCTCAACCCTCCAGTGTGAGACATGCGTTCCTCGTTTCCTTGTACCTGATTCGTTTTGCTTAACGTCGTGATCCTCCAGGCCATCCATGCTGTCACAGATGACAGGGTTTCGTTCACTTCTGGCTGACTATCCTCCCCTGTGTCTATGTGCTTCATTTCATAATTCACCCGTTGTGGACAGTTGTGGGGTTTTCCCCATGTCTTAGTATTGATTGTATTTGTCTTGGGTAATACCAACGAGTGAGATTGAGGAGCCTGCTAGGATAGTTCAGTGTTTGAGTTTTGGAGGCCCTTCCACAATAGCTGCACCAATTTACATCCTCAGTGTAGAAGGATTCTCTTTTCTCCACATTTTTTTACCTGCATTTGTTAATTAACTCTTGTTTTTTGATACACCCACAGCTGTGTGCTCTTGTTACCTGGAGGTGTATTCTTGAGAACCAGGGTTTTGATAACTCTTCTTTTAAAATGATCACAAATTGCCTTTCATGGAACACTTGGCTGATGAAATTTCTATATCAGCGAGTAGAGTTGTTTCCTCACTATACATTTCAGGGCTACTAAAAATCTGACATTTATTGTGCTTAACCAGGATATTTTAGTGAATAAGGGAATTGAAAGATGTTGAAAACACCAGACACTCTAAAGTTGTCTGTTTTTTATTTAGATAACTGTAATTCTTTTCTTTTAAATCTTGCACACATTAAAAGGTAAACATGATGTTTTAACACATACACATTATATAATGCTTAATTTAATCATAAATGTCTCTTCATGTATTTGACATTTCTTTCCTTTTTGTTTTTGTTGGAGACATGTCCCCAGTATGTTGCCCAGGTTGGTCTTAAGCTCAGTCAGCAATCTTCCCCTGCTTCAGCCTTCCAAGTGCTGGGATTACAGGCATGCTCCTCCACACCCAGCTTCTCCCTCTCTTGCTCTTCCTCCTCTTTTTTGTTAGTATTGTTTTAGGCAGAGACTTACACTAGCTTAGGCTAACCTGAAACTCATGGAAGTTCCTCTTCTTTTGTCTCCCAAGTGCTAAAATTAAAGGTGTGAATCATAACACAAAACTTTAACATATGAACACATTGAAATTTGGTCATATTCCCATTGGGTTAAACTCTTATATCCCCTCTCCCCCACCGTTATTCCACTGAGAGCCCTCCTCAGTGGGTTGTAGGTAATCAGAGTAAGGTCGTGAATGCACTGGTCAGTCTCGGGGGACAGGGAGCCTCAGGGTACTCCTTCCCACCCTGTGGCTCTTATATTCTTTCTGCCCCTTCGTCCCCAATGGTTCCTGAGTCTCTTTAGGGCTGAGTTCTCAGCAGCCTCTGACTTTCTGCTTTTATGAGTTTGAGTCTCCTCAGGTTCCATAACCATCTCCCTGGAGAATGTTCTCTGGCTAGCTGTGAGAGCAGCACTCATTTAAGCTGCCACTTCCTCTGTGACGTCTCCTGGGTCCTGGCAGCTGTGATAGAGATGGCTTATCTCACGCTAGGCAGTTGGCGTTCTTTTTTTCTGATGGGTCTTGGGTTGTCCCAATATTCACTGCCACCTGTAAAAAGAAGATTTTCGACCCAAAAGTAAGAGCAGCATGGATCAAAGGGGATAAACATAGATATTTAGAAGATTGTTGACAGGCATAACCTCTCCTTTTAGCCAAATACCAGTGGAAGCTCTCCTGAAGGGTCTATGGCCTTGCAAAGCATAGGTTTCATACATGAGTAATAGCTATGAATTCCCTCCCACTGAGTGGGCTCATATCCCATCAGAGAGCAGCTGACTGCCCCACAACCTATGGGCCACTACTGCACAGGTGAGTACATCTAGCCTGGCTCGTTGATTTTGTAGCTTACAGGATCCATTGCTTATTCCTGCTGTTGATGGCTTTTATGCCCCAGCAGCTCACATAGCCCTTTCCAGACAGGAAAAGATAGCCAGCAGGCTTCAAGCTCAGTTCCAGCTTGATTTCTTGATGTCCTGCAACCACATCCTGTGGTGTCTTCAGCAATAAGGTCTTACCATTTCATTTTGGTGGGTAACCAAATGCATTGGCAGTGGCCTACATTGTTTGAGGACCTCCTTGGCCATTGTGAGCTGTCACCCAGTTCTGGCCCTGGGATTTGCCAACAGCAACTGCCTGTGGTTTTAGGGTAAAGAAAGTTTAACCCCTGCCGGATGCTTCTTCCCAAACTATGCACTCTCTCACTCTCAGAGTTATATAACAAAGAGATAGGCTTTTAGATACTGATTAATGCCATTATTCTGGCAGGAGTGAGATGGAATCTCAAAGTAGTTTTCATTTGCATTTCCTTGATGGCTAAAGATGTTAAAGATGTTAAAGATGATCAGCCATTTGTATTTCTACTTTTGAATATTCTCTGTTCAGTTCTGTATCCTATTTTATGACTGGGTTGATTTTTTTTTTTTTTTCGTTGCTGAGCTTTTTGGGTTCTTTCTATATTCTAGATATTAAACCTTTGTCAGTTGAAGAGCTGGGTGAGATTCTCTCCCATTGTGTAGGTTGTCTATTGACTTTGGTGGTTTGTTTGCCCGTGCAATAGCTTTGTAGTTTCATGAGATACCACTGGTTGAATGTTTGTCTTACTACCTGAGCCACTGGGGTCTTATTCAGTAAGTCTTTATCTTAGTGTTCTCCTTACTTTTTCTTCCACTTGTGTCTTTGGTCCATTTGGAATTGCTTTTGTTTGTTTGTTTGTTGTTTTGTTTTTTGAGGTAGGGTCTCACTCTAGCTCAGGCTGACCTGGAATTCACTTCATAGTCTTAGGGTGGCCTTGAACTCATGGCAGTCCTCCTACCTCTGCCTCCAAAGTGCTGGGATTAAAGGTATGTGCCACCATGCCTGGCCTTGGAGTTAATTTTTTTGCAGGGTGAGAGAAGAGGGTCTAGATTCATACTTCCCACATATAGAGAACTATCATTGTGATATGCAGTGTTATGCATAAATCTTATAGGAATTTATTAAAGGATTTTAATACTTATTAAACAACTACTATATGCAGGGCACATAATCCATATTAAAAATTCCTTAGCCTATAATAACAATGCTGCCAGGTTTTATCTCCATTTTAAAATATGGAAGTGAAAGTTCATGGAGTTTTAACTGGTAATGAGTAGCTGAGGGCAGATCATATAAGGCCATTGAGAATATAATTAAAAATTATTCATAGCATAAAATGTGAGGATATAATAGCATAAATTCTTAGACAGGGCTTCATAGAAGCCACACTGAGTTTTGTGGATAAAAATAGATAGTTTTGAAGAATTTGTCCAAAGAAAACAGCATGTAATGCATCTTTGTCAAAGTTTGAGTTTAAGATTAGATCCTAGGTTTCATGGAATGCAAGTGTGAAATTTTGCAAAAGAAAATGAGATGATAATGACAAAAGGGCTACTTCCTCAAAATCTCCCCACTTGTGCCTAAAAGAACTTTCAGAAGCTCTCAAATACTATCTCAAGACTGTAAATGCCAATCAAGCTCCCCACTTTGTAGCATTTCCATTGACCACTACTTCATCTGTTCTGAACTGAAGCTTCCTACCTACCCTCTCCTTCACAATTGTGTGCACACTGTTACCAAGTCAACCTTCAAAAGCCTCCTTAAGTATTTTCTTCCCAGTGACACTCTTGATATAGTTGCGAGACAGTGAGTGTCAGTATGCTGAGTCCTGTCTACCACCAGTCATGATTATCTCACTGATCCACAGTACCTAAGATTATGACAACACTGGAAACCTTTCCATTAGGGTGGAAAATGAATTCAGAGAGCCCAGTGGAAGATAGTGAATGCATCCATTTTTAACTTTATCAGGCATTGCAGCTGTAGAAATAGAGCCAATAAAATTAGCCAAGGCAATCAATTAGAAGATTAAATGTTTCATTTACTAATATTTTTATCCAAGCAACTGAATGTTTTAATGAAATATTGACATTCCTGTCACATGTTAAGAGAAATTAGTGTACTTTTAAATGGAATAAGACAAAATGGCAAGAAATAGACTTTTAAAAATGTAACTTAAGTACATAAAGATGTGAATCATGGAAAGATTGTGTATATATGTGGGGGGTATGAAACTATTTTTCCAAAACTAGTCTCTTGCAAGTATAAGTTTCTATAGCATAGCCACTTCCTTACAGTTATCCCAGTGTGGATTTATGTTATTGTTGGTTGAACCATTAGAATTATTAACAGGTTTCATCACCCTCCCCCCGCCCCTCCATGAAAGTGTCAATCACATGCTGCTTCAGAATTCTTCTCCCAAGCAGGCATCTGATGTATGGACACTTCAATTTCCATACTGTGATGAGAGGGTCACTTTTTCCTGGCTCCATATTTGGCCAGTGAGTCCTCCTGGGGGTCACCTCAGTCTCCTCAGTATTTCTCACCCTCACTTCGGGAAGATAAAACATTTCCTTTATTGCTTATTCCTAGCATGGGATTTGATCTTCTATTGTCTTATCAAGAGAGAAGTTTTAATCAGTTTCTGAAGTTGGAAACCTTCAGAATCTTTTGGTTTCAGCTTTAGAACCTAACCAGTTGTTTTATCTAAGAGCTGCGTTAAGCTTGCAAATGACTATGTAAAAGTTTCAATATGGCAAAATTTAAGCTCTACATAACTTTGACAAAGGTATTTCACTTGTGAAAATTGTGCTATAAATAAGCCTGAATATGTAGGAGATGTGATTGGAAACAACTAAAAACTGGCCATTTCATCACACAATAGACTAAAGGCCAAATGTTTTTGTAAACTCAGTGATTATTTTCCAGTAAGATTCAACGCCCTAAGTACAAGGTTCAGTGAAACAGCCTCAGGTACTATGAGAGAGAAGGTCTTGCACTGTATATTTTGTAAATGATGCATTAACAGTTGTGAGAATGATAAACTCATTACATTTCATGACTGGCCTCTAACTGTAGCCTCATGAGGATAAGTATTTTCTGCAGAGTCACCTTTTTATTTTCCCTGGCACATCACTTTGTAGAGGAGCTCTTACAAAAGCATCAATGCACAGAGCTTTATCAGTCCAAAGGAACTGAAAACTCTTCCAGTGGGAATAAGGAATTGCACAAATTTCTGTAGGGCATATGAAATTTTAATTTAATGGGCTAAGTAGGAGTATGCCCAAGTTTCAAACCTACGTAACAAGAGCTATTAGTAGACAGAAATCTTAGGCAGAGAATGTCGAGCTCCACTAGTCTGTAGCCTGAACGCCTCTGCTTGCTCACAGGTCGATCCTCCAAAGATGCAGTGGGCCAGATATCTGTCCATGTGGATGTAACTGCTACCCCAGGGACTGGTGAGCACAAAGTCACCGTAAAAGGTATTTAACATCTAAAATAATTGTATGAAAACATTATTAGAGGACATCCTCAGAATATCAAACTCTTCATTTAAATATATTAGAGGCATTATTTGCAGCAAATGGGTGGCTCAGTTTATGACCTTTATATTATGAAAACGGTTCTTAAATTTCATCCCTGAAATGAACTCTAATTTTAAGACTAACATTTTGCTCAATATGTCTATATTCTATTTTTAAAATCACCATAGACAAGGTCATTTTAATATCCACATTAGCCCTCCAATATATTTTAAAATGGTATTACATGGATGGTACTTGTGACAGTTCAGGTTAATAGTCATGTTTATACATACATTTTTAAAAAAAATACTTAGATCAAATCCAAGTGCTTAATTTTTAGCATTAGAAATGTCAGGCATGTTCCTAATGCTATAATCTGAGATTGAGAAAACATATGCAAGTGTTTAGTAGAGGAGAGACTATATTCATATTTTACAATGAGGTTTCATATAAGATTATAATACATTTTGTGCATAAACACACACTACCCCTAAGTGAAATCATAGATGAATCATGAAGATACCTTCATGTTAAAATATGATACATCTGACTTGCTTCTACTACAAGGATACTCATTAAATAAAAATCTAGCATAAGATCCTAGTAGAGAATGCAACAGTCTATGCATTCATTTGCTAAAAAAAAAAAATGTATTCTTGGATTTTAGTGATCGCCATCAACGACCTAAACTGGCAGACCACAGCCATGTTCCGTCCCTTCGTGGAAGTTTTCATCCTGGGACCCAACCTTGGTGACAAGAAGAGAAAACAAGGCACGAAGACAAAAAGCAACACCTGGTCACCGAAGTACAACGAGACGTTTCAGTTGTAAGTCAGACACCTAACTCCTTCATTCAACTGGCCAGAATGCTGTGGTACTTACTGGGGCATTCAGTGGGAAGCCTGTAGGGTTATATCAGGCAGCTAGAGGTAGCGATGGCATGCAGAAAATTTTATAGACAGCCCTTTAGCAATTCCCAAGTCAAACTAATACCTACTCCTGACAGAGAGAGACTTGAAAACATTTCAAGTAATGGGATGAGCCACCTCACTCCTGGGATTACATGTCTTAATCCTGTAGGTGGCCCTGAGTGCAGGGTTTCTAGATGAACAACTGAACACCAGTTGTGTTGCTTACATCAATAAGGAACTACAGAGAGCCAAGACCACTGTGAAATAGGCAGATGAAAGAGTGTATCGTACTAGCCCAAGCACTTAATGGGGGCTTATTTTGCAAAGACATGAATCTAGGGAAAGAGTGATGGCACATGAAGAGCCATTTACTTAAAGGACAATCCAGGACTTGGGTGTGAGTAGGTAGGCAGATAGTATAGCATTAATACATCTCTGTGCAGATGTACAAGATCAATAACAGATTAAGCCAGTTATTTATTCCACAAGCAAGAACTTTGTTCTATAGGTTACAAATACTGCTGTAACAGTGAACAAGAAAACCAGCTCACTGTGTGCTCTTGTCAGGCTCCCATTTCCTTCCAGTGATTTCTCCATGCACAGGTTTGTACCATTGTTACCTAGAAACAAGGCTGAATAATAGTTCATGAGGAAAAGGTAGCATAGAAATTATTTTTTTGTTTGTTTGTTCGTTTTTTTGTTTTGTTTTTTGAGGTAGGGTCTCACTCTGGTCCAGGCTGACCTGGAATTAACTCTGTAGTCTTAGGGTGGCCTTGAACTCATGGCAATCCTCCTACCTCTGCCTCCCGAGTGCACCACGCCTGGCTCTGAGAAATTCTTAAGAGTAACTCTCACCCCAGAATAGCAGTCTCCTAAGGAGATTGTCTAATAATGTAACATAACATAGTATACATTTTTCAATGGTATTTTAGCACTATGAGCAAAAGGTTTCCTAATTTTCACTTTTAACATCCACAGCATTCTAGGTAACGAAAACCGCCCAGGGGCCTATGAACTTCACCTTTCTGTTAAGGATTACTGCTTTGCCCGAGAGGATCGGATCATTGGCATGACAGTCATCCAGCTACAGAACATAGCAGACAAAGGAAGCCACGGGGCCTGGTACCCTCTCTTGAAAAACCTCTCCATGGATGAAACGGGCCTGACCATCCTGAGGATACTCTCCCAGAGGACCAGCGATGACGTGGCTAAAGAGTTTGTCAGACTGAAATCTGAAACCAGAGCCGCTGAGGAGAGTTCCTGAAGCGTCTTCCTAGCCTGACCCTCGCATGCGTGTGCAAAACACAGGAGTGTTTATCTCACAGGGTCTGCTGGGAGTCAAGGATGGGCTCTCCTTCTGGACTTTATACCAGTCCTTGTCTTTGGGAAGTAAATGATCCATGAAGTGCCAAAATTATGTTTAGTGAAATATCAAGATAATCTTTTAAAATGTTCATTTCAACTCACTACAAATTCTCATCGAGGAAAAAAAACGTCTCTCATTTGTTAAATTAATTTACACTGACCCTAACAGAAAGAATCTGTGACTCCCATTCCATTTCAGTCACCCTGACTTCATTGTAGACATCTTGCAAATACCATTTTCTACCACAAGTAGAAATACCGTGACTTATAGAAAGCATTTGTAATTTTATAGTTGCAGATATATTGTGATGACTTTTGCATACAAATTAAACTAGAAAAGGAAGGAAATATTTTATGTTGACCAGTTTCCGACCTTTCTGAAATATCACTGTGAAGAACTGCTGTCACAGCAAACTTACACAAAGCGATGCTAAATAGTTTGTTAACGTTTGATAAAACTGTGTTCCTCAAAACTGCCAAGGTCCCGTCACATTTGTATAAAAAAGAAGAAAACCAGTAAACCAATGCATTTGCCATCTAGCATTGCCTCAGCTTTACCAAATCCCATCCTTTGGAAAGTCATAGAATTCATGTTTTAGAAAATGGATGGAAAGGGTTGTTGTTTTAAGTACCTATGAAAAGAATATCAGAGGGAAAAAATAATATAGTTATGACTGTCTCCTTAAATCTATAGTCAAATGTTCCTTGAAAAAAAATATTCAATTATTTATACTGAATGCAGCATTATTGTAACCTGCATTGGAGCCTAAAGTTATGTCTTTCATGTATTAGTGAGAAAAAAAGTGAAATAAACTCTGAGGAAATTGCTTACAATTTTGTAATTTATGTTATTTATATGCCTAAAATGCATCAGATAAAATAGGAGAACAACTGAACTTGATTACAAATATTTGCATTTTATGGGTTTTATGATTTCACTTTTTAGTCTGTACCTAAATACCTGGCTGCAGGACAGACCTCCATAACTGGTACTGTCGCTGTTAGTGGATTGAAAGTGAGAAACTGCTTCCCCTGTTGTTCTGTGGGTGTCCTGGTCTGACATGTAAAAACAGGCCAGTGGGATTGGCTAATTCGTGTTAAAATCTTAGGCAATTGCTTTGTTCCTGACTTTGCCAATGCATAGTATCAATCCTCTGGCACATGCATTAATAAATGGATTATATGTGGCTGTGTTGTGCCTTCTTGTTTCATTACCTAATTATCGAATGACAGGCTCTTTGCATGGTGTGCAACATGACTCACATTATCTGGTTCTAAATCTTGTTGCAATTCACTCATTTAGTGAGTGTTATCAATGGAAGCAACCATACACTTCAAGATAATGACAGTGAAAACAAAAAATAACTAATGCAGCTACCCATGAATTGTGGAATGCTGTTAATCCTGTAAAGAAAACTCAGCAGCTCTCTGGCTGGGCAGGTGGTCTCGCTGGTTGAGGTTTCCAATGTCCCTTTGACAGACTCAAAACCTGTAGCATGAGAAGGAGCAGAGGCTAAGTTCCAATTTGAATGTCTCATATATATTTTAGAATGCCAATTCCCTTCAACTTATAACAACTTTCAAAGCACATATTTTATATTCACTTGCTTTGTTGTACTTCAGTTGGCATTGTTTCTCCTGGTGTACATACATATAATTTTTATGTCATATGTACATAGGTGATATAAAAAATTCATTGTATATAATGATTTTTACCTCAAACATACACTGTTATTTTATCTCTTAATTTCCTGGTGATTCTTACTAATAATCTAGCTATTTGATCATTCTGAAAACTAGGTTTGATTTCATTACTTTTTCTCTATTTTTAATCCTTTGAACTTCAATCTCTCGATTTTACTTTTAGTCTATTCTTCTATCTTCTTGGTTTGGTTTAATTTTCTCGTTTCTTCCTGGCTCATTAAAAAACAAAAACCTAGGCCTGGAGAGATTGCTCAGTGGTTAAGGCACTTACCTGCAAAGCCTAAGGACCCATGTTCAACTCTCCAGGCCCCATGTAAGCCAGATGCACAAGGTGGCATGGCAAGATTGCACATGCACACAAAATGGCACATGTGTCTGGAGTTTGATTGCAGTGGCAAGAAGGCCCTGGTGCACCAATTCTTTCTCTCTTAAACAATAATAATCTAGCTGGGTGTGGTGGTGCGTGCCTTTAATCCCAGCACTTGGGAGGCTGAGGTAGGAGAATTGCTGTGAGTTTGAGGCCAGCCTAGACTAAAGTGAGACCTCAAAAACAAATCTAACCTCCTATTTCATCTTTGGTCTTTTGAAAATTACTCTATGGTGACGGATCTCATAAAGATTTCCTTCCAAGTGTATCATGTGCTCGGAGGCCTCTGCCTTCCTGCCCCTTTCCCTTGCCCCTCCATGCCAGTCCTGCTCTTTCAACCATGGCAGTATGGAGGGGCCACAAATATGTTCTTCTGCTCATATGTGTAAATGTTAAAGGAATCCATACTTTACAATATATGTGTTCTGAATCTCAATTCTGGAGATGAGGAAAGTGAGCCTAAGAGAGTTTAAATACACTGGCCAAATATGCTCTGCTCTTACTAATTTACATTCATATAAAGATGTACAAAAATATTCTTCATCAATTCGAAAACATAATAAAAAATAAGACTTTGTTCACAACAGCAACAAAACTTAGCCCACTTAAGAAAAAGTCTAACAAAAAAAAGGACATTTGTAAGACATATAAGACAATTCAAAGCTACCAAAAACTAAAAGATATAAGAAGGAGCCAGGTGTGGTGGCGCATGCCTTTAATCCCAGCACTTGGGAGGCAGAGGAAGGAGGATCGCCATGAGTTCAAGGCCACCATGAGACTCCATAGTGAATTCCAGGTCAGCCTGGGCTAGAGTGAGACCCTACCTCAAAAAAACAAAAAAATTAAAAAGTAAAAGATATAAGAAGGAAGCAGGTCTTTTGACAAGGTACTGACCGTGTAGATGGCAATGTTTCCATATTAATATTAAAATTTGATTATATTCCCATAAAGATCACTACAGAAGACTTTTAATTACAGATCCACATGGACTCAAAAGAATAGAAAAAGCAAATTTGGAATATGATGAGCACACTTCTAGTAGAAACCAGTGGCATATTGTAAAGCCATAATAAAGAAATAAAGTGTTTCATAGATACATGGGATAGATATACAGTCTGTCTAGAATAAGCCTATACATATATAGGAATTTGGTACTGTGTTGAGTGTTATCAATTGGAGTCAAATATACTCTATGTCCACATATCAATAGATAAAACATTCCCCTTCCTAATGGAAGGGGAGGGGAGAATAGCGAGGGTGAATACAGTCATAGAACATGATATATTTGAATGAAAATGCCATTATTTCTTGTAAAATGAATAGATACAACAAAATACGAAAAAGGCCAAAATAGAAATAGATAAAACTCAGTCAGTATACAGAGCACACAAGAATAAGGCAGAATGCAGGTGGACTCCATGTCTCCAATTCAGAACAAACATAGAACAATTCAGGGTAAAATAGCGTGTCCTCTAACCCAGGAGTAAAGACTGGTCTCCTGGCTGGGTGTGGTGGCTCATCCTCACCGTCTTCTTGATAAACCGACAATGACGCTTAGAAGCTACAACTTGGAGCATGTCTGTTAGGATGCTCTCACAGAGCTTCAAATGAGGAAAGGGACCCATCCTAAACAAGGGTGGCTCCATTCAATGAGGTGGGTACCCAGACAGAATGGGACGGGCTGCCTTACGTGCCTGTTGCCATGCCTCCCCGCCATGACAGACTGGATCCCCTCAAACCATGAGCCTAACAAGCATCCTTCTTCCCTATGGTGTTTCTTGCCAGGTATTTTGTTGCAAGCACAAGAAATGTGACAAATTCACTGGGTGTGATGGCATCCACCTATAGTTCTAGCACTCAGGAGGCAGACAGGAGGATGACACGGTCAAGCCCAGTATGAGACACTGTCTCAAAAGGAAAAGAGGGTTATAGCTCAGCAGTAAAGTGCTGGCCTAGCATGTTAAAGGCCCTGAGGTCTTAAGCAGAAATTCAAAAGATTAAAAGGAATGAAATATGAATTTGGCCATATTAAAACCTTACTGAAACAAAGCTACATGCACAGAACAAAGGAGAAACATTTGATATTCGTAATGGATTAGGCTCGATTCTGTGGTGCAAATTGATATAAATCATTTAAAACCCCAATAGAAAATTGAGGGAAGAGACTGTTAAATATCTGAGTAGAAACACCCAGCACTCACCTGTTTGTGCACAAGAGGAACTGAAACATCTGATGTATCACTGGTGCAGTTCCAGCTGAGAATACTGAAAAGCAGAAACTGTGTTAGACCCCGGTGTCTATGGCAACAATGTACTATAAGAAACAAACAGAAAAATACCCAACTCTATAGTCTCAGACCCACAGCAGGGGAGATACTCACTTTTGTAGCGATAAGGATAAAAAAACAGTTCAGAAAAATTCTAATAGTGCAGATACTAGCAACCAGAGCTACAAGCCTCGCCAGCTTAGAGCCCAGCTAGGAAAGTGACTTCAACTCTGTAGAGCATACTGGCTTCAGGAAAAGATCCCACATCATCCTGCAGAAAGCGCCAGATGTGAACCATCCAGAGAAGGTCTGAATTGTCTAAGCCTGGGATGTCAGAGCCATCTTGAGAAAGTCTAGGCCCAGAGTGCTACAGGCAAGAACCATATTGAGAAGGTCTGAATTGTTTAAACCTAGGATGTCAGAGCCATCTTGAGAAAGTCTGAATCATCTAAGCCCAGAGTGCTACAGGCAGGAACCATACTGAGAAGGTCTGAATGGGCTAAGCCCAAGGTTCCATGCACAAGAATCATATTGAGAAGGTCTGAATGGGCTAAGCCCAGAGTTCCATAGAAACTTGAAACTAAACATTTTATAAAAATCTTTTATATGGGCTGGAGAGATGGCTTAGTGGTTAAGCACTTGCCTGTGAAGCCTAAGGACCCTGGCTCAAGGCTCAATTCCCCAGGACCCACGTTAGCCAGATGCACAAGGGTGCATGCATCTGGAGTTCGCTTACAGTGGCTGGAGCCCTGGCACTCCCATTCTCCCTTTCTCTCTCTCTCTCTCTTTCTCTCTGTCACTCTTAAATAAGTAAATTAAAGTAAAACAAAAAAATCTTTTAGAAAGTCAACATGTCTGAAAGCAATATATTCTTTTCCATCTATCAATTCCTGTTTGGATCACAACACACATCCTAGAGCAGTAGTATTTTAAACCTAGAATTAATACTCTCAAAATCGTTTAATCAAAAATGAGTTCTTGCTCATATCAGCAAATAGGTTTGCTCTCAAATATTAACTAATTCTGAGCAACATAAAATGTAATGGCTTTCCTAGCACAGTTTTATTATTTTGGAAATTGTTCAAATGTCATAAAAGTACAATAATTCAGTTTTTCACACGATTCCTTGCTCCTCTCCCTTAGAGCTCAACTGTGCAATGCAGGAAAATCCAGGCATAAAATCAGAGTTTTGCCCTCACTTCAGTTCTTGCTGCTGCTGTCATCCACAGAGCATTTCCATAATCACTGTTACTGACGGACATGACTGTTAAACTTACTGTTTAATCAAATGTAACTAAAGAATTAGATATTTTCAATGTTGTTTGTTTGAGGAAGGTTAAAATAATTGGAGTAAGACAAAAAATGAAAATACTTTCTTAGATAACTCATTTTATAGCCCTGTTCTTTCTAAGAGCGATCTAAAGTAACTGTTGTGAAATACACTGTCAATGCACACAAACGCTTTCTATCATACTTGTAACTTCAATTACTAGCATCCCAAAATGTATTCTATCACTTGGTTCAAGCCTGTGGAGCCTGGGCATCCAAACCTTGTGGGTTACTGATATTCGAAGTGCTTAATTGAGCATGCCCAAAGCAAAACTTTTTCATCAAACCCTACTACCAGGGTGGGTACGTGGCTCAGTGGGTAAGACTCCTTGCTATGCAACCTTGAGGACCCTAGTTTGGTCCCTGGAACGCACATATAAAAAGAAGGGTGAAGCTAAGAGGTAGCAGAGACAGAAAGATCTTTGAGGGCACTGATCAGTCAATCTCATGAAAAACCATGGAGTTTCAGGTTCAGTGAGAGAATATCAGAAGAAAAGAGGATACTCGATCTATACAGTGACGCACACATCTGAACATGTACACGCACACACACATCATGAATTAATATGATAGACAGAAGATAGAATATAGACAGATGATGATGATAGATATAGAAATAAAACCTTATAGATAAATGATGAGGATAGATAGATGAATTATAAATAAATACAAAAAATAAAACCTTCTGTGAGACTAAGCAAGCCAAGACCTTGCACTCTTGAGTGATGCTCTCTCCAATGCCCCACACACAAGCTATGGCCAAGTGTTGTCTCTTCAGATGTACAACCCTGTCTCGTAACTATCAGCTACAACCCAGTACACACTTGTATAACTTTTCTGTCCTACTCCCAATCCCCTTTGGCCTCTCCTCTAATCCCCTCTTGCAATTGTGAAACCAGGTGTAGCTCTCCCAGGCCACCCAGGGCTAGAGTGAGATCCTACCTCAAAAAAAATACAAAGAAAAAAAAAAAACATGGGTCTATTCTCCCTCATGTTTCAGCATATCTAAGTGTAAATTTTTTTCAAGGTAGGGTCTCACTCTGGCCCAGGCTGAACTAGAATTTGCTCAGTAGTCTCAGGGTGACCTCGAATTCATGGTGATCCTCCTACTTCTGCCTCCCATCATTGCTTGAAACAATGGCTTCCCACTGTGTTAATGACAAAGATAAAAGTCATTACGACTCGAATAAGAACAGACCCTGGTCCCTCCTAGGTGTCCAGGTCTATGCCCAGCATCCCTGGCATTCTTTGTGTCCACTGCCTGCACTTTCCTCATCCTCCACTGCTGAACCTTTGCCTGGGCTGCTCCCTCTGCCCAGAAGTACTCTTGTCCATCCCATTCTTCACTTCACGCTTCTTCTCTATTTAATTTCTATCAGAGTTAAGGCCTTATCACAAATCCTATTCAAGGAAGAAACTTTACCTGATTCCCAATTATTAGATGGTACAGTTTCCTCTTAAGTATCTGTCACAGTATTTTTCTCCATAGTACTAAACCACAGTGGCAATTTTAAACTTATCGTGTGAAGAGTTGGTTGGTAACTCTCTCCCTATATCCTGTGTCCAAATACATAGGGTTAGGAGTTAGCTCTGCTTAGCTCACTGTGGTCTTCCAATATAGTGCTTAGTTCAAAGCACATGCTGATACAGATGCATGTGTAGACACATATAGATGCAGATATAGCCCTATGTTTATTATATCCACATAGATAAAATAAAGGAAACACACATTCTAACATATTAGCATGTCTATGAGCATTCAGATCATGGATAGTGGCATTATTTTATCTTCTGTGTTTTGTATCTCCTATAACTTGAGAATAATTTAGAGTTTTAAACACATTATTTTACAATCTTGAAAGACAAAAAAAAATTATATTTTACTGAGATTTTAAGTCAGTTACCTTAATTAAGTCCATCTCTCTCTGGGGCTCCATATCCTTTACAAAAGCAAGGTATTTCCAGAAAAGTGAACAGAAAAGTCCCAGGAACAGTGAGCACTTGTGTTAGCCAAGACCTCAGTTGAAAACAGAGCTCCAACCAGCATCCCGAAAGTCCACCAGTGTGCGCACGCGTCCTCCAGCGTGTACACACATCCCACAAGTGCCTCCTCACCCAACCTCATCATTACAAAGAAAAGGAAAAGACTCTTCCAGAGGCAAAGGACCCGCAAAACCCCAACACGACACAGAGCCTGGGAGACCCTCTCAGTTGAAAGGCCATTGTCCTGAATCCTTTCCTGGGAAACAGGCTGATGCTCACTGAACATTCCTCCATAACTTAAAATGCAACTCGCACAGCTAGCTCTTGCTCCCACATGGGGCACCCAAGCTAAGAATTTGTTGGTCATTCTGACTTTGCTTCTCTGGTCCCTCCCTCTCACTAACCAGTGTGGTCTTGCTAGGACAGACATCTAGAACAGCATTAGAATAAAGAGAAGGAAGGGGTAAGAGAGAGGGCAAGTGGGAGGGAACAGAACCAAAACGCACTTTGTAAGTACGTGGAAGTGTCAAAAAGACATCTACTTTAGATATGCAGTAAATGCTCTTTGTAATACCTTGATATTTTTGTTTTGAATTGGCATATAATTATGTATTTTATGGGGAACAATATGATAATATGTAGATATATTTATACATTGCATAATAATAAAATCAAGGCAGTAGGCATAGTTTGAAGTACTGGTTAGTGCAATATTTAATCATCCATGTTAGAGGAGAAAAGAATCTCAAAAGATTGCTTATACAGTTTTCCTACATGGCTATAATTATTTTGGGTTTTTAATTTTTTTTTTTTTAGAATCTAGAACTCTGTTTTTTTTTTTTAGAACTTTGGTTTTTAATAATTCGTGATCCTTACTAATAAGCTTAGTGTGAGCTACAAAAATAGTTTTCAAATATGCCAAGTAATTATATGTCTCCTGGTGGAGAATGCTAAGTGATTCAGGAAAACCTCTCTGTTCTTTAAGTATCATGTAGGAGTGAATGCCACCATTCATTTGTTTTCATTCTCTTACATTTCGTTTGATTAGATAAATCAAAGCCTCGTCACATTTTGGTATTTCTGTGGAAGTGTCCAGGAGTGTCCTTTGTCGCACGCATGTTTACTGCCAGTGTCTGGCAGCAGTGCTCACCCTGCATGCTACGCACTCGGTCTTTCCTGGAAGCAGGAACCACGTCAGAACTTTCCTTGGTAGTTGGAGAGCTCATAGAACCTCATGCTTTGGGACTGTTACCTCTTGCTAGACAGCAGAGCCTAAAAGAATGAAGAGGAACCCCAGCCTCATGCATACCTAAGTGCAGATCCTGAGTTCTCATCTCTGTCCCTGCAAAGGAAACTTCCCTCATGAGTTTATTATGGGAATTGATTAGAAAGTACATACAAGGCTGGAGAGAGGGCTCAGCTGTCAAAGGAGCTTGCTTGCAAATCCTGATGGAAACAGGTTCAATTCCCCATGTAAAGCCAGATGCATGAGATGGTGCATGCATTTGGAGTTTGTTTGCAGCGGTGGGAGGCCCTGGGGCACTTATACTTATTCACTTATTCATTTATCTGTCTGCACCTTTCTGTATTTATCAAATAAATAATAAAAGAATTTAAATCAGACTGGAGAGATGGTTTAGCAGCAAAGGCACTTGCCTGAAAAGCCTAAGGACCCAGGTTCAATTCCCCAACACCCACGTAAGCCAGATGCACAAGGTGATGCATGCATCTGTGCATCTGGAGTTTGTTTGCACTGGCTGGAGGCCCTGGTGTGCCCATTTTCTCTCTCAAATAAATATTTTTTTTAAAGTTAATACAGGGCTGGAGGGATGGCTTTGCAGTTAAGGCATTTGCCTGCAGGGCCAAAGGACCCAGGTTCAATTCCCCAGGACCCACATCAGCCACATGCACAAGGGGGTGCATGTGTCTGGAGTTCGTTTGCAGTGCCAGGAGGCCCTGGCACACTCTCACACACACTCTCACTCTTCTTCTTTCTCTGTCAAATAAATAAATAAATACTATTTTTTAAAAAGTTTATACAGAGCCAGGCATGATGGTACACACTTTTAATCCCAGAACTCAGGAGACAGAGGTAGGAGGATCACTGTGAGTGCAAGGCCAGCCTGTGACTGCATTATGAATTGCAGGTCAGGCTGGGCTAGAGGGAGACCCTACTTCAAAAAAAAAAAACAAAAAAAAAGTACCACATCTCTGACAGTAGACACTTAATAAGTATTAGCCTTCTTTCCCCATTCCCCTCCCTACTAATCCAACATTTCCCTTCTGTTTACATGTCACCTGTGCCCTTTCATTCCTTCCTGCATCCCTCTTCCTACTGATAATTTTTAAATTTTTTAAATTTTATTTGTGTGGGTATATATAGGTGTGCATTGCAAGTATGGACATGTGTGTGCTAAGGCCTCCAGCAGCTGCAAATGACCTCCAGATGCATGTGCCACCTTATGCACCTGGCTTATGTGGGTCCTGGGGAATCGAACCTGGGTCCTTTGGCTTTGCATGCAAACGCCTTAACCACTAGGCAATCCCTCCAGCACCCACCTTCTTTTTTAAACTTTTTTATTGACAACTTCCATAATTATAAACAATAAACCATGATAATTCCTTCCCCCTCCCCCACTTTCCCCTTCAAGAATCCCCTCCCCCTCTCAATCAGTCTCTTTTATTTTGATGTCATCATCTTTTCCTCCTATTATGATGGTCTTGTGTAGGTAGTGTCAGGCACAGTGAGGTCATGGATATTCAGGCCATTGTGTGTCTGGAGGAGCATGTTGTAAGGAGTCCTACCCTTCCTTTGGCTCTTACATTCTTTCCACCACCTCTTCTGCAGTGGACCCTGAGCCTTGGAAGGCTTCCATCTTCTTTTGAAGCAGGGTATCTCCTGCTGCTGCTGTTTATGAGCTTCCCAATTCTCCTGGCCTCTACCTCCCATCACCATAGGAGCATTGAGATGACAGCTATGTGTACCACTCTGCATCTGGCTTTATGTGGGTGCTGAAGAGTAGGGAACTTGGTTCAACAGGCTAGCAAGCCAGTGCCTTTAACCACTGAGCCACCTCCACAGCCCTGAATATTTGTAATAGCTCATCACGCCAGTCAGTGTGGGCTTCGAGACAGGGGTCCTTTGTATCTAAGAGGATTTTTCTGGATTCTGCTCAGTGAAGTCACTTCATTTGGAAGATGGTTACATGGGTTTCCTTGTAAATTACCAATTTCCTTTCAGGGTTCATGACTCCTCCACCAATGAGGAATTCCCTGTCTTCTCACTTATTAAAATAATTGCCTTTGGTCTGTAGAAATAGCTTAGCAGTTAAGGCATTTGCCTACAAAGCCAAAGGACTCAGATTGGATTCCCCAGGTCCCACGTAAGCCAATGCACAAGGTGGTACACACATCGGGAGTTCATTTGCATTGACTAGAGGCCCTGGCGCACCCATTCCCTCTCTCTCTCTCTCTCTCTCTCTCTTTCTCTCTCTCTCCGTCCTTCTCTCCCTCTCTCATTCCATCTCTCTGTGAATTAAAAAATAATAATTGCCTTTGAAGCAGAGTCAGGCTGTGTTAAGAAACCTACAGAAGGCTGTTGAAGTCATTCTTCCCCCTTCAAGTCTTTGTCCTTAGCAGGGACCCTGTGGAGCTGGAGACTGAACCCTCCAATGTCCTAAGGACACAAAAGGACTCCATGATCTTTCTCCAGCCTTCACTGGGGGCCACAGTTCATTTATTTTCCAATTAGAGGAACAGAACATGATGCTGTAAACATTTCCCTGACCCGATAAAACAAAACGTCCTGGTAGAAACTGATTTCAACCTCTGTCCTGAGCCTAGAACGCCCGCGCCTTCAATGCCCTCTTTGCCCGGTTTCCACTGGCCTGCCATTAAGCCCAGCTGTCATATTTTCACAGGCAACCTTAGTATCTCCTTCACACACACACACACGCACACACACACACACACACACACACACACACACACCTTTTGTACCCCACGTGCAAATTTCTTTCATTAAACCTTCATTTCTGCACCCCAGGGACAACATCAAACAAGGGGACGTCCCCGTGATGCAGCCACGCAGAAGCCAGGAAGAACTAAGACAGTCCCAGTGTCTGCACAATTTCTCTTCCAAATATTGTACCCGGCAGTGACCTGACAAATGTCCTCTCTCTGGTAACTGTCGTGAGAGTCATTACCTGGTATTCAGTTATGTAAAATTCAGACCTGAGTCATATATTCCATGTGCTTTAGTTCATTATTATGCCCATGGTTTTGTAGCCACGTCCAGTGCATCCAAGCCCCCACCTGCCAGAGTACTAGCAATGCAACGACAAGTGTGGAGCCACCACCTCCAGGCTGTTCCTCACCCAATGACAAGGCTGGCAGCTCTGGACTCAGATGGAATGGAGGAGTGAGCAAGGCAGCCCTCAATGTGGACTGATTTATAATTACTAATACCTCCCACAGCTAACAGCTTGTCCTCCATGCACTGGCCTCTTTACCAGTAACAGATATATATCCTGCCAGATTTTGGTTCCTCAATCACAATAGAATCGATCTTATTGGACAAACACCATCCAAGAAACACAGTAAGGTAGGTGACACACACTGATTCTGAATTACTGGTAGACTTTATAAACTACCAACTCATGTTATTTCTATGAAAAATAATGAATTTGAAACTTTCCTTGTCAAATCATATTTTCATTGTTTCTAGCCTGAAATAGAATGGCATGATGGATGGGTGGATGGATGGACAGATGGACGAATATATGCTGCCTTATTTTGTTTTACAAGGTCATCCTGAAAGACTATATGCTACTTACGACTTGTTACTGCTGTTAAGACTACTTACCTGGAATTCAAATCTGGGGCTAGAGAGATGGGTGAAGAGCATTTCCTGTGCAAACACAAGGGCCTCAGTGAGCCTGAGGGACTTCCTTGAGTTTGACCCCTAGGGCCCACAAAACAGCTGAGCATGGCCACTTCTGTCTATAGTCCCCGTCTTGTGAGGAGCAAAGACCTGAGAATTGCTGACGCTGGTGACAAAAAGCAAATGGCAAACTCCAGGATCAGAGACTGGCTCAAAAAAGAATGGGTGGTAAAGTGATGGAGTGATCACATACGTGTGCGTACACTACATGCCACACACATGCTACATTCCACACAGCATATACATACCACATACCACACATATACCACTTTACACATCACACACCACACACATGCCACACACTACATACATACCACATTCTTTGCTTTAAGCAAGATGTTCTCACTCCTCCCCCACTACCCAAAGCTCACATGACACTCAACCCACACAGGTGATTTTATACCAGCTCATAACAGATGCTGCGAGCCTGTCTGTCCTTATCAGTCACATTCCCAAGATCAAGCACCCATCCTCTTGGCTCAGCCAGGTTCAACATTGCCCAAGTGGAGTGCCGATTCCCCAGTGGGTGATAGGGGAGGGTTAGGACTTTCATGAGACACTGCAGCAAGGTCGAGATAACCTTCGGCCTACATGAAGAGCACTGATTAGTTTCCTGAGAAAATGCCCACATAGTGGTGGTCTCTCCTACTTCCTGCCCAGCCTTTGCAGCTGGATACTCACACTCTGCTACTGACTTAGTCACAAGACAGTTTCATTTTTAACTTTTCTAATTCGAATACGAAGTAGAGGGCTTCACTGTAAGTTTCATACGACATACTGTACTTTGCTCCTATCCTTATCACCCCCCCCTTGTCCCCCAGCCTGTTCCCCCTCGTTCCCTTTCTCCTCCCCCTCCCACCCCAGCAGACTCAACCTGTCAACTCCATCATCACCTAATGGTCGTGATTCCTGTCTAACAACAAAATAACCCAAAACCTGGAGGAAATGCAGACCAGTAGTGGCAGCCCGCAGCAGCTAAAAATGGGTTTCAAAGGTGGCAACGTGGCTGGGCAGCTCAGCATCAGGACTCCCAACGGCCCTGTGTGGGCTGGCAACTGCCATCTGGTGGCATCAGATAAGTCGGTGAGAGCCCACCTGCCTTGTGAAAGGCATCTAGGGATATGTTGCATCTACCTACTCATTTCTGGGATGAAATCCCTGACCAGATGCAGCTTTGGGGAGGAGGAAAGCTTTATTGCAAGCTTATAGCCTCAAGGAGGAAGTTCATCAGGGCATGGCGGAGCAAAGGCGGGCATCACGTCTTACCACAGAACCTGGTAGGGGACATCGAGAGGGAGCTGGCCCTGGTGAGGAGGGTTGGGAAACAACACACCAAGGCCCTCCCAGAGTGACACATCTCATCCAGCAAGGCTCCAGCTCCCAAATTGCCACCAGGGATTGAGTAAAAGGCCTTAATAACAAACACACAAGGCCATGGGGGGCGTTTCACATTCGAGCTACCGTGGGGTGAACACCACTATAGTGTTTTCCACCCAAGAGACGATGTGATCATCTACCTGACGGCCAGTTTCACGTATAAATCAGACAGGTGGCGGATCTCATATGATGGCTTCTTATAGCTTCTTAGCACCTGTGGGCCCTGGGCAGGTGTCTGCATCCTCTCTGCACCTGTTTCCCGCTCAGCTTTAAGATGAAAAGCATGCCAGCATGTTCAGAGTCCCATGGGGTGAATGCCATGCTCTCCCTCTTTTCTTAGATGGTTACATTAGCCTGTCTCAGCTCGATGAAGTCATCTTCATATGTCTTTCCAAGACAATATACCATCTATTTAGTTCACTGAGTCTGAGTTTGTAATAATGCTCTAAAATCTAAATATTTGGCTTCTATGTTGAGAACTTATTATCCCAGTAATTTTCCAGGATTAAAAAAAATCATATGATTTACAAATTCCTTAGTGATGTACTGTTTCCAGGAAGCAGCCTGAGCATAAAGTGAACAACTCAACATAGGTTAATATTAACCAGTGGGACTAAGCTGGTGAAAAGTTTTACAGAGCTGTGTGTGCTTCTTATGCCAATCCATGTCCATGCCAAGCAAGGCCGGGGCTATGGACATCTGGACAAAACAAATGCCAGTGAAGAGCTGTGTAGATAAATGATGCATGTTGCCTGATCTGGAAGAATCAGTTATGCCTTTATTAAATTTTAACAATTTGGAGGCTAGAGATACAGCTCAGTTGTTAAGAGGCTTGCTTGCAGAGCATAACAACCTGGGTTTGATTCCCCAGCACCCACATAAGCCAGATGCACAAAGTGGTACATGCATCTGGAGTTCCTTTATAGTAGCTCAAGGCCCTGGTGCACCCATGCTCATTCTTTCTCTCTCTGTATCTCTCTGCTTGAAAATAAATAAAATATAAAAATAAATAAATTTTAACAATTCAAAGAACTAAATGGATCTCCCCCGACCTCAGTTCTACTTCCACACATGTGCATGTGCGTGCAGGCGCATGCACACACACACACACACACACACACACACACACACACACACACACACAGAGCCGAATTTAGGATGGGGAGTAACATTAGTGCAGAAGCCTGCACACATCTTTCACATTTTAAAACAACAATTGAAATAAGTTAAAGCTCCTATTTTGACAGATTTTTTTGGTTAAAAAAAGGGCCTAGTATAGATTGATCCATATAATACAGCCATTAAAAATAAAGCCCATTGTTTGTGGCACTGAACTGACAAGCTCATTTTTCTTGTTTTGTTGAAATTATTGTTGCTTAAGTAAAACCACACAATGAATTGTAGCTAGAACTTTCTGACCCACGATGACTTGAGATTCAAGGGAAGGAGAGCACTGAGCGCTGAGTGCATGCTGGTGCTGAGAGCTAACGCCTATGCAGAAGGAGATGTTGACGTCACGTGCAGATTCCCTCGGCTCTTCATTTAGTTACTCATCATTTATTTACTGCATATTTTGACATGTTAGGCATGGCTGTAAATCCACAGACACATCAGTGACGTAAAGGCTCAGAAACCCTGTACTCCTGGAGGAGCTTACCTCCTCGTGGGAAATGAGGACCCTGACGCTCAAGAGCACTTTGAAACTTGTCCCAGACAATTAAGATGGAAGAGTGTTTCATAATGTCTGGTTTCAGTGACATCTATTCTAAAGCCACTGTGGGTGTTTTTTAAAAGTGAGAATGTTCTTGGCCCTATCTCAGAATCATAGAGGGTGGGCAAGTCCCAAGGATTATGGGTATTTCTTCTCCCCCCCCCCCGGGAAGGCTGAGGAGATGGCTCAGTTGGTAAAGTACTGGCACACAAGCGTGAGGACCAGAACTCGGCTGCCCAGAAGTCACCTGTCATCCTACCCGGGGGAGGGGGCAGAGACAGGAGGATCCCTAAGGCTCACTAGCCAGCTAATCTAGCCAAACTGTGGACTCAAGATTCAGTGGTTGATCCTTTCACAAAAATAATAAGGTGTAGAGGAACTTAAGAAGATATCTGTTGACCTTTGACCTCCACATACATGTGCACCCATGTACACACATGTGCCACACCCATGAACATATATACACACCATACATATAGACACACACACACACAAAACCACTGATCTCCTTATGCACAGAGATTTATGGAAGCCACTGAGAAATCAGATTCAGTCATGCTCAAATACTTCCATACTTCTAGGTCAGAGCCAAGCATATATTGTATGTACGATACAGGTAGAGTGAGATAGCAGCTGAGGAGATCATCTGATGGGCTCCCACAGACACACCAGCAGACCAAGCCTACACTCACCAGGTTAAGAGGTGAGGAGACCAAGAGGAAGACCACAGTGCCTGCTTTTGTATAACACAAAGGACAGATGGACTGAAGAATGCATGGAGGAAAGGAGCGCCCTAGATCACCCCTCCCCCAGCCAGACAGCACAACTTGGAAAGAGACACCTCGTGATTGAAAGAAGAGGGAATGGAGTCCAGGCCTTACATGTGAAAAATCTAAAACCAGAACTTCCATGCTGGAGAGGTGGCTTAGTGGTTAAAGGAACTTGCTTGCAAAGCCAGACAGGCAGGTTTTGATCTAGATGCTCAAAGTGGCACATGCACCTGGTGTTGATTTGCAGTGGCAGGAAGCCCTGGTGTGCCCGTACTCACTTTCTCTCTCTTTTTCCCTTTTTCTTCCTATCTTTCTCTCAAATAAAAATATTTTTAAAATATACTAAACAGAAATAACATCCTAAAATAGATTCAATTTCATTATGTTTAAGTTTGATTTGTATTCATTTAAGAATACTTTCCAGTTTCTTCATGTTATTTCTGTCCTGTGAGTTGTGGAAGTGATGTATGATATTCCCCAAGTCTATCTCTCTTCACCATCGTCCACGATCAGCTACTCAGTCCAACAGATCCCTCCAGACTGTGACCCCACCCAGGAATGCAGAGTTCAACATTACAGAATGTTCTCATTCCTAACAGACATCTAGTGACAAAAACCCTGATTAACTGAGCAGTGCCTCCTTCCACATCCAGCTCCTTAGAAACAGTGACTCAGCAGAAGACAGATGGGCCATGCAGTGCATGACTAAGGAGAGCTCAAGACAGAGAACGTTCACAAACGGGAGACAGGAGTCAGGAAAACCCCACCAGAAAGTAAGACACCTTGTCACAAACAACTACAGGAAGCAAAAACAGGGAATGGTTATCTGAAGGCTCTAGAAACAGCGATCTAACTGGAGCCAAAAACAGGTAGTCAATGGTGAAACTAGAAAACAAATAAGCACTCTGGCCTCTCTCTTCCTGTGTCCCAATCTCCTGGTGCTTCCTCCCATCACTCAGTGCCTACCAAGAGCTGACAGCAAGGTTGGTGGTCCACATCATCTAGGGAGGTGAGCACCCCAGAGCGCAAGCGAAACAGCAGTGCAGAATAAGTCGGGGCGGGGAGGGGGGAGGTTGGGGACACATAGCAGAAACAAAATGCTATGAATCTCTATGCAAGTCCTAGTGCCTCCAACGACCCCAACGAGCTTCCTCCCATGGAAGCCACTTTTCCCCTAAGAAGAAGCCACTACATAAACACTGTTTGCCCTGGAACTAACAGCATCCGTCCTGCCTGTGTGACTCGGTGCTTAACGTTCCTGTTAACCCTGGCTGACTGACACAGGACCTGAAGGGAAGTACTACATGGCATTTACTCTTCCTTTAAAAGCTGCTTGATGCCAGCCTGTGGAGCTACTGGTTCCTCCAGGATTCACCAAAGAGAACTATCAGATGATGATAGCAAACCTGAGAGCAGTTGACAACTCCATCGGATGCAGGCACTGGGGGTCAGGATCGAGGCTAGAGGTGGCTCGGCGGATAAGAGCACTTGTCCGTAAGCGTGAGGGCCCCGGTCCTCAGGAGTCTCAGCCCAGCACCACACTCATGGCTGGGCATAGCTGCACAGGCCTATGTCCCCAGTGTGGAGACCAGAAGAGCACTGGGGCTCACTGGTCAGCCACTCTGACCTAAAACAGCAGCGCTGGGTTCATTAGAGACTTCATCTCAAGGAAACAAACAAGAGTAGCAGAGGAGGGCACTGAAATTCTCCTCTGGCCTCTGCACACACACACACACGCACGCACGCACGCACACACGCGTGCACATGCACATGCACGCACACGAGCGCACGTCATGAATGTATCAGTGGGCAATTTGCCCTCACTAGAACCTTACAAGTGGGGAAGAATTCTCAGGAAGCAGGCAGCATTCAGAACCATCCAACCAGCAACTGGTCTAGTATCACATTCAATCCATCCTTGCTACCGACGAATGCAATCCTGTCTGACAGCCACTGGACAATTAGAAGCGATCTATTTATAACCACTGTAAATCAGGCCTTTCTAGTGACAACAGCTAATCACCCCTGGCATTTCTTTTAAGGTTCAAGAGTATGAATTTGACCACCAGGAGTTAACTCCAGCCCTATTTGGAGGCAGCCCCATTTCAAACACTTTATTAGTATCATTGCCCTTAGTAGGTTTTTCTTTGGGAAGAGGGTAGAAATGGTAATTTGGAATATTTTTTTCCAAAGCTATGACCATCATTTGTGGGACTGTAAGATTCTCTAATTAGTTTATAATCGACAATAAACCAGAACCTGGAAAAGTCTTTTGGAGGACAAAGCTATTTCTTTCCTTCATAATAATAGCTCCTGTTTAAAGACCACCTACCACATATAAACCAGAGACTGTGCCAACCATTTAGCTTCTTTGTATCAAAAATATCTGTATTTTGTATCATAATATATGATGCTTTATTTTAACTCCCATGACAGACATCTAAGATGAACAGTGTTATGATCTGTAGTCAGCTGAGACTGAGGTGACTCACATGTGTACATGCATGTGGTGTGTGTGCATGCATGTGTCTATTCATGTTCGTATGTGTGCATGTACATGTGGAGGCCAGAGGTACATGTCGAGAGTCCTCCTCTGTCACTTTCTACCTTACTGTAAGTGTGTAGCATATATGTGTGTGCATGGGTGCAGGGAGTCTATATATGGGTGCATAAGCCATGGCATGCGAATGGAGCCAGTCCTCGCTTTCCCCCTGTCTGAGTCAGCCACTGGGAACTCTAAACCAGCTGGCCCATGAGCTTCAGGGTCTCCTGTCTCTGCCTCTCATTGCCAACTTGGATTACAGACACATCCAACTTGACACTGGTACTGGGAATCAAACTCTGGTCATCAGCCTTGCTCCACAAATGCTTCTAACCACGGAGCCTCTTTCCCACACCTCCATCTCATGCTTTGAGGCAGAGTCTGTCACTGAACCAACTGGAATAGACTAGCTAATCAGTGAGTCCCAGGGACTCTCTGTCTCCACTCTCCAGACACTCAGATTGCAAACACATGCTTAGTTTTTGTGTGAGATTCTCAGGCTTGTGTGACAAGCACGTTTCCCAACAAACCATCTCCTCAACCCAACTCTGAGGTCTCAAAGAGGCGCCATAACCTGGCCAAAGTCACGCACTCAGCCAAGGGTGGAGGCTGGCGGGACCAGAAGCGCTAGTTGTCTGACCCTCACATGCGCACTGCTGCCTTCCCTGGCATGTATCCATCCAACACACCACCAGACAAGAAACTGGTTTGATAACCTCATAGGCCTGGATTAGCTATGCAGAGAAAATGTACTTGTGCATGAGGAAGACACACGCTAGTCAAACACGACAGTCAGTCTCTCATTATGACGAGTCTTAATCCGTTCTGCATGATTGCTGGATCTGAGCTATGAGGTCACAGTGGGAACCGAATCTTCCAGGTACCTTTCTTGCTCCTTGTTTTGTTCTCTTTTTAACAAGTTAAGAAACTATAGGTCCACTCTGGGTGCCCCCTGTCAGCTGCCACTCAGGGAGGACAGCAGGGGTTGGGGGCAAGACAGACAGATGATACAGAACACTCTACTCCCAACACTTGCTTTTTCTGTAGTTTTTAGAGGTAGGGTCTCCCTCTAGCCAAGGCTGACCTGGAATTCACTATGTAGTCTCAGGGTGGCCTCGAACTCACAGTGATCCTCCTACCTCTGCCTCCTGAGTGCTGGGATTAAAGGCATGTGCCACCATGCCCAGCCCAACACTTGCTTTTAGTAAGATGGAGTTCAAACCCTAGGACCTTAAGAGTGGACTTCTGATTGACTTATCAAAGCTCTCCACAGCAGTACATACAAAGCAGCAAATACAGACTTCAGAATGGGATAACCCGACAGACAAGAGTGAAGGCTAGCTACAAAGATAGTAAAGGTGTCTACTGGGTCCAGACAGTAGAGCTCTGAGGTCTTCAATGATATCCAGACAAATGTTTGAGCCCAACCAATCCACACTGCCTCCCCCAAAAACCTTTCAGTGACAATCTCATGATTTCAAAACTTAACTCAGTGCATTCTGCATGCAGACCAAGTCTGTCATCCTAAACAAATAAGTCGGCTAATGGAGAGCCAGAATTCACACTGTGGTCTGAGTTCAGAGTCTGAATTATTAAGTGCCAGGCCCTGCTGCTAACACTAAGGAAAGTCCATTGCTAGTTTTATTTATAAATAGATTGTTTGGACATAAATTAGAGATTATGATCCATCTTTCTATTGTTAACATTTCAAAGAAAATTTAATGGAAATGAATGAGCATCTCATACAATCAATATGATTTAGAAGCCAGTCCTCCAAATTAACAGAAACTAGAGTAAGTAAGGCTACAAAGGGAACACTGAAAGCCTGATCATTATTAACACATGTGTCCATAACTGTAAGGGTTAAGCCTGGACTGAAGCTTTCAGTAGCAAGGACAATGTGTGGGCATGTCACAGGTATAGTTAGGACTACACTTCAGCACCTCAAGGTCACTTAACCAGTAAATCATAAACATGAAACTGAAGTGTAAAGTTGTTATCATTTCAACCTGTTTTATCCTTGTATTGCCATATATAATATAAAATATATGCTTCAATATTCCAACCTCAGACATAATTACCTCCATTTTCCTGTAATTCTTTTTTATATTTTATTTATTTCATTTATTTGAGAGAGAGAGAGGAAGAGGCAGATAGAGAGAATGGGCATGCTAGGGCCTCTAGCCATTGAAATGCCAAATGCATGTGCTGCTTTGTGCATCTGGCTTACATGGGTACTAGGGAATTGAACCTGGGTTCTTAGGCTTTGCAAGCAAGTGCCTTAACCACTAAGCCATCTCTCCAGCCCTTATCTTATAATTCTTGATGAGCCATTACTTTGAATTAATTATAATAGTTTGATACTTCAGTATATTAATGCAAATGATAATCAGGCATGGTGATGCACTCCTAAAATCCCAATACTGAGGATGATGACACAGGAGAATTCCAAGTTCAAAGTCAACCTGAACTATATAGTGAGTTATAAGTATGCCTGAAACATATATATATATATATATATATATATATATATATATATATATATGCGCATACATATATTGTAATATTTTTGAGGCAATGTTGATATGAGTATATATATGTGCATATATATATATGTATATTACTCTGTAATTTAAATACATTTAAAAAAATATTTATTTATTTATTTGAGAGAGCAAGAGAGGGAAAGAGGCAGACAGAGAGAAAGAGAGAGAATGGGCATGTCAGGGCTTCCAGTTACTGCAAACAAACTCCAGATGCATGCATCACCTCTTGTATCTGGCTTATGTGGGTCCTGGAGAATCAAACCTAGGTCCTCTGGCTTTGCAGGCAAATGCCTTAACTGTTAGCCATCTCTTCAGCCACAATTAAAACACTCTTAAAAGTCACTTTCATCTTAACTCCATATATATACATATATATATATATATATATATATATATATATATATATATATATATTTCCTAGAATAAAAGATTAGGTTTAGAAGTTACTGGGATATAACAGGATTTTAAAGGCATGATAGTACAATATTTAAGTTTTAACTATGAAATCAAGCATCACAATAAAAATGAAATGCCATCCACAAAAGACATTGAAGTTTGACCTTTTGCTCCTGCTCTGTGGTAGAGTGGAAAAGGTGGGTGTTTCTGGAAATCCTCCTATTAGCTGCTGCAGCATGCCCTGGCCCCCCAACCTCTCTTAGAGCCAATTCTAGTCCTCTGTGGGCAGCAGGGCATGAAACACAAACCCGCAGAGCTACGAGTCAGGAATAGGAGGTCAGGTGAAGGACAACAGCATCTCCCCCGGTCCTTGTCACTTGGGCCGACACGGAAATGCACACAGGGCTCCGCGGACAAGCACCACTAGATTTGCAAGTGTGTAGCTCCACCTCCCTCTCGATAGCTCTGGACCAGTTCCAGCTTCATGCCCAGAGCAGGAGTCCCGTGGAAAACAACACAAAATGAACAAGACACCTTCCCCCCCACTGGGGAACCACAAGCTGCACAGAGGACTGGGAAATGCAGGAAAGACCCCTTGACTGGGTTTCCCAGAGTTGGGCATAATGGTGAGTGCCCGTAATCCCAGCACCAGGGAGGCAGCGACAAGAGAATCCCTGGGGTTTGCTGGCCAGCATGTCTAAACTAATTAGTGAACCCCAGGTTCAGTAAGAGACCTTATCTTAAAAATAAGGTGGGGGGAGGGAGAGATGGCTTAGCATTTAAGGCCCTTGCCTGTAAAGTTAATGGACCTGGGTTTGATTCCCTAGTACCCTCATAAAGCCAGATGCACAGTGGCCCATGCATTTGGAGTTCATTTTCAATGGCTGGAAGTCTTGGCTCACCCATTCTCTCTTTCTCTCTGTCTGTCTCCTATCTCTCTTGGCTTGCAAATAAATAAATAAATTATATATACATATACATATATACATACATATAATCTCCACATATCCATCTATTTAAAAAAATAAGGTGGAAAGTGATTTAAAAAGAGAAGATATCTGGGGCTGGGGAGATGGCTAAGTGGATAAGGCACTTGCCTGCAAAGCCTAAGGACTCAGGTTCGGTTCTCCAGGTCCCATGTAAACCAGATGCACATAGTAACACATGTGTCTGGAATTCATGTGCAGTGGCTAGAGGCCCTGATGCGCCCATTCTCACTTTCTCCCCCCCCCTCTCCTTCCCTCTGTCTCAAATAAATAAATAAAGATATCTGATGGTGACCTCTAGTGTCCACACGCATGTGCAAACATGCACTTCACACATATTTACCCGCACCCATACAGACATTCATGCACACAAGAACACACCACACACACACACACACACACACAAATCCTGGTTTGTGTGCTGGGGAAGCTGGGGGTGGAGAAAAACATAGGCTCCAGGGACTCTAGAGTAAATAAAAAAAGGTGACCAAGTAAAGTAGCTACTGCAATAATCTTTACTCTGGCATCATGGGGGAAAATTCTACTGGAGATATATTTGAGTATGAAATTAATATTCTGAGATCCTAGATTAGAGATGCAAGGGAATGAAGAAAAGGCTAATGCCATTGCTAGCTCAGGTAACTGGAAGGATCAAGTCACTGAGACTGAGAGCTGGAAAACTAGGGAGATAACAATGAGGGAGGAAAACCCCAGTGTTTTATTGTAGCCATGTTTAACTTCAGAGACTTGTGAGACATTCCAATAAACACAGTAGCTAGGTCATTCATTGTTTGAGTAAGATGTTCAGTTGAAAGTCTAATCTATACTTCTATACTTCTAATAATATAGGAATTGAGGGGACTTCAGTTTGTTTCTTGTGGGGAAGATTGTCTGAAATGGGGTCTTACTGCATAGGCCAGATCAGCCTTAATGTCTGAATCCTCCTGCCTCAGCTTTCAGAGTCCTAGGATTACAGGAGTATATAACGCCCACTAAGAACTTGAATCGTAATGTTCACCAATAGGACAAACAGTATTGTTTGCATGTATACGATGTAGATCTAATTTCATTTTTCCCAAATACCATCCAGTTGCCCTAGATTCACTTTTTTATATTTTATTTTTATTTCTTTGAAAGAAAGGAAATAGGGAAGGAGGAAGGGAGAGACAGAGAGAGAGAGAGAATTGGTCCACCAGGGCCTCCAGTCACTATAATCCAACTCCAGACAAATGTACCACCTTGGCATCTAGTTTACACGGGTCCTGGGGAATTGAACCTGGGTCCTTTGGCTTTGCAGGCAAGTGCCTTAACTGCTAAGCCATCTCTCTAGTCCTCACTTTTTTGTTGTTGTTGTTTTTAGCTCTGTGTAGATCTGAAACCCTATTCCTGTCCTCTACTAGATTTATATGCACACCGTGCTACATCTTCATCACACTGCTCCATTTGTTTATTCATATACTGTGAGACATCTGTATTATTTATAGTGTTTCCTGTGTGCTAAGTGTCTGGCATGGTAGACCCCAAAATGTTTTCTTCCATGTTTTCCTAAATTTTCTCACCTTTTTGTCCCCTATGAAGTCTCATGTCTATTTGCCTATCTATGCACAAACGCTTATTGCTCTCTTATTTATAACAAGATTTAGAAATATAGTTTTGAATTAACTTACAATTTCCCTTAGGATATATTCTCAATCTACCAATGTGCTAAATCGGATATTCAAATGCTGCATTTGTGGCACACAGGCAACTTGGAGAGGTGTTGGTGTGTCCTACATGTAGGGTGACCATTGAAAAGCCATGATCATGAGCAGAAAACTTGATGGCAAAGTGGTCGTGGAGTGCCCCACATTCCCAGTCCCCTTACAGGTAGCTGGAGTTCTTTGGCTTGCTCTGGTTAATGACCATGCATGGAAGAGTGTATGTGGGTCAGAGAAGTTAAGGACTCATATGCAGTTCCATCAGCTGTTAAATTCTGCCACCCTGGGGACCAGCCCTTTCAATACATTTACCTTTGAGAAACATTTATCCAAATCATAAGCCAAAAATTAGTGTGAGTGACTCAAACATCAAGTACATGTGTGAAAATCTACAACATCATAACCATACTTAGGGAAAAGGCAAGCCAGTCCCCATTGCCAGAATGACAAAAAAAAAAAAAAATCAGAAAGCTAATTAGTTTAAAGTCAACAAATTCCAAAGGTTAAGATAATAAGCATTGCTCCTGTCTTTCTAAATAAGCTCTGCTTCCAAGTGAACACAGTTCTCCCATGGCTGTAATACATTACTGTATGTTTTCTCCCCCTCTGGGCTGCCTTCCCCACCTATAAATGAAGACTCCTTCACAGTGTTACCAAGAGAATTAAGTTAGTATAGAGAAAACTCTAGCACAGCGTGTGTCTCCTCTACAAAAATATCCTTACCACACTTAAACAATTAACCTGCTACGTACCCCCTTTGTGCTCTTTAGACCTCTCTCCAGTTCATTTCTCTTCAAATTATCAAGGGCGTACTGTACGTCAAAGCATTTTGAGTTGAAATATAAGGATTAAGACATGCTCCAGAACCTCTAATCTAGTAAGACTACCATCCAGAAGGCAGCTGTGAGTCAAACAGAAAATTTTAGACTGACATAGGTAGGTTTCATGAGCTTGTCCAAATATCTTTTATAATCACCCATATTCTTGTGCTACTGAGAGAGGAGGAGGAGGAAGAGGAGGAGATGGATGATAGAAACAGTCTTGGTAGAATATTACCAAGAAAATAATGGCAAGTTGTAAGTTAGCAACAATATGACAAAAATAATAAGTTTGATATGACTTAGAATTACAGGAACCGGGGATTAGAGAGATGGGTTAGTAGTTGAGGCATTTGTCTGCAAAGCCAAAGGGCCCCAGTTCAGTTCCCCAGGACCCACATAAGATGGGCACACAAGATGACTGCATGTGTCTAGAGTTCAGTTGCAGTGGCTGAAGAACCTGGAGCGCCCATTAATTCCATCCCCCATCTGCCTCTTTCTCACTCTCAAATAAATAAAAACCTTTTTAAAAAGGAATTACAGGTAACAGTGTCTGGAGGGTCTGTCTGTAAAAGTCGCCTGCCAGCACACAGCCCTGTTAGGCTATTCAAGTCACACTCACTGTGTAGGGCAAATGGAGAAAGAATGAAGATTAATGAAGACAAACAGCACTGGAAATGGCAGGATATAACCTGAGGCACGCAGCCCTGGGGATGACAGCTGAATTCACTCTCGCCCCCAAATGACACCCAACAGCAATTCATTATACACACAGAATGAGATGAGAATCAGTGACCCCAAGTGCGCACTTGTCTTCAGGAACTGTCCTGCAAGCAGGTGGCAAGCTGGGCACACAAATCTATTCTGTGCTTGGTAGAAAAATCTCTACTGTAAGAAATGCACAAAACAAGGTGAATGCCACTGAGAAATTCTGAGAAACCGTGGGAGATATTGACTGCTGGCTTGCATATCACCTGCTATAACCAGTTGTGAACTAATTGTTATCTACACACTGGTTTAAGAAAAATCACCAAAAAAAAAAAGACACTGAAAAGAAAGTAGAGCTATAAAGGGTAAAGGTGAATGGATAAATTTGCAAAAATAACATTTGAATGCTGCAAATTGTTCCTCAGACTATTAGCTACTGAAGAATTCGTTTGTGCAGTGGAATTTGTAACCATGACTGTGATGGTTTTAAAAACTGACTTAAACACAATCTTTTGGGCCAGGGCTTCCAACACTTTGCATATCATAACATGTAGAAACTAGCAATACTGGGCTGGAGAGATGGCTTAGTGGTTAAGGCATTTGCCTGCAAAGCCAAAGGACCCAGGTTCAACTCCCCAGGACCCACGTAAGCCAGATGGACAAGGGGGAGTACATGTCTGGAGTTCCTTTGCAGCAGCTGGAGGCCCAGGCACACCCATTCTCTGTCTCTGCCTCTTTGTCTCTCCCTCCCTTTATTAAATAAATAAATAAATAAATATTAAAAAGAAAAAAGAAACTAGCAATATTTTACAGCCACAGTGCCTTGCTATCTAGTTCCTGCACAGTTGACCCAAGGCACAAATGCCCAGAGCTAATACTTGCTCTGGGCTTCCTCAGAAAGCCATTTTGATGCTTCTGCCTACCATTCTGATAAGGAGGCTGAAGGGTCCTGATTATATAATCCTACACACTCTCATCTCAAACAACTTTTGTTCAAGAAAATATTGCACTGAGAAAAAAATAGTTTGAAAATTACCTACTTAGGTAATTAAAAAATTTTTAAGCTACCTTAAAAACTAGAGGTTGAATTGACAACAGCCAGTCTCAACCCCTTCTCTTTGTTGCAGCAAGATACCTGACCAAAGCAATATGAAGGAAGGAAGGAAAGGAAAGAGGGAGGGAGGGAGGGAGGGTTTGTTTTGGCTTACAGTTCGAGGGCACAGTCCTCCGTGGCTGTGGGGGTGTGAAGTAGTTGATCACACCCCGTGCGCAGTCAGAAAGCAGAGCATGATGAACGTTGGTGTTCACCTTGCTTTCTCAGTTTAGCTCCGTCCAGGACACCAGCCTATAGGACAGTGCTGTCCACATGCAGAGTGGGTCTTTTTGCCCTGTAAAGCCATCACAAACACAAGGGGGCTGTCTCCTAGAGGATTTTAAACAACTTCAGGTTGACAATCAAGCTTAACCATCATTTACTTTCTCACTGCTGGGACAAAACACCCAATCAGAAGTGCCTTATGTAGGGCTGGATCAATGGCCTGGCAGTTAAGGCACTTGCCTGTGAAGTCTAAAGATCCATGTTCGGCTCTCTAGATTCCACGTAAGCCAGATGCACAAGTGACATGTAGTGCAATGTAGAACATGTGCGCTAGATGGTGCAAATGTCTGAAGCTCATTTGCAGAGGCTGAGACCCTGGCACACCAATGCTCGTTCTCTCTCTCAAGAAGAAGAAGGGGGTATGGGGAGGAGAAGTAGTGCAAAGGGGGTTCCTTTGGCTTATAGTTGCAAAGGGTGGAGTCTGTCATGGCAGGACCAGGAAGCCCAATTAGATCATCACCTCAGCCAGGAGGAAGCAGAGAAAGACAGGTGAACAAATTGGGCCAGGCTGTAACACCCCAAGGCCTGCCCCTAATGACAAGACTTCACCTCCTAAGGTCTCCCAACCTTCCTCAAAAGATGAGGACCAAGTGTCCAAACACATTAGTCTACAGGGAATGTTTTACATTCAAACTACCCCACCATCATACCTCAATACACATTAGAACCACATAGAGAGATTTGGGGGCTTTTTGTACATTGGTGCTGGGGATTAAACTCAGGTATTCATGGTTGCACAGTAAGCACTTTTACCTGCTGAGCCGTCCCCCCAGCATTGGGAGCTTGTAACTCCCTCAGATCCTGGGCTCTTCCCTTGGAGATTCTGGGGAGGTGATTAACCCTAATGGTTATGAGAGGCATTGAATAAGAGCAAACCTCACTGGCTGAGTACAAAAAGTCCTGGAACAGGGATCTGCTGAATTATGTATATTTGACAGATGGAAATACTATGTGTTGTTCCTAAGCTGTTAATTTATAAGACAGTAACAGTTATATGTGGTCAGTTTTCAAAACCAATCAGCTTTACCTGGTGATGAGGGAAAATGCAGGGTGGACAAGGAAAGCAGGAAGAAGTGGAGGCCGTAGTGTGGGAAGAAAGTTTTGTGGCTTTTCTATTTGAAAATATATAAAATAAAATAAAATAAAATAAAATAAAATAAAATAAAATAAAATAAAATAAAATAAAATAAAATAAAATAAAACATAACATGGTAAGGGATTTGTGTGCTTGGATTTTAGGTATGTGGGTCACTTGAAAATAGAAACCAACAGGAAAGACAGAAAAAAGTCTGGAACCCTAATTCAAGAAAGAAAAAGGAGAAAATAGAAATCAAGGTAGGTATCTGGTTGGAATGTCCTATTCTCTAGGATCCTAGAATTTCCAGAGAACGGATGTTATAAGCAAGAATGAAGAAAATCTACAGAAACCTCTGAGAGAGGAGAAACAATTAGTTGTGCTAATATTTTTCATGAGATTGAATGCTTATTGATAGTTCTTAGTTAAAATTTATTCAAATTCTCATTTGCTGAAATAATGCTAGCCATGTAATGCACACTTGCTATGGACCAGACATTGGGTCTGATGTACCATATGGACTATCTTCAGTTCGGATGTTCTCATGATCTCATTTTACATACACTCCAACTTCTATCATTTCAGTGTCCTAAAGAGTTCACAGAACTTAGGAAGCTGTGCCAAGAAGAGAAGGAGGTTATTCTTCTTGAAAATAAGCAGCTTTCTTTGTGAACAATAAAACTCTTATTGTAGGGCTGGAGTAATGGCTTAGCAGTTAAGGCATTTGCCTGCAAAGCCAAAGGATCCAGGTTTGATTCCCCAGGAACCATGTTAACCAGATGCACAAAGGGACACATGTGTCTAGATTTGTTTGCAATGGCTGGAGGCCCTGGCATGCCCATTCCCTCTCTCTGTCTTCCTCTCTCTCTCTCTCTCTCTCTCTCTCTCAAATATAAATAAATAAATAAATAAATAAATATTTTTTAAAACTCATTGTATAATTAAAAAGTAAGTAAACATTATCAGATTTCTATCTAGGAATACAAAGAATAAAACTTTGGCACATGAAGGGGGGATTAACCAATGCTATATGATTTTCACTTACAGCAAGATAACAATTTGTGAGGGGTTGGGAAGAGGGCCTGAGTTCAGACCCCAAGTATGCACTGCATTCATGCACAAGCACATGTCCAGAAGCCTCACGAGATGCTCCTTAGAGAATGAGGTCAGAAACTGGGTGCTGCACTCACCCAGCCAAGAGCAGCTTTTGTGGGGGGAGTTTTGTCTTGCCTTACATACTCAAGGGGATGCTCCACAGTGGCATGGAAAATGATGGCATGAGCAGAGGATGGACACCACGCCCTGGCCAACATCAGGTGGACAACAGGAACACGAGAGTGTGCCAAACATTGGCAAGGAGACACTGGCTAGGATACCCATAAGTCTGCCCCCCAACAACACACTGCCTCCAGGAGGTGTTAATTCCCAAATCTTGATCAGCTGGGAACCTAGGATTCTGAACACCTAAGTTTATGGGGGACACCCAAATCAAACCATCATACTGGATATGAAGACAGGCCTTGCTGGTGGTTCACAGATAAAATATGACCATTCTCAGAGCCATTCTTGCTCTGACTGAAGCCATGAGAGATGGTTAGGAAACCCTACCACTGCTTACTGCCAGAGTAGGATGGGAACAAAAGCTTCCACCTGCTGAGGAAGGGTTAGGAGAGTGGAGAGTCCCTACTATGCGTAGACTTCCAAGGGGAGTGCAAATTGAGAGAGACTCTGGTGACCTCCACCATAAACTAGTAACCAGGCAGGGCAACAGATGTGTGGAATCACTCGAATGCTGTGGTTGGATTATAGACAACAATAAAAGAACTCAAACCAACCTCCAGGCCTGACCACGCTGACTGAGTTCCTCATACTCCTGACCTGGCAGATGGGGCATGCATTTCCAGGCATAACCATTACTCTCCCCAGTATGATGACTCTTGACACAAACTTAGCACTAAAAAGTATGAAACATTCAAGTAGGCGAGAATAAAAATAACACTGCAGGATAAAAAAGCAGTAAAAAAGAACTAAACCCACAAATGATCCAGATGCTCAAACTCCACACAGGAACTTTAAAACACCTGGGAGAAATTGTCTTAAATAACCAAGCAGGAAAGGCAGGCAATACGCCAGAACGCATGGGAATCCCTATCCGAGGAATGCAGCTTCTGAACACGAGTCAAATGAACTGCTGGAATGTGCAGAGGCTCTGCAGCCATGAGATGTATTCCCTTCATATCATCATCATCAGAATTCAACAATGAATTCTAAATGTATAGATGTATACATTGTTTTCCTATATCATTATTATAATAAAGACCGCGTCCTAAATTTAGACTTTGCCAACTTCAAATTCCAATGCCTTTGTGTCTGATGCTGACATCACTGCTCTGCCACCCAACTCTTGATACCTCATTGCTCTTTGGTAGTTCATACATTTATACACAAACTCATCTCTCCCTCCTCCCCTCCCCCTCCCCCTTGTCCCCATTCTGAGCTTTAATCTCATCATCGGTAAAGTGAGACACAGTCATTGTCAGCCCAGGAAATTCTTGCTGGAGAGATGAACAATAAAGGTCAAGCAGATCATATACAGAAGACACTCAACCAACAGTGGCTGCCGTGGCTGAACTTTGGTGTCTGGGTTTTCAATAATCCCCACAGATTTGGAGGTGGGAAAGTTAGCTGGTGGTACTTGTTCATCCAGTACAAAACAAGGGATTTGGGACATCAGATTCAGATTCAGATTCTCCTTGACCCACATCAAGTAACCAAAAATGTCACACCGGGGCCTGGGCTCTCTTAAACATGAAATAATCAAACCAGGTCATTTCCAAGGTCTCACGAAATCATAATGTGTGCAGGAGTCATCACATTAAGATATGGGGTAAATTAAGGAGTTTTATAATTCTTTGTAAAAACAGATAGACTGTGATTTATGCCATGAATTAATCCATGATATAATCAAGAAACAAGTTATCTATCTAACCTCTGCCTGTGGAATGAATGAATGATTAAATGCTATATGTATGCAAACCTCTGGAGTTCACCACTCATTTTATCTAATAACAAGAAACAATGCTGTCTTTTCCTCTGCCTTTCCTGCCCAAAGTCCTGTTTTTATTTTTACTTTGTGATATGAATTTTCATTCTGTTGTTTTTTTAGATAGTTTATTATTCATTTGCAAGGAGAGAAAGAGACAGAGAGATTGTGGGTGCACCAGGGCCTCCAGCCACTGCAAATGACCTCCAGATGCTTGAGCCACCTTGTGCACCTGGCTTTACGCGGGTGCTGGCGAGCCGAACCCCAGGTCGTGCTGACCCATCTCTCCAGCCCCTCCGAGTGTTCCTTACCACATGATAGGGACTGTGCTCGTTAACCAAGGGCCACTCATCCCATCCAGGAATCTTCATTAAAGCCTTTGGCCCATTTTGTACTGTTCTCACTCTGTTTTGTACTATAAACAAAAGTGACTGTGAAGCATCTGGCTGCGTTTTAAAACTAGATGTGACAAGATTTATGAAAATGAAATGAATCACCCATTGGATTAACAGGGAACATTCTGTTTTGGCATCAAGACGGCTTGCTGAACTGGAAATTAATGTAAACAAAATATTCCAAAGAGGGCTGGCATGAGAACCTGTCATTTGTCTTTTGTTAACAAGTTCATCATTATGACTATCAAAAGAATCTTGACCACTATCCTTGCATATTACTAGATATAACGGAAAAATTATAGGATGGTCAACATTTTTTATCTTGTTACAACATACACTATTTCCATTGAACAAAAAAAACCGCATTTAGCAATATCTATATTTTTGGCTGTTTTTTGAAAGAAAATTTTATTCAAATGTCATGTAATTTCACCTAGGAAAACAATTTAATGTCAAAGAAGATAATAAAACACTATTCCTTTTACTCAAAAAAGTTATAGAACTAATGTCTTTAAAGTACAACTAAATGTTGTATACTCTGTGGAGGTCATCAAGAAATGCTCAATTGAAAAACATGGTAAGATATAAATGAATAAAGGGTCTGAGTTTTATAAGAAAACTATCTCAGCATATTTTTCTTGTATTTTAGGAGGCCTAATACACAAGGCAATAGAATTCAACACTGACTTCACACAGGGACTTGTGATCTATGTGCTGAATAATTTTACAGACACAGTAATAACTACATAAATTAGAATTCATCTTTCTCAGAGACTATAAAATTTTAGAAAGTGATTTTAAGAGTCAAATACCCATTTTCCTTTGATGGATTACCAAAAGTCATCACTTAAAAATATAACATAATAGTATACCTATTAATTTTTAAATAATCTGATTCCTAACTTCACAGCATTGAATGACAAAACAGGAACCAGAGAGAATCCAATATGGCTACCACAGAGGAGAAAGAATTATTGCTCCACATTTCCTTGGTTTAGGGGACCAGAAAAATTCAGGCAGGAGACAAGTCAGCAAATATGTGTGAGCTACTCGGAGAAGAGGACCCAGTGTCCAGAAGATGATGACGACAGAAGCACGGGACACATGCTACTCAGTGATTCCACGATCTATGGGCCCAACAAGC